>NC_090652.1:265698429-267005929 GCF_040937935.1 Hyperolius riggenbachi | reverse complement strand
TTTACGCATTCCCGCTAGTGCAGGAACATTAACATATACATTTTTACGCGTTAGTGGTGCAACGCATACATTTTTGTTCCTGCACTAGCTGGAATGCGTAAAAATGTATGCAATGCGGCCCTGACCTCCGAGGTCAGAAAGCTGCCAGCGGGGGACTGGAGCAGCAGTGAGTGACTACGAGGGCACAGGATGGCTACATGGGGCTGGTAGAAGCCCCAGGTAAGTGAAACTCATTTTTTTTTTTTTTGCTTGGACCTTCCCTTTAAAGACACAACTGCACTTATTACAGCCGAGACAGGTGCTAAACACCTAATGGAGGATGTTTGCTTGCAAAATAATTTGCAGGCAATGGATTTTGTACTAGACCCTTTCACCGTGATGAGGTCATCCTGTCGGAAGGGACCCAAGCAACTTGCCATTAAAATGGAGGAAGGGGTGCTGCGTGGATTGCACACACCCTTTCATGCTTTTTACACTGTAGAAAAATAGAACTTAAAAAATAGAACTGAAAACTTATGAATTGCAAGAACCTCTTAGTGACCAATCTAGTGTCAGTTTGCTAAATTCACATTTCTAAAAGGTGAATTGTAATTGGTTGGTGCAAATTGCTGCATTTTTGTGCATCTTTTTCTGTGTCACACTGAATAAACCTGTCAGTGTTCCTGAGCTCCGACAGCATAACACACAGCAAATTAGTTTACAGCTGAAAGAATACTAATTCCACAATCCTAAATAAAATAATACGTCAAGCGGGGTGTGCAGCTAGATGAGATGACAGTAATAAATTCCTATCTCATTACAGCGACAAGTTATTTACGAGCACATTTTAATTAAAATTCTATGTATGGAGGTTAATTAATGGTATTAAATAGCGTTTTGTGATTTATTAATGGAGGATATTTGGCCACCATTTGCTGAGTGGCAAAATAAAATGGATGTGTCGACTGACCGCCACAATTTCTTCCTCAGTTGAAGAAAAGGTTATGAGGGTCTCAATCCACATGACTCATTCATTCATCCGAGGATGAGTCATCCAGACTCTGTGGAGAAGATATTGTGCGCAGAATGTCTGTGGTAACAGGAGGATTACATTGAGAATGCAGGTCAGGATCAGAGTTAAACTAGCCATGCAATAATGGCGTAATCTGGAAAGAAATTGATCGCTGCCTGATCAGAAACCAGCCGAGTGGCAGTGAGTGATTTGTCATCTTGTCATTTTGTCTCAATCCATCTCAATCAACTCTAAAGGTGCCAATTAACGGTACAATCTCCCAAGTGATCAACTGTACGATCGATCAGATTGCATACTGTTAATGGTGCTGATCGATGATGAATGATTATTTAATTGATCCATCAATTTGAATTTCAGATCAATTCTAACAGAGGTGCCGGGCTCTTCTACTATGCTATTGCTCTGTTGTTATTGCCTGATGAAGAGGGATCAAACCTGCGAAACGCGTTGCATATTAGGAGTTCATAAATAAAATATATTGACTGTCTTTACTACAGTCGTTGTGTGTCTACTTGGAGGAGGTAAGTCCACCACTACCTCCTCTATTTACCAAGAATGTGGTTTTTAAGCTCATTTGGCTTCCTTTTATCCTTTTGGAGCCTCTGTTCTCCTGCATAATTCTAGTAGTCTGATCTGATTGCTTATCATTTTCCTCCGTTGATGGGCCAGAACGATCATTTTCGATCTATCGGTAGGGAATGGTGGAAATGCCCTTTTCCGATTCTGCGGAAATTCCGATTTCCACCAATGCCAATTTCCGATTTTCCATTTCCAATTTTTCGTTTTTCTGATGTCTGTTTACTGATTTCGATTTTCTGTTTCTCGATTTTCCAATTTCCGAGGAGTATTTTATTAGCCATTATTTTGCATTAGAAAATGCAAAACTGACATCACAATCTTGTGATTGGTCTAAAATTACCGCGGTAATCCGATTTTTGCAAAAAAAAAAATCTGCATTCTCTGATTGGTCCAATGCTTCCAAGTTCTGTGACTGAGCTTTTTGTGAAAAAATGGACTTCCATGGAATTCGATTTCTGATTTCCAATCAGAAATTTCTATTCCACGAAATCCGATTGAGCATCCATAATGATCAGATTGGACGGGCAATCGTTTGGGAGCTCGTACCCTTAATGGGCACCTTAAGTCATGTAAGCTGTCCTTAGTTTAGTAATTATCTGGAATCTTCATTAAATCTTGATTGAAGACACCACCCCCCCATCCCGTACACACTGCTGTGTATTGTAAAAGCATCTTTCGGTTTTCCATTGGTCCAGTGATGTGGGCCATTGAGAATCCTGCATTGTTCTCACTCCCCCGGTAAGAAACAGACATCTAGGGTGTGATGATCCGCTCAGCTGGCTGCACAGGCAGACAGCTGTTTGTCCATTCCTCTAGTCTGTGGGCTGCAGGTCTCTGGAACAGAGACCTGTGTTTTCATTGCAAGTTTCTGTTCTGTTCTCTTGCTGGGGAATTTGCATACATTCGTTATGCAAATCCCCTACCTGCCTTCTTTGATGACTGGCACTATAAGAGCTTTATGTTTCCCAGAATGCTTTGCTGGTCATTTCCCTTCCATGCTCAGTTCCTGATGGACACTGCTGGAGTGTCAGCCATTGCTATCTAGTATAGTTAATTCCTGGGGGTTGCTTTAGGCTCCCCTTCTAGCCCAGTCAGGTTGTATTATCTGTATTGCCTGTTCTGTCTTGTCTTGCCTGTTTGCCATTGTCCTGTCCCTATGGTGGTTGACAGGAAATGGTTCTGATCTCTGTTCTTGGAGTATAGCTGGTGCAGCGGTTGCTACCAGCTATCTCTTCTGTTCTGTCTTCTGGGATCGCGCTAGCTACTTTGTGCGAGCGCTGGGGATCCTTCTGTTCTGTCTTGTCGGTCGCGATTGCGCTGTCACCAGCGGCGGTTGATAGCGAATCGCTCTGTCTTGTTGAGATCGCACTAGCCGCTAGCGTTAGCGGCTGTGGATCTTTCTGATCTGTGTTCCTGCTTGGATCACACTTGCTCTGGCGGAAGAGCGGTGGATCCTTCCTGCCTAGTTCTTGTTTTTCGTGTGTCTGTCTTGTCTGCTGCGCTTCCTACAGGCTCGGTGAGGTAACCGTTAAGCAAGCGCTCGCGTCCCCTGTTTCATGTTTGTCTGTTTATGGTTAGTTAGGCGTGCTTGTCTCTATTGTGCTTATCACGTGGAGATCGCGCATAACCGCGTGCACTGTTGCGAATGAGTGCGGTGTTCGCGGTTAGCTAGCGGTTGTTATTTTCCGTATCTCCTTATTGTATTTGCTGTGCCTTTGCTACCCTCGTATTCTCTTCTGTTCTGCCTTGTGTCACGTCTCGCGATCGCACCTCTCGCGATCGCGTTCCTATTTCGTTTCTGCTGTTGTGTGTGCGCGGTCGCGGAGTGGCGACTGGATTGGCGCACACACATACAACCTATCCCTTTTGCTCAATCTCATTCGCAATCGCCTCTCTTGCGATTGCGTTCTGCGCTTCGTACAATTCCTGTCTGGCACTTGTGGAGGTACAGAGGATTGGTTCCTCTGCACTCCCCAGCGCCATCTGCCGACAGGAATTTCCCTCTACAGGTGCGTAGCACCTTTTGCTGGGTTCCTGCAAATTATACGCTTGTGGAGGATCTCCGCCGTGTCAGCGCACGCGTTGTGCGCTGATCACGGGGAAAGTTCCACAATCGTGACATAGGGGCCCCTTTATTCAATGGGACTTTAAAGTGATCCTTACGTAAAAAAAAAATGACTTCTACTCACCTGGGGCTTCCAATAGCCCCAGCAGCTGTCCGTTGCCCTCGTCGTGTCCCTCCAATCCTCATGTCCCCGCCGGCAGCCACTTCCGGTTTCGCCGTCAGGAGCTGACAGGCTGGAAACGCGAGTGATTCTTCGCGTTCCCAGCCACAATTGCGCCCTCTATGCTGCTATATGCTTCATGCTATATGCTATAGCAGCATAGAGGGCGCAATTGTGGCTGGGAACGCGAAGAATCACTCGCGTTCCCAGCCTGTCGGCTCCTGACGGCAAAACCGGAAGTGGCTGCCGGCAAGGACACGAGGATCAGAGGGACACGGCAAGGGCACCGGACAGCTGCAGAGGGCTATTGGAATCCCCAGGTGAGTAAAAGTCTTTTTTTTTTTTTACTTAAGGATCACTTTAAGATTACTGATTCCACCATACCATTACCCCCACCTACTACTCCTCTAGAGCCTCTAGTCTATGACATTTGACTCACACCCCCTCTTGTAATGTAGCCCCCAATCTCATAAACCACGTGGGCTGGTATTATTCAAAGGCCAAATGCCCTTGCTTAGCCCACCTGGACAATACAAGCCTGAATGGGGGATTAAGGAGTTGAGAAGGCTTCTTTTTTTATTCCTATTAACCTCCTTAGCGGTAATCCCGAGTCAGGGATAAACCGCAGTTCAGAGCGGTAATCCCGTGCTTGAGTGAGTTATATGCAGGAGCTGCTGCAGATCTCACTGTTGTATGTTTTTTACTTGTTTTTAAGGTCTAAAAGCTTGTGAAAAAAAATGTATGGCATTTAGACCCTAAATCTTGAATTAATTATAATTCCAGTGAGGTTAAAAAAGAAATGTGAAACACATTTAAAAAAATTAAAATAAATTGCATGTCTGATGATAAAGAACTCCTCCCACCTTTAGAAATAGTACTTGAATCAAGAGAAAATTATACCAGACCAATAGAAAAAGATGTATTTCTGACAATCAATTTGCTGATACAACAAAGCCTTTATATCGGTATTCAATTGAGCTACCTGATGTTCTTGACTTTTAGAAAGACACAAGTGAGATCCTGGTACTTCCATCTAACATCTTGAGATTATTGGTCAGATGTATTCTTCATGAGAGACTTCTGGCTAAAAGGCCATATTGCTGGTGGGGAAACAAAGGTCAACTACCCACCCATACCTAAAGACACAAGAAATGGCGTGTAAAAAATGGCAAAAATTCCTCTAGACTGGTAAGTCTAAATTTGAAATATTTGACTATGTCAAAAAGGCACTTTGTTTGCCAAAAGCCAGGAGAGGTATTTATTCATTATGCAAGACATTAAACATATATCTAAAGACCTGAAGAAATGTCTTTAGGAAAAAAAAGTTCAGTAAGAATTATTGGGTTCCGATCCAATTCACTGTTTCTCCTAAGTTTTCTTCGAGAAGATAATGTAAGTGAAAAAGTACTGTTAAAATTATTCAGAGTTTTTTCTTGCTTGCTGGCGGCTTACTGCTGACCTGGTGGGATTTACTTTTAAATTATTTTATTACTGGTGCTGTGTGACTTTCACAGCACCATCCTTCCCCCTCCAGCGCCCCCCTGTGGCCCGTTCTAACAGCATATATTATCAGGGAGGAAGTAACAGTTCTTCCACCCCGCTGTGCGTACATAACCCTGCCCCCTCCACCTGCCGCTTTAGTTCCCAATGTGTTTCACTGCACACGGCCCGCAGGGGAGCTGCGGTGTGTGTGGGCTCATGTTAATTGAGGTCAGAAGAATATCCAACCTCAATTATCACAAGTCCGCAAACAGCGCAGCTCCCCTGCACACTGTGTACAGTGAGACACATATGGAGCTAAAGCGGCAGGTGGAGGGGGCGGAATTATGTACGCACAGCGGGGAGGAAGAACTGTCACTTCCTCCCCGATAATATCCGTCGTTCTGCCTCAGTTGAAGACTTTGACTGAGCAGAACGGGGGTGGGAGGGGGCACAGGAGGGGGGAATTTGGTGCTGTGTGCTATTTGCAGCACCAGCAATCAAACAATATTAAAAGTTTAAAGAAAACCTGAATTGAAAATTAAAAGTCAAAATAAACATACACAAGTCATACTTACCTTCCATGTAGTCTACTCCTCAGTGTCTTTCTCCTGTCCCGCGTCCTGTTTTTTCACGGTGATCAAGGGAATTTTCCGTCCTCCATTTTGAAAATGGCCGTTACCCATAACAGCTTTCTGGTCAGCACACAGTTAAACTGTAACATCGCCCACTTGTGCCATAGAGAAACATAGACACATCAGTTCTTCTCTCAGCTGTAACTGACAGCAACTGATATATTTCAGATCTGACAAAATATTGTCAGAACTGGAAGGGATCATTGTCAGAAGAAAATGGTGAGCTTCTGAGAGTAACTGATGGCAAGGTAACTATGTCATGCTCATTTGAAGTTACCTCATGTATTTATTTTAAATATTTTTACTCAGTACAGGTTCTCTTTAAGGAGAGGAGAAAAGAGGGTGAGGAGTGAGGAGTACTTTAACCACTTAATGACAAGCTGACTTATAAAAATGTCTTGCCTATTGGCTTTAAGAAGTTTTTATAAGTCAGACAGTGCTGCTGCCGATGTGCGCGCATGTGATGCACCCCTATTGTCATAGACCTGATTCCCACCATCATTTACCTTCTATGAAGGTTTTACACACCTACTAGTGACTTACACTCGTAAGGGGGCTCAGTGGTGTTGTGATTAGCTAGAGTGACCACTTACAGATATAGTAGTCACTTTGGAGTTGATTCACTATAACAAATAGCATGTCTTATCAGAGTTAGCGTGCCTTATTAGAGTAGCATAGCGAGCGCTACGAACTTATGCCTGCTAATTGGCAATGACAAGAGCTCCACTCATCCTGCCCTGAGCCCCTGCAGGTCCAATAACTTTAAAGGACATTATCCCCGCACTATGATTTGTCCAATAGGCTGCCTGTCACTTGACAGAAAACTTGACAGCAGCCTATTGGGCCAATCGCATTTTTGTTATCCCCTCCAGTGTCTCGTTTGGCCAGTAGATGTTCCAGAATTCCATGGTCCTCCATCTTGAAAATTAGAAATAAAAGGTTTGCTTCTAGTGTGGCCCACTGCTACCTGCAGATGAGCTTTTCCTAAAAAAAACTGTTCACTGGGCATTCGCTGAAGAAGCCATCAGGGGGTGGGGATGGCAGTAATGGACAACAAGAGTGAGGAACGACTGAGTGAATCCTCTTCATGTTGCTGAATATTGAGCAATGAATATTTTAGTGAATTTGGGGACTGGGAGTGACAACACAGAGGTATATCTGATGTTAAGGCACATACCTGTGTGGCCATATCCCTTTTAATAAAGTGAGTTCAGGTACCTCTTAACACTGCTGGCTAACTGGATCAGGTACTCAAAGCTGAGATTTGCCAGTCTCAACTTCTGCTTCTGAGATTTGCCAGTCTCAACTTCTGCTTCCTGGGTTGGGTTTATGAACTCATTGAGGTTTTTAAACATTATTGCTCAATCTTCAGCATTTGTCACATGTGCCTGTAACATTTGCATAGTACTGCTTGTGCATGTTTATAAGCTGTTTATATTCCAGTTGCCATTCCTTTGATCTGCCTGCTGATATTGCATGCACAATGTTTACCTTACTTGAATAAGAGAGATGCTGCCATATAAGTGAATAATGGTCTTCTGTAGACCTTTCTTCTCTCAGACAACAGAAGCTCATTAACATAGAGTCTTGTGCCCCCCCTTCCCCCTTCGGTGCTCGTCTTGTGCTGCCCCCAGCACTCCGCAGCAACAATGTGTTACAAGCTGGAGAAATGAAATTAGCAGCACCCTCCTCTGTAAATTACATGTGTAATTAGCAAGGAACGGGATGAACTTGATGCAGCAGAATATTCATAGGCTTGTAAATTATTCTCTATCGGTTTACAATGGTTTTCGGGCTGGGATGGTATCGCCGCGGCGCACAGCTCTATCCAAGAAACGTAAACTCGGCCTGGCCTTTTCTCAAACAGCGACATATATCTCCAACACAACGTGACCTTTAAAAGTAATAAAATAATACTCGCTGATCCAGATAAAGTGTATACATAAAACACGCCTTCCCTTGGATCAACAGTGTTTACTAGGACAGACTGTTATTACATCCAGAGTTCATTTTATGAAATAGGAAGATGAAGATCAGAAATGACATCATTATTTGGATGTGACACTTTTATATCAGTGAAGGAAAAAGTATTATGAAATGGCGTTTGGCCTCCGTTGAGTCCCAGCAGTTTCTTCATTACAAAGGGAGTTCAAGGTTTCAGGATCCTTCATCCATCCACCTCCATCATGTGACCATGACCATGTGTCATCTGGCTGCTGCATTGGTGTAAAAGCCAGAGCAGCCTCAGGGGTATAACTACAAGTCTTGGGGCCCCCCAGCAAAACTTTGATGGAGCCTTGTTAATGTTCACAACCCTTCCCTTGCCTCCCCTTGGTGACCCTCACAACATGGGGGCTCATAATACAAGGGTCATAAAACAAGTGCACCATCAGGATCTTCACACCCATAACAAGTGTAGCCACAAAAACACTTGATCTGGAGTATTAGAGTATCTGGCCCCTGTGCAGTTGCAAGGACTCCTCCCCCAAGTTATGCCACTGCCTGGGCAGCCTATTTACTAACCAACTTTTACACTCTCGCCCTGGGAGCTATTTTGCTTAGAAACTCCTGAGTGTGTACATCTTCCTCGATACATTGTTTAACCTCTAGCCGACCGTGTCGCGCCGATGGGCGTGGCCGCGACAGCAGCCCCAGGACCGCCTAACACTGATCAGCAAAACTGCCTGTTTTGCAAGAGATCCTGCAGCCGCTAGGAGACTTTTAGACGGCAAAACCAACTGGCTGTGGGAGGGAGGGAGGGGAGATTAGGAGAATAATTTAAAAAATAGGTCTATTTATTATAAAAAAAAACTATAAATATAAAAAAATAAACATCCCAGGAGGGATCAGAGCCCACCAACAGAGAGCTCTGTTGGTGGGCAGAAAAGGGGGGGAATCACTTGTGTGGTGAGTTGTACGGCCCTGCAGCGAGGCCCTAAAGCTGCAGTGGCCTATTTTGCAAAAAATGTCCTGGTCTTTAGGGGGGTTTAAGCTCGTGGGCCTCAAGTGGTTAACCTCCCCGGCAGTAATACCAAGGTTGATTGTCAGTACCAAAAGTGGTTATCCAGAGCCACACCCAGAGAAATGGGCGGGCACATGTGCAGAGTGTGCAGCGGAGATGTAAAGAAATCATGTGGGTCATGTGATCTGGAGGTGGCGAATGGCAGCAGAGAGTGTTCTGCTATGAAGCAGCCTCTGGAAGCCTGAACAAATTACACATGCTCCTGCACACGGTTTTTGTGAGTGAATTGGGAGGTTTCTTTGCTAATTGGTTGCACTAGTGGTTAGGGAGAGGGAGGAGTAGGGGCCCCCAAAGCCTCTGGGCCCCCCTGTGATGGCAGGGGTTGCAAGGATGATTGCTACGCCTATGGTCCTTACTCATAACCCCTCTGAGTAAGGAGGCATTTTTGTCTGAAGCCTGTCAGCCATTTTACTTCATCTTGTTGAAGCCTACGGTACTAAAACTTTGGATGTCACTTATTGGAGTGTGCAGATACTACGTCTAAGACTCTACTGCAATTGGATTCTGGCAACTCATGATGGAGTGAGTGAGTGTAGCAGTCTCTTCCTCTTGTTTCGTTTGGAACTTGAGGTGAGAGGTATATGGAGGCTGCCAAATGTATTTCCTTTTAAACAATACTGGTTTCCTGGCAGTCCTCCTGGTCCTGTGTCTCTAATACTTTTAGCCATAGACCCTGAACAAGCATGCAGACGATCAGGTACTCTGACTCAGCTGACTTAGATTGTACTGGATTAGCCATATGCTTGTTTCAGGGTTTTGATTCAGACACTAATAATCGGAATCCGAACATTTGTATAGCCCTTTTTTTCCTTTCGGACTCAAAGCTCTCAAAAGCTTCAGCCACTGGTACGCGCTCCAGAGGCCACCCTGCAGTGTTAGGGAGTCTTGCCTTGGACTCCTTACTGAATAGGTACTGACCCTAGCCAGGATTCCAACCCTGGTCTCCTATGTCAAAGGCAGTGCTCTCAAAGCGGTATTGTCACCATAAAATCAAATTTTAACAGCAACAGTCTGAGTGTATTAAGTAATAAAGATGCTAATCCTGTATTCAAAACTTGCAAAACTTTTTCTGCTGTTATGATTTGGAGTTATCACATACTTTAGGAGCACTGGCCCTTTAGTAGTCAGTGCGAAACAGTTGAATGCTGGGGGTTCTTTTTATCTAGATTTATTCCTCCTCTTCCATTTATTTCCCTGCCTAGCCTGTCTGAAACATGATCCTCTGCTCACTTGTGTTTACAAGCAAGGCTGAGGTGACTCAGCGATTGGAGGAGAAAAGAAAAAAGACAGTGCAGTTGCTAGTATACACCTCAGTGGGAGTGTCTGAAGACTCTGGGAGGAGGGCAGCTAATGAATACACAATGAGCAAGAGAGGGGGGGGGGGGGGACAAGAGTCAGAGAGGATATGATGTCAGTGTTAGCTTAGCAAGATGGCTACTGCCTAGAATAGGATTTTCTGCTTTTCCTTTATAAAATTCACAGGAATCATTACGTGGATAGCACAATACATCTGTTATGTAAGTAGAACTAGTATTTATCTACTTATATATGTGTTTTTATTTTTAGGTTAGCATGGGTGTCGCTTGTTCTTTAACCAGGACACTATAACAGGGCTGCCAGACAACAGGCATTGTTTACTTGTTTACAAGGAAATAAATATGGCAGCCTCCATATCCCTCTCACCTTGGGTTCCCTTTAAGAGGTTATTGTATTTCACCTTGGGGACACTGAAAACTGTACCATAGCTGGAGTTAGACTTACATTTTAACAAGAGCTAGTTATTTTTCTTCATTATGTGTAACGTCTAAATTGCAGCTTCAGAACATATTTATGATCTGATTTTGAGTTTTGTCTGCTTTTTTGTTACATAGCGTGTACTATTGTTGGAATGTGCTTTGTTGCTTATAATGGGAGTCACACGTTTACTGGAAGCAAGGCTCAGGAAATTAAAGAAATAAAAAAGCTCAATATAGTCATCTTGCTGTTCCTCACTGCCAGTTGCGTTTGATATTTCAGAATGCGTGTGTCTGAGTCATCGCAAAATTGCTCAGAAATATTTTGATATTGGAGTTCTTCCATGAGACTTTTACAACTACATTATTAACTTAAGCGGCGCATAACAGAGAACGCAACAACAACTGGAGCAAAATATCCCGCCAAGTGCCAGATTAAACAGATGCTAGGTTTTTCAGGCTTGAATAAATGGCTGGATGTATTTATTGGAAAGCAAACTTGAAATAACTAAGCTAGAATAAGGCATACATGATGCATGTAAGAAGCTTTGAAATACTTATGACAGTCGCTATAATTCATTATACAGAGCCAATGTACACACTTTTTTTTACCCTGCCCTTACCCAAAGCAGTTAATTTGGGTGCTAGAGGCACAATGGTAATTTGGGCACACCATAGGCACCTATGATAACGACCTGATTAGTTATAACTGCTCATTTGGGCATCAGCTGGGAGGGTTGCTTAGGGTTAGTCATAGGTTGGTAGGGTTGGTTAGGGTTAGGCATAGTTTGGGGGGGGGGGGGGGTTGGTTAAGGTTGGGTAAAGGTTGGGGGGTTGGTTAGGGTTGGGCATGGGGGGATTAGTTAGGTTTAGACATTTTTTTGGAGGGTTGGTTACGGTTAAGCATGGGTTGGGTGGGCTGGTTAGGGTTACTTTTCGGTTGGGGAGGTTGGTTAGGGTAAGGCATTGGATGGTTCAAGTGAGAATGGGGTCAGATTAAGCATACCAGTATTCTACTAGTGGCTATTTCTGTCACCCTTTTTACATGTTCGCACCCTCACCCATTTCTTAACCATATTGCCGGCGGCTAAATTATCTATAAGCGCCAATCTGCCGCTGGAGGTCAGCAAGTGGTTAAATACTCTGACTCTCGCGCCAGTGCTGTGGTGACGCCCCCTGCCTCTGGGGTAATTGGAGTGAGGGCATGCGCGTCTAGTGAGACGCAGCTGCGCCACCCAAGGACACTGATCCCGGAAGTCCACTCGGTCCACCCCCAGCTACCACAGAAATCCAAGGACTGGTAAGTAGCGTTACACTAGATAACGCGAGTAGCGCTATTTGTACAACACAACTGGCAGAAGTACCAATAAAATTGCAGTGCGCTACCTGCAAACAGTAATTTTACCTGCATTTGCTGAATATGTCCTTTTATTTCCTGTATGAGATACAGAATCTCAATAAAAGTAAATGAGAAATGTTCCTTCTGTGCAGCTACTGAGCTAAGCAGCCCCGTTTCCCTGGTAAATTCTGGTATGTTTATTACGTTTTATGAAAAAGAATGCCAGAATATTATTCTGATTTGTGTCTCACATTTATGTAGATAATGCAGAAATAACACAGATGGAGCACAGAGATGGGAGTCGTTTAGATGTAAGTAATAACTCTATTTCTAAGGAAAGCAATGCTGCTGTATTGACTACTCTGCGAATCTACATCAAATTAATTCCAGTAACTTCAGAGGCTGTTGTTAACACTTGTGTACTCAGGTGATGATGCTGGTAAAAGACTCAGGTGATGATGCTAGTAAAAGGCTCAGGTGATGATGCTGGTAAAAGGCTCAGGTGATGATGCTGGTAAAAGGCTCAGGTGATGATGCTGGTAAAAGGCTCAGGTGATGATGCTGGTAAAAGGCTCAGGTGATGATGCTGGTAAAAGGCTCAGTTGATGATGCTGGTAAAAGGCTCAGGTGATGTTGCTGGTAAAAGGCTCAGGTGAGGATGCTGGTAAAAGTCTCAGGTGATGATGCTGGTAAAAGGCTCAGGTGATGATGCTGGTAAAAGGCTTAGGGGGCGATGATGGTAAAAGGCTCAGGTGATGATGCTGGTAAAAGGCTCAGGTGATGATGCTGGTAAAAGGCTCAGGTGATAATGGGGGAAAGAGGGGCGGATGATGATGTCAGTAAAAGGCTCAGGTGATGATGCTGGTAAAAGGCTCAGGGGGTGATGCTGATAAATGGCTCAGGTGATGATGCTGGTAAAAAGGTAGGATGATGATGCTTGTAAAAGGCTCCGGCGATGATGCTGGTAAAAGGCTCAGGTGATGATGCTGGTAAAAAGGTCGGATGATGATGCTTGTAAAAGGCTCAGGTGATGATGCTGCTAAAAGGCTCAGGTGATGATGCCGGTAAAAAGGTCAGATGATGATGCTTGTAAAAGGCTCAGGTGATGATGCTGGTAAAAAGGCTCAGGCGATGATGCTGGTAAAAGGCTCAGGTGATGATGCTGGTAAAAGGCTCAGGTGATGATGCTGGTAAAAGGCTCAGGTGATGATGCTGGTAAAAGGCTCAGGTGATGATGCTGGTAAAAGGCTCAGGTGATGATGCTGGTAAAAGGCCCAGGTGATGATGCTGGTAAAAGGTTCAGGTGATGATGCTGGTAAAAGGCTCAGGTGATGATGCTGGTAAACGGCTCAGGTGATGATGCTGGTAAAAGGCCCAGGTGATGAAGTGTTTCAGCGTAATACCCGGATAGATCAGGGCAAAAATGAACATGCAGCCCCTACATGATACATGCTGACAGTATTTGTGTGTGCCCCCCCCCCCCCCCCCCATCCACCAGACATTAGTATTAAGTGACCTTTATGCCCCTTATTCCCCAGATGGCAGTATTGGGAGGCCTCAACCCCCGCAGATTGCAGTATTAGAAATTAAGTGGATGAGAATGGCACACCTTTCATAAATGTCCTGGTTGCATGACCTAGCAAGCCATGCCACTGAAAGTAACATGCCCCCCCCCCCCGCCATGACATGCTGCAGGGGCTTTTCCAGCTCAACAGTTCAATCCCCATTCCATCGGCGCAGGCTGTGGTGCAATTGCTCCTTGCACTTTGGATCCCCAGTGCTCACACTGAGGACCGGTCCGCCACATGAGAGACCCCAGCTGAATCCTCCATGTGGCGCTGGCCCGCAGTAGATCCGGACTCCATCTGCCGATTGGCAGGCTCCACTTTCAAGGACCCGGACTAAACCATCAGCACCTCTCCACGCCACCGAGGTAGATATGCTGGCACTCTGCACCACCGCAGAACTGACCACACTGCACACTGAGCTGAAATACGGATCAGGCTGCCTGGGCAACACACTGCTTTAACCCAGATAAGGTGGGCTCCCCTCCACTGTGATCAGAGCTTGTCCAAGCTGTTCCCTGGCCCCTGCTCCATTGGTTGTCTGCTGCCTTTGCCCGCACATTGGCTCACTGCTCACTCTGCAATTGCAGCCACCACTGAACAGCACATGTCGAATGGAACGCTTGCTGCCTGCCGGCATTGCTGGATCTCCCTGCCGCTGCTGATACCAGGCATCATCTCAGCAGTATAATATCTAAAGTTGTATAAAAAGGTCTAACGCGCTAAGAGTAAAATCAATAGGTATCCTCTTTATTTAAATTCTAAGTATATCATCCAATCAAGCAGATATATAAAATCAGATATCCCTGTATTCACTCATCCATCTTACACCACTCTTACATACACACACTTAGAAGGACCCTTCTAAGCAAAATGTGTAAAAAATGAATTTAAAAAAATTTAATAAATCAATAAAAAGCAGGATTAAAAGTGGGGAAAAAATGATAATCTCTCTCTTGAGGGAAAAGGTTGCTCAATGGTATCCTTCAATAATTTCTACACAAAGTGTCCCTCACTCCTAGAGTTTATATCCCAAGAGTGTCCTTCAACTCTATCCTGCTTCCTCAATCAATAGAAGGCATTGATCTTGGAATATGTCCGATATAAGAAAAAGTTCCGCACTTACAGTTCAATCCGCATGTATCCTCAAGTGTTTCATAACACCTTCAGTGATCCCGCTCACCACCGCAGGACTCGGACCGTCTGCTCTCAAACTGTTCACGTACTGCACTTACGCTGGTCTCTGAGCGCAGCATACGTCACTTCCGTATGTTGGACACCGTGATCCGCTCGCCGCACTTCCTTCCAGCTGACTCTCGCTCGTACTGGTTGTATTGGGTGACGTCACCACTCAGAGTTCGCTGGAACTTGGTGTATAGGTGTCTGCTGCGCGCTTCTGCGGTATACCTAATATCCACGATCTCCACCAATCTTACAGAGTTTGAGTGTAAAAACCTTTAATATCTAAAGTTATAGGTAAGCCACTGGCCCACTCAAGCAGGCTCAAATGTGTCTCTGTCCCCATAAAGCCAGGTCCCTGACTAGGCCTCAGCTGGGACTAAACTGAGGTGAAGAGATGCCTTGGTGCCAGCAACCCTCAACATTCGGCTCCTGACCATCCGATCTAATCTGGACTAGGCCATAAGCCAGGGGCAAATTTTTGCAAGCATAGCCTCAGCCAGGACTGTTTTCCACCCATTGGGACCACCAGGAATCTCTGTCTCTATCTCTCTTCACCTGAACTTTCCAGGACTTATGTGGGGCATCTGTATATATAAGTAGAAAAAAACAACATTTTGTAAAAAATAATACCTTTTAATGGCTAATTAATAGAGTTAAATGATGCAAGCTTTCTGGGATGTAGTCCCCTTCTTCAGGCATATTTCCAGATGTTAGCTGAAGTAAAATACTGATGCAGATAAATGGTAAACATGAAGATGACAGTGGGACATCTGTAAAATGCTTCAGAGCAATTGAGCGCCACGTGAATCGTGGCTGCTCTGCTCAACATAGCACTCAGATGGACCTCTTGGGTCCTTCTCCACTGTATCATATATAACGTGTAATGTATTTGATAATGATGTCAATTTCTTTGTGTATCTTAAAGGTCCGTACACACGCCGGACTTTAGGCAACGACGGGTCCGTCGTTGCCTCCCGCTGGGTGGGCGTGCCAGCGACAGTCCGGCGTGTGTACGCTCTGTCGTCAGACTGATACGGCTGTTTCTGAGCGATCCGCCGGGCGGATCGCTCAGAAACAGCCGTATCAGTCTGACGACAGAGCGTACACACGCCGGACTGTCGCTGGCACGCCCACCCAGCGGGAGGCAACGACGGACCCGTCGTTGCCTAAAGTCCGGCGTGTGTACGGACCTTTACTGTATGTTGTTACTGTACCATCGCTGACCCTGTAGGTGCTAAAAATAATTCCCGGTACAACCCCCATTGTACTTGGCTAAATATAATGATTCTGATTCTGTAGAAGTGGCCAAAGAGCTTCGGACTTTTTCAGCAAAGCTTTGGGCAAAAGCCACTGCTGGTTTCACCGGGGGGAAGTTTAAGAAAAATGTCCATTTCCCGGCGAGCGGGTGAGTGGAAGTGTGGTGAGCGGGACTGACCTTAGGTGACACGACACCCTTAATGAAAGTAGACTTTGGTGTGGTGGGGGCAAAGTTGAATGTATGTTGGGCCAATGACTGGAAATGTTGTGGGATTAGCCTGGAGATGCCATGAGCAAGTGAGCCATTTTCTCAGTTATCATCCAAGGTTTATTGGCAGGACCAAATACATTTAGCATTGCCAACGCAAAACATTAGCATTAGCATGGGAAGGGGTGGATGTGGGAATAATGGAAGGGTTTATGGTGTTGGGGTATACAGTCCATAGGGCTGTGGAGGATATGAGGGACAGTATAGGGCAGTGATGGCTAACTTTGGCATTCCAGCTGTGGTGGAACTAAAAGTCCCATGAGGCATTGCAATACTCTGACAGCTCTAAGCATAACTCCGGGAGGCAGAGGCATGATTGGATTTGTAGTGTTGTAACAGCTGGAATGCCAAGGTTAGCCATCACTGGTATAGGGGCTATGTGAGGAGGATATGGGGGGCAGTATAAGTAGTATTCAGTCCATACAGTCTGTTGGGTATCATGTTCCTCTCAGTTGGTGGCAGGCAGAGACATATCGGGACGCTATTTGCACGGTTATTTCCTCTTCCCCAGTAGGATGTAGCATTTCCTCTCCTCAGTCATGCTAGAATCTTTCCCTCTTTCTCATCCAGAAAGGTGGGGTATACGGTATGCTATCATCAGCGATATAATTTGGTAGTTTTCAGCTTCTGTTATCTGGTAAGGTCCTCTAATTCCAGGTGTGTTCTTTGAAATGAAGACAGTTGACAGTCGTTTGAAGTAAGTTCTTGTAATGTGGCTGTAATTTGACCATTTTACCACTATTGCATGAAGAGCAGTTACAGAAGTTAGCAGCTAATTGGATCCCCTGTACGTTTCAGAAGATGAAAAAAAATGTAATACAGTAAATGCCCATTACAATAACTCCATTAGGAAACATTAGAGACACAGACAGGCTGAGGAATAGTAAGATATGGTGAAGATGGCAAGACTCCCAGTATCGTAGAAGTGCATTATTGCCACATAAATAAGTAATTGCTCCGTGGCACACTTTTCCGAAGGTTTTTCGTAGTTGTAATGTCTTTTTTGTTGTTGTTGATGTTGCGGATATTGTGAGCCTGCAGGGAATATTCCCATTTCTATTTAATTTTGCCTTTCTGTTCTACAGATCTGTGAAGCAAATAACTAAAAATTACATTTGCTATGCTCTAAATGTTGTAACAAAATAAAGTCGCTTATTTGTGTTTCATGATATTTGAAATATTAGGTCAGAAAATCTGACTGGCAGAAAGAGGAGCTTTAAAGAGACTCTGAAGCGAGACTAAATCTCGCTTCAGAGCTCATAGTTAGCAGGGGCATGTGTGCCCCTGCTAAAACGCCGCTATCGCGCCGCTAAACGGGGGTCCCTTCACCCCCAAACTCCCCACTGCAACACTTGGTCGCAGACTTGGTCGCTCCTGGAGGCAGTGCTAACGGCTGCAGCCCTGCCTCCAGTCGCGTCTATCAGCGGCACATCGCCGCCTCTCCCCCGCCCCTCTCAGTGAAGGAAGACTGAGAGGGGCGGGGGAGAGGCGGAGATACGCAGACGCGCGTGGGGCAGGGCTGCAGCGGTTATCCCTGCCCCAACCAGGAAGTGCTCCCCCGCTGCACCGAGGGGATTTGGGGGATCAGGGACCCCCGTTAAGCCGCGGGATAGCGGCGTTTTAGCAGGGGCACACATGCCCCTGCTATCTATGAGGTCTGAAGCGAGATTTATTCTCGCTTCAGACTCTCTTTAACCAAGGATTGAACTTCATACCAATCAGTATCCAATACCCCCTTTCCCATGAGAAATCTTTTACTTTTTTCGAATAGATCATCGAGGGTCTGTATGGCTGATATTGTGGTGAAACCCCTCCCACGGTGTGACAGTTTACTGTCTCTGAACCTTGTTGCATTGTGGGAAATAATGGCTTTTTTCCAGCTGCCAAGCAAGCAGTATCTCCCTCTGTGCGTAGGACTCTCAGTAATGAACATTCCATACAGATCACCTGGCAGAACTAAAGATGTCACCACCAGTGATACATTTCAGAATGTAAATCAGGGAGAAGAAAGATTTTACAATGGGCAAACAATGACAAAATAATTTATAAGTTAATATTGTAAAAAAAACAAAAACAAACGAGCAGTTTTATTCATTGTTACTTTCACTACATTTCCTCTTTATAGTCAACCTATATTATCTAAAACTCTTGTCTCTCTTCGTCGAAGGCACACTAGAAAGAAGAGTTTTAAGTCAAGCCCATAGTCACATGACCAAGGGGTAAGCTCTCCTCAGCAACCTCAAGCTAAGCTCTCCTCAACAGGAGAATCAGCTTTTCTCTTGCACTCGATGGCCCGATGGGAGGCGGTTTATGCCCCCTATCACTGACTTGCCTGGTGCAACAGAATACCCTAGGAGTTCGGGGTGACCCAGAACAACTAGGGAAGTATAGGTGACTAAAAGAGACCGCAAAGCCCTCCCACTAAAAAGCAATGCTCAATGCAGGGGCGCCTCTAGGCATAGGCAGTACAGGCCATTGCCTGGAGTGCCATTGGTCCTGGGGGGCGCCATGTTGCTGGATTAAGCCCCGCCTCCAAATTAAGCCCCATCCTGGACTAAGCCCCACCCCATGGGTGTTCTATTACTTGCTTCTGCTGCATCTACTTAGCGTAAGTTGCAGGCAGCTGCCATCTCTGTGCCTTGTGCATCTTTCTTTCCCCCTTTGTGCCTCCTTCTCTCCCTTTTGTGCCTCCTTCTGTCTCCATGTTCCTCCTTCAGTCCCCCTGTGCCACTTCTGCCTCCTTCTGTGTCCCTTTGTGCCTCTTTCTGTCCCCCTGTGCCTCCTTATGTCCACTTTGCCTTTATTTGTTCCCTTGTGCTACATCTGCCCCTGTTCCTCCTTCAGTCCCACTTTGTGCCTCCTTCTGTTTCCATGTGCCTCTTCAGTCCCCATTATCCACCTCTGACACCTGCGCCTTCCTCTTTCCCCTTGTGACTTCTTCTGTGCCCCTTTGTGCCTTCTTCTGTCTCCCTGTGGCTCTTTCTTTCCCCCTCTGCCTCCTTCTGTCTGTGACTCCTTACATCTACCTCTGCCATCTTCTTTCCCCCCTTTGTGACTCCTTCTGTCCCCCTTTGTCCATACTTCTGTCTCTCTTTGTGCCTCGTATTGTCTCCCTGTGCTTTCTTCTGCCCCTTTTGTGCTTTTTTCTGTCCCCCATTACAGATTGTGCCTTCTTCTGTCCCCTTTTTGCCTCCTTCTGTCCCCTGTGTGCCTTCTTCAGTCCGCCTGTGCCTCCTTCTTTCCTCCTGTGCCACCTTTTGTCCCCCTTTGTGCCTCAATCTGTCCCCAATGTGCCCCCTCCTGCCCCGCTTTGTGCCTCATTCTGCACCACTTTGTGCCTCCTTCTGTCCCCCTGTGCCTCCTTCAGTCCTCTCTTGTGCCTCTTTCTGGCCCTTCTTCTATACCTCCCGCTGCCCCTCTGTGTACCTCTTTCTGTCCTCCTGTGCCTCAGTCTGTCCTCCTTTGTGGCTCATTCTGCCGCCCTGTGTGCCTCCCTCTGTCCCCTTGTGCCTCCTTCTGTCCTCCTTTGTGACTTCTTCTGACCCTTGTGCCTCCCTATGTCCCTCGGTATTCTCTGGCGAAACGCTGCCGCAATAAGTGTCATTTCTGGTAAAATTCTGCCACATTACAATTACTTTCTGGTGAAACATTGCTGCATTACAATCATTTCCTGGTGAAGCATTGCTGCATTACGATTATTTTCTGGTGAAACATTGCTGCATTACAGTTTTTTCCTGGTGAAACATTGCTGCATTACGATTATTTTCTGGTGAAACATTGCTGCATTACAGCTATTTCCTGGTAAAACGCTGCCGCATTACGATTATTTTCATGGGGAAAGGAGGGCGCCACAGGTTTTCTCGCCTGGAGTGACAAAATGGCTAGAGGCACCCCTGGCTCAATGTAATTTGCCTTCTTAAAACAGGAGGTATTTGCGATAATTCAGCTTTAAGTGAGCAGCTGTGGTTTCCCACAATGCATCACTGCTGAATATGCAAAAGTACACTTAGCGTTGCTTTTTAGTAAGAGGACTTATCAGGCTCTTTTAGTCCCCTGTACTTTTCTAGTGGTTCTGGGTCAGCCCAAGCTGCTTGGGTATTCTGTTGTACTGGCCCAAGCCCTATGCTAAAGAGCCATATCAATCCATGCCATGCACCGATGAGGACTAAAAGTCTAAAACAGGCTGTCTACTTGTTGCGATGTTGTAGCTCTGCTAAATTTATAAGCTATAGGCTTGCTATACACTATTGAGACTTGCCTGGTGGAAGTGGAAGTAGTAATCCACATCATATCCTCTCCATGAAGGCACTTTAGATCACAAAGGGATATTGTTTCTTTAAGGGAAATTGACTCATAGAAGACCACCAGTGATACACTTACCCTCTCGGTGATCTACATGTGAGCTCTACTGCCAGGATGTCCTCCAATGCCATTCCTGGGTCTCTTCCAGGAGGGGGTGATTGCTGTCTGCTCACATTCACTCTGGGGTGGGAACGAAGCAATAGCACTGGTGTGAAGGCCAGGGTTATGGCTGATGGAACACAAAGGGTAGCCTTGGGACCTTTCTGGTCCAGCCCTGTACCACTAACATATGGTGTGCCCCAAGGCTCGATACTATCTCCTTTGTTGTTCACCATTTACATGCTGCCACTCGGAAAAATCATCCCAAAACGCGGTGTGACATACCACTGCTATGCTGATGACACTCAGCTATGTTTTTCATTCTAGCTTAACATGACAGACCTCATTCCAAAAATATACACATGCTTAGCTGAGCTTCAGGAATGGATGAATGACAACTGGCTTAAACTAAATGCTGAAACCAAGGTTCTTGTTATCGGAGGTCAGTAGCTAGCAGCAAAGCAGCTTCAGACTCAGTCAACCCCACTGAGGGTAGGGAACTCAAACCTTAAAGGATACCCGATGTGACAAGTGACATGATAAGATAGACATGTGTATTTACAGTGCCTAGCACACAACTATGCTGTGTTCCTTTTTTCTTTCTCTGCCTGAAAGAGTTAAACATCAGGATTAAAACTATAAAACACTTTCCTAGCAAAAGATGGCTTCTGAGAGCAGGAAAGAGATAAAAAGGGTCAATAGTTCATAGATTTTAGCTCTGGCATACTTTAATGAATGTGTCATTGAGCAAAAACAATAAAACAGTACAAACTTAAAAAGGATATTTAAATATAAAATAAAACTGTGGAATATTTTAAAAAGTCTTTTTTTAGGAGAAGGAGGATAGATACAATTGTTTATTTCATTTATTTTCACCTTGGGTGTCCTTTAATAGCTTCTACACTGTGCGCAGCTTGGGTTTACTGACTGATGGGGAATAAATATTCAGGAATCAAATTTCAGCTGTTGTAAAACATTTATTTTTTTACCTAAGTAAAATTGCAAAAATTAAGCACCTCATTCCTTCAGAGAGTCTTCCAACCCTAGTTCACGCCTTCATCACATCATGGCTGGGCTATTGCAATGCCCTCTATGCAGGCCTTCCAAATAAAGACCTACACCGCCTGCAGCTAGTACAGATTGCTGCCACAAGGCTGTTAACAGGCCAACCCCGCCATTGTCACATAACAGCAATCCTTTGTTCACTACATTTTCTACCCATAAAATAGAGAATCCTGTTCAAAATTGGCATGCTAACATTCAGATCCCTACACGACCTAGACCCTGGATATCGAAAGGATTTGTTGCGTCACACCCCCCACAAACTCATATCAAAAGGATCCAATAACTTGACCAACCTCAGAGTCCAGGTAACCTTTGGAGCCAAAGCTTTCTGTCATGCTGCCCCTACCATTTGGAATGCTTTGCCACACCCAATCAAGACAGCTCCAACTCCGGACACGTTTAAACGAAAACTGAAAAGCCATATATTTTAGGTTGAACACTTTACAGCCATGTGAATAACTCACTGAAGGAAATTTCACACCTTTAAGCAGGTTAAAGAACTTTATGCTTCATATTTGTGTATTTACTTGTTTCTCTCACCCAGCTTCCCCTCCAGAGTACTTGAGATGCAGAGAGGGGCAATAGGCCGGGATACAGATTCTCCAGTTGTAAGTGTGAGCTCCCGCTGAGAGGAACCCCATGTAATTATGCAGGTCGTGGTTAGCTAAGGCCAGCTATTCCTAGGATTCTGATAAATAATTCATGTTAAATATACCTTTACAATCCATTATTTAATATTGCCCAAGGTGTTGCACTTAAATAATAAGGAACATGACAAGAACAGATGCTACAATACTTCAACTCGTTACTGTACTGTATGTGCTAAATTATATCACCGCAATTCTGGCATTTTTCACAAATTTGTAAAATCATCTGAGAAGTACAACTTAGATGTATTTTACTCAACTAGACTTAAAAAAGCAAACCAGGGTTCAAAGGAAGTTTAAATAAGACATAGCAGCACCCCTTCCTCTGTTCGGGCCATTTCCGACACTATGCGCTGCTCCTTTCATCCTTTTTTAAATGTGAAATTTCTTATTTTCTTTAAAGATGGCCAAAACCCAGAACTCCTTTTGGGTCATAGCTCCATGCAAATAAAGCGTGGACATTAATCGGACTTGAGAGATGGCACAACAGCATCTCAGCAATACTTTGTGGGTGTGCGAGAACCCACCCCTTGTACCAACAGGGTGAAGATCTGTCTTGTTTGAAGATAATGGTCCGCACCACATCCAAGTATAAATCAGCTTGATTGAAGATCCATAAAATGCATGTTTCGGGTTACATGCCCTTTTACAAGCCGCTGTGCTGCTACACCGCATTTTATGGACATTCATCGGACGGCATGTTCGGAGCTCAGTTTTTCCTATTGTGCACTAGTAAGTAGCAGTAATCTTGGGAAAGCATGGCTACTGGATCTAGGATGTGTTATGCTGCAGTGGGCGTGTTTTGGGCATCCGATTGCAGCTACTTCCTCCCCTTCCTCTTTCCAGTGTTTGGCAAACCACTTGTGGAGTATAAAAAAGTGGTGGGCGGGAAGTGTGAGTATTGTAAAGTTGTAAAGTAAACATGTCGGCATGCTCCATTTTAATGGTAAGAACTGCTTAATGTACACTTTAACCATTTCAGCCCGTGGGGATTTTTCACCTTATGCATCAGAGCAATTTTCACCTCCCATTCATTCGCTAATAACTTTATCACTACTTATCACAATTTATTGATCTATATCTTGTTTTTTCCTGCCACTAATTAGGCTTTCTTTGGGTGATACATTTTGCTAAGAATTATTTTTGTATAAATGCATTTTAACAGGATTAATAAGAAAATTGATTATTTCTCAGTGTTCAGCCATTATAGCTTTAAAATAATCCACACTATCATAATTAAAACCTATGTATTGTATTTGCCCATTTGTCTCGGTTATGACACCATTTAAATTTTGTCCCTATCACAATGTATGGCGCCAATATTTTATTTGGAAATAAAGGTGCGTTTTTTCCATTTTGCATCCATCACTATTTACAAGCTTATAATTTAAAAAAAATGTTCGTAGTATACCCCCTTCAAATGCATATTTAAAAAGTTCAGACCCTTAGGTAACTATTTATGTCTTTTTTTTTTTTATAGTAATTTTTTTTTCATTAAAAATGTTATTTGGGTAATATTTTGGTGTGGGAAATAAACAGTTAATTTTTAATGTTACTATATGTGTAAATTGTAATGTAAAAAATATGTAGATGTAGTTTTACTACTTGGCCACAAGATGGCCACCTTGAGTTTTTTTGTTCCTCCTTGTGCTTCTCGCTAGCCGGAAGCACAAGGGGGATACGGCAAATTTTACGTGCAGAAAGACTGAAGCCTCTTGTAAGAGCGCTTCGGTTTTTCTGCTGGGGACACGGATCGGTGATCGGGAACCATGTTCCCGTTCACTGATCCCAGGGCTACCGGGGACAGCACGGGGGCGCGCCCGCGATCGCGCACGTGAGCGCACCGAAGCGCGTCACCGCAGCAGAGCAGCCGCCTGGACGTAAGCTTCGCATCCGGGCGGCAGAAAAGGTTAGAGACACTGAAGCAAAATAAAAAATTATGATGTAATTAATTGGTTGTGTAGTACGGATAATTACTATAATATTAGTAGCAAAAAAAAATTTCTCATATTTTTATTTTCAGTTATACAGTTTTTTTTTGTTGTTTTTTTAATAACATTGTATCATTCTGTAATATTTGCAGTTTACACACTACTCAGCATTTTAAATGTTTTTTACAGAACAGGCAGTGAACTTTTGACCTATCCTGAACTGCTCTCTGCAAAAGAAAAAATAATACAGTTAAGATAACAACCTTCAGAACACAGAGCTCTCTGTGGGGGAGATTTAGCAACCCATTACCGCTGACAGTTTTTTCTTCTTAACCTGTTCTAACCAGCAGGGAGAACAGTTCTGCATGATAATAAGATAATAAGAACCTTCTTAAATCCTAGGCATTAGTGGAAATTTAGCATGTACTTCTAGAGCTCAGCTGCACTACAGTTAAGAAAAGTATAAATCCATCCCTAAACTGGCGCAGATTAAGTGCTTGATAGCAGTTCTACAGATGTAGAACTGCAGGCTAGACATGATTGCAGAGTGCAGGCTATATATGATTTGTGATATGCTCCTCCCCCCTGCTGAATTCCTTCTCAGAGCCTGCTGCTATCAATACAGCAAGTGTATTGGTTACCTCAGCAACAGCAATTCCCCTCACACACTGCACTGTCTGAGAGACCTTCCTAGCTCCTCCTATTATACAGTAGTTTTAGAAGGAATCTGCACTATAGTTTTAGAAGGAATCTAATGATTTCTTAAGATGTCTGAGGCAGTTCTGCATGGATTTCTAAAACCCTACTAATATTTTGTCTCAGACACTCTTGATAAATCGGGCCCTGTGACTTTGAAAGTGGTGGAGCTCAATGGCAATTTGCATAGATAACAACTGGAGTTTCTTAACTCTTCCTGTACTGGAAACAATATTAGGCTTATGTCTCTACTCCTAATGCTTTATTTCTTAGCTGTACTACACATACAAATCATTATATCATAATTTTTTTTCTCTTTAGTGTCTCTAAGAGGTTTGTATTACAACAGTGCACACATCAACAAAAACTGGTAAGCTTTGACGTGAATTACTCCTTGTTTCAAGAAAAGGTTATGACCTATATCAGTACTATATTATCATTATTAATTTTAATGTAAGTCAATATGCAGTTAAATATTACTATAAATAATGTTTACATTTCAACGTGCACCAAGCCATGAATGTCTAACATTGCCTAAAAATGAAATAACATTTTTCCCCATCTTGAAATCAGTACTTTTTTGGTGTACTTTACAGACCCCCCCAGAAACTCTCCTCTTCCTACATGAGTAATCAGCTACACAAGGCAGGGAATGGGAATCAGAATACAAGTTTCTGTTGGCAATACTGAACGTATCTCTTCAGGTGAAACTGAGGTAAGACATCTAAAATAATATTGTGCGTAAACATTTGTATGAACATATAAAGCATGATTAGAGAGTTATGATTTTTCCCTCAACAAGAATGAAATTCTACTTTTGTAAAAAGAAAAAAAAAATCTGCTGTAATCAAATACCAGTGTTGCCCATTTGGGCTGGTCAATGAGAATGAGCTTTAAAACCGTGTAAATTTGCATTCAAAATGTGCAAAAACGTTGCATTATTTACATCTCATTGACCATCCCTACTACCTGAGTTTACACTGAACACTCTTAGCTGAGGCCTGAGGAAGAATCTATGCAGTAGGTTTATGACATATGAAGGTGCAGGGCAGGCAAAGGGAGAGATAGGCAACTAAGAGACAGCAAAATGGCAAGGGGTGAGCAAGAGAGAGGTAAAGGGCACAGGCAGAGAGAAAGTGGGGGAAAGGCAGCAAAGTGGTGGGGAACATGAAAACCACAAAGCAAACTTTAGTATTTGCCTGCAGAACACCAAATTTCGATGAAATTGGAATTTGGCTGTTCCGATCAACCCTACTCGTAACAGTAAAGTTGCATTAATTAATACAATGCTTTTTGCATTACATATGTGTACTACCCCCCCCCCCCCCCCCCTCACCATAGGACCACACTCCTAGCCTGCCCTGTACCCATATGAGGCTACAGCCAGGCTCTGGAATGGTGCAGAGGGGGAGACAGGAAGGTCCACAGGTTGGCAGCTTCACAAGCATGCCACTCGTGGCCATTATATGGGCATTATTATTATTTAGTATTAATATAGCGCTGGCATCTTCCGCAGCACTTGACATAATATATATATAGTCTTGTCACTAACTGTCCCTCAGAGGAGCTCACAATCTAATCCCTACCATAGTCTTATGTCTATGCATGTATCATGTAGTATATGTATTATAGTCTAGGGCAGGGGTCTCAAACTGGCGGGCCATTTGCGGCCCTCGATACAATATTTTGTGGCCCCCGCTGGCAAAAGCAAAAGAGACACGGAAGCAAACTATTTTTGCCTAGTTTACCTTATAGTTCGCTTCAGCGCTCACAAATAATCCGCCGCATCCCCGCCACTGAACGAGGGCTGCAGAGCCCCCAAATCCCCCAGGCAAACATCCACGACTGCGCTGAGAGGCAGAGCTTCCAGATGTAGCTCTGCTCCTCCTGACGTCAATCGCCGCACGGATCGCCGCCTCTCCCCGCCCCTCTCTGTGAAGAAAGAGTGAGAGGGGCGGGCAGAGGCGGCGATCCGCCACGATTGACGTCAGGAGGGGCAGAGCTGAAGCTGAAAGCTCTGCCCCTTCCAGGAAATGCCGGCGGATTCCCCCCGGGCAATTTGGGGGCTCTGCAGCCCTCGTTTTGCGGCGGAGGACACGTGAAATCCCTTATGCGGCCCAGCCTCATCCTGACTTTGCCTCCTGCGGCCCCCAGGTAAATTGAGTTTGAGACCCCTGGTACCCCTAGGGCAAATTTTTAGGGGAAGCCAATTAACTTATCTATATGTTTTTGGGATGTGGGAGGAAACCGGAGGAAACCCACAAAGACATGGGGAGAACATACAAACTCCTTACAGATATTGACATGGGATTCGCACTGGCTAGGATTTAAAATGGGGGACCAGGGCTGCAAGGCAAGAGTGCTAACCACTATGCCACTGTACTGCAGGAATCCAGGGGCATTGTAGGAATCAGAAAGACAATGGAGAGAATGACAGGTAGCAAGACTGCTCAGGTGTAGTATTTTTGTCCTAGGGAGATTCATTTTTATCTAATGTTGCCTCCCCTATCACATCATCACCCCCATGAAACGTTCAGGGAAGAGCTGGGAGTGGGCAGCAGTCAGTTCTTGCCTGTTCGCCAGATCATATGACCTCTCCTTCCCTTCCCACCCAAAAGGTTAAGTGATCAAGCAAGAATGCTTTTGCAGTGCTGGCCATAAGGGGTTGATTTCTTTTAGCACAGGGCAGTGGGTGAGGTCAGGTGATCTGCTCAATGCTATGGAGGGAACTCCAACTCTGCTGGAAAGAAGCGATTACAGAAGCCAGCAAGCAAGTATTTTTTAATCAGAATCATTTTTATTTTGCCAAATACAGTGAGAGCTATACTCGGAATTGTTCGTGGTTCACATGGCTGTTCGTGGTTCACATAATATATTAAAAGTAAAAAAGGTACGGATGTGCAATAAAAACAACTTTGTCAATCACTAATCAATGGAAATGTATCATATCTATTAAAAAGTGAAGATGACTTAGATCTTTAAAGAGAATCTGTAACGTCAAAACGTCCCCTGGCGGGTACTCACCTCGGGTGGGGGAAGCCTCTGGATCCTAATGAGGCATCCCACGCCAGCCTCCGTCCCTCAGGGGTCTCGCTGCGGCCCTCCGTACAAGATGACGTCATTATTTACCTTCCTGGCTCCTGCGCAGGCGCTCTGACGGCTGTCGGCTCCGAAGTAGGCGGAAATACCCGATCGCCATCGGGTCTGCTCTACTGCGCAGGCGCAAGTTTCTGGCGCCTGCGCAGTAGAGCGGACCCGACTGAGATCGGGTATTTCCGTCTACTTTGGAGCCGAAAGGAGCCACAGCGCCCCCGCTGGAGCCAGCAAAGGTAAATATTGAATTGACAGTCGGGTCTGTCGCCGGCTGTTCGGATGGCTGCAGCGAGACCCCCGTGGGACAGAGGATGGCGTGGGAAGCCTCATTAGGATCCCGAGGCTTCCCCCACCCGAGGTGAGTACCCCCCAGGGGATGTTTTTAATGTTACAGAGTCTCTTTAACTACTACAGACATGTTTTTCTAGTACTCTTTTGTATCCATTGCAGCATCTTTGGAGGTAGGAAAAACTGACCTTTCCTTCTGAATCGTAATGCGAAATTTCAGGAAAAATCTTAATTAATTTTGCCTGTAATTTTCATCATTCATAATTTTGTGTAATTTTCACATAAATTTGTACCGCCTTTAGCAAGGTTAAAACCATTTCTGCCGCCCGGACGTAAAGCTCACGTCCGGGCGGCTGCTCTGCTGCGGTGCCGCACTTCGGCGTGCTCCCGCGCGCGATTGCGGGCACACCCCGTGGTGTCCCCCAGTAGCCCTGGGATCAGTGAACGGGAACATGGTTCCTCAGCAGAAAAACCGAAGCGCTCTTACTAGAGGCTTCAGTCTTTCTGCACATAAAATCTTCCGCGTCCCCCATGTGCTTCCGCTTAGAGAGAAGCACAAGGAGGGAAAAGGTGGCCATCTTGTGGCCAAATAGTAAAACTACATCTACATATTTTTTACATTACAATTTACACATATAATAACATTAAAAAATAACTGTTTATTTCCCACACCAAAATATTACCCAAATAACATTTTTAATGGGAAAAAAAATTACAATAAAAAAAAAGACATAAATAGTTACCTAAGGGTCTGAACTTTTTAAATATGCATTTGAAGGGGGTATACTACGAACATTTTTAAATTATAAGCTTGTAAATAGTGATGGACGCAAAACGGAAAAAATGCGCCTTTATTTCCAAATAAAATATTGGCGCCATACATTGTGATTAGAGGTTCGCGAACCTTTGCGGAAGGTTCGGTTTGCGGAAAAGTTCGCGAACCGCAATAGACTTCAATGGGGATGCGAACTTTGAAAAATAGAAAAAATTATGCTGGCCACAAAAGTGATGGAAAAGATGTTTCAAGGGGTCTAACACCTGGAGGGGGGCATGGCGGAGTGGGATACATGCCCAAAGTCCCAGGGAAAAATCTGGATGTGACGCAAAGCAGCGTTTTAAGGGCAGAAATCACATTGAATGCTAAATTGCAGGCCTAAAGTGCTTTAAAACATCTTGCATGTGTATACATCAATCAGGGAGTGTAATTAGAGTTCTGCTTCACCCTGACACACCAAACTCACTGTGTAACGCACCGCAAACAGCTGTTTGCGTAGTGACGGCCGTGCTGGACTGGTGCGCACCACGGTGAGAGTGTAGGCCGTGGCGGTTTTCAAGCCCATATGGTCGCCGGGCTGTGGTAGCTCAATGATAGAGCAACAGTGACTGTCCAGCTGATCAAATTTGGTCTGACCACAATGAAGCAACAACCTTATTATCTTCTTGTATGTAGGTAGGCATAGGTAGGAGTCCCAGTATAGGTAGATAGGCATAGGTAGGAGTTCCAGTATAGGTAGGTAGGCATAGGTAGGTGCCTCAGTAGTTAGCTAGGCATAGGTAGGAGTCCCAGTATAGGTAGGTAGGCATAGGTAGGAGTCCCAGTATAGGTAGGTAGGCATAGGTAGGTGCCTCAGTAGTTAGCTAGGCATAGGTAGGAGACCCAGTATAGGTAGGTAGGCATAGGTAGGAGTCCCAGTATAGGTAGGTAGGCGCCTCAGTAGTTAGCTAGGCATAGGTAGGAAACCCAGTATAGGTAGGTAGGCATAGGTAGGTGCCTCAGTAGTTAGCTAGGCATAGGTAGGAGACCCAGTATAGGTAGGTAGGCATAGGTAGGAGTCCCAGTATAGGTAGGTAGGCGCCTCAGTAGTTAGCTAGGCATAGGTAGGAAACCCAGTATAGGTAGGTAGGCATAGGTAGGTGCCTCAGTAGTTAGCTAGGCATAGGTAGGAGACCCAGTATAGGTAGGTAGGCATAGGTAGGTGTCCCAGTATAGATAGTGAGGCAGGGCCTGGCTGGCACAGTAATAGCAATTACCAAGGTCCAGCTGCAACAGATAGGGCTGTATAATGTCAGTAAGCAACACACACAAAAAAAACCACATCAGGAGTACATTAGCTCTCAAAAGAGCTGTTGAGGGGTGCTATAAAAGCAATAACAATCAGCCAGGAGCAAGCCAAGAGCCTAACTAATCTTTCCCTAGGAGAAAAAATCTGCAGCAGCTCTCCCTAGTCTGTCTATTTGCAGCAGGCACACGAGTGAGTGTCATGGCCAGCGAGCCTGCCTTATATAAGGGGGGGGGGGGGGTGTGGGGCTCCAGGGCTTAGTGTAGCCTGAATGGCTACAATGTGCCTGCTGACTGTGATACAGAGGGTCAAAGTTGACCCTCATAGTGCATTATGGGGCGAATCGAACTTCCGCAAAAGTTCGCCTGGTGCAGGCGAAAGCGAACCACCAAAGTTCGCCTGGAACCGTTCGCAGGCGAACCGTTCGCGACATCTCTAATTGTGATAGAGAAAAAATTGAAATGGTGTCATAACCGAGACAAACGGGCCAATAAAATACATAGGTTTTAATTATGGTAGCGTGGATTATTTTAAAGCTATAATGGCCGAAAACTGAGAAATAATGAATTTTTTCCATTTTTTTTCTTATTAATCCTGTTAAAATGCATTTATAAAAAATAATTCTTAGCAAAATGTACCACCCATAGAAAGCCTAATTAGTGGCGGAAAAAACAAGATATAGATCAATAAATTGTGATAAGTAGTGATAAAGTTATTAGCAAATGAATGGGAGGTGAAAATTGCTCTGATGCATAAGGTGAAAAATCCCTGCGGGCCGAAATGGTTAATAGCAAAGCAATACATACGTGCTATTGCCAAAAATTGCTACATATGTTAACGAGAAAAGTGGGTACAAGTCATAAATAATTTTTCACAAAGACCGAGCAGTTTTTAAGAAAATCGATTTTAAAAATGCAAAGAAAAATGGTTTTTAAACTCAGAAAAATGACAGTTCCTTTGCATATCTAAAATGGATTTTCTCAAAAACTACAAGGTCTTTTTAAAAAAATGATTTTGCCAATTTTGTCAATGCGAAATGTGTTCTCATCACTACCTGGCTGTGACTTGTATGGCCGTCCTGCCTCCCCGTCACTCACACACAGACCTAAGATCTGCAGCAATATTCTCCTTAACATATGTGGCAATTTTGGTGACAGTAGCATGTATCGGGGCTTTGCTATTCAACGCTAAAGTCATCACGAAATTACGCAAAAATTACGCCAAATTACGAATGATTACACAAAGTCAATTGAATTTACAAATCATAATTACGGATGGGTGTAATTGCTAAATATTTATGTGAAATGTAGCGTAATTGTAATTAGCTGATTATGATCATCACTACAGACAGGGCAGCTTGGCAGTATGGGAAGCCGCTGGGCCTAGCTCCACCCTTGGCCTGCATGAGTATAGCCACACCTGTGACACCTGTGCATTAAGCCCATAGGCTCCACCCTTGGCCTGCATAAGTACGGCCACACTTGTGCAATAAGCCCATAGGCAAACGAGGGAGGGGTTACAGCTGCCCAGAATCCCTCTTCAGACCAGGGCCGGTGCAGTGTCTGGGGCAGGCACAAGTTGAGACTCCAGAATATCTGCAGTTGTACTGCAGCTCACAGCACCGGCCCCTTTCTTTCTCTGCTACAGTTGATTTTGGATGGAGCCAGCAGCATGTGTACAGAGCATGGGGCAGCAGTGTGTGTACAGAGCATGGAGCAGCAGTGTGTGTACAGAGCATGGAGCAGCAGTGTGTGTACAGAGCATGGAGCAGCAGTGTGTGTACAGAGCATGGAGCAGCAGCGTGTGTGCAGAGCATGGAGCAGCAGTGCGTGTACAAAGCATGGAGCAGCAGCGTGAGTAAAGAGCATGGAGCAGCAGCGTGTGTACAGAGCATGGAGCAGCAGCATGTGTACAGAGCATGGAGAAGCAGCATGTACAAAGCATGGAGCAGCAGGGTCTGTACAGAGCATGGAGCAGCAGCATGTGTACAGAGCATGGAGCAGCAGCATGTGTACAGAGCATGGAGAAGCAGCATGTACAAAGCATGGAGCAGCAGCGTGTGTACAGAGCATGGAGCAGCAGTGTGTGTAGTAGAGCATGGAGCAGCAGCATGTGTACAGAGCATGGAGAAGCAGCGTGTACAAAGCATGGAGCAGCAGCGTGTGTACAGAGCATGGAGCAGCAGGGTCTGTACAGAGCATGGAGCAGCTCTGGGGGACTTAATAGAGCCAGGTATGAGCACAGCCCTGTGCCCTGCTGTGTGAATGCTTCACTTTCCCCTTCATTACCAATGTCAGCTGTCCTCATTATTATCTGTATCCAAACTGCTCCTGATCAATCCCACTGTCGATCGGGAGCAGATTGGACATTTAGGAAATAATCACCAGATCCTGCCAGTCGGATGGGAACTTGCATTATGCCCTACCATATTATTATACTGAATTGTGCATGGCTGAGGGAGACCTTTCAGGACTCCCCCCCCCCCCCCCCTCCCCTCTTGAAAGCCCTGGGTTTGCCCCTGAAGCTCTAGCACAAGCAGTTTGTGCCAGAAGAGGAGTGTGGGTTTGAAGTTCCAGAGGGTCCCGGGCAGTGGCAGAGGACTGGAGGACAGTGTATGAAGGATCAGAGCCTTCCCTCTCCTCAGGTAAGTATTTACCTTTTGAGCTTTTGAACACCTCAGGTTCTCTTTAACTCACACATACTCACTCTATTATGCATACTACTATTCAGCAAAGGAGCACACTTTTGCTAGCTCCATGTCAATGTTTGGGGTTAGCGACATACCCGTTAAAATTACTGAATGCACACCTCAGCCTTTTTGTGGGCTTACAATTATCCAGGACACCTCCTCCTTCCCTGCCCCCACGATGTTCCCTGTTTGCCATTCTCTCTCTCTCTCTCCCTTACTGCCTGTCACTGAACAGAAAGCTGCAGACTTTATTGATTGTTTCCTGGGCTTTTGCTGGCTGCATGAAATCAAACAGCATTACCTGCCCTCTGGAGAAACTCCTGCGAGAGCTGTACTGCTCGCTCTGGCTGCCAGGCGGGGAGAGGGGGGCCACGAGACAAGCCTTTTCTCCTTGGGTGAGGTTGGTGCAGCTGGCAGAGGAGGAGAGACTAGGCAGCTGCTGCACCAGGACATCCACAGAGGAGACACAACTTGAAATTTTGTGATTGTACCTGCATCTTGGCATTTGCATCTTCATGGGCAAAGTGTGGAAGCAGCAGATGTACCCCCAATACGCCACCTACTACTACCCCCAGTATCTCCAGGCTAAGGTAGGACACACTCTAATGGGGTCTCTTGCAGAGATCAGAAAAGCACGGATCCTATACGGATGAAGCTGTTCTGTTTGCAAGGTTAGCGTTACTGATGAGAACTGTAGAAGCTAGAAATCAATAGTGGGGGTGGGGATTTTAAGGCACAGTGACCTCAAAAAATGTTGTTGGTTTGACTAGGACAAACGCAAGGAAACATGTACGCTGGCTGTTTTAGTTAGCGTTCGCATTTAACAATTAGATGTTGCTCTTTTACTAGGTTTCTGTTTTATTTACATCCTAACTGTGGAGACCATGCCATGCAACATGTCACACCCCCTCCTGTGATGTCATATAAACATAACGGTACACCCCACCCCCAAGGTAGCATATGGTGAGAATGATCACACTTTAGCCGGGAAGACAATCAAGAGGGCTGTAGGACAAGGTAAAAGAATGTGGGTAAAAGTTGGAGAAACTGTAAACTTTTACATAATGGTTAACTGTAAAAGCAATAATCTGACTGTGAATGTCATCAACGTCACATAGACAGATTGCACCAGTGTTCAATTTCCTGTTCTATCTAATGCATCCCGCTTTTAAAGCTTCTACGCATTTGACAATATGATCATTTGAGCTATAGACTGATTTGACAAACGGTGCAGGTTATCAGCATGAAATCTGGCGCAATACGATAACAGCGGCAGATGGTGTCTGCAGGAGAAACTAGGTCGCAAGAAGAAAATCTATGATTGTTTCTGACTGCATCCTTCATTACCTGTATGAAAAATTGATCAGTCACCTAAGCAATTACGTAATATGATAGGATGTTGTATAGGGTAGCCATCGATAGCAGGAAAAGGAATGAAAATTATCGTTTTGGATCCAATCTTTTAAGAATTGTCAGTTCTTCTTTTTATGTGTGATATTGCACTTAAAACTGAAATGTCACAAACGTATTCGTACACATGAAGTACACTGCATGCCACAGAGGAGGTCTAAGGTAAAAAACAGGAGGGGGAGGGAGTCAAAATATTGGGGATGATTTAAAGACAGGCTGAAGAACAAGTGATCTTTGGTTGCTGGCTGGCTCAGTGATGTGTATAATAGGATGTAACTAATTGCTCGCTCAGTTGATCACCTGGAAGGTATATCGGTGTGTGTGGTCACTTGTACAATGGTATTCCTATTGGCAGCGTCCTTGTCACCTTCTGCATCACGTTTCAGGGATTGTTTGCCTCACCTTTGTTCTCTATGCACTCTAACAGTGTTGTAATAACCTGCATAGTATACTGATGCTTTATAAAGGAGGGATGGTGGTAAAAACCTTTGGAGACAGAGACTTTTGTCATGCTGTCCCTACCCTTTGGAATGCCCTGCCACACCCAATCAAGACAGCTCCAACCCTGGAGGTGTTTAAATCAAAACTGATAAGCCACCTGTTAAGTCTGGCATTTATGATCACATAACTTTTTCCCCTGTACACATCACCATGTACTGATCTGAGACAAGTTTATGCACTTTGGGTCCTACAGGAGAACAGAATTTCACAAATGATTTGTTGATGTTGTTGTTGTAATCATCATCATCTATCCAACATTCATTATAAATCACTGTTGATCATCATCATTTATCATTTAGAATCATCACTTAGCATTATCATCCACTATCATCGTCCTTCAGTCATAATCATTTGTCAGTCACCACCATCCAGCCATCTATTATCCATAGATTATCCATTTTAGGAGCTATTTTGTCTATCCAATCCAGGAGACAGAAATATTTTTTAGGAGCCAGATCCATTGACAACAATTACAGAAGAACTCCAAAAATTAGGCATCCGATTCAATTGTAATTTTTTAAGTAGCCTTGTCTAGCTGGCCCCTGGGAATTGTACAGCTCTGGATTATCATCTGTCATTGGTCATCTCAGTGAACCTAACTTGCCTTTTCTCCATTCTCCCATCCAGTGACTGACTAAGCATTACCTTGTACTCATACTGTGCTGCATGATCTGGTCTTTCTTGTATTCCTGTATTGTCATTTTGCTGTTTGTCACCCCTAAATATTGTCTGTAACCTAAACTAATGTTCAGCTTTGCGTAATATGTCGGCGCTTTATATATACAATAAATAAATAAAATTGGTCACCATAGTCATACAAATATCTGCAGTATCAATCAGAATCTTTCCTTAAAAAAAAACTCAAGGATGTGTTATATAACATATTGTATATACTGTATATTTCTAGTCATATCATTTATTTTAATTCGTTTAATGTTATTTTGAGTAAAATATAAAATACTTCTAGGGAGAAAGCTTTATAGACACTTCGACCTTCACACTTTGACTTGTGTTTGATCGGCACCTTCAAAGGACTGACGCCATCAGAATGGGAATAAGCAAGCAAACTCTGTTTCCAAGATGGCTTCCGCCTCCCTCCTCTTCCTGTGACTAAAGTTGTGTGAAGAAGGCTTTGATTTCTTTTACCTTTCCCACAATTCCGTTGACTGGAAGTGGACTGAGGTGTTGCCACACTGTAGAGAAAGTCTTTGCAGTGTAACTCCCAGTTGTGCATACAGCAGCTCAAATACGTTCAAAATGATTATGCATATTATATTTTTCTAAATCTTTCTAATTTTCCTAAATAGTGGATGCAACAGTCAGCATAATGTTTGAGTCATCAACTTTTAGAGTATAATTTAAATTTTACTGAACAAACCTCCTAATGATAACCGTATATTTTTCAAAAATAAAAAAACTTAAAATGCACTGCTCTGAATTATTACAAATTATTACAACACCGTTTCTAAACATTTTATAGGTTGTGAAAAAAATATTTACAGAAATCAAAAGCTATTTCATTCAAAAAACATCTTAACAGGTCAAGTTATGTATTAACATGGGACCCTTATTTGACAGCAGTTTCATAATTCTTGCATCCATTGAGATTTTTGGTTAGTTTCTGCTTGAATTTCTTTAAAAGATATCACAATAGCCTCCCAGAGATGCTGTTTGGATGTAACCCTCATAGATCTTTTGATTGAGGATGCTCCAAAGGTTCTCAGTAGGACTGAGGGCAGGGGAGGATAGGGGCCACACCATCAGTTTCTCAGCTTTTAAGTCAATGATGCAGAGGTACCCCTTGCAGCATGAGATGGTGTATTGTCATGCGTGAAGATGATTTTGTCACGGTAAGCACAGTTCTTCTTTTTGTGTCATGGAAGAAAGTCCACATACTTTTCAGAGGTCATTTTCACACCTCCTGGGACCCTAAAGGGGCCGAAAAGCTCTCTTCCTATGATTCCAGCCCAAAACACTACTCCTTAACCTCCTTGCTGATGTCACGGCCTTGTTGGGACATGGTGACCACCCACCATTCCATCCATTTGGACCATCCAGGGTTGCATGGCACTCAGCAGTAAATAAGACTGTTTCAAAATGTGTTGTCATGCAGTTCTGGGCACACTGCAGCCATTTATGCTTGTGAGCATTGGCTAGTGTGGCCAAATAGAATGTGTATGCATAGCTGAAATCCTCTGGAGGATCCTGCACCCTGATGCTTGTGTGAGTCCTGAGGCATCAGCAGCTTCAAAAACCTGTTTGATTTGTTAAAACAAATCTTTTAACAGTATGATGACCACGCTTACGTTTTTATAAAATATCTGAGGTTTTGATTCCTTGTCCAAGGCATTCAATTATTTTACACTTTTTGGCAGCAGAGAGAGAGAGAGAGATCATTTTTCTTTTTCATATTGCTTGGTAATGGTGGTCTGCTTGAAGTGTACCAGAGACTAACAAATACAAAAGATTTATACATACCTTCCTCCAGCCCCCTCCACATCAATCGATCCCACAAGGTCTCTTCCTCTGCCTTCTCCTAGTACTGGTAGAAGCCCCGTAAAATTTCCTCAGTCGTTGCATGCACAGTGCCCATCCCCCCCCCCCCCGTCTCACTCCTGTGGCTGAGAGCTCCTAGCCACGAAAGCGCAGCGGGGCACGAACCCGGGCCACACATGCACAGTGCATCCCGACTCACCACCAGACTTACGGGGCTTCTACCAAGACCAGGAAAAGGCTGCGTGGGAGCAATCAATGTGGAGGGAGCTGGAGGTGATCGAGATTGATTTCAGTGATCAGAAGAACCCTGAGACACAATATCTTCCATGCATTTGATTGTTAAACAAAATATTTAATCTTTATGACACTTAAAGCGGAACTGAAAGGTCTTAAAAAAAAAAAGAGTTTTACTTACCTGGGGAGTTTGTCAGCCCCCTGCAGCCGACCTGTGCCTACAATGTGACATGCCGATCTTCCGTTCCCCTGCCATGGCTCACTTCTCTTCTCGTAGTGGAAGCCGACTTCTAAGTCGACCACCACTGCGCCCTGGCCACGCTTATACTTGTACGCGTTCCTGTGGCCAGGAGCATCCTGAGCAGGCGCAGTGCGAGAAAATCTCTACTGCGCCTGGGCCGTACGCTTTGGAGCGTGAGCGAGGATGTGCAGTGGACACCCACTGTACGAAGTAATAGTGAGCTGCGGCGTGCGAGCGGAAGATCGGTATGTCACGTCACGGGCACAAGTCAGCTGCAGGGGGCTGGCAGAAGCGCCAGGTAAGCGAAACTCGTATTTTTTTAAGACCTTTCAGTTCCGCTTTAAATACAATTAGCATAATAATTTGGAACGAAGTGTAATATTAATATCATTATTGATTTATATAGCATCATCTTCCTTGGTGCTGTACACAGTGAGAAACAAACGTGGGCACTAAAAGAAATCCAGACGCTGGTACATAATAGAGAGTTGGTAGACGACGTCAATGATACAGTGACTAATACATTCTGACTAACAACATTGTAGAACAACTTACAAGACACAAAAGGGAGAAAACAAACGAGACAGCTTTAGATTTCTGAAGAGGCTGATTAAGGACTAGTGCCAATCTGAATACGTAAATGAGTATAAAGCTGCAAGTACTTTAATTCAACAAATAAATTGACCAGAAATACATTGTAAGGGCCCATTCATACTTGAGCGTTTTGCCGGCGATTTTGGCAAAATGCTCAAATGCTAGCGCTTTTCACAGCACTAGGGTAATAAATGTCTATGGGCCCGTTCTCATTTGGGCGATTTGCGCAAATCGCCGCAAATTGCCCAAAAACGCTAAACGCAAACGTGTAGCCTGCACCATTTTCAGACGATTTCCCGGCGATCGCGTTTCAGTGCTATAGAAGCGCATAACGTGATTGCAAAAAAATCGCCAGGTGTGAATGGTGATTTTTTTTTGGCGTTGTGTGAATGTGTGAAAGTGTGAATGGGCCCTTAAGGTTTGGTTTACACTAAAAAAGGCTCACCTGGAACAGTACCGTATACATATTGTACAGATAGACTGTATCTCTGGGTTCCATTGCACAGTGTACTGTTATACAGTGGCAACACATCAGATGTCCAAGAAAAAAAATCATACCTGTTGGGATTATCTGTTGTTTAAAACATGGTGGTTGGAACAGAAGCGGTAAAAACAGCCATGTGTGAATGAGTCCATAAAAAAGCATTTATTATTATCTAGTATTTATATAGCACCGACATCTTCTGCAGCGCTGTACAGAGTATACTGTTTTGTCACTAAGGGCCCGTTTCCACTACTGCGGCGCGATTTTGACAGGAAAATCACGGAACGAATCCGCATGCGGTTGCGGTTTCGTTGGCGTTTCTAGGCGGATTTTCACACGGAATTGCTCGCGGTTTGCACAACGCGATTTTAACCATGTCAATGCCGGCATGCATTGACATGGATTTTTAAGCGAAAACACACGCGGAAACGCCGGGAAAACCGCAAGACTAAAATGCTTGCGGTTTGCCTATTTAGTTGCATTACGGACGAATTGCGTGCGAGAGTGCGGCATGCGAATACTGATGGGTCTGCCGTGCAGATTTTTTTCTGCACGACAAAGCACACAGAATCCCGCACAAGTGAAAACAGTCCCATCCACTTGTATTGTCTATGTGAATCTGCATGCAGGAAACGCATGCAGATTCGCTCTAGTGGAAACGAGTCCTAACTGTCCCTCACAGGGGCTCACAAGCTAATCCCTACTATAGTCTTTGTCTATATGTATTGTGTAGTGTATGTATCGTACTGGAAGCTGGGTTTGCGAGCATAATTTGTTCCGTAAACATTCTTGTAATCCAAACCACTCTTATATCAAAGCGAATTTCACCATAAGAATGAATGAATACCCAGGTGATTTGTATCACAATCCATAAACAGTTATAGTGAAATAGAATAAAAATGTAAACAAGACATTCACTATAACTAACAGAATCATTGCATCTATTGGCTCGCCGCAACCTTTTTTTTTGTTGTGTAGCTTTAACAAGCAACTTATCCAATGACAGTTACTTTTGAGTATTTCATGGAAATGTGACTTTTCAGTCTCTACACTCAGATCAAGTACAATTTAGTACAATCCTGCAACGCAAAAGGGAGAAGAACAATCAGCTCAGTTGTGATGACGTGACGCATGTGTACTTTTTTTTACTTGTATATCAAGACATTGCTTGTATATCAAGTCAACATTTTACAGAAAAAAATGTTTGTATTTCAAAGTGCTCTCAAATCAAGTTACTCTCAATCCAAAGTGTTACTGTACTTGTTCTGCATGTTTGTTGGTTCTCTGCAGTCTGCTCCATCAGCCAGGTGGCAGTCAGACTTGGACGCCTTTCTCATGGGAAGCTGAAGGCAATAGGGATGGTTGGAAATGACAATTTCCAATTCCGTGGACATTCCAATTTCCGCCGATGCTGATTACCGATTCCACGGCTTTCCAATTTCCATTAACCGAGGAATTTTTGGGGGGGCGGCGGCATTTTTTGCATTCTCTGATTGTCCAAATACTTCCAAGTTGACTCTGCATTCGCTGATTGGTCCAATGCTTCCGAGTTCTGTGATTGGGCTGAAATTACCGAGTTGCGGTAATGCAGTATTTCTGCAGAAATCCGATTTCTATTTTATGATTGAATCCGTTGGATTGATATGGTTCTGTAAAATGTATTAGCTGTAGCCTACACCAGCGGTTCTGGGTGTGCAGCCCTGCTTTCAGGGGCATAAAGAGATGATTTGCATATTCAGGAGTGATGCATTATGGGGAACCACAGTTGCTCAGTTACAGCTGAATTATTGCAAATACCTTCTGTTTTAAGAAGGCAAAATTACATTTAGCATTGCTTTTTGGTCTCTGTAAGGGTGGCCATACAAGGTACAATTTTTCAATTTTTTTCGATTAGATAATTTAGTTTGATTATTCCATTAGATCGAATATAAAGATTTTTCCAGCATGTCCGATCATTTTTTCCGAAAAAACGGGATAATCGTTTGAATTTCTTGATCGAAAAAAAAAATATTTTCAACTTTCATTCAATTCGATCATTTAGATCGAATAAACGGGAAAATCGAACATTTTTATTGTACCGTGTATGGCCACCATAAGCCCTTCATACCATCCAGGTGGTTCTGGGTCACCAGCAATCTGGATACCCCTTACCTTAAAATAAAAGCACATACTAACTAACTATAGCTGAACTGAGGGACTGAACGTTGCTTTCAGGAGTCAACAGGCAGGAATAAAAATGCTTTGGCTTCTTGGGATGCTTCTTGCAGACATGAGATTACTTTCATCCCTGTAGCTGTGAGTCATAGCGCTATTGTCATTGGCCTTATGAGAAAGACACCAGGCTGGCAGATATTTCAGCTGTAGAGAATGAACCAACACAGATGGCTGACAGGACAGTTGTCAACGTCATCCAACAGAGCTCCTGTATAGGAGTGATATCAACGAATACAGGCTGTGACAGTCCTGAGTCACTTATGTGACCATAGGGACGAGAAGATGACGGCCACCTGAGCCAACGTTTTTCTTCTGGATCAGGTGATGATCTTGTGTTTATGGATGAGTCTGTACAAACTACACCTACCAAGGTCCAGTTTTAGGACAAAAGCAGAGATGAACTACAAATTGGTCAAAGGGATAAAGGGCCTTACCGGGAAAGGTTAGATTACCTGTGGGCTTATTTAGCCTGGAAAAAAAGACACTTTAGATGTGGTTTAACATGTACGGTATAAATAGTGGGCCAGGCCCGGATTTACCTCACAGAAGCCTATAGGCACAGATGTCCTGGCACCCTAGACTTTGCCCTCTATGAACCTACAAACCCCGCCTAACTACACCGCAAATGTGTTCTTCCCTTTCCATCACAGGTAGCTACAGTTGCCCCTTAGTATTAGGTAGCCAGAGGAATCCTCTATATTAATAGCTGGAGGCGCCCCAAGTATTAGGTAGCTAGTGGAACCTCAGTATTAAGTAAGTAGCTAAAGGTGCCCCTAACTGAAAGGTGCTCTTAGCAGTGGAATGCCGAGAACAGGGTGGGTAACCCCTCAATTAAACTCTCATCAGGACTCTGCATAAGGAAGTAGGGAGGGAGGCGCTCGGGGAGAGTAGTGAGCCACCCTTCCATCATCAGGCGCCTATAGGCACATGCCTACGGTGCCTTATGGTAAATCCGGCCCTGTAGAGGGCAATGCAAAAGCTTTGTGGATGAGCATTATGTCCTTAGGCTTTTAGAAAGGACATCTACTGCTATAATTACTACTACTAGGCAATTCCTAGTGGTGTTGGTCCAGGTTAGATTCGGGAAAATTATTTTGTTGGATTCGGGAAGAATTTTTTCCCCTTTAGGGCTCTTACACAGTGGGACGTTGCGTTGCAGGGGACGTTAAGGTGGCAAAACGTGCCCCTAACACAACGTATGGGGGTGATGTCGGTGGACGCTACATAGAGCCGCGTTATGCGTCTCTTGGTGCGCCGTTTTTGTTCTATACTGATAGAACGAAAACAGCGCATGCGTCAAAAAAACAAACAAACATTACTGCCCATGTGCAAACAGTCTAAAGCGGCAAAATAAGAGTATAACGCACAGCATACTGCACTTTCATTTAGCGTGCAGCGTTATACTCGAACGCAACGTGGGCACTGTGAACAGCCCATTGATTTGTCATTGCTGTGAATTGGTCAGCGTTACAGGCTGCTGTAATGTCAGACCACAACGTCCAACTGTGAAAGCAGCCTGCAGGTTAATTGGGCCAAACCTTATAGGGGTTTTTACTTTGGATCAGTTAGGCTATGTGAGTGTGCAGGACAGGGTTGTACCAAGTTTTCTGGTTGAACTTGATGGACTTTTTCTTTTCTTCAAACTTGACTGTATGTGTGTATACTTTTGTGCATGTACTGTACGTGATTTGTATATACAGTACATGTTGTATGCGGAATGCACGTGTGTGTTGGCTTTATATCTATCTTCTACTTAATATTTCTCTTGCTTTTTCTTATTTCACTTTTTTTTGTATATGAGCCTTTTTTTTACTTATATTTTCATCTATTCTTTTTGTGTTTTTTTTTATGGCTGGGTTTATTAGAGGCCCAACTGGGCAGCATCCCTGGATGACATTATTTAGAGAATGATGATTCAAGCTCTCCTGACCTTCAGCTAAGCCGCATGATTCCTGATGGATGAAGCTGCTCAGTGTTGCTCTGAGTAGCAGGGATGACCTCAGCTGGCTGTAACTGTGCACAATGCGCTGATCACCTGTGTGGATGAAAAGCACAGTTATAGAGGAAAATCGGTTTTAATGTACTATGTTTCAGCTGTTCCGTGAGGTTGCGGGGAGCTTGTGCTTCATAAGATACTTGTCCAGCGCAACCTACAGAGTCTTGTCTGTCTGATCCGCTTCTGTTGTGGACCATGCAGAGCCTGCCAAGACCTGCTGTGTGCAATCAGCTAAATCAGAATACAAGCAATTATTTATGGTCATGGTCACAGATGCTTGGGTGTGTTTAAAGCAAAACTGAAGTAAAAATGAACTCATGAGATAAATAATTGTATCGATAGTCCTAATCATAAATGAGAATTTCCTGGAATCCATAGTTTTATTCCATATATTGAGATTAAAATCTAAGTATATTGCATAATATAGAATATTTTGACTGTCTTAGGTACATGACAGTAGTTTTTTTTTTTTCAGCTTTCAGCTTCCATACAGACAAACCTTCAAACTTTTATTCTGCACAACAAATGACAACGCGTTTCATGGCTAGCAGCCGCTTCATCGGGTCAATAAAAAGTGCCTTGAAACATAAAACACGGAGCTCAGTACCCTGTAGATTTAAGCTTTTTTATGGACTATCAGATTGATTGCCTTTTATGTGGAACTCTCATTATAGATTGGGTGCTGGACTGACTTACCATCACCTTGTGGTTTTTAAAGGGAACCTAAACTGAAAGGGATATGGATGTTTCCTTTTAAACAATACCACTTGCCTGGCAGTCCTGCTAATCTCTTTGGGTGCAGTGGTGGCTGAATGACACACCTGAAACAAGCATTCAGCTAATCCAATCTGACTTCAGTCAGAGCACCTGATCTGCATGCTTGTTCAGGGGCTGTGGCTAAAAGTATTAAGAGACACAGGATCAGCAGGAGAGTCAGGCAACTGGTATTATTTTAAAAGGAAAAATCCATATCCTTCTCATTTTAGGTTCCCTTTAAAGGTTTAATTACCATATTTTTCAGACTATAAGATGCTCCTGATCATAAGACGCACCTAGGTTTTTATATTCTAAACCTGGTGCATCCATGGTGAAGGGACATCTTGTGGATTATGCCCCCTTTGTACCTCTTGTATCTCCCTGTGTCCTCTCTGCCCTCATTGTGTCCTCCTCTCTTCCCCTTTGTGTTCCCCTTGTGTCCTCCTCTATGGTCCTTTGTGTCCCTCTTGTGTCCTCCTCTATGCTCCTTTGTGTCCTCCTTTATGCCCCTTTGTATCCCCCATGTGTCATTCTTTGTCACCCTGTGTCCTCCTCTGCATGGGAACAGGACAGGAAGTCCCCTACATTGCGGTGGGTTGGAGGTTCGTATTGGTTCCCAAGTCAGGAACTCCCTGCATTTGGACTATAAGACGCAGTGACTTTTTTCCTCCCACTTTTGGGGGAGAAAAAGTAAGTCTTATAATCCAAAAAAAACAGTATATGCTTTTACCTCATTTCTTTATTATGTGTCACATATATTTTTTAAGCTGGAGTTATATATGTATATTGTTTTTAAGCTTATGTAATTTGTACTTTATGCCTGTACAGTACACTGTTCGTACTATTGAACTTATTAGCTCAGTATTCCAGCTTAGCAGTTGTTGTTACGTACTCAAGGGTGATCCACTAATCCCTCATATCTTGTCCTTATCCCCACCCTGCTGTAGCCATTCCCCCACCTTCTCCCTCCTTCCCTACAGTGCCCCCCCCCCCCCCCCCATCCTTCCCCATTTCTTTTCTCTTTCATCCCTACCCCACTTCCTTGATTTTACACTGTATGTTAATTTTGGTTTATTTGTATAGTTCTATATAAGATATGTTATTTAGGATACAGACTGTATGCTATTCATAGGTTCCTGGGTACTGAGATGTTTCGAGGCGCTTTACCGACAATAATGCGGCGTGTGTACAGCAGCCCCTAACTGTGGCTTGGCCAGTGATCAATTCAGCTGAGCAACAGCTGATACCATGTTTCCCCGAAAATAAGACACTGTCTTATATTAATTTTTGCTCCAAAAAATGTGCTAGGGCTTATTTTTAGAGGATGTCTTATTTTTGGGGGAAACACTGGCAGTTTTCCAATACAAAAAATGTATATACTGCATGCCATGCTGAAACACAAGCAGCATGCACAGAGCTTGTGGTTTGCAGATATTGACTCTCACTTACAAGAAATTGATTCTGCTGATCATTTGGGTAAGAGTTTATTTCTTGCAGACAGAGAACTCTGTCAGGCTCCCCAGAGCTATGATAGGATAAGCTGTGTCCTGGGAAAATGTGAAGAGGTGAAGCGCTGCTGATGCTTATCACCACAGATCAGGAGCGATGGCTCCAACAAAAACACAAATTGCCTGACACACATATACAGGACTGTAGAACTCACATTATACTGCTGCTCTCCTGTATCCAGGCTTTGTATGGAGCGTGACTTGCTGGTGTCATGCGGGCTGCTCCTAGGGCTAACATTCGGGGGAGGGCTTTTATTTCAAGCATGCTAGGAATTCCTGCTAGGTCTTATTCTCAGGGGATGTCTTACTTTAGGGGAAACACGGTAGCTTTGTCCTCCCTGCTCACCCCGCCCACCACGTGATGTCACATCTACATTGCTCGGCCGACCTTCCGCCTCCCCCCCCACACACACACACATTGCAACAGAACATGTTCTTAACCTGCAGGCAAACTATTATTATTATTATTGATTCATAAAGTGCCAACATATTCCGTGGTGCTGATCAAAGTAAGAAACGAACATGGGGTACATAATATTACAGACATTGTTGTACACCAATGTATACAATACATAGTTGATGACAAAATACAAAATCGATGCAAAATACAGAATTAGTAATGACAATGTTGAAAGTAACATGATGAATAAAATGTATGATGAATTCCAAGACACAAAAAGGGAGAGAGCCCTGCCCTTGTGAGCTTACAATGTAAAAGAATAGAGGTAAACAAGAGGTGGGGTAGTATGCAATAAACAACTATGCATCTGTAGAGCCTCTGCCCATCAATGCCGATCTCGTCAGGCCTTTACCTCTTGTTTCCTCCCTATCCCTTTTAGATAACCCCTTTAGATAGTAAGCTCACAATGTCAAGGTTCTCTCTCGCTGCGTCTTGTGATTGATGGATGTGCTACACACTGTCTGTGTTAGTTATTGTCACCTTTATGTTGTCTACCACTTATGTATTGTGCAGCAATAGCTGCATCTTACTTTGCACAGCGATTGGTAATGTTCGTGTCAACACCGCTCTACCCACCAATCACTGGAGTGTGCTCGATCAGGTCAGCAAAGCCCACAATATGCAACAGGAAGGTCCGCACCAAACCAGGATTCCGAACAATAGCTTTATTTAGGACGTATCCAATATAAAAACATGCACATGCACATGCATCAAGACGCTGACATGTTTCGAGCTATCTCAGCTCTTAATCATAGCTATGATTAAGAGCTGAGATAGCTCGAAACATGTCAGCGTCTTGATGCATGTGCATGTGCATGTTTTTATATTGGATACGTCCTAAATAAAGCTATTGTTCGGAATCCTGGTTTGGTGCGGACCTTCCTGTTGCTTACTTTGCACAGCACAACAAAAGATGATGGCACATAAAAATGAATAATACAGTATGCCACATTGCATTTTGTTCCATATGAACAGGAACCGTCATTTATAGCACAAGGACATATGTTACTAATATTAGTTTTATTCTAATATCCTCTTATGAAATATGATCCTTACTGCTTGGGAAACGTGGGATTTACAGCTGAGCCATCCGCAGTAAATTGGCCAAGCAATTAGGCACTGGGGCGAGCTGCCTGCTCACTGCACTTCCTGTCAGACCTGCAAGGATGAAAGTTTTATGAGCATCTTATATAGGTGCAGATTAAATGGGCAGCTTTAATATTTAAAACAGGAAACTATTACTTATTTATCGCAGTTCTGCGATTGGTTATGCTAAATGTAATGGGAAAAGGGAAATTAATTTGGCCCATGCTGGCAAGTGTGGTGTTGGCCAAAAAAGCTGGTATGTCAAAATATTGGTGGTCTCACTGGATACTCATCCTAAAGAGGATCTGTAACCTAGGATTGAACTTCATCCTATTCAGTAGCTGATACCCCCTTTCCTTTGAGAAATCTTTGCCTTTTCTCAAACAGATCATCAGGGAGGACTGGGTATGCAGGGCTGCGCCGAGACAGAGGCGAGAGATGCTCCATTCCCCTATTTCCCTATTGTGTGGCCCTGGGGCGCCTCTAAAGGTGGGTACACACATCAGATAAAAGTCTTTGGAAAATGAAAGATCACAGATCAATGTTACCCCCTTCCATGTAGTATTAGAGCCATACCTACACAGTCTATTCTATGGAGTTGAACTCCCCATCAGCTAAAAATCTTTGCAAGATGCTGCACACAGATGCTGCACACATGCAACAGATCAGTATCTGCAAAAGATCAGTTCCTGCAAAAGATCCGTTCCTACAAAATGCATTCAGGCCTGGTGCACACCAGAGGAGTTTTTCTGAGCGTTTTGAGTTTTTAAATCTGCTGCTAATGTTATCCTATGTGTCTGTGCACACTGGAGCAATGAGGTTTTGTAAAAAAAAAAAAACATATCATTACATTGGGAAGAGCCTTTGAAACCTCTAGTGTTTGGGCGCTAGAGGTTTCAAAAGCTCTAGCTCTAAACTGAGAAGGATATGGATTTTTCCTTTTAAAAGAATACCAGTTGCCTGACTCTTCTGCTAATCCTGTGTTTCTAATACTTTTAGCCACAGCCCCTCAACAAGCATGCAGATCAGGTGCTCTGACCGAAGTCAGACTGGATTAGCTGCATGCTTGTTTCAGGTGGGTGATTCAGCCACTACTGCAGCTAAAGAGATCAGCAGGACTGCCAAGCAACTGGTATTGCTTGAAAGGGAACATCCATATCCCTCTCAGTTAAGGTTCCCTTTAAGTACACATGTTTTGGGCCATGTGCAATGATTTGTGACCAGCGACAATAGTTAAGCTTTAACACCCCCCCCCTCCCCCCAACCTACAAGCTCTTTATTTCCCCTTTCAACACAACACAACTTCTAGTGTGGAGGTAACCTCAATATTAGTATAAACACAGAGTACCAGCAAGTAATATACACAGTATTATAAGAGTGGGCTAAAATAAACAATATAGTAGTACTTTTGATCTATCCTTATTTCAAAGCCTGGCACTAACCATGCAATTTTCACTTCAGATCATCCTGCCAATCCAGAAAATGATCAGATCGAGGAAAAAAAATTATACAGCCTACTGATTGCAATCGACCAGAATGAATCTCTTTCTTGATCAGAAGAAGATCGAATATACTGTAAAATATTTGCCAAAATACTGGCTATTGTTCTGCATGTACATCCTTTCGATTCCTTTTGGGATTAAAAAGTCTGAGTGGAATCTGAAATAATTCGTATATGTGTGTATGCTACCTTTCTTCTAAATCCGATCGATGTCAGATTTGAATATTGATCCGACCACTTCAAGTAGGTTCTGAAGTAAAAATTGCATGGTGTGTACCATTTAAACTCACCTCAGTACAAAGGTGGCCATTAACGATATGATACTTCGGACGATCAATTGTCCGTTTTGATCGTAATATCCATCGCATCGATCAATTTTTCAGATTGGATAACAGCTATCTTTCCTTCAGTGAGCCTAAACGATCGTTTCTCTAGAATTTTTCTAATACTGTTCAAGATTGGACTGTTGACATTCAAATCCCTACACAATTTAGGCCCTGGATACATAAAACATTTTCTGAAACTGTACCACATCTCTCACAACCTCAGATCAGCAGGATCCATAAACTTGACCACTCCCAAATCGCTCCTCAAATCCTTTGAAGCCAGAGCTTTCTGTCATGCTGCCCCTAGCCTTTGGAATTCCCTACCCCACTCAGTAAAGACAACCACATCCCTGGAGTTATTAAAATCCAGACTGAAAAGCCACCTGTTTAGCCTGGCATTTGCGCACTTGTAGAATTCTTCTCTGTACCACAGTTTACCTATAAACCAATTACTATTCTGAGCCATGCATATGTGCTTTGAGTCCTTTGGGAGAAAAGCGATTTACAAATGCTGCTCGTTGTTGTTTCTGTTCTGATCTGATCGATCTTCCAAAGAATCGCGCCATTAATGGCCATCTTTAGCAACCTAACACTTTAACCATTTTTTAACCTGAACAAATAAATTACTTTCTGCTTTTCACTTCCTCTTTGGCTAAGAACCTTTTTTTTTTACAATGTTAACACTCCAATCCATTCTTTAAAACCTATAGAAAGAGCTGTGAAGATCCATATTCTGATGAAATGTGCAATTTTCATAGACATAGGCTGAATCTTACAGCCCCCAGCAGGATTGACAATCTAGTGAAAGTGCTGAGATTGTCAGTTACTCATGTTTATAAGAAATGTCGGAAGTACAGAAAATAAAAAATCCGGGATTACTTTTTTGAAGTCATTATGGGACGTAAAACGGCCCCCACGGTAAGCCTCTATTAGAGTGGTCCGGAGCCAGCCCCTCACTCTGAGCTCCGGTATCTCCCTGGCACTGGTTATGCCTGTGCATGCTCCTGGTATCAGCAGATTCGCATTCACGTGTGCTGCCGGCGAGATATGTGGGGTTTTGCTGAGAAAGGCAGAATAGTCTTTGTTAGCGTGTAATGAGGGCCGTGTATCTGATCTCGGCGTGTTTTAATATTTCACCGACATGCATGGGGAATTTGCAGCACACCTTGTCGTAGGCGAGAAATTTACAATTCAGCGGCGCTGCGCGCTGTTGGCCGGCATATGTCTCCCGTTCCTTGATCCTCAGATCTTAATCATATCACAGTTAATAAAGGAGGCAAGATGATAGAATGTTGCCCCTGGCGTTTTCCATAATTAGTTGTATACAGAGGAGCAGCACAGGAAATGGGAGCTGCCTGCTAGGTTCTGCTTTGCTGAATCCATGCCCTTGAAATAGAGCGCCGGTCTAGCCATGCAGCGCTGGCAGGCCATAAAGGAGCGCAAATTTACATACGAGATTAAGAAGGAAATCCAATTCACACCGTGTTGTTTTGAGACAATGTAAATAGGTGAGAATTAGACAGGTGTAATTCATTTATCTCCTAATACAAACCATCAGTGGCGGCGCCAGGGGGGTGCTTGGGGGTGCTCGAGCACCCCCTAGAATTGTCCAAGCACCCCCAAAGCACCCCCTGGAGTGAACTGACTTCAGGCGTCTAAAAGACGCCAAGTCAGTTCACACACCGGCAGCACGGAGCAGCAGGCAGGGCTACGGTAAGATGGCCGCCCGGAGCCCTGTTCTGCAGACTTCGGGCGGCCATTTTCCCGTAGCCCTGCTCTCTGCATGCAGGCAGGAAGTCTCGTCGTGACGTCGGGAAGGAAGAGGATCGTGGGCGCGCGGGCGCTGCGCGCCACAATGAGGTCGGGACTCGGGACGGGAGGTCGGGAAAGAAGGTCTTCTGGCTGTAGGTGAGTAAATGGGTTTTTCTTTTCTTTTTCAGGTGATGCGGATTGTGCATATTGGGGTCATATCTGCTACGGATTGTGCATATTGGGGTCATATCTGCCACGGATTGTGCATATTGGGGTCATATCTGCCACGGATTGTGCATATTGGGGTCATATCTGCCACGGATTGTGCATATTGGGGTCATATCTGCCACGGATTGTGCATATTGGGGTCATATCTGCTACGGATTGTGCATATTGGGGTCATATCTGCTACGGATTGTGCATATTGGGGCGATATCTGCTACCGATTGTGCATGTTGGGGTCATTTCTGCTACCGATTGTGCATATTGGGGTCATTTCTGCTACCGATTGTGCATATTGGGGTCATTTCTGCTACCGATTGTGCATATTGGGGTCATTTCTGCTACCGATTGTGCATATTGGGGTCATATCTGCTACCGATTGTGCATATTGGGGTCATATCTGCTACCGATTGTGCATATTGGGGTCATATCTGCTACCGATTGTGCATATTGGGGTCATATCTGCTACCGATTGTGCATATTGGGGTCATATCTGCTACCGATTGTGCATATTGGGGTCATATCTGCTACCGATTGTGCATATTGGGGCCATATCTGATAACGATTGTGCATATTGGGGCCATATCTGATAACGATTGTGCATATTGGGGTCATATCTGCTAACGATTGTGCATATTGGGGTCATATCTGCTACCGATTGTGCATATTGGGGCTATATCTGATAACGATTGTGCATATTGGGGCCATATCTGATAACGATTGTGCATATTGGGGCCATATCTGATAACGATTGTGCATATTGGGGCCATATCTGATAACGATTGTGCATATTGGGGTCATTGGACGTGTTTTTTGTTAAAATCTGCTCACATTACGTGTATTTTCTTGAGAAAACCTGCACAATTATGTGAATTTTCTGGGAAAAGGGTCACCAAAACTTGGGCCCTCTGTCTTTGCGTTGCACTTTTAAAGGGAACCCGAGGTGAGAATAATATTGAGGCTGCCATATTTATCTCCCTTTAAGCAATACCAGTTGCCTGGCTGCCGTGCTGGTCCTCTGCCTCTTATTCTTTCAACCATAGACCCTGAACAAGCATGCAGCAGGTCAGGGGTTTCTGACAATATTGTCAGAACTGACAAGATTAGCTGCATGGCTTGTTTCTGGTGTAATTCAGTTCACTACTACAGCCAAATAGATCAGCAGGGCTGCCAGGCAACTAGTATTGTTTAAAAGGAAATAAATATGGCAGCCACCATATCACTCTCACCCTGGGTTCACTTTAAATTACAGTTAGCCCCGCCCTCATCCGGTCATGACCACGCCCATTTTTTCGCCGCGGCGCGCTTCGCGCGCCGCAGGTTGTGGCCACACCCATTTTTGGCGCGGCGCGCTTCGCGCGCCGCAGGTCGTCAGCTCCCCCGGAAATTGGTCCAGCACCTGCATAGCACCCCCTAAAAAAATTTCCTGGAGCCGCCACTGCAAACCATTATTTAACCCCTTCATTTTCCGTTGTTTTCACGTGAGAAATCTCTCACCTCACCTCCCATTCATTAGCCTATAACTTTATCACTACTTATCACAATGAACTGATCTATATCTTGTTTTTTCCGCCACCAATTAGGCTTTCTTTGGGGGGTACATTTTGCTAAGAGCCACTTTACTGCAAACGCATTTTAACAGGAAGAATAAGAAAAAATGGAAAAATTCATTATTTGTCAGTTTTCAGCCATTATAGTTTTAAAATAATACATGCCTCCATAATTAAAACTCACGTATTGTATTTGCCCATATGCCCCGGTTATTACACCGTTAAAATTATGTCCCTATCACAATGTATGGCGACAATATTTTATTTGGAAATAAAGTTGCATTTTTTCCATTTTGCATCTATCACTATTAACAAGTTTAAAATAAAAAAATATAGAAATATTTAATCTTTACATTGATATTTAAAAAGTTTAGACCCTTAGGTAAATATTTACATGTTTTTTTTTTTTTATTTTATTGTAATGTTTTTTTTTTTTATAGTAAACATTTTATTTGGGTAGTTTTGGTAGGGTGGGAGGTAAACAATAGATTTATAATTCATCTCTCTCTTTTATTCCTCATGTTCACTCCATAACCAGCTCCTGCCATCTCCAACTCAAAAACATATCTCGCATCCGTCCCTTTCTCACTCAAGACACAACTAAAATGTTAATACATACTCTCATAATTTCTCGTCTGGACTACTGCAACGTACTACTTTGTGGACTACCGTCTAACAAACTGGCCCCGCTCCAGTCAGTACTGAACTCAGCTGCTCGTCTCATTCATCTCTCTTCTCGATCTTCCTCTGCCGACCCTCTTTGTCAAGCTCTTCACTGGCTGCCAATAAACCAGAGGATTCAGTTCAAACTCCTAACCCTAACCTACAAAGCTCTCCACGATCTCTCCCCCCAGTACATATCCTCATTAATCTCCAGATACAAACCCAATCGCAATCTCAGATCGGCACATGATCTTCTGTTGTCCTCCTCTAGAATCAACTCCTCACATTCACGTTTACAAGACTTCGCACGCGCTTCACCCCTCCTCTGGAATGCCCTCCCACAACACATCCGTCACTCGCCAACCTTTGCTACCTTTAAACGCTCTCTAAAAACACACTTGTTCCGACAAGCATATGCTCTACCTTAGGCCACTTCCCTTTGTACTAAGACCAAATTGCACTCCTACTAGGTATCCTAAAACACAAAGCCTCTATATAGTTGCTGCATACTACCCCTCCTCTTGTTTCCCCCCATTCCCTTTAGATTGTAAGCTCGCAAGGGCAGGGCTCTCTCCCCCTTTTGTGTCTTGGTAACCATTATACATTTTATTTATCATGTTAATTTTATCACTGTCATTACCAATTCTATAATTTGTATTTTGTATCATTCTTTGTATTTTGTCACTAATTATGTATCTTGTATATTGGTGTACACCATTGTCTGTATTATTATGTACCCCATGTTTGTTTCTTACTTTGTACAGCGCCACGGAATATGTTGGCGCTTTATAAATCAATAATAATAATAATAATAATAATGTAAATGTGTGTTCATTTTAATTTATTTTTAATTTCAGTTGTAGTATTACTTTTTGGCCACAAGATGGCGGCCATGAGTTTGTTTACATGACGTCACTCTAAGCGTAACACACGCTTAGAGTGACGCATCGGGGAGGGAACGGCCAGAAAAGGCGCAGCTTCCGAGAGAAGCTGTCGCTTTTTCAGCGGGGGAGAGGAATCAGTGATCGGGAACCATAGCCCGATACATTGATTCCCTGGCTACCGAATCCGCGGCCGGAAGTGCGCGTGCACGCGCGCTATCGGCCGCGGGAGCATGGTTCCTGGACGTAGTTTCTACGTCCAGGAACCAAAATAGGTTAAAGGATGACTGAAGTGAGAGAGATATGGAGGCTGCTATTTCCTTTTAAAAGACCACGCCAGTAAAAAAAGTAAGCAGTTAAAATCTGACAGAACCGACGGGTTTTGGACTAGTCCATCACCTCATGGGGGATTCTCAGGTTTTCCTTTGTTTTCAAAAGCATTTCCTCAACGTCAGTTTCTATGTCTAACTGCCAAAATAGTGTGCAAGTGAGTAGGGATAATGGCTAGTATCTTACTATTTTGGCAGATAAACTGACATTCAGGAACTGCTTTTAAAAACAGAGAAAACCATGAAAATCACTCCTGGGGAGATGGACTAGTCCAAAACCTGTCGCTTCTGTCAGATTTTAACCGCTTACTTTTTTTTGCTGGAGTGGTTCTTTAAGCAATACCAGTTGCCTGGCTGTCTTGCTGATCCTCTGCCTCTAATACTTTTAGCCATAGACCCTGAACAAGCATGCAGCAGATCGGATGTTTCTGACATTATTGTCAGATCTGACAAGATTAGCTGCATGCTTGTTTCTGGTGTGATTCAGGCACTACTGCAGCCAAATAGATAGCAGTGTTGCCAGGCAACTAGTATTGTTTAAAAGGAAATAAATATGGCAGACTCCATATACCTCTCATTTCGGTTTTCCTTTAAGGCATGCTTCAAATAAATGTGACATTATAAACTTAGATGGACCATCGCAAAAGGGAACTGGCCCTTATACTGTACTTTCTCTTAAAGGGATCTCAGCACTGTCCTTACAAAATGTATAAAACGAACCTCCCCATAAAGGAGGTTTGTAAATATTGTAAGCTGTTAGGAGGTGACAAGCATTGCTTACCTTTGGGGATCTGCTCCCAAGCCCCCATCTGTAGGCCCTCTGACATCTTCTCCATCCACAACCGCAGGTGCAGCCATTTCATGTCCCTGCAGCTATAGCACAACCCCTTGGCAGCCGCAATGCATGCTGGGAGATGTAATCCTTCAATGTGAGTACACCTCATACTGAATACACTGCCAAGATCCAGTATTGAGGAGTATATAATGAAAAATACATAGTCATTTTAAAGTAATTTACCTTTTTTAGAAATATTAGGGCCTTCCAGAATTCCAGGAACTGTAATCAAGCCACCTGTATCACCGTCTTCTTAGTGGCATAGCAATAGGGGATGCAATGGTTGTGACCACATCAGGGCCCCTCGACCAGAAGGGCCCACTTGGGGCCCTCCTTTATCTATCTTACTCTGATTACACCTCTCTAACACTACAGCAAAACTTGGTAAGTTTTGAGTCTCCATAATCAGGGCCGTTTCTTGGGCAGTACGGGCATGGCAGAAGGGGGGCGTAGAAGAAGGGGTGCAGGCAGAAGGAAATATCCGCTAGGGAGCTGGTGACACGCAGTGCAGCCAAAAGGAAGAAGAAAGAACATTACCAGCTCAATCACCTTCCTTGACTCCTCCTGGGCTGCCTGCATCAGACATCAAGTCATCACCACATCACCACCACGTGATGACACCTGATGTCCTGTAGCGGTACACCTGATGTCCTGTAGCGGTACACCTGATGTCCTGTAGCGGTACACCTGATGTCCTGTAGCGGTACACCTGATGTCCTGTAGCGGTACACCTGATGTCCTGTAGCGGTACTGCAGGCTGTCAGTGCGCGGCACCCATGGAGGAGTCGGCTTTCCAGACTCTCTTCGCCTGTGTGTTTTCCTGGTTCCTGCTGGGTGAGCGGATGGTCACTAGTAAGTAGGCAGTTCTACTTGTGACCTGTGGCTGTGTGACTGTCCCTAAAGAGTAAGGGTTCGCGAGTCCAGGAGCTGGGGGGAAGGAGGCGTAATTTTTGCACCCTGCCCTGGGTGCAATTTAGCCTAGAAACTGCTCTGTCCATAATAATAGAGTTTTTGGGGCTCCATGTAAAAATCGGACTGTGGCCCCAAGCTCCTTAGTTACACCACTGCTTCTTCTTCTGGAGTTCATGTTTTTCTCCTACATTCTTATGAATGCTGTAAACATGACATAAGATAAATATAAATATCCAGTTCAACGCCTCCAGTAATTACGCAACTGTGGTTTCATCTCGTCATAAACCATAGCCATATGTTGGAACAAGCAAAGAAGCACTACAATAACTATAGAAAGCCACCCTTGTGCCTCTGTAAACTTGTATTATTCTAAGCATTTGTTTTAGTCCAAAGTTATTTTACTGTAATGGCCACTAGATTCCAAAGCAGATAAATCATGCTCCAGCGACTGACCTCTTCAGACAGTATTCTCTCAATCTCAGTTTCCACTTGCTGGTTTTATAGGCAATTTACAACGAAGCAACTGATTATTTATGACAGCTTTAGTAGCTGCTGCTTGGCACAGAATACAGTTGCTTAACTTATTATCAGCCAGTATTCCCATGTCCTTCTCTCTGTCTGATGTTCTCAGCAGTACCACGTTTACTTTATATAGTGTTATGCCATTGGCACATCCAGGATGCATGACTTTACATTTGTCAACATTCAATTTTATCTGCCATATATACTGTATTTACCCATATAGCCATACCGTCAAGATGCCTCTGTAGTATATCACTATTCTACTTTGTGTTGATGATTCTACATAGCTTTGAATCATTGGTGAAAATCAGTTGAGTAACTAAGGAGCTTGGGGTCCCAGTGCAAGTTTTACATGGGGCCCCAATCACTCAATTAATATGGAGCCCCAAAACTTATCAAGGATAGCTGCCGTGTCAGAGAGGTGTATTTATAGTAAGGAAACAGTTCAGGATTACCACTATGCAGGTGTAACGGTCGGTGTCAGCACACAGAAATTATCTGATTATTGATGATCTGCAGTATCACCAAGAATACAGATATGTACCCGATTATTAGTGATCTGCAGAATCACCAATAATACAAGTATGGCTAACCTCTGGACACCTAATAAAGTGTAAGTGTTTGGGTGCAACCGTACTTCAAAACTTTAATGAGGCCTCACCAGAGGGGCTGGTGAGGAATAACCAGTACACAGAGTGTGTACTAACGTATCACCTCAGGCAAGCTGGAGAGACAATACTGAAGAGGCTGAATCTTCCGAGGGGCGGGCGATACAGACTATACAGCAGATAACCCCTCACCAGTGGCGAGGGCCCACTGGCGAGTAGAAGGGTCAGACAGGCAAGATTCGGCAACAGAGAGGTAAGTATCGGTACAGAATTGTGAGACAAGAGAGTAAACGGTAATCAGGCAGAGGTTCAGCAACAGGAAGGTACGTATCGGTACAGAATCGTGAGACAAGAGAGTAAACGGTAATCAGGCAGAGGTTCAGCAACAGGTAGGCAGATAGGCGAAAGTACAGGATCAGAAGGCAGGATCAGAGTCAGAGGAGATAGCTAAGAGTCATACACAGGAGTTCAAACAGTAAGCAATATCCTAGTCTTGGTGTGAAATCCGTAGCATCAACACCAGGGAACTAGTCTAAACAAATAACCATAAACAGATAACAATCTCCTAGTCTTGGTGTGAAATCCGTAGCATCAACACGAGGGAACTAGCCGGTATGGTTCGGCTGGGGTTTGTAGGTTCATGAAGGGAGAAGTCTAGGGTACCAGGAGATCTGTGTCTATAGGCTCCTGTTAGGTAAATCCGGGCCTGCCACTATGCAGTGCACATATAGAAGTGATCATTACCAGCATAGCACCAATGAAAAGCTAAAGAGATAGATGAAGGAGGAGCACCTCTGGTACAGGGGTCGTAACCTCTGCATCCACTATTGCTACACCAAAATGTTAATACTACTTTGCATTCCATCCACTTTGTTTTAAACTAATTTCAGCCTTTTTTTTTCCTATTTAGTTCCTGATCAGGGAACACACTAGCTGTGATCGTGCACGTTTTGCTGCGGATGGCAAAATGCGCAGGATTTCACATTCCATATTGAAGTCAATAGCCTCGCTTCGAAAATGCTTATCATAACCATTCATTCGCGTTTTACGTTCACGATTTTCAATATGTTTGTTTTCGGCTTTTTCCTGCACGACATGTGCCTTCACAATTACCGGATATGCCGCCACAAAAGAAAAATTGCAGAACAGTCGCAACAAAACGTTCCCGGGAACGGGAATCACAGGGGGAAAAATCCCTGAAAGTGTGTTCCCTCTCTGATAGGGAGGGCAGGAGCCAATAGAAATGGCTTCTGACCACTGTGTGGAACTCCGCTGTCTGTAGACAGTAGAGATCTGTGCCGGCAGGGATATTGCGTCCCGAGCTTGGGAGGCACCAGCATTAAAACTACGCCGCCACGTAGTTTAACCACTTCACCCCAAGTTTTTTCCCTAACGGACAAGAGCAATTTTCACCTTTCAGTGCTCATCCCTTTCATTTGCCAATAGCTTAATCACTACTAATCACAATGAAATGATCTAGATCTTGTTTTTTTCACCACCAATTAGGCTTTTTGGGGTTGATATTTGTTTTCAGTAATTACTTTTTTTTCTATGCATTTTAAAGGGAAATACAAGGAAAAAATGAAAAAATACACTATTTCTCCAATTTCATCCCCTATAGTTTTAATATAAACACAGCTACTGTAGATAAAAACCACACATTTTGTATGCCTATTTGTCCTGGTTATCACAAGATTTTAATTTTGTCCCTAGAACAAAGTATGGTGACAATATATTATTTGGAAATAAAGGTGTATTTTTTCTTTGGTGTTTTTTGTCCCACTATTTTTACGTGCACGGGAATGCACGTGCGGGAGCACGCACGTGCACCCACGGGAGCATGCACACGCACAGTGGCAGCAGCTCTGTCTGACTTATAAAAATGTCCTGGAGCCATTAAGAGGCTCTAGCAGGACGTTTTTATAAATCAGCATGTCATTAAGTGGTTAAAATATCGGCGGTCCTGAGCTGGTTAATAAATAAACTGAAAAAAAATAGACTAAGTATTGATCTCTGTGGCACACAATCTCTAACATTTTCCTGTTTTGAGTATGATCAATTTACTACTAGTCTTTGTCCCTTACGCTCTCTAGCCATGTACAGACATTTTCCCTTAGTTCATGCATCCATAGCTTCTCAAACAGGCTGTTGTTGGGAACGGTGCCAAAAAAATTTGCGGTGTCCGAGTACATTGCCTATTGCTTTGCCAATATCTAAATTTGTATTAAATGCTTATTGATGTGAAATTAGTTTATTCCGTACTATATGATTTTGGATAACGTCCCTAGGATAACCTTAAAGTGGATCCGAGATGAAAAACTAACTATAACAAGTAACTTGTCTATATATCTTATTTAGTTTCACAGCATATCTAGCTGCCAACAGCTTCAACAGTTTATGATTATTTATTCCTGTGATACAATAAGGGCAGCCATGTTCTGTTTGTCACATTGTCACAGGCTGAGGGCTGGAGATGCTATCAGCTTGTCTGTGTGTAAATTGTTCTGTTTGTCACATTGTCACAGGCTGAGGGCTGGAGATGCTATCAGCTTGTCTGTGTGTAAATTCAGCCCCCTCTCCTCCTCCCTCCTCCCCTCTGCCTCTGAAATCTCTAGCTAGTAACCTCTTCCTCCTCCTGCCCAGACTGAGCTCCCGTAAGCCCTTGCTGTAGTGCCAAGGCACTGTGAAAAGCTGTGGGCGAGGCTTGTTTAGTTTATAGGGAATTAGAGTATTAAAATGAAACAAAAAAGTATTTGGCTTGAGGAATGCCCTATAAACTATATGAAAGGAACTGTAATAGATTGTGGAAAAGCCGCCGCGTGGACTGGCAGCGAGGCGGCTGCTTCCACGTCCAGTACGGCGGTTTGCACGCGGCGGCGTGCGTCTGTTGTGGCTGGGCCTTCTAGTGCACACAGATTGAGGAATACGTGCGCGCGCTGAGAGGCAGAACCTTTATGACAAACGAGGAGGGATCAACTGACCAGGTTGGTCAGCTGATCTCAGAGCGGGCGGCTATTGGTTGATCAGCGATGGGTGGCGCCGGGGAGCGCCACTCTATATATAGTTATTGCTGGTCAGTCTCAAGTTGTCTGCCGTTGCGAACACTTACGTGAAAGCACTCAGACCATAGTCAGATCCCACAGTGTGTTAGAACCAAGAGGACCTGGGAATTCACACTGAGCCAGATTACTATTGTGTTATACTTCAGACTAGTTCCAGGGTGTTGAGACCACGGACCTCACACCCAAGACTAGGGATACTGTGTTACTATTGTGTTATACTTCAGACTAGTTCCAGGGTGTTGAGACCACGGACCTCACACCCAAGACTAGGCCTTGTTTGATATCTGTTATGACCTATTGCTTTCTTGACTCTCTTTCTGCTTTCTGATTAGGTACCTACGCATATCTGATTACCTGTTGCCAACCCTGCCTGTCCCTGGTTACCGAATCAGCCTTCTGTCTCTGTACCTTATCTGCTCGTGTGTATTCTTGGTGATACTGCAGATCACCAATAATCAGATTCTCTCTGTGTGCTGACACCGATCGTTGCAGGAACACAATTATGCATTGAGTAAAAGTTTATCTCGGATCCACTTTAAACAGTTCACACTAGGAATGGTTGGAAATGCCAAATTCTGAATCTGACAGAATTCCAAATTCCACCTGGTAATTTTCTTTTCGGAATGGTATCCTGCGGAATTCTGACAAAATTGCAAAGGCCCCATAATATTCTTCACCAAATTTGCCAGGTATCTTAATAGCATAGAATAGCAGGAACAAGTAAAAAAAATCCCCCAAATAACCCATGTTTTTGAGTAAATGGATCTTGAATACTACAAAGAACGAATTGTTTTTTAGAGTTAGTAAAATGACAGGTTTGTAGTTTCCTGGTTCTAATTTTTTCCCCATCTCGTAAATCAGCTGTACATCAGTCGTATGGAACTGACCTACTTGAAGGAGCATTGCTGGAAATAAGATAAAGAGACCTATCAACAAATAACCTCAGTACCTTTAATAACCAGGGTTGGATGCCATCTGTGCTAGGAGCCTTGTCTATGTCACATGTGGTAGACTAGGAAGAACCCACAACTGTTTAAGACACAGATTTCTACTTTGTGAAGACAAATGCTAAGCATTTAATATCTCTGCTTTACTTCGCTTTTCCACAGATGAGATCCTTGCCCAGTCTTTTAGAATACTTATATTCTCCACTTTCTTACTAAAGGTGGCCACTAATGATCATCTTTTTCATCCAATTTTACCAAGTCTATGTAGTATAATGGTGCCCACACACGGTGCAATTAAAAGGTTCAATTTTGCCATTTTTTCAACCAAAACGATAGAATCGAATAAAAGTCAAAAAGAATCTTTTTTTTCAATCAAGAAAAATGAACGATTAGCCCGGTTTTCAATAAAAATCCAATCAGACTTGCTGGAAAAATCTTTATATTAAGAGATAGTCTCCAGATCAGAGAGTGACATCCACCTTCAGGTGTCACTCACTCTCTGGCCCTTCCTGTCTCCAGCCTGACTTCACCCCTTGGAGAGTTTCAAGCTGCTGGAAGGTTCCTGTGCTCTCCGAGCAGTGTTCCTTTACTGCCTAAAATCACCTGCCCAGCAGGTGCATTACTCAAAGTACTACTGTTACACCAAACACTTACATACCCTTAGGTGTCCAGAGGTTAGTAATATATCTGTATTATCGGTGATTCTGCAGATCATCAATAATCAGGTATATATCTGCATTCTAGGTGATACTGCAGATCACCAATAATCAGATTCTCTCTGCGTGCTGACACCAATCGTTACAGAACGGCAGACCAAACCCAAATGGACGCACTCTGCAGCCGTCTCGATGTACTCACCACTACGGTGGAGAATTACACCCGAGTACTGGACAGTCACCAGACTCAAATCAACGCTTTATCTGGGACTGTACAAGTTTATCAGACGGCTGTGGATACCGTGCGATCTCCTCCTAGCACAGACATACGCATGTCTGTACCTGAAAGGTTTTCTGGTCACAGATCTGACTTCCGAAATTTTAGAAACAGAGTGTTATCATACTTTGAGTTAAGACCTAATTCATCAGGGACCATGGCACAGAGAGTAACCTTCATTAAGACTCTATTGTCAGGGGATTCCCAGACTTGGGCATATAGCCTTCCCACGGGGATAAGGCCCTGACCTCGGTAGAGGAATTTTTTAAAGCTATGGCTATAATTTACGATGAACCGGATATTGCCTCTACCGCTGAGCGGAAGCTCAAGTTGTTGCGGCAGGGCAAAGGTCCGGTAGAAAACTATGCTGCGGAGTTTAGAAAGTGGGCAGTATCAGCTCGATGGGACTCATTCGCTCTTTTAGACTGTTTATTATCGGGGTTGTCAGACGCAGTTTCTGATCTAATGTTGGGTCATCCTGAGCCCAAATCCATTGATGAGGCCATTTCATCGGCCATCAGAATTGATCGTCGTTTACGATACCAAAGACAGACCCGGGGTAGGAACAATGTAAGGTACTTGTCCTACGCAGCGTGTCCTTCTGTTCCACCTCCACCTCCTTCACCCCCACCGGAACCAATGCAGTTTGGTCGGTCGAGATTGTCTCAGGTGGAACGGAGACGTAGGGAAACAGAGCAGCTCTGTCTATACTGTGCAGAGGGGGGTCATAAAGTGCAGAATTGTCCCAAGAAGTCGGGAAACGCTGCCGCCTAGGTGTAGTCGGAGGTAATACCCTAGGCGCGCAGTCTTTACCTCTCGATGACAAACGTTTTCTTCTCCCTTGCACTATATCCTGGCAGGATAAGACAGAGACTACTGAGGCCTTCATAGACTCTTGCTCAGCAGCTAATTTTATGGATTATGAGTTTGCTAAGAAATTGGGGATTCCGATCTCCCCATTAAAACAACAGATTCGGGTCACTGCAGTGGATGATTCCCCTCTGCAGAGTAATCACCCTCTTTCCCAGACCCCAGACTTGGGGGTCACAATAGGGGTGTTGCATAAAGAAAGTTTATCGTTTTTTGTGTTATAAATAGCAACCTCCACGATCATTCTTGGCATGCTATGGTTACAAATTCACTCACCTCAGATTAATTGGGCTACGGGTCAGCTAACTAGCTGGTCTGCCCATTGCTATCATCATTGTCTAGCGAAAGTAACCTTTGGTAAAACCAAGATTCACATGGAGGGATTGCCAGATCAGTATTTAAAATTTGCAGACGTGTTCTGTCCCAAGTCAGCAGATAAACTTCCTCCACACCGTCCCTTTGATTGCCCCATTGATCTCAGGTCTGGTTGTATGCCCCCTAGAGGTCATCTCTATAATGTATCTGGGCCAGAGACGTTGCCCATGAAGGAATACATCCGAGAGAACTTAGCTAAAGGTTTTATTCGCCCTTCTCGATCCCCGGCAGGGGCAGGGTTCTTTTTTATGAAAGAGAAAGATGGAGACCTCCGGCCCTGCATTGATTATCGAGGCTTAAATAAAATTACAGTAAAAAAATCGCTATCCTTTGCCTTTAATAGACGATTTATTTACTCAAGTCACCAATGCTAAGATTTTCTCAAAACTGGATTTGAGCGGTGCTTACAACCTTGTGCGGATCAGGGACGGTGATGAATGGAAGACGGCCTTTAACACACCCGACGCGCACTACGAGTACCTGGTGATGCCCTTCGGGTTGTGTAACGCCCCGGCCGTCTTTCAAGAGCTGATTAATGAAGTCTTTAGAGAGGTGTTGGGCAAATTCGTCTTAGTACACTTAGACGACATACTAATTTTCTCGTCCAACCTCTCAGAGCACAGAGATCATGTTAAGTTTGTGTTGAAACAAAACATGCTGTACGCTAAGCTGGAGAAATGCATTTTCGAAGTGACCTCTGTCGCCTTTCTAGGGTACATAATTTCAACCTCTGGCCTCTCTATGGACCCTGGAAAAGTTTCAGCTGTTTTGGAGTGGCCCCAACCTGTGGGACTGAAGGCTCTCCAGAGGTCTCTGGGGTCCGCCAACTACTATAGGAGGTTCATAAAGGGGTACTCTACGGTGATCTCACCTCTCACCAGTCTCACAAAGAAAGGGGCAGATACTCACCACTGGTCCCCTGAGGCCCATGCTGCTTTTTCCACTCTAAAGAAATTGTTTTGTACTGCACCCATTTTGAGACATGTCGACACCACCTTCCCCTTTATCGTGGAGGTAGATGCCTTAGAGGTAGGGGTAGGGGCTGTGCTGTCTCAGCATTCTGGGTTGCAAGGAAAGTTACACCCCTGTGCCTATTTTTCACGTAGGTTTTCACCCGCAGAAAAGAACTATGATATATGCAATAGGGAACTTCTAGCCATTAAGTTGGCCTTTGAGGAATGGCAACATTGGCTAGAGGGTGCAGAACATACCATTACTGTCTATACTGACCACAAGAATTTGGAGTACATTGAGGGCGCTAAGAGACTTAGCCCCCGACAGGCTCGGTGGTCATTATTCTTCTCGAGATTCAGATTTGTAATCACGTATACCCCTGGTAGTAAGAACATCAAAGCTGACGTTTTGTCCAGATGTTTTGAGCCCGAGACAGCACAGACCTCAGACCCAGAAACCATTCTTCCTCAGAAAGTGGTTCTGGCCGCCACTGAGACCTGGAGGGACTGGACAAAAACGTTGAGTCCGTTCCAACAGGATGTACCGGAGGGGAAGCCTGAAGGGATCATGTTCATACCATTGCCTTTCCGTCTTCAAATTCTGCAGTTGTTCCATTCCCACAAGAATGCTGGGCATCCTGGGGCCACCAGAACTCAGGACCTCGTGGCGAGGTGTGCTTGGTGGCCGTCATTGGCAACTGACTGCAAAGAGTATGTAAGAGAATGTGCAGTGTGTGCTAGAAGCAAACCCTCCCGTCAGGCACCTGTTGGGACATTGCAATCATTGCCAGTCCCGAGTGAGCCATGGACCCATCTGTCCATGGATTTTGTGGGCGAACTCCCCAGGTCTGAGGGCATGACGGTCATTTGGGTGGTAGTCGATCGTTTCAGCAAGGTGTGCCCATTTTGTCCCCCTGAAAGGACTCCTCTCAGCCCGGGAGTTGGCCGATCTCTTCATCCAACATATTTTCCGGCTGCATGGTACTCCAGAAAATATAGTGTCAGATCGGGGAGTCCAATTTGTTTCTAAGTTTTGGAGGGCATTCTGTCATCAGTTGGACATGGAACTATCTTTTTCATCAGGCTACCACCCACAGACCAATGGCCAGACCGAGAGAACCAATCAGTCTCTGGAACAGTTTCTGAGGTGTTATGTGGCAGATGTTCAGACCGACTGGGTCAAATTCCTGCCATTTGCAGAATTTGCACACAACAACTTGAAGAGCTCCTCCTCGGGTTTTTCCCCATTTCAGGTGGTGACAGGAAGGTCACCTAAGTTCACCCCATTACCAGTGGCTGCCACTCCATTTCCAGCCCTGGAGGATTGGCAGAGGTCCTTGAAGCAGACTTGGGGAATGGTAGAAAAAAATTTGAGGAGGGCCTTTCAGAGTCAGAAAAAACAGGCTGATAAAAGGCGTTCCATAGAGTGGGAATTCCTTCCAGGTGACTTGGTCTGGGTGTCCACACGACATTTGGCTCTGAAGCAACTATCTCCCAAGTTGGGTCCCAGATTTGTGGGTCCGTTTCCAGTGACCAGGAAAATCAATGATGTCACTTATGCCATTGATCTCCCCACCAGCATGCGAGGTGTGAGATCGTTTCATGTGTTCTTGCTCAAGCCGGCAGTACACGTGGATTCCGCTCCCCCCCCCCCCCCTGTGTTAATTGATGACCAACCAGAGTATGAAATCGAGAAGATCCTAGACTCCTGGCTTGTGCAGAACTCCGTGCAGTATTTGGTACACTGGAAGGGGTATGGCATTGAGGAGAGAACTTGGGTACCAGAATGTCGCATGCACGCAGAGGAGTTGAAAAGGGAGTTCCATAACTTGCATCCTGAGAAGTTGGGCAGGAGATGTCCGGAGTCCACTCCTCGGCGGGGGGTACTGTGAGAGAACGCGGAAAAGCCGCCGCGTGTGCTGCTGAGGAGGCGGCTGATTCCGCGTCCAATACGGTGGTTTGCACGCGGAAGCATGTGTCTGGTAGCAGGGCAGAACGCGGAAAAGCCTCCGCATGCAACAACAGTAAGGCGGCTGGTTCCGCGTCCAGCGCGGCGGTTTGCACGCGGCAGCGTGTGTCTGGTGTGGCTGAGTCTGTTAGTGCACACAGGCTTAGGAATGCGCGCGCTGAGAGGCAGAATTCTTATACTGGGCAGAGAGAGTCAGCTGATCACGCCGATCAGCTGACTCCAGAGCAGGATACTATTGGTTGATCAATTAGGGGTGGTGCTGGAGAGCACTACTCCATATATAGTTACTGCTGGCCAGTTGCAAGTTGTTTGCCGTTGCGAACACTACGTGGAAGCACTCAGATCTTAGTCAGATCCAACAGTGTGTTTGAACCAGGTGGACCTGGGAATTCACACTGAGCCAGATTACTTGAACTGTTATTCTGTTTATGCTTAAGCTAGTTCCAGGGTGTAGAGACCAAGGACCTCACACCCAGATTAGGGAACTGTATTATCATTTGTGTTATACTCCAGACTAGTTCCAGGGTGCTGAGACCACGGACCTCGCACTCAAACTAGGGAACTGTATTATCCTTTGTGTTATACATCAGACTAGTTCCAGGGTGCTGAGACCACGGACCTCGCACCCAAGACTAGGGAACTTGTGCAATCATTTTGTTATACATCAGACTAGTTCCAGGGTGGAGAGACCACGGACCTCACACCCAGACTAGGCATTGTTTGATATCTGTTATGACTTATTGCTTTCCTGACTACTCCTCTGTCCTCTGATTCGGTACCTCGCATATCTTATACTCCGTTGCCAGACCCTGCTTGCCTTGGATACCGAATCAGCCTTCTGTCTTTGTACTTTATCTGTCCGTGTGTTACCGACCAGGCGTGTCCGACCTCGAGAGCTATCTCTCCCCTTAAGAGATAGTCTCCAGATCAGAGAGTGACATCCACCTTCAGGTGTCACTCACTCTCTGGCCCTTCCTGTCTCCAGCCTGACTCCGCCCCTTGGAGAGTTTCAGGCTGCTGGAAGGTTCCTGTGCTCTCTGAGCAGTGTTCCTTTACTGCCTAAAATCACCTGCCCAGCAGGTGCATTACTCAAAGTACTACTGTTACACCAAACACTTACATACCCTTAGGTGTCCAGAGGTTAGTAATATATCTGTATTATCGGTGATTCTGCAGATCATCAATAATCAGGTATATATCTGCATTCTAGGTGATACTGCAGATCACCAATAATCAGATTCTCTCTGCATGCTGACACCAATCGTTACATCGGGTCTATGTTTTTTTTCCAGCATATTTAATCAGGGAAATATGGAAATGATTTTCTTTTATTGCTTTCATTAATGCAGCTAAACCCGGAGTCATTTCCAGAGATCTTGAGATAACTCAGACACAAAAAGAAGTAGGTAGCCAATACGCTTATAAACTTTGACCTTAATTCTGGTGCTTTCAGACTTCAGTGAACAGCAGAGGAGATCTTGGACCGCAGCCACCCTTTCTTGGTCTGGGCCTGGCTGGGTGAGGCTTATACCGTTTATTTGACTAGGAAAGCATCTCGATCAATGTCTCACTTCAAGAAAAGTCTTTATGTTAACACCTTTCTTGGAAGCTCTCGGAATAATATTACTTGGCTTTCCCGTAATATGACTGAAAATACCTTTATGGCAACCATGACTCTGTGCTTCTGAGACGATGGGGCCAGCTTTCATCTTGTCCTTTGTGTTATTTTTGCAGAAAAGATGTATCCTGTTTAAAGTTTTGCTTGGTTTTATTACATTGATTGAAAGGCCACAGACCGCCTTGTATGAAAATGCCAGGCATTGCAACATGCACTTTTATAAGGACAGGTCATTGTAACACTTCACACGTATCCGGCCCTTGATCCCTCGCTCACGGATACTTGCCACATGCAGGCTTCCTGAATTTTTGATCTTTGAAAATTTTAATGTACTTATACTTAAAGTGACACCATGGCAACAGGGACATATTTATTTACTTTTAAACCATGTCAGTTTCCTGGCTTTCCTGCAATTTGTTTTAGTCTCGGTAATGTCTGAGGTGCACACCTGAAACAAGTATGTAGAGGCGTAGCTACTGGTGGCCCAAGGGTCATGGGGTCCCCAGCTGGTGGTGTAGGAGAGTGCACGGGGTTCAGTGCTGGATAAGAGTGTTGTGGGGGCAGTACTGGAGGCAGTGCTAGGTGGGAATGGTGTGGAAACATTTCTCGGGGGAGTGGTGTGTCAGTGTTGGGTGGGAGTGTTTGGTGGTGGGGCGGTACTGGACGTAGTGAAATGGAGCCAGTGTGTGGTGTGAGTATAGTGTTAAAGCAGTATTGTTATACCTTAAAAATCAAATTTCAAGAGCAACTGGTCTGAGTGTATTAAGTGATAAAGATGCTAATCCTGCATTCAAAATTTGCAAAACTTTTTCTGCTGTTATGGTTTGTAGTTATCACATACTTTAGGAGCACTGTCCCTAGTGCCAAACAGTGCCATAGAGTTGAATGTTGAGAGTTATTTTTATCTATAATATATTCCTCCTCTTCCATTTATTTCCCTATCTAGCTGCTTATCAGAAACACCCTCTGATTACTTGTGTTTACAAGCAAGGCTGAGGTGACTCAGTGATTGGATGTGTAAATAAAATAAAGACAGTGCAGTTGTTAGTATACACCTCAGTGGGAGTGTCTGAAGACTCTGGGAGGAGGGCAGCTAATGAATACACAATGAGCAAGAGAAGGGAGGGGGGGAAACAGGAGTCAGGGAGGATATGATGTCAGCATTAGCTTGGCAAAATGGCCACTGCCTAGAATAGGATTTTCTGCTTTTCCTTTATGAAATTCACAGGAATCATTACTTGGATAACACAATACATCTTTTATGTAAGTAGAACTATTTATCTACTTATATATGTGTTTTTTATTTCTAGGTTAGCATGGGTGTCGTTTGTTCTTTAAAGAGAGTGAACTGGAGACAATGCGGGTGGGAGTGGTGTGGGGTCAGTGCTCAGTTGTATTTTTTGTGGGGGCAGTGCTAGAGGGAGTGATGTGGAGGCAGTGCTGAGTGTGAGGGACATGTGATAGTGCTTGGTTGGATTGATGTGGTGGCAGTGTTCGGTGGGACCGGTGTGGAGGTAGTGCTTGATTGGATTTGTGTGAAGTCCATGCTGGGTGGGACCACTGTGGAGGCAGCGCTGGGCGGGACTGGTGTGGGGGCTCACTGTCATTAATGACTTACGGGTGAGCAGAAATAATAGAGAGCCTTACAGTGCATATTTTACACTGGAAGTACTCTTTAATGTATAATAACTATTTCTTCAGTTTTCCTGAGACTATACAAAGATAGACTCCAACACTGAAAGCGACATCCATCTAATGCAATGGCATTTGGCTCTTGCGTTCTGTTAATAATTTAAATGGGAGATTGGCTGTAATTGCGCAGACTGATAATGACGGTAGGATTTATAGAGAGGTTTCAGGCCCATTTATGAAAGTCTTCTTCCTGTGTAAAGTATTTACTATTGATCTCTGTTACAGTCAATGACATTTTGAAAACATATCTTGCACTTTTGGCTACACAATTAGGATGTCTTAAATTGCATTAGTCCGTATCCATGTGGCGGTGGACAAGATTAAATACTGGAGGGGCCGTATCTTTCAAGAAGGCCAAATTGGATCAAAATGATGAACATTGTCAAAAGGCACTCGTGTAACCTCAAAGCTGTAAACAGTCTCCGAGAACTCATTGCCACAGACGGGCGTGTGACCTCGTACATGCAGAGCTGTCGTCCATACAGTGTTGTACAGGCATTAGATAACTGTTGTCTGAAATGATTCTGTACAAGCATTCTCCATTCCAACAGTCAACTCTACTCAAGGGAATTAATGTCCAGCGCTGCGTAATGTTGGCGCTTTATAAATACAATAAATAATAATAATAAGGGAATAACAACTAGTGATGAGCACAAATTTCGCATAATCATAATTTTGCATAGTAATTCGCAATTTCGGGGAATTTTTTTTAATTAATTTAATTTATAAACGTAATCAGGAACCGCACATTTGTATAATTTTGTTCTGACTTTAGCAGTTAATATCATAGCCCCCATACATGCCATTGTCACCAAAATTGCTTCATTTGTTAAAGCAGCAGGGTCAGCCAGTGGTGCTCACCGATAGGTCGTGATCACGCTTACGCGTGGATTCACGACCATTTTGACGCATTCCGCCTCGGACACGCTAAGCCGTGAATAGATTTTCAACCACGAAAATCTACTTCGGCTTCGCGTGAATGCGGACAGAAATCCGCATTCACGCTCGTGAAACCCGGGGCTGAAGTCGTGGTTTGCGGAAATGCGTCAAACTATGCGGAAGTGACACATTGCCGGCCAATCAGAGTGCCCCAGCCAGGCCCTAGCAACCAATCACAGGAGGGGAGCTATGCCCTCCCCTCCTGAATATAAAGCGGCGGCCATGATGGAAAAACTCTGTCCTTGCTACTAGACTGTGGTGCTGAGAGGATTATCTCCAGGCCATTGTTGTTTGAGCAAGTGCATTTATTGTGTTAAAAACAAAGCGTTTTTTTTGCTAACACTGCTCTTATACTGTACACAGTTAGCTAGTCAGTGAGTGATTGCTGTAGTTAGTTGTAGTCAGTGTAGTGTAGTGGGAGTCTAGTGATTATTTAACTGTGTGTAGTGCTGTGCAGGCAGGTTCAGTGCTGCAGTGTAGTGGGAGTGGGGATTATCTGTGTGTAGAGTGCAGGCAGGCAGGTTAGTGCAGCTGCAGTGTTCACTTGTATATTCCAGTGACAGTTATACACTTGTACTATTTGCAGGCAGCCAGTCACACCGCCAGCGCCGCCACTCTCTGCCAGCGCTGTTCATTCATTCTGTCAGTGACCTTGTGCCATGCCCAGTGCCCACTGCTCGCTCGCTCGCTGGCATATGAGCATCTCATTACACAGTGTGACATCCTTGTGTGCCCACTGCATCCTTCAGTGACCTAGTTGTATATCCAGTGCCCACTGCTGTGCCCACTGCATTCTTCAGTGACCTTGTACTGTGGCCACTGCATCCTTCAGTGACCTTGTACTGTGCCCACTGCATCCTTCAGTGACCTTGTACTGTGCCCACTGCATCCTTCAGTGACCTTGTACTGTGCCCACTGCATCCTTCAGTGACCTAGTTGTATATCCAGTGCCCACTGCTGTGCCCACTGCATTCTTCAGTGACCTTGTACTGTGGCCACTGCATCCTTCAGTGACCTTGTACTGTGCCCACTGCATCCTTCAGTGACCTTGTACTGTGCCCACTGCATCCTTCAGTGACCTAGTTGTATATCCAGTGCCCACTGCTGTGCCCACTGCATCCTTCAGTGACCTTGTACTGTGGCCACTGCATCCTTCAGTGACCTAGTTGTATATCCAGTGCCCACTGCTGTGCCCACTGCATCCTTCAGTGACCTTGTACTGTGGCCGCTGCATCCTTCAGTGACCTTGTGCTGTGCCCACTGCATCCTTCAGTGACCTTGTACTGTGCCCACTGCATCCTTCAGTGACCTAGTTGTATATCCAGTGCCCACTGCTGTGCCCACTGCATCCTTCAGTGACCTTGTACTGTGGCCACTGCATCCTTCAGTGACCTAGTTGTATATCCAGTGCCCACTGCTGTGCCCACTGCATCCTTCAGTGACCTTGTACTGTGGCCACTGCATCCTTCAGTGACCTTGTGCTGTGCCCACTGCATCCTTCAGTGACCTTGTACTGTGCCCACTGCATCCAGTGATTCATTACTAGCAACATGTCTGGCAGGGTTTCGCGGGGTGAGAGGAAAGGGAGTTCAATTGCCTCAGCCACTTCTGGGACTGCTCCACGTCCAGGGAGAGGACGCCCAGCTGTACGTGGTCGTGATGCAGCAGAAAAGGGGGCAGCAAAGCCTGGGCCGAGTCAGCGGACGCCATTGTCCAAATATTTTAAAGTTTCTGGTCCCCGTGTGGTGGTTGAGCAAATGGAACCTGACGTACTCATGGACATCATGACTTCCTCCCAGACCTCTACTGTGAGCACCACTCCAAGCAGTAGCAGCAGCAGCCAACATCCCACGCTTGTTGTGACATCCACCCCAGCACCCACTGGTCAGCAGCCCTCCCAGGATGACAGCGTTCTGTCCCTCAGTCCGGCATCTGGGAACCTGCTGATGCAAGAAGCACAGGACTTACTGGGGACTGATGTGGCAGAGATTGAGATCGGGCCACAATCACAAGCGTTGTTGAGTTCTGGTGATGAAGAAGAGGGGTCTGTGTCTGGGGATGTAGGGACAGAAGAGGAGGCGGGGGAGTCAGAGGAAGAGCTGGATTATGATGATGCTGCTGATGATGACGTTGTGGACCCTAACTATGTGCAGCCTGCTGAGTCCGTGGAAGAATGGTCAGAGCAGGATGACGAGTCACATCGGCCTAGGCAAGGATATCGCCATATGTCAGGCAGGGGCAGGGGCATCGGCAGCAGTGGGCGTGGAGGAAGTAGACAGGACACTGCTTCAGCCGGCACCACCACCATGCAACCCCCGGCAACTACTACCACACATTGCTCCGCTGCACCCTCTGCTAGTGGGGGCCGCAGTAAATTAAAGTCACCAGTGTGGGATTGCTTTGAGGAATGTACTGATGACAAAAGGTATGCGGTGTGCAGGTTATGCAGCAAAAGATTGAGCCGTGGGAAAAGTCTGAGCAAGATGGGTACCTCATCCCTCCAGGGCCACCTGAGAAGCCGCCACTGCCGCGAGTATGCAGACTTTAAGAGGAAGCAGGCACTGCTGGCAGGGGTTCTGAGAGCAGAAGGCCCACCAGCGCAGCAGCATCCTCCCTCCCTCAGGGTCGTGAATCCCCCACAGCAGCAGCAGCAGTAGTAGCACGCAAGCGCTCTTCCACCTCGGCTGCTCAGGACACAGACATTGAGGCTGGCAGCCAGTGTTCGTCTCTCTCCTCTGTCTCCCCTGCATCCCAGCGTCGTCAGACCCTGCTGAGCGACACCTTTCAGGGTCTGACCAAGCCTCTGCCTCCAAGCCACAGGCGGATCCGCAAACTAAATGGCTTGCTGGCCCGGGCCATGGCATCACAGCTGCTTCCCTACTCCCTGGTGCAGGAGGGGAGCGCCATGCGGACGCTGCTCCAATTTGGCATCCCCGAGTGGCAAGTCCCCAGTCGCCACTATTTCAGCAGGAGCGCGATCCCAGCACTCCACAAGTTTGCGGTGGAAAACGTGGCCCGTTCCCTGGACTACTCTGTGGGCAAGCGGGTCCACGTGACCATGGACTCGTGGAGTAGCAGATTTGGGACAGGTCGCTACCTGTCCTTTACGGCCCACTGGGTGACACTGATGGAAGGGAGGGAGGACAAGAGCGCATCAGCCCAGCTAGTGGTGCCACCACGCGGGATCAGGGGGGATGCAGAAGGGTCCTGTCACGACACTCCCTCAGCACCCGGAAAGCAAGCCCGCCTCGGCAGCAGCAGCGCCAAGCCTCGGCACTGCCAAGCCCTTTTAAAATTGGTGACCCTGGGAAAGGAGAGGCTTACGGCCACCAACGTCCTGGCCGCCCTCAGGAAGCAGGAGCGGAGGTGGCTGACCCCCAGAGGCCTGGAAGTGGGGTATGTGGCAGCCGATAACGGGGCCAACCTGGTGGCAGCAGTGCAGCAGGGAAACCTCCAGCACATCCCCTGCTTGGCCCACGTGCTCAATCTTGTGGTGCAGCGCTTCTTGCGCACCTACCAGGGGATGAGCGAGCTGCTGCAGGATGCCCGGGCGGTGGTACGCTTTTTCCGCCTGTCAGCCACTGCCTCTGCACTCTTGTCCACCTTACAGCAGCAGTATGGAAGGCCACAACACCGGATGATCATCGACATGCCAGTTCGCTGGAATTCGACTCTGGCCATGTTGGAGCGGCTGTGTCAGCACAGGCTGGCTCTTAGGGCCTACATGCTAGACCCAAGTGTCCCCAGCAACCAGCAAGTCCCCATGATTACTGCCACTCAGTGGACACTGATGCAGCAAGTATGCCTGGTGCTGAGTCCCTTCCTGGAGGCAACCAAGATGGTCAGTGAGGAGCGGGCCTCTGTGTGCCAGTGGGTGCCCTTGGTTTGTCTACTGGAGCAGGCAATGGACAATTTAATTGAGCGTGGGGATGAAGCCCTGAGGCAGTTGGAAGAACAGGAGCAGATGGCAGCACAGTCCAGCTCAGAGGAGGGCTCACAGCAGGTAGTGGAAGAGTTGGAGGTCCCTAACCTGAATGAGGAGGAGGAGGAGGAGCAGAGTGCAGCAGGCGTTGTACGTGGATGGCGGTTTGAGGAGGACAACGACATGGCACAGGAAGAGGACAGGCATGCGTTATGGGACAATGGTGAGGACGAGGGAGATCTTGCTGGCAGGGCCCACTTGTTTCCCATGGCTGTGCACATGTTGCGCTGCCTTCGCAGGGACCCCCGGGTGATCCAGATGCGTTCAAGGGAGGACATCTGGATTACCTTGATGCTTGATCCCCGTCTGAAGGGGAAGCTGGGAGACTTAATGACGCCATCCACCACCGAGCAACGCACAAGGGAGTTGAAGGAGGCCCTTGTGCGCAGACTACTGGAAGCATTCCCCCAGCCTTCCACCCCCACTGTAACTGCTCTGCCAAGCCAGCAAGAGGTGCCTGCCATTGCCACTAGCAGCACAACAACAACCACCAGCAGCAGCAGCAGCAACTGGCGCCCCGGAGACCTGAAGAGCCTAAGCAAGAGCCTGTATGCAGTGCAGCAGCCCAGAACAGAGGTGCCCGCCACAGCATCCACCACCAACCAGCACAAGCAACGACTGACCACCATGGTGTCTGACTATATGGGGTCATCCAGCGGGCTCAATGACACCGACAGCCCCGTGGACCCCTTGGAGTACTGGGTCAAGAGATTGGACATCTGGAGCGAGCTTTCCCAGTACGCCCTGGAACTCCTATCCTGCCCTCCTTCCAGTGTCCTCTCAGAGAGATGCTTTAGTGCGGCCGGTGGCGTGGTCACAGAGAAGCGCTCTCGGCTCTCCCACGCCTCTGTGGACAAACTCACCTTCCTGAAAATCAACCAGGCTTGGGTGGAAGGTGAGTTTCTGGCCCCTATTGTCGGACACAGGGGGACATGAAGTGGCTGCTGCATGTGCTGTTGTTAACTATGCCTGCCTTTATAAAGACATTTACTACCTGCCTAGTGCCTACCTTGGTTAATTTTTTGGTGTTATGGTACTACTACCAGTAAGTTGCCATGGTCCTCCTTCTGAGCTGCTGAAATGACCGCCCGCTTTGTCCTCCTGACTCAGTCGCTACTACACTCTGCGTTCACACTGCCCGGGTCACCGGGTGCATTTAATTTTTTGGCCAGCACTATGACGCTGTGCTACTACTACTGTGCTGCTGCTGCTGAACTGACCGCCCGCTTTGTCCTCCTGACTCAGTCGCTACTACACTCTGCGTTCACACTGCCCGGGTCGCCGGGTGCATTTAATTTTTTGGCCAGCACTATGACGCTGTGCTACTACTACTGTGCTGCTGCTGCTGCTGAACTGACCGCCCGCTTTGTCCTCCTGACTCAGTCGCTACTACACTCTGCGTTCACACTGCCCGGGTCACCGGGTGCATTTAATTTTTTGGCCAGCACTATGACGCTGTGCTACTACTACTGTGCTGCTGCTGCTGAACTGACCGCCCGCTTTGTCCTCCTGACTCAGTCGCTACTACACTCTGCGTTCACACTGCCCGGGTCGCCGGGTGCATTTAATTTTTTGGCCAGCACTATGACGCTGTGCTACTACTACTGTGCTGCTGCTGCTGCTGAACTGACCGCCCGCTTTGTCCTCCTGACTCAGTCGCTACTACACTCTGCGTTCACACTGCCCGGGTCGCCGGGTGCATTAATTTTTTTTGGCCAGCACTATGACGCTGTGCTACTACTACTGTGCTGCTGCTGCTGCTGAACTGACCGCCCGCTTTGTCCTCCTGACTCAGTCGCTACTACACTCTGCGTTCACACTGCCCGGGTCGCCGGGTGCATTTAATTTTTTGGCCAGCACTATGACGCTGTGCTACTACTACTGTGCTGCTGCTGCTGCTGCTGAACTGACCGCCCGCTTTGTCCTCCTGACTCAGTCGCTACTACACTCTGCGTTCACACTGCCCGGGTCGCCGGGTGCATTTAATTTTTTGGCCAGCACTATGACGCTGTGCTACTACTACTGTGCTGCTGCTGAACTGACCGCCCGCTTTGTCCTCCTGACTCAGTCGCTACTACACTCTGCGTTCACACTGCCCGGGTCACCGGGTGCATTTAATTTTTTGGCCAGCACTATGACGCTGTGCTACTACTACTGTGCTGCTGCTGCTGAACTGACCGCCCGCTTTGTCCTCCTGACTCAGTCGCTACTACACTCTGCGTTCACACTGCCCGGGTCGCCGGGTGCATTTAATTTTTTGGCCAGCACTATGACGCTGTGCTACTACTACTGTGCTGCTGCTGCTGCTGCTGCTGAACTGACCGCCCACTTTGTCCTCCTGACTCAGTCGCTACTACACTCTGCGTTCACACTGCCCGGGTCGCCGGGTGCATTTAATTTTTTGGCCAGCACTATGACGCTGTGCTACTACTACTGTGCTGCTGCTGCTGCTGAACTGACCGCCCGCTTTGTCCTCCTGACTCAGTCGCTACTACACTCTGCGTTCACAATGCCCGGGTCGCCGGGTGCATTTAATTTTTTGGCCAGCACTATGACGCTGTGCTACTACTACTGTGCTGCTGCTGCTGCTGAACTGACCGCCCGCTTTGTCCTCCTGACTTAGTCGCTACTACACTCTGCGTTCACACTGCCCGGGTCGCCGGGTGCATTTAATTTTTTGGCCAGCACTATGACGCTGTGCTACTACTACTGTGCTGCTGCTGCTGCTGAACTGACCGCCCGCTTTGTCCTCCTGACTCAGTCGCTACTACACTCTGCGTTCACACTGCCCGGGTCGCCGGGTGCATTTAATTTTTTGGCCAGCACTATGACGCTGTGCTACTACTACTGTGCTGCTGCTGCTGCTGAACTGACCGCCCGCTTTGTCCTCCTGACTCAGTCGCTACTACACTCTGCGTTCACAATGCCCGGGTCGCCGGGTGCATTTAATTTTTTGGCCAGCACTATGACGCTGTGCTACTACTACTGTGCTGCTGCTGCTGCTGAACTGACCGCCCGCTTTGTCCTCCTGACTTAGTCGCTACTACACTCTGCGTTCACACTGCCCGGGTCGCCGGGTGCATTTAATTTTTTGGCCAGCACTATGACGCTGTGCTACTACTACTGTGCTGCTGCTGCTGCTGAACTGACCGCCCGCTTTGTCCTCCTGACTCAGTCGCTACTACACTCTGCGTTCACACTGCCCGGGTCGCCGGGTGCATTTAATTTTTTGGCCAGCACTATGACGCTGTGCTACTGCTACTGTGCTGCTGCTGCTGCTGAACTGACCGCCCGCTTTGTCCTCCTGACTCAGTCGCTACTACACTCTGCGTTCACACTGCCCGGGTCACCGGGTGCATTTAATTTTTTGGCCAGCACTATGACGCTGTGCTACTACTACTGTGCTGCTGCTGCTGCTGCTGAACTGACCGCCCGCTTTGTCCTCCTGACTCAGTCGCTACTACACTCTGCGTTCACACTGCCCGGGTCACCGGGTGCATTTAATTTTTTGGCCAGCACTATGACGCTGTGCTGCTACTACTACCACCAGTATGTTGCCGTGGTCCTTCTGTGCTGCTGAACTGACCGCCCGCATAGTCCTTCTCCTGACTCAGTCGCTACCACCACTGCACTCTGCGTTCACACTGCCCGTGTCCACTGACAACTCTGCTGCGATGTCATTGCTAATTGCTGCAAAAAAAAAAAAAAAAAAAAAAAAAAAAAATTACAAAAACCTCTCTGGAGCCTTTTTGCCGTCAGCCACTCATCCTCCTCCAGCGGTACCTTCGCCGCCAAGTGCCATTGGAACTCGCCTTCACCTCTTTGACTGCTTAACGCGTATATCCCTTTTTAAAACCACTTATTACCAATTAATAGCCCCATTTAAAGTGTTGATTTCACTTTAAAATCCATTTTCTCTAGAAAAAAATTTTTGGGGGGAATTTTTTATGTTGAACTTATGTTGCCCCTTATCACCTCGATAATCCATGCTATTTGGGGGACTGTAGCATGTATGGGGGCTTTGTTATTAACGTTAAAAGAAAATCCGCCTCCGGGCGTGAATCCGCGCGTGATTACGCCATTCACGGGAAAAAATCCGCGTGGTTGCGTGGATGCGGACGAAAATCCGCATGCGGCGGGGCCGAATGCGGATTTTTTTTTGCAACCACGCGGATTTCCGAATTCGTGGATGAGGCACATCCGAGCATCCCTGGGGTCAGCCATACTATCCCAGGAAAAAAACTTGTTCTACTTAACCACTTCGCCATATCTGGACGCATATATCCGTCCAGATAGGCAGTGGTGCTGCAGCCGTGTGGTGCGCGCGATCGGGCGCGCGCCCGCGCGCGCTCCCGCTGCCTCCCGCTGCCCCCCCGATCAGTGAATGGGAATATAATCCCCATTCCCCGATCTAGGTCCCCGGCAGAAATACCGACGCTTTCTCATCAGAGAGCGTGGTATTTCTGCCCCCAGGAAACTTCTTCTCTTCATTTTAGTTCCTAGATGCGACATTGTTCGCATCTAGGAATTTTTTGAATGTGGCCATCTTGTGGCCAAATAGTAAACTGCACCCACATACCTGTATTGAATAAAAAATACATTATATTACATCTAAAATTGGCTATTTACCTCCCAAACTAAAATTATCCAAATACATTTTTGTATTTGTAAAAAAAAACTACATAAATAGTTACCTAAGGGTCTGAACTTTTTAAATATACATGCCAAGAGAGTATCTTATTAAATTTTTTAAAATTATAAGCTTGTAAATAGTGATGGACGCAAATTGAAAAAATGCACCTTTATTTCTAAATAAAATATCGGCGCCATAAATTGTGATAGGGATGTAATTTAAATGGTGTAATAAGCGGGACAAATGGGCACATAAAATGCATGGATTTTAATTACTGTAGCATGTATTAATTTTAAACTATAATGGCCAAAAACTGAGAAATAATGATTTTTTTCCATTTCTATCTTAATCTTCCTGTTAAAATGTATTTACAGTAAAGTGGCTCTTAGCAAAATGTACTACCTAAAGAAAGCCTAATTAGTGGCGGAAAAAACGAGATATAGATCAATTAATTTTGATAAGTAGCGATAAAGTTATTAGCGAATGAATGGGAGGTGAACACTGCTCGGATGCATAAGATTTTCGAAGCTGTAGGCTGAAGTGGTTAAATAACATATGTATTGTACTGTCCACGTATTGATTTTCATTTTTGCTTCTTCAGATTGAAGCCAATCCTGATGTAATTTCCTCCCTTACTCTTTTTTTTCACCTAGAAACTGCACTTTCATATCTAGCTTGCTTTGTAAACACATGTGAGCATAGCACAGATCATATTTCAGCAGCGTTTCCCTTGTCAGCCACCTGTCACACTGAACTGCCCTCAGCCAATCAGTGAGGAGCAGGAATGTGGGAGGGAACGATGACAAGCTTCCTTCTCATTGGCAATGTACCAAATAGAGCCATTCTGACTTAGGTAAGGTTTAGCAGAAACATTTCTGTTTAGATTGGAGTGCTTGCAATGCAGGGTAAGGTTGCAGGCTGCATAATAAACACAGAGCAGTGGATAAATGGAGTTTGATTTTATGGCTGACAATGCTGCTTTAAGGAGAAGAGTGGGAACAAGTAAAACAAAATACATTTTTCAAAAAGACCTTGTCGTTTTTGAGAAAATTGATGTTAAAAATGCAAAGGAAAATTTTTTTTTAAACTCAGAAAAATTACAATTTAAAAGACATTTTTTCTTTGCATTTGTAAAATCGATTTTCTCAAAAACTTCAGTCTTTTTGAAAAAAAAAAAAAATTTTTACTTAGCAATTACTTGAAATTACGAATGGCTTACAGAAATCAATTGAATGTCCAAATCGCAATTACATATAGCTGGAATTGTGAAAATGTATGCAAAATTTAGCGTAATTGTATTTTGATTACCATCATCACTAATAACAACTCCTTGAGCAAGACTCTCTAACACAAGCAGCTCTCGAGCGCTTTGAGTTGAATAGGAGAAGAGTGCTATACAAATGTTGGTATTATTATTAGGCTTGGTTCATACATAAGTCTGACTGGATTAGCTTCATGCTTGCTTGATTCAGGTATGTGATTCAGACACTACTGCGGATCAGCAGTAGAGATCAGCACGACTGCCAGGCAACTGGTATTGTTTAAATAGAAATAAATATGGCAGCCTCCATATACCTCTCACCTCGGGTTCCTTTTAAAAGTTATGATGTCCCAACACATTGGCCTCAATTCACTAAGCTTATCTTCTGTCTTTAATAATGTTTCTATAGTTATCACCATGGTGATGAGGCATGTCGTATTCAGGGAACATTTTACCTCAGACAAACCTAAAGTTAACTCTTCTGTCTTTAAGTTACCTCTTCAATCCTTAAAATAACTCCACAGTTAAAGACAGGCTGTTTATTAACTGTGTGTGAAAATAACTACAGAGGAGGTAAATTAACTACAGAGTAGGTAAATTAACTACAGAGGAGGTAACTTAAAGAGAAACTCCAACCTAGAATTGAACTACCCCCTTTTACATGAGAAATATAATGATTTTCACAAACAGACCATCAGGGGGCGCTGTTTGACTGATTTTGTGCTGAAACCCCTCCCACAAGAAGCTCTGAGTACCGCGGTACTCTGGGCAAACTGCCACAATGTAACAATGTTCACAGACAGGAATTAGCTGTTTGCAGCTGTCTCTAACAGCCAAAACAGCTAGGAGCAGCTTCATAACCTGCCCACAGTAAAAATGTCACCATGTAATAAATGTCAGAATGTAAATCGGGGAGAGGAAAGATTTTACAATGAGCAAACACTGACTAAATCATTTATACATAATTATGGTGAAAAATGAAGCACTTTTTTTACTACATTATTGTCACTGGAGTTCCTCTATAAGGAATGAAGAGATAAGATAACTCTCTTACTGTGTGGAGGGAAGTTTTCTCTTGCCTTATTATCTCCAGCATGATCTTAGTGAATTGAGGCCAGTCTGTTTAATTAGCTGGGTTCCAGTGCATAGATCTGCCCCCTTGCAGAAAATGGCCCTGGCCTTTTTTTTTACCAGATAGAGAAAAAGATAGAGGCCTTTTTCTGCAAGGGGGCAGGGCTGCATGCCATAACCCAGGTAATATGCAGCTCTGTTGAATCTTATTATACAGACGAAGTTCCAGCGCATTGACGTTGGCAGTGACAGGCCGTGACGGGATGGCCAAAAGGGTAGAGTGTCAGCTTCCTGGCCAGGAGCTTTGTTTTGTTCCCAAAAACAGATACCATCTTAATATAGCTTTAAAAATTCCTAACCTTTGGCACCTAGGTTATTGTTCGTTTTTGGTGTTATGTTTCAGGGATGGTCGTAGTCAGTCAACTTCGCTACGCTGGAACTACGCGTAGTTTTACGCAATTACGCTTCACCAAACTACAGCTTCGAAATTAAATATTCGCTTCGTATGCATTTCGTAGACTATGCGTTAAAATACGCAATTACGCGTAGTGCGAATCGTAGTGTATGAGGATGCTCATCATGCCGAAAATTTTACGCATTATTTCCTCTTTAAATGCTTATACCGGGAACTCTTCTATGCATACATTCCCCTTTCCAACGCGTACATTTGTAAGCATACAATCGCACGTGGAAAATTAGCATTCGTAGTTCACTACGCAATACACATGTTAACTACGCATAGAGGGCATACGCTACGCGTAAATTCGTAAGCATAGTTTTGAAACTTCACCTACGAACTATGATGCATAAATTCGCACTGGCGTAGTTTCTGCTCATCCCTGTTATGTTTATGTTCACTCCTTTCGGAGTTTGTTTGTTTGTTGGAAAGCTTTCAATAATAAAATCTCTTATTAAAAAAAAAAAAAAAAAAAAAAAACCTTTGGCAGTAATAAAAATGGCTTTTATGTTACATACTTTCAATCAACAACATTGTTACATGTAAATTAGAGGAGTCTAGGAGTCATAGTCTGTGGAAACATAAAATGACTCTGAGTTAAGGTTAGTTGATTTTTGTACAGACTTACTACCGTATTTGCCACCGTATAAGAGGCACTTTTTCTCCCCCAAAAATGGGGGAAAAAATAAGTCACTGCGTCTCATCCGGCAAATGCAGGGAATCCCTAACTTACAAACACCCACAAATATGAACTGCTGACCCGCTGTGACGTCGCAGACTCCTTGCATTGTCCCCCCATTTGTCTCTGTCTACCTTGTGTGTGTCCCCAGCTCCCCCTGTGTGTCTGCTCCCCTCTTGTCTCCTGCTCCCACATGCATAATTAGCAATTTTGCAGGAGCGTCTCTCACCTAATCCATGGCTCCAGCAGGGATTGCACACCTCTCCTATCCTGCATGGCCCCCCAAATAGTTACGGCTTCTGTTGATGATGCGATCACCAGAAACCAACACTTGAGGAGCAGTGCAGGAGAGAAGTGGTAGAGAGGGTAGAAAAAAGGAAGGGAGGAGACCGGGAGCCCAATCTGGTGCAGTATCGTAAGGCAGTGATTGGTGACAACTGTAGAGGTGTCAGATATACTCACAATGGTGGGTTGCAGAAGGCAACCACTCAGCTTTGCATGTGGGGAAGTACTGTCCCCATTCAGCCTTGTGTCCAGGTATTTATGGTTGCTGCTCCTTAAAAAGGGTCCACCTTCCGGGGTGGTGACCCCTAAAATGGGGGTAAGGAGTAGATAAGATGGGGTAGGAGGCGCCGGAGGCACCCAGCTGCGACACGACACCGATCCAGCTCCCAAAGCAGGCGGCTAAGTATGGGTTGCCAAGACCAGGCAACCACTCAAAAGACAAGAGGGGAGATTAGGCCTGTCCCCCACTCAGGCTAAGAAGTTGCTCTCCGTAGAACAATAAAGAAGGGTGGTCACACCCAACTACCAGGTGGATAATTATCACTTAGACAATACAATGCACAGAGGCGCCAACAGAGTAAAAGGGGGGGCAAGGGTAGACCTCCCCAACAAAAACACAACTATTGTATAAGATCAAGAAAAACGGTATTTATTCTTACTCCAAAATTAGTTTGCAACGCGTTTCATGGGACTCAAGCCCGCTTCCTCAGGCAAAAATACACAAGGAGCAACTTTCAAGTTGTGCACGCTAGAGGCGCTTCACTAGCGTGCACAACTTGAAAGTTGCTCCTTGTGTATTTTTGCCTGAGGAAGCGGGCTTGAGACCCGTGAAGCGCGTTGCAAACTGTTTTTGGCGTAAGACGAAATACAGTTTTTCTTGATCTTATACAATAGTTGTGTTTTTGTCGGGGAGGTAAGTTCACCCTTGCCCCTTATTTTATCCCTTTTTCACTTGATACAGTTGGCGCTTCTGTATTGTATTAGCAGGAGAGAAGAGGTCTGCGATCCCCGTGAGAGCCACAGATTAGATGAGAGATGCTCCCGCTACACTGCTAATTATAGACGGGGAGGAGACAAGGGGGGGTAGCGGACACACACCGGAGGAGTGGACACACAAGGTCAGCCAAGAACACACATGGGGTACACACTGGGGACAGAAGAGGACACACTGGGGACAGAAGGGGACACATGGGGGACAGAATGGGACACAGGAGGACATATGGGGGACACAGGAGGACACCAAATGGGAAATAACATCTACAAGATGCTCCTGGAACATGGATGTATCAGGTTTAGTATGCCTTAGTATTTCCCTGTTTTTTGCCCTCTAAATCTAGGTGTGTCTTATATTTCGGAGCATCTTTATGGCGGCTAATACGGTAGGTCATTCCCGCTAGTGTTGATTCTGGGGTTGCCATCTGGAGTAAGCAATGATTTTTTTTCCCTTTTGGGGCCAATTGGACCATGCCTTGTAAGGGGTTTTCACCTTCCTCTGGATCAACAGGGATAAAAAGTGCAAGTTAGTGTTGCACCTTGTTTTCTGGTTGAACTCAATGGATGTATGTCTATTTTCAACCCAAATAACTATATAACTGCACCTGAAGAAGAGATAATCTCATATGATCTCATAATCTCATAAATTAGAGGGGCCCATACACCTAACGATTTTCCCGCCGATATACAGCAGATTCGATCACTGTGATCGAATCTGCTGTGAAATCGTTGCGCAAACACTGACCGAATGATCAATTTCCGTCCGAAATCGATCGTTCTGTCAATCCGTCCATGTGAAAGATTTTGCTCGATCGCCGGCGGGTTGGGAGTGCGTTGATAGTGGCGTTCGAATGTCCAACGACCGACGCTAGCGGCAATACATTACATGATCCGGCCGGCTCGTATCCCTGCTGTCACCGCTGCTCCTTCTCGGCTGGGTTCCGGCAGGCTTCACTTCTTCCTGTCCCGACAGGAAGTTTAAACAGTAGAGTGCCCTCTACTGTTTAAACTTCCCCCGACATGAAGTAAAGCTGAAGCCTGCTGGAGCCCAGCGTAGAAGAAGACAGCTGAGACCAGGGGACCCGCTCCGGCGGAGCAGGTAATGTATTGCCGCTAGCGTCAGTCGTCTGGCATTCGAACGTCGCTATCGATGCACTCCCGACCCACCGGCGATCGAGCGAAATCTTCCGTACGGACGGCTCGACGGGAATTGACGGGAACGATTGATTTAGGACGGAAATCGATCGTTTTGTCAGCGTTTGCGCAATGATTTCACAGCAGATTCAATCACAGTGATCGAATCCGCTGTATATCGGTGGGAAAATCGTTAGGTGTATGGGCCACTTAAGAGTTGAGGCAGATAAGAAGAGACAATTCATGACATAAGTTTTGTGAATTAACCCTTCAATTGGTAAACTCTACTAACAAGTGTTTACTTTGCAATAACCTGTCAATCCAAAGCAATTCTTGTCTTTTCAACCTGACTTAATTCATCTTTTAATGAAAGAATCTGATACCTAAATTACATTTTTACAATTAGTGAAAGCTCATTCCACCTCCTAAAAATAGCTCTTTCTGCCGACAGTCATCCGGAGGTGCGAGGGTTAATCTGCTGCAACACAATCACCCTTTAACTTCACCCGGCATTAAATGATGCGTTCTTATAAATGAAGACGCGCGCCCCTTTTCATGCTGCCAAACGAGATTATGTCCGAAATGTTTAACAAGTGCAAGTAACATTATCCTCAATTTTACACTCCTCTACCTCCTTAAACATCCTTTTTTTAAATGAAAGGCAAAGCAAATTACCCTTGTCTATTTGAATAACTTCAGTATAAACAGGAGAGAATTTCCTCGCTGGAAATGTGATTTCAGCCCCCGTGACCGCGATGTTGCTTTAGCATCCTCTCGGGTCCATTGCTCTTTCATGAAGATGACATATCTGTAATCTTTAACGCTGTGTGTGCCGAAGGGGCTCCCAAACCGCCGACTGAATTCAGAGGTGCGAATAAGGATTATTAGGGAAGTGGTACATTCTGTCCCTGTTAATCTAGGCCTAAAGCCACAAACGAACAATTATTAAGATTTTTTTTACAGTCTTGTACATTACACTAATTTATGTTTCCCTTCAGCTTTCTATCCAGTTCAGGATAAATTTCAGGATTCTATGCCTGGCCTATAAATCTGCACACAAAACCTGCCCTACCTACATCTCAGAGCTTGTTCACAGGTATATACTAGGCTGCCCCCTCCGGTCCTCCCATGACCTTCACCTAATTGCCCTACTCGGGGACGTTTTGTCGGGGTTGGAGGGGTGGCAGCATGAGGGGAAAGCCTTGGCCACAGTAGGCGGGGAGAGGGGAAGTTCCCCCCTCTCCCTCACCTCGGGGCTCTCCCCTCTGCGCTCCCCTCCAGCTTAAGTTACCGTGTGGGCAGCGGGCAGCGGCGGGCAGATACATACCTTCCGTGCGTTCCACCGCATACTCCTCGCTCTAGCGTCTGACGTCACGAGGAGTATGCGGTGGAACGCACGAAAGGTATGTATCTGCCCGCCGCTGCCCGCTGCCCACACTGTAACTTAAGCTGGAGGGTAGCGCAGAGGGGAGAGCCCTGAGGTGAGGGAGAGGGGGGGAACTTCCCCTCTCCCCGCCAACCATGGCCAAGGCTTTCCCCTCATGCTGCCACCCCTCCAGCCCCCACAAAACGGCCCTGAGCGGGCCCCACGGGAGCAGGGGCTGCAGGCCATATTGTTACGCCAGTGGTTAGGAGGATCAAGGAGATTTAGGGTTAGGAGGTGAGATTGGTCAGTTTCGACCTGATTAAAGTCAGCTTGGATTGAAGTAGAGGAGTAAAGATGGACAGGCATAAGTTTCTCTTTATACCCTAGCTTTATTAGGTATTAGCAATTTTGTAAAAAAAAAACAAAAAACCTCAGCACTTATTGCACATGTATATACAGGTAGTCCCCGGTTTACAGACACCCGACTTACAAACGACCCGCCAATACGAATGGCCCAATCCCGTCGCAATGATGTAATTTCCGTGTACAAACACTACTGTTTCTCCAAAGTGCACTGCTTCAAACGCACCATTGGGATATGGAGGTGCCCAAAAAGTATAAAATAATTAACAACAGATAAAAGCCAGTATAACTCGACTGAGATTCATGAGTTTATTGCACAAAGTAGTTTGTTGAGTAGTAGTATTGTCTGACCCGACGTTGTGCAATAAACTTTTGAATCTCAATCGAGTTATATTTGCTGCATTGGCTACTTTGAATCTCACAGGAGAGGTAAGTCAACTATACCACATTCTGCAAGTGTGTTGGATCTATATTTCTATTTGCCTCTTACACACTCCTAGGAGTTCTGGAGCTTGCTGGGCAATCTATAAATCTGGGTGTTTCAAATCCTACCCCATAGCCATATTAATCAATACAATGCACTGATGAGGACCAACCAGGTTGAAAGAGTCTGTATGCATGTTGGATTAATGTGGCTCTGTACAATTAAGAGGCTAACCCATCATTGCATTCCAGCGGTTCTGGAGGTGTGTTTAGCTTTCATGGACAACAAAGGAGTGATTTGAATATTTAGCAGTGGTGCATTGTGGAACACCTCATATGCTGCTCACTCCAAGCTGAATAACTGCAAATTCCTTCTATTTAAGATTTGCATAGCATTTTAGTAAGAGGGCTTTTTGGTCCTTTTTAACCCCATACAAAATCCTAGGAGTTCTGGGTGTTTCTAGTCCTACCCTATAGAACCACATTAATCCACACCATGCCTATTCAGTCTTGTCGGACTCTTTGCGACTCCATTGACCACAGCACGCCAGGCCTCTCTAGCCTCTTCTGCCTCTCCAAGCTTGTTTAAAGTGAACCTGAGGTGATAGTGATATGGAGGGTGCCATATTTGTTTCCTTTTAAACAATATCAATTGCCTGGCAGCCCTGCTGATCTATTTGGCTGCAGTAGTGTCTTAAGTACACCAGAAAGAAGCATGCAGCTAATCTTGTCAGTTCTGACAATATTGTCAGAAACACCTGATCTACATATGCTTGTTCAGGGTCTATGGCTGAAAGTATTAGAGCCTGAGGATCAGCAGGACTGCTGGGCAACTGGAATTGCTTAAAATGTAATAAATATGGCAGCCTCCATATAAATCATCTTGGGTTCACTTTAACCTTTTAAATTACAACTATAAAACACTTTCCTAGCAGAAGATTGATTCTGAGAGCAAGAAAGAGATAAAAAGGGTGAATGGGTGAATATGTCATAGATTGTAGCTCTGGCATACTTCAATGAATGCACATTGAGCAAAAACAATAAAACAGTAAAAACTTAAAAAGTAGATTTAAATATAAAATAAAACTGTGGAATATCTTAAAAAGTCATTTTTAGGAGAAGGAGGATAGATACAATTGTTTATTTCATTAGTTTATTTTCACCTCGGGTATCCTTTAAGGAACAGGCACATTCTAGTGGTTGGCAGGTAGACTGCAATACAATAATACAAATGTCACTGAAAAAATACAAATTTATCCTACTTTTATTCATGTCTGAGAGTAACTCGTCGGACCAAGTCTGATACAGGGGTCCAGATGGCTATCCTTTGAAATTGCAGGCCAGACCTTTCTTAAATCAGCAACACTTTTCTCAGCCAAGTAATTTTTCAGAGAAATAAGGTTATGAAAAGTTGATCTTCATTAAATTCCTTTACTATTGAAACAGATAAGTCTTCCAAATGTATATTTAAAATTGGTAATAATACAAACTGGCAGGCAGGTTCAGTTCTTCTGAAATCAGGGAAATATTTCCATATTCATCCTTCAACACAGAAATTATATTGAGAAATGTGTACTCTTTATAAGGTACTGCACATTCTTCTATACACTGTTTTTGTTTTATTTGGAAAGTGCTTTAAACATCCATTTAGAATTTATTCTCCCAAAGGACACGTTTATCTGAAAAATAATTTACCTTTGCAGTCACTCAAAGCATATGTTTATCTCTGACTTCAAGATTCAGATTCAAGTAGTTAAGCTTTTCATTGATATCTACCAAAAAGGTAAAGTCTTAAAGCCAAAGAGAAGTTTCCAACATTAATACAAATTCTTTTTCATTATACCCTAACTGGCTGAGCTGAGCTTTGGCTTGACCAAGGTGAGTTCTGGCCTGTCTGGCTGGGCTGACTGCTGGTCTGGTTGAGTTCCAGCCTGCCTCAACTGAGCTCTGGCCTATCTGGTTGGACTGAGATCTGGCCTGAGAACTGGCCTGTCTTGCTGAGCCAAGTTTTGGTCTGGTTGAGCTGTAGCCCGCCTCAACTGAGTTCTGGTCGGTCCGTGCTGAGTTCTGCTCTGGTTGAGTTCTAGCCTAAGTGGACTGAGTTTTGGCCTGGCTGGCAAGTCCAGTTCTGGTCTGGTTGAGTTGCAGCCTGCCTTGACTGAGATCTGGCCTATCTGGCTAGGGTAAATTCTGACCTGTCTGGTTGGACTGAGGTCTGGCCTGTCTAGCTGAGCTGAGTTCTGGTCTGGCTAAGATCTATCCTCCCTGGTGTGAGTTTCGGCTTCTCTGTCCTGAGTTTTGGCTTGACTCGCTTGCTGCTACTTTGGCCTCAATTCACTAAGCATTGCCGCATTCGGTAAAGCTGAAAACAGCTGATTTTACTGATCACCTTCTGAAATTCCAATTCACTAAATAAAGTTATTACCACACAGAAAATTTGAATTACCGACTAGTGAGGTAAATTACAGACTTGTAAATAGCCGAACTGCCTTTGGTAAATATCTTAAGAGATGTCAAGAAATTGCAATTCACAAAGATTTATGCATTCGGTAAATTGGGTAAAAGTGTACAATATTTTTACCAGCCAATAACTCACCCTCTCCATGCTCTCTGTGTGTGGTAACATTGATAGACAGCCAAAAGGGACAGCCAAGCAGCAAATAGGGAGCCACACTCGCCCTGCTCCCGTTTCTTCACAGGGGAAGGTGACATTTTATGAGGCTTTTCTGCATCCCTTTACATGTGAAAATCTGTATACGCTTATACAGAAGAACTCCTCCTGGTGGCTGCAGCACATCTAATGGGAAGCCAGAGATGCACTGGACAGAAAACCCCGACTCATACACTCAGCTTCCTGCCTCAGCACTGACCTGATCCACAACTGGTAAGTGACACTTACCGAGGAGGCCTAAGTGAATTGAGGCATGTTTTGTTCGGTAAATTACCAAACTTCTGCCACATGCAGAAAATCTTTAGTGAATTTGGAAAAAAAGTGTAAAATACCAAAAGTACTGAACTAAATGATTTTACCGAACTGCCTTTAGTGAATTGAGGCCATTGTATTGGTATCAATGGCGGTGTCCATTTTGTCCACTAGTGGGTGGCGCCCAAATTGTCTGCTTCCTGTAGACCATACTGCAGCATTCCCCTTGCCTGGGTGAAGGAGTTCCTTACAATGACTCTGTTAGAGATAAAACAGGAAAGTACGTGTTGTTCAGCGGCCTCGCTTTGACATGCTTCAGTGCTGCAGAGCACAGCAGAAAAGGCTGCTAAGCAACATGACAGGAAATATTACCTGTGATATATGACTCTGCACATCTTCCTGCTCCTGTGTATATATTCTTCCTGATGATTAGTCACTAGAAAATGTTTCCGTTGTGCTCTCTAAATGAGGCTATCTTTGTCTCCAAACTGCTCCATCTCTGCCCACATCGGGGCAGTTTTTTCCTCACTGCATTAAAGGAAACTTAACTGTATACAACTTAATGAGTAAAAACTGCTTATTTTATAATATTCCTTTATAAATACTGTCTTTTCCGCCATATAAGACACGCTTTTTCTCCCCAAAAAATGGAAAAAAATACTCCCTTATATGGCAAATGCAAGGAATCCCTAACTTATGAACTCCCACTGATACGAACTGCCGACCCAACGTCAGGACTTCCTGCATTGTCCCCCCTTGTGTCTCTGCCTACCCTGTGTTTCCATTCCACCCACCCCCCATGTCTCTGGATACACTGTTGGCCAGCGAGAAGGGGACACATAGGGACAGAAGAGGACACAGGAGGACACATGAGGACAGAACGGGTCACACTGAGGACAGAAGGGAACACACATGGGAGAGAACAGGTAACACTGGGGACAGAACGGGTCACACTGGGGACAGAAAGAGACACAAATCCTGTGCCCGTGACATCCTTCCCAGTCCCTCCATCGGGCAGCATGGAGCGACACCCTCAAAGCTGGCCTGGCCGGTCAGAGGCTACTGCATATGCGCGGCACCGCTGCTGAGAGCACTCTGTGCATGCCCGGTGAGGAGGCGCGTGGCCGGCCTTCTTTGTGGGGGTCCCCGCTGCTGGCCGGAGGGTCTCAGAAGGACAACGCGGACACAGGATGACTCCAGGGAGCTTCAAGAAGCCCTAGGTAAGTTAAACTGATTTTTTTATTTTGGTTTGAGATTTCTTTTAACTCTTTGAGGCAGAAGAAAAAAAAAGGATCACAGCTTAATTAATTGTATGCTTGGCACTGTATATTCACATTTCTATCTCATCGTGTCAGCTCAGGTACACTTTGACTCAGCAAATCAACCAGTGTTCCTACTGATGTCAATGCATTTTTACAAAAAGTCTAATCTTCATGAAACTATACTAGTTATTACGAAAATTTTGGCAAAGCATATTCACTCACCACTAATCCTCTTATGCTGTTTTCTTACTTACACAATTGATAGGTATACAGACATAGATAGATAGATAGATAGATAGACAGGTCAAACCCTCACCTCCCACCTCTTCTGAATAGAGTGTGGTGGAGAATAATGGTCAGTGACTTTTGAAGGTGAAGAGAAGACCAATTAACACGGCCAGCGCACAATCCATTATCATTTACTACACCAATAGGAAGTTAGTGTGCCAGTGTTCCGGAGTCACAGGCTAGTTTGTTACATTAGTCAGATAAATGAAAAAACAAACCCTTTCACTGCCATAAACATGGATGGATGTTGTTACCTGTAAAGCTGTTTTCTCACCATTCATGTCTGCAGAGGAGGGGGAGGGTAAAAGAATACAAGGTTTGCCGTGAAAACAGCTCCAATCCGATAGAACAATCCAATCTGGCATATTATTTATTTCCAGAGAAGGTTTAGCACTAGCCATCTGGCAAAGTTCCTGTATGATATTTAACAACTGCCTAATTCAACCATTAACGAGGAAATTGGGCAGAAATTCAACTTACATTTCAATATTATTGTTTTTTATTTATAGGTGAAACTCGAAAAATTAGAATATGGTGCAAAAGTCCATTTATGTCAGTAATTCAACGTAAAAGTGGAAACTCATATATGAAATAGACTCATTACATTAAAAGTGGGATATTTCAAGCCTTTCTGTGTTATAATGTTGGTGATCATGACTTACAGCTGATACAACCCCCAAAATCTCAAACTATTAGAATATTCATTGTGAAAATGTTCTATATTTTAGGCTCAATGTGTCAGCTAATTAATCCAAAACAAAGGGTTTAATGCAAAGGCTTCCTATCCTACCTAATAAAACCCCTGTGTCCCTGCGTCCTACTCCTGTGTCCCTGTGTCCTTGCGTTTGCCGAACCACGCATGCGCAGCACACAGGTGGGCATTGGGACAGGAGGAGGACTGGGCCCGCGCTCGGGTGCGGGCACAGGCTGTTCTGTTAACGGGCCTTTAGGTCTAGTTCCATTGTATTAGTTTCACCTTTTAAGTTGTATTGCTGAATTAAATGGACTTTTGCACAGTATTCTAATGTTTCCGGTTTCACCTGTATATACCGCCAAAATCTTTCACATTGCTGTATATAGTACAAGACAAATAGTGGTGATACAAGAGGCGTTCAAAATTCTGTAGTATCAGAACATCCAGCATTACAAATACTAACATGTGTTGATGTGTGGTTTGAGCCATCACTAATACTGGTACATGGTTATATGAAGTACCAGAATAATAAACACTAGGAGGAGGTCCCAGCCCTTGCAAGCAGGGCCGATGCTATCATAAAGCAAACTGAATGACGTAAATCAGGATGGCAGTCTGTAGGGGGCAGCAGCTGCTCTACACATAGATGATTCTTGTCGGTCTCGCACTCCGCGCTTCTGCCAGACTCACAAAGCTTGCCTGCTGTGAGTCTGTGTCTGCTGGCCCGACCCTTAACCACTTTTTCCACTACTGCAGTATATCTACGTCCTCTGTGACTTCATCTAAGCCACGAGGATGTAGATATACGTCTTGAAGCTGAAGCATAGCTGTGCATGGTTAGGCATTGCTCCTGTGCACATCACCGGCACTATATGTATGCATTTATATATTTCTCTGTGTGTGTGTGTGTGTGTAGTGTGTGTGTGCGGGCACTGTTTGTGTCTGGGTGTGTAAAGTGCATATGCATGCTGTCCCAGCAACCAATCAGCACCCAGTTAGCACTTGTTTAGCCGTCTGAATCCAGCCACCCACCTACACACACACCTGCACTAAGCCATACACCTATTAACACCCATTCACTCGCCTATCAGCACCCAGCAACCCACATTCACACGGGCACTCAGCCATACGCCTATCAGCACCTACTCACTTAGCAATCAGCTCAAGCCACCCATCTACACATCCACACTTAGCCATACGCCTACAGCACCCATTCACTCACCAATCAGCACCCAGCCACCCACCTACACACACACACACACACACACACACACACACACATTGAAAAAGGGAGTGTTTTTCCTGGGGATGGTGGAGGGGGAGTGGGTGCATCGTAACAAGTTTGCTTCAGGCAGCAGAAAGTCTAGAACCTGCCTTTCTCGCAAGCTTACAATCTGGAGGGTAGTGGGTTGAAGACTTTAGGGAAGGATACACAGTGGTTATCGGTTGAGGCAGTGAGCCTCCAATGCTACCTGTAGCAATTTATAGGCTTGTCTGAACAGATGTGTTTTGATAGTATGCTTGAAGTTTCCCAGGCTCGGAGCATGACAGTCAGGTAGGGGGAGAACATTGCAAAGGAGAGGTGATGCTTGTGAGAAGTCCTGGATGCGGGAATGAGAAGAGGAGACTAAGCTAGAGGACAAAATGGTCTCATGGGAGGAGCGAAGGTTCCAGGTGAGATGGTATCTGGAGATTAATAAGGAAATGTATGTAATCTATGTAGCATTAGCACAAAGTTAAGGGAAGGAAGCGGAACAGTTAAAAGTGATAAATAGGATATATAACATATACAGTCAGCATTAACACAATGCGAAGTAGAACATGAAATAGTGGCAAACTTTTGCGCATTTCTCAAACGATATAGGAGAAAAATTTCCACTTGATCTAGGCAGGCCCCTTCCTGTAAAGAGCTTGCGCAGGTTATGACAAGGACATTAAACACTGGCTTGAAAATTCAAAAATATATACATTGCTTATGTAAGAGCACAGAAAGCTAAATGCACTATTATTAATGTTTAAATACCAGCTAGTCCGTGCGTACAACTGTATACATTTCAAGGTGTCTTGCAGGCATGCTATTATTGATGGACTTGGCACGGATCACATATGCTCTTTCTGCACAGTCATCGAGGATTATCTGTATTAATGGAAACAAGAGAATAAGATTGTTCATAATGTTCATCTCGGTGCCACGAGGAACAGAATCCAGGCTCTACCGTTTCTCTCTCTTGGCAGAATTTAAAGGGAACCTGAAGTGAAAGGGATATGGAGGCTGACATTTTCATTTAATTTTAGGCAATACAAATTCCCTGGCTGCCCTACTGATCCTGTGCCCATCAGGGCCGGAAAGGCTACGAGGGCCAGGGCCTTTGGCAGTTGCAGGCTAAGGGGGCACCTGGACATGAGCCTTGGTGCCCGTCTAACTAAGGTTTGATAAGCAGATTCAACCAAGAGATAGATCTCTCCCTGATCGATTTTGATCAGAGAGAGAGAACTGTTGGCTGCCCGTACACTGCAGGGCAATTCCTGATTGATTTCAGCATGACATCTTTCAGGAATCAACCTTGTGTTGCTGCCTCGCCGTCCCTGACCGCATCCCCCAAATGTTTTATGTGCCCTCGCATTCATACTTTACCTGTCATGCTGTCTCTGAGTTTCCGCACTGTATTTCTGCATTGGCGCCCCATGTAGCTGCTGGTGTCATAGCACATGGGGCGCGTGTGTGATGTCACAAAACAAGTGATGTAACTCAAGAGAAAGAAAAAAGAAATTATTACATCATCCAGTTCAAAAAAATATTTATCAATAAATGCTTAAAGTGTACCTGAGATGGGTGCCACAGCATAAAAACATACACGCCGGAGGGGGCTGGAGGAAGAACCAGGTATGTATGTTTTTATGCTGTGGTCCCATCTCAGGTACACTTTAACCACTTCAGCCTTCAGTCGTTTTCACTTTATGCATCTGAGCAATTTTCACCTCCCATTCATTAGCCTATAACTTTATCACTACTTATCTCAATGAACTGATCTATATCTTGTTTTTTCCGCCACTAATTAGGCTTTCTTTGGGGGGTACATTTTGCTAAGAGCCACTTTACTGTAAATGCATTTTAACAGGAAGAATAATAAAAAAACGGAAAAAATTCATTATTTCTCAGTGTTCAGCCATTATAGTTTTAAAATAATACATGCCTCCATAATTAAAACTCACGTATTGTATTTGCCCATATGTCCCAGTTATTACACTGTTAAAATTATGTCCCTATCACAATGTATGGCGACAATATTTTATTTGGAAATAAAGGTGCATTTTTTTCCGTTTTGCATCTATCACTATTTACAAGTTTAAAATAAAAAAAAAAAGAAATATATCATCTTTACATTGATATTTAAAAAGTTTAGACCCTTAGGTAAATATTTACATGTTTTTTTTTTATTTTAATGTTTTTTTTGTTTTTTTTTTGTATTAAATATTTTATTTGGGTATTTTTGGGAGGATGGGATGTAAACCATCGTTTTATAATGTAAATGTGTCTTGAGTTTTACTTTTTTCACTTTTAGTTGTAGTTTTACTTTTTGGCCACAAGATGGCGGCCATGAGTTTGTTTACATGACGTCACTCTAAGCGTAACACACGCTTAGAGCGACGCATGGGGTACGTTACAGCCAGAAAAAGCGAAGCTTCCGAGAGAAGCTGTCGCTTTTTCAGCGGGTGAGAGGAATCAGTAATCGGGCACCATAGCCCGATTCACTGATTGCCAGGCTAACGAACCACGGCTGGGAGCGCGCGATCGGCCGCGGGAGCGCACGGACGTGCACATGGCCTCCTGGGCGTAGCTAGTACGTCCAGGAGGCCAAAGTAGTTAAGCATGTATTGATAAATATTTTTTTGATGTAATATTTTATTTTTTGTATATCATGAGGGTATATTACCATCATCTTTGCAAATAAGGGCTTGTTATTAGTGACGGACGCAAAACTGAAAAAAAGACACCTTTATTTTCAAATACAATATTGTCACCATACATTGTGATTGGGACATCATTTAATTGTGTGTAATAACTGGGACAAATGGGCAAATAAAATATGTGGGTTTTAATTATAGTAGCATGTATTATTTTAAAACTATAATGGCTAAAACTGAGAGTGCGGAGTCCAGGGTGACACCCAGACAGCGGGCTTGAGAGGTAGGGCGACTGGTAGTGGTAGGTTAACGGTGACATGCACATCTGGGAGGTTCAGTGATGGCCGGGGTGGGAAGATCATAAATTCCGTTTTGTCTAGATTTAGTTTCACGAACCTAGCGGACATCCAGGAGGAGATGGCTGATAGGCAGGAGGAGACCTTGTCCATGGTAGTGGTGGATATGTAAGGGGTGTGAAGGTAGATCTGGGTGTCATCTGCATACAGGTGATAGTTAAAACCCACTGAGGAGATAACCTTGCCAATGGAGGATGTGTATAGGGAGAACAGTAGGGGGCCAAGGACCGAGCCTTGGGGGACTCCCACCTAGAGGTGGTTGGGGGTGGATGAGGACTGATTGAAGGAGTTCGTGAAGGAGCGGTTGGAGAGGTAGGATGAAAGCCAGGTCAGGGCGAGGTCGTGAATGCCCATGAACTGGAGGAGTAGGGGATGATCTACTGTGTCAAAAGCTGCTGAAAGGTCAAGGAGGAGGAGAATGGAGTATTTGCCTTCAACTTTAGCTAAGGCAAGGTCATTGACCACTTTGGTGAGAGCTGTTGAGTGGGCAGGCCGAAATCTAGATTGCAGTGGGTCTTGCAGTAAGTTGGCATTTGTGAACCAGACGCTCAAGGAGTTTTGAGGCAAAGGGGAGGAGGGAGATAGGGCGGTAGTTGGAGGGTAGCGAGGGGTCGAGGGAGGGTTTCTGGAGCAGGGGCAGTACAGTGGCCTTCTTGAAGTCTGAGGGCAGGGGTGTCTGTGTCATTAGGCAACTCTAAATTTTTGCCTATGGCGCAGTTGGTGGCAGTGGGCGCTCTGTGCGTGTGTTTATTTATTTTTTTTCTTTCAGCCAGCCAGGTCGGCGCCGGCTGTGACAGGCAGCTCAGCCTGTGCCCGGCGCCGCCTACTGTTCCGCCCCCTTCCTCTTCTCTGTTCAGAGCCTCCGAGCAGCAGCACCTCTCTGTGCTGACTGGTGCTGAGCGTGCGATCGCCGCACGCTGATTTACACACCGGCGCCGCCCCTAACTCCGCCCCCCGCCTGTCACACGTGGTTGAAGTGACGCACCAGGGCGGCTGGCTTGGCTACACAAATGCAAAGGCGACACCGGCTCACAGTGAGTGCCCTCTGCCTCTGCTGCTCGCAGGCTCAGCTCTTGATAATTTTTTTATATGCCCCCCTGGCTGGCCCTGATTACCATCCCCCCCTCCCTCCCACGCTCGCCCCTATATATCCCTTTACAGGCAGTGGCTCCTATAAATAAATATGACAGGCAACGCCTAAAAAAAAAAATGACAGCTGGGACAGACAAGACTGTTGCTGTTTAGTGGTTGTATTTCCTGGTGAACGCTGGCCACATTATGATTATTTCCTGGTGAACGCTGGCCACATTATGATTATTTTCTGGTGAACGCTGGCCACATAAGATTATTTCCTGGTGAACGCTGGCCACATTACGATTATTTTCTGGTGAACGCTGGCCACATTTCAATTATTTCCTGGGGAACGCTGGCCACATTACGATTATTTTCTGGTGAACGCTGGCCACATTACGATTATTTTCTGGTGAACGCTGGTCACATTACGATTATTTCCTGGGGAATGCTGGCCACATTACGATTATTTCCTGTGGAACGCTGGCCACATTACGATTATTTTCTGGTGAACGCTGCCGCATTATGATTATTTCCTGGTGAATGCTGGCCACATTATGATTATTTCCTGGGGAACGATGGCCACATTATGATTATTTTCTGGTGAACGCTGGCCACATTACAATTATTTTCTGGGGAACGCTGGCCACATTACGATTATTTTCTGGGGTGAACGCTGCCACATTATGATTATTTCCTGGTGAACGCTGGCCACATTACGGTTATTTCCTGGTGAACGCTGGACACATTACGATTATTTTCTGGTGAACGCTGCCGCATTACTATTATTTTCTGATGAATGCTGCCCACATTACGATTATTTTATGGTGAATCATTGCTGCGTTATAATTATTTTATGGTGAATCATTGCTGCGTTAGGGTTATTTTCTGGTGAAAGATTGCCGCATTATGATTATTTTAAGTGAATCATTGCTGCGTTATGATTATTTTCATCAGGGGGGCACCACATGGGGGGAGGGGGGCGCCACAGGTTTTCTCGCCTGGAGTGACAAAATGGCTAGAGACGCCCCTGTCTGAGGGGAAGGTGTCTGTGGATAGGGAGACGTTAAACAGGGTAGTGAGGACTGGGGTCAAATCCATAAAGTGAGGCTGGAGTAAATCAGAAGGGATGGGGTCAAGGGGGGAGGTAGTGGTATGGGAAGTCTGCAGTAGGTGGTTGACTTCCTCAATGGTAGTAGGAGTGAAGGATGTGAGGGGAGTTAAGCTTGTAGCCACTCTGTGGGGAACAGGGTTCAGCATGCTAAGAGGCCGGCCTCAATACCTGCACAGGCTCCTCCCACCGACGTGTTTCACCCAATCCTGGGTTTCATCTGGGTTTTGCAATTAGGTGGGAGGGGGGGTGGATTTCCATTAAGAATTGAACGGCATGTGAAATGGGTACATTGCTATGAGACTCTGATGAAGGCCAGTTTATATTTTTTTATTCTAGAAACTAACATAAAGTTGCTTTACAGGCCTATCTCACCCCTGCTCGCCTTGCCTCTATTTACCCTGTCTCATCTGACCTATGCTACAGGGGCTGTGCTCAAGAGGCTCTCTTTACCATATGCGGTGGACGTGCCCAATTGTGTCCAGTTTTTGGATTCAAATTTGTGGCATCATATCCTCCTTAGTTCTTCAAATCTCGATTGCCAAAGATCCGGCAATATTCCTGCTTGGAAAGCACCCCTCCCATAGAATTGTGCTAAGGTTTACCTGGACTACTCACTCCACGTGCCAGGCTATGACCTCTTCCGCGCGGACCGCGATCAGTCCCTTTCAGGGAAAAAGAGGGGAGGCGGCATATGCTTCTACATAAACACTGCTTGGTGCACTAGCACAGTAACTCTGAGCAAGATCTGCACACCAGACGTGGAGCTCCTAGCCATAAACTGCAGGCCACAGTATGCACCCAGAGAATTCTCCTCATTTGCCCTCTTCGGAGTCTACATCCCCCCGGATGCAAACACCACCAGTGCCCTTCAAACACTCAGCGACGCCATCTCCCGGTGGGAAACTGCACTCCCAGAAGCCCTCTTCATTGTCCTGGGAGACTTTAATAATGCAAATCTGCGACAGGAGCTGCCCCGGTATAAGCAGCACATCACGTGTCCCACCAGGAATCACAACACGCTAGACCACTGCTACACTGTCCTAAAGAACGTGTACAAAGCTGCTCAGGGCGCTGCCCTAGGGAACTCTGACCACAACCTTATCCACCTGATCCCTTCCTACAGAAGGCTCCTCGAGTCCTCGAAGCCTACCACCAGGACTGTCAGAAAATGGTCGGAGGAGGCAAAGCTTGAGCTACAGGCATGTTTCGACTGTACCGACTGGTCGGCCCTGGAGGCACCAACCCTGGAGGAGTGGACAGATAATGTCACCTCCTATATCAGCTTCTGCGAGGAATCATGTATCCCAACCAAATCCTTCAAGGTCTTCCCAAACAACAAGGTTCCAAGCAAGCTACGTCACCTGCAGAAACTCAAAGAGGAGGCGCACAAGTCCGGCACCCCAGAAGAGTTCAGGGCAGCTAGGAACTCCCTAAACCGAGAACTAAGGGCTTCAAAAAGGGCCTGCTCCGACAAACTGGGTCTTAGTCTCCAGTCCAACAACCCACGGGAGGTGTGGAAAGGCTTCAGGGCAGTGACGAACTTCAAAGCACCTGCACATCACGCGACCGCCAGCACCCAACTGGCAGCGGAGCTCAACGAGTTCTACTGCAGATTCGAGCACCAACCCGGGCAGCACAGCTCCCCCACTCCTGTACCAAGGGAGGCTCCTTCCGTCCCAATCCTACCGCTGGGTCACGATCACCCTGCGCCAGTCGTCATTCAGGAAGCGGACGTACTGAGTCTGCTTCGAAGGATTAATCCCAGGAAGGCCTCTGGTCCAGATGGTGTGTCATCAGCCTGTCTGAGATCCTGTGCAGACCAACTAGCCCCCGCCCTGACACCCATCTTCAACAGGTCCCTAGCAGAAGGAAGGGTACCATCCTGCCTCAAAAAGATCTCTGATTATCCCAGTTCCCAAAAAGCCAGGGAATACAGATCTCAACAACTTCAGGCCTGTAGCCCTTACTCCTGTCATTGCGAAGATCCTCGAACGCGTCGTTCTTACCCTCCTGAAGCGCTCCACTGACACCCTCCTTGACCCACACCAATTCGCGTATAGGGCAAACAGATCTGTGGAGGATGCCATAAATGTCAGTTTGGCTTACATCACAGAGCACCTCGACAAACCAGACTCTTACGCCAGGATCCTGTTCCTGGATTTTAGCTCCGCTTTCAATACCATCTGCCCAGTCATCCTGCTTGACAATCTCAGGCAGCTAGGAGTAGATCCCACTCTGCGCGCATGGGTCAGGGACTTCCTCTCCAACAGAACACAGAGAGTTAAGCTTGGCAACTGCTTCTCCCACGAAAGAACCACCAACGTAGGCGCTCTGCAAGGGTGCGTGCTGTCTCCTCTACTCTTTTCTCTGTATACGAACAACTGCACCACATCTGCGGACTCTGTGAAGGTCATTAAATTTGCAGACGACACAACTATCATCGGCCTTATTGACAACAAAGGGGAGCACACCTACCGAAGTGAGATCGAGAGGATTAGCAGTTGGTGCAAGGAGAACAAGCTCGTTCTCAATGCAACAAAAACTGTTGAGCTCACTGTAGACTTCAGGAAGCAACCCCCTGTGCTCTCCCCTGTCCTCATCAATGATACTGTGGTCTCCAGCGTGTCCGATGTACGATTCCTTGGCACAACCATAACCAAGAACCTTAGGTGGGAGCAAAACACTTCCAAGATACAGAAGAAGGCCCAGCAGAGGCTATTCTTCTTGCGTCAACTAAAGAGATTCGGCATGCCGCGCGAACTGTTGACCAGCTTCTATACTGCTACCACGGAATCCATACTCTGTTCCTCTGTCATAGTATGGTACACAGGAGCATATGCCAAGGACAAGCACAAACTTCAAAGGGCGATCGACACTGCGGAGAGAATCATAGGATCACCCTTGCCTCCACTAGACCTCCTCCACATGGCGAGACTTGGGTCGAGGGCTTCCAAGATCTCTGGTGACCCCTCCCACCCGGGGAATCGCCACTTCAAACTCATGCCAACAGGCCGACGTTACAGGACCATCTACGCCAGAACCAGAAGACGCAGGAACACATTCTTCCCTCAAGCTGTTCTCCACCTGAACTCTATCACCTAGCCAGCACCCCGATCTCTGAACTCTCTCCACGCTGGGCAGTACTGGCCCACACTCTAGCTGCTAGTGCTCCCATGAGTGTTCCCTAGTATCTGCCAGAGCTCCCATGAATGTTCACCAGTATCTGAATGTTGCTATACCTGTCTCATTGTAATGCCTGTTGTTCTGTCTGTCATGTAAAGATGTCATGTGTACCACAACCAATTCCAGGTACGACAACTGCCGTACTTGGCGAATAAACTTGATTCTGATTCTAGTTGGAAAGTGGCCTATTTAGGTGTAGGTCATATAATAACGAGGGTACATAATGTTATGATTCATGAACGAGTGATCGCTATAACAGAGGATAGGATGCCACAATTTATTAAAACTTGGTCTCCCTGGATTGATTATGCAGATAATAGGGGGCTACGTTACTTGCTGTTCTTTTAGATAGCACATATGCAACTTAATACCTATACCTTATTCTATTTTTATCATGGTGTTTATTGGCTTTTGGAGACCCCGGGGCTGCCCTCTCAGGACATTGCTGCTATAGATTGATGTCTTCTTTTGTGAAATTCACTGCAATCAAATTTCTGTCCCTTTTTTCTTTGTTTTATTGGTTTTCTTTTTATTGTTTTCTCTTTTTTTTTTCTTCTTTATTTACTTCTTTTCTCTTTTTCCTGCATTTCCTTTTGTGAAGGTATTGTTATAACCCAATGGTCTAAAAACATGTTCCTCATGTTTGTTTCTACTCTAGCTCATTGTGAATGCCCTTGAAACTTTGTATTGAACCTGACCACTCTTACAGGTTCCATCTTGGATACTAGCAACTTTGCCCACACATTGACAGTATGTTGCTGCACAACGTGTTTTAGATTCCATTTTTTTAAGTCAAACACTTGCAAGGCACTTAAAGTGGATCCGAGATAAACATTTACTCATTGCATAATGGTGTTCCTTTTCTATAGTTTATAGGGCATTCCTGAAGCCAAATACTTTTTTTTATTTTTGTTTTTTTAATAATCTAACGCCCTATACACTATACAAGCCTCGCCCATAGCTTATCCAGTACCTTGGCACTTTGAGACCTATGTAGCAAGGGCTTATGGGAGCTCAGTCTGGGCAGGAGGAGGAGGAGGTGTTACTAGCCAGATATTTCAGAGTCAGAGGGGAGGAGGGAGGAGGAGAGGGGAGTGAAGTTTTCACAGGCTGAGGGCTGGAGATACAGATCAGCTTACCTGTGTGTAATGAAGACAAGCAGGAAGAAATAATCATATACTGTTGAAGCTGTTTGCAGCTAGATTTGCTAAACTTTCGATAAGATATATAGACAAGTTACTTTTTATAGTTAGTTTTTCATCTCAGATCCGCTTTAACCACAGGTTTTCTCAGAGGCACGGGAGTTACTATAGAGGAGCAGCCCCTGTGACTGCAGGGGGGGCCAGAGCTGTAAGGGGGCCCCAACTACTACTTCACCCCTCTAATAAAAGCGGTCCATCCTTCAGATTAGGAGTTGTTATGGGTGTGAAGATGACTTGTTTTATGACCCTTGCAAGATAGGCACCCAGGCAGTGAGCGTCACAAAGAATAGGCAATGGAAAATGTGTGAACATTGGGAGGGGGGGGGCATCAAAGTTGCCCCATGATTTATAGTTACGCATCTGCCACTATCCTTAGCTGATTCATAGATCAATCTTTGCCAAGTAGCGTGGACTTTACAGGACCTATCACAGGAGCCATCTACTGCACTGCTACCCAATGGCCGTTTTTCATTTCTTGTACCGTTCTGTCACAACCCTACTGACTGATACGCAAGAGAATTCCAGGTGATCAGCAGGTAGAAAGACTCAAATGAAACCATCTGGCACCTACATTCATGCCGCAGTCAGAATCACAGAGATCACATATTTTCTCACTGTAGTGTTTTAGTTAAATTAAGTTCCTGTCCTGTATTTGCATGTTGTTATGCATGGCACTGCTGTCACGTGATTCGTTCATTAGATAACTGCATGAGTAATAAGGAGTGCAGGTGTTCCCAATAAACGGGCTCTGTGAGCGTATATTTTGTTATTTCTTTTGTTTGGTGTTTTAATGGCACAAATTGTTTCCTTTGTATGCATGCGGGTTTTTTTTACGACATTGCATTGCAGTTCTGTAAATATACATTTTTGTTTAGTTTTCCAGCTGTATAGCATTCCAAGTTCGCTTTATTTTTTTATCCTGGCTATGTTTAATTTTTTTTTTTAATGCCTTTTCTAACCATCTTTCTCCTCCTTGGTGGGGCATTATTCAACAGATTCTTGAATTACAAATGCCATCTCAAGAACTTAATTACCCTTGTCTTCAGCTCTGAATATTTTCCTTGGAATGAGACAATTACATGGCTCCAGTAATTATTCATACTGCAGTCCTCCAAGACTCCAAACAAGACCTCATGCTGCTGCTCCTTCTCTGTGTGCTTTAAGGAAAAAAATGCAGGGTCTGGTCTCATTGTAAATTACATAAAAGGGATTCCCTTTCCACCCCCCGCCTGCGTTCCTTTGAAACATCATCAAGCATCATGCAGCTTCCTGTTTGGCTAGACATTAAAAAAAAGTCTCTACTTTATGGTTTATTAACGAGAAACTGTATCGAAAAAAACCTCTGAATGCGTCCAAAAAGAGCTTGCCAGATATGTTCTCGTTGTCAGGTCCCCGTCCGTGTCTGAATGCCACCATACTGCACATGCACAAGTATGGCTCCAGCTGCGCAGTAGCACGAAGTTGAGGTGACAGAGATTGGTGGAGACCCGCTGCAAATCCCAGCAAGAACAATACTAGCAGCCACGCAACTATTTAGGAGCAACCCTAGCAGCCACAGAGGGGCTTAGAGCAGTGTGGGTCCCCAACCTATTGCCCTCCATCTAATACAGGCCTCCCTGCAGAGCAGGTGTCGATATACCCACACTTATTATGGACTTTTTATGGATGGGTGGAGTCATGGTGACCATACTTGCTATACGCCACCTGCTGATAAGATCCCTGGCCATGAAGGATGCCATGGTGGGAGGGTGTTTGAATATGTGTGTATGGAAGGGCTTCAAAAATGTGCAAGGGGATCCCATGTCTGTTAGGTATGTCCCTGAAAGTCAAACAAATATTATCTGACTTAACAAATTGATAAAGAGGTGGCAGCACACCTCGAAGGAACCCTGAAACAAGCTAAATAAAAAAAGTTAGATACTCAACATCACCTATGGAGAGGGAAGGCTCTGGATCCCATAGAGCCTTCCCGGTCCACTCTCCATGCCCGCCCCTGCCCACCGCAATACCCCCGTTGAAGTTATTTGACCAACTGGTCAAATACACCTCCGGGAGTCCTTGTGAAGGCTTCAGAAGTTCTTGTGACCCCAGTCCTCTTTCTATGACCTTTATCCAGTGCTGTTCACCCCGGGAAAATTATTTGACCTTCACAGCGAATACATCTTAGGCCCTTCTTGGGCCCAAATACTTCCAAAGATGAGCGGATCTATACTGTGCACACGTGAGTTTGGGCTTGCCCATGTGCAGTACGGAGGACTTTGAAAGCAATTGGGGACGCGAGTGCTTACACAGACTTCTGAGGATTCCTGAAGGCGGCGAAATTGAATGGGGGGCAGCTGAGGAATGAGGATATGGAGAGCGGACTGGGAAGGCCCTATGGGATCCAGAGCCCTCCCTCTCCATAGGTATCTATTCTTTTGTAAGTCACTTCAGGGTCACTTTAGCAAAAAAAAAAAAAATGACGGTATATCTATGCCCCGTGTGCAGACTGTTCTCGTTCCACGGGCATAGATCTACGTACCTCGCCGTGTCGCTATTTTGCATGCTGCCGTACACCCTCCTGCACATGTTCTCTTTGCTGCCCATTAGTAGACAGATCAGTGAATGGTTCCCATTCACCGATCTAAGTGCCTTTGATCAATGATTACCAGTATCAATGAGATGCCATGGTCATTGACTAAAATGAAAGTAAAACATACACGCGTGTATGCAGTAAACACTACACACGGAAGAAAACTGGGAGGAGGCATCTAGTGGCCAATAATAAATTACACCCTAACACATTCAATCCAATTAAAATATATATACGATATACAATCCTCATTAATATTATCTACCCCACTCTCCCATAGGTACCAAAATAAAACATTTGTATATTAAAAAAAGACAAAAAAAGACATAAATAGTTACCTTAGGGACTCAACTTTTTTAATTTGTTTGTCATGAGGGTATATTACTGTTATTTTTTGGACTTGAAATTAGTGACAGATGCAAAACTGAAAAAAATACACCTTTATTTCCAAATAAAATATTGTTGCCATACATTGTACTAGGGACGTAATTTGAACATTGTAATAACTGGGACAAATGGGCAAATTAAAATATGTGGGTTTTAATTACAGTAGCATGTATTATTTTAAAACTAAAATGGCTGAAAACTTTTTTTTCCTATTATTCCTGTTAAAATGCATTTAGAATAAAATAATTCTTAGCAAAATGTACCACCCAAAGAAAGCCTAATTGGTGGCCAAAAAATAAGATATAGATCATTTTGTTGTGATAAGTAGTGATAAAGTTATTGGCGAATGAAAGGGAGGCGCGCTGAAATATGAAAATTGCTCTGGTCAATAAAGGGAAAAAGCCCTCAGTGATGAACTGGTTAAGGCGTTGTTTCCAAGTTCGAACACGCAGGAATGGGATTCCACAGTGAATTGCAAAACAAATGGATGGGGACATGAGACTGTGCAGCCTATGCAGTTCTGATGTCCCTGCAGATCTAATCACTGCACATTGCTGAAAACATAGCTGAAATCTCGCCATAGAAACCAGGCCTAACTCATGGTAGATTGTCACCTAAAACAAACAGGAACAATCATCTTAGGTGATGAAAATCTAGACTCTATGTGTCGCTGGGCAGAGGCCAGTTATAGGCAATACTTTTCTACAGACCTCAGTCCCTTGCACTTTATTTATTCCCTTATTTACGTTGCATCGTCCATAGTGATAGCTTGGCTTTGCTGTTAATCTGGTCTGGAAAGACATCTGGTTGTGACATCCTATTTCTTCAGTCTGAAAGATCCCGCATCATCCCACACAGTGGGGTATAACATCATATCGAATAAACCTGATGGCTTCCTTTCACTAATGTTCAATTACAGGAATGTACAACACAATGGGCTCCTGCGGCGCACATCAGCTGAATCCGGCACAAGTCAGGGGATATTGACAATGAGGTTGCGCTCAGACACGGGAATATGCCATTTTATCATTTCAGTAGCATAACCCGATATTGATTTTACTAGAAGCGCTGGCTACTTTGTAATGGGAGGGAGAAGCATTTTGTACATCAATATTTCTAAACACTACAGGGACTAAATGCTGAGAAAATTCACGCTGGGCTCTATATACTGATGTGCAGACCTGGAAATTAGTGTTCAGATCTGGCTGAACTCCGAGGAGGTAACCACAGAAAAGAGTCTGAAAGAGCAAATTCAAACAGCGAGCTGTATCAGAAAATGCTAATGTAGGGCCGGACAATTCCCAGGGGCCGCGTAGCCAATTTGCTTTAAAGTCTCTGTCCAGATAATATTTCATTAAGTTGATGTTCTCCTCCAGCCCTGCTGTACCCAGCAGACTAGCAAATTTCGGCTTCAATTCACAAAGACACGTTTCGTAAAAAATAAAAGGGTTGATAAAATACCATATTCGTCGTTTAAAGAGGAATTTTAATCCAGGATTTAGCTTCCTCCCTCCCTCTGTAGCCGATACCCGTTTTCCCACGATAAATCTTTCCCTTTTCTCAAACATCTGTATGGCTGAAATTGTGGTGAAACCACTCCCAGTGTGATGTCACAACCAAGGTCTTGACAGTTGTGAATCTCATTGCATTGAGGGAAATAATGACTGTTTCTAATTGCCAATAACGCAGTATCTCCCTCTGTGCATGAAAATGTCAGTAAACGAACATTCAGCAGAGATCTCTTGGCAGTAATAAAGATGTTGCCGCCTGTGATACATTTACTGTATAAGTATAAGTCTAGAAAGTTAGATCTGATTCACTTCATAAAAGTATAGAGGTCGGCTTATACACGAGTCATGGGCAACACTGAGCACACTGAGTTATGTGTGTACTAATAGTGACATTCCCATTTGCAGAAATTTACCCAGTGGTAAGTGACACTTTGAGGAAAGGAAATGCCAAGAAAACACAGGTCTGAAATTGCAGCCTTTAACTTTGCTGGGTAGACTTACACTTGAGTCAATAAAAAATTCCAGCTTAAGAGGGTTAAATATTGCAGTCGACTTATACACGATGTCGACTTGTATTCGACTATATACGGGATGTTGGTAAATCATGATGAGGGAAGTTGTTACAATGGGCAAACAGTGAGTGAATAATTTGTAAATTAACCACTTAACAACCTCTGCCACGCTTATCTACGCCCCTTTAAAATTCACCTGAGTCACAGGGGCGTAGATAGGCAACTCCTGTTTATTTTCCTGCTGTGCGCGATCGCGTGCGCGATCGTGTTCGCGTTCACGCGGATGTGCATACGCGTCGGGCACCCGCTGGTCCGTGATTGGCTGATGTGAACATGTGTTCACAAAGCCAATGACAGTGCTGATTCATGCAGAATGTGTGTAAACATTGTATCAGTCACTATGCTGTTACAGTTACTGAGATCACCCGCTGTTTACATCATACGGCGCTGCTGCGCAGCAGCGCCGTAAAGGTGATCGGTGATCCCCGGCCTCTGATTGGCCGGGGATCGCCGCAGTCTGATAGGCTGAAGCCTATTAGAGGGGCGCAGGACGAATTTCCGTCCTGTGCCGCCCATAGCCTGCGGGAGAGGGAGGGAAGGAGGGGTAGGCTGGGAATCGCTGCGGAGGGGGGCTTTGAAGAGCCCCCCCCCCGCAAGGCACAAGTAGCCAGCGGAGATCAGACCCCCAGCAGGATATCCCCCTAGTGGGGAAAAAAGGGGGGACATCTGATCGCTCTGGCTGATTCCTGATCTGTGTTGTGGGCTGGAGAGCCCACGCAGCACAGATCAGCCAGAAATACCCTGGTCCTTAAGTGGTTAAGCTTCAGTGTGAGCACGTGCAGGCTTTGGGCGGCGGTGGCATTCATGTGGTAGGTGGTGGTTTTGCTCAGGCTTCAGTGTGAGCACATGCAGGCTTTGGGCGGCGGTGGCATTCATGTGGTAGGTGGTGGTTTTGCTCAGGCTTCAGTGTGAGCATGTGTAGGCTTTGGGCGGCGGTGGCATTCGAATTGTAGTCAGTGGTTGTGGTTTGCATACACAGGCTATGGTGTGAGCAAGCATGCAGGCTTTGGGTGGTGGTAGGCTGTGGGCAGAGGTGGCGTTTGCACTGTTGGCGGCAGGGTGGTATTCGCATAGTAGGTGGCAATCGTGGTATGCATGCAGAGGTCCGTCATTTAGTATATAGTATAGTATGCGATTCTTTTGAGAATCACAGGTATACTGGTACTACATGAAAGTGTTAAAATTGGCCAATGAAAATTGGATGTGTGCATGGACGCTTATCCTATTATCCTGATATGACGCTTTAAGGGTGTTGCTTTTGGGACACTTGGAATTGCAACCCTAGAAATACATTTTTTAAATAGATAACACCATTCTTAAGAGTCTAATAGAAAGTCATTTTTGGGTATTTATATTAGAGGATTATAAAATACATTCCAAGTTGTTTGTTTTTTTTAGGAACATTTAATGGGATTATTTTTATTTATTTTTTGTCTGGAGTTTAAGCCTTTCCCCAGCTTGGTGCAGTGCCAGCACAATGTGCGTTGCTGTCCAGTTCACTTTCCCAATAGGCAGGCAACCCGCCAAATATGCGAGAGTCTCAACTCTTCACCCTGTTACTGTGGTATAGAATTCACAGTGATGGAGTTCAACCAGTGCTACTCTGAATTCCACTGATAAGAGGCCCAGCAATCAGCACTTGGCTTTGAAAGGCGTCTTTAAAACATTCCACTTTGCCTGTGAAGGACCATTTCTTTGATGAAACTTCTATATCACGCTAAAGAGCCCTACAGAATCCTCGTAACATGCAAGTCTCCAGCAGTCAGTTACATTGCAAGAATACTCCAGCCACATTTGAAAAGCGATGTACAAAAAAAGGTTCCCCTCAAGTCTAAGGGAATATTATAATATTTATAAATTATTTTATTTAGAAAGGTACCTAGAGGCACTTCTGCTCACACAGGAACCCTACAAAAATCTTTGGGTTAAAGTATGAGGCCTCTCCTAAAGGCCCGTACACAGGCATGGTTAAAGTCGGCGGATAACGGCCAATAGCGACCGCCTCCACCAATAATCCAGAGTGTGTACCACAGCCCCCGATGAGCAACCGCTACTCAGCTAGCTGGTCAACTCATCCGAGCTTCTGCCAATTGCTTTGTGCAAGATGCTCGCCCCGCCCGCCACATGACGTCATGTCTGCACTGCTCCACCGCCCTCTGCCTCCCCTCACAGCAAAACAATATGTGCGTACAGACCTTAAAGTGTACCCAATAGGCGATATGTGACATGATGATAAACATGTGTATGTACAGTGCAAAACATTAATAGCCAGGCTGTTTTACTTATTGTATTTTGCTAACTGAAAGAGTTAATTTCTATGCATGGAAGTGACAGCTTCTGTCTTGTTGGTAGCTTGTTTGGAACATAGTAAACCTCACTGATAAGCAGATTACAGACATAAAAGTTTTCCTGACAGAATACATCTTCAGAGGGAAGGGAGAGATAAAATACACAAACTATTGACCTTCTTCTAACTCTGGGACACTTAGTAGGCTTCCACTGATTAGAGACAGTAAAATACTCAACCTACTTTGTGAATGTTTAAATAGAAAATGTTTTATTTTTCAATTAAAATTTTTTGAAGCATGCAGCTTTTTCCTCAGGAGCATGTGGCATGAGGAGCAGCGATGCTTACTTGTGGCCTAGTAATCTATGAAGCCTATTACATGGATAATGAAGTGTGGCCTGCAGCATATCACCTAGGTCCACATACTTTTAGGTTATGTCTGTTATTTTGCCCCTCCAACAGTCTGCCATGACCATGCCCACTTGTCACTGTGAGCACCACACATCTCAACCTTTTTTGGTGACCAGAGATGCACTGGAACTTTCAGTATCCTAGCAACAGTCGAGGTGAAGACTAGGCCTTACCCTCTCCTACCTGCACAGAAAAAAATAAATCTGCAAATAGGTACAAACGCATAGCTCCCAACTGTTTTCCCTCTTTTGGAGGGACAGTCCCTCTGTCCCTTTTTCTTCCTCATTTGTCCCTCTTTCAGGAGTGATGTACCGATCTGTGTAAATATATTTTCTACTGAAAAATGTGTTTAATTGACTCTAAACTTTATTCCCATCATTTGAATTGATATATTTATTATTTTCACAAAGTGTAGTTTGAGGCACCCTAAATATCTAATAAGGAGTATGTACAGTATGTCTAGGAGTATATAGATCTTACCTCCTTAAGGAAAAACCACAAAGGTAAGTAAACGTTTTATTCATGTACATAAGACAACGCATATCATGGGTGCTGTCCCACTTCCTCAGGTCAATAGAAAAGTGACTTTAAAGCAGTATATCACAGAAATGAGTGCTCTCTAATGAATTTGTTATGAAATCTTTTTGGTATGCGTGAGTAGGGGTGTGTTGCAGACGTGGTTAGGGGAGTGGCATGGGCGTGGCTTAAGTGTCTCTCTTATCTCAAAAAGTTGGGAGGTATGCAAATGTATGATTGCCAAATTTAGTGAGAGGGTTTTTTTTTGTTCTTTTGGGGGCCCTCCTTTTTAATCAAGTTAGTTTTCAAGAACAAATACGGACAAATCAATTACAGATCTTGCTGGCTGGAGGTAAGATCAAAGAAAAAAAAGAAATCTAAATGCAAGTTAACATATTCAATGCAGCCCTGGCCCCTGCTGTACTGCTGCTTTTCAGGAAAGATCATGTGTTTAAATGTAAAGGAAAAAAAGGACCCCGCCAACCACCTCCTTTGATTTGCTGACAAAGAAAAACAGGGGTTTCCATGCACACGGCTGTACGGCCTCTGCACTTGACAGCGCACACAATGTTTACAATAAGGCTTGGACAGTTGCCTGGAGCTGCTATACACACAATTAAACTGCAGGGCTCAACTGCTCTTTCAAGTCAGCTTGATGCTAAAAGACCCCCATTGTACCCCTCCACCAGTCCGCCTTGAAACGCTGAGTATAAACAAACTCAGGGCTCATACATTAGTAACTGTATACTGTTCTGTCTGACTCTGCAGACAGGGCCAAGGCTCACACCGCAACTGATGGGAAATCAACTCATTCTGCTTGAAAACATCTACAAATTAGGCAGACCAATTACAAGCTTGTTTGTATTAGTTGACATCTTTAGTCTTTTTTTCTTCTTCTATTGGTAAGTGCCAGTGAAATCTGTTGTCAGCACACTGAGTAAATGGGCATTGCAAATACATTTACTGTAACATGTTGCGGTTTGTGTGACGGGACGGCAATATTTGCAGAGTCGAACCTAATATATTCCGAGTGGAGATTTTTTTTTGTTACTATTCCTTTACCTCCGAAGTAACAACTGAGCTTGTATTTCTGGAGCGGTCTTATAGCAGATCTTCAGGCAAAAATATTATTTTATCTTTGAAATGTGGCAGCGTTATCAGTAGGGGCATAACAAGAGCCCCTGTGACCCCTACCATGGAGTGTGGGAGGATAAGGGGGCACACTCCTGTGGGGAGATGCGAGTGCAGCAACAGAAGCGTCATACATTACTTGTTTTCAGTCAGTGGATCCATACCCCTTCCTCACTCCTCTCTTTATCCGAACCACTTGGAGTATCTCCTTGAGACTTCCTGCATGTCATGTGATGTGCATCAGGAGCAGCAAGTATGTACAGAAGAGAGGAGGTTGCTGGATAGTGTGATAAATACTTTTTCTACTTACATAACAGATGTATTGTACTGTTCATGTTTTGATTTCAGTGAAGCTTATTTAGTAAATAAAGAGAAAACTATACCAGACATTTTCCATCTTTACTGCCTCCGATGAAGCCAATCTTGATGTCATTTCCTCCCTTATTCTTTTTTTTCTCCTCTGCCTGAAATTGTGTGTTGCATTGCCCGCTCTCCTCCTCACTGAGCTCTGTACTAAGGAACTGTAATGTCATATCTAGTTTGTTTTATAAACACGTGAACAGCGCATACATCGGATTTCAGCAGCTCCTGTAGAGGGGTGAGGTGATTTATCTTCTATTTCCCTTCTAAAGGTGGCCACACACCATACAATTAAGGATCCAATTTTTTCACCAATTCGATCATTTTGAACCGGTTGTCCCAAAAAATCGAGAGCTTTTCTTTGTTTTCAATCGATAAATATCAAATTTCCTGGTTTTTTTTTTCCATTTTTAGAGATTGGACATGTTGGAAATTTCACACCAACTTTATCAAGAATTGTATGGTGTGTGATGGATTGTCAATTACTTGATGTACAGTTCCAATCAATTTTTTCTGAGCTTTCATTTATTTTATGCATGATTGGGGAAAAATTTTACATAGGTGTGTGCTGCATTGGTCGGATTTTTGAATTGTTACAATCAGTCAGAAAAATTGATGGCTATTCTTGAACTAAACAGATATTTAAAAAATTGCATGGAGTCTGGCCACCTTAAAGGATATGTCCACTTACCTGGGGCTTCCTCCAGCCCCTGGCAGCCATCCTGTGCTCTGGCCGCAGCTCCGGTGGCTCCCGGTCTCCTCCGCTGCAGATGCCGACCTCGCCAGGTCAGCTTTCCGGGTCGTTACCTTGTGCGCTCCACCGCGCAGGTCAAATTTCATCTTGTGCATAACATTTGAAAAAGATGAACTTGCTATTGCGAATTTGAATCAAGCGCATGAGTAATAAATCACCGTCAGCACTGCCAAGCTTTTTTATCGTGTTTCCTTGTTGCTGCAATATACTGTTTTGCCTCTGAGGACACTGACAGACTGCACATTACCACCCAAATCATCCTCTCCACACCTTGGGCTCGATTCAGTAATGTTAAAGCTTTTCACGTGCAAACGCGTGCGTAAACCATTGTGCTCGCGTCTTGCGCGTGAAAAGTTTAGCGCTTGCGTGCAGTGGCGTAGCAATAGGGGGTGCAGAGGTTGCGACCACATTGGGGCCCTCCCTCAACTGCAGTATTGGCTCTCTATTGGTCCTATGCTCATGATAATCACTTCTATAGATACTTTGAATTGTGGTAATAATAATAATTATTATTAATAATAGTAATAATAATAATAATAGCTGTTCCCCATCCCCTTCTTGCACCTCTGACACTGTAGTTGCCATTGGCAGGTTGTGGTGCGCTGTATCAATTGTTACGTATAGAGTGCTCGGGGGGGCCCCATGTAAAACTTGCATCGGGGCCCACAGCTCCTTAGCTATGCCACTGCTCGCGTGATAATTTTTATCGCGCGTACGGCGTTGTGCTTCACAATAAGTATGCTTTTCACGTGATAAGTACGGCGCTTCGGGCGTTAAGCAGATAGAGTTTGGTACTGAAATCAGCAATGGTGCTGTGAAACATGTAAGTTAGTTGAATACAGCGTAATTCGTTGCGTGCGATATTCTTTACGCGCAGTGTGTAATTTAGTTTCCTGCTGTTTTCAAACATTATTTTCTTTTTTGGTGGTACACTACACATAAACATTTTATTGAGTGTATACTTACAACTGCAGATTGTGCTGTATGTAGAACATTGGAATGCAGCTTAAAGCACACCAAAGCACACCCAGCTTTTAAAGGCAAAAAACAGCCGATAAATGTTAAGGAGCAATCATTATTATAAACACATGCATCATTGCATTTATCGCGGGCAAAGTTCTACGCTGATCTTTGCGCGCAAAGTCATTCGTTATCGTGCCTGAAATCATGCGCAAAAGCGCTTATTACAGCCATCAGAATCAGAATCAATTTTATTTCGCCAAGTTTGCACCTACAAGGAATTTGTCTTGGCAGTTGCTTAACAAACAAAAACACAAACAAAAACAATACAAGGGCAGACAGTGTGTATATTACAAGTCAAGGACATTATAAGTATAGTGGCAGTAAGCAATGTGAGAATTGTTCATTTACAGTTCTGTGCTGATTACTATCAAGTCCTAGCAGCTCTAACGTGGTTCAGCATTAAGTATGGCTACCGCTTGAGGAAAAAAGCTGTTCCTGTGCCTGGAGGTTTTGGTAGCTATTGACCAGAATCTTACTCCTGAAGGCATGCGCTAGAAGATGGAGTGAGCTGGGTGAGAGGGGTCAGAGGCAATTTTGGTTGCTCTTTTTCCGCACCTGCTAGCATAAAGATCCTGCAGGGAAGGTAAGCTACAGCCAATTATCCTTTCCGCTGTTCGGATGATGCGCTGCAGCCTCCCCTTTTCTAATGCTGAGCAGGAGCTGAACCATACAGTCATAGATGATGTTATGGTGGATTCAATAATTGCAGTGTAGAACTGCACCATTAAATTTTGATGTAGGCCAAACTTTTTCAGCTGCCGTAGATGGTACATCCTCTGTTGCGCTTTTTTGACAATAGTGGCCGTATTGTTATCCCATTTTAGGTTGTGTGAGATCGTGGACCTAAGAAACTTGAATGACTCTACCTGGGTTATTGAGGATCCATTTATGGTTAAGGGGAGGTGCTGGGGGGGAGATCTCCTAAAGTCTATTATCATCTCCATGGTTTTGAAAGCGTTTAGTTTTAAGTTGTTGCTGCTGCACCAGGAGGAAAGCTGTCCCACCACATGCCTGTATGCAGATTCATCCCCCTTTTGTATGAGACCAACTACTGTTGTGTCATCTGCAAACTTCAGAACCTTAACAGATGGATCTGTGGAGATGCAGTCATTGGTGTACAGTAAGTAGAGCAGTGGGGAAAGCACACAGCCCTGGGGTGCACCAGTACTGACGGTCAGAGAGCTTGATGTGTGTTTACCAAGTCTAACACGCTGTCTCCTATCGATTAGGAAATCGGTTATCCATTTGCAGATGGATTCAGGTATGTGTAGCTGGGAGAGCTTGCTGTGTAGCAGAGATGGCATTATGGTATTAAATGCAGAGCTGTAATCTATAAATAAAATCCTGGTGTAGGTTCCTGGGGTGTCTAGATGCTGTAGTACATAATGCATACACATGTTCACGGCATCGTCTGCGGATCTATTAGGCCTGTAGGCAAATTGCAGAGAGTCCAGCAGGGGATCTGTGATAGATTTCAGATAAGCTATTAACAGTTTTTCGAATGCTTTCATGACCAATGATGTCAGGGCAACAGGCCTGTATTCATTTAAACATGTAGGTTTTGAATTTTTGGGGATTGGTACAATAGTTGAGCTTTTAAAACAGGCCGGAACAATTGAGAGTTCGAGAGATGCTTTGAATATGTCTGTGAATACAGGAGCTAATTGATCGGCACAGAGTTTCAGGCATTTTGCAGAGATAGAGTCTGGCCCCATTGCTTTCCTAGTGTTTTGTCTTTTGAAGAGTCTGCTTACATCTGATTGGCATATTGTTAGAGCATGCGCATCTGGGGACAGGTCAATAGATTGTGTCTGGCCTCCTGTGTTGTGTAGTTGCTGAGGCACCGCAGGGGGTGGAGACTTTGGCTGGCAGGAAGAGTGTTCAGTTTGCCTGCTGCAGAGATGGAAATTATGCGAATTGACTTGGTGTGTTTGGCTTTTGTTGCTAGTGTCAAACCTGCAATAAAATGTATTTAGTTCATTTGCAAGCTGCAGATTGTGTAGTGAGGGTGGAGATTTCTTCCTGTAGCTGGTAATTTCATGCAGAGATTTCCATATTGTGAGTGAGTCGGCGTTTGAACATTGTTTCTCAAGTTTTTTAGAATAATCCTTTTTTGCGTCAGTAATGGCTCTCTGCAGTTTGTATTTCGCAGCTTTGTAGAGGACTTTATCGCCTGTACGATATGACCTTTCTTTATCGAGGTGCAGCTTCTTAAGATGTGATGTAAACCAGGGTTTATCGTTATTGTACCTGGTGCACTTTTTTTGTGGGGATGCAGGACTCTTCACAAAAGGTAATATATGATGTCACAGCGTCAGTGTATTCATTTAAGTCACTGGTGGATTCTTTAAATATATTCCAGTTTGTTAAATCAAAGCAGCTCTGTAGTTTTTCTACAGCTTCACTAGTCCATTTCTTAACTGTGGTCACTACAGGTTTGGCAGTTTTTAGTCTTTGGATGTATGTTGGGATAAGCTGTATAACAGCATGATCAGAGTTCCCCAAAGCTGCCCTGCTGACAGAGTGATACGAGTCCTTAGTCGTAGTGTAACAGTGATCAAGTGTCTTACCTTCTCTAGTTGCGCTTGTGACGTGTTGCCTGTATTTGGGGAGTTCTTTGCAAAGATTAGCACTGTTGATATCCCCTAGTATGATAAAAAAAGATAACACTAAAGTGTTATCACGCTTTAGTGAGCCCCTTGTCTCCGAGTCCCACTACTTTTTGTTGTTGTACTTCCGAGTTCTGTGATTGGTCTAAAATTACCAAGTTGCGGTAATGCGTTATTTCCACAGGAATCCGATTTGCGAATTACGATCGGAAATGCGGAAGTTTCCGAGTGAGCATCACTTTATGACACATCATTGGAGTGTGATGAATTTGTTGTGCCAAAACTGATGTACCCAAAAGGGTTCTTATTGCAATGAAAAATAAGGTGCCGCAGTACTAACAATACTCCTTTAACAGTTAAAGGGAACCAGAGACGTAGCACCCTCATGTATTTTAGCATATATATCAGTGGGAACATTAGAGAGAACACCTACCCTGCTCTCTGCTTCATTCTTAACTGTTCAGCTTTCTTGTTTTCACCCCTGATAAAATCCCGACTGGGCATTCAGTCTGGCTTTGCTATAATGACTCAGCTATAATGCTTCCTAAGCAGAGCCACAAGAGAGCAGGCTTGGGCTTGAAAAGACATCACAGAAGACAGACTTGGCTATAATGATTCCTGAACAAAGCCAGCCTGAATGTTCAGTCGGGGATTTTATAAGGGCTGATAAGAAGCAAGCTGAACAGTGAAGAATGAAACAGAGAGCAGGGTAGGTGTTTTCTTTAATGTTCCCACTGATATATATGGTAAAATACATAAGGGTGCTTCGTCTCTGGTTCACTTTAAAGAAACAGTGTCGCCTAGTAATAAACATGATAAATTCTTATCATTAAAAAGCCTGTCCCGCACCAGCATTTTACGTTATGCAGTTTTATTGCTCCAGTTTAGATGTTCTCTTTGGTAATAGGGCCTTCTGAGGCCTCAGCTGAATTCTCATTCCATTTGTGGTTAGGCTAAGGAGTTCACTGAATATAATTTGCACTAATTGCTTTTCGGTCTTCTCTTCAGGGACCCGGAGCCTCTGCTGATATTAGGAATGACCAATTAATATAGGTGAGACTCTGTTTTGCGAGTGATTATAATACAGCTTGCCTTGCGGTATAAAGAATATAGAGCAGGTAGCGTCGCATCTCCAGAGGAAGGAGAAAGGCTCAGCAGAGTCCTCCGCATTCCACATTCATTTATTTTACTTTAGACGAAACAAACACTCTCTGGCTGGCAGGACTGTAAAAATGTTCCATATGTTCTATAGGGAGTTGAGCCGCCTTTGCCTGCTTTTTCATAGAAAACCAGACAGACGAGAATCAGAGTCACACACAAAAACAAAAAACATACATAACTGTGCTTACTGTAGACACTGTCATAAAGCAAATCTGAACTGAAAAATAAAAGTCAAAATAAACATACTCAGGTGATACATACCTCCCTCATAGTCTACTCATCAATCTATTTCTTCTCTCCTGCACCCTTTTTGTCCACTGTGGTCAATGGATTTCTCCATCCTCCATTTCAGAAAAGGGCGATGACCTTGTAACAGTTTCTGGGTCAGCACTCAGTTAACCAGTCCAGTAATATCGCTTGAGCCCTAGAGAAACATAGACATTACCTTGCACATCAGTTGTCATTTCAGTTTAACTGAAGCCTTAACCTGCAGTGCAAGCACTCCAATCTAATCAGAAATGTTTCTGCTGTCATAAATATTATCTCAGTCAAACTGGCTCTATATGGTACGTTGCCGACAAGAAGGAAGCTTGTCATCTCCCCTCCCACATTCCTGCTCTTCACTGATTGGCTGAGGGCAGTTTAGTAAGCAGCTGATATAGTGAAAAAGGGCCCTATGTGGGCCGGTTTCCAGTAGCACGATCCAATGCAATGATAGCATAACATCGCTTCCAAACTGAAACCAATGCAAGTCACTGGAGCAGTTTCCATTGTTTACATCAAAGGTCAGCGCAGGTTTAGAAAGTCATTGTATGTAGGGAATGATAAATTCTTCACCACAATATATCAAATGCTCAGAGGTAGGTATCCGCCAAACATCAAAACTAGAAAAGGCTTACCAGCTCCCAACAACCCACATTATAAGGTTGTAAAATGATTCAGGTCACAGATAACGTCCAGGGAACATCAGACGTCATGAAGGTCCAGTAGACAGCCGTATGGAGGTAAAGTTTCAGGAATTTACATAGGAAAACAAAAAAGTTTTTCTCCCCTGATGATGCAAGACTGCGAAACCGGGAAGGTAACAGGCGGCACCATTGTCTATTGATCTACGATTGACCATTACATGCGCGCTAATCTTCCGGGGTTCCCAGTTTATGGGCCCCGTAAGTGAGTTATTGTTTTTATATCTACTGCCTTTTAAAGAAATGTAATCTAAATAAACGGGTTACGCTTAGATATTGCCATTTTTGTTTTCCTATGTAAATTTCTGAAACTTTACCTCCATACGGATGTCCACTGGATCTTCACGACGTCTGATGTTCACTGGACGTTATCTGTGACCTGAGCCATCTTACAACCTTATAATGTGGGTTGTTGGGAGCTGGTAAGCCTTTTCTAGTTTTGATGTTTGGTGGATACCTACCTCTGAGCATTTGATATATTGTGGTGAAGAATTTATCATTCCCTACATACAATGACTTTCTAAACCTGCGCTGACCTTTGATGTATGCCTGACTTCTGAACTTTTGGACATTGTTCTTCTCAGCGGCGGTTCCATTGTTCCTTGGCGCCGATATATTTGCTATTATGTATTAGTTTCCATTGTTTGCTAATTTTGCAATGCGACCCGGATTCCCGCAGCACGCATCCGATTCCCTTTAGCGCTAATAGGAAGCCGCATCCAGACTTCTGGAAGAAAACTGGAAGTACCAGCAGCTCAATTTGATGCGATCATCGCATCATCCCGCTAGTGGAAATGGACCGTTTCCAATTCCAATCAGAATTCTGCACTGCAGCATACCAAATAGATATTAAGTTCAATCATTATACTGCAGAAATGAGATCAGAATCGATTTCAATCGGAAGTGGTAATGGTATCGGATTTCGATCAGAATCGGAATTGCAATGCAGTAATCGGATTTTGGACAGAATCAGAAATCAGCATTTCCGACCATCGCTCCACCCCCCCTAGGGGCTACAGTACGGCAGAAACATTTTCAGCTCTGGTTGGCGGTTAAATTCTTTTCCCTCGTCGGAAGTCGCCGTTGTTCTTAATGATCTGAACACACAGTGTGCGTCTTCACGTTAAACCTCATTTAAACATTAACCTGACTGTCAGTACAAGCAGGAGCAAGCTAAATATTTACACAAATTAACCATGAACCCTAAAATAAATCAACTTTACAAGCCATAAGCAAAACAAACAATTAAAATAAACAGCATTATTTGATTAGAGTTGCATACATCTTATGAATAATTACTGAGGCCGACTTGGTAGATTTTTGTTGTTGTTCTGCATTGAAAATTGCATGGAGGACAATGTCAGTATATTGTCTGTCTCCATCTTTCTGCACCCACAACTGGGAGACTGGTCTAGAATTCTGAAGCCACTGAAAAGCTGAAACGTTGTTAAAGAGGGATTGTCAGCCACACATTCAAATTCCATTTACCCACTGCTCTGGGTTTATTAGGCAGCCTGAAGCCTTAACCTGCAGTGCAAGCACTCCAATCTAATCAGAAATGTTTCTGCTGTCATAAATATTATCTCAGTCAAACTGGCTCTATATGGTACGTTGCCGACAAGAAGGAAGCTTGTCATCTCCCCTCCTACATTCCTGCTCTTCACTGATTGGCTGAGGGCAGTTTAGTAAGCAGCTGAAATATGATCTATGCTGTGCTCACATGTGTTTACAAAGCAAGTTAATTATGACAGTTTCTAGGGGGGGGGGGGGGGGGAGTAAGGCATCAGGATTGGCATCAGTCAGAGGGAAATAAGATGACAAATGCCTGATACAGAATTATTTTTATTTACTATATACAATTAACTGAAATCAAAATGGTATGACTGTCCCTGCTGCATTAACCTACAGAGGGTTCTATCAATGTACACAAAGTTAACATAAGGCGATCAGCTGTGTTGTTTGAATTACAAAAGTGGTATAAATTACACTATAACAATAAAGTAAAAGTGTACCCAAGGCAGATTCACGAGGACATATGGGACACAGAGGAATATTCCCTGCTCTGTGCCATGCCTCTGTGTCCCCGAAGAGCTGCTCTCAGCCTACCCCCCCCCCCCCCCCCCCCCGACCATGCTGTGACCCCTCCTGATATTGCCAGCATGCAGCTTGTCTGCAATCTCGAGGGAAAGGAGCATACCTTGCAGGCGAGGCACTCCTGCAAAACGCACACTCTGGGCATCAGGAACGCCCCCTCCCTCTTCTCAATGACCCTTCGCTGCCTATACCCCGCCCATTTCCTGCCTTTCTATGCTTCGTGCTTCTGGGATGAGAGCACAGAGCTCTGTGTGCAGCGTCGTGACCCCTGAAGATGAAAGTAGGATTCAGTGGGTGGACGCAACCTGATCCGGCTTTAACCACCCACCCCAAATCCCCCGATCAGATGTTTTTTGTTTTTATTACTAAATTACGCCGGGTCGGGTTCGTTTTACTCTACTCTAAAATTCTTACAATAAAAAAGCATACCATTCTATTCATTATGTTCTCCTGGGCCCCTCTGTGCTGTTTCTGCCACTCCCTGTTGCAATCCTGGCTTGTAATTGCCAGTTTTAGGCAGTGTTTACAAACAAAAAACATGGCTGCTAACCAGCATGTGATAGGCTGAGAGAAGCTCAGTGTGTGAGTCATACAGAGCTTGGAGGGGGCCTGGAGAGGGTGTGTATAGCTTCTGCCTATCACAAGCAGAGCAGCACATTCCTGCCTGAGCCAACAAAGCTGACAAAGGAAAGAAGATTAGATTATATAACAGAGATAATACAGCCACTGTGCACCTAGAAAAGGCTGTAGTAAGACAGACCACATTAGAACAGTTATAGAAACTTATAGGATAGAAGAAATAAGGCTGAAAATGTTGTTACAGAGTCTCTTTAAGTCATATTTTATTTCATGAGCTTACAGTGCTTGAGTTTACAAAGATGCACTGGGATTTGGTACTATGCAAAAATTCACTGAGATTTGATACTCTACAGAAATGCAATGAGATTTGATTCTCTGTAGAGATTCACTTAAATACTCTGCAGAGATTTGCTGGTATTTGGTACTCTGTGGTAATTCAGTGAGAAATGGTACCCTAAAGAGATTCATTAAGATTTGGTTCTCTACAGAGATTCAATGAGATTTTGTTCTCTGCAGACAGTTACTTATATTTAATACTTTTTTCACTGTTATCTGGTACCCTGTAGTGATTTACTGAGACTTGACTCCTAATGAGATTGACTGAGATCTGGTATTCTTCAGAGATTCACTTACATTTGGTATTCTTCCGAGATTTACTGAGATTTAGTTCTCTATAAAGATTCATTGAAATAAGGTACTCTACAGAGATTTAGTACCCTATAGAGATTGACTGATGTTTGCTGCCATACAAAGATTCATGAAGATTTGGTACTCTGGAGAGATTCACTAAGATTTGGTTCTTTGTGAAGATGAAGGCTGTATATTGTGAGCTCCTTTGCCAGAAACGGATGGAAGTAAATGATTCAATACTCGTGAGTGGAGAAGGCTGGCAACTCCAATTAAAGAGGAACCGTGATGAAAATAACATAATGAATACAATTGCTTATTATTTACAATATTCATTTATTATTTAGTCAGTATTTGCAGATTGTAAAATCTTTGCTCTCCCTGATTTACATTCTGAAATGTATCACTGGTGGTGATATCTTTAGTTCTGACAGATGATCTGTACGGAATGTACAGATCACCAATAGGTAGAAAGAGAGAAATAAAACCTTAAAGAAGAACTTTAATCAAGGAATGAACCTTATTCCAATCAGTAGCTGATACCCCCTTTCCCACAAGAACTCTTTACCTTTTCTGGAAAAAAGATCATCAGGGGGCTCTGTATTGCTGATATTGTGGTGAAACCCCTCCCATGGTGTGATGTCATGACCATGGTCCTGACAGTATGCTGTCTGTGAACCTTGTTGCATTGTGGGAATTGACAGATTTTTCCAACTGCCAAGCAAGCAATATCTCCCTCTGTGCATAGAATTCTCAGTAACGAACATTCCGTACAGATCACCTGGCAGATCAAGGATGTCAACATCAGGGATACATTTCACAATGTTAATTTAACACTGACTAAATAATCTAAAAATGAATAGTGTAAAAATAAGCAAATTCATTCATTATGTTATTTTCACTACAGTTCCCCTTTAAATGTGCTTGCATGGTAATGTAGAGTGTCCCCCTTGCAACGTCCTGTAACACTGAAGCAAGTATTAGCAATCTTATTAGTCTGTACAAGGGTAAACACAATGACCTTATGTCCTCCTTAATTCAAACTTGGTAACAACTTGATATTGCACCATCAGTGAAATCCTGTGTGTTCTGTCTAGAGTTTCATTCAATAGCTGTCTTGTTCCGTTTCCTTGCTGCTACACCGTACAGCGTGCTTCCAGCGTATGAGCAATATGCATATCTGTAACTGCCGCCACAGATCTGCAAAGAATGGGGCTTGTGGCTAGATACATTACAATAAGCTCCTGTGCCATACATGCTGCAGGGAGGTGGTGCTGTGTGTCATTGCATCACCTCTGCAAAATGATCTGCTGCAGACTTTCATTATTCCTGCTAGTCTGCATATCTGTGAGCTGTACCAGATACACCTGTCACTGCCGCCTGGGTCCCTGGAGTAAGATGAAAAGGGATATATACTGAACAGTGTGAGCGGTAGACTGCCTGATGAAGAACTATTGTTTCTTGCCCCATACAAGTCACATAATGAAACATTTGATATATATTCTGTATGTTACATAGTCATACCGCATTCTATACGTTCTGGCCTGGCCAGTTCTAGTAACAATGGGGCCCCAGGGCAAAATTATCCTGGGCCCCCAGCAGACACCCTCCAACTAAAAAGCAGCATTAGGGGCCCTTTGTTGCAGCCAAATTTCCCTCCTGGGCCGGCTGCATACCTGTGCTTCCTGGGGCTCCTGCAGAGTCTTTGGTAGTGTAGTGTCTCACCTGCCCGCCAGCACAGGTTACACGCTACTCTGCCAAAGACTCTGCAGAGGCCCCGGGAACCAACAGTTAAGATGGGGGGGGGACCTTGGGAGCCCCTACAGGTTCGGTGGCCCTGGGGCGATTGCCCCTTTTGCCTCTGCTATGGTAGCGCCGGCCCTGAGTGGCAGCAATGTCAGACTCGTTTCTAGCTGAAAAACTGATTGTATCATGGTAATGGGAGGGGCCAGAGGTAAAGGGTGACAGCACTGCACCGTCATGTGATTAGAACCCGAGGTGGGCATTTTTTGTTAAAAAAACACAAACATGCTACCTGATCTCGTTCGGGGGCTGGCCGGATCAGGTAGCCTCAATTACCGTCACACTCCGCCTCTCCTGTGGCCAGGAATCCTTTAGATTCACTTTCAGTGACTGCATACTCTGCTCTGTGTGTCTCATCACAGAGCTGAGTGCAGGGAGGCAGGGGAGCGATGGGGGAGAGGCAGAGCTGCACAATGAGGGCTGGGGAAGGGGAGGCCCTGCAAGGTACGCCCCTTCCCCTAAAGATTGCCGACAAGCTGCATGTCAGCAATTTTGAGGGGGGACAGCACAGCCCAGGGGGCAGAGAGTGGAGCATAGGGGACACAGAGGCATGGCATAGAGCAGGGAATATGCCTCTGTGTCCCATCTGCAAAGCCCCCCCCCCGCGCCACCTTGGGTACACCTTAATCCTTGTGCACACCTTAGTACAAAATGCAGCTGCAAGGCTGCTAACAAGCCAACCTCGCAATTGCCACATAACACCGATTCTTCGCTCACTTCCCTATCTATGGATAAAATGGAGAATTCTGTTTAAGATTGGCTACTGAGTTGCTGAGAGTTCGTTACTGAGAGTTCTATGCACTGAGGGAGATACTGGTTGCTTGGATTGGAAAAAGTTGTTATTTCCCACAATGCAACTAGGTTCACAGACAGCAAACTGTCAGGACCCTGGTCATGACATCACACTGTGGGAGGGGTTTCACCACTTTATCAGCCATATAGACCCCCCGATCATCTATTAAAAAAAAAAAAAAAAGTAAAGATTTTTTGTGGGTAAGGGGGAATCAGCTACTGATTGGGAAGAAGTTCAGTCCTTGGTTACAGTCCTCTTTAAAAAGAGCCAAATACCTCTGGCCTGGCTCCTGATCATGTGATTATGCTGCATTTCCTACACAGATACCTGCTGGGAAATTGTTATTGGCAGGTATGCAGCCATAGCCATGTACAAAAGCATACTGTATGTTATTAAGGAATTAACTATTGCCTTATCATAAGGAACAGTATAAAATGAATAATAACATAAGGCCTCTTGCACACTGCAAGTGATTCAGATTCCGCTTTTTAATCAGTTTTTACATCAGATTCAGATTCCGATTTGCAGTGTGCAGGGAGCAAACTGCAAATCGGAATCTGAATTGGATGTAAAAACTGATTAAAAAGCGGAATCTGAATCGGAATCACTTGCAGTGTGCAAGAGGCCTAAGGTGAGGTCTCGTCGGTGCCGGATTTCTGGAGAAGCCACAAAGGCCCGAACCTTGGGTGGCTGCTGCCCAAGGGAGCACCTGAACATGAAAAAGGGTTCGTTCTTCCTACATATGAAAGAGGGGCATGATAATGGGGAGCAACCCACGAAAAAGGGAAAATGATATCTGAGAGAGCTGAGTTTTTGGCGATACAGCAGATGGCACTTTACTTGGCCTGAGGAAGTGAGCTTGTACTCACGAAATGCATTGCCTAAGCAAATAAAACCATCCTTACAAATCTCTTTAGTGTTATTTTATTTTGTTTTGAACTAAATTGTATCAAACCTTGGCGCCTTTTCACTCTTGTTGTGTCCCTAAAGGAGCTGTTCATGAAAGAGAGGGGCTGCAGATAGAAGCAGTGGCGTAGCTAAGGAGCTGTGGGCCCCGATTGCAAGTTTTACATTGGGCCCCCCAAAGCATTCTATACAGAACAATTGATATGGCGCACCAAAACCAATCAAGGACAACCACTGTGTCAGAGGTGCAATGAGGGGATGGGGAACACTTTGTTAATGATTACTACCATTCAAAGCATCTATAGAAGTGAATATTCTCAGCACAGGACCAATAAAGAGCTAATACTGTGGTTGAAGGAGGGTTCTAGTGGGCCCCTCTAGCCCATGGGCCCCAATGCAGTCGCAATCTCTGCACCCCCTATTGCTACGCCACTGAGGGGGCTGCACATGAAATGGGCGATGCGGTACAAGAAAGGGGAGCCACAACATGGCCTACGGGCACAAAAAGTGTAAATCCAGCCTTGGGTCTCGGGAGCTTTGTGAGGATCGCGCACTCCTCAGAATCCTGGAGATTCTTAGTAAACCAGGCCAGGCATTTTGTTTTTTCCCTGTAAAGATATATCCACTGATTCCTTATCAATGAATAAATCAAAGCTATGCAGTTTTCAGCTGTGTCTGCCTTTGCGTACCTCCCTGTACCTGTTCACATACACAATCTGAAGGGAAAAAAATCAGACAACTGCAGGAAAGCAATTTCATTATCATAGAATTTATTTTGCTCACGGCATAAACAGCAGAGAAGGCTGATGCTAGGGAGAGCAATGTGGCGGCTCGCAGGTGGCAAACGCTGAGGCAGCACTTCTCTTACAAGTCAGTATATATTATCATTTATCGCTGTCCTGTGTATCTCTTCCTGGAGAAGTGCCTACCTGCCTTTTATTTTATTTTCGCTTGAGGGAGGTGTGCAGTATTGGTGGTCAAAGAGCATCTTCAGGTATAATTCATAATTCAGATGTTTTTAAATAAAAATCATAGCATGTGATAACAGTTATTATATTTTACAGAGGGATTGTTGGCCACAAAATCAAATTCCATTTACCCACTGCTCTGTGTGTATTATGTAGTCTACATGCAGTCTGCATTGCAAGCATTCCAATATAATCATAAATGTTTCTGCTGTGATCAATCTTGTCTCAGTCAGCCTGGCTCTATTCTGGTACATTGCTAGGGAGAGGAAAGTTTGTTATCTCCCATCCCACATTCCTGCTCCTCACTGATTAGCTGAGGACAGTTCAGTGTGACATGAAGCTGAGAAGGGAAATACACCTCACCCTTCTGCAGAAACTGCTAAAATCTGATGTATGCTATGCTCAGATGTGTTTACAAAGCACGCTAGATCTGACAGTGCAGTTTCTAGGAGAAATAAAGACTAAGGGAGGAAATGACATCATGATTCGCTTCAGTCAGAAGCAGTAAAGATGGAAAATGCCTGGAACAGTTTTCTCTTTATTTACTATATAAAATTCACTGATATCAAAACATTGAAAGTACAATACACCTGCTATGTAAGTAGTAAAAGTATTTATTTTCTTATATATGTGTTTTTTCCAGGAATAGCATGGCTGTCCCTGCGTACCTGAAGTGACACGTGATGTGATGAGATAAGTATATATATATATATATATATATATATATATATATATATATATATATATATATATATATATATAAAATATATATATATATATATATATATATATATATATATATATATATATATATATATATATATTGTAACGCTGTGTTATATTTGCAGGTAGGATACAGGCGTCACACTCCTGAATGTGCAGGCTCCAGCTCTTTTATTTACAGAGTGGCTGGCAAACTATAGCAGCAAAATCACGAAGTAAAACAAAAGGTAACAGAAATCCTAAGCCTGTCAGGCTTCCTAGTCTTCCTTACTATCTGGAAACCTGACTATGCTAGTCAAAGCAAACAAGTGAAACAGTCATTTTGGTCTTCAGGCCCACTCACAGTTCAGTAGTCCCAGGAGCACTCTCTCTGTGTGTCCACTCTCTGGCTTAGCAACCACAGTCTGACTTAGGGCCCGTTCAGATCAGAAATGCGGATGGCCAGGCCATGCGTGCGGAACGCAACGCGTACGAACGCATGGCCATCCGCGTTTGTGTGCGTTGCGTGGCTGATCCCATCACTGAAAAATCTGCGTGCAGCATGCGTTCCCGGACCGCACAGGTCCGGAACGCATGCAGTGTGAACATCAGACATTGCACTCTATGCAATGTCTGATGTCGTGCGTTTTGGCCACCTGCACGCGTTTCCAAAACGCGGCTGGAAACGCGTGCAGTGTGAACGGGCCCTTAGAGTTGGGAGTGGCCAATTCCAATGCTATTTATGCTGCAGCTGCTCTCCCAAGAGTGTCAGCAAAGTCCTGGCCTGGATGGTGTGGTCAAGTGTCCCATCCTCACACATTTGGATGGCTCCAGACTTCCATTTAAACCATGTGTTTTTCTGGTCAGTCAAAGCTTGCATTTTCAAACCTGTCTGGAGCCTTTTAACAAATTAACCTGCTCTTTGCCTGAAACCAACATGCGGGTATCTGCCATCTGCTGTGACATGAGCCAGGCAATGGATCACCCTGTCACACTGGTTCTTCAAAGTAGCCACCTTTTGCTTTGATTACTGCTTTGCACACTCTTGGCATTCTCTTGATGAACTTCAAGAGGTAGTTACCTGAAATGGTTTTCACTTTACAGGTGTGCCCTGTCAGGTTTAATAAGTGGGATTTCTTGCCTTATAAATGGAGTTGGGACCATAGGTTATATTGTGGAGAAGTCAGGTGGATACACAGCTGATAGTCCTACTGAATAGACTGTTAGAATTTGTATTATGGCAAGAAAAAAACAGCTAAGTAAAGAAAAACAAGTGGCCATCATTACTTTAAGAAATGAAGGTCAGTAAGTCCGAAAAATTGGGAAAACTTTTAAAGCGTCCCCAAGTGCAGTCTCAAAAACCATCAAACGCTACAAAGAAACTGGCTGACATACGGGCGGCCCCAGGAAAGGAAGACAAAGAGTCACCTCTGCTGTGGAGGATAGGTTCATGCGAGTCACCAGCATCAGAAATCGCAGGTTAACAGCAGCTCAGATTAGAGACCAGGTCAATGCACTCAGAGTTCTAGCAGCAGACACATCTCTAAAACAACTGTTAAGAGGAGACTGTGTGAATCAGGGCTTCATGGTAGAATATCTGCTAGGAAACCACTGCTAAGGACATGCAACAAGCAGAAGAGACTTGTTTGAACTAAAGAACACAAGGAATGGACATTAGACCAGTGGAAATCTGTTCTTTGGTCTGATGAGTCCAAATTTGAGATTTATGGTTGCAACCCCCGTGTCTTTGTGCGATGCAGAAAAGGTAAACGGATGGTCTCTACATGCCTGGTTCCCACCGTGAAGCATGGAGGAGGAGCTGTAATGATGTGAGGGTGCTTTGCTGGTGACATTGTTGGGGATTTATTCAAAATTGAAGGCATACTAAACCAGCATGGCTACCACAGCATCTTGCAGCGGCATGCTAATCCATCCAGTTTGTGTTTAGTTGGGTTTATTTATTTTTCAACACGACAATGACCTCAAACACACCTCCACGCTGTGTAAGGGCTATTTGACCAGGAAGGAGAGTGATGGGTGCTGTGCCAGATGACTTGGCCTCCACAGTCACCAGACCTGAACCCAATCGAGATGGTTTGGGATGAGCTGGACCGCAGTGTGAAGGCAAAAGGGCCAACAAGTGCTAAGCATCTCTCGACACTCCTTTAAGACTGTTGGAAGACCATTTCAGGTGACTACCTCTTAAAGCTCATCAAGAGAATGCCAAGAGTGTACCAAGCAGTAATCAAAGCAAAAGGTGGCTACTTTGAAGAACCTAGAATATGACATATTTTCAGTTGTTTAACACCTTTTGGTTATGTACTATAATTCCACATGCGTTAATTCATAGTTTGGATGCCTTCGGTGTGAATCTACAATGTTCATAGTCATGAAAATAAAGAAAACTCTTTGAATGAGAAGGTGTGTCCAAACTTTTGGTCTGTACTGTATATATATATATATATATATATACACACTATCCCTACTAAGAAATTATCAGACGTCACGTTCTGTTTTCCAGGGCAGCAAGAGTTATAAAACTTGAATTGTTATCTATGCAGAAGAGCTTGTTAAATACACCAAAAGTCCAATCTTGGAGTTTAACGAGGAGCTCCAACCCAGGCTTGAGCTTCATCTCAATCAGTAGCCGATACCCTCTTTCCCACAGGAAATCTTTACTTTTTCTTGAATGGATCATCACAGGAGTCTGTGTGGCTAATATTGTGGCATCAGTAGGCTAGAAGAGAAGTAAGGGCATAACAATGGCCCCCTTAGCCTCTATCACATGCTGGTCGTTAAGAGACCTGCACCTGTGGTGAGGGCCAGAGTAGCAGAAACAGCAGCAGAGCGTAATATTTTACCTGCTTCCAGTGTCAAGACAGGTCCTCACTCCTCTTTTCAGTGATTTCCTGATGCCTGTCACATGACATGCAGAGACAGGAGCCACAAGCAGATAGGCTGGAAGCAGGTAAAATATCATGCTCATCTTCCATTATTCTGCATAAGGAGGAATTATGCACACACAGGCTTCCTAATGTACTGCAATCTTTTTGGGAAGGGAGGATTTTGCTGGGAGGCCGTCCGGCAAGGTTCTTTGGGGAAGGTTCTTTGGTTAGTGAGTGGGAGGATCTTTGTTCGTGCCATGCTTTTTTGGCTCCTGAGCAGAGTCACAGAATAGGATATGCTGGTGGTCTGTGTTGCTGAGCTACCGTATAAAAATCTAGACTGGTCAAACATAAAATTATTTTACAAGACAAAAGATTTCACATCTTTTCCAAAGCGTGCATTCCAGCTGTGCGTGTATTCAATAAGCAAAGCCAACGATGCGAAGCCCCTGTGTATGAAAAATATAGCTTGTGTCATAAAATTTGTAAACATCTCAAACGTTCGGCATCAAAAGTATTTCCATAAACGATAAACCAGGCAGACTTGTTTAACCACCAGCATTGATATCTGTGGAGGGCCGGAAATTGGTCTAAAATCTGATTATCATTAGAAAACGCAGTAGGAACTGTTTTATTAGCAGCAGGAAATCTATACTCATTAGAAAGGCAGAATGTAGATGAAACGCTTCTAAGAGAACATATTATTCCAGTAATGAGTATGGATAGACTTGCAGGGACAAGAAAGAGCATAAAAATCAAGAGCAGCTCCATGTGAATGTTTATAAGCCATTTATTAATAAAACCCAGCTCCAGGCAAATTGTTGCTTCAGTCAGTCCTGCAGTGAACCAGCCATCTATGTCTGCAGACCGCCGGTGCGTGTGGGCGGGGGGAGCAGAAGGAAATGGATACTACTTTTCAATATTTACATAGCTGGCTCTTGAGTTAGACACGCCCGGATTAATAATGGGCTTGATTTGACAAGAAATCGATCACTAGATGATTGAAGATGGAATGAATAGTGGTGATGTTGTACCACCTTGCCCCGCCCAGTTCTGATCAGCAGATTCAGTAGAAATTTGATGAAGGACTGATAGTACTGCTGCCCCTTTCAGCATTGTACCGATACCGCCGAATATGCCGGGAATGGCACTACCATTAATGCAAAGGGGGTAACTGCCACAGGGCCCTCAGGAACTGCCGGTCACCTCAGGTCTGCTCCCAGCTTGTGCGCCCCCGGGCCTCTGCACCGGTTTTAGTCAGGATTGCAACTTACCTGTCCCGGCGGCTGTTCTGTCCATGCCTGTCATTACCTCCGCTGGCTGCCTCTTCTCCATGACCAGTTGAATGTCATGACACATAGTGTGTGCTGGCTCACTGACAGGAGGCAGGCAGCAGGGATGAAGACAGGGAACGCGGACAGAGCAGCGGGACAGGTGAGTTACAATGCTGCCCAGTGGCATAGCTGACAAGATTTGGGCCTCAGTGCAAGTTTAATATGGGGGCCCAAAAGCACTCTATACATAATTGATATGGCGTACCAAAACCTGCTGAGCACAGCCACAGTATCATAGGTGCAAGTAGGGGACGGGGAACAGTTTGTTAATGATTACCACTATACATAGCATCTATAGAAGTGATCATTACCAGCATTTAATCAATAAAGAGCTAACAATGCCATTAAAGGAGGGTGCCTGGTGGGCCCCTCCAACGCAAGGACCTCAGTGCACTTGCAAACCTTTGCATCCCCACTGCAACACCACTGATGCTGCAGGGCCCTGAGGAGCAAAGCTCCAGGGCCTTGGGAGCTGAATTTGTTACCTTATGCCCCAGTGACCCATCAGAGCTTAAAGAGAATCTGTATTGTTAAAATCTCACAAAAGTAAACATACCAGTGCGTTAGGGGACATCTCCTATTACCCTCTGTCACAATTTCGCCCCTCCCCGCTGTATTAAAAGTAGTCAAAAACAGTTTTAAAAAGTTTGTTTATAAACAAACAAAATGGCCACCAAAACAGGAAGTAGATTGTTGTACAATATGTCCACACATAGAAAATACATCCATACACAAGCAGGCTGTATACAGCTTTCCTTTTGAATCTCAAAAGATCATTTGTGTGTTTACCTTCTGTCCCCTTCTTCTCTCATGCACTGAAGTGACAGGCTCCCTGCAGACAGCTCTGCCTGTGCCTGTGTTTGTAATTCCTCAGTATGTGTCAGCCAGCTACTTTCACAGCCTAACAGAGGAGGATTTTTATCCAGCTCTCTTCTATCACTGATAAGATAGCAGAGAAGCTGCTGGCTTATGTAAATAAAACACACACTGAAGTGTGCATAGAGGAACAGACCAGCACGGAAGAGTTGGCAGCCTTCCAGACACAGGCCGACAAGTCTGACAGGGGAAAGATACATTGATTTATTACAGAGACCGTGATAGTACAAAGTGCTGCAGTGAGCCAGAACAGATTAGAATAGGTTTAGGAACTTGTAGGATGGTAGAAAAAACGTTGTAATTTTTGTTACAGAGTCACTTTAAACCAGCCATGCTGAGACGTGATTAAGCTGAGCAATGGTTGTGGCGCCACCGTAGGAGCCAGTTTAAATGAACAGACCCATTTTCTTGAGCTCAGTGCCCACCTAATGCAAATAATTTTCAGTTGATGCGGGATTAAGCAAATTTTGTATGCAAATTTATGCAGCTTGAAAATGGACCAATCAAATTTTACTTAGCAGGATTTGATTGTGATTGTGACAGGCTTCACTGATCATTATGGAGGGGACAGCAGAAGACTGGGTGACAGCGGAACTGCGGCGATAGACACGCAGAATTCTAGGGGCTGGAAGAAGCCCCAGGTAAGTAAAGCTTTATATGCAGCGTTCAGCTCATTTATACATTAAGCTTTTATTATATATTTGTATAAGGTTTTCCATCCTTTGTTGTAGTAGCATCACACTCCTCCATGGGTTGAAGAAATTAGGTGCGGTGCTTCATGTTAATGCTTCTGGCATTAGCAAACCGCAAGCAAATGGCTGTCACTTCCTGGAAAAAAAAATGAAGGTTGAAATTCCCTTGAAGTTACATATAGATTTCTGAGGGCAGCCAGTCACCATAGAGCTGACCTTGCTGTTTCAAATCAAGCAATATAGAGGTGAGCATATACACTGCCACCTGCTGCCTGCAAGTGGTTACTATGGAATATTTACATGTCATAATTCATATTTGTGTGATGTAAAAAAAGCATTTAGAAAACGTACGTATATTAAAATGAGCACTATCAGCGCATAGAAAATAATAATAAAACATTTACACAGCCTTTTAGCTGATGAAATGACACATGTTGTTGGCGGAGCTTGCGGCATGTGTAAACGCTTCTCATTTTGTATACTGTTGTTATTACTGAGTATCTTGCATTATAATTGCAGCAATTGCTCAGCAGCTGTGTTAAGCACTTGTATTTTCTGATTGCATTATGTATTGGCTTGTGCAGTGAAATGTAATCAGAGAGTCTCTCACTGCTGCACAGTGTTTAAAGTGATTCAGTAATCACAGAGATTTCTGTACAATCAATACAGCGTCATTTCCTGCCTTCCCTGGACATTGTGTCACTACATGTGGCTACAGGAGGTAGACTGTGTTATCCTCAGGGGATCAGATATACGAACGATATCTGCCTGGTATCAATCATTGTCCTAATTTATCACCTTGCTGCCTTAGACATTAGACAAAAAGAAATCAGAATGTTGCTTGCGTATCACAGACTAAAGGTAGCCATACACAGGGCCAGATTTCTGGAAGGGGCACAAAGGGTCGGGCCTTGGGCGTCTGTAGCCAAAGAGCGCATCTGGATATGAAAGAGGGGTTACTACATATGAAATAGGAGGTTGAGAATGGGGTGCAACAGAAAAAGGGAAACTGATGCTCAAGGGAGCTGTTCATGAAATAAAGGGGATACAGTACATGGATGATACACATGGAAGAGGGGGCTGCACATTTAAATGGGGGGGGCTGCTGTACATGGAAGATACACATGAGAGAGGGGGCTGCACATGGAATAAGAGGGGCGCTGCTGCACAAGAAAGGGGAGTTGCAACATATTTGGCCTAGGAGCTGAAAAAGCATAAATCCAGCCTTGGTCATACATCTAGCGATTTTGCATTGAGAGACTAAACGATCAACCTTATTTGACAATCAACTACAGTGGGGTTGATCGGAAGTTGATCGACTAGTGGCCCACACACTACATATGCCTCTCACCAATCGATCTGAATGATGTTGTGCCTCCATGCTTTGAATACAAAAATTGTTTTTTTATTTATTTATTTTTTATTTTATCTTGCTCGATCGACAAATCGATGCAGTTTCACCCAAATATCGTCCAGTTATTACCAATCACACATACTGGAACACACTCGATACTCATTCAATAAATTATCAAATTAGTTAGTTGATTAAAAACCAACTAGCTGGATAGAAATGGAAGACAGGAAGGAGTGTGCCGGCCGGATAGGCAAGCGGCTCCGCTATACTCTGCAGTTGTCACAGGGATCCCTATTAGCTGGAGGGGGTGGGGCAGCTTGAAGCCCTACTGTAATGGATGTGGAACAGAAAATACAGTACATTTTTCACCTGACCAGCCCTCCTTCACAGCATATGTAATTATTATTTGCATAAGCATAGAAGATAGAACTGTTTGAATGCTACCATGTCCAATTAACAGGTTAAATATAGTAGAAACATCCTTGAAATGGTATCAATTGATCTGAGATCGTATGTCTTCTAATCCTGCAGTCCTTGGATTTTCTGGCCCCCGCTGTCTTTTCAAAAATGTTCCAATGATGATTTTCAGTGGACAAGGTAATTAAATATTCTGCGCGAGTACAAGAGGAATCGGCACAGGATACAGCCAGTATGGCTTATCCTGCTCCTGCACAAATTCCCATCGCCGTTAAATACTATTCCCCCTCCAACCCACCATAGATGGTATGGAATGAAACAATTATAGTGTTTTGTAAGTAACTTCAGCTGACAGCGCAGAAGTTACTCACTGCTGTGCCCATGTCTCCTGCGCTGGAATGAAAGTGTTCGTTCTGTGCATACAATTTTACAACTTTTACAGCTTGGAGTCGTCCATATTGCTCAACTAAATGTAGTTTTTATGTAGATTTTAGTTGAGCAATATGGACGACTCCAAAGACACTCTTGGCACTGTAACTTCCCCAAAAAAGTTCAAACAAAGTGCAAACATTAATCAACACTGATGGTTTTGTTGGCTGCTCAATCCTGAAAACCCTATAAAAGTGTAAACATGTAATAACATTCAAAGGCACACCCAAGTTATGTTCGATTTGTTGACAGTGGGAAGCAGTAGACAGTGTAATAGTTGAACAAGAAGTTGTACAAGAAGTACATAGGATGAAACACAAATGCAGAAGACACAAGAAGGTCTTTATCAAGGAAGATGCAAAAAAATATTTTAGGAAATGGGAAGCAGTTGGCAGGACCAACCAATAAGATTTCTTGTGTCATGAAATAACTGAAACCTCAGAATCAGTTTTATTTACCAGGTACGACAGGATCATACTTGGAATTGCTTTTGGCACATAAAAGTAGGGAGACACAAAACAGCTAATAAAAGAGTCAGGCAGGGGTCACACTTGTCAGCTTTCGTGCGCGTTTTCTGCACAGAAAAACTGTTTTCAACTGAGAACTCATGTTAATCAATGAGCTAGGTCACACTTGAATGCAGATTTCGCACGCAGAAAAAAAACTGACATCTTGCGCAATTTGTCAGTTTTCTCTATAAATTACATTAGCTGTTGTAAGGTAGAGGTCACACTTGTCTTTCAGTTTTCTGAAAAGTGTAGAAACTGAAAGACAAATGTGACCCCTGCCTCAAAGTAGGAAGACACAAAACAGCAAATTGCAGATAAATAATAATTCATTGTATATCCATTTATCAATATCTACTATATAATATACTTATGAATATTTTGTACATAAGTTTGGGGCCCTACTTGGTTGTTAGAAATGAATACATATTAGTATTCACATATCACATTTAAGGGCTCCTTCCCACTAAGGGCTAGTTCACACTTAATTTAAAAACGTATCCGTAGCTACGTTTTTTGTCCCGGACGAAAAACGTAGCCACGGATACCAATGTTAAAAATAGGAACAGCACACACTCAAGTTAAAAACGTATCCGCGTGCGATCCGCGGAATACGTTTTTAAACCCGGAACGCTGAGTCCGGACTTGCAGCATTTTTCACGGACCCGTATACACGTACGGGTAGTGAAAATCAATGGGGAAACGGGCCTCCCTCTTCACTGACATTTTGGGACACTGGAAACGGATCAGTTTCCAGTGTCCCATGGTGAAGGAGGGGGCCGCCATGCTGAAGGGGGTAGCAGCCAGGACGGGGGGCTGCGGGCAAAGCGGCGGCCAGGGGGGGTCACATCACCCCCCCCCCCCTTGCTCACCTGGGTGCCCCCCTCCCCGCTCCCCCTCCAGCTCGCATATAATGTAATAATTTGTACCTAATGAAGTTCGGCGAGCCGGGCACTTCCGCCCACACCGCTCGCCGTCACTTCCTGCGATGCCGCCCACTGAAATACAGAGGGCGACATTGCAGGAAGTGACGGCGAGCGGTGTGGGCGGAAGTGCCCGGCTCGCCGAACTTCATTAGGTACAAATTATTACATTATATGCGAGCTGGAGGGGAAGCGGGGACGGGGGGCACCCAGGTGAGCAAGGGGGGGGGGATGTGACCCCCCTGGCCGCCGCTTTGCCCGCAGCCCCCGTCCTAACTGCTACCCCCTCTAGCAAAAAAAAAACAAAAAACGCAAGCGGATCCAAAACGTGTGCTGCAAAAAAGGCAGCACGGATCCGTTTGCGTTCCGGGTTTTGAAAATCGGAGCCCGGACCGCGGATGCGTCCCGCACCCGGAGCTAGTGTGGCCCTAGCCTAAGACGTTGCTTTAGATGCGACATTAAGGTCGCATAACGTGCCCCTAATGCAACGCATGTGAGCTTTGAAGTTGAACGTTATATAGAGCCGTGTTATGCGTCTCTTAATGCGTCCGTGATGCATACTTTTTGACGCTTACTATCAGACGAAAACGACGCATACGGCAAAAAAACCCAAAACAGTACTGAGCATGTGCAAACATCCGAACGCAGCCACATACGAGTATAACGCACAGCACGCTGCACTTTCATTTAGCGTGCAGCGTTATACTCTAACGCAACGCGGGCACTATGAACAACCCATTGATTTGTCATTGCTGTGAGTTGGTCTGCGTTACAGGCTGCTGTAACGTCAGAACACAACGTCCAACTGTGAAAGCAGCCTTAACCCATTCACGTTCCGTCGTTTTCACTTGAGAAATGTTCACCTCCCATTCATTAGCCTATAACTTTATCACTACTTATCACAATGAACTGATCTATATCTTGTTTTTTCCGCCACCAATTAGGCTTTCTTTTGGGGGTAAATTTTGCTAAGAGCCACTTTACTGTAAATGCATTTTAACAGGAAGAATAAGAAAAAAATGGAAAAAATTCATTATTTCTCAGTTTTCAGCCATTATAGTCTTAAAATAATACATATCTGTAAGGAAACGCGGAAAGGCCACCGTCTCTCGAGGTGAGGCGGCTGTTTCCGCGTCCAGCATGGCGTCACAACGCGGAAAAAACGCCGCATGCCGCATAGGCAGTGCGGCGGAATCCGCATTGGTAACGGCAGAGTTCGCATTGGTAACGGCGGAATCCGCATCAGAGGCGGCCTCCGCTCTAGATACATTGCATGACAGTACTGGTGTGGCTGGGACTGATAGTCCACCAAGATTCAGACTTACACGCGCGCGAGCACAGAGGCAAAGTTTAAATAGCAGTTAGAAGGGAGTCGGCTGACCAGCTGGGTCAGCTGACAAATTCCACTGCTCTCATTGGACCAGCAATTAGGGAGGTCCTGGAAAGGTCCTAGAGTATATATACTGCTGGTTGTTCACTTGCTCTTTGTCTGGCGTGCGATCACATATGTGGGAGCACCCAGATCCGTAGTCAGATCCGCAAGTGTGCCGGGACCAGCTGGAGCTGTAATCCTACACTTAGCTAGATTCTGTTGATAGCTAAAGTACTAGTTTGATTGTGATTATCTGTTATGACTTTTGCCTGCTTTGACTACTCTTCTGAACTCTGATCTTGTACCTCGATATTTCTGATACTCTGTTGCTGACCCCCGGCTCGTTCCTAGACTCCGCCTTAGCCTCCTGATTCTGTACCTCGATATTTCTGATACCCTGTTGCCGAACCCTGCCTGTACTTAGACTCCGCCTTTGTCTCCTGATCTTGTACTTTATCTGTCCGTGTGTTTACGACCTGGCTTGTCCGACCTCGAGAACCGACCTTACCGTTAGAGGCGGTTCCTCGCTCTGTTAGCGACCCTTCCTCCTGAGGGTCACTTTCAGACATCCTTCCCACTGTCAGTCTGACTCCTCCCGCCTTGGAGAGCTCAGGTCTGCAGAGGGAATCTGTGCAGTACTCCTTGCTGCACTGAGGCCTAGTCCTCAAAGTGTTACTGTTACACCAAACACTACACTCTACTCAGGTGAACAGAGGTTAGTTAGTATATCGGATTATCGGTGAGACTGCAGATCACTTATAATCTGGTATATATCTGTATTTCCGGTGATACTGCAGATCACCGGTAATCAGACACTCTCTGTGCCCACCGATCGTTACAGAACGCCAGACCAAAAGACAGATGGAACGCGCTGATCCTCTGACTGCGCTTGCCACTTCGGTGGACAGTATCCATCAAGCACTGGGCCAGCACAAAGCCTTAATCGATGCTCTATCAGGCTCAGTGCGTACCCTCCAGACGTCAGTTAATTCAGTGCGATCCCCTCCTAGTGACGACATTCGCATGCCTGTACCTGATAAATTTTCCGGCCACAAGTCTGACTTCCGGAATTTTAGGAGTAGAGTGTTATCGTACTTCGAGTTGAGACCCCGATCCTCGGAGACTGAGACCCAACGGGTCACCTTTATCAAAACTTTGCTGCCTATGACTCCCAGTCATGGGCATATAACCTGCCTCCTACCGATACTGCTCTGACCTCGGTAGAGGAATTCTTTAGGGCCATGGCCGTAATTTATGACGACCCTGACCTTGCTGCGTCCTCGGAGCGGAAGCTCAAACTTTTGCGGCAAGGCAGAGGTTCGGTCGAGGATTATGCGGCAGAGTTCCGTAGGTGGTCAGTCACCGCTAGATTTGACAACTTTGCCCTGATGGATTACTTCTTGTCTGGGTTGTCGGAGGAGGTCTCCGATCTAATGTTAACCATACCCGAGCCCAAGACAGTTGATGAGGCCATATCATCGGCCATTCGAGTTGATCGCAGGCTACGCCATCAGAGGCAGGCTAGGGGCAGTCACCGTGTCAGAGTGACTTCGTACGCAGCAACATCCGCTGCATCCTCAGTAACAGCATCTCCGCCTGTCTCACCCTCTCCGGCCTTGCCTCCACCTGAGCCAATGCAAATTGGTCGATCAAGACTGACCCAGGTGGAGCGAAGGCGGAGGATGACGGAACGACTGTGCCTATACTGTGCAGAGGCAGGGCATAGGGTGCGTAATTGTCCTAACAAGTCGGGAAACGACTTTGCCTAGGAGTAGTAGGGGGTGACACCCTAGGCACACAATTTTCGCCCCTCAAAGAGAAGAAATTGCTTCTCCCCTGTACCATTACATGGGAGAATAAGTCAGTAGCCACTGAAGCATTTATTGATTCTGGCTCAGCGGCTAACTTTATGAATCTTGAATTTGCTCAGGAGTTGGGTATTCCCCTCACTCCAGTAAGTCCCCCCATTCTGGTCACAGCGGTGGACGATTCTCCTTTGCAACGAGAGCGGCCACTGTCACAGACCCCGGAGGTGAAAGTCGCCATAGGGGTATTACATGGGGAACAGTTACGTTTTTTTGTGTTACAGATGTCCACCTCCACTATTATCCTAGGTATGCCGTGGTTGCAAACTCATTCACCTCAAATAGACTGGGCCACGGGTCAGCTAACTTCCTGGTCACCTCATTGTTCTCGATGGTGTTTGGGAAAGGTAACATTGGGGCAAACTAGAATACAGGTGGGAGGTGTGCCAGACCAGTACTCAGAATTTTCTGATGTATTTTGTCCCAAGGCAGCTGACAAACTGCCCCCACATCGCCCTTTCGACTGTCCCATCGATCTCCGTTCAGGTTGTGTACCCCCTCGGGGCCATTTGTATAATTTGTCGGGACCCGAGAAATTGGCCATGCAGGATTATATCCGTGAGAATTTGGCCAAAGGTTTCATTCGCCCGTCCCGGTCTCCTGCTGGAGCCGGGTTCTTTTTTGTTAAAAAGAAAGATGGAGGCCTGCGACCCTGCATTGATTATCGCGACCTTAACAAAATTACAGTGAAAAATCGCTATCCGCTGCCTCTGATAGACGATTTGTTCACTCAAATCACTGGTGCCAAGATCTTTTCCAAACTGGATTTGCGGGGCGCGTACAACCTCATACGCATAAGAAAGGGCGATGAGTGGAAAACGGCCTTTAATACTCCAGATGGGCATTATGAGTACCTGGTAATGCCCTTCGGGCTTTGTAATGCCCCGGCCGTTTTCCAGGAACTCATCAATGAGGTCTTCAGAGAGGTGTTGGGGAGATTCGTTCTAGTCTACCTTGACGACATCCTTATCTTCTCCAACAACCTCTCCGAACATAGAACCCATGTGAGGTTTGTGTTAAATCAGCTTAGGCAGAACTCTTTGTATGCCAAACTTGAAAAATGTATTTTTGAGGTAACTTCTGTCTCCTTCCTGGGGTACATAATTTCCACCACGGGCCTGGCTATGGATCCCGCCAAGGTCTCCGCAGTTCTAGAGTGGCCTCAGCCGGTTGGGTTAAAGTCCCTCCAACGTTTCCTCGGTTTTGCCAATTATTATAGAAGATTTATTAAGGGGTACTCCACGGTCATCTCTCCCCTTACCAGTCTTACTAAAAAAGGAGCAGATACCACTCACTGGTCTCCTGAGGCTGTACGGGCGTTTGCCACCCTGAAGAGCCTATTCTGTTCAGCACCCATCCTCAGACATGTGGATACGTCCTTTCCGTTTATTGTTGAGGTGGATGCTTCGGAGGTTGGGGTGGGGGCTGTGCTGTCTCAGCGGTCAGGTTTGCAGGGTAGAATGCATCCGTGTGCTTACTTTTCTCGGAGGTTCTCCCCTGCAGAAAGGAACTATGATATTGGCAACAGGGAGCTTTTGGCTATTAAATTGGCTTTCGAGGAATGGCGACATTGGTTAGAGGGAGCTGAGCATACCATCACGGTTTACACCGATCACAAAAACTTAGAGTACATCGAGGGGGCTAAGAGGTTGAGCCCTCGTCAGGCTCGATGGTCGCTATTTTTCTCTAGGTTTAGTTTCATTATTACGTACACTCCAGGTAGCAAGAACGTTAAGGCGGATGCGTTATCCAGGTGTTTTGAGGCAGAGACAGCACAGCCCTCCGTTCCCGAGACCATTGTTCCCCAGAGGTTCATATTGGCAGCAACTGGAACTTGGGAGGATTGGAAGGAGACTTTGATCCCCTTTCAGCAGGACATCCCGGAAGGGAAGCCCGCAGGGGTTCTATTTATCCCTCTGCCTTTTCGTCTCCAGGTACTGGAGATGTTTCATATGCATAAGAACGCTGGGCATCCAGGGGCATCCAGAACACAGGATCTGGTGGCCAGATGTGCCTGGTGGCCCTCTCTGGCAGCAGATTGTAAGGAGTATGTGAGGGAGTGTGCGATATGTGCCAGGAGCAAACCCTCCCGGCTGGCACCTGTCGGCACTCTGCAGCCTTTGCCCACCTCGAGTGAGCCATGGACCCACCTGTCTATGGATTTTGTGGGTGAACTTCCCAGATCCGAAAGCATGGCGGTCATTTGGGTCATAGTTGACCGCTTTAGCAAAATGGCCCACTTTGTGCCATTGAAAGGACTCCCCTCGGCTCAGGAATTGGCCGAGTTATTCATTACGCATGTCTTTCGGTTGCACGGCATTCCTGAAGACATAGTCTCTGATAGGGGAGTCCAATTTGTCTCCCGATTTTGGAAGGCTTTTTGTCAGCTTATGGGAATAAAGCTATCATTTTCATCAGGATATCATCCTCAGACTAATGGCCAGACCGAGAGGATAAACCAGTCCTTAGAGCAGTTCTTGAGGTGCTATGTTGCAGAGGCGCAAGACGATTGGGTCAGGTTCTTGCCCTTCGCAGAGTTTGCTCAGAACAATTTAAAAAACTCATCCTCTGGATTTTCTCCCTTCCAGGTAGTAACGGGGAGATCACCTAAGTTCTCCCCACTTCCTGTGGCCTCCACTCCGTTCCCAGCCCTGGAGGTCTGGCAAAAGTCTATTAGGGACCTTTGGGGGACGGTAAAAAGTAACCTAGAAAAGGCATTTCTGAGTCAGAAGGGTCAAGCTGACAAAAAACGCTCAGTAGAGTGGAGGTTCCGACCAGGGGACTTGGTCTGGGTGTCCACACGTCACTTGACCCTGAGACAACCTTCTGACAAACTTGGTCCCAGGTTCGTGGGTCCATTCCCGGTTGCTAGGAAGATCAACAAGGTCACATATACCGTTGATCTTCCCACCAGCATGCGGGGAGTGAGGTCCTTCCACGTATCACTTCTTAAACCCGCAGTCCAGGTGGGTCCCACTCCTCCTCCTCCTCCTGTGTTAGTAGATGCCCAACCTGAATATGAAGTGGAAAAGATTTTAGATTCCCACACGGTACAAAACTCGGTTCAGTACCTCGTACATTGGAAAGGGTACGGCATTGAGGAGAGACAATGGGTACCGGGTTCACGCATGCATGCAGACGAGTTAAGGAGGGAGTTTCATACCTTACATCCCGAGAAACCTGGTAGGAGTTGTCCGGAGTCCACTCCTCGGGGGGGGGGGGGAGGTACTGTAAGGAAAGGCGGAAAGGCCGCCGTCTCTCGAGGTGAGGCGGCTGTTTCCGCGTCCAGCATGGCATCACAACGCGAAAAAAACCCCGCATGCCGCATAGGCAGTGCGGCGGAATCCGCATTGGTAACGACGGAGTCCGCATTGGTAACGGCAGAATCCGCATCAGAGGCGGCCCCCGCTCTAGATACATTGCATGACAGTACTGGTGTGGCTGGGACTGATAGTCCACCAAGATTCAGACTTACACGCGCGCGAGCACAGAGGCAGAGTTTAAATAGCAGTTAGAAGGGAGTCGGCTGACCAGCTGGGTCAGCTGACAAATTCCACTGCTCTCATTGGACCAGCAATTAGGGAGGTCCTGGAAAGGTCCTAGAGTATATATACTGCTGGTTGTTCACTTGCTCTTTGTCTGGCGTGCGATCACATATGTGGGAGCACCCAGATCCGTAGTCAGATCCGCAAGTGTGCCGGGACCAGCTGGAGCTGTAATCCTACACTTAGCTAGATTCTGTTGATAGCTAAAGTACTAGTTTGATTGTGATTATCTGTTATGAATTTTGCCTGCTTTGACTACTCTTCTGAACTCTGATCTTGTACCTCGATATTTCTGATACTCTGTTGCCGACCCCCGGCTCGTTCCTAGACTCCGCCTTAGCCTCCTGATTCTGTACCTCAATGTTTCTGATACCCTGTTGCCGAACCCTGTCTGTACTTAGACTCCGCCTTTGTCTCCTGATCTTGTACTTTATCTGTCCGTGTGTTTACGACCTAGCTTGTCCGACCTCGAGAACCGACCTTACCGTTAGAGGCGGTTCCTCGCTCTGTTAGCGACCCTTCCTCCTGAGGGTCACTTTCAGACATCCTTCCCACTGTCAGTCTGACACCTCCCGCCTTGGAGAGCTCAGGTCTGCGGAGGGAATCTGTGCAGTACTCCTTGCTACACTGAGGCCTAGTCCTCAAAGTGTTACTGTTACACCAAACACTACACTCTACTCAGGTGAACAGAGGTTAGTTAGTATATCGGATTATCGGTGAGACTGCAGATCACTTATAATCTGGTATATATCTGTATTTCCGGTGATACTGCAGATCACCGGTAATCAGACACTCTCTGTGCCCACCGATCGTTACAATATCCCTATCACAATGTATGGCGACAATATTTTATTTGGAAATAAAGGTGCATTTTTTCCGTTTTGCATCTATCACTATTTACAAGTTTAAAATAAAAAAAAGATAGAAATATTTCATCTTTACATTGATATTTAAAAAGTTTAGACCCTTTACATGTTGTTTTTTGTTTTTATTTGGGTATTAAATGTTTTTTTTTTTATTTGGGTATTTTTGGGAGCGTGGGATGGAAGCCGTAGTTTTTATAATGTAAATGTGTGTTGAATTTTATTTTTTTTACTTTTAGTTGTAGTTTTACTTTTTGGCCACAAGATGGCGGCCATGAGTTTGTTTACATGACGTCACTCTAAGCGTAACATACGCTTAGAGACACGCATGGGGGGAGGTAACAGCCAGAAAAAGAGCAGCTTCCGAGAGAAGCTGTCGCTTTTTCAGCGGGGTAGAGGAATCAGTGATCGGCACCATAGCCCGATTCGCTGATTGCCTGGCTAACGAACCGCGGGCCGGGAGCGGGCGGCAACGTGTATGGTTCTTGGACGTAGTTTCTACGTCCAGGAACTAAAATAGGTTAAACAAATTCAAGAATTAACCATTTACACTATTTTTATGATTACCAGCTATGCCGGATTTCTAAGCATTAAATCATATTGTTTCTTCACTGTTGTATGCCCCTTCACAATTATCAACACTTTTATTATCATGATGATTATTGCTATTATCATAATTGCTAAGATGGGTTTATTATTTTCTTATTTATTTTTTTATCTGCATAAACCTTTAATACCATGTTTTATTCATTATCTAAAATAATTCTGTCTATTGTTATACATGAAATAAGGAACAGTTGGATGTGTACTTCTTTATATGTGCCATTTACTACTGCATTATTTGACATAACCATTAAGGGCAATTTTACTCTTCCTCTTTGATATCCATTAATAAAATATTTTTTTACAAAATTCCAGTAAGGGAAAATGACACTACAATCACACTTCTCCAAAAAGGAGGGTTTTTTTTGTATCCTCACTAGAAAATACACACATGTTCCCATCTCTTTCTTTCATTTTTATGTGCCTACTGTGCTATTTTAGCCCAGCTAAATCCACACAGCTCTATGAAAGGAACTCCTCCTGCTAATTCATGGTCTGCTTACAGTAGGTTAAGGTTATTTACTAACCTTGCTTTTGTTCCTCTCTGTAATTATTTTTTTTTAAATTAATTATCTGTTATTTTACTGCCTTGTTTATCGTCCAAGGTTCTTGTTAGCAGTCGTTAATACCAATTATAATAAAACAAGCTGTGGATTATGAAAATCCAGGATATTTATCTGCACTCTTTGGGACATTACAAGCACCAGCAATGAACTTTCACGCTCTAGAAAATGCTGTTATTTACTGATTGTTGTGTATTTATATACAGTAAATGTGAGTGTACTTTTCTGTATTTCTATACCCCTTCCTTCTCCCCCCCTTTCCTCCTCACCAGATTTTATAGAATTTGTTTTGATATACAGATAGTCCCCTAATTACAAACAACTTCAGTTGCAAGGTTTCGGATAGACAAACAAAGTTGTCTTCATGTACAAAATATACAATACTTTTTTATTACATATTTTTGTTGTTAACTGTTACAGTATTGTATAAACCCTCAGAAGTAGGTCAAAACACTTTTACAACTGTACAACAGTGAGGAAGGCCCGGTTCACATTAGCGTTAAAAAGCAGACCGTAAGCGGAATGGAATGGATATTGTACAAACGGAACAGATGCGAACGGATACAGTGTTCACCTATGGAACGTTCACATCCGTCCCTTGGTAAAGATCCGTTGCATACGTTCCACTGAACGGAGCGTAACTCTGCTGTAGCACCAATTTTTCAAGACCGCTGAGCCCAGCGGACATGAAACGGAAGATGAAGCCCTGCATTAGAGGCAATGGGAGAACGGACTGTTTCTTCACACTATTGAAGAAACGGACCATTCAGAGGGCTAATCCACTGGGGTTGGGGGTCTGGAGGGGATGTCGGGATGCTCCACTGGGAGTGGGGTCTAGGGGGCATGTGGGGACACTCCACTGGGAGTGGGGTCTGGGGGGATGTGGGGATGCTCCACTGAGGGTGGGGTCTGCAGGGACGCAAGTGTGAGAGCGGGCGGGTGTTGGAGGGTTTCTTACCAGGCTTTCATCTTCTTACCCTTTTGTTCCATGTTGGGTCAAGTGGCTACCAAACTTCCTCCTTCCAGGATTAAGGAGGAAGTGTGGAAGTCATGTGATGCCACGTGAGACGCAAGGAGGAAAACAGGAGCCTGGTAAGTTAAATAAATACCCGATCCACGTCATTTCTCCGCCATTTGTCTGTGGGTTTAGCTTTGGGTAGGCAGGCAGGGTAGTTCTCTCTCCAGCCAGGCTAGCCAGGGTCCCCCGGTCATTGTGTCGCTGCTGGGAATAGTAGTACACCGCTCAGCCACACTATATAGCATTGTGTTTACTGCCACTCTGTGTCTCTCTGCTGGGAACAGTAGTACACCGCTCACCCTGTATAGCATTGTGCTCTGTGTCGCTGCTGGGAATAGTAGTACCCCGCTCAGCCACACTATATAGCATTGTGTTTACTGCCACTCTGTGTCTGCTGGGAACAGTAGTACACCGCTCACCCTGTATAGCATTGTGCTCTGTGTCGCTGCTGGGAATAGTAGTACACCGCTCAGCCACACTATATAGCATTGTGTTTACTGCCACTCTGTGTCTCTGCTGGGAACAGTAGTACATCGCTCACCCTGTATAGCATTGTGCTCTGTTTTGCTGCTGGGAATAGTAGTACACCGCTCAGCCACACTATATAGCATTGTGTTTACTGCCACTCTGTGTCTCTCTGCTGGGAACAGTAGTACACCGCTCACCCTGTATAGCATTGTGCTCTGTGTCGCTGCTGGGAATAGTAGTACACCGCTCAGCTACACTATATAGCATTGTGTTTACTGCCACTCTGTGTGTCTGCTGGGAACAGTAGTACACCGCTCACGCTGTATAGCATTGTGCTCTGTTTTGCTGCTGGGAATAGTAGTACACCGCTCAGCCACACTATATAGCATTGTGTTTACTGCCACTCTGTGTCTCTCTGCTGGGAACAGTAGTACACCGCTCACCCTGTATAGCATTGTGCTCTGTGTCGCTGCTGGGAATAGTAGTACACCGCTCAGCCACACTATATAGCATTGTGTTTACTGCCACTCTTTGTCTCTGCTGGGAACAGTAGTACATTGCTCACCCTGTATAGCATTGTGCTCTGTGTCGCTGCTGGGAATAGTAGTACACCGCTCAGCCACACTATATAGCATTGTGTTTACTGGCACTCTGTGTGTCTGCTGGGAACAGTAGTACACCGCTCACCCTGTATAGCATTGTGCTCTGTGTCGGTGCTGGGAATAGTAGTACACCGCTCAGCCACACTATATAGCATTGTGTTTACTGCCACTCTTTGTCTCTGCTGGGAACAGTAGTACATTGCTCACCCTGTATAGCATTGTGCTCTGTGTCGCTGCTGGGAATAGTAGTACACCGCTCGGCCCTCACCCGCCCGTTAAGGTGCACAGATCGAAGTGAAAACGGATCTGATCGACCGGTGATTAGATCCACTTTCACAGATCCTTTAGCCAGTATGAATGAAGCCTTAAGGATTCTGTGAAGCGGAAACCGGATCCGCATTACCGGATCCGTTTAGCTATAAAATCCAATGTGAACCGAGCCTTACATGCAGAGACTTATTTAAGTCTCTGTATGTTACACTCACTTTTATACCATTCTGACCCAGTTCTGTATAATGCTAATGCCTGCAGAAGAAACTTAACATCTCGAAAACTTGCAATAAACAATGTACTGTTAGTCATTAAAGCTATTACCGGAATCAATGTTTGTTAGTTTGATATCGGCACTTCACTTGCTCACAGTTGGTGACCTGACAGTTAGGTATTGATTCATGAGTAAAGAGGGGGATCCTTGCCCTTTTTTATAACATCACTGACTGGTGAAGGGGCTCCTAAAGTAAGATTTATTAAAAGTGAATTGGTTTATCAGATAAAAAGGGGTAAACATTAATTAAATATATATATATCTCTGGCCCTTGTATGTGTTTACAGTACAAGGAAGACGTGAATCTTGAGTTGGGTTTTAAATTTTACTTATTAAAGGAAGTCATAATTATATATTCTTATGCTTTATAGTAGTCTATTTTTTATATTTTGTTTTTGCTTTTTATTTACTTATATTGTAGTTTATTAAGGTGCCCTGAAATTTTCTCTTGTATTTTATACTTTTTGCAGTCCTTGGCCCTTATTCTATCCATTTTTTCTCTTAAGTTTTCTCCTGGGAGATAATTTTTCCTTCTTTCCTCTTTCCTTCTGTTTAAAATAACTTTTTCAGCACTCTGCAACTAAAAGAATTCGAAAAAGCAGGTGAAAAACTGCAGTCAAAATGATTCAGACTATTTTCTTGCTTGCTGGTGGCTGAAATGGCTGGATAATGTACTGGTGAAGGGCTCTGCTTCTGACAAGTGAAGATCAGGGTTTGAATCCTGGCTCTTCCTATTCAATAATGTAGTATCCCTTCAGTAAGAAGTCCTTGGGCAAGACTACCTAACACTGCTACTGCCTACTGCTTGCGCCCCTAGTAGCTGCAGCTCTCAAGTGCTTTTTAGTCTGACAGGAGAACAGCGCTATACAATTGTGGGAATTAGTTTTAATAAGGTGTGAAAATATCACCTAGGAGAAAACCTAGGAGAAAAAAAAAGTGAATTGCATATTGCCATTGAGATGCTAATGAGTTTGAGTTTATGCATATTTTATGTAAATATGGCAGCCTGAATTCCGACCAAGATACAGATACCGCATTTGATTGGCCCAAATTCCAAGCTGCCTAAATTTGCATTAATTAACATGAAATCCTGCATTACTTTGTCATCTTACTGACCTAATTGGGTGTTGTTTTCTGATTATTATGTTGCTCTGAGAGGGTTTTTTTAATCTTTCCTTCTTCTCTTCTTCTGTTTCATTTGGAGCAAATTGTAGGCAAAATATCTTCTTCTTCTTCTCCTTCTTCTTCTCAGTTAACAATACAAGACAATGGTGGATTACAGCCAGGGCTGGTTCTAATTTCCCCAGTATATTTATCCAGTATAGTTGCCCCAGTATAATAATTCCAGTATTTGTATAGCGCTTTTCTCTTGTTGGATACAAAGCAGCCTCTAGAGCAGACTCAGTAGGCAGTAGCAGTGTTAGCTGAATAGCTGCTGGCTTACTGAAATGGGAAGAGCCAAGATTTGAACCCAGGTCTCCTATGTCAGAGGCAGACCCCTTAACCATTACACTATCCATTGACAGTATAGGTAGGAAGTATAGTTGCCCCCAGTATAGGTAGCTAGTATAGTTGCCCCAGTATAGGTAGCCAGTATAGTTGCCCCCAGTATAAATTAGCCAGGTAGGTGCCCCCAATAGGTAGCCAGCCTGCTCTCCCCTCCCTCCCTGCTGTTGCAGCGGAACTCAGCGCCAGGTTGGAGGTTGGGGCATCATCCTATATTGTGAAGGAATCTTAAATCCAAAATATGTGACATTTCCATATCTCAGGCCACATTCATTGCACACCGATAATACGGTAATAACAAAGTCACAGTCCCCAAAGAATATGAATCACATTGATACCAGACATGAATGGTGTAGGACATTCCAATACTGAGAAGTTTAATAACTGGGTGGTTGGTAATGTCATCTTCATGCTGTAAAGGAAATATGAGTATACTCGGCCGGACCTTAGCAATCAAATGATATAATTTTCATATAGATCATAAGTATGGTATCTCTTAGAGTGTGTGTGTGTGTGTGTGTGTGTGTGTGTGTGTGTGTGTGTGTGTGTCTGTGTGAGAGTCTGCGTGTGTGTCTGTGTGAGTCTGTGTGTGTGTGAGTTGTGTGTGTGTGTGTGTGTGTGTGTGGGTCTGTGTCTGAGTCTGCGTGTGGATCTGTGTCTGTATGTGAGTCTTTGTTTGTGTGTGTGTGAGTTTGGCTTGTCCTCCTCTCTCATTCAGTGAATACTGTTGTGTCCTCACTTTGATCAGACTCCTTCTATAGACCCTTGCGGAGTGTTTGTTTAATTGAAATCTACAATGTAGCCTTGAGACAGAAGATAGAATGATAGAGCCAGCACTGACCAATGCAGGGAGAAGATGTTATTAAGTGTTAATGATAATGGCCTGGTGTAAATGCTTTGTGAATCAGCATTAATTGCTTTATGTCTAGGGGGCTCGGGGACACACTGCACTGTTTACAGAAAGAAAGAGCAGGAGCACTGAAAGCTCCACATGTCCCTGCCATGGCTTTGATGTGTAATAAAGTAACCAGAGGGCCCAGTCGATATCAGCTCCTTGTAATGACTCAGCTGTGAGGATCATTAATGAATGTCACAGTGGCATACCATATGTTCTCTTACAGGAAAACAAACCAGAAAATAACATTTACAAATCAGCGATGATGTCACCACTCAGTACAGCTCAAAATATTTGCTTCCCTTATTTATATAGCACTGACATTAGACATATTTCAAAGTCCTTCACTCAGTGAAAGAACATGTAACCGCTCACATCTGTCCCTATGACTGAAGGTTCCCATAATCTAGCAGCCCTGCCAAAAGCATAAGCAAGGCCAGTTTTACGCTTTTTGATCCATTAAGGTAGCCATACATCTAGCGATGATGGGCAGATTCAACCAAGAGACAAATCTCTCTCTGATCGAACCTGATTAGAGACAGATCTGTCTGCTGTCCGTACACTGCAGGCTGATTCCCGATCAATTCCATGCTGAAATCGATCAAGAACCAGCCTTGTGATGCCGCAGCCATCGCCACGCTGTGCCGACACTGTCCCCCTAATATCAAATGTGCACCATCCCCCCACCCACAACATCTAAAGCTAGACTAAAGCTACGTATACACATTAGATGATAATCACTTAGAACTCTAGCAAAACAACAATTAACGATATTTCAACTGATCATCGCAGAGCTCGTGACGGACCGACCCTCAACGACACCAGCAAATGACCGATATCAGGAGTCGGTCGTGATCCATCCTGTTGGATTTTTTTCTATGCCAATTGTTCATCAAGGGGAGTGTGTACAGTTAATTAAAAGATGATAAATAATGGTCTACAGATTTTGTATTGTTTGACCTATAACCGGAGCCGGCTCTAGTGTGGGGCGAGAGGGGGCAGGGCCCCCTAAAATAAATGTCTTGCTCCCTCAAACGGGCAGGGCGGGAGGGAGGGGCGGCGGGGGACAGCATAACAGTGGGCAGGGAACGGGCACCTTCCCCCGCCAGACTGTGGGACCCCCGTGGTGAACTGGCTGCGGCGTCTAGTAGATACCACGCCAGTTCATCCCCGCAGCCCGCAGCTCACCACTCCAGCCTGCATAGTCTTCCAGCAGGCAGAGCAGGGCTACAGGAAGATGTCTCCCGAAGCCCTGCACTGGAGACTATTTGTGTCTCCAGTACAGGGCTTTGGGCGCCATCTTCCCGTAGCTGTGCTCTCTGCCTGTCAGTGCGCGACTTTTGCAGGCTGGATGCGCCGCTACAGTAAGATTGTCGGGGAAAGCTGCGCCCAGAGAGAGGAGTATTCTGCAGGTGAGTAAATGCTTTTTTTTTTTACAGGTGATCATTAGTTTTTGGTGAAACGCTGCCCACATTATGAGTATTTTCTAGTGAAACATTGCTGCAGTACGCTTATTTTGTGGTGAAACGCTGGCCACATTACAATTATTTTATTGTGAAACGCTCGCCACGTTACAATTATTTTATGATGAAACGCTGCCCACATTACAATTATTTTTAGTGTAACATTGCCGCATTATGTTTATTTTGTGGTGAAACGCTGCCCACATTATTATTATTTTCTAGTGAAATATTGCCGCATTACGATTATTTTCTGGTGAAACGCTGCTACATTACGATTAATTTCTGGTGCAAAATTGCCGCATTATGATTATTTTATGGTGAATCATTGCTGCGTTGTGATTATTTTCTTGTTCAAGATTGCCACATTATGTTTATTTTATGGTGCATCATTGCTGCGTTGTGATTATTTTGTGGTGCAAGACTACCACATTACAATTATTTTATGGTGAATCATTGCTGTGTTACGAATATTTTCTGGTGAAACATTGCTGCGTTACGATTATTTTATAGTGAAACACTGCTGCACTGCTTTCATTTCATGTGTCAGAAGTAATGATTCTTAAATTTCATGTTTTTGAGGTAATAATTCTTGCATTTCATGTGTCGGAGATAGCGGTTGTTGCATTTTATGTGTTGAGGGTAATGGTTCTGGCATTTCATGTGTCGGAAGTAATAGTTCTTGCATTGGCGCCTCACTGTTACACGGTACCAGTACATTACAGTTAGTACCGCCCACATGAAGTCATGACCATGTCCCTTAAAATGTTTTCTTCCTTCTCTATGTTTTATACTCCACATACTCTTTCACTAGCCCTGGTCATTGCATAGCCCTTATCCTCCTCTTTTCCTCTGCTTCTGTTGAACCGTCACCCTTTTCTCTTCCTCCTCTGCTTCCATGAGCTCTTGTTCTTCACCCTTCCTTGAAGTAGCCAACTATTTTATTTTCTTGCTTCTCTATTTACATAGCATTCTATACTCTCTACCTCCTCCTTTATTTTTCCGTTGAATAGCATACTGCTTTCTTTTCTGACCATTAATACTCTCCTCCTCTTTTGTTGAACACTCACTGAGTTCAATTCAATTTTAAAGGTGCGTACACACCTTTGACTTATGTCACCTGTCAGGTATCAGGACCCGATCCCCTTGGGCAGCACCGCTGGGCCGGCCTGTATAGACACGTGTCAGCTGTGAGCGCATCCTGTTGCAATGCAGGGGGCGGAGGGACAACGAAGGGATGACGGCGCAGCGCGTATGTGACCTCACACAGCGGGGGGAAGCAGCGTGCACAAAGGAGTTGGCCGTCGCTCAGGCCAAGTTGACTCACCTGGACAGATCGCTTGCAGAGAGCTGCTTTACACATGCTTGATTATCAACTAAGGCGGTCATTATTGGCCGCCTCAGCCAACTTTAGTCAAGTGTGCGTACCACCCTTAAGCCACTTGCAGGCAAAAAAATATTCCATTTTTTTCAGTACTTTTTGACCTTCTTTTTGGTACTTTTTCATTATAAAGTGCTAAAAAGTTATTTTAAACAGAAGATGAAAATGTATCTCCTAGGACTTACTTAGGAGAAAACGTGAATTGGATCAGGCCCAGTGATTCTTCCTCCTCCTCCTATGTTTCCTTGCCCATGACCTTCGTCTACCTCTTTCTCTTCTTGAGGTAGCCACTGACATTTACTTCTTCTTCTCCTATTTGCCACCTCCTCTCCTTCTACTGGTTGCTCAACCATCCTTCTTCCTCATTCCTTTCCTCGCTGCACAGCCATTGAACTCCTTTACATTCCTTTATTGATTGTTTTATTATTTACTTACAATACTCTCCTTCAGCTTTCAAATAGAAAGACCATTTTATGGAGAAAGTGGAATGTACAAAGGCATGTACTGCATATAATAATCTCGACATATGTAAATATGCTACGTCTACAGGAAAGTCTCCTTCCCTAGGGTAAAATGCCTTTATCATCATTACTTATTATTATTATTATTATTATTTATTGTATTTATAAAGCGCCAACATATTACGCAGCGATGGACATTAGTTTAGGTTACAGACAATATTTAGGGGTGACATACAGCAATATGACAATACAGGAATACAAGAAAGACCAGATCATGCAGCACAGTATGAGTACAAGGTAATGTTTAGTCAGTCACTGGATGGAGCATGGAGATTAGGCAAGTTAGATTCACTCAGATGCATAGCATGGGTTCACAGTAATGGAGGTGCATGATCAGGTAGGACACAAAAGGAGGAGGACCCTGCCCAAAGGCTTACAATCTAGAGGGAGAGGTAAGGACATGAAAGGTAGGGGACCAGAGTCCAGCTGTGGGTTTAGAGCACTTGTGAGGGGAGGTAGGCCAGAGTGAAAAAGGTGAGTTTTAAAGGCCTTCTTGAAGATGTTGAAGGAGGGGGCTGCCCTAATAGGTGGAGGTAGGGAGTTCCATAGTGTTGGAGCAGCTCTCAAGAAGTCCTGGAGGCGTGCATGGGACTGGGTGATGCGGGGGGGCGGTTAGGCGAAGTTCATTACTTCACAGTTTCTCAGCTAGACATACTGTAAGACAGCCACAGTAATCACTACTGACCAGCAGATATTTACTTTGAAAATATCAAGTACACTAAAGGTGCCCATACATGCATAGATTGCCACCCAATGTAGTAAACCGATCAATCCCTCTCTGATCTGAGAGGGATTATTATTCTTGATGTATAAGTGCCAGCATATTCAGTGGTGCTGTACAAGGTAAGAAACAAACATGGGGTACATAATATACAGACAATGGTGTACACCATATATAGACACTGGTAAAAAAACAAAATACAGAATTGGCTATTACTGTGACAAATGTAACATACTAAATAAAATGTATAAACAATTGCAAGACACAAAATGAATAATAAATTCCAAGACACAAAAGGGTGAGAGGGCCCTGCCCTTGCGAGTTTACAATCTGAAGGAAAAGGGGGGGACACACCAGAGGTGGGGTAGTATACAATATACATACCTAGAGCCAGTGTGTTTTTAGGCTATCCAGTAAGGTGTACGACTTGGCCAGAGGAAGAAGGGGAAGGGCCTAGAGAATATGCTTGTCAGAATAAGTGAGTTTTGAAGGAGCTTTAAAGATTTCAAAGGTTGGAGAATGACTGATATGTTGTGGAAGGGGATTCCAGAGGAGGGGTTAAGCACGTAAGAAATCTTGTAAATGTTAATGCAAGGAGGTGATTCTAGAGGAGGACAAAAGGAGTTCATGTGCTGATCTGACATTGCGGTTGGGTTGCTATCTGGAAACTAGTGAGGAGATGAACAGGGGAGAGAGAATGTGGAGAGCTTGAATCAATCCACACACTGCACATAGATTTTCAATAGGTCTCAGCATGAAATCTAATGAAAGTCGTCTGATGAGAATCGGGTAAAAACGATACATGCATGACTTGCTTTATACTTTATAGGGTTAGTCCGCTTTAGTGAAAAATAATCACTACAGCTCATATCCAGTGGCTGGATGGTGTAATGGTTAAGGGCTCTGCCTCTGACACAGGAGACCAGGGTTCGAATCTCAGCTCTGCCTGTTCAGTAAGCCAGCACCTATTCAGTAGGAGACCTTAGGCAAGTCTCCCTAACACTGCTACTGCCTATAAAGCGCGTCCTTGTGGCTGCAGCTCTGGTGCTTTGAGTCCACCAGGAGAAAAGCGTGATATAAATGTTATTTGTCTTGTCTTGTCTTGTATACAAGTCATCCAATGCTTCCAAAGACTGGCAGCTCTTTACTTTGCACATGGGAGGCAGATTTATCATAAGGCACCGAAAGGCACGTGCCACTGCCTACAGGCACCTGATGATGGAAAGGCAGCTCACTCCCCTTCCCTAGTGCCTTCCTCCTTCCCTATGCAGAGTCCTGAGCAGAGCGTAAATGAGAGGCTACTCACCCGGGACTCGGCATTCCGCTGACGCCTCTAGCTACATAATACCTCTGGCTACCTAATGCTAAGGGACACCTGTAGCTACCTATGATGGACAAGGGAAGTGACAGCTGGGACAGCCAGCACACTTGCGGTGAGGTTCAGTTGGGGTTTTAATGTTTATGGATGGCGGGAAGGACCGTGAAGGCTCTAAGGGATCCAGAGCCTTTCCTCTTCTTAGGTATGTAATTTTTTTTAACATTTTTTTTTACATTTTTTTAGTGGCTTTAGTATTGCTTTAATTGGACAAATAACTAAGTAATCAGCTGTAATAATGCTTAAAGAGGAACTCCAGTGAAAATAATGTAATAAAAAAGTGCTTCATTTTTACAATAATTATGTATAAATGATTTAGTCAGTGTTTGCCCATTGTAAAATCTTTCTTCTCCCTGATTTACATTCTGACATTGTATTCCACGTATGTGGTCTATTTGATCACATGTAGGGAGTGTGCGCTCCAATATGTGGGGTGCACTACAAGACCACTTAGGTCCAGGATCAGTGAGCATTATAGGGGTCCCTCCTGGCTCAGCCACAACATTTCTAATGTGGCGATTGCATTTTCGCCACGTACACCAGGGCAATATGTCTTCGTTCTCTTTCCATGCTCTGGAACGTATACGGTTTTCACAGAGAGGGGGACACCACTATAAGCGCTTGCTGGCCTTGGAAGCCCTCTGGATTTTTAAATTGGGTACTAGGACCCCTTTGGGTTTAAACTCAAGATGGGATTTGGCCCTTGTCACTCACTAGCTGGTGTTGTCCTCTTTCCTGGTTTATCCAGCTTATCCGTGCTCTTTCCAGTACTATACATGGTGACAATGGTCTTACTGCCCATTGTCTTTGAGGTGTGCCATTTATCTTTTAGGTTTTTACCACTTATTGGCTATGTTTTTAGACTTATACATTTATTGTCATATTGTCTATCTTTGATTTTAGATGAATGTACACTGTTCACATATGAGAGGCATCTCCCTGCCTTCTCTGTGGGCGGATTGTGCAGGGACCCTCCCTTTCATCCCATCCCCTCCTTTGGGCGGGATATGTGTGCATATGTATAAAAAGTGTGTTATGTGTTGTACCTTTTAGCCATGAGTAAGGACCTTTGGGTCCGAAACATGTCGGCTTTGTGTTGCTGGATACGTCCTTAATAAAGTCAACAATAAAGTGGACAAGTTGCGGACCATTTTGTCTTCATACAGACATTTATTACATGGTGACATTTTTACTGTTGGCAGGTAATGTAGCTGCTGCATGCTTTTTTTGCAGTTCGAAACAGCTGTAAACAGCTATTTCCCACAATTCAACAAGGTTCACAGACAGGAAACTGCCAGGAGTACCATGGTCCTCAGAGTTTCTTGTGGGAGGGTTTCACCACAATATAAGTCATACAGCGCCCCCTGATGGTCTGTTTGTGAAAAGGAATAGATTTCTCATGTAAAAGGGGGTATCAGCTACTGATTGGGATAAAGTTCAATTCTTGGTCGGAGTTTCTCTTTAACTGTCACCATTGCAATATAGAGAGCTGACCTGAAAGCTGTGAGCTTTTGTCAACAAAAGTGGAATCACGGTGTAAAGTATCAGTCCGTATTCTATGATCTTTACCTGGAATGACTTCCTGATAAGACACGAACTGTAACACGGAGTGACGACTGCATTCTAATAGCACCCAGCATGAAACTTCCTATTACTGTAATGTAATATTAACCTAGAATCCTCATTACAGCTCACTCTAATTCTCTATGTAGGTCATTAAGACTTTCTTCCTCCTTTCCTGTTTTTCTTTTTTTGCCAAATTAAAAATCCAACCTTATCCCTTTAAAACGTATGTAACTACAGTAATAATATAATTTCAAAAGCAGCAGAATATGGTCCTCCTGAGAACACAATAAAAATTTAAGTAGAAAAAAAAAAAGATGAAAATGAAGATTTTTTTTCCTATATAGGACTTACGAGGCCAAATGAGCAAAAAAAGTTAATTACCTGCATCATCTTTTAAGGCACAAAGGACGCCGTCCGCGCCCTCCGTGCTGATCCGCCGGGTCCCCCCGCTCATCAGCCCCCCGGGCCGGCTCCCGACCCCACGACCCGGGTCAGACTCTCCTGCCTCTCCTAAAATGGCCGCTTGATCTGGCCGCGGCTGCGCAGTCCGCATAGCAGCGAATGCGTGGATCGGGGGTTGGCCCTAGAGCTGTGCAGCCGCACTCGTGGCTATGCGGACTGCGCAGCCGTGGCCAGATCAAGTGGCCATTTTAGGAGAGGCAGGAGAGCCTGACCCGGGCCGTGGGGTCGGGAGCTGGCCCGGGGGACTAATGAGCGGAGGGGACCCAGCGGATCGGCACGGAGGGCGCGGACGGCGTCCTCCGTGCCTTAAAAGTTGATGCAGGTAATTAACTGTGTTGGCTGATTTGGCCTCGTGAGTCCTTTAAAGTGTACCTGAGATGGCGCAAGGGAGGCAGATCAAACACAGAGGCATGTTCCCTAGTCCATGACATGCCTCTGTGTCCCCTTTGCACCGCTCTCTGCCCACCCTGCGCCACGCTATCACCCCCTAAATTTGCCGACATGTAGCTTGTCGGCATCTACATGGGAAAGGTGCGTCCCTTGCAGGAGTGGCACGCCTGCAAAACGCCCACTGGGGGCATTCCTAACTCTATCCAGCTCTAATAGGGCAGCTCTGCCTTTCCCCGCCTCCCTGCACTGTTTTCTTTTTACACACAAAGAGCAGAGCTTTCAGCGTCATGACCCCAGGGGTCACAAAAATTTAAGTAAGGGATTGCAAGCCAGTGGCCACAGGAGCAGCAGAGAGAGACAGGGATTGAGGCTACCTGACCCAGCTTGCCCACCGGATCAGGTAGCATTTTTTTTTCTTAAAAAAGTTGCCCACCTTGGATTCCCTTTAAAGTATAACCTGTAATGAAAATAATATGGGAGTATTTCCTTGCTTGCTGGTGTTTTAAAGGGCATTGTATTGATAAGTTTGAACATATTACCTAGGAGAAAACTCAGGAGAAAAGGTGAATTACATATTGGCCACAGTCTCTTGTAGAACGACCACTATGGACATCCAAGGGTGACCACTACCATCAACAATATCAAAAAGGTGCTCATGGGCAAAATCCACATCCAAATGAATAAATCGGAAGCCTCAGCAGTGAGCTGGAATTAATTAGAAGAAAGTAACTTCTTTGTTAATGATCTGAAAAATGATAATGTTTCATTAATATGAATATGGATCATCCTCCAAGCTGCTCATTAAGATGTCAGATATGCTCATATCTATGCAGTGCTGTGTATATCAGGCCCACATGGGAGATTGCCCTATACTCCAACTAGCGAATCCACACATTGTGAGAGAAAGGCTTTAAAGAAACACTGAAGTGGGTCTAAACTCCCTTTTTTAACTTGCAGTTATGTTCATCACTATAACCCCTGCTAAAACGCAGCTATCCCGCAGCAAAACGGGGGGTTAATACCCCCAAAACCCCCCTGCAAAATCCACGACTTTCTTGGTCGTGCATTTTGCTGCTCATGGAGGCAAAGCTATGAGCCACAGCTCTGCCTTCGTGTGCGTCAATCTGTCGGCGGATCTCCGCCTCTCCCCCGCCCCTCTCTGTGAAGGCAGATTGAGAGGGACGGGAAGAGGCGGCGATCAGCCGGGATTGACGCGCTAAGAGGCAGAGCTACAGCCATTAGCTCTGCCTCAAGCAGGAAGCACTCCCCGGACACTGGAGAGGGGATTTGGGGGGTATTAACCCCTCGTTTTGCTGCGGGATAGCGACGTTTTAGCAGGGGTTATAGTGATGAACATAACTACAAGTTAAAAAAGGGAATTTAGACTCATTTCAGAGTTCATTACAAACACTGACAATACTTGTTTACCAGCAACATATCATATACCATGTATATCACAGGGATGATATCTCCAGATACCATCCCACCTGGAACATTTGCTCCTCCCAGGAAACCCTTTTGTCCTCTAGTTTGGTCACCTCCTCTTACTCCACATCCAGGACTTCTCATGAACATCACCTCTCCTTTGGTGCGCTCTCCCACAACCTGTTCAGACAAGCCGATCATTTGCTATAGTTAATATTAGAGGTTCACTGCCTCATACGCTAACCTCTGTGTCTCCCTCCCTAATGTCTCCAAGCCACTACCCTTTAGATTGTAAGCTTGAAAGGGCATGAACCTCCTCCTAGTGTTTCTTATTCTGCTGTAATTTATTATATGAACATGCACCAGTACTGGTGATGTCTCAAACCACACATCAACTATGTATTAGTACTTGTATTGCTGAATGTCTCATTATATATATCTATATTTCCCACTATTTGTTTTGTACTATGTACAGTGCTATATACGATGTTGCCACTATATAAATACAAATAATAATTAACTGCAACCAAAAAATATTTATTAATGATTGCTTGGCATCCTTGAGCTCATAACTATATGTATTTAAAGTGAACCAGAGATGAAGCACCCTCATGTATTTTACCATATGTATCAGTGGGAACATTAGGGAAAACACCTACCCTGCTCTGTTTCATTCTTCACCGTTCAGCTTGCTTCTTAACAGCCCTTATAAAATCCCAGAATGAGCATTCAGTCTGGCTTTGCTCAGGAACCATTATAGCCAAGTCTGTCCTCTGTGATGTCTTTTCAAGCCCAAGCCTGCCCCCTTTTGGCTCTGCTCAGAAATCATTATAGCTGAGTCATTATAGCAAAGCCAGACTGAATGCTCAGTCGGAATTTTATCAGGGGTGGTAACAAGCAAGCTGAACAGTTAAGAATGAAACAGAGAGCAGGGTAGGTGTTTTCTCTAATGTTCCCACTGATATATATGCTAAAATACATGAGGGTGCTTCGTCTCTGGTTCCCTTTAACGTGAACCTGAAGTGAAAATAAACTGATGAGATAAACAACTGTATTTATCCTCCTACTCCCAAAATGATTTTTTTTTTTAGATACCCCATGGTTTTATTTTATTTAAACTTTTACAAAGTAGATTTAATGTTTTGTTGTCTGTGCTCAGTGGCAGCCTGTTAAGTGTCCCTAAATGAAAATATATGGACTATTTCTATCTCCCCCCTGCTCTCAGAAGTTGTATTGTGTTAGGAAAACTTTTATGGCTGTAATTTGCATATCAGTGATGTTTACTATATTCCAGACAAGACAGAAGCTGTCACTTCCATGCCTAGAAATTAACTCTTTCAGGCAGCAAAATAAAACAAGTAAAATAACCTGGTTAATATGTTTTGCACTGAACATCCACATGTTTAACCCATCATAGCACGTGTCGCCTCGGGTGCACTTTAATCAATTACCAGTACGTTAGCCGGATTCAGTCCACGGGGGGTGGGGGGGTGGTGTTTGAGTGATTTTTTGACCTTCAAGGAGTGGGCCCATCCTGAAAATTGCCTTAGTCTCATATACAGTTTATGGTATATGGGAATCCTTAAGCAAGCAGTGACAGCCTGGAATAATAAGATTTTCACACTGATACTTTCAAATTTAGATGTTCTACATCTGTTTACGAAGAACAGTGCACTCCCTGCCTGCATTTCACAATGTGCATGCTGAAATGAGATTTTTACAATTGAAGATTCCCTTCAGTATTGTTGTCACTTCCCATGAAGTTTATTGAACAGACATGTATCAGAATGACACATGCTCGATGCAGAAAACATCTCTCAATTCCTAGATACAAATCATCTCCACACTCTATAGAAGCCTGGGTGCCTCTGCTGGAGGGAGAGGAGTTAGAGGTGGAGAGAGGATTGCAGTGGAGAGAGGTACATACAAGCATTTTTTAGGTATATACACCTATATGCGTACATGTAAAAAAGGCACCTGGAAAAAAGGAATCGGGAGATTGCCACTAGTAGAATATCTGTAAAAATCCCTACAGTATATTCTACAACTGAATTCCAATAGTAAATTATCAGTAATCTTTACAGATGTTTCACTAGGTCCTAACCTAACCCTACTCTCACACAGAACCCTCCCTCTACCGATGCGTAACCCTAAAACCTCCCTCTACTGATGCCTAACCCTAAAACCTTCCTTTACCAATGCCTAACCCTAAGATTTCCTACTACTGATGCTTAAAAGGGCAATATAGCAAAAAAATTGTAAAATTTTAAATATGTGCAAACACATACAAATAAGAAGTACGTTTTTTCCAGAGTAAAATAAACCATAAATTACTTTTCTCCTCTGTTGCTGTCACTTACAGTAGGTAGTAGAAATATGACAGAAGCGACAGGTTTTGGACTAGTCCATCTCTTCATAGGGAATTCTCAGCAAAGTTTTAAAGAGGAGCTACAGTGAAAATAATGTAATAAAAAAGTGCTTAATTTTTACAATAATTATGTATATATGATTTAGTCAGTGTTTTGCTCATTGTAAAATCTTTCCTCTCCCTGATTTACATTTATCACATGGTGACATTTTTACTGCTGGCAGGTGATGTCACTGGAAGGAGATGCTGCTTTCTTTTTTTTCAGTTGCAAACAGCTGTTATTTCCCACAATGCAACAAGGCTCCCACAGTGTGGTGTCAGGACCTCAAAGCTGTGAGGCGCTGACATAATTTGTGGGAGGGGTTTCACCACAAAATCAGCCATACAGAGCCCCACGATGGATTTGAGAAAAGGAATAGATTTCTCATGGGAAAGGGGGTATCAGCTACTGATTGGGAGGAAGTTAAATTCTTGGTCACGGTTTCTCATTAATTCTTTATAAAGATATTCCCTAAAAAGGATTTAAACAATGATACTGGCCAGCTTCCCTGCTCCCTACACAGTTTTTTGGCAGTTTGACAGAGCAACTGCTATTCATGAAGTGCTTTTGACAATAAATAAATCCTTGAGAATTCCCCATGAAGAGATGGACTAGTGCAAAACCTGTCGCTTCTGTCAGATTTCTACTACCTACTGTAAGTGACAACATAGGAGAAAAGTAATTTATGGCTCACTTTACTCTGGAAAAAACATACTTCTTAGTTGTATATGTTTGCACATATTTTGAATTTTACAATTTTTAGCCATAGTGCCCCTTTAACTTTAACCAGCTGAGCGGTCTGGACGAGCTCAGCTCGTCCAACACCGCCAGCGGCTGCCGCTCAGGCCCTGCTGGGCCGATTTTAATGAAATAAAAAGCAGCACACGCAGCCGGCACTTTGCCAGCCGCGTGTGCTGCCTGATCGCCGCCGCTCTGCGGCGATTCGCCGCGAGCAGCGGCGAAAGAGGGTCCCCCCAGCCGCCTGAGCCCAGCGTAGCCGGAACAAAAAGTTCCGGCCAGCGCTAAGGGCTGGATCGGAGGCGGCTGACGTCACGACGTCGGCTGACGTCGATGACGTCACTCCGCTCGTCGCTATGGCGACGATATAAGCAAAACAAGGAAGGCCGCTCATTGCGGCCTTCCTTGTTTATTCTGGGCGCCGGAGGCGATCGGAAGATCGCCTCCGGAGCGCCCTCTAGTGGGCTTTCATGCAGCCAACTTTCAGTTGGCTGCATGAAATAGTTTTTTTTTTATTTAAAAAAAACCCTCCCGCAGCCACCCTGGCGATTTAATCAGAACGCCAGGGTGGTTAAACCTCCCACTCCTCCCAATTCAGCCCCCCACCCCTAGTGATGAGAGAAAATGCCAATATTCTTTTCACATTATTTTTGCAAACATAAGTAAAATTTTCTTTTTGACAAGTAAAAATATGCTTGAATAATTTTGCGTTTTTTTTTGCTTTAATTTTCGCTTTAAACGCGGAAATTTAGTAACTTTTTTTATTTTATTTTACGCTTTCTGTAAGGCCAAATAGGGGCCTAATATGGGGACAGAAAAAATACTTCCTATAACTCTTCGCGTTTTCGAGCAATGCACATTTCGAATATGGCAGTTATTTTTTTCGAAAATTGCTATTTGGTTGAAAATATGTTTTTTTTAAACTCACTATTTGTGAGATGTGGGAGGTGTGGGAGGTTTAAAGTTAAAGGGGCACTATGGTGAAAATGTAAAAAAGAATTGGCATATTTTCGTGGGAAAAACGTGAAAATTAGAAGGGCATTTTCGATGCAAAAATTACTTTGGCAAACATTTGCAAGCAACACTACCCCCCCCCCCCCCCCATCGCACACACCTAAGGAGTGTGCTTCATGTATAATCTTTCACCCTCCCCAATCCCCCAATAAGTGTTGCATATATACTGTATAACAAAATTCTCTGCTGCCCTTCCTCTCTGTATAGCACAGGGGCAAAGTGGAGCACATATACTTACTCCACTGCCGCCCACTGCGGCCAGGTCCTCTTGCTTCCTCTTCAATGCAGCAAGTCAGGGTGCAAGTGTCTCTCCATAGGCTCCTGGTGCATGTCACGTGACACGGGAGCCTATGGAGGAATGGTTCTACACACTGACCGGCTGCAGTGTAGAAAAGGGGAGAGGACCCGGCGCTGGAGTTAGCTATATGTTTTCCGCTGTGCCCCCCTTGCTATTCAGGTGGAGCTAGAGAAAGAGGCGGGCTCCCTTCACTCCTGCCCCCTTCCCCCACCCTTCCCACATATAATCGCGCCCTCGTTCACATCCTCTGCCAGTTGTGAAACATGATGACATGTGTTTCTAACAAAAAATTAACCAAAACGAAAAGTCGCATTTTGTTGAGAAACCTAACTCATGTAAAAATCTGACTTTATCTGAAATTTATTGAAACCAATCTGCTGGCAATAACGTTTAAAACGGATGACAACAAATGTCCTTAACTCCCTTTTTTGCTATTGACCCGTTGATGACAGCAGTAAAGTATATTTACGGTACGTCCTCTGTGCCCTGCATATATGACAAAGGCACATAATATAAATCTGTAGCAGCCAGTGCGCACAAGGGGTATGCTAGTACATGATGCATTTACATGTTCTCATTACACCCAGGGATCAATAGTAAACTAATCAGGAAAGCCTTATCTGAAGTCACACACACACCCACGTTCATGTCATGCAGAGATTGACAGCTAAAAGCAATTCCATGTAACTATTATACTCACCTCTCCCAGTGGCGTAGATAGACGCTATGGGGCCTCATAGCTAAATTTTCATGGGGCCATCATATCTAGGCACTCTTGAGCAATGCTACCTGTCCCTTCCTTATGGATAGGAGTTGATTGGCCAATTTACATTCTCATGCAATGCACAGTGTGTACAGTCCATGAGCACTGAGACAAAGTCAGAGGGTGGAGCAACATATAAAAGTTAAAGTGTAATGGATAACAGAGGCGCCAAAAGGATAAAATCAATTGTTAGAGGCGCGTATTGTGACCTTAAAGGGGAGGTTCAGGGTGGCTCTTAAAAAAATAAAAATGCCCATCCACTTACCTGGGGCTTCCTCCAGCCGTGGGCAGCCAGGACGTGCCCTCGGCGCCGCTCCGCAGGCTCCCGGTCCCCTCCGGTGGCCGACCCGACCTGGCCAGGCCGGCTGCCAGGTCGGGCTCTTCTGCGTTTCAAAATGCGCCTCACGGGGGCGCGCTGACGTCATCGGACGTCCTCCGGGCTGTACTGCGCAGGCGCAGAACTACTGAGCCTGCGCAGTACAGCCCGGAGGACGTCCGATGACGTCAGCGCGCCCCCGTGAGGCGCATTTTGAAACGCAGAAGAGCCCGACCTGGCAGCCGGCCTGGCCAGGTCGGGTCGGCCACCGGAGGGGACCGGGAGCCTGCGGAGCGGCGCCGAGGGCACGTCCTGGCTGCCCACGGCTGGAGGAAGCCCCAGGTAAGTGGATGGGCATTTTTATTTTTTTTAAGAGCCACCCTGAACCTTCCCTTTAAGACTGCACTGTGTGTACTCCTGTTAATTATTGCCTGAGGAAGCGGGAATATACCCGTGAAACGCATTGCGAATATACCCTGGAGTGTACCAATAAATCTACTTTGTTTTTTGAATACACAGCTTGTTGTGTCTGCTTACAGGAGGTGAGTTCACCAACTGCCTCCAAAGCATTTTTAAACTTTTTAACAATTGATTTTATCCTTTTGGCGCCTCTGTTATCCATTACACTAGACATAATATCCACCCCTGGTGGAGGGGGATACTCCTTGTTCTTCCTATCTACAGAGAGCGACTTCTTAACCCTGAGTGAGGACAGGACAATCTCCTCACCTGCCTATTACAGTGGTTGCCTGGAGGTAACCCTGGTTTGTGAGTATAACTTTGTACTCTTTTCTATTTTACCCATTTATTAGTACCTACTACACTATATTTGGCTCTCGGTTCTCTCTTTTTATATATAAAAGTTAAAAGTTGAAAGTCATCAAATACCATCTGGGCCCCCTCTTCTCTAAGGCCCCAAAGCAGGTGCTATGGCTGCTATGGCTATTGCTATGTCCCTGACCTCTCCCTATTCCTGTGATACTGATAACTGATGCTTCAGTAGGCAATCTAGCCTTACCAGCCACGTGTCCTGGTGATGATTTATGCTTATTTTACATTGCAAATTGCTAATGGATTTCTGATTCCGATTTGTGATTTTTACTGGATGCTAGCAACACAAAAAGAAAAACGCAGCAGGCAGGACTTTTTTTTAATTGCATCAAAAATCATAATCGCATATAAAATCACATCAAAAATAGAAATAATTATATGTAGTGTAAAAGATCCCTTAAAGAGAAATAAATATTGTATTCTCCATAGGACTCTCCATTCCAATCACAAATGTTTTCCTAGATCTGGGTAGGCGTTCAGTCGCTGAGCTTGTTTTTTGCCTCTACAGCCTGATGTAAACTAAATCACTTTTGAAATAGATTAGAAGTCCAATTTTTATAGCTGTAGACTGCAATCTTCTCAGAGAGATTCTGTCTGTGCCTTCCTCTTGTACTCTGAATAGAAAGATGATGCAATCTGTCACAAGCCTCCTACTGGCCGGGCTGTTCAATGGCTCCCAGTCTCGTGGATGCAATCGATGCGCTGAAACCGCTGGAACTGGGCAAACAGACAGGCCAGGGGAGAATGTGCAAGCGACAAAATATTTCAAGTATCTGCCCTCTCTATAAGGACAGAGGAACCTGCTCTGACTATTCTCAGCCTGCAGATAAAATTGTTAACACACCCTAGTCTAACTGAAGCAATACAGGTAGCGAATCTTCGTAAAGGCTAGGGTTCTTTTTTTTTTCTGCTCAAATCCAGTAAGTAGCCGCAAAAATGACCTTAAATCTTTTTATTGAAAATGCAATATAAATAATTCATATATACAGAAAAGTATTATAAGTAATAATTGTGAAAACAGTAGCCACACTATAAAATAAAAGGGGAAAAACTCTAAGAAAAGGAATACTTAGGGGTTTTGGAAGAAATCTGTCCTTTGTGGAAGTTCAAGCAAAATGGAAAGTTCCTTTGTTCGGAATTCAATCAAAAATGGAAGCTACCCTGGGTTCTTTTGCTAGCTTGCAACCCTTAGATGTTGGAACATGGAGACTGTTTTTGCTGAAAATGCTGTGTTTCTTTTATACAGATCTGCTCTGGGAGGGGGACTCCGGCTCTGCCCCTGCTGCTAGAGGTTAGGCGTTCCCTGACTTTTGGGGAAAAGTTAAATCCTAAATATAGGATATTTCTAAATATCAAGCCACATTCATTGCACACAAATAGTAATAGCAAATTCACAATCCCCAAAAGAATATGGATTACAATAATACCAGACATGGATAGTGTGTGACATTCTCTTAAGAACTAATCCTAAGAATCCTAAGAACTTTAATAACGGGGTTGCTGGTTATGTCAGCTCCCTGAAAGAGATATGCAAATGTTCGGCAGGACGTTAGCAGTCAAATTATATACTTTTCATAAAGATCACAAGTACGGTATCTCTTTAAAAGCAAAAGTAATACAATACATCTGTTTAATATGGCTCGGACTCTTATCTCCTGGGTGTCTACCTCCTGATGTGCTGAAAGCTTGCTTTCTGCAGTGTGCTCCACCAAATGGCTTAGTGACACTCATGTTAACTGGCTGACTGGGTAAGACTCTTTTGTTCCCAGTAATTAAAGAAAAACACTGTCATCCCAGAATAGGAGCTTGTATCCAACTTGAATAGAGCAGACCCCAGGCTCTGATCTCTGCTACCTCTACACATACAATCTGAATTGTAACGTGAATCACAATCAGTGCAGAAAACCAATTGTGATTGCGTTTTTCACAGTTCATCCATGACTCAATCCATGCAGCATCCCAAAAGTTTGCACATCTTTGCAAACCTTAGGACAGTACTTTGTAATCTTACAAGGTAAGATTCCATGAATCCTTCCAGCCTATACATCTAAATTTAAACCCCTGAGGTTTTTTTTTCTTAGCAAAATTGTAATTTTCCTTTAATAATAAATTCAATGATTTAATTTAACGTAACACAGCGACACAGCAGTCGCTTTTTGAGTCACTTAATATTATGTTTGACTGTGAAACAGATTTGTACCCTGAAACTTGAGCCTTATTTTCTTATTCCTCTGGTATGTGTCACTTTGACATATTTCATCTCAATATATTTCATGGCAAGTGACAGGAGAAGAGAGCCTTCAGATTATGAAAATCTAACTTTCAACACGCCCATTGTGAAATTGTATCTGCAGATGCGGAGCCTCTCCGCCAAAATATGTAAAGTGCTAAGTGGAAAGCCTTAGATAACAGAAGCATTATTGAGAGATGAATTGGAGAGGAATTTGTCAAGATTTAAAAGTTCTGCTTGGGCATTGCACTAACTAATGCTATTTCCTTCTTATTCATTGAGCGCATTCTGTTGATGTAATACTGGTAACTGCATAGAGTTACATCAAAGCTAAAATTCACAAACATTACTTTGCCTAACAAATTTGTCCATTTTCGACATTAGCAAAAGAACAATCTTATTGCCAGTTTTGCTTAGCAAAGTGCAGAGAGGAAGAGATTTATTTCTTTTAGCTCGGTGCTAAATGTAATATTGCCTTCTTAAAGCGGACCTAAAACCAGAACTTCCTCTCTGCTCTACAAGATAAGCAACGGCATAATAACCTTTAAACCATAATAACCTTTGTTACAATTTACAGAACTCTTGCAATAAATATGCGCTGTGTCTACTTCCTGCTTTCATGGAAGCAGAAAAAGGCTTAACATCCTGTGTTTACATATCAGCTGTGTCTGCTGAGGACTGCCAAATGTTATGTGCTAACACACATAACAAATTTCACTTGTGATTACTTACAGATGAGGTGGAATTAGACTAAAAACACACAGGGTGCAGTTCTCTCTATTTTCCTTATGTCCCGTGCAACAGTTCAAGTCCACTTTAAAACAGAAGGTATTTGCAATAATTCAGCTTTAAGTGAGCAACTGTGCTTTCCCATGGTGCATCACTCCTGAATATCATCTCTGTCTGAATGATTGCAAATACCTTCTGTTTTAAGAAGGCAAAACTACACTTAGCTTTACTTTTTGATGCAGGGCTTTTTTGGTCTCTTTTAACCCTTTATACCATCCAGGTGGTTCTGGCTCAACTTGAGCTGGCTGGGTTTTCCTTAGTCCAAGCTCTATCCCATAGAGCCATATCAATCCATGCCATGCACTGATGAGGCCCAAAAAGTCAGAAACAGGCTGTACTGTATGTATATTGGATTGATGTGGCTCTGTATTAGCTGCAGGCTCACTAACCACTAGAGTTGGGCCGAACGGTTCGCCGGCGAACCTGGTTCGCGCGAACCTAGGTGGTTCGCGTGCGGGTACCGCACGCGAACTTTATTGCGGAAAAGTTCGCCCCATTGCGGTTCGCCCCATAATGCACTGAGGGTCAACTTTGACCCTCTACATCACAGTCAGCAGGCCCAGTGTAGCCAATTAGGCTACACTAGCCCCTGGAGCCCCACCCCCCCTTATATAGGCAGGCAGCGGCGGCCGTGGCCACTCGTGTGCCTGCATTAGTTAGAGTAGGGCGAGCTACTGCAGTCTCTCATAGGGAAAGATTAGTTAGCCTTAGCTTGTCCCTGGCTGCATACCTGTTCATTGATCCTGCCACTGCATACCTGTTCATTGATCCTGCCACTGCATACCTGTTCATTGATCCTGCCACTGCATACCTGTTCAGTGATCCTGCCACTGCATACCTGTTCAGTGATCCTGCCACTGCATACCTGTTCATTGATCCTGCCACTGCATACCTGTTCATTGATCCTGCCACTGCATACCTGTTCATTGATCCTGCCACTGCATACCTGTTCATTGATCCTGCCACTGCATACCTGTTCATTGATCCTGCCACTGCATACCTGTTCATTGATCCTGCCACTGCATACCTGTTCAGTGATCCTGCCACTGCATACCTGTTCATTGATCCTGCCACTGCATACCTGTTCTGTGAACCCACCACTGCATACCTGTTCTGTTCAGTGGACCCGCCACTGTATACCTGTTTAGTGAACCCGCCACTGCATACCTGTTCTGTTCAGTGGACCCGCCACTGTATACCTGTTCAGTGGACCCGCCACTGCATACCTGTTCTGTTCAGTGAACCCGCCACTGCATACCTGTTCTGTTCAGTGGAGTTTGGTGTGTCAGTGTGAAGCAGTACCTTAATTACACTCCCTGATTGATGTATACACATGCAAGATGTTTTAAAGCACTTTAGGCCTGTCATTTAGCATTCAATGTGATTTCTGCCCTTAAAACGCTGCTTTGCGTCAAATCCAGATTTTTCCCGGTGACTTTTGGCGTGTATCCCACTCCGCCATGCCCCCCTCCAGGTGTTAGACCCCTTGAAACATCTTTTCCATCACTTTTGTGGCCAGCATAATTTTTTTTTTTTTTCAAAGTTCGCATCCCCATTGAAGTCTATTGCGGTTCGCGAACTTTAACGCGAACCGAACCTTCCGCGAAAGTTCGCGAACCCGGTTCGCGAACCTAAAATCGGAGGTTCGGCCCAACTCTACTAACCACCAGCAGTTGTGGATATGCAAATGAAACCTAATAGCCTCAACTGACCCCCACCCCCCTCTCTCTACACACACACACACACACACACACACACACACACACACACACACACACACACACACACACACACACACACACACACACACACACACACACACACACACACACACACACACACACACACACACACACATGCACACCCACACCACTGCTAAGCTAAATATAAATTTGCCTTCCCGAAACATAAAGTATTTGCAATTATTCAGCTTTATGTGAGCAGGAGTGAACTTCCATATGCAAATCAGTTTATGTTACTCAAAAAACACAATTCTAGTGTTTTTCTTTCATGATGCATCATTGTCACACGACCCGTAATGGCCGGACCGCACAATGCCTTCCAATCGGTTTCAGCACACAGACCATGCAATCTGTGGTCGCATCCGGTGCAAAGAAACTGCTGGAATTTTGGCAGCAGACAGACCAGAGGGAGGCGTGCGATCTATTAAACACAAAATACTTGGCTGCCACCATCTCTGTTACCATGGGACAGAGAATCCCACTGACTGGCCGACTCTAGACCTGCTAATAAAACGGTTAAACACTAGAGTTGGGCCGAACGGTTCGCCTGCGAACGGTTCCATGCGAACTTCAGTGGTTCGCGTTCGCGTCCCGCAGGCGAACCTTTGCGGAAGTTCGGTTCGCCCCATAATGCACATGGAGGGTCAACTTTGACCCTCTACATCACAGTCAGCAGGCCCAGTGTAGCCAATTAGGCTACACTAGCCCCTGGAGCCCCACCCCCCCTTATATAAGGCAGGCAGCGGCGGCCATTACGGCCACTCGTGTGCCTGCATTAGTCAGAGTAGGGCGAGCTGCTGCAGACTGTCTCTCAGGGAAAGATTAGTTAGGCTTAGCTTGTTCCTGTCTGGCTGCATACCTGTTCTGTGAACCCACCACTGCATACCTGTGCTGTGAACCCACCACTGCATACCTGTGCTGTGAACCCACCACTGCATACCTGTTCTGTTCAGTGGACCCGCCACTGCATACTTGTTCTGTTTAGTGAACCGCCACTGTATACCTGTTCTGTTTAGTGAACCCGCCACTGCATACCTGTTCTGTTCAGTGGACCCGCCACTGCATACCTGTTCTGTTTAGTGAACCCGCCACTGCATACCTGTTCTGTTCAGTGGACCCGCCACTGCATACCTGTTCTGTTTAGTGAACCGCCACTGTATACCTGTTCTGTTTAGTGAACCCGCCACTGCATACCTGTTCTGTTCAGTGGACCCGCCACTGCATACCTGTTCTGTGAACCCACCACTGTATACCTGTTCTGTTCAGTGAACCCACCGCATCAGTGCGCATACCTGTGCAGTTAAGTGAACCCGCCACTGCATACCTGTTCTGTTCAGTGGACCCGCCACTGCATACCTGTTCTGTTTAGTGAACCGCCACTGTATACCTGTTCTGTTCAGTGAACCCACCGCATCAGTGCGCATACCTGTGCAGTTAAGTGAACCCGCCACTGCATACCTGTTCTGTTCAGTGGACCCGCCACTGCATACCTGTTCTGTTTAGTGAACCGCCACTGTATACCTGTTCTGTTCAGTGGACCCGCCACTGCATACCTATTCTGTTTAGTGAACCGCCACTGTATACCTGTTCTGTTTAGTGAACCCGCCACTGCATACCTGTTCTGTTCAGTGGACCCGCCACTGCATACCTGTTCTGTGAACCCGCCACTGTATACCTGTTCTGTTCAGTGAACCCACCGCATCAGTGCGCATACCTGTGCAGTTAAGTGAACCCGCCACTGCATACCTGTTCTGTTCAGTGGACCCGCCACTGCATACCTGTTCTGTTTAGTGAACTGCCACTGTATACCTGTTCTGTTTAGTGAACCCGCCACTGCATACCTGTTCTGTTCAGTGAACCCACCGCATCAGTGCGCATACCTGTGCAGTTAAGTGAACCCGCCACTGCATACCTGTTCTGTTCAGTGGACCCGCCACTGCATACCTGTTCTGTTTAGTGAACCGCCACTGTATACCTGTTCTGTTTAGTGAACCCGCCACTGCATACCTGTTCTGTTAAGTGGACCCGCCACTGCATACCTGTTCTGTTTAGTGAACCCGCCACTGCATACCTGTTCTGTTCAGTGGACCCGCCACTGCATACCTGTTCTGTTTAGTGAACCGCCACTGTATACCTGTTCTGTTTAGTGAACCCGCCACTGCATACCTGTTCTGTTCAGTGGACCCGCCACTGCATACCTGTTCTGTTTAGTGAACCCGCCACTGCATACCTGTTCTGTTCAGTGGACCCGCCACTGCATACCTGTTCTGTTTAGTGAACCGCCACTGTATACCTGTTCTGTTTAGTGAACCCGCCACTGCATACCTGTTCTGTTCAGTGGACCCGCCACTGCATACCTGTTCTGTGAACCCACCACTGTATACCTGTTCTGTTCAGTGAACCCACCGCATCAGTGCGCATACCTGTGCAGTTAAGTGAACCCGCCACTGCATACCTGTTCTGTTCAGTGGACCCGCCACTGCATACCTGTTCTGTTTAGTGAACCGCCACTGTATACCTGTTCTGTTCAGTGAACCCACCGCATCAGTGCGCATACCTGTGCAGTTAAGTGAACCCGCCACTGCATACCTGTTCTGTTCAGTGGACCCGCCACTGCATACCTGTTCTGTTTAGTGAACCGCCACTGTATACCTGTTCTGTTCAGTGGACCCGCCACTGCATACCTATTCTGTTTAGTGAACCGCCACTGTATACCTGTTCTGTTTAGTGAACCCGCCACTGCATACCTGTTCTGTTCAGTGGACCCGCCACTGCATACCTGTTCTGTGAACCCGCCACTGTATACCTGTTCTGTTCAGTGAACCCACCGCATCAGTGCGCATACCTGTGCAGTTAAGTGAACCCGCCACTGCATACCTGTTCTGTTCAGTGGACCCGCCACTGCATACCTGTTCTGTTTAGTGAACTGCCACTGTATACCTGTTCTGTTTAGTGAACCCGCCACTGCATACCTGTTCTGTTCAGTGAACCCACCGCATCAGTGCGCATACCTGTGCAGTTAAGTGAACCCGCCACTGCATACCTGTTCTGTTCAGTGGACCCGCCACTGCATACCTGTTCTGTTTAGTGAACCGCCACTGTATACCTGTTCTGTTTAGTGAACCCGCCACTGCATACCTGTTCTGTTAAGTGGACCCGCCACTGCATACCTGTTCTGTTTAGTGAACCCGCCACTGCATACCTGTTCTGTTCAGTGGACCCGCCACTGCATACCTGTTCTGTTTAGTGAACCGCCACTGTATACCTGTTCTGTTTAGTGAACCCGCCACTGCATACCTGTTCTGTTCAGTGGACCCGCCACTGCATACCTGTTCTGTTTAGTGAACCCGCCACTGCATACCTGTTCTGTTCAGTGGACCCGCCACTGCATACCTGTTCTGTTTAGTGAACCGCCACTGTATACCTGTTCTGTTTAGTGAACCCGCCACTGCATACCTGTTCTGTTCAGTGGACCCGCCACTGCATACCTGTGCTGTGAACCCGCCACTGTATACCTGTTCTGTTCAGTGAACCCACCGCATCAGTGCGCATACCTGTGCAGTTAAGTGAACCCGCCACTGCATACCTGTTCTGTTCAGTGGACCCGCCACTGCATACCTGTTCTGTTTAGTGAACCCGCCACTGCATACCTGTTCTGTTCAGTGGACCCGCCACTGCATACCTGTTCTGTTTAGTGAACCGCCACTGTATACCTGTTCTGTTTAGTGAACCCGCCACTGCATACCTGTTCTGTTCAGTGGACCCGCCACTGCATACCTGTTCTGTTTAGTGAACCCGCCACTGCATACCTGTTCTGTTCAGTGGACCCGCCACTGCATACCTGTTCTGTTCAGTGGACCCGCCACTGCATACCTGTTCTGTTTAGTGAACCCGCCACTGCATACCTGTTCTGTTCAGTGGACCCGCCACTGCATACCTGTTCTGTGAACCCGCCACTGTATACCTGTTCTGTTCAGTGAACCCACCGCATCAGTGCGCATACCTGTGCAGTTAAGTGAACCCGCCACTGCATACCTGTTCTGTTCAGTGGACCCGCCACTGCATACCTGTTCTGTTTAGTGAACTGCCACTGTATACCTGTTCTGTTTAGTGAACCCGCCACTGCATACCTGTTCTGTTCAGTGAACCCACCGCATCAGTGCGCATACCTGTGCAGTTAAGTGAACCCGCCACTGCATACCTGTTCTGTTCAGTGGACCCGCCACTGCATACCTGTTCTGTTTAGTGAACTGCCACTGTATACCTGTTCTGTTTAGTGAACCCGCCACTGCATACCTGTTCTGTTCAGTGAACCCACCGCATCAGTGCGCATACCTGTGCAGTTAAGTGAACCCGCCACTGCATACCTGTTCTGTTCAGTGGACCCGCCACTGCATACCTGTTCTGTTCAGTGGACCCGCCACTGCATACCTGTGCTGTGAACCCGCCACTGTATACCTGTTCTGTTCAGTGAACCCACCGCATCAGTGCGCATACCTGTGCAGTTAAGTGAACCCGCCACTGCATACCTGTTCTGTTTAGTGAACCCGCCACTGCATACCTGTTCTGTTCAGTGGACCCGCCACTGCATACCTGTTCTGTTTAGTGAACCCGCCACTGCATACCTGTTCTGTTCAGTGGACCCGCCACTGCATACCTGTTCTGTTCAGTGGACCCGCCACTGCATACCTGTTCTGTTTAGTGAACCCGCCACTGCATACCTGTTCTGTTCAGTGGACCCGCCACTGCATACCTGTTCTGTTTAGTGAACTGCCACTGTATACCTGTTCTGTTTAGTGAACCCGCCACTGCATACCTGTTCTGTTCAGTGAACCCACCGCATCAGTGCGCATACCTGTGCAGTTAAGTGAACCCACTTACCTACGTGAGTGCACGCAGTGTGATATACCACTCCGTGCATACCCGATATGGACAAAACAGGTAGAGGAAGAGGTAGTGGCAGAGCCAGAGGAAGGCCACCCGGCAGGTCTGCGCGAGGTCGTGAAAATGTAATTTCGTGTGGACCTGGCCCACAGTACAGTGCTCGGAAGAAGGCACGTCCCATCACCTCCCAAGATTGTCAGGACGTGGTTGAGTATTTAGCGACACAGAACACCTCATCTTGCTCAGCCACCAGTGCTACTACTAGCACCACTTCCGCTGCATTTGACACTTCGCAAGAATTATTTAGTGGTGAAATCACTGATGCACAGCCATTGTTGTTACAGCCAGATGAATTTTCACCAGCTCATATGTCTGAGTTACGCGGCAACATTATGGATGTAACGTGTAAGGAGGATGAAGGACCTACTGATGTTCGTGCATGTTTGGATTTGTCTGAGGCAAGCGAAGCTGGGCAGGATGATTACGATGATGACGATGATAGGGATCCTCTGTATGTACCCAATAGAGGAGATGAAGAGGGGGACAGTTCAGAGGGGGAGTCAGAGAGTAGGAGGAGGAGAGAAGTTGCTGAAAGAAGCTGGGGCAGCTCTTCGTCAGAAACAGCTGGTGGCAGTGTCCGGCACCATGTATTGCCACCTATGTACAGCCAGCCAACTTGCCCTTCAGCATCAGCTGCTGAGGTCCCCATAGTGCCCACATCCCAGGGTGGCTCAGCGGTGTGGACATTTTTTAATGTGTGTGCCTCAGATCGGACCAAAGCCATCTGTTCGCTCTGCCAACAAAAATTGAGCCGTGGAAAGGCCAACACTCACGTAGGGACAAGTGCCTTACGAAGGCACCTGGAGAAAAGGCACAAACAGCAATGGGATGGCCACCTGAGCAAAAGCAGCAGCAGCACACAAAAGCAAAGCCACCCTCCTTCTCCTCTTCCTCCTCCATCAGGTGCATTATCTGCTTCTGCCGCTTTCTCCCTTCCAACTTCACAGGCGCCCTCCTCCACTCCGCCTCTGCCCTTGAGCGGTTCCTGCTCCTCTGCCCACAGCAGCAGTCAGGTGTCCGTGAAGGAAATGTTTGAGCGGAAGAAGCCAATTTCGGCCAGTCACCCCCTTGCCCGGCGTCTGACAGCTGGCGTGGCGGAACTGTTAGCTCGGCAGCTGTTACCATACCGGCTGGTGGACTCTGAGGCCTTCCGTAAATTTGTGGCCATCGGAACACCGCAGTGGAAGATGCCAGGCCGCACTTATTTTTCGAGAAAGGCCATACCCCAACTGCACCGTGAAGTTGAGAGGCAAGTGGTGTCATCTCTTGCGAAGAGCGTTGGGTCAAGGGTACACCTGACCACGGATGCCTGGTCTGCCAAGCACGGGCAGGGCCGCTACATTACCTACACAGCCCATTGGGTGAACCTGGTGGTGAACGATGGCAAGCAGGGCGCAGCGGACCAAATTGTGACACCTCCACGGCTTGCAGGCAGGCCTCCTGCCACCTCCTCTCCTCCTGCTACATGCTCTTCGCTGTCCTCCTCCTCCTTGGCTGAGTGGCAGTTCTCCTCTCCAGCTACACAGCCCCAGCTCCGCAGGGCCTATGCTGCATGCCAGGTACGACGGTGTCACGCCATCTTAGACATGGCTTGTCTCAAAGCGGAGAGTCACACTGGAGCAGCTCTCCTGGCTGCTCTTAAGAAACAGGTGGATGAGTGGCTGACCCCGCACCACCTGGAGATAGGCAACGTGGTGTGCGACAATGGCAGCAATCTGCTTGCCGCTTTGCATATGGGGAAGCTGACACACATACCCTGCATGGCACATGTCATGAATCTAGTGGTTCAAAGATTTGTGGCAAAGTACCCTGGCTTAGCGAATGTCCTGAAGCAGGCCAGGAAGTTCTGTGGGCATTTGAGGCGGTCTTACACAGCCATGGCACGCTTTGCGGAAATTCAGCGCAAAAACAACATGCCGGTGAGACGCCTCATTTGCGATAGCCCGACTCGCTGGAACTCGACCCTGCTCATGTTCTCCCGCCTGCTAGAACAGAAGAAAGCCGTGACCCACTACCTCTACAACTACAGTAGAATGAAACAGTCTGGGAAGATGGGGATGTTCTGGCCCGACAACTGGACACTGATGGAGAATGCATGCAGGCTCATGCGGCCGTTTGAGGAGGTGACCAACCTGGTGAGCCGCAGTGAGGGCACCATCAGCGACTTAATTCCCTACGCTTACTTCTTGGAGCGTGCTGTGCGTAGAGTGGCGGATGAAGCTGTGAATGAGCGTGACCAGGAACCGTTACGGCAGGAACAGGCATGGGACCAATTTTCATCAGACCCAGCTGTTTCCTCAACACCTGCGGCAGCACAGAGGGGGGAGGAGGAGGAAGAAGAGAAGTCGTGTGCAGAAGACGAATCAGACTCAGAGGATGATGAGCAAGGTGTTTCTTTGGGGGAGGAGGAGGAGGAGGAGGAGGGGACAGCGGCAGGAGAACAACCTCAGCAGGCATCGCAAGGGGCTTGTGCTGCTCAACCTTCCCGTGGTATTGTTCGCGGCTGGGGGGAGGAGGTTGACTTACCTGACGTCACTGAGGAAGAGCAAGAGGAGATGGAGGGTACTGGATCCGACTTTGTGCAGATGTCGTCTTTTATGCTGTCCTGCCTGTTGAGGGACCCCCGTATAAAAAACCTCAAGGGGAATGAGCTGTACTGGGTGGCCACACTACTAGACCCTCGGTACAGGCACAAAGTGGCGGACCTGTTACCAACTCACCGGAAGGTGGAAAGGATGCAGCACATGCAGAACCAGCTGTCAACTATGCTTTACAATGCCTTTAAGGGTGATGTGACGGCACAACGCCAGCAAGGTACCACTGCCACTAATCCTCCTCCCGTGTCCACGCAGTCAAAGACAGGACGCTCCAGCGATCTCATGGTGATGTCGGACATGCGGACGTTCTTTAGTCCAACGCCTCGCCGTAGCCCTTCCGGATCCACCCTCCACCAACGCCTGGAACGGCAGGTAGCCGACTACCTGGCCTTAAGTGTGGATGTAGACACTGCTGTGAACAGCGATGAGGAACCCTTGAACTACTGGGTGCGCAGGCTTGACCTGTGGCCAGAGCTGTCCCAATTTGCCATCCAACTTCTCTCCTGCCCTGCCGCAAGCGTCCTCTCAGAAAGGACCTTCAGCGCAGCTGGAGGCATTGTCACAGAGAAGAGAAGTCGCCTAAGTCACAAAAGTGTTAAGTACCTCACCTTTATCAAAATGAATGAGGCATGGATCCCGGAGGGCTGCTGCCCGCCCCAAGACTAAGTCAGTCCCCGCACATACAGCATCTCTGCCTGCACGCCGTGTGACTGGCTGCCTGGCCTGCCCCAAGAAGACTAAGTCGCTCCCAGTCCCTCCACACAGCATGTCTGCCTGCAGGCCGCTTGACTACCTTCTCCGCCACCACCAACAGGGTCCGGGACTCCAGGCGGATTGCTGAATTTTTTAGGCCGCTGCTAGCAGCGGCCGCTGTAATAATTTTTCGGGTGCGTGTACATGACTGCCTAATATTTCTGGCTGCACTGCGGGCAGCTGCAACAACAAAAGAAAAGGCATGTACATGCGCCCATTCCCCTTCGTGATCATTACCTTGCCGTGGTGAAGGGGCTTGCGTATCACAATGGAGCAATGACCGGCGCCTAGATGAGTGTCTCGGGGGGCACACCCACGATAATAAGGTCGTTGCCTCATTGTGGTCAGACCAAATTTGATCAGCTGGACAGTCACTGTTCTGTCATTCAGCTACATCAGCCAGGTGACCATATGGGCTGTAAAGCCACCAAAACCTGCGCTCTCGCAGGGACGGATCTAGGGGGGGGCAAGCGGGTATCTTGCCCCTGGCGCAGTTTGTTGAATTCTTAAAAAGGCAGCAAAATAAAAGGCAGTTTAGGCGCCAAAACCTGACCTTTAGGCGCCAAAACCTGACCTTGCCCCAGGCGCAACTTGGTCTTGATCCGTCCCTGCACTCTCGCCATGGTGCGCACCAGTAAAGCACGGCCGTCACTACACAAACAGCTGTTTGCGGTGCGTTACACGATGAGTTTGGTGTGTCAGTGTGAAGCAGTACCTTAATTACACTACCTGATTGATGTATACACATGCAAGATGTTTGAAAGCACTTTAGGCCTGTCATTTAGCATTCAATGTGATTTCTGCCCTTAAAACGCTGCTTTGCGTCAAATCCAGATTTTTCCCGGGGACTTTTGGCATGTATCCCACTCCGCCATCCCCCCCTCCAGGTGTTAGACCCCTTGAAACATCTTTTCCATCACTTTTGTGGCCAGCATAATTATTTTTTTTTTCAAAGTTCGCATCCCCATTGAAGTCTATTGCGGTTCGCGAACTTTAACGCGAACCGAACCTTTCGCGAAAGTTCGCGAACCCGGTTCGCGAACCGAAAATCGGAGGTTCGGCCCAACTCTATTAAACACACTCTATTTTATCTAGCTATCAACAATAGGGCGACTCTTCAGAAAGTTGTGTGGCTGAATAGCAGGGGTAGCTGACTTTTTAGAAGTCTTTATTATAATTGCAATATAAATAATTAATATATACAGAAAATCATTAAAATCAACAATTATAGAGACGATCGTAGCGCAGTATGAAAATAAAAATAAGGGATGAAATAAACGGATACTTAAGCCAGGTGAAAATATGTCCTTTCTGGGAAAACACATGAAGTTCTTTGTTTCAGTTAAGGAGCAAAGTTCAGATAAGATGGCCGCTGCTCTTCCTCAAAGCAGCAGCAGGCTCCCGTGAAGATGGAATTCGGAGGAATAATGGAGGAGTCCCTGGCAAGCACTTTTGAATAATACACAGTTTTGGGTAGGGTCTCAGGGTCAGCCCAGTGGCTGGACAGGGTGCGGTTCACCACCTGGGTGGGTTTCTGCTGCCCACCAAATATGACGTTTTACATATCTCGGCTTACACTTCCTGCACACACCTAACAGTCACAGATTCATATTCCTCAGAATATGACAGTTCATATGACATCAAACTTGGGTGCTTTCGAATGCCCGGTTACAAAGTTTGCGGAATACCTCGGGTTCTGGGTATGTCAGTGGCCTCAATTTAATATTAAAATATTCACCAGATCCGGACCAGCAGAATGAGACAACTTTCATACCTCTCATATGAACGGTATTCCTTACACAGGCTAAAAATTATATACAGCATTCATTTTCTCTCTGCTTCCAATGTCGAGCAGTCCAGCCTCCTGCGGAGGTTATCCTGTCTCTTCAAAAAGGCAGTAACACTTGTCATTTAGGGCTTACTCTTGGGTTTGGCATACATGACTGAAAGGAAGTATGGGATAGTATACACACAGTATTCATACAGTAAATCAGAGTAGTAGAGTATACATCAACTACAGTTACTAGTAGACCCAAGCCTGTTTAAAAATGGGCTCTAGGTCTTTTTCCGGCCGGCGCCGCCAGTACACATGCGTGCGCCCCTACTCGCCCACCTCGCTCGCCCGCCCGTACCTGCCCACCTTACTCGCCGCCCACCTCACTCGCCTGCCTCACTCCCTGGTCCCGTCCAGCTGTCTGTTACTGCACAAATGCGCAGTAACAAAACAACTGGGACACAGGGACAGCTGCTGGACGCAGCGACAGTTAGTGTTTTATTATAGAGGATGTAAAAATACAATCTGTCGGTAAAAGTGAAAACCTGGGGAGAGTGGGGGTGGCGTTGAGAGAGTTCAAGCGGTTGACAGCCGAGGGGAAAAAATGCTCTTGTGCCTTGATGGCCCGAAAACCTCCGGCCTGAGAGGGGCACTTCTTGCAGAAGTGATGCATAATGGGAGTGCGATTTTACAGAATTATTTAAAGTTAATGGAGGCTGTAAAATTAAATGAATCTAGCTCCAACTTGTGGTTGCTGTCTACCACAATCATGCAAGCTGCCATCTTGGATTTCGGATTTAAAGCGAAAATTAACCTTTGTAGAAAAAAATGTTGTACAGTAACATTTGAATGCTTTGCAAGTCATTTTGGAATAAAATATTAGTAAAAATAAATATTTTCCATTTTAAGTCTATGGCCAGCTTTGAGTTTCTGAACCGTGAAATGTTTCAAATTATGATTCACCATTACACTATTTGGCAGATAGAACAGACCCAGATTCTCATTTCTCTTCGTGTGTGATTGGCTCAGAATGCAAGAAATAAACCTCTACAGCAGTGTCCAAGATCAACAAAGTTTTGTGCTTAGCTTCCAGTGAAGAGATGTTCAATTTAGACCTGTATTAGTGGGGTTAATGCACCATATTATTCCATATAAGTCCAAACACAATCCCAAAACACAGTAAAATGCATTGTGAAATAGCTTGCAGCCTTAAAGAGGGGTTGTCAGCCACAAAATCAAATTCCATTTACACACTGCTCTGTGTTCATTATGCAACCTGGAACCTCACCCTGCATTGCAAGCACTCCAATCCAATCAGATATGTTTCTGCTGTAATAAATCTTATCCCAGTCAGACTAGATTTATTTGGTACATTTCCCCAAACACATTCCTGCTCCTCACTGATTGGCAGTTCAGTGTGAAACTGCTGGAATCCGATCTTGCTGAGCTTGCATGTTAACAAAGCAAGCTAGCTATGACAGTGCATAGTCTAGGAGAAAAAAAGTAAGGGTGGAAATGACATCAGAATTGGCTTCAGTCAGAGGGAATTAAGATGGCAAATGCCAGGAACATAATTCTCTTTATTTACTTTATAAAATTCACTGAAATCAAAACATGGACAGTACAATACATCTGTTATGTAAGTAGATCAAGTAGTTATCTACTTACTGCCCATAATTATTCATACCCTTGGCAAATTTTGACTTAAAATTACTTTTATTCAACCAGCAAGTAATTTTTGATGGGAAATTACATAGGTGTCTCCCAAAAGATAATAAGACGGTGTATTATTGTGGAAAAAAAACATTTCTCCGTTTTTATTTAAATTTGAGCAAAAAATGTCCTGTCCAAAATTATTCATACCCTTCACAAACTGTCACAGTCTGTGGGAAAATCCAAAATTCTATAACATTCCAAATAGTCCAAGCTGTTCTAAAGCATCCTAATTACCCCGATCAATTGGGAACAGCTGTTTTAATCAATTCAACAGGTGAAAAACAGCAGCTCTCTGCAGTTGGTTTGTGGACAGTCTTGGCTAAGACAAAAAAGCTCAGTGAGGACCTGCGGCTGTGCATTGTGGTTGCTCACAAGTCAAGAAAGGACTATAAGGCCATTTCTAAATGTTTTTCAGTTCCAGTGGCTACAGTGCAAAGTATTATTAAAAAAATACAAGATGTTCTGCACTGTGGAAAATCTCAGAGGACCTGGTCGGAAGCCAAAAGTGACACCTGTGCTAGCCAGGAGGATAGTGAGAGAGGTGAAAAAGAATCTAAGGATCACTGTTAAGACCTTCCTGGTGAATCTGGGCTCTGCTGATGACAATGTCTCAAGGCAGACAATCCAACGGACACTGCACACTGCTGGGTTCCACGGATGCAGAACAAGGAGGACACCACTTCTCCACACAAGGCAAACATAAGCTCACTTGGCCTTTACAAACGCTCATCTGGACAAAGAAGAAGATTTCTGGTCTTCTGTGAAACAAAAATTGAATTGTTTGGTCACAATGATGTTTTCTTCATTTGGCGTAAAAAAGGAGAAGCCTTCAACCCAAAGAACACCATCCCCACTGTCAAACATGAACAGCTAACGGACCAGGGAACCTAATCACAGTAAACGGCACCATGAAAAAAGATTAATACATGAGGATTCTCAACGACATCATCAGGTAGTCTGTAGAGAAACTTGACCTTGGCCACCAATGGACATTTCAGCATGACTATGACCCAAAACACGCAGCAAAAGTGGTGAAGAAATGGTAAGCATACAACAACATTATCATTTTGGAGTGGCCCAGCCAGAGTCCTGACTTAATTCCAATTGAGAATCGGTGGATTCTAAGGGAGCTAAACATCAGGGTGATGGCAAGAAGATCCTCCAACCTGAAAGATTTAGAGCTCATTGCTAAAGATGAATGGGAAAAAATACCCGTGGAGACATGGAAAAAGCTGGTCTGCAATTATAGGAAGCGCCATTTACGCCTATGTCATTTCCCATCAAAAATTACTTGCTGGTTGAATAAAAGTAACTTTAAGTCAAAATTTGCCAGTGGTATGAAAAATTATGGGCTTTTTTCCTGTGACATAGTATAGCTGGCCCTTGTGCTTTAACAGAAGAATAGAAGTGTTGTACCTCGTTAGCCATTAGTCAAAGCAGAACATTTTCAATTATGATGAGACCATTTATAGGCTAACTTTAAATTATTCAGAGAAAATACAAGAGAGGATTTCTAATACAATAGAGCAAGGAGAATTGGCACATTGCCACGTGTGAAACCTTTAATAAACAACATAAATCAAAGTACTTGTACTTGCAAAGTTTTAAAGGGAGCAACATGAAACACCCAAGCACACCTGTCCATGGCCAGTGCCAGTGTGATGGAAAGTTTAGCATGTAGTGTAAAGACTGGCATGGACTCCGCCTCCCCTGCCAGTGGCAGTGTGATGGAAAGTTTAGCATGTAGTGTAAAGACTGGCATGGACTCTGCCTCCCCTGCCAGTGGCAGTGTGATGGAAAGTTTAGCATGTAGTGTAAAGACTGTCATGGACTCTGCCTCCCCTGCCAGTGGCAGTGTGATTGAAACTCCAGGATGTAGTATAAAGACTGGGCATAGACTCAGCTTACCCTGCCAGTGGAACTTCACCGTGCAGTGCGTTGGGCTATCAGTGGACTCCACTTCCGATGCTAATGACAATGTGATGGATATTCCCGTGTGTAGTGTAAAACCCAAGTGTGGACACCACTTCCCCTGCTGATATCGTGCTGATGTGTTTTGAGGGCCTTCCCCTTTCTCAGAGCAAGAGAAATGAATCTGAACTCAAAATATGGATTCTTTGTCTTTTTTTTTTTTCCTAATCGTTAGCATTAGGAGCCCCAACCTCAGCATCTCCTGTGCTTTTTGACGTTTAAAGGGAATCTAAAGTGGAAATAAACTTATAAGATAATGAATTCTATGTGTAGTACAGCTATAAAATAGAACATTAATAGCAAATAAACAAGTCATATATTGTTTCCAGCATAGGACGAGTTAAGAAACTTCAGTTGTTATGAATGCAAAAGAGCCTCTCTGAGCTCCCCATTGGGTCGTTGTTTTCTGGAGCACTTTACATCAAAGAAACAGTGACAGACCGATTTAGATAAGGTTTTTACTTCAGACAAGTTCAAATGAGAATTAGCTCTGCTAACCACACTCTGTATTTTAAACTATAAAACAGAGAAAACTGCGAATATGACAATATGATGCAATGCTATAAAAAGCCATATAACTGAAAATAAAACATGAGACTCTTTTCTTTGCTACTAATGTTTTATTCCTTATCCGTACTACACATACAATTCATTATATCATAAGGGTTTTTTCGCTTCAGTGTCACTTTAACTGCTTGCTGGCTGCATCACGCCGATGGGCGTGGCCGCGGCAGCAGCCCCAAATCCTGGGGCTTCGTTTTTCAGGAGATCGTGCGCACGCTGCATGCGCATCTCCTGCTTGGTAGGTGGAGCTCGGAGACTGTTAGACGGCGAAACCGCTGTCTAATTAGCATGTACAGCCCTGCAATCTACAGCAGCGCTGTACTAGGGACAGCCGTGTGACACGCCTGTCCCCTCTGTAGGCAGGGATGTGATCGGCTGTCATAGGCTGAAGCCTATGACAGCCAATCACGCTGATCGGCTGGCGGGGGGAGGGAGGAGGGAATATATGAATTAAAAAAAATGGAAATGTATTAAAAAATAAACAAATAAATATTAATAAATAAATAAACATCCGGGGGGCGATCTGACCCCACCAACAGAGGTTGGTGGGGAGAAAGGGGGGGGGGGGGGGGGGGGAATCAATTGTGTGCTGTGTTGTGCCGCCCTGCAGCTTGGTCTTAATGCTGCAGTGGCCTATTTTACAAAAAATGGCCTGGTCTTTAGGGGGGTTTAACACTGTGGTCCTCAAGAGGTTAATAAGATCCTCCCCTCTCCCTATTAGATACAGACATGTATTCCAGTACCCCTGCATTTATGTCTCCTGCAACAGACATTTCTTTTTGACATAAGGAGCTGTTAACTAGTGTTGGGCGAACACCTGGATGTTCGGGTTCGCGAACGTTCGCCGAACATGGCCGCGATGTTCGGGTGTTCGCGCCGAACTCTGAACATAATGGAAGTCAATGGGGACCCGAACTTTCGTGCTTTGTAAAGCCTCCTTACATGCTACATACCCCAAATTTACAGGGTATGTGCACCTTGGGAGTGGGTACAAGAGGAAATTTTTTTTAGCAAAAAGAGCTTATACTTTTTGAGAAAATCGATTTTAAAGTTTCAAAGGGAAAACTGTCATTTAAATGCGGGAAATGTCTGTTTTCTTTGCACAGGTAGCATGCATTTTGCCGCCATGCAGTCATAAATGTAATAAAGATAAGAGGTTCCATAAACAGGGACCGGCAACGCTAACCCAGCAGCAGCACACGTGATGGAACAGGAGGAGGCGCAGGAGGAGAAGGCCACGCTTTGAGACACAACAACCCAGGCCTTGCATGAGGACAAGAAGAAGCGTGCGGATAGCATGCTTTTTGCCGCCATGCAGTCATAAATGTAATAAAGATAAAAGGTTCCATAAACAGGGACCGGCAACGCTAACCCAGCAGCAGCACACGTGATGGAACAGGAGGAGGCGCAGGAGGAGAAGGCCACGCTTTCAGACACAACAACCCAGGCCTTGCATGAGGACAAGAAGTGTGCGGATAGCATGCTTTTTGCCGCCATGCAGTCATAAATGTAATAAAGATAAGAGGTTCAATAAACAGGGACCGGCAACGCTAACCCAGCAGCAGCACACATGATGGAACAGGAGGAGGCACAGGAGGAGAAGGCCACGCTTTGAGACACAACAACCCAGGCCTTGCATGAGGACAAGAAGCGTGCAGATAGCATGCATTTTGCCGCCATGCAGTCATAAATGTAATAAAGATAAGAGGTTCCATAAACAGGGACCGGCAACGCTACACCAGCAGCAGCACACGTGATGGAAAAGGAGGAGGCGCAGGAGGAGAAGGCCACGCTTTGCGACACAACAACCCAGGCCTTGCATGAGGACAAGAAGAAGCGTGCGGATAGCATGCTTTTTGCCGCCATGCAGTCATAAATGTAATAAAGATAAGAGGTTCCATAAACAGGGACCGGCAACGCTAACCCAGCAGCAGCACACGTGATGGAACAGGAGGAGGCGCAGGAGGAGAAGGCCACGCTTTCAGACACAACAACCCAGGCCTTGCATGAGGACAAGAAGCGTGCGGATAGCATGCTTTTTGCCGCCATGCAGTCATAAATGTAATAAAGATAAGAGGTTCAATAAACAGGGACCGGCAACGCTAACCCAGCAGCAGCACACGTGATGGAACAGGAGGAGGCGCAGGAGGAGAAGGCCACGCTTTGAGACACAACAACCCAGGCCTTGCATGAGGACAAGAAGAAGCGTGCGGATAGCATGCTTTTTGCCGCCATGCAGTCATAAATGTAATAAAGATAAGAGGTTCCATAAACAGGGACCGGCAACGCTAACCCAGCAGCAGCACACGTGATGGAACAGGAGGAGGCGCAGGAGGAGAAGGCCACGCTTTGAGACACAACAACCCAGGCCTTGCATGAGGACAAGAAGCGTGCGGATAGCATGCATTTTGCCGCCATGCAGTCATAAATGTAATAAAGATAAGAGGTTCCATAAACAGGGACCGGCAACGCTAACCCAGCAGCAGCACACGTGATGGAACAGGAGGAGGCGCAGGAGGAGAAGGCCACGCTTTAAGACACAACAACCCAGGCCTTGCATGAGGACAAGAAGAAGCGTGCGGATAGCATGCTTTTTGCCGCCATGCAGTCATAAATGTAATAAAGATAAGAGGTTCCATAAACAGGGACCGGCAACGCTAACCCAGCAGCAGCACACGTGATGGAACAGGAGGAGGCGCAGGAGGAGAAGGCCACGCTTTCAGACACAACAACCCAGGCCTTGCATGAGGACAAGAAGCGTGCGGATAGCATGCTTTTTGCCGCCATGCAGTCATAAATGTAATAAAGATAAGAGGTGTGGGTGAGCGGTGTACTACTATTCCCAGCAGCGACACAGAGCACAATGCTATACAGGGTGAGCGGTGTACTACTGTTCCCAGCAGACACACAGAGTGGCATTAAACACAATGCTATATAGTGTGGCTGAGCGGTGTTCTACTGTTCCCAGCAGACACACAGAGTGGCAGTAAACTCAATGCTATATAGTGTGGGTGAGCAGTGTACTACTATTCCCAGCAGCGACACAGAGCACAATGCTATACAGGGTGAGCGGTGTACTACTGTTCCCAGCAGACACACAGAGTGGCAGTAAACACAATGCTATATAGTGTGGCTGAGCGGTGTACCACTGTTCCCAGCAGACACACAGAGTGGCAGTAAACTCAATGCTATATAGTGTGGGTGAGCGGTGTACTACTATTCCCAGCAGCGACACAGAGCACAATGCTATATAGGGTGAGCGGTGTACTACTGTTCCCAGATGACACACAGAGTGGCAGTAAACACAATGCTATATAGTGTGGCTGAGCGGTGTACCACTGTTCCCAGCAGACACACAGAGTGGCAGTAAACTCAATGCTTTATAGTGTGGGTGAGCGGTGTACTACTATTCCCAGCAGCGACACAATGACCGGGGGACCCTGGCTAGCCTGGCTGGAGAGAGAACTACCCTGCCTGCCTACCCAAAGCTAAACCCACAGACAAATGGCGGAGAAATGACGTGGATCGGGTATTTATTTATCCGTACCACGTGACCCGTTCGGCCAATCAGAGCGCGTTCGGGTCTGAACCACGTGACACGTTCGGCCAATCACAGCGCTAGCCGAACGTTCGGGGAACGTTCGGCCATGCGCTCTTAGTTCGGCCATATGGCCGAACAGTTTGGCCAAACACCATCAGGTGTTCGGCCGAACTCGAACATCACCCGAACAGTTCTGCAGAACCCAAACAGTGGCGAACACTGTTCGCCCAACACTACTGTTAACCAACTGTTCTTCCTCCTTCAATATATTTTTTTTATTCCTAGCTTCGCCGCTACGTATGTTTTTAAATGGTGCCACTTGACTAGTCTCCCGATAGAATAATAATCCTACGCCTTCTTGAATTAGCATTCTAGCTTAGGGGAGAGAAATGGAGAGAATCCAGAGATGTAACCAGTTGTGTAAAACACGCTCAGGTTTCAAAAATCAGCAAATATTCAGAGTTGTGGGATTTGTGGAATTCAGTATGGCTCCCTCAATGTTTACATGACAGAAAATAAATCTGAATTAAAATCAGCAGGAAACATTTTATTGATAAAAAAAAAGTGCATACTGAGTTCAGGTCCAAGATTGTTCTGGTCATTTGCTGACTTTCCCAGTTACTGCTTCTTCTAACCGGGGTAGTAACATAGGTGGTGGTTGTTGTTCCTGCTTGGGATTCAAAACCCAAAGCTGAGGAGGAAGTGGTATCAAGACACTACCATACCCTAAAGTATTTAACATTCCTTCTTGCCATACCCTGAAGTATTTATCCATTTCTACATAAACAGTTGATAGGAAGGGTTGACTCCAGCATGGTAAGCTGAGCAGGCGTTCTGTGACTCAGTTATTTTCTTAGGGATGAATTTGTTTCTGCATAGCTGTGTAGGATCTGGCTAAGTAAAATCCAAAATGTTTTTTTTTTCAGACTGAAATCTGATTCTTTCAATTGTGAAACATGTTTGGTGTATTTTGAGTAGGAAATATTTTGAACATATGTTCGGAAAAGCTGCCTTGGAACTGTCTACTTTTGGGGGAAACTTGACATTTACTAGGGAGACGTTATTCAGTTTTGTTTAACCACTTGAGGACCACAGTCTTTCTACCCCTTAAGGACCAGAGCCTTTTATTCCATTCAGACCACTGCAGCTTTCACGGTTTATTGCTCGGTCATACAACCTACCACCTAAATGAATTTTCCCTCCTTTTCTTGTCACTAATACAAGTTTCTTTTGGTGCTATTTGATTGCTGCTGTGATTTTTAATTTTTATTATATTCATCAAAAAAGACATGAATTTTGTCAAAAAAATGATTTTTTTTTACTTTCTGTGCTGACATTTTTCAAATAAAGTAAAATGTCTATATACATTTTTGTCCAAATTTATTCTGCTGCATGTCTTTGATAAAAAAAAATTCAATAAGTGTATATTTATTGGTTTGGGTAAAAGTTATAGCGTTTACAAACTATGGTGCCAAAAGGGAATTTTTCCATTTTGAAGCATCTCTGACTTTTCTGAACACCTGTCAGGTTTCATGGGGTGCTAAAATTCCAGGATATTATAAATACCCCCCAAATGACCCCATTCTGGAAAGAAGACATCCCAAAGTATTCAGTGAGAGGCATGGTGAGTTCATAGAAGATTTTATTTTTTGTCACAAGTTAGTGGAAAATGACACTTTGAAACAAAAATAAAACAAAAAAAAAAGTTTCCATTTCTGCTTACTTGTGACAAAAAAAAAAGAAATCTGCCACGGACTCACCATGCCCCTCTCTGAATACCTTGGGGTGTCTACTTTCCAAAATGGGGTCATTTGTGGGGTGTGTTTACTGTCCTGGCATTTTGGGGGGTGCTAAATTGTAAGCACCCCTGTAAAGCCTAAAGGTGCTCATTGGACTTTGGACCCCTTAGCGCAGTTAGGCTGCAAAAAGGGGTCACACATGTGGTATCGCCGTTCTCTAGAGAAATAGTATAATGTGTTTTGGGGTGTATTTTTACACATACCCATGCTGGGTGGGAGAAATATCTCTGTAAATGAGATTTTTTTTTTACACACAATTGTCTATTTACAGAGAGATATCTCCCACCCAGCATGGGCATGTGTAAAAATACTCCCCAAAACACGTTATACTACTTCTCCTGAGTACGGCGATACCACATGTGTAACACTTTTTTGTAGCCTAGGTGCACTAAGGGGCCCAACGTCCTATGAGTACCTTTAGGATTTCACAGGTCATTTTGAAGCATTTGGTTTCTAGACTACTTTAGGGCCCTAAAATGCCAGGGTTGTATAGGAGCCCCACAAATCACCCCATTTTAGAAAGAAGACACCCCAAGGTATTCTGTTAGGAGTATTGTGAGTTCATAGAAGATTTTATTTTTTGTCACAAGTTAGTGGAAATAGATTTTTACTGTGTTTTTCACAAAGTGTCATTTTCCGCTAACTTGTGACAAAACATAAAATCTTCTATGAGCTCACCATACTCCTAACAGAATACCTTGGGGTGTCTTCTTTCTAAAATGGGGTCATTTGTGGGGTTCCTATACTGCCCTGGCATTTTAGGGGCCCTGAACCGTGAGGAGTCGTCCAGAAACCAAATGCCTCAAAATGACCTGTGAAATCCTAAAGGTACTCATAGGACGTTGGGCCCCTTAGCGCAGCTAGGCTGCAAAAAAGTGTCACACATGTGGTATCGCCATACTCAGGAGAAGTAGTATAATGTGTTTTGGGGTGTATTTTTACACATACCCATGCTGGGTGGGAGAAATATCTCTGTAAATGGACAATTGTGTGTAACAAAAATCAAAAAATTGTAATTTACAGAGATATTTCTCCCACCCAGCATGGGTATGTGTAAAAATACACCCCAAAACACATTATACTACTTCTCCTGAGTACGGCGATACCACATGTGTGACACTTTTTTGCAGCTTAGGTGCGCTAAGGGGCCCAACGTCCTATTCACAGGTCATTTTGAGGCATTTGGTTTCTAGACTACTAACGGTTTAGGGCCCCTAAAACGCTAGGGCAGTATAGGAACCCCACAAGTGACCCCATTTTAGAAAGAAGATACCCCAAGGTATTCTGTTAGGAGTATGGTGAGTTCATAGAACATTTTATTTTTTGTCACAAGTTAGCGGAAATTTATTTTTATTGTTTTTTTTTTTTCTTTCACAAAGTGTCATTTTCCACTAACTTGTGACAAAAAATAAAATCTTCTATGAACTCATCATACACCTAACGAAATACCTTGGGGTGTCTTCTTTCTAAAATGGGGTCACTTGGTGGGGTTTCTGTACTGCCCTGGCATTTTAGGGGCCCAAAACCGTGAGGAGTAGTCTGGAAACCAAATGCCTCAAAATGCCTGTTCAGGAGTATAAGCATCTGCAAATTTTGATGACAGGTAGTCTATGAGGGGCCGTATTTTGTGGAAATGGTCATAAGCAGGGTGGCCTCTTAGATGACAGGTTGTATTGGCACTGAAGTGCAGGAAGCGCAGGATGCTCTCAAATCGTGACCTGGGCATGGCAGCAGAGAACATGGGCATGTGATGTATTGAGTGCGTAGACCAATAAGACCGCAATACATTCTTTTTGACTAGACCCATGTTAAGGAGAAGGCCCCAAAAAATGTTACGTTTGGAAACTTGGAGTGGTTTCCACCGAAAAGGCTGGACATGGTAGCTTCTTGGATTGGCGGTTGCGTATTGTGTGGCATAACGGTTGGTTTCAGCGACAATTAAGTCGTAGAGACCAGCAGTGATCAGAAAAAAAAATTCTGTCACTGTGGTCTGGCGTGTGAGGGTTTGGCCGGGTGATCAGAAGCCCGCAGGGGCCAGATTATGGCCTGATCTGATGGATAGGAGTGCTAGGGGGTGACAGGTGGTGACAGGAGGTGATTAATGGGTGTCTCAGTGGGTGATTAGAGGGGAGAATAGATGCAATCAATGCACTGGGGAGGTGATCGGAAGGGGGTCTGAGGGGGATCTGAGGGTTTGGCCGAGTGATCAGGAGCCCACACGGGGCAAATTAGGGCCTGATCTGATGGGTAGGTGTGCTAGGGGGGTGACAGGTGGTGACAGGAGGTGATTGATGGGTGTCTCAAGGTGTGATTAGAGAAGGGAATAGATGCAAGCAATGCACTGGGGACGTGATCGGGGGTGTGGGGGTGGGGTTTGAGGGCGATCCGAGGGTGTGGGCGGGTGATTGGGTGCCCGCAAAGGGGCAGATGAGGGTCTGATCTGATGGGTATGATGGGTAGCAGTGACAGGGGGTTATTGATGGGTGATTGATGGGTGAGAGGGGAGAATAGATGTAAATAATGCACTGGAGAGGTGTTCAGGCGGGGTCTGAGGGTGATCTGAGGGTGCGGGCGGGTGTTTGGGTGCCCGCAAGGGGCAGTTTAGGGTCTAATCTGATGGGTAGCAGTGACAGGTGGTGACAGGGGGTGATGGGGTGATTGATAGGTGATCAGGGTGTGAATAGAGGGGAGAATAGATGCAAGAAATGCACTGGCGAGGTGATCAGGGCTGGGGTCTGAGGGCGTTCTGAGGGTGTGGGCGGGTGATTGGGTGCCCGCAAGGGGCAGATTAGGGCCTGATCTGATGGGTAGCAGTGACAGGTAGTGACGGGGTGATTGATGGGTGTTCAGTGGGTGATTAGAGGAAAGAACAGATGTAAACAATGCACTTCAGAGGCGATCTGAGGACAGGTGTGAAAGCGATCTGAGGGTGTGTGGGGGGGGGGGGTGATCAGGTGCCCGCAAGGGGCAGTTTAGGGTCTTATCTGATGGGTGTTAGTGACAGGGGGTGATTGATGGGTGATTGACAGGTGATTGACAGGTGATCAGTGAGTGATTACAGAGAAGAATAGATGTATACAATACACAGGGCAGATCGGGGGTTAACAACCCGCCGGCGCTTCCGTACGGCCGGCGGGTTGACGTTGCGGGTGGGCAGAGCCAGTTGCCATAGGATGCGTGCGCAACGAGCACGCGATCCCCAGCAGGACAGCGCAGAATGACCCACCGCCGATGTGCGTATTGCGGTCATTCTGCAGTCCACTTTGCCGCCGCCCATCGGCTGTGGGCGGTCGGCAAGTGGTTAAAGGATACCCGATGTGACATGATGAGATAGACGTGTAGGTACAGTGCCTAGCACACAATAACTATGCTGTGTTCCTTTTTTTTCTTTATTCCGCCTGAAAGAGTTAAATATCAGGTATGTAAGTGGCTAACTCAGTCCTGACTCAGACAGGAAGTGACTACGGTGTGACCCTCACTGATAAGAAATTCCCCTTTTTATCTCTTTCTCGCCCTCAGAAGCCATTTTCTGCTAGGAAAGTGTTTTATAGTTGAAATTTCTCATCAGTAAGGGGCACACTGTAGTCACTTCCTGTCTGTCAGGACTGAGTCAGCCACTTACATACCTGATATTTAACTCTTTCAGACAAAGAAAGAAAAAAAGGAACACAGCATAGTTATTTGTGAGCTAGGTACTGTACATACACATGTCTATCTCATCATGTCAAATGTCACTTCGGGTATCCTTTCAACAGAGAGGGTATTTTACAGTGAGTATGCAACTGAATTTTTTTTTATTGTTTTCCTATTCCTAAGATACTGTTGTGGTGTGTGTGTAAGTAAGTGGCACTCACACCCACTCTAACCCAGGGAGGTTGGACCAAAAACTTGCATTCACCAACTGTAACCTTCTATAGTAACATAGTTTGGTTAAAAAAAGATGGGTCCGGTCAAAAATGGTGCATATGAAAAGTGGCGCACGGTGATGCCGCTGTTTTTTCTTTTTTTGTCGCTTATTGTTATTTAACAATAAGCTATAAAATTGTTATTGAACAATAATCTATAAACGTTATTAAACATTCTTTAATGTTTAGCTATAAAACGTTGTAAGTTATTCTCTGTGTCGCCTGCTGTTAATCTCATTAAAAGAGAACCTCAAAGCTGCCATGTCAAATATCAGCCAGATGACGGAGGCTGCCTACAAATATAAATGCCAGGGTTCTGCCACTGCCACTGAAAGTACTTTCTTACCCTGTGCACGATGCTCCCGGCTGGTGGCTGGCTGGCAGTGCCTGCAGTCTAGTTGTGCTGGAAGTGGTCAGGCAGCCGATCCCGTGTGGGTGACCCAGCACACTGCTGCCTGCGCGGCATTCCGGCTCCTGCTGCTGCACTCTCCTCCTGCCAGCATCATCCCCGCTCTTTGCCAACCATCCTCACCCCCGGATCTGCTCTTCCTAGACGGCAGAGAGGTGGCAGGGCTAACGTGTCTGCTCTCCACCCATCCACTCCTCTCTCTTCCCTCCTGCTGCTTGTGTTGAAACTTGAGAAGCCGCCACATATGAGGAAATTGTGCCAATGAATGAGCCAGCAGCGGAGCAACCCTCCTCACGGTGGGCTAATTAACGTTAAAGACGATCAAATGATAATTAGCGATATGCTGCTTTAACAATTTCCCCTTTCAATTAGTTTTTCATCTGTGTGCCATAATTAAACATTGATATTGCTAAATAACGTTAAGACTATGTTTTCAATGCTGGGCCATTTTTTAACATTGGTGCTGTGCGGCATTTTTCTCTGACCCCAAAAAGACATCCGTCCATCAAGTTCAACAAGAAGGGGAAAAAAAAAAAAACACTGTCCTGAGGCCGCACATATCCCAGTTACCTTATTTATTGTGTGTGTTCCCAGCCTGTAGTGCTTCATTTAGTAGGCAATCATCACTTTCCCAGTAGGTGTAAAGCAGTGTCATTTAGTCTGTCACCTTATTGGTGCTGATTCATTGAGTGCATCAATATCAGGCTGAAAACGTTTGCATCATTGAACTAGTGCGGGCGCGTACACACACACACGCACGCACGCACACACGCACGCACGCACGCACGCACACACACACACACACACACACACACACACACACACACACGTGTTACACACATACACACACACACACCTCTGTACTTAAAGAGAGACTGAAGCGAACAAAAATTGCTATTTTACCTTTTAGTTCGCTTCAGTACTCTCAGTAGAAGTAAACCGCCCCATCCCCGAGCCAAAATGAGGGCTTTAGACCCCCCTCCAATCCTTGTGAGACAATACGGGCAGCGCTTCCTGAAAGAGGCAGAGCTTTCTGCTGTAGCTCTGCCTCTACTGATGCCAATCGCTGCGGATCTCCGTCTCTCCCCGCCCCTCTCAGTCTTCTTTCACAGAGAGGGGCGGGGAGAGTCGGAGATCCACATGGCGATTGACGTCAGTAGAGGAAGAGCTACACCTCAAAGCTCTGCCTCCCCGGGCAGCAAAATCCACGACCAAGAAAGTCGTGGGATTTTGCCTTGGGATTTGGGGGGTCTAATGCCCTCGTTTTGGCTCGGGGATGTGGCGGTTTACCTCTACTGAGACTACTGAAGCGAACTACGAGGTAAAAATAGCAATTTGTGTTCACTTCAGAGTCTCTTTAAATATTTAAATACAGTAGAGTCCTGGTTATCTGCAACTCAACTAACCAGAAGTCTCAACCAACCAGCACAAATTGATGGCAGTTCTCGCAGTGGAGAAGGACAACTTTTAGGGTGTTTGTGGGCTCTCCTGTGTTTAAACACTGGCTTCCACAGCTCCCCCAAGGTTAATGTACTTTCAAATTACTGTATTTTACCATTTAATACAGAGTTCATGGTATGTAGATAGAGTTGGGCGTAGTACTATACTATCTAGGCCTATTTTAAAATTAAGTCTCAAGCACACTTATACGGCATCAGCCGATCCCCGTCAGTGGTGGATAACCGAGATTCTACTGCATATGGCTGTGGAGAAAGAAACTTATACCAAGTTGGAGGGGCTGTCATAAGGTGAGGATGGTTTCTCAGTTTGAAACTAAGTGGATTTTTAAGCTTGCTTCTCTGACCCCATTGGGACATAATGTAGAGCCGGATAGCAACAGTTTCATTGCTAATGACTAGCTGTGGTGTCAGTTTTGTTGAATATATAGTATTTCCTCTTCTTCTTAAGTTACAGTTAGCCATTTTTTGTCAACTACAACTAATTAGGTCTCTGCTTAACTAAAGCATGGAATTGTTTCGGTCTGTAGGGCTCATTAATATGCACAAGCACTTTGTCACCTATATGTGTGCGGTGTATGACTTGATGTTACATAACCAGGGAGCATGCAAAAAATTTGTATGATCATAGAGATTGCATGCATCTGCTGATTAGTCTGTTTAACTGGCAGGATAGTGTACTGGTTAAAGGGAACCTGAGATGAGGATTAGCAATAAAATATATATACCTGGGGCTTCCTTTAGCCCCCTCTGGCCTGATTGCTCCCACGGCTTCCTGTTCTTGCCTCTACGTTTGGCTCCGCAATATCCTTTAGTCTGGGGCCAACTGCGAATGCGTGGCCCGGCCGCTCGCGCACTCCTGCCACGCTCACATCACCTGGAGCATTCTGTGCTCCTGGCAACCGGAGCAAGACAGAGGAGCCTGCCTGGCCGTATTGCACATGCGCTGACTGGCCCCAACTGGAGGATTTTCCGGGGCCAGTTGCTGTCGAACGGAGAGGGAGAAGAGGACTCCATTGGAGCGATCAGTCTGGAGGGGGCTGGTGGAAGCCCCGGGTATGTACCTGTATTTTCTGGCATATAAGTAATATTTAACCCAGGAAAATCTTATCAAAAGTTGGAGGTCGTCTTATACGGCAGGCGTCATCTTATAGGACGGGTGCTGAAACTTCCAATCTGTGGTTGCCGCATATGGTGAGGGAGCTCAAAAATGCCTGCGGCCTCCTCCCCGCCGTATGTGGCGACCATATGAAAGCAGCAAGGGCATTGCTGTTCAAGTATGGTAGAAGAAAATCAACTCACCAGGATTTGTGGAAAGAAGTGACTTAGGGCTGGTTCAGACGGACGCTTGTGCAGCGTTTACCGCCAGCGTTCAGGGCTTGGCGTTAAACGCTCCCATTCAAGTGAATGGGAGCGTTTGTACCAAGCTTTTACGCGTGTTTACATGGACGCGGCGTTCGGGTCCCGATTTTCACTGGCGTTCAAGGAGCCCCTGGAAGCTACATGTTGCTTCCAGGGGCGGTTAACCGCGACGGGTAATGTCCCCCTAGGGGAAGAAAGAACGCGACCGCATCTGAACGCAACTCGAACACTGCTGAAAGCCCGAACGCATTGCCACCGCGACACCAATGAACGCGACGCCTCCAAACGTCCGTCTGAACCAGCCCTTAAAGTGGACCCAAATTAAAAATACAAGATTTCAGAAATAAAATCTATATTTTAAATTATAATAATAAATAGCAGCCTTTTTTCAGCTGCATGATGACAAATCTAAAATATTTCACATTTATTGGAGGAACCCCTCCCTTCCTTTCAAATTGCTGGTATTTTTCCGGCAAACTGGTGGAGTAGATGGTGTCCGGCAATGGAGGAATTGCTAATGGCTGCCACCAGTATAACCCTAGCTATGAAAAGAGAAGGGTGAAAAGCATGCACTGAAATGATCATAGGTTTGAAGGAGTGTTTATTTATTTTTGTATGTGTCAGAGTGGTGCAACTAAATATTTTTAATTAAAAAAAATGTTTGGTTTGGGTCCGCTTTAATGCGGTCCTGATGACGAGGTGAGGAGGCACCTCACTGGGAAGGTGTAAGTGAAGGGTGGAGCAAGCTGCAGGCGTTCCGGGACGCATATGGCCTCAATTCACTAAGCTTTATCAAACACTTTATCAAATGTTTGATAATTTACCTCATGGATAAAATCTAATTTTGCATTCACTACAGTGTTATATATTCATCAAATGTTTTATCGATAAAACGTTCAATAAATCTATAACACCTTAGTGAATTCATAATTAGATTTTACCCATGAGGTAAATTATCAAACGTTTGATAAAGTGTTTGTTAAAGCTTAGTGAATTGAGGCCAGGGTATGGAGAAAAGAGAGCGGCACTGTGCCCAGAAAAACACACCTCTTTCACCTGTCTGGCCCGCTCTTGTACCATATTACCATACCTCCTTCTTTGCCTCTCAGATCTCGCTGCTGAGGACCGTAGGGAAGCGGTGCAGGCGCGCATGTGCGAGATCTGTGAGGCAGAAAAGGAGGTAATAGTATACAAGGGCACTCCAGATGGGTGAAAACGGCGTGTTTGTGCTACTGCTCTGATAGTCTTGGAGACAGGGATAGCTAACCAATCCAAGCAGGCTTTGTATACAACAACCAGCCAATGGCTGGTAAGGTACATCGCTTGCCGTGATTGGCTGGTTGTTGTATACCAGGTACCACCTACAGTACATCACCAGTATCTGTACCTGTTTATATAGTATAGCACCAGTACATGCCGGACCGTATACAAATGTCCAACAGTCAAGATACGGCGAGTAAATCCCAAAATGTATATTTTAGCTGGAAAGGTTGGGGGACGTCTTAGACGCCCAGTCATCTTATACGGTACATTTTTTGCAGGGGCCACATCTCAGGTACACTTTAAGGGCTCTGCCTCCGACATAGGCTACACTACTGCGCATAGTGTGCGCAGCTTAATGAATCAACCCCAATGTCTATTTGCTGTTGAACAGGTGAGATATTTACTCGTTCAATCGCCTATCCTGTGTTAGGGTACAATGGGGATTACATTAACTGTATTGTATTTTTGGGTTGTCTTTAAACTCCACATCTCCAAATTAGCACTTTGACATACACAAAAAAGAGACAACGTGATCTCAGGTCAGCGCGCTCCTTCTGTCTGGACGGCCAGCACCGCCTATTCAGAACCCTGCAAACCACAAACACTCTGACAATAGCTTCTAACAGCTTTATCGCTGAGCTCGTTTGCCGTCAATCTAAATAAACTTAAAGGAAATGTCAAAACACTTCACAAAGTTGGATTTTCATGTATTTTTATGAGGAACATGGGAGGGGTTAATGAGAAAACTGTTAATTCAGCCATGGAGTAATTAGGCTGCCTGATTACTAACACTTCTCCCGCTGCGTTAATTTCTCTCTAATAGTCCATAATTAATTTCCTGAACTATTTTCTGAGTTTGTGACTTTAATGCACCAGCCTGCACACATGTGTTCAAATAAAACAGCCGGTTTGGAATGTGTAAACTGCTATTGCTGCGTTTTTTTGTTAATTGGATGCGGGGCCTTTTGTCATACTGTGAATACAGAGTGGCTCTCGCTGCGAATCTGAATCGACAGGCGACAGACATTTACGTGACTGCATTACTCGTTACCCTTCTGTAATTACAGCCCATTATAGAATTTTAATTAGGACAGTCATTTCATATCTATTATGTCTGAAGAACGTTTGTCCCCAAAATGGGAAGATCCATTTAGGATCTGAGAATCACGGAACGGAGCAGGTTTTCCAAGGTACGCTTAGATGAGGAGGCACTTCCACCAGCACAACAGCTCCAATATTTTCAGTATTCTCGGAAGAACTATAGGAAAAAAATGTACGACCGTTCAAATTGCCTCTGTTGGCCCTACAGAATTTGCACACCTTCGCAAAGTACAGTTTATCTGCTCTGAAAGCTGCCATTGTATTTTATTGCATAGCTGCTGAAATTGTATATTAAAATCTATCTAGTGATCACTTCTCAGCTCGTTCTGCTTCTCAGCTCAGTACAGCTCAGTTTTTGCAATTTGCTTATGTTTACCAAATGGCAAAGGAATGTAAAACAAAAGATAGATACAACTAGATAAATAGGTAGATAGATAGGTAGACAGACAAACTTTTCAGCATCCATGAGTAACTGGACTTGTGACTCAGTGCCATTAGGTGACAGAAATATATGGATCCCCCTCTTTTAAAGTAAGTGTTATAATTTATTTATATTGGATGGCCTTGCGCTTCCTTTTTGCGCACTTCACCCTGACCTCAGCATCTGTTCTGTATGACTTTTTTTGCTGTAGAAAACAGGAGCTACATTACTTTTATGGAGTTTTCACCCTGGCCTGCTTATTGTTATGGCTCCTCTGGCTGCAGACACTAAAGACAAGGCCAAAGGAGCCCTGTCCATTACTGGATACCTTTTATGAGATCCTAGCTTGCACACTGGCTACATTAACAGGTCTGGAGCTTGTTACCGCTTTCAAAGCTTCCTTTGTGCTCTAACATCTCTCCCCTGGGAAATGCCATGTTGACAAGTCTGAATTAGCACCATTAATTATTTGACCTGCTTAGAGTATTTAGGTAAACACTATAAAAAGGCCATTTGAATGTCAATGTTTCATTAGCCCGCTCAGTGTAGACTTGTAGGGATACCTCTTTGGCAACGTGTAGTCATAAAACTGGGGTGAGAATTTGTCTGTGATGAAGATAGCTCTGCTGTAAAAGTAAGACCCACAATGCATCACACCAGGACAGTGGGCAGGTCATTGCAATTTGCCTTTTGCTGCCATTGCATTTATTGCATAGCTGCTGTATTTATATATTAAAATCTATCTAGTGATCACTTCTCCGCTTTTTCTGATTCTCAGTTTTGGCAGTTTGCTAATGTTTACTCAATGTATCTGACAAAGGAATGTAAACAAAAGAAAACAGTATCACCTCTTTGGAGGCAGCCAGAAGCTTTCCATCGAAGCAAGGAGCTCTCCACTGAAGAACAAAGTGCAGTGTTTAACTGAATGCTGTTCTGGTACAAATTTTTTTAGTGGTAGTAGATTTTATGCTGTAAAAATTCTTTTAGAACAAAGAGGAAATGCTGACGAGTTTCAACCATTTACCAAACTGACACATCATTGCATTGCAGCGGTTCTAGGGGTGTATTTGGCTATCAGGGACAACAAAGAGATGATTTGCATATTCATCAGTGATGCATTGTGGGATACATCATATTCTCACTCCAACATTAGTAATTGCAAATACCTTCTGTTTTAAGAAGACAAACTTCTGTTTTGAATAACATTTTAATAAGGAGGCTGCTTGGTCCCTTTTAGCCCGTTCCCTACTCTTAGGAGTTCTGGGTCACTATGTGCTTCCTGGGAAATCTATAACTTAAGGTGAGATGCTTATGTGTGTAACTCATGACTTATCCCTCCTTGGGCCTGATGGTGGAAAGTCTGGTAAATTTTAAGTGTGCAGTTAGTGCGTGGTAATTTTATCAGTACTAATGTACTAATTTGTTTCCATTGATCTGATCAAAATCAAACAAATCTACTACCCTACACCAGTTTCTAGATGTGCATTTTTAATCAGTTTGAAACTGAAAATCGATCGGAAGTTGTATATTCATCTTTAGTGTAGCAAATGATTAAAGGCACGTCTGATCAAAGTGAGCGAGGCTGCAAGAAATCAATCATTTTATTGAACTGTCTTTGGCCACCTTTAATTACCCATAATGATTTATCCAACTCCTGATAGAAAATTGTTTCAGGCCATTGGTGTTTCATCAGTGCAAGGTGTGCATTTATTTAGCTCTATGTGTTAAGCCTTTCACAAACACAGATGGTTTTGTCGGACTAGAATCTAATGTGTACAGCAGCTCCTGACACCACTTGGCTGAATGCTGGGCAAGAGGCATTGCTCTCCGTATTCACCCTGCCTGCTCTGTGCATTTCCGAAGTGCACCACTCTCATGGCTGTCCTCCTCTGAATTATAGTTTGTGACGCCACCTAAATCAACGGCCACCAATTAAAGATTGATAGACCTGATACATTTATAAGGTTCCAATTTCCTGGTCATGATCATGCGTTAAACCAGGAAGTCATCACAACAAATCAGAACCTTACAAATCTATCAGCTGATCAAATAGATCACGTGCTTCTCCATGAGTCCTCCTAAGCATTGCCAACCCTAATCACATGCTTCTCCATCAGTTCCCTTAAGCAATGGCAAGGTTTAGGTCAGGTGTGTGTGTGTGTGTGGGGGGGGTTAGAGTTAGGCATCAGGTAGGAAGTTTGTGAGGGGGAGGTTAGGATTAGGCGTCACGTAGGAAGTTTGTGCGGGGGAGCAGAATTAGGGTTAGGCGTCAGGTAAGAATTTTGTGGGGGGGGGGGGTGTTAGGGCTAGGCGTCAGGTAGAAAGTTTGTGTGGCGGTGGGGGCTAGAGTTAAGCTTCAGGTAGGAGGTTTGTGCGGGGGTTATGGTTAGGCGTCAAGTAGGAAGGTTGTGGGCGAGGGGGTTTAGGGTTAGGTGTCATGGGGGTAGATTGTGCGGGGAGGTTAGGCGTCAGGTAGGAAGGTTATGCAGGGGGGTTGGGGTTAGGAGTCAGGTAGGAAGGTTATGCGCGACGGGGTTTAGGGTTAGGTGTCACGGGGGTAGATTGTGCGGGGAGGGAGGGAATAGGGTTAGGCGTCAGGTAGGAAGTTTGTGCAGAAGGGGGTGGCTAGGGTTAGGCGTGGGGGGGGGAGGTTTCTGTGTGAGAGTAAGTTTAGGTTTAGCCATAGTAAAATATCAGTATTAAATACCAATATTTTACTATCGGGATTGCTGAATACCCACATTTCCATGTGTCTTTTCTCGATGTACACCTAAAAATAATTATGAAATATTTGCAACTGTGCAAGTCCAAATGCACAATATGTAACAATATACAAATGGCGTAAAGATGTATCATGTGATTTTGTACTTCTTGATAAGCAGGTGAGCTGCATAAATGGAATGATTCTACTCTGAACCAGCTCTGAGCAGCAAGGCATGAAATAGAAAGTAATCACATTCACTCAGCTTTCAGTGTAGGTTGCTTTATCTGTCTGCCTAGTGAGAATGACACACAAAACAATGGCACATTATGTCACAAGTGCAAACATGGACAGGAACCTATGCAAACCAATGTGCGCTCAGCAGCGTACAGATTCCTCTGAGAATACCACAAACTCACGTTTATGACAGGCTGTGTAAACTTCATTTCCTCCTAACTTCCTCTTACACATTTCCTTGACTGAAAATAGAATACTGATTGCACAGCAAGCTCATAGTGAACCAGAACTCCTAGGAGTGTGTAAGGGGCTAAAAAGGGACCAAAAATCCCTCTTACTAAATGTTTGATTTGTGTGGCTCTGTAGAATAAACAAGCTGACATATCATTGCATTCTATGGTTTCAATGGGCTCTGGAGGTGTGGTTAGCTTACAGGGACAACAAAGGGACAATTTGCATATTCAGCAGTGATGCATTATGGGACACCTCATATGCTCACTCCAACTTGAATAATTGCAAATACCTTCTGTTTGAAGGCACATTTCTGTTTTGCATAGCATTTCAGGTCCTGTTTAGCAGGCTACAAGAATACTGTGGCATTGATAGCATAGTTCTCCAGTGGTTCCAATCCTTACTGAGTGGCAGAACCCAAAATATGTCTATGGGGCCCTTCCTGTCCACCTATGCCCCAGGGCTCAATCCTTTCACCCCTGTTTTTCCTGTTTTATAAGTTAACGTTCGGAAAACGAATCCAAAATCACGGTCTGACATACCACTGCTATGCTGATGATACCCAACTATATCGTTCCTTCAAGCCTGGTGTGACAGATCCAGCTCCAACTATAAACGCTTGCTTAGCCAAACTACAGCAATGGATGAGTGACAACTGGCTGAGACTAAATGCTAAAACTGAAGTCCTTCTGATCGGAGGGCAGTGCATGACAGCAAAATAACTTCAGTTGCAGTCTCTGATCATGTGCGTAGCCTGGGAGTTCTAATTGATGCAAATTTAAACTTCAGAACTCACATCTCTGCTGTGGGGAAACCATCCTATTTTCACCTGAAGAACATCGCAAAAATCAAGCACCTCATCCCCCAGAAGCTCTGACAACCTTAGTTCATGCCTTCATAACATCCTGACTGGACTACTGCAATGCTCTCTACACTGGCCTTCCAAAAAAAGGACTTGTACCGCCTACAGCTGACACAGAATACTGCTGCCAGACTGTTAACCAACCAACCAACCCTGTTACTGCCACATAACACCAGTCCTGCACTCCCTTCACTGGCTATCTATAAAGTGGAGGATCCTATTCAAGATCAGCCTACCGATATTTAAATCACAACATAATCTGGGTCCTGGATACATGAAAGAAATGCTGCAGCTGCGTAGCAATCCCTACAATCTCATATCCACATGCAGGGCTGCTCAAATCCAGATCCGAGAGATACCCGGATAGTTGCTGTCCAGATATCTCCCAGTAAACCTGTGCGGGGTGGGCAGGGGGATCAATCTTACCTGTCTGACGTCTTCTTCGTCCGTCCTTCGTCGCCTCCCACGATGCGCTCCACGCGCGTCACGTAATTACAAACACTTCCTCCTTCAACCCGGAAGGAGGAAGTGTTTGTAATCACGTGACCGCCGCTTGGACCGCATCGTGGGAGGCGCCGAGGGATGGACCAAAAGAAGACGTCAGACAGATATGATTGACCCCCCTGCCCACCCCGCACAGGTAACTGGAAGATATCCGGATAGAACTATCCAAATGTCTCCCGGATTGGATTTGAGCAGCCCTGTCCACATGTTATAATAATCTAGTTCAGGAACCCCAGGGTTCCTTAAGTACTCTGCCGGGGTTCCTTAGCATTAGCATTATAACAGGTGGTACTTTAACAAGAAACACTAAATTGGAGGGTCAGGAGACAGTATAAAAAGTGGCAGTGTAATAGTGATTAGTGAAATAAATAGCCACACATACTTTTAAACACTTGACGACCGCAGTGTTAAACCCCCCTAAAGACCGGGCCATTTTTCACTTAATAGGCCACTGCAGCATTAAGACATCACTGCAGGGCCGTACATGTCAGCACACAAGTGATCCCACCCCCTCCCTTTTCTCCCAATCAACAGAGCTTGCTGTTGGTGGGATCTGATCGCTCCCCCAATGTTTATTTTTAGACAAAATATTTGTTAGCATTTTTCTAATGTATTTTAACACTTTTTGTTTATTTTTTCCCTAGGCCCGCCCTCCCTCCCCCCCGCCAGCCAATCCTTGTGATCAGCTGTCATAGGCTTCAGCCTATGAAAGCCGATCACTTCTGTCTCCCCCAGGGGGACCGCCATGTCACACGGCTGTCCCCAGTACAGCACTGCCGTGGATCGCATCGCTGTACAGACTAATTAGATGGTGGTTTCGCCATCTAATAATCTCCTAGCGGCTATTGCCGCTGGAAGGCTGATGGCAGAGCAGATCTCCGTCATTCAAGCGAGGATGCACGCGCATCAGCGCGCGCGATCTCCTGCAAAAAAGGCCCACAGTACCTTACACAGATGGGCGTTAGGCAGTCTTGGGGCTGCCGTCACGCCTATCGGCGTGACGCGATCGGCTAGAGGTTAAAGACCATGCCTCCTCCAAAATAAATGTAGGGGTTCCTCGAGATCAAAAGATCTAAAAATTGTTTTCAGGGGTTCCTCCAGGGTAGAAAGGTTGAGAAAGGATGATCTAGTTATACCCAGGGGCGTAGCAATAGGGGGTTCAGAGGTAGCGACTGCATCGGGGCCCTTGGGCCAGAGGGGCCCCAAAGGGCCCTCCCTCAGCTACAGTATTAGGTCTTTATTGGTCCTGTGCTGATAATAATCACTTCTATAGATACTTTGAATAGTAGTAATCATTAACAAACTTCAACCCCATTCCTTTACTGCACCTCTGACACTGTGGTTGCCATTGGCAGGTTTTAGTACAATGTATCAATTGTTATGTATAGAGTGCTTGGGGAGCCCCATTGTAAAACTTTCATCAGGGCCCACAGCTCCTTAGTTACATCACTGGTTATACCCAGAGTCCACCTGGAAACTTTTGGTCCCAGAGCCTTCTGTCATGCTGCTCCCACATTATGGAATTCCTTACCTCAGCAGATCAGGACAGCTCCATCTTTGGACGTGTTTAAATCCAGACTGAAAACACATCTGTTCAGTTTGGCATTTGCAGAAATATAATTTTTGAGTCCTATGGGAGAATTCTCTTTTGGGAGAATAAGAACACTAAAGGTAGCCATACACTGGTAGATTTGCCATCATATTCGACCAACAGATAGATCCCTCTCTGATCGAATCTGATCAGAGAGGGATCGTATGGCTGCCTTTACTGCAAACAGATTGTGAACCGATTTCAGCCTGAAACCGTTCACAATCTGTGGTGGTGGTTCTGCTGCTGCCGCCGCTCCCCCCCCCCCCCCCCACATACATTACCTGCTCCACCGGCGCGACTCCCCGGGTCTCCGCTGTCTTCTCCGCTCTGGTCTGGTCTCCGGGTCCGGCATGCTTCACTTCCCCCTGTCTGGGGGAAGTTTAAACAGTAGAGCGCCCTCTACTGTTTAAACTTCCTGCCGGGACAGGAAGACGTGAAGCATGCCGGACCCGGAGACCAGACCAGAGCGGAGAAGACAGCGGAGACCTGGGGAGTCGCGCTGGCGGAGCAGGTAATGTATTGCAGCTGTATTGCGTCGGTCGTCGGGCACTCGAACGCCGCTAGCGACACGCTCCCTACCCGCGGGCGATCGACGGTAATTTCCCGCACGGAGCGATCAACGGGATCGATCTATTTCGTTTAGCGTGTAGCGTAAACGATGTGACAGCAGATTCGATCCCAGTGATCGAATGCTGTCGATCGGCGGGGAATCGGCCCGGTGTCTGGCCAGCTTAAAAGACTGAAACCGACTATGGGGAAAAGGACACTAAAATACTGTGGGGTGGAGAGTGTGCTAAAAAGTTGCACAACCCTAGAGCTCATCATTCTATATCTGTCATGTGTGGCAATAGCCTCACCAAGCCCTTGGCAGGATCAGGCTTTGTATGATCAGCCATATGTAATTTCATCAGGATAGAAATAAACAGTGCTTAGCGTCTCGTAGCTTTCTGCACTCTCTGGCCAAGTAGGCCCCACACTAGGCCTCATGTGTTTTCTGAGCCAGAACGCACAGCACAAACCTTACTAATTCCTGGTTCTCTTATCTGAAGCGTCCTTTGAGGGAAGTTGTGTAATGCACACAGCATTCAATTTCAACCATTTCCTGGATACAAAAACACAACTTAGCGTTTTACAGCAAGTTACTATTTACCTTGTCACAGAGAATTCAGTTGAGGCAATATTTACATGTCGCACACACAACTGATATTAATGAGCATTAAGAAGCCACTTATTTCATATACAGCACGTCAACAGGCCTATAATAGGCGGAAGAGTAACTAAGGTCATAGAATGTGTACCTGAAATAACCAAACTGACAGATTAGGCGTACGTTAAAAAGGGGCGCTGGGAAAAAAGGGCGCGGGGTTTTAAACGATAAGCATGGATAACGTTTAAAAATGTATTGTACTGTATTTCGTTTAAAATTAATGTTTTATAAAGTTATAAATCATTAAATAATGTGCATTAAATCGGCAATTGTAAAAACGTTAATCTTTGGTTTAAATAGTGAAACGTATAATAACGTTTAAAAAAAAAATTACTAAGTAACCCTCTCTGTACCTACCCCTAACCCCTAGACCCCCCCCTGTTGATGCCTAAACCTAAGACCCCCCCTGTTGGTGCCTAAGTAACCCTCCCTGTACCTACCCCTAACCCCTAGACCCCCCTGTTAGTGCCTAAACCTAAGACCCCCCTGTTGATGCCTAAACCTAAGACCCCCCTGTTGGTGCCTAAACCTAAGACCCCCTGTTGGTGCCTAAACCTAAGACCCCCCCTGTTGGTGCCTAAACCTAAGACCCCCTGTTGGTGCCTAAACCTAAGACCCCCCTGGTGGTGCCTAAACCTAAGACCCCCCTGTTGGTGCCTAAACCTAAGACCCCCCTGTTGGTGCCTAAACCTAAGACCCCCCTGTTGGTGCCTAAACCTAAGACCCCCCTGTTGGTGCCTAAACCTAAGACCCCCCTGTGATAAGCATTAATAACGTTTCAAAAACATATTGTGCGGTTTTTTCGTTTAAAAATAATGTAAAAAAAAAAATTGTACTGTTTTTCGTTTAAAAATAATGTTTGAAAAAAATATTGTACTGTTTTTCGTTTAAAAATAATATTAAAAAATGTATAAATCATTAAATAATGTGTAATCATGAGAAGCAGTAATAAAACATTAAGTCTCCGGGCGCCGCTTTTAAAACGCTATTTTTCTCCGGCGCCCTTTTTTCCTATCGGGCGCCCATTAAACGATATTTATTATGGGAGTGAATGGCGGCGCCCGATTTGTCCACTAGCCTCCTGCGCCCTTTTTTACTGTTCCCGACAGATTAGACCCTGGATTCCTTTAACAACACTCCTAGCACACAACAGGCTGTGAGATGTGTGACAAACTTTAGCAAAAAGGAAAAAAAATAATAATCAATACATTGCAAAGCGAAAAGTAAAAAAAAATAGAAGGTAGATTAAGAAATGATTGATATTCACCAGAGAAATGTTCACCTCCCATTCATTAGCCTATAACTTTAACACTACTTATCACAATGAACTGATCTATATCTTGTTTTTTCCGCCACCAATTAGGCTTTCTTTGGGGGGTACATTTTAATTCTTTTTTACTTTTAGTTGTAGTTTTACTTTTTGGCCACAAGATGGCGGCCATGAGTTTGTTTACATGACGTCACTCTAAGCGTAACATACGCTTAGAGCGACGCATGGGGGAGGTAACAACCAGAAAAGGTGCAGCTTCCGAGAGAAGCTGTCGCTTTTTCAGCGGGGGAGAGGAATCAGTGATCGGGCACCATAGCCCGATTCACTGATTGCCTGGCTAACGAACCGCGGGCCGGGAGCGCGCGTGCACACGCACGATTGGCCGCGGGAGCGTGCGGGAGCGCGCATGGTTCCTGGACGTAGTTTCTACGTCCAGGAACCAAAATAGGTTAACCAATGTACAACGCTGCGTAATATGTTGGTGCTTTATAAATACAATAAATAAATAAGTGTATGGTCACCCTAAGGTCTAGGCAGGGGTGTAACTACAATTCATGGGTCTCCCCAACAAAACTTTGATGGGCTTCCACCAAGCAATCACACTCTTTCATTTGCCTACCTTTGGTGACCCTCACATCCCTGGGGCGTATCTTGCAATGGTCATAAGTGTGGCCATCATAACCCATTACAAGTGAGGCCACAAAAACACTTGATCTGATAGATAGACCCCTTTATTGGAGGAAGGGAAGGGTAGTAATTGGGCCGCCTCACATCTCTCCCCCCCCCCCAACCCCCCCCCCCCTGTTGCATGGGCTGCTTTCCTGTAGTTATGCCTTTGGGTCCTGGCTGCTACCTTCTCTCAGTGTCTCCCCTACTTCATCTTACCAAACAGCTGGGGGGGGGGGGGAGGACAACACTGCCACCATGTCTAGGGCCTCATTTTACCTTAGTCCATCTCTGGGGTTGGGTGTCTTTTTTGTGTTAGGGAGGGTGACTAAATTAATCAAAAAGAAACCCGGCGTGGTGAAAATGTTTGCAACTTTATAATATTTTGCGATTGGTTGCAATCATTTATACTCATAGCTATCAGAAAGTGCAACCTAACCATTGATTTCAATGTATTTGTATCAGAAAATGCAACCCAACCTAACCCCATTATCACACAGAACCCTCCCCTAGTGGGTATCTAATAACCCCCCCCCCCCCCCAGAGAGAATAAAGAACCCCCCTTATAGGCAAGTAATGACCCCCCCCCTGGAGGGAAGTAATCACTCCCCCCCCCCCTGCTTGTGGGCAACTAATACCTGATTACCCCTCCCCCCCTCCGAGGGAATTAAACACCGGCAGTTGCAAATAATGACAGCCAGGAAATGTGAAAGAAGGTGCACGTGTGCAGTTAAGAACAGTCCATTCAAGTTGCAAAATATCACAGGTTGCAATGAGGGCCGGGCCGAGGCAAGAGAGGCTTCAGCCTCAGGGCGCAGTGTAGGAGGGGGCACACAACTCACTCAGCTATCATTCATATTGTGCTTGAAGCAGAGAGAAATAAGAAAAGAGGATACATGGCAGTGACTGCAAGCCAGATAACTAGAGATTAAGGTGTTGGGGGCCCTGGGGCACCTCTTAGTCTAATAGCAATCAGTGTGTGACAGCTGGGGTGGGAGGGATGGAGGGGCGCACTTTGGTGTCTCAGGCTTGGGTGCTGGAGGGCCTTGTCCCGGCTCCAGTTGCAATATTTTTCATTACACCGGAACATGGACTTTAACTCAAGGGTGGGCCAAGCCTCAAGCAAAATATTTTTTTATAGAAGTTTCAACGAGAGAGTTTTCAGTAGAAGAATTCTAGATCTGAGACAGCGATTGCATTGACACAGCAGCAGCAGGTACATACAAAGAGGTGACTGAAGGAGAGAAGAACTGTACATTTCCAGGAACACTTGTTTCACAAAAATGCAGGCAGACTACTCCCCCAGGCAGCTCATTTTTTTTCTACTAACAAGAGACAAATAGTGAGCCACACAAGTATTTCACAGGATGAAGACACCAGGAGGACACGCTCCAGGTGATCTGAATGTCCTCTCTCAGACTCTTCTCCTCCTTGTCCATCCCCATGACTGCTCAGCAGACAGAGGTCACAAAGTCATCCCTTTAATTAGTGTCTCGCAGATGGAGAGGGCCAGTGAAACCTCATGGTGGGGGAGGGCAGGAGAGGAGAAGGAATGCACAGAGGTGTAATGAAAGCTGTCCTTTAACAGTTTAATCAAGGAATGGCAAAAATGTGCACTTCCACAGGAAAGACCAAAGCCTGCGGGAATGTGTTTCTTCTGTCCTAGAGTGGCCTAATGGCCCATACTCACGGGCTACAATTGTCGCCGCAACCACGTGGCGCGCGCGTGTTGCGGCGACAGGTCGCCCGTGAGTATGAGGCGCGCACCCCGAACCGTCGCTCGCCGCTGCTGTCACCAGGCGATCGGCGGCGGTCAATCGCATGGCAACAGTTGCCGCCGCAACTTCGCCGCAACAGTCGCTAGTCCGTGTGTGTATGCAGACTAGTGACAGCAACCTAATTGCCGGAGCATTGAGTTTCCGGCAAGGGGGAGGAACGTCGGCGACAGCTTCCGTCGCATCCCTAGTCCCACTTCCACGTGTGTATGCGGAGGGACCTGGCAACGAGCTGTCGCCGAACTGTCGCACACACGCTGCCGTGTGCTAGCGACATGCTAGAAAAGTAGCCCGTGAGTATGGGCCATTACTCTGCGGACTGAAAAAGAAGCTGCAATGACCAAAATCCATTGGCTTTTAAGCGGCTCTTCAATAAATTTTAGAGCAGAGTAACCAAGCAACTCAGTGTGACCCAAACCACTAGAAATTTGCCTTCTTAAAACAGAAGGAAATTTGCAATAATTCAGCTATAAGTGAACATTTGTGGTTATCCACAATGCACCACTACTGAATATGAAAATTATCTCTTTTCGCCCCTGTAAGCCAGGCTAGCATCCAGAACCGCTGGTGTATAGCAAGCCTATAGCTTTAAATATTACACAGCCACACCATCCCCACATGTAGACAGCCTGTTTCAGGCTTTTGGTCCTCATCAGTGCATGGCAGAAATTGATAAGGCTGCAGAGGCGTAGCAATAGCCATAGCAATCATAGCAACTGCTATGAGGCCCTGGAGCAGAGGGGACCCAGGTTGCACTTGATGTGTTCACTACTAACTCTCCTTTGTTTCTCCACCCTCTGACTGTGTCTCTTAGCCCATCGTCTATACACAGTGTACATTGCATGGTAATGTAATCTGCCCAAGTAACTCATATCTATAGGGTAGGAGCAGGTGGCAATGCGCAAGAGTGCCTATATCTAAGGGTCCCGTGAAAATGTTGCTATGGGGCCCCATAAGTTCTAGCTACGCCACTGTAAGGCTGTTTAGGATAAGGCTTGGACCAGTACAATAGAGTAACCAAGCAGCTCGGGGTGACCCAAACCACAAGGGGCTTGATTCACAAAGCGGTGATAACTCAGTTATCACGCCTAAAAGACTTTAGGCGTGATAAGCCGTGCAAAGCTAAGTTATCAACCAATTTTTGCTGCTCTTCGCGCGAAGCTCCCGCGCGCAAAGTTTTGCGCGCAAACGCACAGGCGCGCGCGCAAAGTCCCATAGGGTTCAATGGGCGCTGCACGCGAAGCGCGGGGCGCTTCATGCGCAATCGCGCGGGCGCACGCGCAAAACTTTACGCGCGGAAAATTCGCGCGAGTTTCTTCTTATCATGCCTAAAGTGAGTTTAGGCGTGATAAGGGGCTTTTTACAGGCGTGCAAACACTTTGCACCGCTTTGTGAATCAAGCCCTAGGAATGTATAGGCGGATAAAAGAGACTGAAAAGCTTGGTGAAGTTTGCCTTCTTAAAACAGAAGGAAATTTGCAATATTTTCAGCTATAAGTGAACATTTGTGGTTACCCACAATGCACCACTACTGAACATGCAAATTATCTCTTTTCGCCCCCTGTAAGCTAGGCAAGCTAGACACTCCAGCAGCTCTGGATGTACGTTTGGCCTTTCAGGAACAGAAAGAAATGATTTGCATATTCATAGTGGCGTAACTAAGGAGCTTGCGACTCCGATGCAGGGTTTTCATGGAACCCCAAGAACTGTATCGATATGGAGCCGCAAAATCTATCAAGACAGCTGCAGTGTCAGAGAGGTGTATTTACAGTAAGGAAACAGTTAGATAAGGATTACCACTATGCAATACACATACAGATGTGTTCATTGCCCTCATAGCACCAATGAAAAGCAAAAAGGATGGATGAATGGATGAAGGGGGCAGAGGCGGACATAGGCCTGTGCAGGCCGTACGGCTATCTCCGCTGTCTTCTTCTCCGTGCTGGGCTCTGAGTCCGGCTGGCTTCACTGAACTTCCTGTCCCGGCAGGAAGTTTAAACAGTAGAGCGCCCTCTACTGTTCCCCGGACAGGAAGTTCAGTGAAGCCAGCCGGACTCGGAGCCCAGCGCGGAGATGACAACAGCGGAGACCGGGGGACTCGCGCAGGCGGAGCAGGTAATGTATAGCTGGGGGGCAGGCGGCGGCAGCTCCACAGATTGCGATCGGTTTCATGCTGAAATCGATTCAATCTGTTTGCAGTAAAGGCAGCCATACGATCCCTCTCTGATCAGATTCGATCAGAGAGGGATCTATCTGTTGGTCGATCTGATGGCAAATCGACCAGTGTATGGCCACCTTTAGAAAGCTTCAGTTTTTATCTATGCAGACGCAGTCCACCCGTGCGCGCTACCCTGCCACACTGCTGTGGCTGGGAGCATTCTGCACCTGCGCAGGTGCAGAACACTCCCAGCAATGGATGTGGTGGGGAGGACATGCGCGGCCCAGCCATGCACTTGCCACCCACCGCGCTCCCATGGTGGATTCTAGTCTGCAATGACAGATCGCCTTGTTGTTGGGTGTTCTGCCATTGATATAAGATGAAATTTTCTCAGAGAAATTTAGTCTGTGCCTTCCTGCTTTGTAACCTGAACATCAGAATGATGCAATCCAAACAGCTACACCAACATGCATCAGCAACAAACACACATCTAGTCATGGCAGCAAATTGATTTTTAGCTACAGAAAACGTGTTTGGCGTAAGGAGGAACCCTTTGATCACTATCTACTAGATGATGTTTTTAGATTTGTGTCTGGACATGAGCTTTAAATCATTACTGTCATGTGACAGCCACCCGAGTACAGAACTGTGCAATGAACTTTTAACTCCTGGTAACACAGCAGCCAAGTATTCACCAAAATGATTTATGGAATTTAATTAAAGCAAAACTTTAATACAATTCCTTGCTTGTAAAATCTCCTGGGCAGCCACACCTTGCATTAGAGGTGTGTTTGCCTTTTATTATATCTTTATTGAGAAAAGGACGGCAGTAGATATCATCTCACAATGGAATCCAAGCCTGAGTTAGGTAAAAAGGGTGCAGTGTGGCCGAGGACATTTGGACGCCGTCATAGGCTGTAATGTGAATTATGGCAATAGTGGCCCTCAGTGAGTAATATTTTAACCATGATAAGTATTAGAAAAGAGTTTAGAAAGTTTTAGGGTTAAGGCCCATGTCTTGTGTATTCTTTTTAGTCACAAACTGAATAAAAGGCAATTAAATTTTTGCATATTCTGTACCAAAATAATAGACTTGTAATATGAAAACAAAGTGACAGAATATGAAAGAATCAACATGTATTGTTACCTTAGGAACTTGGCTTTTTAGATATGTATACCATGAAGTGTATATTACTATTGTTTTTGCAATAAAGGTCTTATAATCATCAATAGTGTACAATGAGAAAGCAAAAGACGAAAAACAGAAAAAAATACACCTTTAATTCCAAATACAATTTTGTCACCATACATTATGCTAGGAACATAATCTAAGCGTTGTTATAATTCAGATTAATAAGCAAATAAAATGTGTGGGTTTAATTTAGTTAGCACTGTTTATTGTAAAGCTATAATGGATGAATAGTGTGTTTTTCATTTTTTCCCATTCTTTTCCCTTTAAAATGCATTGAAAATAAGGTAATTACTAAACAAAATTATCACAAACTAAAAGCCTAATTTGTCCTGAAAAAGCAATATATAGAGCATTTAGGTGTGCTTAGTAGTATTAAAGATATTGGCGAATTAATGAAATAATTCGTTTGGTCCTGAAGTGGTTAAATTGAATTTAAGCCATTCAACTGAAAATGTAATTATTTGATGTATTTATTTATTGTATTTATAAAGCGCCAACATATTACGCAGCGCTGGACATTAGTTAAGGATACAGAAAATATTTAGGGGTTACATACAAAATAAAATAAAATAATAATATGATACTCATCCCAATGTTACTAATGTTCTATTTATCAGGTTACTATGATAGAAGGAAAATGTAGTGCGGCACTCCTATTCATGTGTCCAGTGGAAGGGAAAAGTAAGCAAAATCACTCTCACCGTCTCCAACTTGGTCCTTGCTGCTGACCACTTGTAGGACGTGTGCTCCGCTGTGATGTAGGGACAGAAAGTCAAATCATGGTAATGAAGGAAAGAAATGCGTGCACCTTACGTCTTGAATTATCTGTGTTTTTATTGCAGCAGTGAAGATAACATCACATAGGACTCTATGTAGTAGTCAAAATAGTTAACATACCATAATGTGGAGCGATAGAGGTGGAGGAGGTGGGCGGCGGGTGTGGATGGCGGAGAGCGACGGCCGTTTCGTGTCACGGTGCACGCATTTCTTTCCTTCATTACCACAATGTTCTATTTATCACCCAGACTTCACATAGTGTAAATTATCTCATAAAAAAACAAGACATTGTAAAATGATTTTCAATGGCTAACTGAAAGTTTTCTAATGCAGAGTTTCAAGGAACTAGTACACTTCCTCAGGAATGTTTTCAGATCCCACAATTTGATCTTTCACTCAACCTTATAGAATGACAAAGGACTCAAAACAGGCAGATGGAAGATATTACAAAGGACTCAAAACAGGCATATGGAACACATTAACAAGATCTTCAGTCGGAATCAATTATTTAGCTTGTGGAAAATTTGATTTACATTAGCCCCCCTTGAAACTCAACCAGGATGTTCACTGAGAATCTCCTGTTTGACTATTTATCTCTCTCTTTCAGCCCCTCTCTACTTACAAACTTTCCACACCCATTGCTTGCTCTGTTTATCCACCACACCCACCCTATCCCCATTAATGCCATATAAGATAACCTATATAAAAAAAAAAAAATAGGGGGAGTTGCTGAATAAAGAACAATGTTAAGGGAAATTTTGTGGGTTCAGATAAAATGTAAAAGAAGCGGAACTTCCGAACATAGATAAAACTATGACTATCTAGGATAAGCGTTACACTTGCCTCCCCAAGAACCCTCTCTAGAATTCCTAGAACCTTTCTTCTCTTATTCACAAGCGTCTTTTCTCCTGACCTCACTGCATTAGGGTACATTTTCAGGCTGTCATCTCCAAGATGGCTAAGATGTCCTGTCCCAGGGAACTGGCACTATGTCATTGTTGTCACTTATTGCCATTTACAGGGCATATAATGGGATGGAAGAGGTGCCCCAAAAGGAAGAAGGAGAATAGTCTTTGACAATAAAGGAGATTAAAAAAAAGGGTTTTGCCTTTGACCCACAAAAAGAGTTTTATTTAATGTTTCATTATCATTTTTATCTAATGCTAGGGGTTTACTTATTTTTTCTTATCTCCTTTATTGTCAAAAACAATTGAGTTTCTTTTGGTTGGCCTCTCCCATCCTAGTATATACCCCTCACACCCCAAGTTTTCTTGGGGGGAGGGGGGTTATATTTAGAGTTCTTTTGAACTCCCACCAAAAAAACAGTAGAGAGGGACTCATCCATTTGCAGACAATAAAAGACCTGAGTGAGATCAAGTTTTTTTCACATGCTGGTTTTGCTACCAGCACTTGTGAGTAATTTTAATTTGCAAAGTACATATAAACTTGGTGCAACTGGAATGTGGGTAGGAGGCTCTGATGTGAACCTTGCAGTGGCCCAGAACATTTTAATGGATTCTTATGGAAATGCTGATAGCCTGCAACAAGCATACAGCCAGGGGAGTCAGGACACCAACAAGATCTGCATACTCCTTTTGGGCCAGCGATCCAAACTATGAGGCTAAGTACCCACCACAAGAAATCAGAAGATGGATTGGGGAACCTACGGCGACCCACGTTCCAACAGCGATCTTTCCCTGATTCATCTTCTGCTGCGGGACCACATGACGGCACACAACGATAGCGGTACTTTGTGCGGGAGTCTGTGATGGGATCACTTTTGACAGTCGCGATCACCGTACATTGCTAAGCATTGTTTAACTAAATTGTTACACAATATAGCAAAAAGTGATCATTTGTCGCAAAAAATGCTGACAGTCGTGGGAAAAGTTGCCGTAAAAATCGCATAATGGGTATGGGCCTTTAGGGCCGGTTCACACGGACGCCTGGCGGTGTCCTCCAGCCTTCCGTTCTGCATCGTCACATTCGGGGCGGTGCCAGGCTTTCTGCAGGCGATCGTCGTGTCCTGTCGCAATCAGTGTTTTTCATCCCCGCAAGGGGACATGAAGATGTGGCGGTGAATCAACCCTAGAAGCCGCATGAGGCTTCTAGGGTCACCTAAAACAACGCGGTAAATCGGGATTGGAGCGCCACGTTTGTGCAACGGACGGTAACCGTGCGATGTTAAACGCTCCCATTCACTTCAATGGGAATGTTTATCCGACGAGTCCCGGACACTTGGCGGTAAACGCCACCAAGCGTCCGTGTGAACAGGCCCTAAGAGAGAGGATTAGCATGACAGCCAAGCAAGCAGTGGAAGCAGTGGCGTAGCAACAGGGGATGCTGCAACTACACCCTAGACTATGGGGGCCTATCAGCAGCACACCTTCAACTGCTGTATTAGCTCATTAGTGTTCTTCTGGTAATGATCATCACCTGTCTATCGTGCTTAGAATTTTGGTAATTATTCCCCTTCCTCACTTACTCCTCTCTGATACTGCAGCTGCCATGGGCAGGTTTTAGTGCTCCAAACCAAGTGTCACGTACAGAGTGATGGAGGGCCCAATGCAAAACACATAACTTCTTAGCTACGCTACCGCATGCAAGGTATGATTCAGTAGGAATTTGAAGAGGAACTGTAGTGAAAATAACATAATGAATAGAATTGCTTATTATTTACAATATTCCTTTGTAAATTATGTAGTCAGAGTTTGCCCATTGTAAAATCTTTGCTCTCCTGGATTTACATTCTGAAATGTATCACTGGCGGGGACATCTTTAGTCCTGCCGGGTGAATTGTACGGAATGTTCTAACTGCTTGCTTGGCAGTTGGAAGAAGCCGTTATTTCCCACAATGCAACTAGGTTCACAGACAGCAAACTGTCCGGACCTTGGTTATGACATCACACTATGGGAGGGGTTTCACCATAATATCAGCCACACAGACCCCCCTGATGATCTATTGGAGAAAAGGTAAGGATTTCTCATGGGAAAGGGGGGATCAGCTACTGGTTGTGATGAAGTTCAATCTTTGGTTAAAGTTCCTCTTTAACAATGGCTCCTTCCACAGTCTCCTGACTAGTTTCCCATTAAAATTAACATCAAATTGCAGCAACATTTTCCAGCTGTTCCGGTCTCACTTGTGAAAATAACTGCAGGCTATCCAGCTAGATGATCATCCTCCCAGAGTTATACATTAAAGAACTCCACCAAAACTGGAGAACACTGAGAATGCTGCTGTGCGGAATCCAGCTGGAATGGAAGCGTTTAGAGATAATCAGCACCAAAGCTCGATTTGGGGTGCTGGAGGGGGCAGCCATGCCTACAGTCAGGAAGGCCCATCATTAAGGTATAACGCCATCCAACTGGACCTGATCTCTTGTGATCTGCCGGGGTTCCTACGGAGGCCTGCTTCACATCAGCTCATGTCCGGCTAGATTGGAGAGGCACTCAACGAAAGCATTTGACACGAGCATATTTTCCCACTGACATCATGCGCGCAATTCTCATACGCATCAAATTACAGGCTGGGGTTTTGGTAGCAATTAGACCCTTTTTTTTTTTTCCGTTCTTGAGCTTTTAGATAGACTGATTGTTTTATTTATTTTTTTCGAGAAAGGGTTAACAGCTGGGGGGTTTTAAGTTTGTGCTGATTAACCTTCTCCAGCCGGTTTCTGTAGCCCTGTTTGTATTTCACAAAAGAACTGTACAACGTTGGGCTTCTTAAGTTATTTGAGGTACATTACATGTACAGCAAGTACAGTTCAGTTAACTATATACGGTATGTATTGAAATATACCTTGGGGTTTATTTACGATAGATATGTAAAATGTATGTGGGCAGACAGTGAACGTTACCTAGTTTGCAAAACTTGCATTAAAGTAAACCTGTAGGTAGAAAAAGAGCCCCTGGGGGATACTTAAAGGGACTCCGAGCACCTCTCATGGGCATACCTTTAAGACTCCGACCAGTACTGCAAAGTACTTAAAGATGCATACCTTTCTGTAGCTTGTGCTCTCCTCTTTCATCTGATGTCTGAATCGCCATTCTACACCAAATAGTTTTCGTTCGATTTCAATTTAAAAATCGTGGGTGCCCTCTTGGCTATGTTATAACTTCCGGGTCACCCTTGTTTTCTCTGTTAGAGAAGTACATCACTGAATGAAGCAGGAAGAGGAAGTGACAGCATGGCCATTGCAAGAGGCCCCTCCAGAGGGGTCATAGCACGACTTTGTTGGAAGCCGTCTGTCTTAAAGGCATGCCCATGGGAGGTACTTGGAGTCCCTTTAACTCAGGAAGGGAAAGCCTCTGGATCAAGGGGCCCCCCAGCTAAACTTTGATGGGGTCTACCCCTGGTGATGACCCTCACAGCCTGGGGGCCAATCTTACAAGGGTCATACAACAAGTGTGGACATCATATTCTTCACACCCATAACAAGTGTAGCCACAAAAACACCTGATCTGAAGACCTCTTTATCAGAGGGAGGGAAGTATTAGTTGGTGCCCCCTTATAGCTCTGTGCCCCCCTGCAGTCGCAGGCAGAGCCGGGACGAGGTCCTCCAGCACCCAAGGCTGAGACATCAAAGCGCCCCTCCCACCTCAGCCTTCACACACTGATTGCTATTAGACTAAGAGGTGTGCCAGGGCTCCCAATCCCACCAACACCTTAGTCTCTAGTTATCTGGCTTGCAGTCACTGCCATGTATCCCCTTTTCTTATATCTCTGTGCTTCAAACACAATAGGGGAATGATAACTGAGTGAGTTGTGCGCCCTCCTACACTGCGCCCTAAGGCTGGAGCCTATCTCGCCTCTGCCTCGGCCCGGCCCTGGTCGCAGGTATTGCTCCCGTGCAGTTAACCCCCAGCTCTGAATCCTAATGAGGTTTTCCCCATCCTCCTCTGTCTTTTCGATCCTGCATCAGGACCCCAGAACCGTCCAGGATCATAACAATCCTGTGAGAGCCTTGCCCAGGGCACTTGCAGCTTTTGTTCAGGCTCAGGTGGAAATAGCTGAGCCCGATCAGATCTGCTCTACTGCATAGGCACTGAGGGTTCGCACCTGCTCGGCTATTTCTACCTGAGCCCGAACAAAGGCCGCAAGTATGCCTGTAAGAGGCTCTCACAGTATATTTTGGTCCTCAAACCTGCGCTGCTGACAATCTTGTCAGTGGATTTGCGGAGGCTGCCAGCTCTGGATTGGGGCTGAAGGAGAGGATGGGGTAAGCCTCATTAGGCTTTCCCCTCCTGAGGTAAGTACCACCCAGGAGCTCTTTTTTCATTGCAAGTTCAATTCAAACTTAAAGTGAACCTCCAGACTAAAAATCTACTCAGCAGCACTGAAAAGGCTTGGTGTTTCTTTAACAGTTTCACATCATCAGAACTTTGTTTTTCTTACCCAAGCCTCATTTTTAGCTGCACAGAAGAAAACTGCCCCGGCATTTTTCCCCTGATTCTGTGCAAAGCATGATACGATTTCTGATGTTGTTGTTCTCCTTCTGCTGTTTTGGTGCAATTTTTTTTAATTTGAGATTTGAAGCCTAGCGCGCGCAGCTGGGAGGGGTGATCAGGACACAGGGCAGTTGGAACTGTATCTCATGCTCCATGTCGCCTCCTTTCAACCAAAAAGATGGATGCCCCCATGAGAAAGATGGCTGCTCCCATGAAATCACAAACATTTGCCTGTTCTTTTAAAACAGGGTGGGTGTAACGATTGGTGTGTAACAGAGAGGATCTGATTATTGGTGATCTGCAGTATCACCAAAAATACAGATATATACCTGATTATTGATGATCTGCAGTATCACCGATAATCAGATATATTACTAACCTCTGGACACCTGAGAGATATGAGAGTTTGGTGTAACAGTAATACTTTGAGAACAATATCAGGAGGACAGGTACAAAGGCAGTAAGGAATACTGCCTAGAGTATGAGTACCTTTAGCAGCCTGAGAATCTCCCGCAGGGAGGAGTCAGACTGGGAGAGGAAAGGACCAGAGCGTGAGTGACACCAATAGGAGGATGTCACTGACTGATCTGTGAACTATCTCTAACTGAGGAGATAGTTCTCAAGGTCGGACAAGCCAGGTCGGCAACACACGGACATACAAAGTACTAAGACAGGAGGCTGATTCGGTAATCCTAAGGCAAGCAGGGTTTGGCAACAGAGTATCAGATATAGCGAAGTACCGAATCAGTGAACAGAAGAGTGGTCAGGAAAGCAGAAAGTCATAACAGATAATAAACAATGCCTAGTCTTTGGGTGTGAGCTCCGTGATCATCAACACCCTGGAACTAGTCTGACATATAACAGAATGATAATACAAGTCCCTAGTCTTGGGTGTGAGGTCCGTGATCATCAACACCCTGGAACTAGTCTGAAGTATAACAGAATGGTAACACAAGTCCCTAATCTTGGGTGTGAGGTCCTTGATCATCAACACCCTGGAACTAGTCTGAAGTATAACAGAATGGTAACACAAATTCCTAATCTTGGGTGTGAGGTCCTTGATCATCAACACCCTGGAACTAGTCTGAAGTATAACAGAATGGTAACACAAGTCCCTAATCTTGGGTGTGAGGTCCTTGATCATCAATACCCTGGAACTAGTCTGAAGTATAACAGAATGATAACACAGATTCTGACAATAAGGTCTGAGTGCTTCCACGTAGTGATCGCAATGGCAGACAACCAGCGAATGACCAGCACCCAGTATATATAACCCAGCGCTCTCCAGCGCCTCCCCTAAGTGCTGGACCAATGGGAACTGGTTGAATCGTCAGCTGACCGGCTTGGTCAGCTGACTCCCTTCTGGCTGTCATAAAAGTTCTGCCTCTCAGGGCGCGCGCGCGTCCTTCTGAACCTGTGTGGACTATCAATCCCAGCCACACCAGACATGCCTTGCGTACCACCCGCCGCGCTGGACGCGGAACCAGCCGCACCGCCATCAGGGCATGCGGGGGTTTCTCCGCGTTCAGCCATACTGGCAGATGTAGGCCTACGCGTGCAAACTGCCGCGTTGGATGCGGAATCAGCCGCCTTGTTCTGAGCACACGCAGCGGCTTTTCCGCGTTTTCTCACAGTGGGTAAGAGATTATATCACCTATCTATTTTAATTAACATAACTAATGTAACTTAATGACAGTATGTTTGTTTAGGCTGAAGTTCCCCTTTAAAGCTGGCAAATCGCGGATGCAAAGCATGCGAGTGTGAATGAGCCCTTACATAGAAGGAAAATATATTACAGTGCATTTTACTCTAGAGCAAATGTACATTTTATACCTATGTGTACACATGTATTTTTAATTTTACATGTTTATTTGGCATAATACCCCTTTAAACAACATTTTGACTGCAGGAGGGGTCATCTCTGTGTGGAATCTACTATTGTCTTGTATTGTTGTATAGGTTATATTACATTGTTATACATTATTTGCATTGTTATACATATATTGCTTTGTTTGGAAGAGGCTGGCGCTATATAAATCACTAATAATAATAATTTCTGCAGCTGATAACTGTCATCCCCAAATGTTTTGTCTCTTTTATCAAACAATAACTTCAGAGCCAGCGCTGCTATTTAATGGCCACTTGCACCTTAAAAAGCTTTGAATAGTTGCGCCCTCTGATTCTGAAGAGCTTCCCTGTGGAACATGACCAAAGGTATAATGCTCAGTGTAGAATGACAGATTGCCCAGCCAGCTCATGGTGAACCAGAACTCCTTAGAGTGTGTAAGGGGCTGAAAGAGATCCAAAAAGCCTCCTTACTAAACTGCTATGCAAAACAGAAATGTGCCTTCCTAAAACAGAAGGTATTTGTGATTATTCAGGTTGGAGTGAGCTTTAAAGAGGAACTCCAGTGAAAATAATGTCATAAAAAAGTACTTAATTTTTACAATAATTATGTATACATTATTTAATCAGTGTTTGCTCATTGTAAAATCTTTCCTCTCCCTGATTTACATTCTGACATTTATCACATGGTGACATTTTTACTGCTGGCAGGTGACGTCACTGGAAGGAGATGGTGCTTGCTTTTTTGGCAGTTGACGCGCTCCGCCGGGCAGTGCAGGCATACTACTCCAGGTCAGAGCGACCCGGAAGTAGTAAACCCCCCAGAGATGTTCGCCCGGCGAACCGTTCGCCACATCTCTATACAGAGCCCCCTGATGATCCGTTTGAGAAAAGGAATAGATTTCTCATGTAAATGGGGGTATCAGCTACTGATTGGGATGAAGTTCAATTCTTAGTTACGGTTTCTCTTTAAAGGAAGCATCAAACAAATTTTCCTGCCCCATAATATACTTACCAGGGGGCTTCCTCCAGCCCCTTGGAGCCCACATGTCGCACACCGGCTCTCCGCTCACAGCCGCCAGCCCAGGGTCCGCGCCATGTGCAGAAGCCGACCTCCTCTACTGCGCCTGCGCGAGTGCCACTGTCAGTTAAGTCCACGTTGTCCGTAGTGTACATGCGCAGTACGCTGCGGACAACGTGGACTTGATTGACGGCGGCGGTTCACACAGGCGCAGTAAGGACGACCTCGAGGTCGGCCTCTGTACCCTGTGCCGGTGGCTGCGAGCGGAGATGCTGCGTGGGGCATGTCGGCTTCAAGGGGCTGGAGGAAGTAATGCATCACTGCTGAATATGCAAATCATCTCTTTGTTATCCCTGATCACTAAACACACTCCCAGAACCGCTGGACTGCAATAATGTTTCAGCTTGTTAATATTACAGAGCCAAACTAATCCAACATGCATACAGACTGTTTCGGACTGGTTGATCCTCATCAGTGCCTGGCATGGATTAATATGACTCAGGGGCGTAAAAATAGGGGGTGCAGAGGTTGCGGGCGCATTGGGGCCATTGGGCCAGAGGGGCCCTCCCTCAACTTCAGTATTAGCTCTCTATTGGTCCTGTGCTGATAATACTCACTTCTATTGATACTTTGAATAGTCGTAATCATTAACAAACTGTCCCCCATCCCATTCTTGCACCTCTGACACTGTAGTTGCCATTGGCAGGTTTTGGTGCGCCGTATCAATTGTTATGTATAGAGTGCTTGGGGGGCCCCAAAGTAAAACTTGCATCGGGCCCATAGCTCCTTAGCTACGCCATTGATATGACTGTATAGGGTAGGACTTGAAACACCCAGAGTTACAGACTACCCAGCAAGCTCATGGTGAACCAGAACACCTAAGTGTGTAAGGGGCTACAATGGACCAAAAAGCCCTCTTACTAAAAAGCTATGCAAAACAGAAGTTTGCCTTCATAAAACAGAAGGTATTTGCGATTATTCAGGTTGGAGTGAACTTTGTGTAGAATGGAGAGGATGAACTCTCAGCTCCCAGGAGCCCTGTACCATATGTGTAAAGGATGTGGCCGCTCTTGTGTTGGATTTCATAACGCAGCTGCAGCCGTCCCGCGGGAATCTCCCCTGAACAGGATGTTGGCTGGGAAGAGACCCTGGAACAGGGAGGGGGACACTTTCCTTCATCAATCTAACTGCCAGCAGCACTGCAAGAATTCCAGCCCTGCTACACTTATCTGTACAGGAGATTCCGGAATACAGATGTCCTGCTGCATGGAATGGCATCACACCGTGACAATGCCACAAACTGTCCATGGATTGGGCATTTGACAAGAGTTACAGATTGGCCAGCAAGCTCATTGTGAACCGGAATTCCTAGGAGCGTGTAAGGAGCTAAAAAGGACCAAAAAACCCTCTAACTAAATGTTGGATTAGCGTGGCTCTGTATATTTAACACACTGACACATAATTGCATTCCAGCGGTTCTGAAGGCGTGTTTAGCTATCAGGGACAACAAAGGGACGATTATGCTCATTCCAAACTGAATAATCGCAAATACCTTCTGTTTTAAGAAGGCAATTTTATGTTTTGCAAAGTAGTTTTAGAAAGAGGATTTTTTGGTGCTTTTTATTTATTTATTTATTTATTGTATTTATAAAGCGCTAACATATTACGCAGCGCTGGACGTTAGTTTAGGTAACAGACAATATTTAGGGGTGACATACAGGAAAATGACAATACATGAATACAAGAAAGACCAGATCATGCAGCACAGTATGAGTACCAGGTAATGCTTAGTCAGTCACTGGATAGAGCACAGAGATTAGGCAAGTTAGGTTCACGCAGATGGAAAGCCACTGAAAGCCCGAACCCGCTGCCTTGGAGATGCCGCCGAACGAGATGCCGCCGGAAGCCGGGCAGATGTCCGTTAGTGTTGTCCGGATCATGAACGATTCGGATCTTTGATCCGAATCTATTTTGTGAGTCGAATCATCCGAATCATCAAAATGAGTGATTCGGATCGCAAAAGGGGCGGGGCCAGGAGCGACACGCCCCCTCTCAGCGGGCAGCGGGGTCCTGGAAGCAGAGCAGAGATGGATCGCTCTGTTGGAGGGGACTCAGGGGAGCCAGCCTTGCAGTGACAGGTAGAGAGGACATGGGTGCCACTGCTGCCAGATATGTGTAGAGCACACATACTGGCTGAAATGTGCTGCTCATTATAGGCTGTCTGTTCCGTAGTGCTGCACAGTGATCACATGGGAAGCTTTTGGCTCAGCTCAGCACAGCTCAGTAACTTTGCAGGCACTGTGATTGCAGTGATCCTCCTGCACTCGCTCTCAACAGCTGCACTTATCTTCTGGGAATCCTGCTTTGGGGAATGCTTTCTTTCAAGTTTACATTCGTGCAACGTTTACATTCAAATTACACAGATAAACATATAGGTGAAAATGAAATGCATGTAAAGCATATGATTGCAGCATGTGGGTATTGTGTGCAAACATTTCTGCTCTCTGCTCGTCCCTCCTCCCTTCTCTGTCCACTCCCTGCCCTCTGTCCATCTTCTCCCCTTCTCTGTGTGTCCACCCCCCTCCCCTTCTCCTGTCCTGCTAGTCATTTCACCCCCGAAATGCTTCCGTAGTAAAATGATCCGAGATTCGGATCAAAGATCCGGATCTTTTCAATGATCCGATTCGAATCATCCGGATCATTGAAAAGATCCGAACTTCCCATCTCTAATGTCCGTCTGATCCAGCCTTTATTCTACTTGCTTTTCAATATCCACTCTTTGCCAGCTCTTACTGCACTATATTGGGCTATCAGTGTCCCTCTTTTTGTATGTATGTTGGGTTAGTGTGACTCAATTAACAAACTGACACATCATTGCATTAGAGCAGTTCTGGAGGTGTGTTTGGCTTTCAGTGGCAGAAAAGGGGCAATTTGCATATTCAGCAGTAATGCATTGTGGGAGACCTTATATGCTCACTCCAACCTGAATAACTTGTTTTAAGGGGGGCACATTTCTGTTTTGCATTTGACTAATGGTGGCCACTAAAGATCCAATTTTACTGAACTGTCAGTTTATAAGCTGAAAGTTTACTCTTTTTTTTATACTTAAAATAGACTTGAACTCTTGCACAGGACAGAAGAAAAAAAAAGAGGAATGCTCCCTGTATGTATTTCGAGAGTTTGGCCTGTCTAATTCCCCTCATCTGTGGCACAGTTGTAATTTGATCTTTCAGCTTTGTCAGCTGGCTGCCTTGGCACTAACCTACCCTTTTTGAAGCATAATGCTAATGTCTCCTGTCCATCACCTAACACTAATCTCCCCCACTCCGAGCCGAACACTAATCTCTGCCCTTCTCGGATGCCTAACACTAATCTCCAGCCCTATTTGATGCCTAAATCTAACTTCCCCCTCTCTGCCCCTTCACACTAACCCTCCCTCCAAATCTCAAATTCCAATAGTGTGCATGTGCTGATTGTTGGAAATGTGCATACATGGTAGCACGAGACCTAAGGACTTCCTTCAGCCGCTATGTTAACTCGAAATTGGTCTTATAGAATCACTGATCATTACCATATGTGAATAGTGGAAATTATTGACAAAACGGTTTTCCTCCCTCCATACTTCCCAACTTTTGGAGCCTGGAAAAAGGGACACTAAGACACGCCCCTGCCACACCTTTAACCACACCCAAATTTCTCAAAACCACGCCCCTCCCTTATACAGTTTCCCCCTCCATCCTATGCAGAGATTGGCACATGGAGCGATTGTAGGCAAGTTATTTGAAGAATAATCACAGCACACATATGTGATAAAGGATATCAATTAGAGTAAACAGCTCTACATGAAGAGTTATGAATATATTAAATAAGAAAATAAGACTGAAATGTGCAAAATATTAAATTCTTTATTTCTGGCAAAAAAACTTCACATATCAGAAATGTTAACAGTGCCTACAAGTGCATAACTCTAGTCCCAGGACTGTAAATGCATAAAATCACACAACTATGCCTAATTAAGGATCTTGTATCACAATATGGGTTATTAATAAGAGCAATAGCACAGAGGAATGCCACCAATATGGGTTGATACATACAGAATTTCTAGCACAAGCATATTGAAAGATAAGATATCCACCTCACTATTCAGATGCTCTGTAACTAGATAGCCAGGGTAGAGATCCCTGTCTCACTCTCTCTCAACTTCAAAGACATTCCTGCTGAGCCTGGAGTTTTATGTTGTTGTGCTGCTGACGAAGTTCAGCGTGAGGCAAAGCTGCAGAGTGTGATGTGATGCATGTACTTTAGTGTTCTCTGAAAAGACTCTTGGCAGTGAAACAGTTAAATGCAAACTCTCCTGCTCTGAAGAGGTCGGGACATTTGACCTGTGCCCCGTGATCCCGTGATAGAGGCTGCAAATCGTTAGTGCCACAGCAAAACCGTGACACTTGGCCGGTCTGTCCCTCTGCTACACCCTAACTACAATTAATGGGGCCCCCAAGCGAAACTTTGATGAGGCCCCACCAATGTTCACACCCCTTCTTTGCTTTCCCTTGGTGCCATTCACGGCCCTGGGGGCCCATCTTACAAGGGTCATAAAACAAGTGTGGCCATCAAAAACACCTGATCTGAAGTATAGTTCACTGTATTGGAGGAAGGTAAAGTAAGTAGTTGGGGGCCTCTACAGCTCTGGGCCCCCCTCACCCTCTCTCACATAACATACATCTTGGTTACATGGAGAATTGTATGTGTAAAATGCAGTTATTCCACAGGGTTTCTAACACGGCTGTGATGTGGGAATGTCCAGGATTGCTGACAGTCAGTAGATTATTCCCAAAGAGAAATTTGGTAGCAAGCTCCTATTCTGTGCATCTAATTCCCCCTGAGGCAAAAGGAGTGGCGTAGCAATGAGGGGTGCAGAGGTTGCGACCGCATCAAGGCCCTTGGACCAGAGGGGACCACTAGGGACCCGCCTTCATCTATCTTATTAGCTTTTCATTGGTACTGTGCTGGCAGTAATGAACACCTCTATATGTGCATACCTCCCAACTTTTTGAGATGAGACAGAGGGACACTTAAGCCACACCCCTGCCACACCCCTGATCACGCCCCTATCACACCCCTAGTCACGCATACCATAAAGATTTCATAAGAAAAATATAAGACCATTTTACAACTTGAGAAAGGCCTGAGGAGGCCGAAACAACTGTTTGTTGTTGTTGTCTTGCCTGCATCAATAAAGCCTTAAAGAGCTATACTTACTTTGTGTGGTGCCGGTCCTTCGTGGAATATTCATAAGAAAAATATGTTATTTTATAAATTCAAACCACACGTGGTCCTTTCTATCCTGGCTCCTTTTCCTTCATTTTAACATATTAAAACTAGTAATATATCAATTTAAAGGATGGGAATAAAGTTTAGAGTCAATCAAACACATTTTAGTAGAGAAATATATATATTTACATAGAAAGAGGGACAAAGTCCTGAAGGATGGACAAATGAGGAGGAAAGAGGGACCGGGCTCCCAAATAGAGGCAGTTGGCAGCTAAGTATCGCAGCTGGCTGATGGTGTAACGGTTAAGGGCTCTGCCTCTGACACAGGAGACCAGATTTCGAATCTCGGCTCTGCCTGTTCAGTAAGCCAGCACTAATTCAGTAGAAGACCTTTGGCAAGTCTCCCTTACACTGCTACTGCCAATAGAGCGCGCCCTAGTGGCTGCTGCTCTGCTCTGCTCTGGCGCTTTGAGTCCGCAAGGAGAAAAGCGCAATATAAATGTTATTTGTCTTGTCTTATTTGTCATGTATGTGCACTACATAGTGGTAATCCTTAACAAACTGTTACTTTACTCTAAATACACCTCTCTGACACTGCAGTTTTCCTTGGAGGTGTTTGGGGCTCCATATCAATAGATTGTTTGGGACCCCTTGTAAACCTCGCATTGGGGACCCAAGCTCCTTAGTTATGCCACTGGGTAAACGCTTACTCCATACTCCATACAGCCCATACTCCATGCTGAGAGTACATACTCCCAAGTGGTAAGAAGTGGCAATGTCAGCTTCAGCAAGTTTTCCAGTAAAAATGGAGTTCCCCTTTCCTTACATGCAGTAGCACTGTCTAATTTATAGCCTATTCTCTCCAGATTATCAATCCTTTGATCTATTTGAAGTTAGGCAATATGGTTTTACTGCTTACACTTGGCTAGTAGAGGAGTGATGTAACCCCCTCAGGGCGCACAGACAGGATAACTGCACTTAGGTGCACACTTATTTGAATTGTGGGCATTTTGCAGCACTTACACCGCCATACCTGTAATTAGAGAGGAACTTTAGCGAAAAAGGGGAAAAATGAAATCAATACATTGCAAGGTCATTTAAAAAATACAGTAGAAGAGGGATCAAGAAATGATTGATATGCACCATGTAATTTGTTCATATTGTTTGATCCACAATCAGCCTGCAGGTTATCATCTTTACTGCTGGCATACATAAAAACAAACAGACAGCACAAGCTGCCATTATCTATAACCACACCCCCTAACAATGCGATAGCTTAAAAGGCTTTGGTTTTTTTTTATAGATGTACATATGCACAGAGGAAGATTATAGTTGCTTGGCAGTTGGAAACGGCCATTATTTCCCACAATGCAACAAGGTCCTCAGACAGGAAACTGTCAGAACCTAGGTCCTGACATCACACTCTAGGAGGGGTTTCACCACAATATCAACCATACAGATCCCCTGATGATCTATTTGAGAAAGGGTTTCTCATGGGAAAGGGGGTATCAGCTACTGATTGAAATGAAGTTCAATCCTTGATTACGGTTCCTCTTTAAAGTCAAAGGACCCCTTTTTTTGTGTTCGCCCAAGTTCCATTTGTCTCCACAGTAAAAAAAAAATAATTAAAAATCGGATAACCTGCTGCTTTTTCTGTGCACGTTGTTAATTCTATTAACAAAAATTTTAAATGTAAGCAAAAATCAGCCACAAAAGACGCAAATGAAAAAACAATTGCTAAGCAACAGGAAAAAAATTCTGAGGTATTGTAGGGACAAGTGTGGGCCCTGCCTTACACTTTTATTCCAGTCATTTATTACATACTCTATTTTGTTTTGAATAATGTTGGGGAATAGATAACATTTCCATCAGACTTTTACTGTTGTCTCTGTATTCATCATAAATATTGGGGGTGAGGGTAGGTGGTGAGCAGGCAGCTGAAAGTTGCTGAAAGAGATAAGGATTTCTGAATTGGTGCATCAGATGTCCTGATCTAATATTTCTCAATAACTGCTATTTTTTTTTTTTTTTTTTGCTACCAAACTGTTTTGTATACATAATTAGTTTAAAGCAAAACTGAACTGAAAATTAAAAGTCAAAATAACCATACACACGTCATACTTACCTCCCATGTAGTCTACTCCTCAATCTCTACACAGGTAGTCATAAGCAGCACATTCTACACACCATGTAGCTGGATAGTGTACTGGTTAAGGGCACCGTGTTTGACATGGGAGACCAGGGTTCGAATCCTGGCTAGGGTCAGTACCTATTCAGTAAGGAGTTCAAGGCAAGGCTCCCTAACACTCCTCTGTCATTAACAAAACCTGCTCCACCATCTGTTTTGCTCCACTGACTCACATATAAGCCGAGGGGGTAACTTTTTAGCACATTTTTTAATCTGAAAAATTAGGCTTATACACGAGTATATACAGTAATTTTCATCCTTTCTTTAAAATAACTTTTCAGCATTTTACAATAAAAAAGTACTATATCAATTATTTTGAGTATTTTTCTGCTTGCTGCCGGTTTAAAAGTCATTTTATTGAAAGAGTGTGAAAATATCACCTCGGAGAAAACTCAGGAGAAAAAGTCAATTGCATATGGGCCTCTGTGTCACTGACTCAGAACCAGTGTGCAGATCAGGTGATCGGAACGTTTACCCCATGCTTGTTTTAGGCATATGACTGCAAATTTACTGAAGCCAAAGATCAGCACAACAGCCAGGGAATGAAGATGGCCGCCTCCACATCACCCAAAAGCAGGGGTGTCAAACTCAAATACAAAGTGGGCCAAAATTGTACACTGGGACCTAGTAGTGGGCCAACCTCAACGTCTACTTGACATCTTACTCTCTTATAAAGTTCACTGGTGTCTAGTAGTCCTCCTTCCCCTATACAGTTCCCTGGTGTCTAGAGACCCCCACCCTCCCTTTACAGTTTCCTAGTGTTTAGTGCTTTGCGCTACCTCCCCATGTGGCTTCCCTGGTGTTCTAGAGGGCTTCATCTCCAATATAGCTTCCCTGGTTGTGTAGAGTGGGCCAAACATAATGCAAAGTGGGGAAACAACTTGAAGGCCAAATTTAATGGCTCTGAAGTCCATACTTGGCCTGCGGGCCAGAGTTTGACATGTATGTCCTAAAGGGAACCTGAGGTGAGAGGGATATGGAGGCTGCCATATTTATTTCTTTTTAACTACCTAAAGACCGCCCCACGTCAATGGGCATGGACACGGCGGCAGCCCCAGGACAGGCAGCAGGTCCTGGAGCCAGCTATTGAAGGAGATTGTGCGCAGGCTGCGCGCGCATCTCCTTCTCAGGGGGAGGAGCTCCGCCCCACCTTCAGTTTCCGAGTGGCAATCGCCGCTCGGGAGACTGTTAGATGGCGTAATCGGCGTCTATTTACATGTACAGCGTTGCGTTTGCCAGCAGCGCTGTACTGGGGTCAGCCGTGTGACACGGCTGTCCCCTCCATAGGCTGGACAGTGATCGGCTATCATAGGCTGAAGCCTATGACAGCTGATCACCCTGATTGGCTGGGAGCAGGGGAAAAGAATAAAAAAAAGGCTATTTTTATTTTTTTTTTAAAAAGGAAATAAATATTTATATAAAAAAAACAAAAAACAAATGTGGAGCGATCAGACCCCACCAACAGAGAGCTCTGTTGGTGGGGGGAAAAGGTGGGAGGGATCACTCGTGTGCTGCGTTGTGCGGTCCTGCAGCTTGGCCTTAAAGCTACAGTGGCCAATTAGGAAAAAGCAGGCTGGTCTTTAGGGCGGTTTAACACTGCGGTCCTCAAGTGGTTAAACAATACCAGCTGCCTGGCAGTCATCCTGCGTCTCAAATTTTTTTAGCCATAGACCCTGAACAAGCATGCAGCACATCAGGTACTCTGGTTTAGCTGACTCAGGTTTTACGGGATTAGCCATATGCTTGTTCCAGGAATTTTACTCAGAAACTACTTATGCCAGAAGAGCAGCAGGACTGACAGGCAACTGGCATTGTTTGCAAGGAAATAAATATGGCAGCCTCCATATCACTCTTACCTCAGGTTCCCTTTAATATGAGTTTCTGTCAGAGATAAAGGAATGCTGGCCAATTTTTCTCATAAAACCTCATAATCCCGTGTTCGTCGGCCTGACGGATTTGATGCATCAGTCAATAAAACAAAAGTAGGAAAACAAAGTTCCTTATCTGTGGATGGGAATAAATGTCACCCTGCCATCTATTTTCAGGATTTGAATTTAATTCAGGAAAGTAATGAGGTCGCTTGTATGGTGACCCGGGGCCGGCTTAGGGGGGACCGGGGGGACCAGAGGTCGCTTCCAATTGGTGACCTCCTGCATGGAAGGTCAAGCTATGCGTTATGGAAGGGATGGCAGGGCTCTGAGTGATTTTCTGTTTAACTGTATTTCCAGATGAGGCAGTCACAGTGCGGTTATAATAATATCTGTGACTAGGGGGAGTCTCTTTCTAGGAAGACTCATGTCATACAGTCTCCATATGTACATATACAAGAGATGCGCTGACATTTCACGCAGCATCCACTTCACTGCAAAACTGCCCTTTTAGTTGAGTATCCAATCACAATGTTGTCAAGTCTTTGTTTATTTACAGTAGGAGTCATTAACCACTTCACCACTGAGGGGTTTTACCCCTTGACCACCAGAGCAATTTTCACCTTTCAGCGCTCCTTCCATTTATTCGTCTATAACTTTATTATTACTTATCACAATGAAATGAACTATATCTTGTTTTTTCCGCCACAAATTAGGCTTTCTTTAGGTGGGACATTATGCCAAGAATTATTTTATTCTAAATGTGTTTTAATGGGAAAATAGGAAAAAATGTGGGAAAAAATTTATTATTTTTCAGTTTTTGGCCTTTATAGTTTTTAAATAATGCATGCTACTGTAATTAAAACCCATGAAATTTATTTGCCCTTTTGTCCCGGTTATAAAACCGTTTAAATTATGTCCCTATCACAATGTTTGGCGCCAATATTTTAATTGGAAATAAAGGTGCATTTTTTTCAGTTTTGCGTCCATTCCTAATTACAAGCCCATAGTTTATAAAGTAACAGTGTTATACCCTCTTGACATACATATTTAAAAAGTTCAGTCCCTAAGGTAACTATATATTTATTTATTTTTTTTATTGTAATTTTTTTTTTTTTTAATTACAAAAATAAAATAAAATTGGGGAGTGTGGGAGGTAAGGAGTTCATTTTTAGTGTAAAACTCATTTATTTGTATGTGAAAAATGATTTAGGGTGTAGTTTTACTATTTGGCCACAAGATGGCAACAGTAACTTTTTGTTTAATGCGACCTGCAAGCGTCCTTCCGGACGCTTGCAGGAAGTACTAGGAGGCTGAGAACGTTTTTTTTTTCCCACAATGATCGGATAAGCAGCGGATCATTGCGGGGCTTAGATCAACGAACGGGAATGGATTTTCTACGGGCGAACGGCGGGCAGCGTGTTTACTAGCGGGAGTGCGCGCTACAGCGAGCGGGAGCGCGGAATGTACGCATTTCTCCGTCCCTGGGGGTGAAAGGATGGAAAAAGGGACGGAGAAATGCGTACGGGCGGGGGTAAAGTGGTTAAAGTACCCCTGACTTAGGGCTCGTTCACGTGACTTAGGGCATTTTCGGCATTTTTTCAAGCGCAGGTGATTTTCAAAATCGCCCTAAAAACGCTTGTGCAATAATTCCCTATGAGAGAGTTCACATCTGAGCGGTTGGTTTCCGATCCGCTCAGCAAAGCGGTGCCTGGACCATTTTTGAGGCGATTTTGCCTCAATTGAAGGTTTAGGAAAAACGCAAAATGCTCATAAAATCGCTTTGTGCAGCGATTGCGTGTGTGTTTTTTTAAGATTAAATACATTGTATTTATTTTTTTCCTGGTCAAACAGTTTACTTCCTGAATTGCATCAAGGAGTGAATTTAAAAACTGCTCTGGATAAGAGCTAAGAAAAGCTCTTTTAACAAAAACGCAGCATGCAGTGGAGCACCAGGAGGCGCTAAAAAATGCACGAAAACGCAAAACGCTTGCATTCGCGTTTTCATTTTTAGATGTGAACAAGGCCTAAGAGCTTGGTACCCTGTTGATTGCCCAGTTTGACCCTATGGAAGCACCGACCCTTCCCACTTCTCCCTCTGTGAATAAGCATTCTTGTGGCATATACCCCATGCTGTCTGTACGCTTTCCTGCCGACACTATCCTTAAAGCAGTTCTGCATATCGAATCCCTGACACCCGAAGCATGATGGGAAGCAGTGATGGGATCAGTATGGCTCCCCAGTCATATAACCTTCCATGGTCCATGTGGTGAAAGGAAACATTTGATTGGACAGACGATATTTAAGGTTTTCTTTTTGATGTTTCATTTTTTCATTTAAGGGCACCTGCAGTGAGAGGCATATGGAGGCTGCCATATTTATTTCATTTTAACCAATACCAGTTGCTTGGCAGCTCTGCTGATCTATATGGCTGCAGCAGTGTCTGGATCACACACCTGAAAACACCATTTGGCTAATCCAGTCAGACTTCAGTCAGAAACACCTGATCAGCAGCATCCTTGTTCAGGGTCTATGGCTAACGATATTAGAGGCAGAGGATCGGCAGGGCAGACAGGCAACTATTGTTTTGTATTTTATTGTGTATTGCTACTATTTAAAAGGAAATAAATATTGTGGCACACTTCCGGTGTCCATTAACCCATTAGCAGCTTCAATAGAGTTGCACTGCTTTGGACCTCAGTAGGCAAAACTCGTGCTATAAATTCTTGGAATGTTTTGATCTCTCTCTCTGTTTGCAGAAATTATAGAAACTGAAAGCAGAAGTCCTCTGTTATTGTCTCACACTGCCCCCCCCCCCCCCCACCAGTGACACGTGGCCATAAATACACATTACAGCAGCACTAAATAGAAGCAAGAAAATGTAACAAATAGAGAGATAAAAACAAATGTGCTAAAATAAAGTGGCCTGGAGTACTTGCAAGCCTCTAAATAAATTGGCTGCTAAAGGGTTAAATATGTGAAGTGCTGGCCCCTCTTAGTAAGAAAACACTGGTGCTGCTTTAAGGCACCAATTCAGAACCAGGATTTATGAATACATTTCAGAGAATGGTAATTGAAATAAATGATAGATTCATCATTTTTTGTAAAAAAAAAAAAAAAAAAGAGTACATTAACCTCCCTGGCGTTCTGGACGAGCTGAGCTTGTCCAGTTACACCGGAGGGCACCGCTCAGGCCCTGGTGCGCCGATTTGAATAATTTTTTTAAAACATGCAGCTAGCACTTTGCTAGCTGCGTGAATTCCGCGATCGCCGCCGCTCGCCGCCGATCCGCCGCTACTCGACGCGTAACAGCCCCCCCAGGAACCCCTGCGTAGCCTGGCCAATCAGTGCCAGGCAGTGTTGAGGGGTGGATCGGGACGCCATGTGATGATCATTGCGTCACCGCGATCGTCGCCGTGGCGACAGGGGAAGGCCTGAAGGAAATCCCATTCAGAACATGATTTCCTGACGGGCATGGGGGTGGCGATCGGAGGGGTGGAAGGGACGCCGAAGGGAGGGGGCATCATGTAGCTTGCACTAGGCTAGCTACATCATAGAAAAAAAATGCAAAAAAAACCTTCCGGCCGCGGGAATGAGAATGCCAGGGAGGTAAAAAAGATATGTGGTTATGTTCTCTCACTTCTGGTTCACTTTAAAGGAGACCTGAAGTGAGAGGGATTTGGAGGTAGCCATATTTATTACCTTTTGAGTAATACCAGTTGCCTGGCTATCCTGCTGATCCTCTGCCTGTAATACTATTAGCCATAGACCCTGAACAAGCATGCAGCAGATCCGGGGTGTCTGACATTATTTTTTTCAGGTCTGACAAGATAAGTCACATGCTTGTTTCAGGTGTGATTCAGACACTGTTGCAGCCAAACAGAGCAGCAGGGCTGCCAGGCAACTGGTCTTGTTTAAAAAGAAATACATATGGCAGTCTCCATATTCTTCTCACTTCAGTGGCCTTTAAATGGTTCTGAAAGCAATGACTTTGATTGAATTCACTTAAACTCATTCTCATAACTTGCTTGCTCACTAGCTTCTAGGATGGTTTTGTACTTTGGATGGCCTTTCTAGACATTCACCATCATGGCCACATGAGATGTAAGTGTGTGGGTTCTGCTCTGCAACATTGTAAGTTATTGGCACAACACAGGTAGGAATAAATGCTATACATAGTTTTCCTGCATGTCTGGGTATAAGGGGGAGAGCAGTGGCTTACTTACCTTTACTCTAACATTGTGTAACTAGAGAGAAGCAGCCCCGCGATCACAGTGGGGCCCAGAACTGTGGGGGCCAATCTACTAACCTTCCCTTCCTCCGATACAGGGGACTGTACTTCAGATCAGGTGTTTATGTGGCTACACTTGTTATGGGTGTGAAGATCATGATGACCACACCTGTTCTATGACCCTTGAGAGATGGGCCCCAAGGACATGACGGACACCAAGGGTGGGCAAGGGAAGGGGTGTGGACATTAGTGGGCCCATCAAAGTTTCACTGGGGGGCACCATAAATTGTAGTTAACTAGTTTTGCCATTGAACCCTTTCATTGCATTATGATTAGAAATATACTGTTAGCATTATGATTAGACATATAGTGGCACTTGGTTGGGTGAGTTCCCACGGATAGAATGCAGTCTCTCTGTAGAGCGCCTGTCCCAGTACAGCACATAACAACACTCACGTCACACTGGTCATTTCCCACATCAGGGAACAAGCAGCTGCATTCACTATGAGGGGAATATTAAGGAAGCCTCTAGGACTGCATTGTTACTTCATATCAAAAGAATTGCTGGCTTGGGAGAAATGCTGCCATTGTTGTCACATATAAAAGCTTTATGTCTCACAGTACATATTCATCTGAGCTGAAGTCCAGTGACTAAAATTGTTATGTCATCATTACTGTGGCTGTATAATATGTAAAACCGGGATTGATCTTCATCCCAATCAGTAGCTGATACCCCCTTTCCAGGGCCGGCGCTACCATAGAGGCAAAGGAGGCAATTGCCCCAGGGTCCCAGAGCCTGTAGGGGCCCCCAGTGGCTACAAGAGGAAAAAAAATTCAAAAATACCTTATACTTTTTGAGAAAATCGATTTTAAAGTTTCAAAGGAAAAAAAATACACATTTAAGAACCCGCCGACTTTAACGGTTAATAGGAAATCCACCTTAAATGCTAGAAACCCTACATTTGCAGGATATGTTAATGAGATCATTGGGAATAAGACCAATTTTTTTTTTCCAAAAAGACCTTATAGTTTTTGAGAAAGTCGATTTTTAAATTTCGAAGGAAAAAAGTATACTTTTAAATGCGGTAAATGTCACTTTTAGTAGCAAACCTAACGGTAGTGTAATATTACATGTATCAAAAGAAGAGCAATTAATTTCCTGACAGGGTTTCCAGGGGGGTCCATATGCAGTACGTATGGACCTCCTGGAAACCCATCGCAGCCGCAGCTCTTTGGCCAGGGATCGCTATTCAGCCGCAAAATGGTTGTATGAAGATCCCTGGCATTTCTTCCTATTTTCCCAATTTTTTTTTATGTTTAGAGTGTGGGAAATTAACAAAAAATGATGTGGGGTCCCCCCTCCTGAAACTTTTTTTAACCCCTTGTCCCCCATGCAGGCTGGGATAGCCAGAATGTGGAGCTCCGACCGATTGGGGCTTCACACCCTGACTATACCAGCTGCATAAAAGGTCCCTTAATGCCGATTTTTGTTCCGGGGTATCTGTTGTCCCCCCCCCCCAGGTTTATTTTACCCTGGGGCCTCATTGTTGCTAAAACTGGCCCTGCCCCTTTCTCACAAGAAATCTTTACCTTTTCTCAAATAGAACTGGGGGATGGAGGTGCCGAAATTTAGGTAATGCAATGAAACAAAAATTAATAAGGGGGAGGGAGTTGTCTTACCCACTCCAGATGTAAGAACCCAAACCACGAATGTAAAAAGATTAAATGATTTATCCAGCACAATTAAAAGAACAACGCGTTTCTCTTGTCTCAGCCTGCTTCTTCAGGTCAATACAAGCACCTTTAAAATATGGTCACAAGCATGGACACCATAAATCTCAGAATTTTCTGAAATAGATCATCAGGGGGGTCTGTGTGACTGATATTGTGGTGAAACCCCTCCCACAGTGTGATGTCATGAGCAAGGTCCTGACAGTTTGCTGTCTGTGAATCTTGTTGCGTTGCATTGTGGGAAATAACTGCTTTTTCCAACTGCCAAGTAATATCTTCCTTTGTGCATACAATTCTCAGTATCGAACACTCCAGACATTCCATTCTCTGGGCAATCTTGGCTGAATTAAATAAATTACAGACTAATGAATGTGATGTCAGAAATACCCTGCAAGCCATATATAAACCATATTAAATACTGTATTTACAGTATGTACTGTATATGGTGACATAAAGGACTGAACAATAAATCAAATAAAAAACAAACAAACAAATGTCCTGACCCACAGCGTCTGCCCATATGCAACATATTAACTAATTAACCACTAAGGGTTTTTCCCTTTAAAGTATTAAATTTCAATTTATTTATTAATGACCTAGTGGATGCAGTAGTGAGCAATGTTGCTATTTTTGCAGATGATACACAATTGTGCAGAATCATCAACTCTCAGGAAGATAGTGTCATATTGCAACAGGATCTGGATAGGATGGCTATATGGGCACATACATGGCAGATGAAATTCAATGTTGACAAATGTAAGGTCATGCATTTTGGACGTACTAATGGTCTAGCACCATACAAAATAAATGGGATACAGTTGGGGACATCAAACTTGGAGAAGGACTTAGGAGTACTCATTGACAACAAGTTAAATAATCGTACTCAATGCCAAGCAGCTGCAGCTAAAGCTAACAAAATTTTGGGATGCATTAAAAGGGAAATAAAAACTCGAGATGCTAGCATAATATTGCCCCTGTTTAACTCTCTAGTAAGGCCACATCTGGAATATGGAATTCAGTTCTGGGCACCACATTACAAAAAAGATATTGCAGTTTTAGACCAGGTGCAGAGACGAGCAACAAAATTGATGCGTGGGATGGAAGGTCTCACTTATCGAGAAAGGTTAGATAAACTGGGTTTATTTAGTCTAGAGAAAAGACGCCTTAGAGCAGGGGTCCCCAACCTTTTTCGGCCTGAGGACCGGTAACCGTCCAAAATTTTCTCTGGGGCCCGGGGGGGGGGGGGGGGGGGGGGGTATTCGTGGCGGCACAGCAAGCACAGTTGCCCCAGTATAGGGAGTCTAGGTACCCCGGCGCAGCTAGTATAGTGCCCCAGTATAGCTAGTATAGTGCCCAGTGTGCCCCAGTATAGCTAGTATAGTGCCCCAGTATAGCTAGTATGGTGCCCCATGTGCCCCAAGATAGCTAATATAGTGCCCCATGTGCCCCAGTATAGCTAGTATAGTGCCCGGTGTGCCCCAGGATAGCTAGTATAGTGCCTAGTGTGCCCCAGGATAGCTAGTATAGTGCCCAGTGTGCCCCAGTATAGCTAGTATAGTGCCCCATGATAGCTAGTATAGTGCCCAGTGTGCCCCAGGATAGCTAGTATAGTGCCCAGTGTGCCCCAGGATAGCTAGTATAGTGCCCAGTGTGCCCCAGTATAGCTAGTATAGTGCCCCATGTACAGCTAGTATAGTGCCCCAGGATAGCTAGTATAGTGCCCCATGTGCCCCAGGATAGCTAGTATAGTGCCCAGTGTGCCCCAGTATAGCTAGTATAGTGCTCCATGCGCAGCTAGTATAGTGCCCAGTGTGCCCCAGGATAGCTAGTATAGTGCCCAGTGTGCCCCAGGATAGCTAGTATAGTGCCCAGTGTGCCCCAGGATAGCTAATATAGTGCCCAGTGTGCCCCAGTATAGTGCCCCAGGGTAGCTAGTACAGTGCCCAGTGTGCCCCAGGGTAGCTAGTATAGTGCCCCATGTGCAGCTAGTATAGTGCCCCAGTGTAGCCCCCCTCCCCCCGCGGCCGCCGCTTCTGTTACCTGTTATGAGCTGGCGGCCGCTTCCTGTCACAAAGTCCCCGTAGCCGCTATGAGGAATGCAGCATCTCCTATTACAGCAGCGCTTCCTGCGCAGCTGCTGTAAGGAGGGAAGAAAGCGAGACAGCGGCTTCCTGTAGCGGCGATCGCCGTTACCATGGAAACCGGCGCTGTCTCGCTTTCTTCCCTCCTTACAGCAGCTGCGCAGGAAGCGCTGCTGTAATAGGAGATGCTGCATTCCTCATAGCGGCTACGGGGACTTTGTGACAGGAAGCGGCCGCCAGCTCATAAGGTGACAGGAGCGGCGGCCGCGGGGAGAGGGGGGCGAGAGGCCAGACCCGCCGCGGCCCAGCTGACAACTGCCCACGGACCGGCAGTGGGCCGCGGCCCGGTGGTTGGGGACCCCTGCCTTAGAGGGGATCTAATTAACATGTATAAATACATTAGAGGGCAATATAATAGCTTGGCGGATGAGCTTTTTGTCCCTAGGCCTTCTCAAAGGACTAGAGGACATGATCTGCACATGGAGGAAAAACCTTTTAGCCATTTATTTAGGAAAGGGTTCTTTACAGTTAGAGTGATTAAGATGTGGAATGCATTGCCACAGGAAGTCGTTATGGCAAACTCTATACCTGCATTTAAAGGGGGCTTAGATGCTTTCCTTGCGTTGAAAGACATCCATGGCTACAATTGCTAGGTAATGCCTAATGATGTTGATCCAGGGATTTTATCTGATTGCCATCTGGAGTCGGGAAGGAATTTTTCCCTTTAGGGGCTAATTGGACCATGCCTTGTAAGGGTTTTTTCGCCTTCCTCTGGATCAACAGGGATATGTGAGGGAGCAGGCTGGTGTTGTACTTTATACTGGTTGAACTCGATGGACGTGTCTTTTTTCAACCAAAATAACTATGTAACTATGTAACTATGTAACTATGTATACCAGAGCTGAAGATATAAGAAAAATGGATACTTACCCACTGTTTCCTCCAAGCAGCATACCGTCTCAGTCGCGTTCTGTTTGGGTCCAAGACTGGACGCAACTGTGTCAGTTACCGGGGCTGATCGCAGCTGGACGGCAGACCGCGGGAGGATGGCGAGGGACTCACATGGATTTATTCTGCTGGAGGAAGCAGCCGGTAAGTATCAATTTTTCTTATATCTTCAGCTCTGGTTTACTGGACTAGAGGAATTTTCACCTTTCAGCGCTTCTCCCTTTCATTTGCCAATAACTTAATCACTACTTGTTACAACAAAATTATTTATATCTTGTACTTGTTTTTTTTTTGCCATTAATTAGTCTTTCTGCAGATGGTACATTTTGTTAAGAATTATTTTATTCTAAATGCATTTTAATGGAAATAATACAAATAAAAATTGAAAAAAAAAACATTATTTCTCAGGTTTCAGCCATTATAGTTATAAAATAATACATACTACCGTAAGTAAAACCCCACGTATTTTATTTGCTCATTTGTCCTGGTTATTACCCTATTTAAATGTTGTCCCTATCACAATGCATGGTACCAATATTTTATTTGGAAATTAATGTGAATTTGTTTCCGTTTTGAGTCGGTCACGAATTACAAGCCCTTATTTGCAAAACTAACAGTAATATACCTTCATGACATACATATTTAAAACGTTTAGTCCCTAAGGTAACTATTTTTTTTTTTTTTAAATGTAACTTTTTTTTATTAAAGTGTTCAATTTTGATAACTATGGGAGGGGAGGTAAGGTGTCATTTAATGGGGTATTGAAAGGAAGTAATGCATGTATGCTCTACTATCACCTTAGTCAATGAACACCGGCATCTCATTGATGCCAGTGATCATTGATCACAGGCACTTTGATCTGGGAATGGTAACTGTGTTCTTATCCACTGATCTGTGCACTAACGGGCAGCAATGAGAACACGCTTGGGAGTGCATAGAGCAGCGGTAGTGGTGGTAGGCGAATATCTACATCCCTGGGCAGTGGCATAGCTAAAGAGCTATGGGCCCTGGTGCAAGGTTTACATTGGGGCCCCCCAAGCACTATATACATAACAATTGATACGGGGCACCCAAACCTGCCAAGGACAACCACAGTGTCAGAGGTGCAAGGAGAGGATGGGGAACAGCTCGTTAATGATTATTACTCATAAAAACACCTATAGAAGTGATTATTACCAGCATAGGACCAATAGAGAGCTAATTCTGTGGTTGAGGGATGGCCCCACAGGGCCCCTCTGGTCCAAGGGCCCCGATGCGGTCTCTACCTCTGCACCCCCTATTGCTACGCCACTGTCCCTGGGATTTCAGATAAAGTCTGCAGGGCGTAGATATACTGCATGCTGTGCAGTAACTAGTTAAATATACTGATCATCGAATCTGAAAGCTTTTAAAAAAGATGGAGGGGCTGGAAGTCTTGCAAGTAAAGTATGTACTTGCAGTGAGGTCAAAGCAAACTTACAACCTAAAAGCAATGGCCATCCGGAGCACGTACAGTATTGCCCAGAAACTTCCACTTGCAGAGTGAGTCCATAGCATTGCGGTAACATGACAACGTAGCCAAAAAATTGCATTGCTCAATAACGCTGCGGTGTGACCATACCGTGAGGCATACAGTACAATGAAAGTATGCCTCACTGCCACTGTAAATACACATGTTACGTAGTTAACGCACAGCACACTGCACTGTACTCAGTGTAAAAGCCCATGTAAAAGCCCCATAGGAATATCGATATTGTCTGTTGCGAGGCAATGGACTCGGCGTGAAAGGGTGCTGCATGTGGCCGTGCTCAGACATGGTGTATTTATTTGCAGCTAGGCACATTAAAAAGCGTAAAGGGGAAAAAATAAATCAAGACATTGCAGAGTCAGAAGTTATAAGAAAAGATAGAATAAATAATAGTTCTCACTGTGTAATTTGTTCAGGTTTTTTAATCCACTATGAGCCTGCAGGTCAGCAGCATCTTTACTACTGGCAGACATGAAGAAAAAAGAAAAAAAACACAGACAGCACCAACTGCCATTATCTAAAAACCACCCCTAAAGGCCCATACACACGTCGGATTTTTGCGAACGACCCGTCGTTTGAACGTTCCGTCGTTCGCACGTCAAATCCAGCGTGTGTACAGACTATCGGATAAGACTGGTTTTCAGCGATCCGCCCAGTCTTATCACCTGAACGATAGTCTGTACACACGCCGGATTTGACGTGCGAACGACGGAACGTTCAAACGACTTGTCGTTCGCAAAAATCCGACGTGTGTATGGGCCTTAACAATGCGATAGGCTAAAAGGTTGCTATTTTTTTTTCTATAGATATACATATGCACTGAGGGAGATACCGGTTGCCTGGCAGTTGAATGAGTGGGATGATTTTCAATCCGTGGTTACAGTTCCTCTTTAAATTGCGCACAGCACTCAGGGACCGGTAGATGGGAGGCTGAACTTCCTGGAAAGCAGTGTGACTTACTGCAATTTTATTTTCCTGAAGTAATTCATTTGTTCATCACATTCTGAGTTCCTGTTGATATTTATGAGCGTTCTGTATACAAATTTCCATTAAACCAGAATCAGGACTGGGAACTGCCGCTCAATGAAATGGCAGCTGTGTAAATTTATCAACTGGTTAATTGATCGCGACTCTGCTTCTGCAGTCTGCATATTATAGTATCACTTTGAAGGGAAATTTGCCTCACTGGTGACAGGTTTGGTTTAAAGAATAGCTCCAGGCAAGAAGGGAAATCAATCTCCTGATTCTGCTATATCGGAATTGCCCTCTGCTGACCTTAGAATGACCCTGAAGCCCAAACAGTTTAGTTAAAGAGGGACTGTAGTGAAAAATAACATAATGAAGAAACTTGCTTATTGTTTACAATATTTATTTATAGATTATTTAGTCAGTGTTTGCCGGTTGTAAAATTTTCCTTTTCCCTGATTTATATTCTGAAATGTATCACTGGTGGGGACATCTTTAGTTTTGACAGGTGATTTGTGCGGAATGTTCATTACTGAGAGTTCTATGCACAGAGGGAGATCCTGCTTGCTTGGCAGTTGGAAAAAGCCGTTATTGACCACAATGCAACGAGGTTTGCAGACCTCAAACTGTTAGGACCTTGGTCATGACATCACACTGTGGGAGGGGTTTCACCCCAATATCAGCCACACAGACCCCCCCCCCCCCCCCCCCCCCCGGTGATCTATTTGATAAAAGGTAAAGATTTTTTTGGGAGATTTTCAGCTTCAGTGTCTATTTAGGTATAAGTTGTGCCCTGAGACTTTTAATTTACAGTAATGATGACAAAACAATTTTTAGTCACTGTACTTCAGATTGAAATAAACTTCGTCACAGGAAGGAGTCGGCAGGCCGCCACCGCCGGCCCTGCCGCTTACTCACAGTTGCTGTCGTCCTTGCCGCTGACTCACATGCGTGCAGGGCAGCAGACGGAAGACGCATCTCAGTGCGCGCTCCGCCTACGTAAACAGTAGCCACGTGTCTCCCTGCATGTCAGCTGTATTTGAATCTGGTGAGTGCTCCAGTCTGTGCCCGTGATAGCCTATGCTGGGCTTGTTACTGAAATTGCGCTCACACCAAGTGCTTGTCTTGCTAAGGACTTGTGCCTGTCTTTTGACTAAGCTTCTTCTAGATTGGATTACCTGTTACTGATCCGGATTGAACCTGACCACGCTTCTGTATTGGATACCCTGTTACCGACCCGGCTTGTTTACGGATTCGCATGAACGCTGCCTGCATTGACCCTGGCCTGACTGACCTCGTATCTGTCTAGTAATTATACTTCAGCCATTCTCTGCCACCTCGTCCTCGTCTGGATTGCCTCAGCCTATAGGCCTCAGGGGACTATTCAGTATACTGTGTATATTACTTTGCTGTGTTTGGTGATTGCTGTCTGCCAGGTTGTATGCTACATCTACCTGCAGTGTAAAGTAGTTTGTATTAGGCAGGAGCTTTCGCAGGTGTTAGGGCTGGGTTATATGTCACTCATATGGGCATACAGTCTGACTCACAGCAGGTGACCAGACAAGCCTGACGGTCATCATTTTGCGTGCTGCCGTAGCGTCCAATCCTAAATTACGGCTCTGCAGTGCTGGGTGCTTGATTTGGGCACTGACTTGGCTTCTGAGCTCTGTCACTGTGGTGGCACTGCCCTATGTTAGTGCGGTCATGCCCCTCTACCCTGCACTCACAATGATGAGAGAAAGGGTAGCTTTAACCTGTTCCACTGTGTTGCATATCCTGGCTGTAAAAAGAGGATTGCAGTAGAGGGGAAAAGTTGGGGGTACAATGGATAAGTATAGCAGGTGAGTCACTGAGTCCATATGGTGGCGGAGAAGAGCACATGAGAAGGCCAAATAGGTTTACAATCTAAGGGTAGGGGAGAGGGACACATAAGTGGGGTGTGGTGTAAGTCCAAGGGAGGGGATGGAGCTATGAAGATGGCAGATAAGTAATGGTAAACAGATGGATCTTTAAAGTGTACCTGAGATGGAGCCCTTTAAAAAATGTATACATAACTAAGGCTTCCTCCTGCCAGCTCTGGGCTGATCGCTCCCTCGTTGTCCTCAGTCACCTGCTCCTTCACCCGCAGTGAAGTTAGGGCCAGTCGGCATATGCACAGTACAACCAAGTGCGCTCCCCGTCGATCTGCGCCTCTGCAGTACTACTGTGCAGGCGCAGAATGCTCAGAGTGATGTGAATGTGGGGTGTGTGCGGCCGGGCCGCGCATGTGCAGTTGGCCCCGGACCGGAAAACTTTCTGGGGCCAACTGCGGAGAAACGGAGAGGGAGAAGAGGACACCGTAGGAGTGATCAGGCCAAAGTGGGCTGGAGGAAGGCCCAGGTATGTATATTTTATTGCTGTGGCCCCATCTCAGGGTCACTTTAAGGGTGTGAGGGGCCAGCCTGATGGGGACAGGGAGTTACATAGAGTAGCCACTGCTCTAAAGAAGTCCTGGAGCATCACGAGTGAGCAAGTAATACAAGGGGTAAACATTTGTAGAACGCTGAAGGAGTGGAAGAGCAGGTTGGGGGGTATCTCTGGATGAAATCTGAGATATATGAAGGGGATGTATGGGGGATGGATTTGCATGCCAGGCAGAGCAGTTATATCTAATTCTGAGGAGGACATGCAGCCAGTGAAGGGCAAAGAGGAGCAGCTGAAGAAGAGCAGTAAGAGGAGTGAATGAGCCTGGTAGCTGTGTTCATAACAGACTACAGGGGTCAAAGCCTGGTCTCAGGAAGTCCAGAAAGGATGGCCTTGCAGCAGTCCAGATGGATGATGGACCAGGATTTTGGCGGTGTCAGCGGTTATGTAGGTGCCAATTTTGGCAATGTTGCGGAGATGGAAGGGGCAGGACTTGGAAACGTTCTGAATATAGGGGGTGAAGGAGAATGCTGAGTCTGTGACACCCGGGCAGCAGGTTTGAGGGGCAGGGTGGATGGATGGACGTGTTGTTGATAGCAAAAGAGATGTTGGGGAGAGCGCTCACACTACATTCTTGCCTGTGGCAGTCTACATTGGCCTCCCCAGCTGAATTTAATCTAGCATATGTACATAGCTTAAGTGACATTAAATTACAAACAGATGTATGCAGCACTGAGCTATTTTCATGGCAATTTAAAAACAAAAGTAGAATTTCCCATTCATTAAAGTGGAGGTTCACTTTAAGCAATGCAACTGACTTAAAGTGGTCTGAAACTCAGCATTTCTTCTTTGCTCTAAAAGATTATTTACAGCCTTGAACCTACTACCAGAAAAAAATGGTAGCAGAACAGCATTCAAACAGTTAAACACAGCACTTTGTTCTGCGCTGGAAAGCTCCTTCAGCTTATGATCCGCATCCGAAGAGGTGATAAAATTATCTTTTGTTTACCTTCTTCAGTTGTTACAATCAGTTACAGCCAGCCAGGCGCTAAAATGGAACTGTACTGAGCTCACAAGCAGAGACAGATGGGAAATTATCACTAGATAGCTGCTGTATTTATATATTAAAATCTATGAATAAAATGCAATGACAGCTTTCAAAGCAGATAAAATATAAGCAAATATGATAACTGTATGGGTAATAAAAAGTAGAAAAACACAAAGCACTGCGGAATATGTTGGCACTAGATAAATAAAAAAAAATAAAAAATAATAATAATTGCATGTTATTTCAGAGCTTTATTCCACTTTAAGTGGCTGGGTAGTCTACTGCTTAATGTGTACCAGCAATAAAAAAAAAAATGATATATACCCGGGGCTTTCTCCAGCCCCATCTGTTGTGATCACTCCCCCATCTGTTGTGATCACTGCCCGCAGCTACGAGAAACGGGGTCATAGGCTTCAGCTATGACAGCGGATCACTTTTGTGTCACACGGCTGTCCCCAGTACAGCGCTGCCGTAGATCGCAGAGCTGTACAATGTTAATAGACGGCGGTTTCGCCGTCTAACAGTATCCAAGTGGAGATTGCCGCTGGGAGACTGAAGGCGGAGCGGAGCTCTGTCATTCATGCGGATATGCGCGCGCATCAGTAATCCCCACCCGCAGCCATTCACGCTAATCGTGGAGTGGTCTTGGGGCTGCCGCTGCGTTCACGCCAATTGGTGTGGAGTGGTCAGCAAGGGGTTAAGGGCTCTACCTCTGACACAGACAAACTGGGTTCAAATCTCATCTCTTCATGTTTAGTAAGCCAGCACCTATTCTGTAAGGAGTCCTTGGGCTAGACTGACTAACACTGCTACTGCCTATAGAGCGCACAATAGTGGCTGCAGTTCAGGCGCTTTGCGTGCGCCAGGAGAAAAGCGCAATATACATGTTATTTGTCGTGTGTAAGTGCAGTAATCTATAGTAACCAGGTGGGTTTCATCTTCCCTATCAGTGCTGGATGATTTCTGGCAGCAGGCTCGGGGTCTGTGCACCGATCACACCATATCTGCCTCCTGCCTTGCCTCTTCCATTCAGCCCACATATATTTCCCCTGACATCTTGACACCACAGCCGCGCTCGGTTCCAAAACATGGAGCCGCCGGATGACTTGATTGTAATTTAATCAAACGGAGATGACTGCTGAGCTGCAGTACGGCTCAGGACTGGAGCCAGTGAACCATAATTGATGGTTACTGAGAGCGGTAGTTGAAGGAACCTTAAGTCGGCCTCTTTCTGTGTTATCAATAAAAGAAGATTGCAGCCCATATCTGGAGATGACAGCTTTACCATGTCATTTATCACACAGGAGAGAATTACATGCTCTTTGTCTCCTGGAGATAGGTAAGACCTGCAGGTCTTGCTGTAAACAAAGCCTGGATTTCCTCTACTTCCAGAACTACATATTTCAGTAGCGGCTACTGCTGCTGCACAGGGATGCCATGTACTAATGTAGGTCATTTTCTAAGGCATTGCTCAACCATTATTAAAAATTGCGTCCGCATTGCGATTTTCCAGGAACACGATTGCCACGCATTAAGGACCGGGCTATTGTGGCTGATTCTGTGCTGCGGGGGGCTCTCCAGCCCACAGCACAGATCGGGAACCACACAGGGCAACCAGACTTCCCCCCTTTTTTCCCCACTAGGGGGATGACCTGCTGGGGGGTCTGATCGCCGCCGCTCCATGTGGCCGAGCGGGGGGCCCCCCTCCGCAGCGATTTCCGCCCTCCCTTCCTCTTCTTCCCTCTCCCTTTCCCTATGGGCTGCGCAGGACAGAAATCCGTCCTAGATAGGCTTCAGCTTATCAAATGCCGGCGATCCCCGGCCAATCAGAGGCCGGGGATTGCCAATATCCTTTACGGCGCTGCTGCGCAGCAGCGCCGTATTGATGTAAACAGCGGGGATTTCTTCCCCGCGTGTTTACATTTCGCCTACGAACCGCGATCGGATGCTCACAGGCAGTTCACAGAAACACCCTCTGTGAACTGACATGGAACGGCCGCTCGAAAGAGCGGCTGTTTCCATGTAAAACCACAAACGACCAGCCGCCGCCTATTGGCGTTAGCTGGTCGTTAAGTGGTTAATGTATTTCATTGGCAACAAATTGTATTTGTGATCGTTTCCAAATCTGCATTTGGAAGAGAACCTGTAAGAAAAAAAAGAGCACCTGGGGGTACTTACCTCAGGAGGTGAGCCTCTGTATACTACTTACTCCTGTGCAGCATATATTCAGTGCTGGGAGTCCTGGACAGCAGCAGACAGCAATATTTATGTTTGTGATGCAGAGCAGGCACAGTATCATCATCCCCCCCAGGCTCTGCCAGAAATAACTAAGCCCTATCCGATGCGCTCTACTGCGCTACCGCACCTGTGCTGTGCACATCGATTGACAAGCTTGTCGGAAGATTTTTGGGGGGAGCCAGCGCTGGATTGGGGCTACACAGGAGGACGGGGAAGTCTCATTAGGATCCAGAGGCTTCCCCTCCACAGGTAAGTGTCCCATAGGGACAATTTTTTTCCTTACAGATTGTATTTAAATTGAGACTGTAGCTTTGTCTTTTTTCGTGTGTCATTCATATTTCAATGCAAGTCAATTGGAATGCAGAAAATTGCACTTTGCACATAAAATTGCATGCAGGGAATATAATGTAACGTATGAACTTGCTTTTTTTCTTTTTTACAATATTAATTTATAAATTATTTAGTAAGTTTCCCATTGTAAAAACTTTCCTCTCTGATTTACATTCTAAAATTTGAGGGAGAGAACTCTGCATAACTAAACAGCCTAGGCTTATCATCACTGGGAGGGCGGAGCTTAATTCAATATACAGCAAAATATACATCTAGGACGTTTTTCTATTGCTGAAATCAGGAAAATTACCACATGATCTGTGGCTACCGCTCGGATTATGCAGTAATGCACGTCTATGGCGACACAGTAAGTGTATACAAGGGAGTGGGGTTAGACCCGGTGTGCGGATCGACGGGAATCCTGGTGACGTACTTCCTCTCCAGCAGGGAATACGTCACTGATTGGAGGCGGCAGGCTATGCAGACTCCCCTGCCATGGGATTGAGACAACGCACAAGTATAAAAGCAGCCTCAAAGTTACACTTATACGACGCCTTCAACGCCCATAAATTAAGTCTCAAAAGAATATTGAAATATCTTTAGGTAAATAGCATTTGTAGTGTGACTGTTTGATTCTGGTTAAATGGAGATGCCAGGGTCCTCCTTCCTTAACCACTTTACCCCCGGCGGTACGAATTTCTCCGTCCCTTTTTCCATCCTTTAACCCCCAGGGACAGAGAAATCCGTACCTTCCATGCTACCGTCGCTGTACGCGCTCCCACCTCTTGTGCGCGCGCACCCGCTGCTCGTGCACGCCGCCGCCCGCTTGCCCGGAGATCAATGAACGGGTAAATCCATTCCCGTTCGTTGATCTAAGCCCCCGCAATGATCCGCTGCTTCTATTAGAAACAGCGCGATCATTGTGATTCTCCCAGCCTCCTACTGCTTCCTGTAAGCGTCCTTCCGGACACTTACAGGTCGCATGTAAACAGACTCACTGTGGCCAGCTTGTGGCCAAATAGTAAACTACACCCTAAAGTATTTTACACATACAAATACATTGTATTACACAATAAATTAACTCATTACCTCCCACACTCCCCCAATTTTTTTTTTTGTTATTTAAAAAAATAATAATAAATACAATAAAAAAATAAACAAAATAGTTACCTTAGGGACTGAACTTTTTAAATATTTATGTCAAGAGGGTATAACACTGTTACTTTATAAACTACGGGCTTGTAATTAGGGATGGACGCAAAACTGAAAAAAATGCACCTTTATTTCCAAATAAAATATTGGCGCCAAACATTGTGATAGGGACATAATTTAAACGGTTTTATAACCGGGACAAATGGGCAAATACATTTCATGGGTTTTAATTACAGTAGCATGCATTATTTAAAAACTATAATGGCCGAAAACTGAAAAATAATATTTTTTCCCACATTTTTTCCTATTTTCCCATTAAAACACATTAAGAATAAAATAATTCTTGGCATAATGTCCCACCTAAAGAAAGCCTAATTGGTGGCAAAAAAAAAAGATATAGTTCATTTCATTGCGATAAGTAATAATAAAGTTATAGACGAATGAATGGATGGAGCGCTGAAAGGTGAAAATTGCTCTGGTGTTCAAGGGGTAAAACCCCTCAGTGGTGAAGTGGTTAAAGAATGGGTGGGAAGAGTTAGGGAAGGGCTGGGAGAATCAAATTGCATTACAGCAAGATAAGTTAGAAGGGTTTAATGATAAGTGGGAAGAAAAAAACAAAGTCTTGTAAAAGTAATACCTTTTAAGTGGGAGAAATGGAGTGAATTTCAAGGCACAAAGGAATACGGGGATATGATGGAGATGTAGGAGGAGGAGCTTTCTGAGGGGTGTAAGGAGGGGATTATGGGAGGGAATGGAATTGATATGATGGAATTGTTGATAATGAGATACTGATATGTTAAGGAATCTGTCTGTGGATATGGGAGGAGGAGGGGGAATAGGGAATAGGTTTTTGTTTTATTCTTTTCTTTTGTGTGAAAAAGATAGATGTAAACATATAACAAGTGAACAAGTGAGTGGAATGGACATTCTCGTATATACCGGTATATATATATATATATATATATATATATATATATATATATATATATATATATATATATATTTGAGAGTCTACTATCCAAACTCCAGAAACACTGCCCGCCCTTGCAACTCCCACGTTGACCGCTACCTGAGAGGGGTGGAGTTGCAATGCAAGCCAAGTTCTGTTTCAGTGTCTTCATTGGGAAGTGTCTGCTATGCCTCCTCACCCAGAATGCAGTGTGACAGGACTGTGCTCAAAAACAATGGGGGAGAGGGAACAAAAATCATTTGCAATGTGCATTTTAAAATTGTAGCATGTTGCCTTTTCCATGTGTATGTTTCGTTACTGTATGCAAATTGCATATAATACTTTCCTATGGCGCTGCAAACATGAATGCCTTCCGCACGCATTTTAGTATAATCTAGCTATGATAGTGAATTTTTTCACTTGTTGAAAAGCAGTGATGAACAAAAATGCCAATAGTCTTTTCGCATTCATTTTCGCGAAAATAATGTTCAATTCCATTTTCAAACGAAAATGGCAGCAAAAATAATTTTTGTTATTTTTCATGTGTTTTGCGCTTTACGTGAATTCTCATTGTAAAAATATTGTATTTTTCACACATTTGTCACGGTAAAATAATGATTTTTCATGTTTCACAAGTTAATTTTGCAAACATTTTCTTGAAATAGAAAATAGTATTTTGGATGCGAAAATGACTTTGGTGAAAATTCGCAAGCAGCACTGTTGAAAAGGCAGATTATTAAAAAAAAATGCAAAACGTAAATGCATGAAAACACAACCGCAAATGCATACAAAAAAACACAACTACAAAACACACAAAAGCATCAAAAACCTAGAAATGCGCATGGAAGAAAACTGATGGTTTTCTGCACAGACAAGCGCGTTCGGTTCTCCTGATTTGACTGGCTTCTTCCGTAATGATGTCCCAGTAGTTTTTAAGCATAATTACAGAATATGCAAATCTTCCCGTCTTCTCTTTTGGCGATAAATTCTTCGGGTTTTTTTCCTTCCTTTCAACCCTCTAGTGTAGATTTAAAAAGCTCAGACCTTATTAGAGACATATTGAAAAAGGCCGTCAGATAAAATATATTGTCTCATTTACATAACAAAGCATCTAAAGGATGTCCCGTTTTTATTGGCTCATTATAAAAAAAATAAGTTCTTTGCTTTGTAATAATTGCTGTTCTCAGACTGCCAAATCCACTCTATTGTACAGAAACCAGACTGACTAAAAATAGCTTCTTATCTACAGATCACATCACATACCCTGTTCATCCATCCTGGTGCAATGTTCACTGAATGAGAGTATACATGCAATGTGTGTTATAGTGTTAAGCCGCATCTACACGCATAGATGCGGCTCCGATCCACCTTATAAATCGAGCCGCTGATGCGGATCGATTTATAAGATCCGACAGGACGGATCTTGCTTCCGCCGATTCCCTGCTCGCTCCCCGCGAGGGGACAATGGGAGGGAATCGAGCGGAAGATAAGCGGTGCCGGCTGGGACGAGCGGGGAATCAAAGCCGGCGCACGCGCGGCGAGCGGGGACAGGCGGGCACGCGTGGGGACACGGAAGAGGCGATCCGGCGGCTAAACGAGCCGCCGGATCAGAGCCGCATCTACGCGTGTAGAGTACGATATGCGGCCGCGATGTTGCTTATCAATCGAGCCGCTGATGCGGCTCGATTGATAAGATCCGACAGGACGGATCTCCGTACCGCCGATTCCCTGCTCGTTCCCCGCGAGGGGACAATGGCAGGGAATCGAGCGGAGAGTGAGATATATTAATGAAGGTTTAAAAAATCCATACCCTAGTCTGCTGTAGATATTACACTGTATACTAGTGAGCCCAATGAACGCTAAAGTCTTGTACACATTCTAGACTGTTCTTAGCCGAAGTGGCCAATCAGGTTTGACTCTGCCAAGAATCTAACGTGTACAGAAGCCCCCGATCCCCCTGGTACCCGGGCCAGCGTTCTGCCTATAGTATAGTTCTCCTGCTTACCTAACCTACTCAGAGCAGCCCTGTTGTATGCCATAGCAATAGAACGCAACACGAGCCTGGAGGCTAGCGACATGTCTGTACAGCTCAGGAATCTCCTCTGCCACGGCAGAGCAACTAATTTGCAAACACAGGATGTTAACAATATGTCTGCTTCCATGATAGCAGAAAGTAGAAACACTGCAGATTTATTGCAGGATTTGCATCAGCTGTAACAAAGAGATGTTTTTCTTTAAAGGTTAGTTTGAAAGTGAATTCAGCTTGATGTCATGAAAAGAAAATAGAGGGCAAAACACATTTATCTGGCTGAGGAAACACTGCTGATAACGTTTTAAAGTTGAAAAGTTCAAAAGGTCATTTTGTAGCTGAATGAAGCAAATTTTACATCAGACTGCCATGGCTGCTGTTTAGAATTCAGTCTTACAAATGCATATCTTAAACTGAAAATAAAAACATTTGACTTAGTTCTATGCCACTAATCTTCTATTTACCGTTCTACACATACAATTAATAATTATCTCAAATCTTTATATTCAGTTCAGGTTTGCTTACAATTGAGCCTATCAGCTGCAAAATATCTAGCTGCCACCCACTCTCATTGTCTCACTTTGTTTCCCTTCCTTGGTCAGTGGAAATGTCTTTGTTGGCAGAATGTTGCACTCATCACTAATCATGACACATTAAAGGAGAACTGTAGTGAGAGGTATGTGGAGGCTGCCATGCTTATTTCCTTTTAAGCAATACCAGTTGCCTGGCAGCCCTGCTTACCCTCTGCCTCTAATATTTTCAGTCATAGACCCTGAACAAGCATGTGTTTCTGACATTATTGTCAGATCTGACAAATTAGCTGCATGCTTGTTTCTGGTGTTATTCAGACACTTCTGTAGCCAAACAGACCAGCAGGGATGCCAGGCAACTTGTATTGTTTAAAAGAAAGTAAACATGGCAACCTCCATTGTCTTCTCACTTCAAGCTGACCACTGGGGGGGGGGGGGGGGGGGGGCATATTGCACCTAGGATTTGGCTCTTCATCTTGTAAATGGTTGGACACTGTAGAAACAAAAGGAGAGTCAATCAAGAGCCCAATATAGGCCTCGATTCATAAAAGTGCTGTCGGGAAGGTAACGTCGAGCGGGGAAACACCGCTGTCGGTATTTCCGCCTTCAGGGTGGTAATTCATAAAAATGTTGCTAGTTGTGACAGGCGTGCGGAGATATTCCGCTGTAGGCAGGCGTTAGGCTGTCGGGAGACATGCGGAAACAGGGGAAGCAGGCGGAGTCCCTCCGTGCGGTGTTCTCTCTGCAGCTGCTTGGGAGGTCTGTCCCATTCACTGCAATGTATTCCGCACGCTTCTCGCCACATCAGAGGTAGCGGTAATACCCGTCCGCATACCGCTACCTCTAATCTTTATGAATTGACTACTTGTTACTTTTGCTATGATAATCACCGCGCAAGGCAGTGATTGATCACTCTGCTCGCGAATGTCGGCTTTTCATGCGGAAAAAGCCTTTATGAATACAGATTTTGCTGTGTGGTCGGTAAAGTGAGCAGTTTTCAGCATTTCCGAATGCGGGAATGCTTTATGAATCGAGGCCATAGTGTACTATGATTAGTGAAAGGGAAGGTGTAATGATATGTGAAATACAGTACTCACAAAGATGGGTTACCACCAAGGCATCCACTGTATAGGCAGGTGGGGAATTTTTCCTGTCCCCACCCAGACTAAGAAGTCACAGAGGTGCCCTGCTTTCCTGCACAGATTTAAAGTTGTTCAAATTTGTATTTGTCTGAGGAAGCGGGCTGCAGACCTGCGAAACGCGTTATAGCACTATTTTGGAGTAAGAAATCAACGACTGTTCTTATTTGATATTTGATTCTCATGCCGTTTGTGGGGAGGTACTTCCACCACTACCCCTCCCCCCATTTTGAAACTGTTTTAAACTGTGTACAGTTCAGGCCCCAATCTGGTGGCCACTGAGTGCAATTTAGTGAAGCCAAGTGGCAGCGTATATAACCACACCTGTTGCAGGGCTTGACAGGCATTGTAGGTAGGGTACATCACAAAATTATTCATGTCATGTACCCACATGAGACAGATGCCTCTCCGCTGCTGGTACTAGGGCCATTTCTTGGGCAGTGAGGGCAAGTAGGAGAAGGGAGGCGCAGGCAGAAGGACATAAGCGATAGGGAGCTGTTAATGCGCGGTAGAGCCAAATGGAAGAAGAAATAAGATTACCAGCGCTTTCACCTTTCTTGACTCCTCCTGGGCTGCCTGCGTCTGACTTCTGGTCATCATCAAGTCACCACCGCGTGATGACACCTGATGTCCTGTAGCGGTATTGCAGGCTGTCAGTGCGCAGCATCCATGGAGGAGTCGGCTTTCTGGGCTCTCTTCATCTGTGCGTTTTCCTGGTCCCTGCTTCCTCCTGGATGAGCGGCTGGTAACTAGTAAGTAGGGAGATCTACTTGTGACCTGTGGCTGTGTGACTGTCCCTAATGGCCCATACTCACGGGCTACAATTGTCACCGCAACCACGTGGCGCGCGTGTTGCAGCGACAGGTAGCCCGTGAGTATGGTGCGCGCACCCCGAATCATCACTCGTCGCTGCTGTCACCAGGCGATTGGCGGCGGTCAATCGCATGGCGACAGTTGCCGCCGCAACCTCGCCGCAGCTGTCGCTAGTCCGCGTGTGTATGCGGACTAGCGACAGCAACCTATAGCCGGAGCATTGAGTTTCCGGCAGGGGGAAGGAACGTCGGCGACAGCTTCCGTCGCATCCCTAGTCCCACTTCCGCGTGTGTATGCGGAGGGACTTGGCGACGAGCTGTTGCCGAACTGTCGCGCACACGCTCCTGTGTGCTAGCGACAGGCAAGAAAAGTATCCCGTGAGTATGGGCCATTAAGAGTAAAGGTTTGCGAGTCCACGAGGGTGGGGGGGAAGGGGCACAATTTTTACACCCTCACCCTGGGTGCAATTTAGCCTAGAAACGGCCCTGGCTGGTACCAAGCGCTTCCTAGTGCAGGGCAGCAGCTAACAGGCGGTGGATGCACTGCCTCCAGCTACCCACGCAGAATTGGTCTGAGGCAAGGTTCACACTGAAATGTGAACTGCCGCATACCCAGTGTTCATCAATGTGTGGTTCATGGCAGTTCCTATTAGATGACATTTTTTGTTTGTGCTGTACAAGCGAAAATATTACATCCTCTTACATATATTCAGACACTGCGTATGTTTACGTTACCTTTTATATGATACAACTGTGAAAAAAATGTGAATTGTTTTTCCGCATGGAAAAAAACGCGTGCAAAAACATGTGTGCGCCATCTGTTCATACATGTGTGTGGGAGCACTGCCTTCGCGAGGGATCACACTTGTGCCTGTGGGAACCGCAGACAATTTCTTGCATGCATTTTGCCACAGGTATGTGCATTTTCATTACGTTTTCATGAATGCATTATTTGTACAGTACATTATGTGGAAAAGCTGTGCAGGTTGTATCTTTTTTGAAAAGCTATGCAGAATCGCAGTATGCTTCTCCTCTGGTCCCTGTCCCATACAGGATGCACCACTTCTCCTCAGACAGACCGCATCCATCTGCTGCAATTTGTAGTTCCCATGAGTGTCTCTTGCACACGCTGCAATGCATGCTGGGAGATGTAGTCTGTGGATATGAGGCTGCATTTATTGTGGTGCACACAAGTGACACTGCAGCACATGCATACGGACCAAGGAGAAGATGGACAATGTCATATGGGCCAAGTTCCAGAGGAGCAGCACCCTGTAGGTAAGTAGTGAGGCTGATGCCCCCCACCCCTTTTCTTTTTAATATTAATAGATACATTATTTAGTCAGGGTTTCCTCTCCCTAATTTACATTGTCAAATTTATCACAGGTAACGCATGTTAGTCCTGTTAGGTGATCTCCACGGAATGTTCATTTACTGAGAGTTTTGAAGCTAGTACAAAATATACCTTGTCTCCCAGAATGGGAGGAGAATTTCGCATAGCTAATCAGACTAGGCTAAACATCACTGGAAGGGCAGTATATTCAATATACAGCAATACATGGATATAGGAAGTATGTCTGATACTGAAACCAGGAGAATTACTATAAAAGTGGGTATCCTGAATAATTTACTGCATTCCACTATATTTTGCTACAGTGCCTGGCACTAGTCTAGTTTAAGGATACCCAGCAGGAAAACTCATAGGGAACAGCATAGCAGTAGGAGAACAGAGGCGCCAGCAGGATAAAAGTGGATAAAAACTTTAAAATTTGCTTGGAGGAAGTGGTGGACTTACCTCCATAAAGCAGACACGAAAGACTGTCTTTATAATAGTAATCACATTTATTATATGGTACCCCAAAAGTGCAACGCGTTTCGCAGGCCGAGCCGCTGAGGCGCTACACCTGCTACTGCTGGAATTCTGTTTTGTCCCCACTTTATTGCCTGATGAAGCGGGCTCGGCCTGCGAAACGCGTTGCACTTTTGGGGTACCATATAATAAATGTGATTACTATTATAAAGACAGTCTTTCGTGTCTGCTTTATGGAGGTAAGTCCACCACTTCCTCCAAGCAAATTTTAAAGTTTTTATCCACTTTTATCCTGCTGGCGCCTCTGTTCTCCTACTGCTATACCGTGTCCACCCCTGGTGGAGGGGTGATCTACCCCTTTTTCTCATCTACAGAGAGCGACTTCTTAATCCTGAGTGAGGACAGGTCTAATCTCCTCACCTGCTTATACAGTGGTTGCCTGTGTGGTAACCCACGTTTGTGAGTATATTCTTCTCACTGATTTGCCTTACTTCACTTATGTTTTGACATACTACACTATATTGGGCTCTCGGTTTCTCTATATTTTATCATAGGGAACAGTTCTCCTATCACAGTACCCCCCAACTTTTTGAGATAAGAAAGAGGGACACTTAAGCCACGTCCCCATCAGCAGCCCCCCCCCCCCAAACTAACTTAAAAGATTTATACATACCTGGGGCTTCCTCCAGCCCCATCCGCATGGCTCACTCCCACGTCCCCGTCTTCAGCCTTCTCCAGCTCTGGTACCGTGTCCTATAACTTCGGCCAGTCACGACCAGTCGCCTGCGCAGTACTATTCTCCACCGGAAAGAGCGCACTGCACATGCTCAGACTGGCCGCAAATGGCAGAAGTTAGTGCGGATGGGGCTGGAGGAAGCCCCAAGTATGTATAAATCATAATAAAAGTTAGTTCGTCTGTGGTACGCTTTAAAATTTGAAAATAAGAAATACTGTATATCAATTTAAATGGTAATAAAGTTTAGAGTCAATTAAACACATTTTTCAGTAGAAAAATACAAATATTCACATAGATCTGTACATTAGTCCAGAAAGAGGCACAAATGAAGGACGAAGAGGGACAGAGGGACTGGGTTCCCAAAGAGGGACTGTCCCTTCAAAAGAGGGACAGTTGGGAGCTATGTCCACACCACAAAACATTGCGATTGGCTTAATAGTGTGGGCGTGGTTTACTACAACCTATCTGAAACCTAGCAGCTCGAGAGGGTGCTGTCCAGCCAATCATGTTAGCAGAGCTTCACTATGAGGTTTCCTGCTGGCGGGTCCCCTAAACTAGACTAGCGCCCAGTGCAGTGTAATGCTAGGATACACATTTTGAAAGTGTTAAAAATCGTCTCATGATTGATGCAATTACTGAATTATCATTTTTGTCCCTGAGGGCCGGTTCACACGGACGCTTGGCGGCGTCTACCGTCAAGCGTTCGGGACCCATCGGCTAAACTCTCCCATTCAAGTGAATAGGAGCGTTTAGCATTGCGCGGTTACCGTCGATTACCGTCGATTGCATAAACGCGGCGTTCTGATCCCGATTTAACGCATCGTTTCGGCCGTCCCTAGAAGCCGCATGCAACGTCCAGGGACGGCTAGCCGGCGCGGCTTCATGTCCCCCTGCGGGGACGAGAAACGTCGATCGCGACGATCTCTGTACCGCCGCCACCGAACGGGACGTCACAGGACGACGCGACTTCCTGGCCGCCCCAACGCCGCCTGCCGTCCATGTGAACCGGCCCTGAGTCTGGATACGATGCTACAGCATGTTCCCATGTTTACATGCAGCAGGCTACACAGATGCCATTTTTTGTATTTTTTGCAAACATCAGCAAATATTGCTATTTCCCAGCTATAACAGCTTGGCTTCATCAGCGCATTCTCAATGCCGAGAGCCAGATTTAATGGAACTGAAAGAAAATAAAGACAGAATACACCACAGTTTTTTTCAGCGCTGTGAGTTAAGCCATATTTTCACACACACAAGTAATTTGCCTGCCCAGCTCCTGCTGTCCAACCTGGCCCTTCCACAAGAAGGCACAAAGGGGACAGAAGGAGGTGAAAAGTGGGCAGGCACAGGCGTCATACTTCAGTTGGAGACCCTTGGGCTGTGGTCAGTGGGTGGGCCGGCAGCCACTTGTTAGCCTGCTCACTACTCTGGGCACACGTGGATTACCTTAAATGCTCCAGTCCAGCCAGTGCAAGGGCTATTATTATTGCATGCACATCAATGCACATTGAGGACTGTGCATTTTGACCTAGCTTTTGAGGCTGTCTGTGCTCGCTTACTAAAGCATTAAAAAGAAAAAAAACTATAGTATACCTAATGGGCGTGAGTATGACAATTTCTGATATAGTAAACTTCTGATATAGTAAACTACTTGGCCAGTCCCTTGGAGTTTGCTATAAAAAGATTCTACTGTATAAACTTGATGAATTGAAGATGGCCCCATGCAGAAGGTTGACTGTGCTCACAATAAGCATTATCCCTCTTTTCTCTTCTCGTTAGTGTAGTGGAGAAATGCCCTCAGCCAAGTTCTGAGCAAACACCACTGCCAAAGCAGTTGCCAGTTTAACCCTGAAGCAGTTCTACCACTGCCTCTCTGCCCACAGGAGTGATGGAATTTTCACTAGTCTTTCCCTCACCAGTGCCACAAAGGTAAATTGGGCAAAAATGTATCTCACACCGTGGGCAGAGGTGGAGGAGATTGGCACTAAGTCCAGCTCTGGATATCTGCTCAGATAATCGATTTGTCCAGAATTTAACAAAGGGGTATCCTTCCCCTTGAGGTCTTGGAAATCAGATGAAAGAGGGACGGGGCTGGATGTCAAAAAAAGCAGAAAAACAAAACATGTTTAATTTGTGCTCATGTTTTGTGGCTGGATAGTGGTCAGGGCCGGGCCGAGGCAGAGGCTGGAGAGGCTCCAGCCTCAGGGCGCAGTGTAGGAGGGGGGCGCACAATTCATTCAGTTGTCATTCCCAATTGTGTTTGAAGCAGAAAGAAATAGGAAAAAGGGGATACATGGCAGTGACTGCAAGTCAGATAACTAGAGATTAAGGTATTGGGGAGGTTGGGGGCCCTGGGGCGCCTCATAATCTAGTAGCAATCAGTGTGTGACGGCTGGGGTGGGAGGGATGGAGGGGCGCACTTTGTTGTCTCAGCCTTGGGTGCTGAAGGACCTTGTCCCAGCTCTGATAGTGGTTAAAGGGAACTTTAGCCTAAACAAACATACTGTCATTAAGTTACATTAGTCATGTTAATTAAAATAGATGGGTAATATAATCTCTTACCCATCCTGTTTTAAAAGAACAGGCAAATGTTTGTGATTTCATGGGGCAGCCATCTTTTTCATGGGGGCAGCCATCTTTTTGGTTGAAAGGAGGTGACGGGGAGCATGAGACACAGTTTCAAGTGTCCTTACCACCCCTCCCAGCTGCGCGCTAGGCTTCAAATCTCAAATTCAAAATGTAAAAAAAATGTGCACCAAAACAGCAGAACAAGAACAACAATATCAGAAACCCCATCATGCTTTGCACAGCATCAGGGGAAAAATGCCAGGGCAGTTTTCTTCTGTGCAGCTAAAATGAGCCTTGGGTAAGAAAAACAAAGTTCTGATGCTGTGAAACTGTTAAAGAAACACCAAGCCTTTTCAGTTCTGTGGAGTAGATTTTTAGTCTGGAGGTTCACCTTAAGGGCTCTGCTTCTGACACAAGAGACCTGGGTTTAAATCTCAGCTCTTCCTGTTCAGTCAGCCAGCACCTATTCAGTGGATCTGTGGGATCCGTTGCAGTAAGTGGACCGCCCTTCTGTGCAGTCTGCGATTGTCTCAGGTAGGTGGATGTGTTCCCCCATATAGCTTATGGGGGTAATGCATCTGCTCCAGGCTACAGGTGGGCCATCGGAGTGGACACTACACTGGCCATACCTGATCTGGCACAAGTGGGAACACAGCCCAGATGGACATGTCTGTGAATCTTGAGATTTTTTTTTTGTTTTGTTTTGTTTTTCCTGCCTTAAAGGACCAGAATCGCGAAAAATTGTAAAATGTAAAGTACATGTAAACATATACAAATAAGAAGTATGTTTCTCCCAGAGTATGAGGGGATGGGTTAGTTCAAAACCTGTCACTTCTGTCAGATTTCTAATACCTTTTGTAAGTGACAGCAGCATAGAATAAATGTAATTTATGGCTCATTTTACTCTGGAAGAAACATACTTCTTATTTGTATGTGTTTACATGTATTTAAATTTTTACGATTTTCGCAATAGTGTTCCTTTAATCCTACAATTTTCATTTGTTTTTGTGTCCTTCCACTAGTCTCTTGCTGGTGGCCCTGACACAGGATCGGTGCAATCTCCACTAATAAAGAAACAATCCATCTATATATAGCTGCCATTATTTTGTGCCAGTGAAAAGAGACTGGAGGAGATTTAAGGCACACACTGCAGCAGCCTCCTTTCCATTCTCTGCTCTGGCAGCACATTGATCACTGGAATACAGCTTACTCATGAGGCTGTCTCTGAGGAGGGAGCAGGTTACACCATTGTCTCCGCCGGGATCGCAGCTAAACTTAGTGGCCGCTAATTGTTAGGTGAGTTAGAGCAGCCGTTCCCAACCTCACTGTTACATCAGCCTAAACCCACAGTGGTTACTCCGGGACAAATCCACAAGTGACAATTATTGCATATCATGGTTTAGTACCTTTGTGAAAGATATACAGCCTTGTTCATTACTTCAGATAGAGAGATAGATAGATAGATAGATAGATAGATAGATAGATAGATAGATAGATAGTAGACATGAGATGCAAATAAGTTCCACTTGCATTCAAATTTCATTTAAAGCGGACCTGAACTCCTGAATTTCCTCTCTGCTCTTAAAGATAAGCAACAGCAAAATAACCTTTACAGAAAAAAAAAATATTTGTTGCAGTTGATAGAAATCCTGCAATAAATCTGCAGTGTGTCTACTTCCTGCTTTCATGGAAATGTTTTTCTTTAAAGCATGCAGCAACAGCATAATAACCTTTAAAATGTACCTGAGATGGGGGATTATAAAGAAAATATACATACCTGGGGCTTCCTCCAGCCCCCTCCGGCCTGATTGCTCTCACGCCGTCCTCTTCTGCCTCTCCATTTGCCCCAATTGGCCTCGGAAAGTCCTCTGGTCCCAATGCCAACTGCGCATGTTCAACCCAGCCATGCGCGCTCCCGCCGCGCTCACTTCACCGGGAGCAGTCTGCATCTGTGCAGTACTACTGTGCAGGCGCAGAATGCTCCCGGTAACGGGAGTGAGACAGGAGCACGACTGGCCCCAACTGGAGGATTTTCCAGGGCCAGTTGCAGGCGAACGGAGAGGCAGAAGAGGACGTCGAGAGAACATTCAGGAAATGAATCAAAAACGGCCGCAAATCGATTGAATGGGGAATTTGATAGAATCGCGTTCTGATCGATCGATCAGAATTCTATAGAATCGATCAATCGACCGATGGCTTAAATCGACCAGTATATGGGCCCCTTAACAGAAAAATTTTACAGAAAATTGAATGGTGTGTACTAGGCATTAGTAAATTAGCCCTTATACTGGTACACACGGTACAATTTTCCGTGCGATTTTCTGACCTAATCGTTTTTTCCGCTCGAATCTGCACTCGATTCTGCGCTCGATTCTTTTATCTTTGCTCGTTTTTCTTATCTTTTTCCATTCACTTCTATAAGAAATTGAGCGCAGAATCAATCGGGAGTAATATCGGACATGAGAGATTTTATCAATCAGATGCATCTATCGCACGGTACCGTATGTACCCAGGCCAGCATTATATATCCTGTAGGTGTTCCAGAAAAAAAAAATCCTAGTGTGCACTGTAGTGGCATATCTTGTGTTGGATTTTGATGGCAGCGTATGAAATACCTATATTTATGCGTGACCTGTGACTCCACACATCTCCTGTTAGCTTCTGAGCAGAATCCAAGGCTGCTTTGTGGTTTGATTTGTTTTGGCTGTAGCAGAATATTTGAAATAGCATATAGAATGTTTGTTTATGCATGAACTGCCACCCACTCCAGACTCCACACATCTCCCAGTCAAATTCCTGCTAACCTCACAGCTTATGTGTATTGTTCTGCATCTCGCTAAGATATAAAATATGTATTTATAGGAAGCCTGAGCCGCCTCAGAATCAGTAAACCGCTATACAGCAAGCACCTAAAGGCATCTGCATGTACTTTGTATATTTTGCTGAGGCTTGTAGGGATGTGAAGGTTCCCATTAATCCAGCTCTTGTAGATCCAAAGAAAAATAGGATTCAGCTAGACAGTTTTTTTGGAGCCGTTTTACAGAAGGCAAACAGGCTGCTGTTCGGTAGAAATTTGCTCTTAAGCTATGTACCTACACGTGAAGATATGGAGCCGGCACCATCCAATTGTATCATGCTCTTTAATGAAGGATCATAGCAATCACAGAAAACGACGTTTCGGGGCGCAGCCCCTTTCTCAAGTTGGTGACAGCCTGTCACCAACTTGAGAAAGGGGCTGCGCCCCGAAACTTCGTTTTCTGTGATTGCTATGATCCTTCATTAAAGAGCATGATACAATTGGATGGTGCCGGCTCCATATCTTCACGTGTAGTATCCGACTGGTTCATCGGATAGCCTTGGCACATCCTCCTTTTGCTACTCTTACGGTGTGCTGCCTTCAGCTATACTAAAGCTATGTACCTACGTCGCGATTCTCCAGATGGCCGACGATTTTTGGGCGCTGAGCGGTCGTTTTGTCGATATCGCAACATGGGTACAAGCACACCACCAGGTGAACGTCACTTAGCATTAACAAATGTGACATGGCGGATCAGATCGCTAAGATCCCTAACGACTCCTGCACAAAGTACCGCGACCACTTGAAGTCTCATTCGATACCGACATGTAGCGCCATGTGACGTCATGCCTACCTGCTGGCAGGAAGAAGCTTTGCTTGACGATCTTCGTCAAGGGGACATCGCAGGACCCATCGGACATTTTTTGTTTTATTTTGGTTTTTTTGCTCCCTGAAAGTGTTACTTTTCAGGCATGCAAGTGACAGCTTCTGCCTTGTCGGTACTTTGTCCGGAATATAGTAAACCTCACTGATAAGTAAGTTACCGTCATAGAAGTTTTCCTGGCAGAATACTGTATAACCTCTGAGGGCAGGGGAGAGAAAAGGGTAATTAGTTCATGTATCTTAACTCTAGGACACTTAATAGGTTGCCATTGAGCAAAGACAAAAAAAACATTCAATTTACGTTGTAAATGTTTGAATATAAAAAAAAACTATGGGATATCTACAAAAAAGTCATTTTTAGAAGTAGGAGGATAAATCCAATTGTTTATCTCATCAATTTATTTTTACCTCAGGTTCACTTTAATCTTGCAGAAGTAACCATGATTTTCAGATTTCCTGATTTAAAGTGGACCTGAGGTGACATGATGAGATAAAGATGTATGTACAGGGAAAAACACATTAATCAATATGCTGTGTTTCTTTTTTTTTTTTTTTTTTTACTGCCTGAAAGAGTCAACCTTCAGGTATGCAAGTGACATTTTCTTACGTGTCAGATCATAGGTAACACCCAAATAAGGAATTACAGCCATAAGGCTCAGTTCATCTGCAGCTGGATCAGGTGCGGCCTGCGGGAGGGGACAGTGTAGTATGCGCTCCGATGGTCCGCTGTGGTCCGGCTGGAGCCCGGGGCAGTTGCATTTCCACCAGAGGCTATATGGGGAATGCACCCACCTGTTCAGGATTATCACTGACTGCATAGAAGTGCCGCCCACTAACGGCAATGGATCTCATGGCTCTGTTGCAGACTGACAAGTGCGAACAGCTCCTATATTTAAAATAAGACTCATTCACTGTCAGTTTTGTGATACTAATTGCAAAAAAATTCTGTTTAACTCTCAAGTGGTAACACAGTTTAAAACTTCTTCCTGCAGAGAAGAGCTTCTGAGAACAGAGTAAAGATAAAAAAGGTCAATAGTTGATAGATTTTAGCTCTGGGACACTTAATAGACTAGCATTGAGCAGAGGCAATAAAATATTAAATCCACTTTGTAAATGTTTAACCACTTCACCACCCCAGTGCTAAATTTCTCCGTCCCTCTGCGCACCGCTTCACCCCCAGGGACGGAGAAAGGCGCACTTGTTTGTTTACTGGCTGGGAGTGGGCGGGGAACTCTCACGCACACTCCAGCCAGCCCGCACAGCAGGTTACTAATTGGATGTTAGGAACAAGCGTTCCTAAATCCAATTAGCCTCGCCGATTGCGAGTAAAATGAAGACGGCTTCAAACAAATGCCGTCTTCATTCAAAACAATGCAAGGTAAACAAACTTGCAGCCCGCGATCGCGCGCCCCCGCGACCCGCGCGCGTGCACACACCCCGGCTCTGCAGTACAATGATTGGTTATGGGGACTCTCCAGTCCCCAATAACCAATCATAGTACATCAGTACAGTAATGGAAGCAGCGCTGAAAGGGAAAAATCGCGCTGGTGTTTCAGGGGTAAAACCCCTCAGTTGTGAAATGGTTAAACATAAAATAAAACCATGAGATATGCAGAAAAGTCATTTTTAGGAGAGGAGGATAAGTCCAATTGTTTATCTCATCAGTTTATATTCGCTTGGGTTCAGTTTAATAGAGTGGTGATTAGCTGGAAAAGACTGATACATTTGGGACCATTCACCGCTTTTAAGTGATAGCCAATTTCAGCAAAAAAACTGCAACAAAAATCTGAAAATGCCACTTAATAGATCACTAAGGGCTCTTTCACACTACAGGCAGCGGTAAAAGGCTAAATTGTAATGAGAAACGCCGCGGTCAGCCCTAAAAAAGCTCCTAGGAAAACGCAACTCTCCAAAACGCAGCGTCAAGTGTGAAAGGTAAAATGAAAGTCTATGGACTTTCATTTTACCTTGGAAAACGCCAACTATTGCCGTGGCGCTAAAACGCCGAAAAAGCCCTCTAGTGTGAAAGGGCCCTAAAAGAAATCTCCAACAAAAATCTGCAAACACAGCATCACTAAACAGCATTCATACTTTGATGTGGAGAACGGCGTAGCCTCCAATGGAGTGGTATTTTATTCAACATTCTGCCAGAAAATTGCCAGTTCTTCTGGCCGTTCATCATTTTTGACCCCCTGAAGAGGGACACAGAAGTGTGGCACTTAGGCCAACAGAATGAAACGAGATGACCGAAAGTGACGGGATCAAACGTAGCATCTCCGCAAATGGTAAACAACGGTACTGGAACTGTCCATTCATCTGAAAGGCGGCGTGAGCGAGGAGTGCCATGGCTGTTATGTGATGCTAGCAGAGCACCAGTGTACACCAGCCCTTAAAGAGAGTCTGAAGTGATTTTATATACTAAAAAAAAAAAAACAACAAAAAAAACCAGATGCTCACCTAAGGAGAGGGAATGCTCTGGGTCCTATAGTGCCTTCTAGTTCCTCCGACGGTCCCTGAGTTCAAGCGCTGGATCCCCCATTAGCAGTCTCTGACCGATGGGTTGGAGACTGCTCACTTCCGACACTGCGAGAGGCTTCGGCAATCTTGGGGAGCCTGAGTGCTCCTGAAGACGGCCGCTCCGTACTGCACATGCCTGACTACGCACTCTCGCATGTGCAGTACGGAGCGGCCGTCTTCAGGAGCACTCGAGCTTCGGAAGATTGCTGAAAGCCTCTTGCAGCATCAGAAGTAAGCAGTCTCCAAACCATCGGTCGGAGACTGTTAATGGGGGATCCAGCGCTGGAATGTGGGGACCGTCGGAGGAACAGGAAGGCTCTAGGACCCAGAGCATTTCCTCTCAGATAAGTATTTTTTTTCTTTCTAATAATCACTTCAGATTCACGTTAAAATAAATTCGGGGGGGGGGTTAACAGATATACTTACCTCGACAATGTATAATGACACCTCCAGGCTCCTTACTGGGTCTGGCCTTCGCTCCCTCTTGCCCCTGTAGCCTCTGTTTGGACGCACACAGAGGGGCGTGTGGAGTGGACTGGGCATGCGCTTGGCTCTCATTGATCTCAGTCAGAGCTATAAATGGGGGCTACAGAGACAAGAGTGAGGGGATGCCATATATAGTATAAGGATCCTGGAGGTGTCAGGAGAGCTTATACATCACAGAGGTAAGTATATCTGTTAACTCTACTAAATTTCAGGTCACACAACTATATTTTCAAAATCAGACTTTTATCAACGTAAGCCTTATTTAACACATTAAAGGGACACTTAAGTCAAACAAAAAAAATAAGTTTTACTCACGTAGGGCTTCCAATAGCCCCCTGCAGCTGTCCGGTGCCCTCGCCGTCTCCCTCCGATCCTCCTGGCCCCACCGGCAGCCACTTCCTGTTTCGGTGACAGGAGCTGACAGGCTGGGGACGTGAGTGATTCTTCGCGTTCCCAGACACATTGGCACCCTCTATGCTGCTATATGGTATATGATATATGCTATAGCAGCATAGATGGCGCTATTGTGGCCAGGAACACGAAGAATCACTTCCGTTCCCAGCCTGTCAGCTCCTGTCCCCGAAACAGGAAGTGGCTGCCGGCGGGGCCAGGAGGATCAGAGGGAGATGGCGAGGGCACCGGACAGCTGCAGGGGGCTATTGGAAGCCCCAGGTGAGTAAAACTCTTTTTTTTTTTACTTAAGTGTCCCTTTAAGGTCATTTTAATGTGCTCTGATTGCCAAGACATTATTTGGCACATTGAGAACTGTGATTGGATATTGAAATTTAAAGCAGACCTGAACTCAGAACTTCCTCTCTGCTCTAAAAAATAAGCAACAGCATAATCCTTTTAAGAAAAGCATTTCTTTGTTACAGCTGATACAAATAAATCTGCAGTGCTACTTCCTGCTTTCATGGAAGCAGACATAGGGTTAACATTCTGTGTTTACAAATTAGCTGCTCTGCCAAGGCAGCCAGCTGATACAGCTGAGAGATCAAATTACAGTTGTGGCTATTCACAGATGAGGGGGAATTAGACAGGCTAAACTCTCTAAATACATACAGGGTGCATTTCTCTCTGTTTTTCTTCTGTTCTGTGCAAGAATTCAGATCCACTTTAATCAAAATAACAATGGTACTTCAAGATCAATGTCTGTACTTCATACTCCGTCTTCACATGTGAAACAATAATTGTTATACAACAAGACATGTATAAGGATATTTTATGTTCTTTGGGGGGGAAAAGTGAGAAATCTGTATATACAAAGTGGAGATTATTATTTTCTTTATATTGCTGCTTCATTTTGCTGTCTGCCTCGTTCAAGTGTTTCAGCATTTCAGTTTAGGCAGCTGTTGAGCTGGAAGATTAATAGTTGTAAAATGATTTCCTTTCAGCATTGGAAACCGCAGGTATTTTTATTACCATATTATTAATATCTGACTGTGTGTGCCCATACTGTCCCATTCATATCACGCTGCATTGTAACTAATCTAATTTCCAGCTTCACTGACCTTATAAGCTCCAATAGTCCTGCTTACCAGGCTGCTCATTGTGTCTGAGCGCACTTTTTCCATATTATTATTTATGCCTGGAATGAGCGTGTTGTTGTAGTTTTTTTTTTACATTTTTACTTATGAGGTCTGCTATTAACCCTCCGGCATCATGATCGACTTCAGAGCAGTTTTTTTTTAATATCAGAAGGAATATTATTATTTCGTTTTTATACAGTGCTGATCAGTGATATCTACTATTTATCTTCCTCATACCCTAATCAATGCAGAAATTGTTATGCATTAGGCTGGGTTCACACTATACACGATGAAAAACTGATCCATTTTCCATTTAAACTGATCAGTTTATTTCATAGTGCATCAGTTTTTTTTATTCAGTTTTCCGATATATTCTGTTCGCTACCTGCTCACTGCGTCTGCCCCCACCCCCTGCAGCTGTCAACATCTATTTGCGTCCTCGGCCACCTCTACCATTGTCAATTTAGGGCCATGCACATTGGAAATGTCGATATGCCGATCTCAAGGCCCCAGCAGAAGCATCACAGGTCCCCATTGGTTTGCATTAGACCTATGGGAATCTTGCCTCCCCAGGGAGGTTTTTTATTGGTCCACTGCTCAGTTAACCAATAAGAATTTTCCCTAGGGAGGGATGATTCCCATTGGTCTTTTGCAATCATTGGGAGCCTGAGATGCTTCTGCTGGGGCCTTGGGACTGGTATACCTGCATTTGTTATGTACAACCTGAATGGTCGGGGGAAGGTGTCTTGAGAAACGCACCCTAACAGCAGCCTAGTGAGTCTAGCATTGATTCCATCACCCTCCGTCATGTCTGGTCGATCCAGAAAAAATCGTCCTTCTGTTCCACTTGCTGGATTGTGCCGATCAGATCCTTTAGGACCAGACTGATGTGAATGGATCCTATTGCTTTATAGGATCCGTTTACATCTGTTCCGATCCGTTGTGCTCTGCTAAGCAGAATGATTTTCATGCTAGGGTGAAAGAAAACGTACTCCTCCCTCAAAGACATATGAGAGAGGAGTAATGCTGCTTACATACACTTCCCCTCCACGTCATCCTATACAGTGTACTGTGAGCATTGTACACAAGCTTTAATCTTTGTGTGAAGGCTTGACTCACCTGATTTAAGGTGCGTACACACCTTTGATGGATGTCGCCTGTCAGGGATCAGGACCCAATTCCTTTGGGCGTAATCGCTGGGCCAGGCTGTACAGTTTCTCAACCACTGTTTACATGCCTGATTATCCACTGAGGCATCGTTATCGCCTGCTGACTTTAGTCAAGCATGTGTACGAGCCTTTATAGATCAGGTCTGATCATCGCACTGCATTGTCCTTCCTGCTCCAGTGAAGGTCACTCCAAGTTACCAGTCACACAGAGGAACAGGAAGTGATATGGAGAGAGTATGCTTCTGCAGGGCTTTCATCGGTATTGTGGTACCTGGTAGCAGCAGAAGTGGAAACCTGAGGGGCAATGAAAAAATGCGAGTGCAATGGTGCTAGTGTGACCGGCTGTGACAGAAATGCGATGGTCCCAGCTGTAGAGGATACGCTGGAGATGCATCTGTCCAAGTGTGAACCCAGCCTACACCCCCAGTTAAAAGTGTGTGTATGGGGGTGAGGGGGGGGGGGAGTCCTCTTTGTATAATAAAATAAAAATGATGAGGATCTCTGGTCATGGTTCTTCAAGGACAACCAATGATGCAAAGGTATTTCTTGCAGCATTAGATGGTGCATTGTCATGCGTGAAGATGATTTTGTCACGGTAAGTACGGTTCTTCTTTTTGTACCATGGAAGAAGTGGTCAGTCAGAAACTCCAAATACTTTTTATTTTCACACCTTCAGGGACCCTAAAGAGGCCAACCAGCCCTCTCCAAATGATTCCCGTTTAAAAACATGACTCCGCCTCCTCCTTACTGACATTGCAGCCTTGTTGGGCCATGTTGCCCGTTCTCGAACCATCCATCCATTTTGAACATCCAGGGTTACACGGCACTCATCAGTACAAGACTGTTTGAAAAAGAAACAAAAAGAGGGACACCGAGAGCCCAATATAGTGTAGCATGCACTGGTAAATGAAAGTGTGTGGAAAGAGTATGTGCAGTGTACTCACAAGTCAGGGTTATGTGAAGGAAATGTTAGACCGCACCCAGGACAAGATAAGAAGTTTTTATTGTTACCGCAAAGGCAACAACTGTAAAGGCAGGTGGGGAGATTAGACCTGTCCCCACTCAAGATTAAGAAGTCACTCTGTAGATCAAGGAAAAAAGATTGTAACACGCTTCCACTAAGGGTGGATATGTATAACGTTGTATGGATACAGAGACGCCAGAAGGATAAAAAGATCTAAAACGTTTAAAAAAATTAGAAGGTAGTGGTGGACACAAAAAATGCCAATCAGTTTTCAGCAAAACAATTTATTTACTTATGCCAGTAAAATACAATGCATTTCGCAGGGAGTGACCTGCTTCCTCAGGCAATAAGATGGAGCATATACTAAATCAGGTCTGGTACTATGCCAAGCGCCTCTGTCACTTCTGGCACCTCTTTATCCATACTACGTTATGACGGTTTGAAAACCAGTCTTCATATAGTTCTGGGCCCACTGCAGCCTTTTCAGCTTTTGAGCTTTTTTGTTAGGGGTGGTCGAATAGAAGGTTTATGCATAACTGCAATCCTCAGGAGCATCCTGCACCTTGGTGTTCACAGGACTCCAGAGGCACCAGCAGCTTCCAATACCTGTTTGCTGCTTTGTAATGGCATTTTAGCAGCTGTTCTCTTACACTGATGTATTTGTTTGGCAGAAACCTCCCTTATTTTGCCTTTATCTGCACAACCCCATGTGTGCTCTGAGCCACTGATCTCTTAACAGTAGGATGATCACACTTACAATTTTGTGAAATATCTAAGGTTTTCATACCTTGTCTAGGGCAATTAACTATTTCATGCTTTTCGGCAGCAGAGGGATCCTTTTCCTTTCCCATATTGCTCGAAAATGGTGGCCTGCTTAATAATGTGAAATACCTTTCTTAGTAGTTTTTCCTTTAATTGGGCTTACCTGGCAAACTAGTTATCAGAGGTGTCCAAGATTGATTTCAATGATCAAAAGATCCCGAATACAAAATACCATCTATGAGTTTAATTGAAAGAGAAAATATTTAAAGAGGAACTTTAGTGAAAATAGTAGTATGGGGGAAAAATAAACCAATACATTGCGAAGTGAGAAGTTAAAAAATAGAAGAGAGATCCAGAAATGATTGATGTTCACCATGTAATTAATTCATGTTGTTTGAGCCACCAGGAGCCTGTAAGTCATCATCTTTACTACTGGCAGACATGAAAAGAAATAGACAGCACCAACTGCCATTATCTATAACCACACCCCCTAACAAGGCTAAAAGGTTGGTTTTTCTATAGATATACATATGCACAGAGCAGGGGCGTAGCAATAGGGGGTGCAGAGGTGGCGACCGCATCGGGGTCCTTGGGCCAAAATGGCCTCGAGGAGCCCTCCCTCAACTGCAGTATTATTTTACAATAATTATTTATATATTATTTAGTCAGTGTTTGCCCATTGTAAAAGTCTTTCCTCTCTATGATTTACATTCTGAAATGTATCACTGGTGGTGACATCTTCAATTCTGCAAGGTGATCTGTGTGGAATGGTTGTTACTGAGAGTTCTAGGTGCAGATGGAGATACTGGTTGCTTGGCAGTTGGAAAAAGCTGTTATTTCCCACAATATAACAAAGTTCACAGAAAGGAAACTGTCAGGACCATGGTCATGACATCACACTGTGGGAGAGGTTTTTCACCACAAGATCAGCCACACAAACCTCCCTGATTATCTGTTTGAGAAAAGGTAAAGATCTTTCATCGGAAATGGGGTATCAAATACTGATTGGGATGAAGTTCAGTCCTTGGTTAACGTTCCTCTTTGATCTTGATGACACTTAAATACAATATGCATAATAATTTGGAACGCAGAGTATTGTATCAGTTCCAGTAGTTTATTTACTTGTACCAATCTGTGAAATCTATTTTAGACCTAAAGCCAGGTTCTGAACTATATTTTCCAAAATTTTTAGTACTAACACCGAAATAGGGAGAATCACTCTCCCTGCGATATAATTTTATTCTGTGTAATTCTACCTAACCCTCAGGGAGGGATAGCGAGCCCTTGGCAGTTGTTCCCGTAAACCCTTATGTAGCAGTTTTTTGTGTTGTGCAGATATTTAGAACTGTTGGGCTGAACGCGCATTTTACCCACAATGCCATTGTGAGATGAGAGAGAGTTCATTTATTTTACATATATCAGGGCCTAGGTACAGTGTGAGCATATGGCAAGGAGCATCAACAGGAACGATATGATGACCTCTATGTTAAGTGTGGCTTCAGCTAAGCAGAGACTAAGAGCAGAGTGTCCTTGATGATAATTGCCGCCACCTCCCTAAGCTTCTGTGATTGCCATCACTGAGGCCACCCTGAAGTTCAGCAGCACAGTAAAACCTGCAGCTGCTGCCCAGGCTTTGCAGAGAGGCAGCAGTATCCATCTCACCAGACTGCAGCAACAGTAAACCTAAAATAAAAATACGTGGCTATGTAAAAGGTCTACTTATAACAGTCACAAGCACGAATATACAAAAGGCAATCAAGAGCCCAAGATAGTGTAGCATATTAGTATAGTGGATTTAGTCTTATATTAAATGAAAAGGAGGGTTACCGCTAAGGCAACCACTGTAACGGCAGGTGGGAAGATTAGACCCGACCCCACTTGGTAGAAATAGGATTGTGGGTAACACCCCTCCACCACGGGTGGAATAGGACTATTTGATTATTTTGAACAGAGGCACCAAATTAGAGTAAAATAAGGCGTGCATGAAAAAAGGGTGCCAGGAATAAAGGGCCTGGCTGGATAACGAAATGGCGCTGGTGGATAACGAAATCTCAATAGTGATAAACCTCGTTAACGAAATTGGTTAACGATAAATACGGCTTTAAAAAAGACGGGAGTTGATAACGAAAATATATTAACGTTAAAAATCGGTGGTGCCTAACCCTGCCCCCCCCCCCCCTCTGGTGATGCTTAACCCCCCCGGTGGTGCCTAACCCTATCCCCCCCCCCCCATATTGCCTAACCCACTCCCCCTTCAGAATTACCCTTTTACACATAGAAACGATAATATCTTTGATAAAGTGAAATCTGTACATACAAACAAAATAATATGACAAAAACTATAACATTGCAAGTTTCTAAAATGATAACATACTACAAAAACTTTAATGTTCGAATGTTGTTAATGATATTTATCGGGCGCCCCTTTTCTGCTTTTTTTTTGCCGTATTAACGATAATTGCATTATTAATTAAACTCATGAATTGAGTCTTTGGGCTGCACCGTTTTCGTCCACTAGCCACCGACGCCCTTTTTTCCTGCTTCCAAAATAAGTTATAGACAGTTTAAAAAGAAGGGAGCCCCTGGGGATACTTAACTACTAGAAGACCGCTCCACGCCAATGGGCGTGGCCGCAGCGGCAGCCCCAGGACTGCCTAACGTCAATTGGCGTCAGGTCCTGGAGCCGGCTAATGCAGGAGATCACGCGCAGCATCCCCTGCTCGGGGGGCGGAGCTCCGCCCCGCCTTCAGTCTCCGAGCCGCTCGGGAGTAACCACCGTTTATTTACATGTAAAGCGCTGCGATCAGCAGCAGCGCTGTACTAGGGACAGCTGTGTGACACGGGGGCACTACAGAGCGATCGGCTCTCATAGGCAGAAGCCTATGTCAGCCGACCACCAGGATTGGCCGGCTGGGGGAAGGAGGGATTTAAAAAAAAATATATATAAAAAAATAGCAATATTTAATAAAAAAAAATAACATAAATATTTATTTAAAATAAATAAACACTGGAGGGGGGCTCAGACCCCACCAACAGGAAGCTCTGTTGGTGGGGAGAAAAGCGGGGGGGAGGGGATCACTAGTGTGCTGTGTTATGCGGCTCTGCAGCTTGGCCTTAAAGCTGCAGTGGCCAACTAGGAGAAAATTGGCCTGGTCTTTAGGGGGATTTAACACTGCGGTCCTCAAGAGGTTAAAGTAAACCTGAGATTAATTAAAAGGAAGAATTCATACATACTTGAGGCTTCCTCCAGCCCCCTTAGGTCTGATGGCTCCATCACCACCGTCCTCCTCCTCTTGGAACCTCCACTATGGCTCCTGGTAACTTCGAGAGTCGGGGCTTACTGCACATGCACAGCTCAGCCGCGCGCATGCGCTCTGCTCTTGCACAGCGTTCTGCTCTTGCACACTACTGCCGACTGGCCAAAGCTATCGGGAGGACTGCGGAGGATCCAGGAGGCGAAGGATGGCGGCGATGGAGCCATCAGGCTGAAGGGGGATGGAGGAAGCCCCGGGTATGTATGAATTTTTCCTTTTAATTCAACTTAGGTACACTTTAAGGCTCTGGATCCTAAAGAGGCTTTCCCCGTCCTGCTCAGCCATCTGGATCCAGCACTGGCTCCCTCGAACACAGAGTGGCAGTAATATTTACAATTGCGGCTGTGCACATGCGCAGTAGCGGCTCTCTGCTTGGGCTCCAGGGAAAATAGCTGAGCCTGATTGGGTTTGCTTTACTGCGCAGGCGCTTATGCAGCCCAACAAGGACATCCTCGAGGGGGCCCAGCGTTTGATCCCCTCTGCTGTGAAGGATGGAGGAGGCCTCTTTAGGGATCCAGAGGCTTCCACCTCCCAAGGTAAGTACCCCCCAGGGGCTCTTTTTTTGTTACAGATTCCATTTAAACAACAACTACCTCTGCCAAAATCTACTCGACCGAGAGTTTTGTCCTTTATACTCACCCCACCCATCAAGTGATGCAACTAACATTCCCTCCTATGTCCCCTCCTGCAAAACAGAACATGTCAGTAGCCTATAGGCTAGCAGTGCGTTTGTGCAACCTTGGCCCTGCAATGTCATTTTGAAACATCCAGTCCCGATCCCCGCCAGGCGACATACCTCACAAATGTGTATGAAGCTTTAGATCCTCATTTCTTCTGTGCTAATAATGATCTCCTCAATACAGTATGTGTTTGGAATGACAGTACTCATTAATTAATTGTTCCCCTTCCCTGCTTACACCTGTGTGACACTGCAGCTGTCCTTGGCAGGTTTTGGCACTTCATATCAATTGTTGTGTACAGAGTGCTTGGGGGAGGAGGGCAATGTAAATCTCATCCTTAGCTACACCTCTGTGTGCATGCCTGTGTTACATGTTCCATGGATGCTACACATGCATATTGGCTTGCAATTAGAAAATGGGTTGTTCTGTAGCTTCATGGAGACTTGTAGGGGGAGGTAGTGCTGATATCAGTGAGTCCAACAACTGTCAGCTAAGGATGCAAAGCCAGAGAGAAGGAGGCGGATCTGTGTGCCATGGGATTGGCAGCTAGGACACCACAAGCAGCAGCATTGCTCTAGAATGATAGTGGACTGTGTTACAGGATACTGTCTGGGAGACGTGTAGGACAGAGGATAGCAGCAGTGCAGCAAGCACTATATGTCAGCATGCACTATCTCTCTGTCAATAGTGCCTCTATTTTTGTGTTTCCTCTTCCCTGCTTGGTCACTGCATAATAGGCTCTGCCCCTCTGTAAGCCTAAGCTCTCTGTGAAATATGATGCTGTCACTTTGTCACTGTGCAGTCTCTGACTTAGGCTCTGCCCCTCTGTAAGCCTGAGCTCTCTGTGAAATATGATGCTGTCACTTTGTCACTGTGCAGTCTCTGACACTCACTATGTGTCACATTCTCTCTCTTTCTGTGTCTCTTGGTCTCTCTCCCTGTGACACTATGCACTAACAATCTACAACACTTTGGGATTAATTCACAAAATGTATCTTAAAGGACACCTGAACTATGAGGTGGCTGAAATGTATTTCCTGTTAAACAATACCAGTTGACTGGCATTCTGCTGGTCTATTTGGCTGCAATAGTTTCTGAATTCCACACCTGAAACAAGCATGCAGCTAATCCAGTCAGACTTTATTCAGAAACATCTGATCTGCATGCTTGTTCAGGGTCTAGGACTAAGTATTAGAGGCGGAGGGTCAGCAGGACAGCCATGCAATGTGCACTGCAGGAAATATAAATGGAAACCTCCATATCCCTCTCAGTTCAGGTGTCCTTTAAGAATGCTCACTCTCCTTTTTACTTGATCTACATAAAACCTTTTAAGCATCAACAAACACAAAAAGTACTAAAATAAAGCTGGAAAAGTATTTTCTAAGTCAGATTATTCAGGAACAAATTATTTTGGGTGAAGATATTTTTAGTTTGAAAAGTGCTGAAAATGCATATTGCATCGAAGTCGAGAAATCAGTAAGATGCATTTTGTAAATCAACATCCTTGTGATCTCTCTCTCCCCCTGCCATCTTTGTGTGGAGCGTTCTCGCTCCCTGCCATCTTTGTGTGCTCTCTCCCTGCCAACTGTGTGTGCTCTTTCTCTCCCTGTCATCTTTGTGTGCTCTCTCTTTCCCTGCCATCTTTGTGTGTGCTCTCTCTCTCCCCCTGCCATATGTGTGTGCTCTCTCTATCTCCCTGCCAACTGTGTGCGCTCTCTCTCTCCCCCTGCCATCTGTGTGTGCTCTATCTCTCTCTCCCTGCCAACTGTATGTGCTTTCTCTCTCTCTCCCTGCCAACTGTGTGTGCTCTCTCTCTCCCTGCCAACTGTGTGTGCTCTCTCTCTCTCTCCCTGCCAACTGTGTGTGCTCTCTCTCTATCCCTGCCAACTGTGTGTGCTCTATCTCTCCCTGCCAACTGTGTATGCTCTCTCTCTCTCCCTGCCAACTGTGTGTGCTCTCTCTCTTCCTGCCAACTTTGTGTACTCTCTCTCCCTGCCATCTTTGTGTGCTCTCTTTCTTTCTCTCTCACCCATCTTGGTGTGCTCTCTCTCTCCCTGCCATCTGTGTGTGCTCTCTCTCTCTCTCTCCCTGCCATCTTTGTGTGCTCTCTCTCTCTCTCTGCCACCTGTGTGTGTTCTGTCTCTCTCTCCCTGCCATCTTTGTGTGCTCTCTCTCTCCCTGCCAACTGTGTGTGCTCTCTCTCTCTCTCCCCCTGCCATTTTTGTGTGCTTTCTCTCCCTGCCATCTTTGTGTGCTCTCTCTCCCCCTGCCATCTCTGTGTGCTCTCTCTCTCCCTGCCATCTTTGTGTGCTCTCTCTCCCTGCCATCTTTGTGTGCTCTCTCTCTTTTTCTCTCTCCCATTTTTGTGTGCTCCCTCTCTCTCTCATTTTTGTATGCTCTCTCTCCCTGCCATCTTTGTGTGCTCTATCTCTCCCTGCCAACTGTGTGTGCTCTCTCTCTCCCTGCCAACTTTGTGTGCTCTCTCTCTCTCCCTGTCATCTGTGTGTGCTCAGTCTCTCTCTCCCTGCCATCTTTGTGTGCTCTATCTCTCCCTGCCAACTGTGTGTGCTCTCTCTCTCTCTCCCTGCCACCTGTGTGTGTTCTGTCTCTCTCTCCCTGCCATCTTTGTGTGTTCTCTCTCTCCCTGCCAACTGTGTGTGCTCTCTCTCTCTCCCGTTTTTGTGTGCTCTCTCTCCCTGCCATCTTTGTGTGCTCTCTCTCCCCCTGCCATCTGTGTGCTCTCTCTCTCCCTGCCATCTTTGTGTGCTCTCTCTCCGTGCCATCTTTGTGTGTTCTCTCTCTTTTTCTCTCTCCCATTTTTGTGTGCTCTCTCTCTCTCATTTTTGTATGCTCTCTCTCCCTGCCATCTTTATGTGCTCTCTCTCTTTCTCTCTCTCCCATCTTTGTGTGCTCTCTCTCCCCCTGTCATCTTTGTATGCTCTCTCTCTCTCTGCCATCTTTGTGTACGATCTCTCTCCCTGCCATCTTTGTATGCTCTCTCTCTCCCCCATCTTTGTGTGCTCTCTCCCTGTCATCTTTGTATGCTCTCTCTCCCCCATCTTTGTGTACTCTCTCTCCCTGTCATCTTTGTATGCTCTCTCTCTGCCATATTTGTGTGCTCTCTCTCTCCCTGTCATCTTTGTGTGCGCTCTCTCCCTGCCATCTTTGTGTTCTCTCTCTCTCTCCCTGCCATCTTTGTGTGCTCTCTCTCCCTGCCATCTTTCTGTGCTCTCTCTCTCCCATCTTTGTGTGCTCTCTCTCTCTCTCATCTTTGTATGCTCTCTCTCTGCCATATTTGTGTGCTCTCTCTCCCCGTCATCTTTGTGTGCGCTCTATCCCTGCCATCTTTGTGTGCTCTCTCTCTCTCTCCCTGCCATCTTTGTGTGCTCTCTCTCTCCCGTCTTTGTGTGCTCTCTCTCTGCCATATTTGTGTGCTCTCTCTCTCCCTGCTATCCTTGTGTGCTATCTCTCTCTCTCTCTCTCTCTCCCATATTTGTGTGCTTTCTCTCCTTGCCATCTTTGTGTGCTTTCTCTTTCTCTGCCATATTTGTGTGCTGTCTCCCTGCCATCTTTATGTGCTCTGCTCTCTCCCTGCCATCTTTATGTGCTCTCTCCCTGCCATCTTCATATGCTCTCTCTCCCTGCCATCTTTGTGTGCTCTCTCTCTCTGCCATATTCATGTGCTCTCTCCCTGCCATATTTGTGTGCTCTCGTTATTACACTTAGCCCTGTCTTGCTCTCCTCACCATTTTGCTTTCTCTCTAGTGGGCAACCTTGCCTAGTCCCATTTGTGATATCAAATGGGTCCGAAATAAATCCTGCCGCATTTACCCTAGCAGCCCTCTGAACATATTAAGCAAGAGCTTGTCGAATATGTTTGCCCGGCCGGCTCTTATCCATGTACATGATGTGTGGCACTGTGCAGCCGCAAAGGATGCCAGTGTGCGGGTGCACAGGCCAATGGATGGCTAGTGCCAACTATCACCCTGTCACCCCTGCAGTTGATTCAGAGTTCATTTTATATAATAGCTGAACCCCAGCGCCAATTGTCAACCCCCCGCCCCCTCCACCACCACCACCACATTATAGATGGAGTTTAGCTGTAAAATTACAGCACCCAATATAAGGAAAACTAGAGCCGAAAAGGTTTGGAGAAACAGGGGGAGCAGGAATGTATGGAGAGCTGTCCTGATGGCCAGAGCTCCCACCGTTCTCCTCTGTTACCCTTCTTACATACCTAAAGGCCCCCCGGCAGCCTCTTCTGGGTTGCTAGAGTCAGGCATCAGTTCGCAGGCATTAACTCAGCTGTGTGCGTCCCTCAGCGTGTGACCACGGCCAGGAGGGCACTGTGCATGACGTAATCATGACGTTAAATCAGATTTCTGTTATATGATTGATATTTATAGGTGTAAGGTGATCAGTATTTCCTGATCAAGTTTCAATCACTAAAATATAATTTACAACGGTACTCACGTATTATCCCGTCTGGAAAGTTTGGCAGCTTTTTGTTAAAATTCTGTTTGATCCCCTAGCCAGATCTAACCATTTTTGGAAAGCTGAAAGTCCCGGCTTCCCTTTGCACTGGGTCCCGAGTCAATGCGATACCTCATTCCCAAGTTAAGGGGGTTTGGGGGACGGGTGTCCCCTGCACTTTGCTGCAGAGAGCACAGTGGAATTGAGTCTCGTGCCCATGCCAGTAAGACAGAGAGGCCCAGGGCATTGGTATAAGTTTTGAAGACACAGATTTCTGCTGCGAAGGAAGAAGAAGACCTACCGGTGTGCTGCTTATCATCATGTTGGGTTCATCCCGTACTTCTGTAATTGTACTTTCTGCAGCCAAGTTCAGGGGACATGTCTCCCATTTAATAAAATAACCCCATAACTTGGGAACTAAGCATCATATCAACTCGGGACCTAGTGCAACAGAAAGCCGTGACTTTCAGCTTTCCAAAAATGGTCAGATCTTCCCGGGAGAGAAAACAGAACAGAGCAAAAAGCTACCAAACTTTCCAGATGGGATAATTGTAAGTATCATCACAACTTATGTAAGGCATAATTCACCATATGCCTAGCTTTACAATTTTGACAGCTGTTATAGTTTTTATGGATCCTCCAAAGCCTGGTACAAACCTCCAATCTTAAGGTGCCCATACACTGGTCAATTTGCCATCAGATCGACCAGCAGATGGATCCCTCTCTGATCGAATCTGATCAGAGAGGGATCGTATCGCTGCCTTTATTGCAAACAGATTGTGAATCGATTTCAGCATGAAATAGATTCACCATTTTTGGAGCTGCCGCTGCTGCCGTCGCCCCCCCCCCCCCCCCCCATCCTCCTCGCCAGCTATACATTACCTGCTCCGGCCGGCGCGAGTCCCCTGGTCTCCGCTGTCTCTTCTCCGCTCTGGTCTCCTCCAGCTTCACTTTACTTCCTGCTGGGGGAAGTTTAAACAGTACAGGGTGCTCTACTGTTTAAACTTCCTGCCTGGACAGGAAGAAGTGAAGCCTGCTGGACTCGGAGCCCAGCGCGGAGACGGAGCAGCAGTGACCAGGGGATTCGCGTCGGCGGAGCAGGTAATGTATTTCCACTGTATTGCGTCGCTATCGACGCACTCCCGACCCGCCGGCGTTCGAGCAAAATCTTCCGCAAGGACAGGAATGACGGGAATCGACGGGAACGATCGATTTCGGAAGGAAATCGATCGTTCGGTCGGCGTTTGCGCGACGATTTCACAGTGATCGAATCAGCTGTGTATCGGCAGGAAAATCGGTAAGTGTATGGGCCCCTTTAGTTGGCAATCACTAACCAATTTCCCCACCTTCATGTGTTATGAAAGTTTACTTACACCAGTTGTGTCAAACTCAATCACTTAAAAGACAACTGTAATGAGATGGACATAGTGGCTGCCATATTTTTTTCCTTTTAAACACTACCAGTTGCATGGCAGCCCTACTGGTCTTTTTGGCTGCAGTAGTGTCTGAATAACACCAGAAGCAAGCATGCAGCTAATCTTGTCAGATTTGACAAAAATGTCAGAAACACCTGATCTGCTTCATGCCTGTTCAGGGTCTGTGGCTAAAAGTATTAGAGGAAGAGGAGATAAATATGGCAGCCTCCATATTCCTCATTTTGTAGCAGGAGAACAGAGGCGCAAGGTAGAGTAAAATTAATTAAAATTGTTAAAAAGGGCGAAGTGGCTGGACTCGCCTCCCTTCTGGAAGAAATGGCCGGACTTGCAAGTTACTTGCAGTTTAAAGTAACATTTAATAATAACTCCAAAAGTGCAACGCGTTTCACGGGTAACAGTCCCGCTTCTTCAGGCAAACGATTTATACCCAGCTCTTGACCAGACAGTGTACCCTCCAAAAATCGTTTGCCTGAAGAAGCGGGACTGTTACCCGTGAAACGCGTTGCACTTTTGGAGTTATAATTAAATGTTACTTTAAACTGCAAGTAACTTGCCCGTTGTCCGGCCATTTCTTCCAGAAGGGAGGTGAGTCCACCCACTTCGCCCTTTTTAACGACTTTAATTAATTTTACTCTACCTGGCGCCTCTGTTATCCTGCTACAAAATAATTTAATCCCCGCTTGGTGGAGGGGTGTATCCCCACTTTTTCGTATGTACAGAGAGCGACTTCTTTGACCTGAGCGGGGTCAGGTTATAATTCTCCCCACCTGCTCGCCCAGTGGTTGCCTTGGTGGCGACCTACCTTTGTGAGTATAATCACCTTCTTTATCACCAGATACCATTACATTAACATACTACACCATATCGGGCTCTCGGTTTCCCTCTCTTTACATCCATATTCCTCATGTTACAGTTGTCCTTCAAACAATCAAAATCTAAAACCTAGCCTAAGTTGCGGGCACATTTTTTATTAAAGCGAAATTGTCACCATAAAAATCCAATTTCAAGAGCAACTGGTCTGAGTGTATTACGTAATAAATATGCTAATCCTGCATTCAAAACTTTTTCTGCTGTTATGGTTTGGGGTTATCACATACTTAAAGGGAACCTAAACTGAGAGGGATATGGATGTTTCCTTTTAAACAGTTGCCTGGCATTTTGCTGATCTCTATGGCTGCAGTAGTGGCTGAACCACACACCTGAAACAAGCATGCAGCTAATCCAGTCTGAGGCCCGGTGCACACCAAAAACCGCTAGCAAATCTGCAAAACGCAAGCGGTTTTTGAAACGCTTTTTCTTATTTTTATGAAGCGTTTTAGCTAGCGCTTTGCGGTTTTGGTTAGCGTTTTTGGTGTAGTAGATTTCATATATTGTTACAGTAAAGCTGTTACTGAACAGCTTCTGTAACAAAAACGCCTGCAAAACCGCTATGAACTGGTGTTTTTCAGAGCGGTTTGCGTTTTTCCTATACTTAACATTGGAGGCAGAAACGCCTCCGCAATCCAAAAAATGCCTCAGCCCGGGAGTATGCGTTTCAGCAAAATGCCTCCTGCTTTGGTGTGAACCACCCCATTGAAATACATTACCCTAGCGAATCCGCAACCACAAGCGGCTGTAAAAACGCGAGAAAACCCGCTCGGTGTGCACCAGCCCTTACTTCAGTCAGAGCACCTGATCTGCAGGCTTTTTGAGGGGCTGTGGTTAAAAGTATTAAAGACACAGGATCAGCAGGAGAGTCAGGCAACTGGTATTATTTTAAAAGGAAAAATCCATATCCTTCTCAGTTTAGGTTCCCTTTAACCACTTCACCACTGAGGGGTTTTACCCCTTGAGCACCAGAGCAATTTTCACCTTTCAGCGCTCCTTCCATTCTTTCATCTATAACTTTATCATTACCTATTGCAATGAAATGAACTATATCTTGTTTTTTTTCGCCACCAATTAGGCTTTCTTTAGGTGGGACATTATGCCAAGAATTATTTTATTCTAAATGTGTTTTAATGGGAAAATAGGAAAAAATGTGGGGAAAAAATATCATTATTTTTCAGTTTTCGGCCATTATAGTTTTTAAATAATGCATGCTACTGTAATTAAAACCCATGAAATGTATTTGCCCATTTGTCCCGGTTATAAAACCGTTTAAATTATGTCCCTATCACAATGTTTGGCGACAATATTTTATTTGGAAATAAAGGTGCATGTTTTTCAGTTTTGCGTCTATCCCTAATTACAATGTTTTTACATTACATGTTTTTAAACTTTATGTATTGTTGGTTATGAGCAGTGGCTATGTATTGTTCCTGAGGAGAATCTGTCAGTTTTGTAATTAATAAAGTTTTGTATTCCTTGTTGACACGTGGAGCCCAAGCTTGCCTTGTTTTACTATATCCCTAATTACAAGCCCATAGTTTATAAAGTAACAGTGTTATACCCTCTTGACATAAATATTTAAAAAGTTCAGTCCCTAAAGTAACTATTTATGTATTTTTTTTTTATTGTAAAAGTTTTTTATTTTTTTGTATTACAAAAAAAATAAATTGGGGAGTGTGGGAGGTAATGAGTTAATTTTTAGTTTGAGGCTGGTTTCACAGTGAGACGTTACAGGCGCACGTTAGAGCAGCCTGTAACGCACCCCAACGCACAGCAATGAAAAATCAATGGGCTGTTCACAGTGCCCACGTTGCGTTACATTGTAACGCAGCACGTCTACATAACGTGTCTATGGGGCCTTTCCTGTCCACCCCTGTATCACTTAAGTATGGGGTGCCCCAGGGCTCAATCCTCTCTCCCCTGCTTTTCACTATTTACATGTTACCGCTTGGAAAACTAATCCAAAAACATGGCCTGACATACCACTGCTATGCAGACGACACCCAACTATATCTTTCTTTCAAGCCTGGTGTGCCAGACCCAACTCTAACTATAAACGCTTGTTTACGCGAACTACAGCAATGGATGAATGACAACTGGCTGAAACTAAATGCAGACAAAACTGAAGTCCTTCTGATTGGAGGGCAGAGCATGATAACAAAACAACTTAACTTGCAGTCTTCATCACTGGGAATAGGAGGCACGGATCTACGCAGCTCTGATCATGTGCGTAGCCTGGGAGTTCTAATTGATGGGAAATTAAACTTCAGAACTCAAATCTCTGCTGTGGTGAAATCATCCTATTTTCACCTGAAGAACATTGCAAAAATCAAGCACCTCATCCCCCCAGAAGATCTGCCAACCTTTGTCCATGCCTTCATCACATTCCGACTGGACTACTGTAATGCTCTCTACACTGGCCTTCCAAAAAAGGTCTTGTACCGCCTACAGCTGATACAGAATACTGCTGCCAGACTGCTAACCAACCAACCCCGTCACTGCCACATAACGCCAGTCCTGCACTCCCTTCACTGGCTACCTATAGAATGGAGGGTCCTATTCAAGATCGGCCTACTGACATTTAAATCCCTGAATAATCTGGGCCCTGGATACATGAAAGATAAATTGCAGCTGCGTAGTAATCCCCGCATTCTCAGATCCACAGGTTCTAATAATCTAGTCATACCCAGAGTCCACTTGGAAACTTTTGGTCCCAGAGCCTTCTGTCATGCTGCCCCTACGTTTTGGAACTCCCTACCTCAACAGATCAGGACAGCTCCATCCCTGGCCGTGTTTAAATCCAGACTGAAAACCCACCTGTTCAGTTTGTCATTTGCAGAATTATAACTTTTGTTGTGTGAATACTTCATCCTACTACCAATTACTGAATCTGAGAGAGCCTAATCGCTTTGAGTCCTATGGGAGAAAAACGCTATAGAAATGTTATTGTATTGTATTATTATTGTATAACGTACTGCATGCAGTACTTTACACGCGGCTAAGCCGCGTTAGACGGTTTGCACATTGCTCAGTAGGGTTTTTCTTTTTCAATTTATGGGCGGAGTGGAGGCGGGGAGAGGCCGCTACATAGCCAGGCACATGGCTACTTATTATTCACTGCACTTGCAGTGCTTACATCCTGGAGCGGCCGCGAATTGGCTGGCGGGACCACGTGATGCGGAGAGCTCCGCTCACATGGTCTCCGCAGTGCCTCCGACAGAGCAAGCGCACCAAGAGCTGCTTGTAACGCGGCTCTTGGTAGCGTCCTGCTCCAACACCACCAGGCGTTGCGTTAGGGGCACGTTATGCGACCATAACGTCCCCTAAAACGCAATGTCCCACTGTGAAACCAGCCTAAGGCCTCTTGCACACTGCAAGAAATTCCGATTCAGATTCCGCTTTTTAATCAGTTTTTACCTCCGATTCAGATTCAGATTTGCAGTGTGCAGGGAGCAAACTGCAAATCTGAATCGGAAGTAAAAACAGAAGCGGAATCTGAATCTGAATTGCTTGCAGTGTGCAAGAGGCCTTAAACTATTGTATTTGTGTATGAAAAATGCTTTAGGGTGTAGTTTTACTATTTGGCCACAAGATGGCCACATTAACTTTTTGTTTATGCGACCTGCAAGCGTACAGGTAGTACGCTTGCAGGAAGTATTATGAGGCTGGGAAACTGTTTTCTTTTTCACAATGATCGCTGCTTCTCATAGAAGCAGCTGATCATTGCGGGGGCTTAGATCAATGAACGGGAATGGTTTTTCCCGTTTATTGATCTCCGGGCAAGCGGGCGGCGACGTGCACGAGAGTGGGAGCGCGTGCACAAGCGAGCGGGAGCGCGGGCAGCGGCAGGAGCGCGGGAGGTACGGATATCTCCGTCCCTGGGGGTGAAAGGATGGAAAAAGGGCCGGAGATATCCGTACCGCTGGGGGTAAAGTGGTTAAGGAGCACTGGCACGTTAGTAGTCAGTGCCAAACAGTTGCACGCTGGGGGTTCTTTTTATTTATAATATATTCCTCCTCTTCCCTTTGTTTCCCTGCCTAGCTGCCTATATGAAGCATGATCCTCTGCTCACTTGTGTTTACAAGCAAGGCTGAGGTGACTCACTGATTGGAGGAGAAAACTAAAAAAGTTAAGGGCAGAAATGACATCAGGATTTAGCCTCAAACTGTGGGCAAAAGACATGGTTCCGAAACAGGAACAGAATTCTCTTAATTTACTATATAACATTCACTGAAGTCAAAACGTGGACAGTACAATACATGTGTTATGTAAGTAGATCAAGTACAGTATCTACTTGTATATGTTTTTTTCCCTGGCATAGTATGGCTAATCCTACTGCTTTAAGATGTAAAATGTATCAGTCTCAAACTACGTGGCACAACTATAGGAACTGTGTGTGTGTGTGGGGGGGGGGGGGGGGGAGGGGCTGCACCTGGGGGATATGGAAGTCTGCACCTCCCCTTCCTGCAGAGTAGTGCAGTGGTGCAGTTTAATATTTACCTGCTCCAGTGCTGCTTCTCTGATCTTCCTGACAGTCACATGCTCTATGCTGCATACCTCCGATTCTGAATTCATGTCATGTGATTGGCTGCTGGAGGTATGCAGCTGGCAAGAAGAACAGAAGAAATCCGATGCAACGCTTGAGAAGGTAGATATCACCCTGTTCTGCTGCGCTACTCAGCAATGCGGAGAAAGGGTGCTGGGTTTAAATATATATATATATATATATATATATATATATATATATATATATATATATATAACCTTTTAGCCTATCACATTTATAGTGGGTGTGTTTATAGATAATGGCAATAGGCCCGCCCCCCCAGCTAGTGAAGTACTCCCTGCTGGGCAGGAAGTACATCCCTGGGATTTCCGTCAGTCTGCACATGCACACTGTGTTGAACTCCAGTTGTGCACTTACTGCATCGCCCATTGACTTGCATTACTGCATAATCTGTGTGGTAGACAAGGATCATGCGCTGACTCTGCAAGTCTCTATAGGCTTGCATGGCCCTTGCAGCAGGTAAGTGAACCGCGGTGCAACACAATGGAGGGAGCGTAAAGTTTTGTAAGATGTGGCCCAAGGAAACTTTTTGGAAGTTGCTCATTACTATAGATTGAAGTAGAGAACTTTTTTGGGTCAACTTTGTCCTATTAAATTCTGCCTCACAACTATGTGTATTAGGCCCGGTTCACAATAGTTTTTTTTTACGGAACCGGACATACGGATCAGGCCAGCTGAATCCGGTGAAAACGGCCCGTTTACAGCCAGTGTGCTGTAAAACATCCGTTTTCATTGGTTCCTATGTGCTTCAAAACAGTTTGTTACGCTGAGTGAAACGGTCCGTAAAATTGGGTCCTGCAGCATTTTTTCGTCCGCTCAGCGGAACGGACCACGGAACCGTACAGCCGGTTCCATTGGCAAATGCTAATGTCTGTGCATACACATTACATTCTTTCTACTCTTTCCATTCAAATGCCTAGTACTGAATTCCAATTTTGTATGTTTTAAAATGAAAAAAAAAACAAAACTGAAAAAAGTATTTTTAGTTGAAAGCAACTGAGCAGTTAACCCAGCAGCAGCAGTGCTCTGTCTCCAGACTCATGTGAGGAGCCTGGGGAGTGCAGCCAGTACCCGGCTCATGCCACCCTGTACAGCAGCCGCCTGAGTGCAGGAAGGAGGTGATGGCTGCACTGTGGAATGTATGGTATGCCTGCCGGAGCGTACCATTCCTGTCGCAGGGGTGTGCGCGGCGGACAGCGCCATTCCCACTGTGCGCGACTGGGCCTGGGAGTGTCTCCGTACCCCCTGACACAGACGGGCGTCCTGTCACCTCCGCCATCCCGTTATCTGGTCGGCGTAAGCGGCGTTACGCGTAGGTTGAAGTGTCCGGACGCTCTGGCTCCCCCCGCCGGCGTGCAGTGGTGCGGTCGGTGGTAGGTGGGCTGGGCTGTGCGGGGAAGGCTCCGGCAGAGCGGTGAGCGCTGACTGGGATGGCAGTGGCGGCTGACTGATCGGAGCGCCAGGCGGGGGACGGGAGGAGGTTACACAGCCGGAGAACTAGCGCTGCAGCCGAAGCCTGAGGAGGGGGAGAGGAGCGGCGCCGGCCGGACTCGGGGAAACTTACGCAGAAAGTTGCCTGTATTGGCGGAGCTGGGGGACGCGGGAGACGGGCGCACACGGACGGGAACAGGAATGATTTTTCCGAGTAGCAGCAACCCTGTGAGAACCCCGTACAGGAAGCAGGTGAGAGGTCGGCCGAGGGACCCGGAGGGGGGCAATGGGGGGATGTGATCGGTGCGGGGGGGGGGGGGGGGGGGATCTACAGACTGGGCTGCTCTGTAGTTACGCTGAAAGTCCTATACCAGGGACAGATCTGTGATCTAAAGGTGGCCACTAACAATACAATTCTCCAAATGATGATTTGTCTCCGATGATTTGTATGATTGATTGATTGTTCGAGACCACTCATACTATGCAATTTCACATAAGACTGATTGATCAAATCGATAATTTCTGACAGGTCTGATCAGGTTTCCGATTGATTTTGTGCAGAAGTGATGATCTATTGTTAACTTGATTGATTCCTGTCAGAAATAATAGAATGGACCTGATGATCTGACAGGAAATTGCATGGTGTGTACCAGCCATCATGGATGATAACCAATCTGATTAATGGAGTTTATCCAATTTTTGTATCGATCCTTTCAATCTGATCATATTAGGGGATTTTTGTCCATTAGTGGATGTGAAGGATCATTATCAATCATACTATTGGTTGGAAATAAACGATTGCTGAATTGTATCATTAGTGTCGTGTCGTAATTGTCGTTAGTGGCCGCCTTGAGATATATGGGGGGACACTGAGATGTGTTCTGTGGGGGATTGCAGGAATCTACTGCGGTCTGCTAGTGGGGCTGTATAGTGCTGTATGGGTTGTGCCCTATGGAAGCACTGAGGTTTCTGCTGGGGTCTTCTGTTTGAGCTGCTGCAAATGTCATCTTTATGTGGAGTGATCTAGAGCCACAGATCTGGTGGGATCTGCAGTCTGGGTAGCACAGATGTTCTCTTGGGAGTTCTGTATGTGTGCTGAGTGATGGGATATCTGGAAGGACATAAGGAATTTCGATCTGTCTAGGTTGCATAAATGCCATTTTGAGAGACACAGAGGCATGCATCCTATAGAGGGATCTGTTTGAGATTTTCTGTCTGCACAGTTTTTTTTAAAAGTCCTATAGAGAGTGCCCTTCAGTTGTTCTGATGGGGTTTACTTTTTGGACTGCCCAGAGGTAGTTTTTGATGAGAGCCCTATAGTGGTGTAGAGATCAGGTATGGTTTCTGGTTTGATATCCTAGTCATCGTTTTGAGCGTCCTTTAGGAAAGTGTAGTTTTTCCAGCACAGGGATCTACTGTCTGGGCTGTACAGATGTCTTCTGAGGGTCCTTTTTATAGCACGCAGTGGTGTGATCTGTTGGGTGCTCCATAGGTTGCGCAGTAGTTATTTTGTGAGTTCTTTAGTGGCCCAGATGTATTTGACCTATAAGAGAAATGGATATTTCTGATGGGACCTACTGTCCAGGCTATACAGATGTGATTTGCAGAGTACATTATGAAATGGAAGCCCTTCAAAGAGATGGTGGGATTTGATGGGATCCACTGTCTAGGCTGCTTAGATGCCATTTTGATATTCATGTCTGAGCACAGGAGTCTATGCAGACCAGACTTCAATAGTCCTCCATAGGATCAGAGGATTCTTACAGGATCAGTCTGGGCTGGATGGATGTGATCTTGAGAGTTCTGAATAGGTGGCAAGTAGTCCACATATCTAGTCTGGGATACCCTCTCCAGGCATGGATGGATTTTATGGGTCTTATATGCATACTGTGTATATTGGACTCTCTTTAGGATCTGGTGTCCAGAATACCCAGATGTGAAGTGAGAACAGTGTTATGATTGCTTCAGCTTTTCTGTTTGCACAGATATGACCTAATAACCTGTGGGCAGAGGTCTTGCCTAGTACCCACCATGCAATTTCCCATCAGATTGACGGGTGGAAGCAATAATTTTCCAAAAGTTCAGATCGATTTTGTACAGAAGTGATCGGAATTCTGACCAGACCTGTCATACATTTTCAATTCGATCTGTTGAACTTATGGGATATTGCATGATGTGTACCAGGCATTAAAGGGTCATTCAGACATGAAAATCACGTGCCTTCGACATGGGTTTTTTTTTTTTTTTCAGTTGAGCAGATTTATTCACCATCTATATAGTCCATGTCATCTTTGTAGCTACCTAAGTATCACTGTGGTGTTTGTGCAATGGGGAGTAGTCATTTGTCATTGGCTGGCATTCTGTAGATTTATTTCATTCATGTGAAGAAAAAGTCTGTCCAAGTTCTTGGTAGACATCTTGCTTTAGCATTTACAAAAGTTTTTTTTTTTTTTTTTTCAATTTAGTGCAGTGGATTAATTGGGTTTGCCCAAACCTCTGTCTAATGTCTGTGCTGCCATGACATAGCAGTATCAGCTCATTTCATTTGTAAATGTGTCTATCTCTCATGTAATTGAACATAAGGCTCACTGTCCCAGTAGCACAGGAGTAGCCCTGTACAAATCGTGTGACTAAATGGATGTATCATTCAGTGTATCGTGTGAGTATAGATGATGTTTTTGTGTCTTGGATCTTGCGCTGTGGCGTCATAGGTAGGCATTGGGTGAACACAGATGCCTCTGTGGTGATTGATCTCCTGTCCAGGCTGCAGGATACAGTGATTGTGCGGGTACTGGTGAATCTACTGTTCGAGCTGCATATCTTGGATCCCGTGCCTTCTGGATGCATTTTGGGTGTATTGCACCGTTTGCACACAGCTGATAGGGTGCCTTTTGCTTTCACTGTGATAATGGACATGCTTTGAGCCACAGAACACTGAGATCTTATGCTTTGGTTGTACGGATGTGATCTCACAGCTAGTATGATCACAGAGACCGATAGATGCTTTTAGAGTCCAGGAACATCTGAGAGCTCGTAAGAAGAAAAGATGTGTGGCGAGGGGGGGCCTTAGGGGGCGCAGCGGCAATGTATAGGTGTTGATATATGAGAATTATACGAGAAGCCAGGAATGTATCGCCGCATACTTCAACTGCGTTTGTTCTGTTTTAAGGCTGGAGATCTGTAATGGTCTATTCCGTCTGTATGTTGGTGTCTCCTGGATGAATGCAGCTGCTGGGAGCCCCTTGTAATCCGATGACCTGACTGTATGGAATTAGTCTGGATCAATAGGAAGTGAATATCCATGCTGTATAGATAAAGGCTGGCGTGTGCACGTGATCTGATATCCTGTATGTAGGAGAGCAGGGATGATGTATTGCACATGAAGTCCTGGCTATATGGTTATACATGCAGGGCAACTGGTGCTGTGACCTTGTGGCTCACTACAGGCATTGGGGGTCCGGTCGCTGGCTTATGTAATTTATGTTATGACATGGGTGACACTTACTAGCTCTCTAGACCTTGTCACGCAGCTGGAATACAAAATCAATTAATTTATCCATCTTATTTGTGTCCAAGAACTGTATTGATTTCCATAAGCCGCAATAAAATTCTGACCAAAACATTTATTTATTTTACACGATCGGTTTATCCAGTTGCGATTTTATTGCATTTTTTTTCCATGTTCGATAGTCAGTCATTCTTGGACAGAATGCCATTAACCATCTCCATACTCTCCTATAGACGGGAGGCAAGCATTTACTGCTTGCTTAGGGAATTGCTAAGATGCTTACTTGACAAAGCAAGAATATTGCTGCTAACGTCATAATAGGTTTAGCAAGCTTGCAGAAGTAATAAAAAAAAAAAAAAACACGTTTGTTTATTATTGCCATCAATCTTGTTTTGGATTTATTAATTGTACAAAAAAGAAAAAAAAAAAGGGGGGTGGGGGTTATAAAACATCCCATTTTTTGCCGTCTCTGTCACCAAAATGAAATTGTTGTAGTTCTTGTTGGTTAAGGTGAAGTAAACTGCACTATCTATCTATCTATCTATCTTATATTCCTGCTGCGTTGTAGGATATTTTGCTTGTTTTATTCAGCTCAACAAAGGAAACCCATAAAACTGCATTGTATGAAACACACCCTGCCTCTCTGCACTGTAAAGGCCAAATTGTTAGCGAGGGTGTACTGCAATATTTTACTCCACCTGTAACTCCTAATTAAGAGGTTCACCTTTTCGTGTCTGTGTGTTCATTTGTTGTTTGTTGTCAGCGCACCGCAGGGAGCTAGGCATTCAAATGCAAAAAAAAATTAACTGAGGGTGAGGCCTCTCACTGACTGAGAGATAGCTCTTGAGTTGCAATGTGCGGATGTGAGTTTTCGTGCTTGTCTGTTGTATGCAGATAAGATTTTGTCCTCTCCTTTACATACAGGGAAGTAGACTACATTGTGAATAGGCAGCACACATTTTTTTTCCTTCCCTCCTTCATTCATTCAGAGTGCAGAGGCTGAAATACATGCCAGGGCCTCCTCCTGACATGGCACCAGCGGAATTGATCTGAAAGCTCTCTTTTGTCAGCTGGCTCAGGCAGCACTTAGCTGTACTAGAGGCGGACAGTCAACCAGACATCTGTATCCAGTTGCCTTCTGTTTGGATCCATGTTCTGTCTGTGCAGAGTGGCCAATCTTGGCTCTCTCTCCTCTCTAGTGCACCACTGCGTCGCTGGCTTCTTATGCTGGGAATACACGGTTGGATTTTGAGCCATTTAGATGGCTCGATAGATAATTTCCAACATGTCCGATCTCGCGCCCGATCGTTTCTGCACTCGATTTTGTATGGGGAACAATTGGAAAAGATAAGAGAATCGGGCACAAAATTGAGCGGGAAATCGATCGGGCGGAATAATCAAGCCTCAAAAACGTTATCCTAGCATTAGATTGCCTCTGTGTATCCCGCCTGGTACAGAGCAATGTCCTGAGTGAAAATAGGGATATTGTTTGAAAGGGGAACTTTGACTGGAATCGTGGTGTCTGTACCGTAGTGGATAACTCATAATTAAACCCGATCGTGCTGATAGGCTGACTGGGAGGGAGAGGTTAAAAAAGAATTTCAAAAGAATAAGAATTTATTTAAAAATATTTATACAAAAATAAACATCTGGAGACGAACAGACCCCACCAACAGAGAGCGCTCTTGGTGGGGAGAAAAGGGAGGGTATAACTTGTGTGCTGAGTTGTGTGGTCCTGCAGCGAGCCCTTAAAGCTGCAGTGTCCATTTTTGTGAAAAGTGGCCTGGTGTTGAGGGGGGAGGGGGGTGGGGGGCTGGGTTAAGCCTGTGGCCCTGAAGTGGTTAAGTATCCCTCCCTTTTTTTTTTTTTTTTTTTTTTTTTTTTTTTTCATGAAATGGTGATCACATGATGGCTGCTTCTTTTGTTCCGGGCCACCGGTACAGATAGTCGGTGAGATGCAAGAGAGTCAGTCTTGCATGCAAAGTTTTTATAGCAGCGGTCTATAGACCCATAGTGGTTTAATCAATTCTCAGTGGATTTCCTGCTAGAATCTATTGAAAATTGATGTGCTTTGTATAATAGGAATTGATTGATCAGAGAGGAAGCAAATTATTTTGGCAGTGGCATATCTGGTGGCATTCTAAGTTTATGGCCAGCTTTAAAGGAGATTTCAGTGTTGTAGGACTGGGAGGACCAGAAAGTCCAAAACAGGCTGTCTGCATGTTGGGTTGATGTGGCTCTGTAAAATGTATAAGCTACAGGCCCACTACTATACACCAGCGGTTCTGGGTGTAATGCTGGGAATACACGGCTCGATTTTGCTGCTCGATCGATTCCGTAGGCCATTCTCTTATCTTCCGCTCGTTTTTCTTATCTTTCTCCATTGTGTTCAATGCGGAATCGAGCGGCAAAACGATCGGGCCGGAGATTGAACATGTCGGAAATGATCTATTGAGCCATCTAAATGGCTCAAAAACGAACCGTGTATTCCCAGCATAAAGGACCGTACACACGCCTGACTGCAGGCAACGCCAGGTCAGTCGTCACCTCCCGCTGGGTGGGCGTTCCAGCGACAGTCCGGCGGGAGGTGGCGACGGACCAGTCGTTGCCTGCAGTCAGGCGTGTGTATGGGCCTTAAGCCTGGCTTCAGGTGCATAAAGAGATGATTTGCATATTCAGGAGTGAGGCATCGTGGGGAACCACAGTTGGTCGCTTAAAGCTGAATTATTGTAAATACCTTCTGGTTTTAGGGCTCGTTTCCACTATCGCGAATCCGCATGCGTCCAACGCATGCGGATTCGCACATGTAATGCAAGTGGATGGGCCTGTTTCCACTGTAGCGTTGTTGAGGTGCGTTTTTTTTCAGCGCTGAAAAAACGCACAAAAGAGCCGCAGAATTCGCCTGCGAGTGGAATGCATGCGAAGCGCATGCAATGTATTTAATAGGGAAATCACATGCGGTTTCCCCATGCGGTTTTTGCCGCGAATTTGCATAGGTACCAATGTAAATTCACACAGGCAGTGACATGGTTAAAATCGCATATACCCTCACCTATGCAAATTCGCTGCAGAAACGCATGGGGAATCGCATCCGCATGGGATTTGATCAGCGGTGGAATCTAGGCGATTCCGCACCACAATGGTGGAAACGAGCCCTTAAAAAGGTAAATTACATTTAATTTATACCCACTATCTGGTGGTAGTCAACAATCTGACTAATGCCTACAAAGTAGTTGAAGAAATGACTGTGGAAGTCAATAACTTGACTGACCAATCCAAAAGCAATCTCAAGGAACAACAAACTCTGCCTGGTAGGACCTGCTTATCTTTTTAATACAGCAGGAAGTATGGAAGTGTCTTCTGTCAGTTCATTTAAGCTAAAGGTGCCCATACACTGAGCCGATTTCAATCGATATGCGGCCGATTTCAATCGATCTGACATGCTGGAAAATCTAGGTCGATCTGTTGAGATTACTTATCGTTTTGCATTGGACCTAATGGAAATCTGATGGCAAAAAAATGCCATCAGATCAATTTTCAATAGATTTCATACTGAAATCTATTGGAAATCTGTTCCTAGTAAAAAATGTTCCTAAACACATCAGATGATCAGAAATCTATCTGCTGCTAATCTAACGAGTGTATGGTCACCTTAAAGAGACACTGAAGCGAAAAAAAATATGATATAATGAATTGGTTGTGTACTATGAATAATTACTAGAAGATTAGCAGCAAAGAAAATATTCTCATACTTTTATTTTCAGGTATATAGTGTTTTTTCTAACATTGCATCATTCTATAATATGTGCAGATTACACAGCACTCAGCATTCAAAATGAGTCTTTAAGAGCAGTCTGTGAAGTAATGACCTCTCCTCTAGCAGAGGAAAAGTAAACAGTTCAATTTCAGTTGAGATAATAAAATGGCATATGGTGAGGAGAGCACAAAAACTTCCACGGCTGCATCCCCGCCATATGCAACGACCGCATGAAAGCAGCAAGGGCGGTGCTGTACAAGTAGTCTTGGAGACAGGGATAGCTGACTGATCCAAGCAGGCTTTGTATACAACAACCAGCCAATCACCGGTAAGGTACATCGCTTGCCGTGTTTGACTGGTTGATGTATACTGGGTACCACACATAGTACAGCATCAGTATCTGTAACTGTTTATACAGTATAGCACCAGTACATACAGTACAGTATACAAATGTCCAACGGTCAAGAGGGGTAGTCTTTTATACAGCGAGTATATCACAAAATTGAGATTTTAACAGGAAAAGTTTGGGCTCGTCTTATACACCCAGTCGTCTCATATGCCGGAATATACGGTAATTTCATTTTCAGGGTTAAAAACCTAGATCTTCTCCCCAGGCTCTTTTAGCCGGGTGCTCCACCCGGCTGGTTTTGGTGAGCACCCGGCTGTTATCAGCTCACCTTCTTCTATGCTGTAAGCAGACAGCGCCCTGTACACCGGCCCTGCATTCTCTCCTCTCACCCCACCCGGCTGGAAAAACTGTCCTGGTATTTTAAATGCAGTCCATACAGAGATATTTTATGGCCCTCTAGATTGAAAGTTTGCAGGGACACTTCTGTGGAGTCGGTACAAAAATCATCAGACTCCGACTCCTCAGTTTATGAAACCACTAACTCCAGGCAGGGCTGTGGAGTCGGAGCAAATTTGGGTGACTAGAGTCGGGGAAAAAAAGCAGACTCCGACTCCTAATGAATTTAAACTGTAATTAAAATAGAAAATATGATAAAATGTTCTATTTCTCAGATAAGTCATCATAAAAAAATGTGTATATATACAGTAATAGCACTTAGTCCACAAAAATGAATTAAACCAATCAAAATAAGTTACTTTATATAGGAGAGAACAGAGGCGCCAAAAGGATAAAAGGGGTTTTAAATGAGCTTAAAAGCCAAAAATTTGGTAATTAGAGGAGGCAGTGGTGGACTTACCACCTCCAAGCAGACACGACACGACTGTACATTCAGTGTATTTATTAACGAACTCTAGATAAAACAAAGCAACCCGTTTCACGGGTCAGTGCCCGCTTCCTCAGGCAATAGGAAAAAGGAGTTACAGCATCTAGCAAAACAAACAACACTCGGCACCTCTGTGCTGCTTCAATAAAGCAGTCCCCGTATTTTTAAAGTCAGATATACATATCTGATTGTGACTATACAGTATATATGATGTGTACACAGGAATCTCTTATATATGTTACGGCCAGAACCCGAAGTGTGGCCACTTCGGGTTCTGGCCGGCCAATGTGCGAAGTGGCCGCAGCGCAGCGGCCAATGTTAGAAATGTAATGTTTACGTCGTCTCGCTGCGGCCAAATTTATTACAACTTGCTTAATTTAATTAAATATAGCCGGCGGCAATGTAATAGAAAAAGCCGCCGGCTTTAGCACTGCCTCTCCCCGATTTCCCCCCCCCCACCTCCCTCCTCTCCCCGCCTCCCATACAATACGTATCAGCCGGCGGGGACACGCCTGTCCCGAGAGTCGTTCGTCGCGGCAGAGAATCCTGCCGTTCCTGCAGAGCGGGTGCTGGCAGAAGCAATGTCTGCAGCCTCCCCGCTCTGCTGCCCTGCTGCGACGAACGACTCTCCGGCTGCATGTCCCCGCCGGCTGCTACTTATTGTATGGGAGGCGGGGAGAGGAGAGGGGGGGGGGGGGGGGGAGGAGAGAGGTAGTGCGAAAGTCGGCGGCTTCATCTATTACATTGCCGCCGGCTATACTTCATTAAATTAAGCAAGGTTGTCATAAATTAGGCCGCAGCGAGACGGCTTAAACATAACATTTCTAACATTGGCCGCTGCGCTGCGGCCACTTCGCACATTGGCCGGCCAGAACCCGAAGTGGCCACACTACGGGTTCTGGCCGTAACATATATGCTAAATAACATCTATGCTGTAAGAATAAAGACTGATGTGTAGCCGTGTCACTAATAGAGATGGTCAATGAGATGGAAATAATTCTGCATTGATGCTGATTTATGCAAATGTATGCACTCTTTGCTCATGAAATCAAATCATTTAATATGTTGTTAAAATTTGGTTTGGTGACTATGAATTAAAGGGTGCCTGAGTAGGATGAAAAGAGAATTTTTTTTTTATATATACCTTGGGCTTCCTCCAGCCTCCTTCAGGCCAATCAGTCCCTCGCTGTCCTCCACCACCCGGATCTTCTGCTATGAGTCCCGGTAATTCAGTCAGTCAGCACAGTCCGGCCGCGTGCCGCTCCTACAGCCAGGAGCATTCTGCACCTACGCAATAGTACTGCGCAGGTGTAGTACGCTCCCGGCGGCGGAGTGTGTGCATGCAAACTAAGCAAGACTGGCTCAAGTACCTGGACTCATAGCAGAAGATCCAGGTGGTGGAGGAGGACAGCGAGGGACTGATTAGCCTGAAGGGGGGCTGGAGGAAGCCCCATGTATGTATAAATCTTTAATTTCATCTGTCTCAGGTTTACTTTGTTACACAGTAGTACTATACTCTACATATGCACTCTCTACAGAGCTGCAGGGAATCCACTGAGAATGTTGTGCACATTGAACACAGAGGTGTTGTCTATCTCCCATAAACTTGGTTTAGATTGTGCATGAAGAATGTGTAATAGAGGAAGAATAGCCTCATTCCCCTGCAGAGTACCTGCACATCACTCTTACATGTACCCACAGTTACATTGCCTAGGGCCTGATAGATGTTTTTTGTTCCGGTCTGTACCTTTTACAAGTACTCTTACCAAGGACTAGTTTTAGTCTATGACTAAAGGGAATAAATATGGCAGTCTCCTTATCCTTCTCACTTCAGTTGTCTTTTTAAAATTCCTAAGCATTGGCAGTTAAGAGACGAATTTCATGTTACATACTTTCAATCAACAAGATTGTAATATGCAAATTAGAGGAGTCGGAGTCAGTGGAAACCTAAACTGAGGAGACTGAGTCGGTGGATTTTTGTACCGACTCTACAGCCCTGACTCCAGGTGGCAAGAAATTACTGCGACTGCTTGACTCTGACTACAGAACCCTGGGCAAGGACCTCCCTCTAGTGTTCCCTGATTCTATGTATTTTATCAAATGAACATCTATCAGTTTTGGTGATGTTTTTGAACTACACATCAATTGTATGTATCGGTAGTTGTGTCCCTGATTGTCCTGCTTATACAGTGTGTTGAACAGTTTATGTATCGATTCTCCCCACTATTGTTTTGTGTGTTCTATCTACAGCACTACAAATGTTGGCACTATATACATAAAAAAATAAACAAGAATAACCGCTCCTAGTTGGTTTACAGCAGCTGCAGTCTGACTGCACATAAAGCACTTGTTTGTTTACCTTGGCAATAAAAAATAAGAGAGGAACATAAGCCTGTTGAGTTAATTAAAACAGCTGTGCCCAATTAGAGTAATTAGGATGCTTTAGAACAGCTTGGACTATTTGGAATGGTATAGAACTTTGGATTTTCCCCCAGACTGTGACAGTTTGTGAAGGGAATGAATAATGATTGACTGGACACTTTTTGATCAAATGTAAATAAAATGTTTTTGTTTTTCCCCCACAATGCCTCATGTACATCGTCTTATTATCTTTTGGGAGACACATGTCATTTCCCGTCAAAAAATTACTTGCTGGTTGAATAAAAGTAACTTTGGCAGGGGGTATGAATAATTATGGGCAGCACTGTAGATCTATGGATAGACGAGCACGTCATGCTGGAACTTGTAGTACCCACAAATCTGCAAATCACCCGGGTCTAAAATTGCACCTTTTTAAAGTACATGTAAAAACTGTACATTTTTTTTATGGTGCTGAAGCTTTATTTAAACACACAAAAAAGCACAGTGACCGCTTAATTATAGTTTAGCTTACTTAAAGTATGGCAGAGCTATAGTAATTAGAGCTGTCTAATTTAAGGCCTAGTGAATGCGTTTCATCATTCTGGGAGTTAAGTGACAGGATTGCCCTCCGCAGTGGCCTGGGAATAGCAGAGAGGGCTCTGGGTAACTGCGTCTCTTGTGACTACTTCATGTACAGATCATTGAGGGACATGGCTACAGAACATTGTTGTTTTATTTAACCATGTAAAGCCATTATATACTGCAGCAGAATTGTTAAACGTGTAGACTGCTAGCAGGAATCTAACATTTCGGAGAAACTGTAGTGAAAAGAAAATAAAGCCCATATCCATTCTCCCTTGTTGTTCATTTGACCTCCCCCCTCTCTCTAGTCATGTGACTGACTATAAAGCTAATCATTGGAAGTGACAGCCTCTCATGTGCAGAACCTCAAGCTGCACTGATCGTCCCGCATTCTACCCACGATTGATGTTACAACCAATATCATGGGTCAATCATGGAAAAAAAGGCCTATCCCGACCCTGGGATGTCGCCTGCGGGTAAGGTGGGGAACCACAATTTTTGCCCAATTGTACGTTTGAGTGTGGAAATGGGCAGAAATACTAGCAGTATTATTGTGGTGATCATGTTATACTAAAGGTGCATGCACACCTGTGATGGATGTCGACTATCGGTACCCGATCCCCTTGGGTGACATCGCAGGGGTCATGTGGGAGAGTGGTGGGATCGAGTTGATCTGCTGGGCGGATTGATTGCAGATCGGCGGTTGTGGGCTGCAGTACAAACCCTTGATCGGCTGAGGCGGTCGTTATCGTGTGTACGAGCCTTAAAGTGACTCTGTAACAAAAATTACAACGTTTTTTCTACCATCCTACAAGTTCCTAAACCTATTCTAATGTGATCTGGCTTGCTGCAGCTCTTTCTACTATAACCATCTCTGTAATAAATCAATGTATCTTTCCCCTGTCAGACTTGTCGGCCTGTGTCTGGAAGGCTGCCAAGTTCTTCCGTGCTGGTCTGTTCCTCTATGCACACTCCAGTGTGTGTTTTATTTACATAAGCCAGCAGCTTCTCTGCTATCTTATCAGTGATAGAAGAGAGCTGGATAAAAATCCTTCTCTGGAGGCTGTGAAAGGAGCTGGTCTGTCACATACTGAGGAATTAACAACATAGGCAGAGCTGTCTGCAGGAAGCCTGTAATGTTCAGTGCATGAGAGAAGCTGGGGACAGAAGGTAAACACACACAAGTGATCTCTTGAGATTCAGAAGTAAGGCTGTATACAGCCTGCTTGTGTATGGATGTATTTTCTATGTGTGGACATGCTGTACATCAACCTACTTCCTGTTTTGGTGGCCATTTTGTTTGTTTATAAACAAACTTTTTAAAACTGTTTTTAACCACTTTTAATGCGGCGGGGAGCGGTGAAATTGTGACAGAGGGTAATAGGAGATGTCCCCTAACGCACTGGTATGTTTACTTTTGTGCGATTTTAACAATACAGATTCTCTTTAATGCTTTTTGTCACTGACCCAGAACTATCATGCGGATCCAGTATTCCGAGTCACACCTGACAGATTGATTAATTAAACGGGCACTAAAGACTTTGACTAAATGTCTTCCTCTCCCTGGGTCAGTGGAAATGATCCTATTAGGAGAATTTTTCTCATTACCTACAGGAACCTCCTCGCAAACGGATCTTTAGGTGGTGTAGCTTCCATTTTTACACGCGCCGCTGCTCTGCACTGTAATGTATGGGATATTACGCCTTTCTCACTGCTATTCCTATCAGTCTCACGCTGTCATAACATGGCATTTGTCCTGCAGTTTAACTAGTTGTCTGCTTTCATAAAATAGACTTAAATGTACACTAGCAGAACTATAAAGATAATCGTCGTGCTTTCAGGAAAAAAATATGGCTGCCCTCACGCTCCTATCTGCTTGCATCACTATAAATAGAAACCAGTTCTTAAAAAGATTAACGCACATTGATCTGATTATTTACATTTAAGCTTGCCCAATTACATATATTTTAAGAAAACCAGAAGGGGGGGAAAAGGAAAAAGACCATCGATTCTCGTTAATAAATGGGTCTGATAGTTACATGTCCAGGGCACATTTCTTTTATCTTGTAAAGGTTTTCCGTATTCTTCATTCTGGGATGGAGCGTCCCTTTTATCGGGGCACCGGCTTTGTGTGTCTTTCCCTGTGTGTCCGGGATTTTGGCCCTTCAGCTTCAGAGCAGATTGCGATGGGAACGGCCTTAATCCTTTCCTGGAATGCTCTTCATTATCGAGGAGTTTCCGAGCCCTCAAGTCCGATCCATTCTTCAGGATTTCCTGCCTTCTTTACTGATAGCGCTCTTTTTTTTACTCCAAAAAAGCAAAGCAAAGTTCAGCTTCTGTGCAAATGTTTCTTCACAGTAAATTAAAAGCTTCCTTTCATTATTATTGTCTCCATGCAGGCAAAGTGGAGTTTTCTGTTCATTTCATGGAACATTGTTATTTTTTTAGTTCATTATGCATAAAATAGTTTTGGTTAAAAAAAAAATGTTTTTCAAAGTTAAAGGAGTTCACTTTTTCCATCCTTTTTTTAGAGATCTCCTGTGACTGACTCATCAGCCTGATTGGAATATAAACATGTAAACCATACTAGTTACCTGGCAGCCCTGCTATCTTTGTCTGCAGTAGTGTCTGAATCACACACCTGAAACAAGCAAGCACCTAATCCAGTCAGACTTCAGTCAGAGCGACTGATTTGCATGCTTGTTCAGGGGCTATGGCTAAAAGCATTATGCTAGGTACACACGATACAATTTTCTGGCAGATTTACCTGCCAGATCGACTATTTCCAACAGGTCCGATATGATTTCTGATCGAGTTTCTGTTCAATTCTAGGGTAAATCGATCGGAAATCAGGCTGGACCTGTTGTAAATAGTCGATCTCGCAGGTAAATCTGCCAGAAAATTGTATCGTGTGTACCTAGCATTGGAGGCAGAGGATCAGTAGGACAGCTAGGCAATTTCTATTGTTTAAAATGAAATAAATATGTCCGCCTTTATAACCTTCTTATTTCAGGTGTGCTTTAAAGAGAAACTCCAACCAAGAATTGAACTTCATCCCAATCAGTAGCTGATACCCCCTTTTACATGAGAAATCTATTCCTTTTCACAAACGGATCATCGGGAGGTCTGTGTGGCTGATATTGTGGTGAAACCCCTCCCACAGTGTGATGTCAGGACCATGGTCCTAAAGGTGCGTACACACATGCAACTATAGTCGTTTGAAACGATCGTTCCCCGATCGTTTCTAACGACGATCGTTAAAAAAAAAAAAGCAGCCAACGACCATTAAGTCTAACGGCGGACGAGCTAGATCGTTATAAAATGAACGATCTAGCTTGGCGGATTTTTCCCAACTACGATCGTTTGCAAAAGTAGTACATCGTTGGAAACGGTCGTTCGTACTAGGCTTGACATGCGCATTTCACTATTTCTCCATGGAACTTTTCATTTTCATGCGCAGGCACAATAGTTGCTTTTACGTGATGTAACGTTCGCTCGAACGATGTGATCGTTACACACCTTTTAAAACTAACTTTACTTAGGTCGTTCTTTCGTCAATTAAGTTTGTTCATCGTTAACGAACGATCGTTGTCGCATGTGTCTGTGAACCTCATTGCATTGTGGTAAATAACAGCTGTTTACAGCTCGTTCCATCTGCCAAAAAAGCAAGCGGCATCTCCTTCCACTGTCATCACCTGTCGGCAGTAAAAATGTCACCATGTGATAAATGTCAGAATGTAAATCATAGAGAAGAAAGATTTTACAATGCAAAACACTGACTAAATCATTTATACAGAATTATTGTAAAAATTAAGCACTTTTTTTAATTACATTATTTTCACTGTTCCGTACACACACTAGATGACACTCTGCAGATGCAGCCAATAACAACCGCCTCGGCCGAGAATCCAGCATGTGTAAAGCAGCTACCTGCTCCTTTCTACTGCTCAGCTAACGCCCCCCCATCCCCCCCCCCCAACTGCACACAGCCTCGGCCCTGCAATGCCACACAAGGGATCGGCCCCATTCCCTGTTGGGTGTCAATGAGATATTTTGGAAGAAGGCATTGCTGATGCCTGACTGTACTGATTCCCCTCTTAGCAGTTCTGTCCAGTAATCCAGAAACCTCTCTTTGTTCCCATTGTTTACATTTTACAAATCTCAAAGTACCCGCAACACGATTTTTGCGATGATTGTTTTTGTGAAATCCTATAACTTTGTTTAGCGATGTGCAGTGATTGTGACCATCATGAGAGATCCCATCACGGACTATAGCACAGATCCCCATAGACTCCTGCGCTAATTACCGCAACCGTTCAAAGTCTCCTTTGCGTCCGTTTTTTTCTTTCTTCCCACGGTATGCAACTGCGGAAGATGCATCCGGAAACGCTCTTTCGTTGCCGCGGATTCCACAATCAATCCTCCTGTGAGTTTGTAGCTTTAGGGATTGTCAGTAAGATGTTAATATCATGCTGATGCATTTCTACACCAGACATTGAGTAATGATTTTGTGTGTCTGTGTATACGTAGTCCTTGGTCTTATTTTTCTGAAGCAGGTTAATTGCTGATGACACTTGTGCATGGAGTCCCTGGCCCTTATACGACCCATCCTGTGAGCTGCCCGGATAGGTGTGGTTGTGTATCAGCCAGTTGCATGTAGGGTGAGACAGAAAGTAGTGTTCTCCCACCACGCCCCCTATTCACAGTCCCAGCTGTAAATGAGGCAAGCACTGTAGCTAGGATGACATTCGTTAATAGATAAAATATTCAGTCTCTAATCCTGTCTCAGCAGGGAGGGCCTGTGAAAGCTCTTTTCTGCCAGTAAACATTGACTTCCTCTCCCCTACATAGAATGCAGCTGTGTCCATCTCTGGAATGTAGCACTTAAATAATGCATAGCTCTGCGATTTACACCAAATCCAATTAGTGGTCTCTGAAGCCTTTAGAAACCGAGGGAAAAGACACCATACTTTTAAAATGTGGGGCCAGCACGTTCTTCTCTCATGTTTTTCAAATGTTGTCACTCTGCTAACAGCCTCTAGTGGCTTGTGTGTTTTCTTGATCTGTGGTGTGTTTTGTTTAGGTGCTGCTCCTGTAGGGTGGGGCTAACACAGTGAGGGCTTTCAGACCAGCTTCTGGGGTCCTTTAAAGTGGACCAGAACTCTTGTTCAGTACAGAATTAAAATATAGAGAAATGCACCCTGTGTATTGAGTTTAGCCCGTCTAATTCTCCCTCATCTGACACTAATCACCAGTGTAATTTGATCTCTCAGCTGTGTCAGCTGGCTGCCTTGCCAGAGCAGCTAATTTGTAAACCTAGGATGTTAACCCTATGCCTGCTTCCATAAAAGCGGGAAGTAGACACATATGCAGTTATATTGCTGGATTTGTAACAAAGAAATATTGTAACAAATGTTTTTTTTTCTTTTAAAGGTTATTATGCTGATGCTTATATTTTAGAGTGGAAGTTCTGGTCCGCTGGACAACTGTAACAAGTGGAATATGGAGGCTGCCGGTTGTCTGGCTATCCTGCTGATCCTCTGCCTCTAATACTTTTAGCCATAGGCCCTGAACAAGCATGCGGCAGATCAGGTGTTTCTGACATTTTTGTCAAATCGGACAAGATTAGTGGCATGCTTGTTTCTGGTGTGATTCAGACACTACTGCAGCCAAGTAGATCAGCAGTACTGCTAGGCAACTTGTATTATAAGGAAATAGATAAGGCAGCCTCCATATTCTTCTCACTTAAGTTCTTTAAGAGGTGGGTGGGGAACAGCATAGCTGTATGGTTGAAAATGGGAGGAGCTATTTTTCGTTGGCTTCCATGCTGGACTTCCTACCATGGATGCAAAGGAAGGAAGAAGGTGTAGCAGATTTTTTTTTCTTTCTTTTTTTCTTAGGCACTCCTAGAACTACCAGAGATTTTTTATTTTTATTTTTTTTATTTTTTTTTTTTTTTCTTTTTGGTCCAGTCTCTGCATTGAATCTTCAGTACACTGGTCATCTAGTGGTATTCAGCTCACTCTGGATTTAAGATTTAATTTTGGTTCTGCCACCGGAGTCCTCATCTGGTGATTTATGCCTGGTACACACAATATTTCCCGTCAGATTGACAGTTGAATTGATAATTTCCGACAGGCCCAATCTGATTTCTTATCACTTTTTTTGATTGTTTAAAGTGCTTGAAAATCGATCGGAAATCAGATCTGACCTTTTGGAGATTATCCATTCAACCATCAATCTGAGGGATAGTTACGTAGTGTGTACCCGGCATGACAGTGTTCCTGCGCCCATGGGGCTGGGTTTACCTGACAGTACAGTGTTTTTTTTTTTTTTTTTTTACACATGCTAATATTGTGCCTTTTCCTGGTTTGTGTGTGGGATTATCTCTTTATAGACTGATAAACTGGCTCTGGGGAAGATTATCCGGGCGTTCCCCACGTGAGGAATTTTAGCAGGTTTTTGTCTAGAAACGTGTGCATAAAACTGTTGTATTAGTTATTTACACGCCGCAATTCAAAGCCAAATCCAGGCGGTTGTCACCCCCTGCACTGCACATGGGGCCCATTGCGCTGCTTCCTTCTGATGGAGTGCTTACTGTAGTGTGCACACCTGGGACAATCTGTTGCTCTATTTTTCTGGTTTGTGTATTCCGGATTTGGACTTTATATTTGGCCACCCACTGAGCCATTAATACTGTTAATGGAGATACTGATTGGAGAATTAAAGCTATGTACCCACGGCCAGAAGGATCAGGGATCTCTGCCGACAAATGATCGTTACTCTATCCATCTGGCCGAATTGACAAGCCCCATTGGAAATCAAAGATGGTTTATACAATAGCAGCAAATTACTGTGAAAGTCAATGGGGATGCAGTGTTCTCCCCAGAATTTTTTTTTTCCAGCCTGGTGGCATGAAAAAGTAGCCGGGTGGGGCGAAAGAGAATGCAGGGCCGGTGCTTCTGTGAGTAACTCTGCTTACTGCATAGGAGGAGGTGAGCCGTGACAGCCGGGTGGTCACAAAAACTAGCCGGGTGGAGCACCCGGCTAAAAGAGCCTGGGGAAAACACTGGGGATGGGAACTATCTTTATATCTTAATCTTTATATAATTCAACGCATTTCCGCTGGTGCAGGAATATTAACACATACGGTTTAAGCGTTAGTGGTTCAATGCGTACATTTTTACGGGTTAAACCACTAACGTGTAAAAATGTGTGTTAATGTTCCTGCACCAGCGGGAATGCATAAAAATGTACGCAATGCGGTCGGCAAAAAACGAAACTAGCTGATGGAGGGGGACCAGAGCAGCAGTGATTACGAGGGCACAGGATGGCTGCATGGGGCTGGTAGAAGCCCCAGGTAAGTGAACTTGCGCGTATACCCCTGAAGTGAGGCATATTTTCAATATAAGGTATGTCTCACTGATTTGGTCACACCGCTGCTATAAAGAGCAGTGTGACTTCTCGCACCAAGTGGGAAGCGGCCTTAGATCCACCATGCTGCAGTTTTGATTCTGGCCAGTGATCTGATAAAGAATAAATCCAATCAGAATTAAATGAGCCTAACGATGGTTCATTGGTATTGGCCCTCTATGAGACTGGATTGTACCGTCGCTAACCATCAAACCTTTAGAATGGACCCCTGCTTTCCTATGCGCCCGTTTACAAAGCCACTTTTCACCATATCCACGTTTGTTGCAGTACCGGATCGAACATTCCTGACCTGCACGACTTGTGAATGCATTGCCATTTATCCCCTAAATCGCACGCTTCTGCCCCACAGACCTCAGTGAACTAAGTGGGTACAGCACATCAGATAGGCTGCCCGCTCTGGCTGGATCTCTGGTAGTGTGAAACGACACTGGCTCTCTAGGCTGCCAATTTTGGTGGTTCGAAAGATGTGAAACGTTAAAATCCCAAGTCCTGGGTAAATGACCTCTGTGGTGAAAAAAGTAAGCAGTTAAAATATGACAAAACTGACTGGTTTCGGACTGGTTTATCTCCTTTTGGTGGATTCTCATGGTGTTCTTTCTTTTCAAAAGCATGTGTGAACGACAGTTTAACTGCCAAAATAGTAAGATACCAGCCATCCTCCCTACTCGCTTGCACACTAATTTGACAGTTCAATTTAGCTACTGCCGTTCAGGAAATGTGTTTAAAAACAAATAGCATCCCCCACCAGGAGATGGACTATTCCAAAACCTGTGGGTTCAGTCAGATTTTAAGTGCTTACTTTTTTTGCCATAGTGGTCCTGAGCAGAGGACAAAAAATGCCAGATGAACTTATCTAGAGCTCCCGCCTGCCCAGTGCTCCCCCAAAGCGCATGTGCAGCCCATCCGCGCACCTGTCGCTGTGAGTGTTCTGCGCATGTGCGATTCTCCAAGAAAGGAACTGCGCATGCACAGATCAACAGAACTGCCAGCCAACTGGTGTTGTTTAAGAGGAAATAAACATGGCAGCCTCCATATACTTCTCGCATCAGGTTCCCTTTAAGTGTCCCCCCTCCCAGATTGTGAATGAGCAGAACATAGCACGAGTCCTGTCCAGCCATAATTTGTTAATCTTTGTGCGTTTGAAATATTAAATTCTCGCAAAGTTAAACTGATGCCTCCCCAGTGCCCTATCCAGTGTTCTGTTTCTATGGTAACCGGGGGGCAGCAGAGAGTAAAAATGATTTGTAACACTGAAACCATAACATTTAAAAGGCAGGGTGCAGGAAATACTCCAGGGGTAGGAGCACGACATGTGTTAAACCGATAAGAGCTTTTAGGGGGATGGTTGTGGTGCTGCAGGGATCTGTACTGGAAAAGAAGAGCTTCTTCCTGCAAGCTGAATGTCTCAAGACTCGCAGTACTTACAACTCGAACACTTGTACTTTCACCTTTTGTAACCTTGTCTTTCTATACCTCTTTCTGATCTCTTTATTGTCCCTGGTCTTTCCCTGTGTCTTTCTATTCCCTCTGTCCCTTTTGCACTGTTTTTTCACATGTATAGCGCTGGCATTTTCCAAAGTGCCTTATAAATCATCAGAGCTCACAATCTAATGCTTACGGTAGTCCTAGTCTAATGTTCCTATTAATGATATTATTATTATTATTATTATTATTATTATTATAGTGCCGATGTCTTCCGCAGCGATTTGCTGAGTATGTTATCTTGTCACACTCAGAGTAGCTCACAAACTAATCCCTACCACAGTCATATGTCTATGTATTTATCGTTTAGTCCAGGGGTTTTCAAACTGGGTGCCGAAGCACCCTAGTGCGCCTCAAGCACCTCCCAGGGGTGCCGAAGCATTCATCCCCATCCTTTTTGCAATGCCATCCTGTAATGCAACCACACATTGATATAAAATGTGGCCAGTTAACTTTTACTCCAGGCAGCCATGGTTGAATTTGGACATCAGAGGAATCTGGGTGGAGTGACAAATCAATGCGGCTTAGTAAGGAAATGTTTGTCCAGCTAACGGGGTCACTAACAATCTGCAATGGATGCTGCATAGTTAAAGGGGATGTGGCTAACTGCAGTGCCCATGTGGGTGAATTTCTGTGTGCTGTACAAGACTGACCCTTTATCTTTGTCATTTTCATTCAGGGGGGAATGCTGCCTCACTGACTAACCAATGTGGGGGATGCTGACTAATGGGGGGGAGGGGGCGCGGTCACTGATTATTTGGAGAGGAGTGCTGTGTGATGGGAGTAACGATGCTTAATGTGGGGGTCACTGACTCTTTGGAGGGGGTTGCCAGTCATTGACTTCTTAGATGGTGACTTCACCAGGGCTGCCCCTACTCTCTGGAACTCTCTCTCTCACCAGCCGTCAGACTCGCCCCCACCTTTAATACCTTCAAACAAGCTCTCAAGACTCACCTCTTCACGCTCGCATACCCCCCTACACCAGCATCATAATATGTTCTGTTAGACCCCCTCTCAAAAGACGCACCTATTGTCTCCACCCCACCCTTTAGATTGTAAGCCTCTGGCCGGGCCCTCCTCCCTAATGTTTCCAGCTTGATTATGCAATCTTACTCGCAACCACCCTTCTTGTAGACTCGATCAGTCTCTATCTTGACCTATGACACTGTATTGTTATCAAATCATTTGCATGATCTTGTTTTGTTAGTTTCCGTATGTTCTACCTGTATGTTAACCCATTTATCTATTGTGCAGCGCTGCATAATATGTTGGCGCCTTATAAATACAATTAATAATAATAATAATAATAATAATAATAATGGTGCTGCCTAATAAGCTTCACTAGCTACTTGTAGAGTGGTTGTTTTCGCCAAGGGGTGCTTTGAAAAAAATTCAAAGCCATCAAAGGTGCCCTCAACCAAATAAGTCTTCTCCACAGAGACCGGCACCACTCAAGTGAATCAGTATTCAAGCTCTTTTATTGCATATAGCAAAGTGGCAACACAATATTGTGTTGCCACTTTGCTATATGCAATAAAAGAGCTTGAATACTGATTCACTTGAGTGGTGCCGGTATCTGTGGAGAAGTCTGGTGTTTGAACGTCCCAAGGGACACTGGGACGCAGACCGGGGCACACCGATTTCACTTTGGGTGGTGCTCCTCCTGAGCTACTTCGTCTACTCAACCAAATAAGTTTGAGAACCGCTGGCTTAGTCTTTGAATTGTAGTGTGTGTATTTTTTTTTTTTTTTTTACAGTTGAAGTTAATTAAAATTTGCAGACTTTATTGCAGAATTTGCACAATTTATTGTTGCAAAAATATTCACAGGTGCAAACTTCAAATGCTATGTATAAAAAAAAAAATTGCACGGTGATGGGAGTACATTTGAAATCGGCGCCGGTAGACTTGGGCGCAGGATACAGCAGTATATAGCTGATTCTGCTTCTGCACAAGTCCGGGCCGATTTAATTACTATTCCCCCTCCAGGCCGACTTGGATAGTGGGGCAATGAAATAATTCGGCTTCCAGCGATTGCTGGAGGCCGAATTATTATATTTTTAGGCAACATCGGCTCCGTCTGAGCCGGCGTTACTCACTGAGCGCTTCAATAGCAGTGATTCCTATTGAAGTCTATGAAGGCGCCCAAGTCTAGCAGCGCTGAAAAGCACTGCTCCGCGATGGTGGTGGGTGCTGGGTACAGGATGCATCCTGTACCCAGCACCCACCACGCCTCCTCTCACTTCTGGTATGTGCACCAATTTTTTTTTTTTTTTTTTTTACGTACCATTTGAAGTTTGCACCTGTGAATATTTTTGCAACAATAATTTGAGCATCTGCAACAGTGCCAGCCTTTCTCTTCGCTACTCGTCTGCATCCATTGTCTGTTGACTAGAGAACGCTGATGGAGTTTGCTTAGGAAAAGGCACGTTTAAATCCACTAGTGCATGTTCTCCATATGCATGTGTTCACACTGTAGTGCCAACCTACTGCAACCTCTTCGGCCTACGTTAATTTTGCAAGAAAACATTTGTAGGCTATTTTAGGTAAAAGCCAATTAACTTATCTGTCTGTTTTTGGGATGTGGGAGGAAACCAGAGTGCCTGAAGGAAACCCATGCAGACACAGGAAGAACTTAAAAACTCCGTACAGATCGTGCCCTGGCTGAGGCTCGAACCTGGGCTCCAGCACTGGAAGGCAAGAGAGGTAACCACTACGCCACCGTGCTGCCCAAGCATGGCAAATAACATACAAACTCCACGCAGATAGTGCCCGAGCTGAGATTGGAACCTAAAGCCCAATCTACACGATACGATTCTTTGTACGATCCGATTACGATTCTATTTGCGATCTGATTAAATCCGGCACGTCTGATCAGAATTCGATTTAATTTCGATTGTAAAACAATGGCAAATCGAACTGAATCGAATCAAATCGAATCCCAATCGGACATGTCTGATTAAATCGGATCGCAAATAGAATCGTAATCGGATCGTACAAAGAATCGTATCGTGTAGATTGGGCTTTAGACTTGCTGATGGGAGCAGCCAGTAACGCGCAGTGCAGCTCACAGAGACCTCAGGAAAGTTAGGGCTCTTTTACATGAGTGGCTGGCCTGACTCACCGCCAGTCCCAGCTCATGTTTTGTACCACCGCTCATCCAATGTTCAAAACTCATAATGCATCTGGCTGGGCAGAGATTCAGTGTGAAATGCTAAAAACCACTGAATAATAATTCCTTTATTTGTATAGCACTTTTCTCTTGTCAGACTCTGAGCACTTGCAAGGCAGCCACTAGGCAGTAGCAGTGTTAAGGTGGCCATACACTGGCCCGATTCGCGGCCGTTTCGACAGCAGATTCGATCCTGGGATCGAATCTGCTGCCAATCGTTCGCGCTAAACGCACCCGCCGATCCGATTTCCTCCCGAAATCGGATTGGCCCGTCGATCGTGCCGTGCGGGAAATTACCCTCAATCGCCCGCGGGTAGGGAGCGTGTCGCTAGCGGCGGCCGATCCGATCAGGTATACATTAGCTGACGCTGGCTCCCGGGCGTCTTCTCCGCATCTTCTCCGCATCTTCTCCACGCTGCACCCGCTCCATACCGGCGCTTCCTGTCACTGCAGTGACCAGGAAGTTCAAATAGAGGGCGCTCTATTTGAACTTCCTGGTCACGGAGTGACACAGGAAGCGCCGGTATGGAGCGGGTGCAGCGTGGAGAAGATGCGGAGAAGATGCCCGGGAGCCAGCGTCAGGTAATGTATGCGCGGGGGAGGGGGGGGGGGACAGGCAGCAGCGGCGGCTCCACAGATTGTGATTGGTTTCAGGCTGAAATCGATTCACAATCTGTTTGCAGTAAAGGCAGCCATACGATCCCTCTCTGATCAGATTCGATCAGATAGGGATCTGTCAGCTGGTCGATCTAATGGCAAATCGACCAGTGTATGGCTACCTTTAGGAAGTCATGAACGCATCAAATTAAAAAGCCTATTTAGGAGGCATTATCTGTCTCTAAACCGCTGCTGGCAACAGGTTTCATCTGCTTGGTAGCTCTAACACTGAAACCATTACCAATGTATTTGCTGTACTCGAGTCCCATAGATTACACTGTGGTGCTAGTTTTCCCAGCGGTAAAGTGATTGTTTCTCGGTGAGGTAAAAGCAGAGGAGCTGCCTGAGTGATTGGGCTGCACAGAGGGGATTCTTTATTCTTACATTATACTTGTCTGCGTGAGAATGAAAGAACACTGTATGTATCATATTATTAAAGGACCACTACAGTGACATTTGTGCTTCCTCTATAATCCTTCATGTAATTGCAGTGGAGCAGAATCCTCAGAAGTGTCTTTTATACATGACTGCTCCTTTTCTGTGAGAACGACAGCTGACGTGACAAGGATTCCCTTTTTGCTTGGGGGAGATCCTTTTTTAAAGTGTTTTAACTTATACATTTCCAATGCTTTCACATTCTTTGGGATCACTGAAACCTGGCTGACCCCTTCTGACACAGTCTCACCTGCCGCCCAATCCTATGGAGGTTTCCACTTCAGCCACACTCCTAAAGGTGTGAATAAGCATGGTGGTGGTGTGGGCATTCTCCTCCTCAGATAAATGCTCCTTCAAGCCTCTCACTCCTATTCCCTCTCTCTCCCTGCCATCCTTTGAAGTCTATGCAGTCTGACTATACTCTCCCTTGAACCTCCAAGTTGCAGTTATTTACCGCCCTCCAGGCCCTGCTTCTGTTTTCTTGGATCATTTCTCTGCCTGGCTACTCCAGTTCCTATCCTCTGACATCCCTACCATCATCATGGGTGATTTTAACATTCCTATTGACACCAATAACACTGTCTCCAAAAAACTTCTATCACTCACTTCCTCCTATGGCTTGTCTCAGTGGTCCTCTACCTCAACCCACACTGATGGCCATACGCTTGACCTTGTATTCACTCGTCTCTGCTCTGTCACTGACTTTACTAATGATCCACTACCACTCTCTGACCATAACCTACTTAGCTTCTCTCTCTCCTCCTCTTTTCCTACCACCCTGGCACAAGCACGCCCACATACTCGAAGAAAGTATCGCAATCTAGACATTCAAACGGTCCTGATGCCCTGGCACCTCTCCTCACACAATCCTTCACTGACCCAGACTCGGCTGCTATACACTACAAAAGCTCCATTACAAAAGTCATGGATGACTTAACCCCCCTCGTCAATGCCCGCCCTCACCGTGTCTGTCGCCAACCCTGGATGACCAAAACCACTAAACAGTTAAAGAGAAACTCCAACCAAGAATTGAACTTTATCCCAATCAGTAGCTGATACTCCCTTTTACATGAGAAATATAATGCTTTTCACAAACAGACCATCAGGGGGTGCTGTGTGACTGATTTTTGTGCTGAAACCCCTCCCACAAGAAGCTCTGAGTACCGGTATTTTTGGCAGTTTGTTACAATGTAACAAGGTTCACAGACAGCTAGCAGCAGCTACATAACCTGCCCACAGTAAAAATGTCACCATGTAATAAATGTCAGAATGTAAATCGGGGAGAGGAAAGATTTTACAATGGCCAAACACTGACTAAATCATTTATACATAATTATTGTAAAAATGAAGCACTTTTTTATTACATTATTTTCACTGGAGTTCCTCTTGAAAAAGAGCAGCTGAACGGCGCTGGAGGAAAAGCAACTCAAGTGAGGACTTCATCTTATATAAAATTGCCTTGAACAACTTCAGAAACGCACTCTCTGTGGCAAAAAAGTCCTATTTTTCTTCCCTAATATCCGCCCATTTGCACAATCAAAAACGCTTGTTCAGCACCTTCAACTCCGTTCTCCATCCCCTTCCTCCTCCTCCTTCATCTTGCTTATCAGCTGAAGAATTTGCAACATACTTCACTGATAAAATTGACAAAATCAGAAGTGAATTCTCCATGCAGCCCTCAAATCCCACCTCCACACCTCTCATTGACTGTTTTCTAACTGCCTTCTCTCCACTCTCTGAACACTCTCTTTCCTCTATAATTGCCAAAGCTAATCTAACCACCTGTTCTTTGGATCCTATTCCCTCCCTTTTCATTCCGCAGCTATCCTCATCTCTCTTGCCTGCACTAACAACGCTGTTTAACCTGTCCCTCTCTACTGGCATCTTTCCGTCCCCACTCAAAAAAGCTGTTGTGACACCACTACTTAAAAACCTTCTCTAGATCCTACCACACTTGCCAACTACCGCCCAGTGTCACTTCTCCCATTTGCATCCAAACTACTTGAATGCCATATACATGCAGAATTAAGCCATTATTAATCTGCTAAATCCCTACTTGATCAGTTCCAGTCTGGCTTTCGCTCTAACCACTCCACGGAAACAGCCCTAACCAAAGTGGCCAATGACCTTCTTACAGCTAAATCCAAAGGTCAATTTTCCATACTCATCCTTCTTGACCTGTCAGCATTTGATACTGTCGACCACACCTTACTCCTACAAATACTTTCAAATGTCGGAATAAAGAGCCTTGCTCTCACATGGTTATCTTCCTACCTCTCTGGAAGGTCCTTCAGTCTCCTACTCAGATCAGATCTCTTATCCTCATGCTTTGTCTGTCGGGGTTTCCCAAGGCTCTGTCCTTGGTCCCCTCCTCTTTTCCATCTACATGCATGGTCTTGGTGATTTAATCAACTCATTCGGGTTTCAATACCACCTCTATGCAGACGATACACAACTGTACCTCTCTGCCCAGACCTTAACTCCCTCCTTAAACATGTTCCTGACTGCTTGTCTGCTATATCCTCCATGTCCTCTCGCTTCCTAAAACTTAATATGAGTAAAACAGAACTAATAATTTTTCCACCGTCTCTGTCCACCTCCCTGCCTGAAGTAACAATAAATGTTAATAACACTACCATAACTTCAGTTCCCAAAGCTCGGTGCTTGGGGGTGATATTCGACTCATCTCTCTCTTTTATTCCTCATGTTCGCTCCATAACCAGCTCCTGCCATCTCCAACTCAAAAACCTATCTAGCATCCGTCCCTTTCTCACTCAAGACACAACTAAAATGTTAATACATGCTCTCATAATTTCTTGTCTGAACGTACTACTTTGTGGACTACCGTCTAACAATCTGGCCCCGCTCCAGTCAGTACTGAACTCAGCTGCTCGTCTCATCTTTCTTCTCGATCTACCTTTGCCGATCCTCTTTGTCAAGCTCTTCACTGGCTACAAATTAACCAGAGGATTCAGTTCAAACTCCTAACCCTAACCTACAAAGCTCTCCACAATCTCTCTCCCCGGTACATATCCTCACTAATCTCCAGATACAAACCCAATCGCAATCTCAGATCGGCACATGATCTTCTGTTGTCCTCCTCTAGAATCAACTCCTCACATTCACGTTTACAAGACTTCGCACGTGCTTCACCCCTCCTCTGGAATGCCCTCCCACAACACATCCGTCACTCGCCAACCTTTGTTACCTTTAAACGCTCTCTACAAACACACTTGTTCCGACAAGCATATGCTCTACCTAAGGCCACTTCCCTTTGTACTAAGACCAAACTGCACTCCTACTTGGTATCCTAAACAAGCCTCTATATATTTGCTGCATACTACCCCTCCTCCTATTTCTCCCCCCCCCCCCCATTCCCTTTAGATTGTAAGCTCGCAAGGGCAGGGCCCTCTCCCCCTTTTGTGTCTTGGTAATCATTTATACATTTTATTCATCATGTTAATTTTATCACTGTCATTACCAATTCTATAATTTGTATTTTGTATCATTCTTTGTATTTTGTCATTAATTATGTATCTTGTGTATTGGTGTACACCATTGTCTGTATTATGTACCCCATGTTTGTTTCTTACTTTGTACAGCGCCACGGAATATGTTGGCGCTTTATAAATCAATAATAATAATTCAATGCGTCTATCCTAATTTGAATGGTGTGATTGAGGCACGTCACTCGAGCTGCATTGGATCTTCTCACAAAAAATAGTTCTAGTACCCTTTCAGGGGGCAACTGCTAAGCATGTGGAGGCTGCAGAGGGCATACATCTAAATAGGGGGGAAAAAAAACAAAAAACAATAATTTACAATGTAACTGCGGTAGTATTAATAAGGTAGTAATATTCTACAACCTGATATAGTGTAATAATATCGGCAATATTTGCTGATATTTCACTGTGACCTAACCCTCCCCCTCCCTCTGCACCTAATAACCGGTCTCCTCTCCAACAACTTACAATGGGTGCCCATTTTTGGCGCGCTCAAACTCAGTCACTATAAAATGAATGATCCACGATGGTTAGCGGTGAGCAAATGCTGGCATGACGTTAGTCTGCTGTTCGGATCGTTAGCAAAAGCGGGAAAATTAAGACCCAAAACTGTGAAATTTGCTATTTGTGAATACTTCGATTGGAACAATCATTTGTCATTACATAGTCTGAATGTCTAACACTGGTTATCGTCTGAGCTGATCCACGGACAGATTGGTCTATATTGACAAAAATCAGTATATCTTTTACTGTTGTTGGGTCTTTTTTTTTTTTTATAAATATTCTTGGCCGACCCATTTGTGGTTAGTTTCGGGTGGCAGCAGTCAGACCTGTGTACAGAGGTTTACAGAGAAGGCAGAATATTCGCTTACCATATTGTTGGTCTACTGGTCAGGGCTGTTGAGTCGGTACAAAAATCATCCGACTCAGACTACTCAATTTATGAAACCACCGACTCCAACTCCGACTCCAGGTACCCAAAATGGCTCAGACTTCTCGACTCCGGCTCCTTATTCTAAAACTAACCAGGGCTGTGGATTTGGTATAAAATAGTTACTCAGACTCCGACTCTTAAGTTTATGAAATCACCGACTCCAGGTACTCAAAATTGCTCTGACTCCTCGGCTCCAACTCCACAGCCCTGCTACTGGTCATGATTTTTCCATTGTACTGTCACAGGGACTGGCCAATAGGAGAAGCAGCCAGCACAGGAGCATCACTACACACCACAACTGTGCTCGCCATTTAAAGGACCACTCCAGTTTGAACTGAATTCTCTAGTTAATTGTTAGCCAGTTCAATCCTGTCAGAGTAAAATTGTCAATTCGACCAGATATCGGCCAATTTCCATTAATTCGAGCAGAATGGAACATAATCTATTGTCCCCAATCCAATAAATGTAATGGAATGGTCGATCATACAGGAAAGTCAGGTAATGTATGGGCACCTTTAGGCTACAGTGAAAACTATTCGTAATAATAACAATAATAGGTTATCAAATTTCATGCTGACCAAGATAAATTCTCTCTGTTTTCAGTGTCTGGAGATAAACTTTTCCATATTGTTCTTATAAACCTATGAGTGTGACCGTTCAGAAAACTATAAAAAACAAAACGAGCTTCTGCCAGTGGATTTTTCATTTTGGTTTTAGGAACAGAAAGATGAAGCCTGATTGATTGTAGGCAACAGCTCAATCGTTCTCCCTGTTTTTGTAAATTGGGCCTCACTCTGTCTGAAGAGCCTAAAAATCTAGCCAAAGTCTCCTCTTGCTGCACAGCCCTGCTCCATCTTGAGTTGTGTAATTGCTGAACAGATGTTTGAGATCTTTCTTCAAAGCAGCTGGCCTTCCCACCTAGTTCAGCTCATGGAAGTCGTTCCGGTCAAGAAGACCTGCAGTGTACAGAGAATTGCTGGGAGAATTCCCACAGGAGCGCAGCAAAATGTTCTCATATGCTGGCCTTCCCGGAAAACAAGTCTCTTTCTGTTTCTCTTTTTTTCACCCCCACTCTCTCTCTCCTCTAATACGCCTTGCAAGATAATCATTTTCTTAGAATCTCATCTTTCTCCAGATTTTCAGATGCACGCTGGAATCGCAGAACCGTTCCCAGTAAATATTTCAAACAAAGTTTAGATGACAATGATTCATGAGGCGGAGGGGCAGATAGCATGCGACATACCTCGCATTGCACTGAGGCGGGGCCTCCTGCTTCCTCTCTGAGGTAAAAGGGCCTCTTTGTCCTTCATGATACAAAAATGCATCCAGCCTGCTTTAGAAGGCAGATTTATGGCTGCATGCATATGTATGGAATTGTGTGCATGTGTGTATATATATGTAAAAAAATGTACACACGTACACACGTACACACGTGTACACGTACATACACGTACACACACGTACACACGTACACACGTGTACACGTACACACGTGTACACACACGTACACACACGTACACACACGTGTACACACGTACACACACACACGTACACACACACACGTACACACACACACGTACACACACACACGTACACACACACACGTACACACACACACGTACACACACACACGTACACACACACACGTACACACACACACGTACACACACACACGTACACACACACACGTACACACACACACGTACACACACACACGTACACACACACGTACACACACACGTACACACACACGTACACACACGTACACACACGTACACACACGTACACACACGTACACACACGTACACACGTACACACACGTACACACACACGTACACACACACGTACACACACACGTACACACACACGTACACACGCACACGCACACACACACGTAAACACACACACGTACACGCACACACACACGTACACACACACACGTACACACACACACGTACACACACACACGTACACACACACACACACGTACACACACACACGTACACACACACACGTACACACACACACGTACACACACACACGTACACACACACACGTACACACACACACACGTACACACACACGTACGCGCACGTACGCACACACGCACGTACACACACACGTACACGCACGTACACACGTACACACGTACACGCACGTACACGCACGTACACACACGTACACGTACACGCACACACGCGTGTATATATAGATATATACACACGCACACACGTGTGTGTGTGTGTGTGTGTGTACACACACACACACACACACACACACACACACACACACACACACACACACACACACACACACACACACACACACACACACACACACACACACACACACACACACACACACACACACACACACACACACACACACACACGTTCCGTTATTCAAATCCTCAGAACCTCTGAAAGGAACATAACATGGTGCAGTACTTTATATATTGATGTTGACCATCACATGGTTCACATACACACGTGGAATCCATCAGTGCTGAACTGCAATGCACTCGCTGGACTTCCCCGGTGACCCTACTACAGACCAGCATATAAAGTGTTATGGGATCGCAGCACAGCCTGGTATAGTCACCAGTATCTCCAACCATACATTTTACAAAAAAATTATAAAATAAAGGTATATAAATATGTAACAAAGGGCTGCAGCACACAACTGAAAAATGGAACAGAGGCTCTTGGTTGCGTTTTACAGCATTAGTAAATGCGCTTAAGCCAACCGATTACGTCAAAGTGGCCCCCATTTGGTGAGTCCTACTATAACCGTGCACAGAACGGTTTTCCATTGCTACATGCTTACAGCTGAAAATCTAACGTTTGTACAGCTGCCCCTGGACGCTATTTAAATCTCCACACTGTATCTTTAAACAGAATAAGTGCGTTGTTCCCTCCTTTCTCCGTGCATCGGAAGCCACCCTGTCTCTCCTCCCCTCTTCATAGAAGCAGCACTTCAAGTTCGGTGGTTGCCCAGCGACATGTCAACACTTGGCCAAAACTCTCGCCTTAGGAATTGGGTCTCAGTCTGCAGAGTAGACAGTTACCGTGTGTGTGTATGAACTTTAAAGTAAACCTTAGGGGGGCTAATAAAAAAGATTTGATACTAAGGCCCCGTTCACACTGCACGCGTTTCCAGCCGCGTTCTGGAAACGCGTGCAGGTGGCCGACACGCACGACATCAGACATTGCATGCAGTGCAATGTCTGATGTTCACACTGCATGCGTTCCGGACCCGTGCGGTCCGGGAACGCATGCTGCACGCATTTTTTGTAAAAACGCGTGGCTGTCCCATTCACTTTACAGTGATGGGATCAGCCACGCAACGCATACGAACGCGGATGGCGTGCGTTCGTACGCGCTGCGGTCCGCATGCGTTGCGGTCCGTGTTCTGCAGTCTGAACGGGGCCTTACCCGGGGCTTTCCTTCAGCACCATGAGCAGTGATGCATTCCTCGCTGTCCTCCTGAGTGCCTTCCGTTCTCCTGGTATCGTTCCTGGTAACCAGGCGCAGTTGTGCCAGTCGACTCTTCTTCATATGTGTAAAAAAGCTGACTGGCGCGAATGAGCCTGATTACTGGGACAGATGCCAGGAGAGCGGAAGCACTCGGGAGGACGGTGAGGGGCGCATGGCTACTCATGGGGCTGGAGGAAGCCCCGGGCAAGTATCAAATCTTTTTATTAGCCCACCTCAGTTAAGACTGGAGTTTATCCGTAATATAAGATAGTAGGTATTTGCAACTGTCCAGTTGATGCAAGTTTTATGCTAAAGCTATGATTGTAAACAGCCAGATGAAATGAAGCTGCTCCTGTGTGTTTGGTTCCCTTGCAAGCTGCTTAAAATTAGCATAGAACTTGCCTGAATTCAGAATTATTAGCATCTTCAAAAGGTGTTTTTCCTTTATAAATTTTGTTGTCAAAAACTGATAGAGCATGTTGTGAAAGTCTGTGACATGCGGTGTTCTTCAGGTGTACAGAACAGGGTATGTTATGGTATCTGCTGCAGTAGGAAATCTCTTCAGCTGATGGCAGAAGGTTCTGTCCTTGAGTACCTCCTCAGTCCTGCTTCAGCAGGCAAGTTCTGTACTTCACAGGGTTTCATTCTAAATTGTCAGAAGTCTTGAAGAGCCCTGGAAATTCCCAGCTTCCTTCCTGCTCAGCTTTTGTGCAAACAGGTTCCTGCAGAAAGAGAAATGGTTCGGGAGAAGCAACACCCCCCCCCCCCCCCATGCTGATTAGATAATTGTTACACTATGAACAAGTTGGCAAAACACGCAGACGTTTTTTTTTCAGAGAGACTGACTTCCCACCCACGCCCTCCTAGACTGTAGCGGTAAATATGTCACAGCCAAGGTGCGAAAATAAAACAGGTCTGCAACGACTCAGCCATCGATGCTAATTGCGTATTTGGGTGATTCGTGGCGAGTCCAGTGATGTAATTAATGGCTCTGCGTAGTGCTTTGTGTGGTGATGTCATCGGTTCCTTTTATCCCCACACGCTTGTGCTTAAGCTTTGATTTTCTTTTGTATGACTATGGTTACTATTTTCTTTTTTGTTTTGCCAGTAACATCATATAGTGTTTTTTATTTGCTGGGGACCGCAGATCTCATCTAGCCCCCCCCCCCTTTTTTTTTTTTTTCTTTTCTGTCTCTGGCCTGACCATCATGCTTGCTCTACATCGGAGGTGCCCACACTTTTTCGGCTTCTGAGCTACTTTGAAAATTAACAAGTCAAAATGATCTACCTATGCACAACTGTATATACAGACTGGTAAATGTGTGCGGTCGGAGTCTACCATGATGTCCCTTGCCGCAGCTCCGCTTACAGCCGCTGGCCTGGGGTCCCCTCTGTTGCAGATGCCAACCTCACCAGGTCAGCATCTTCTGCTCCAGCAACGCTCATGATCGCACTCACATGCTCGGGAGTGTTCTGTGCCGGTGCAGTAGCCACTCGCGCATGCGCAATAGACGCTGGTCGGCATCTGCAACGGAGGGGACTCCAGGCCGCCATCGGGAAGCAGAGCTGCGGCGAGGGACATATTGGTTGCCAGGGGCTGGAGGAAGCTCCGGGTAAGTAGTTTTTATTTTTTTTTGTCTCTTCGTATCTATCCTCTAAACTTGCCCTAGGCATCATTACCAAAGTTTTTCTGCACTATATACCTAAATAATGGCCTAATCAGTGTTCACCGAGTTGCTTCGGGGACTTGTGCTGGGCATACACTGTTCGTTTCTGCCGCTCGATTCTCCGCTCAATCATTTTTGCCGCTCGGTTCTCTCATCTTCTGCTCGTTTTTCTTATCTTTTTCTGTTCACTTCTATCAGGAATCAATCAGCCAAACGATCGAAAGGAACATCGGACATGTCGGAAATTATTTAACCATCTATCTGCCTCAAAAAACGGAAAAAAAGTGTATCCCCAGCATTTAACCTATGCAGAGCTGCCTTCTTTATTTGACTGGTCTTCAGTTTCTGTGGCGTCTTTATACAGCTAGGTCTTTTATCTTTTGAGGATATCTGGCTCTTTCTGGAGAGTGTCTGGTTCTGATAGAGAAACGAGATTGGCAGGCATGTGATGGTAATCGTATGAATTGGAATGATTCACACTGGGCTCACTAGTTTTTATATTGCACCCTTGTTTAAAGGGACAGTCCCGCCCCTCTCTGGCTTTATCTCGGAATACAGCTTGCTTTTTCATTTGCAGAGCAGGATGTGGTCTGCTCTTCTGTGGAATCTGCATTGTCCGGTTGCCAAGTCCTCTGGGTGACCTTTTTGGGATTTGCCAGCAGAGTGTTTCTGAGCTCAGGAATGGCATCCTGAATGACTGTACAACAGGTAGAAACGAGATGAAGGCAAGCCCCGAAAAGCAGACCTGAAATAATACCAACCCTGTTACCCATCGGGCCAAGATGGCGTTTTAACAGGCCTGATGGCCAGCCATTTGGGAAAACCAATAGGAAGATTGAGAGCGCTGGCCTGTGATGTACAGGGCTGTGGAGTCTGTACAAAAATCATCTGACTCAAACTCCTCAGTTTATGAAACCTCAAACTCTAGGTACCCAAAATGGCCCTCGACTCCAACTCCTTACTTACTAGAATGCATACTTCAGAAGAGTGAATGGTTGCTTTGTGGGTGTGTTTGCGCTTCCCCTCATTTCTTGGGGGCACAAGGATGCCTACACGCGGCACCCCTGTTGAGATGCAAGTATTTGCGTGGGCCAACTCCTGCAGGAATGGCAGGGAGGTAGCCTTAGATCCTGCATAATCTGGTAGGCGAATGCAGTATGCAAACGCTTTGCCATTTAAATTAGAGAGTCAGTATAAATTAGTCATTAGACTTGAGGCAGCCAGTATATAAGTCAGGTGAAACTGGTCAGAAGCACACACCTTTCGCTCTTCTCTAGTATGCATTCTAATACTTACTAGTGCTGTAGAGTTGGTACAAAATCATCCGCTCCAAAAATTGCTCCGACTCCACAACCCTGGTATTTTACATGGGGGTTATTTTACTGGAGAGCGTTGAACAATATGGGATCCTACAAGCTTGAACTTTATAAAAAATATTCTGCTGTTAGATGGCATACATTGGACCTTATGCAATTCACTTTCTCCTGAGTTTTCTCCCTGGTGATATTTTCACACCTTGTCATAAAATGATTTTTAAACCACCAGCAAGCAAGAAAATACTCAAAATAATTTTGGTAGTACTGCATATTCTCTAATACAAGTCGACCTTGTGTATAGGATGACGCCAATATTCGACTCTCAAAGTGCATTCGAGATAAACTTTTACTCCTTGCATAATTGTGTTCCTTTCATATAGTTTATAGGGCATTCCTCAAGCCAAATACTGTTTTATTTTTTTTTTTTATTTTTTTTATTTTTTGTTTTTTTGTTAATACAGTACTCTAAATACCTATAAACTAAACAAGCCTTGCCCACGGCTTCTTCAGAGTGCCTTGGCACTCTTACCCATTAAGCAAGGGGTTATGGGAGCTCAGTCTGGGCAGGAGGAGGAGGTTATTAGTCAGAGATTTCAGAGGCAGAGGAGAGGGGAGTGAAGTTTTCACAGGCTGAGGGCTGGAAATACAGATCAGCTTGCCTATATGTCATGTGACAAACAGAACATGGCCGCTCTCATTGTATCACATAAATAAATAATCATATACTGTTGAAGCTGTTTGCATCTAAACTTTAGATAAGATATATAGACAAGTTACTTGTTATAGCTAGTTTTTAATCTCGGATCCACTTTAAGCTGGAATTTTTTATTGACTCAAGTATAAGTAAGTCTACCCAGCACAGTTTATGCCATTAACCCCTTCTATCCCTTAAAGTGACTCTGAGACAAATAGATGTTAAAATTTTATACATACCTGGGGCTTCTTCCAGCCCCATCTGCAGGGATCGCTCCCATGTTTTTCTCCGCCCATTCCTTCTTAGTTAGTCAGACCAACATTTCTACCTACATTTCTAGACTGTTGCTCGAGTATATAAAGTACATTTGGACCAACTTTTGGGTACTTCTTCTTCAATTGTAAAATTCTGAAAAGTTATTTTAAAGAGATGTCACTCTTATAGGCTGCATTCTTCTCAGAGAGTTCTAGCCTGTGCCTGCCCCCTAAATTGCAGAATGACTGAATCCAAATAGTAGCTCAAAACACAGAGCCTGGTGCTCTCTATACTCTGCACTTTTTAGACATTAAAATGTTTTGCTTTTGTTTTCTATTAAAAAGTACTTTTAGCTGCAGAAATAATGGCATCATCACACAATCAGTCGGATGGCATCCTTAATGAATAGGCCCCTAAGTGTGCTGAGAAAGGCAGCAGCAGAGCATAGAGCAGCCGGTGTGCAAAAATGGAGCTTCTGTGTAGTCCCCCTTCATGTGAACAATAGGAAGCACTGTTGGGTTATCAAGTTTTAAAAAGCAAGATCTGCACTGCCTTATCAATAAGCAAAACTGGTTTAATTGTTGCTGTTACACTCAGAGTGTATTGTCAGTGTAAACCTGTCCAGCTGCGATTACAGCTAATCAGCGCTCATTGTTTCTTGCTTTAATCTGTCGTTTAACGATCACCATTCGTTAGTCATTACAGATAATCCCTGTGCCGGGTTCATAGCCGTTCACCTTTTATTGTACAGGGCCAGCTGACATCACAGCGTGCTTACAATGCCTAACAACGCGTGTATGTGTCTGTGTACATCACAGGTGACAGCCACATTCCTTTCCAGGGCTTTGCTCGTCACCCAGACTATTTCTGACACTGCTTGCGTAATCCGCTGCCCTGCTGTGAATATGTTGGGTGGATCTTATTCAGAAGAGAGGTTCAGCACAGCAGCAGGAAAAAGCACAGTACAACTCCCCTCTGAATTACTTAGTCAGGCCCTTGATCCTGTAGTAAACATGGGCAATATAAACAAAGCATATGGTGATGCTTGCACAGAAGGTTACCCACAGTGAAGTCTGCATGTTTACTCTCAGCTCCTGCTAAAGGTAGCCATACACTGGTCGATTTGCCATCAGATTCGACCAACAGGTAGATCCCTCTCTGATCGAATCTGATCAGAGAGGGATCGTATGGCTGCCTTACTGCAAACAGATTGTGAACCGATTTCAGCCTGAAACCGTTCACAATCTGTGGTGGTGGTGGTGCTGCCGCCGCTCCCCACCCCCCGCGCCCGCATACATTACCTGCTCCGCCGGCGCAAGTCCCCTGGTCTCTGCTGTCGTCTTCTCCGCTCTGGTCTGGTCTCCGGCATGCTTCACTTCTTCCTGCCCAGCAGGAAGTTTAAACGATAGAGCGCCCTCTACTGTTTAAACTTCCTGCCGGGCAGGAAGAAGTGAAGCATGCCAGAGACCAGACCAGAGTGGAGAAGAAGACAGTAAGGACCTGGGGACTCGCGCCGGCCGGAACAGGTAATGTATACCCACTGTATTGCGTCGGTCGTCGGGCATTCGAACACCGCTATCGACGCACTCCCGACCCGCCGGCTATCGAGAAAAATCTTCCGCACGGACGGATCGACGGGAACGATTTCGGACGGAAATCGATCGTTCTGTCAGCGGTGTGCGTGGCGATTTCACAGCCGATTCGATCACTGTGATCGAATCGGCCGTATATCGGAAGGAAAATCGTTAGGTGTATGGGCCCCTTTAGATGTATATACATGTACAATGTCTGCAGTGATCAGGATCCTATTGTCAGGGTAAGAGTTTTGGGCTCAAACAGAAGCAGCTGTGGGCGAGCAAAGTGTACTTTGTCTATGCAGGGGGACAGAGGGACGTTGGCATGACATGCAATGGAGCAGCTTCTGATGGACTGGGTAAGGAGGAACACAATGTTTTTTTGATGCAGTCGATATGACAGCAGAGCTCTGTGAGCTGGTCAGAAGACTATTTCATTTGCTCCTGACCCTGTGATCAATCTGTGCCAATGAGATTGGCTCACTGTGATTTATGGAGTCAGGAGCCAATGAAATCGGTTCCTGACCGGCTCACATAGCTCTGCGGTCATATCGACAGCAGGGCAAGCGGGCTTTTAGTGGCGCGGGAGCTAATTGAAATCTATGGCCTGGCAAGGATAATGCTAGGTACACACCATACAATTTTCTATTATGCTGGGAATACAACATACAATTTTCTTAGATTTACCTGCCAGATAGATAAAGTTCAACACGTTGGAAATTTATCTATCTTACCATCTATCTGCCGAGCAATTAGGCAGTGTTCTACTCAGCAGGAAATAAACAGAAGACAATGCACCAGAGATAATGACCATTCTCTACGGAAAATAATCTAATTATGCATTCTAAAGGTAGCCATACACTGGCCCGATTTGCGCCCATTTCGACAGCAGATTCGATCACTGGGATCGAATCTGCTGCCAATCGTTCACGCTACACGCCGAATTTCGATCCATTCCATCCGATCCCGTCGATCGCGCCGTGCGGAAAATAACCGTCCGCCCGCGGGTAAAGAGCGCATCGCTAGCGGCGTTCGAGTGCCCGACGACCGACGCAATAGAGCCACATACATTACCTGCTCCGCCGGCGCGACTCCCGGGTCTCCGCTCTTCTCCGTTTCGGCTCTGGTCTGGTCTCCTCCGGCATGCTTCCCTTCTTCCTGTCCCGGCAGGAAGTTTAAACAGTAGAGGGCGCTCTACTGTTTAAACTTCCCCCAGACAGGAAGAAGGGAAGCATGCCGGAGGAGACCAGAGCAGACCAGAGCGGAGACGGAGAAGAAGAGCGGTGACCGGGGGCAGTCGCACCAGCGGAGCAGGTAATGTATGCGGGCGGGGGGAGCGGCGGCAGCACCACCACAACAGATTGTGATCGGTTTCAGGCTGAAATCGGTTCACAATCTGTTTGCAGTAAAGGTAGCCATACGATCCCTCTCTGATCAGATTCGATCAGATAGGGATCTGTCTGTCTGGTCGAATCTGATGGCAAATCGACCAGTGTATGGCTACCTTAACAGAAGAATCTAACAGAAAATTGTATGGTGTATTCCCAGCATTATGCTGGGGATACACGGTACGTTTCTGTACCGTGTATCGACCAGCTGATCTGGCCAGCTGATAATATTCAGCTGGCCCGATCAAGCCGCTCGACTCCCGCACGCTTGATCCCCGCCGGCACACAATGGCAGGGAATCGAGCGCTGATAAGGAAGTGGCGGCGGGGACAAGCGGCAATCGATCCGCGCGGACGCTGCTGGGGTCGATCCGGCGACTAATCGGCCGCTGGATCGACCCGTGTATTCCCAGCATTAGATTTTCTGTTATGCTGGGCATACACAGTGAGTTTTTGCGCCGGTATCGAGCCAGCGCGTCACCGCTCGTGCGCGTGGATCGATTCCCGCGAGCGCTGTTAATCAGCCGCTCGTTTCTTCCCATTGTTCTCCCCATCGGTATCGAGCGCAGTATCGGAAAGGTTGAATATTATCAATCGAGCCATCAACGACTCGATTGATAATATAAAACTCAACGTGTATGCCCAGCATTAGATTTACCTGCCACAAAGCTAATTTCCAACATGTTGGAAATTATCTATCTAACCATCTATCTGCCCAGCAATTAAGCATTGTTCTACTCAGCAGGAGATAACCAGAAGACAATGCACCAAAGATAATGACCATTCTCTACAGAAAATAATCTAAAGCTGGCCATACACTGGCCCGATTTGCCGCTGTTTCGACAGCAGATTCAATCACTGGAATCGAATCTGCTGCCAGTCATTCGCGCTACACGCCGAATTTTGATCCATTTCGTCCGATCCAGTCGATCGCTCCGTGCGGAAAATTACCGTCAATCGCCTGCGGGTAGGAAGAGCGTCGCTAGCGGTGTTCGAGTGCCCGACGACCGCCTTAGAGCGGCAATACATTACATGCTCCGCCGGAGCGACTGCTCCCGGTCTCCGCTGCTCCGTCTCCGCTCTGGTCTCCGGCATGCTTCAGTTCCTCCTGCCCGGCAGGAAGTTTAAACAGTAGAGGGCACTCTACTGTTTAAACTTCCTGCCGGGCAGGAAGAAGTAAAGCATGCCGGACCTGGAGACCAGAGTGGAGACGAAGCAGCGGTGACTGGGAGCAGTCCTGCCGGCGGAGCAGGGTATGTATGTATGTATGTATGTATGTATGTATGTATGTATGTATGTATGTATGTATGTATGTATGTATGTATGTATGTATGCATGTATGCATGTATGCGGGCGGGGGGGGGGGGAGGCGGCAGCACCACCACCACAACAGATTGTGAACGATTTCAGGCTGAAATCGGTTCACAATCTGTTTGCAGTAAAGGTAGCCATACGATCCCTCTCTGATCAGATTTGATCAGAGAGGGATCTATCTGTTGGTCGAATCTGATTGCAAATCGACCACTGTATGGCTACCTTAATGCTGGGATTACACAGTGCGTTACACAGGGATCGATTCCCCGCCTGATTCTCTTATCTGCCATTCGTTTTCCTTATCTTTCCCCATTGTTCCCTATGGGAAATTGAGCGCAGAATCGATCGGGCGGGATATCGGACATGTCGGAAATTATCAATCAAGCCATCTTAATGGCTCAAAAACATACCGTGTATTCCCAGCATAACAGAAAACCTAAAAGGGGCCATACACTAGGTGACCATCCAATTCAATTATTATAATTTAATTGGATGAAAATTGGTGCTGCTAAGTGCATGCCCGACCGTCAAAGCGACTAATTTCGGGACAGAAATTGGCCGCACAGTCGATTGCCCATGTTGGAAAATTTCGGGCTGAGGTTGGTTGGTCGGGTGCGCGGCGGTACGCCGGCCGATTTGCAATGAAACCTCCGCCGCTGCAACGTATAAATGTATACAGTGTGTAGTGCATTTATACATTACCTGTCCGGTGTCAGCCTCCACACGGTTTCCGTCCATCTTCGGGTACCGCATACACGCCAGCGGCGCTCTGACGTCACAAAGGCGTCGACGCTATGCGCCACTAGCGTGTATGCGGCTGTTACCCGGCGAGATGGATGGACACTGTGCGGAAGCTGGTACAGGACAGGTAATTATAAATGCACTACATTACATACATTTCTACATTTTGGGGACAGCGGCGGCTCAGCCAATTCCCTGATGATTTTATGCTGAAATCGGACGGGAATCTGCCTGTAGTGTATGGGGAGATTTGATTCGAGACAAATTTCTCTTGGTCGAATCTGCCCATACTCGTTCTAATGTCTAACAGAAAATTGTATGGTGTGTACTAGGCATAAGCGTTCCCAAACAGGTTGTAGATTTCAATTAGTGCGGTCTGGAATCAGACCGGGGCAGGATGATTACACCACGCTAGTGCCCCTTTCATATTACCTTGTGGCAGAGTGCACCGCCAGGGTGATATGAATGACGCCACCCCCAAACAGTGACGGCCTCCCTGCTTGACAGAAAGTCCGTCACTGGTTTCCCCCGTTTGACGCATGTGTCACACTGCTTCTGCAACAATTGTGGCAGTGCCATAGACGCCCATGCTCGTACCATGCAGCAATACTTTGCTTGCATCGGCCGAGCGCCATCATTAGCACATCCATCGTGTTGCACCACAGGTAGTGTGCCATGTCTCATTGAGACTGCTGGCCAAAGCGAGAGGGGAGCATGCTGCGCAGCTATGCAATGCGGTATGTGTGAAAGTAGCTGAAAGTGTACCCGAGGCAGATTGTGACCTAAAAAACTGACGATTACGAAGAGAGAAACAGCTGGATATCCTTGAGATTCCCATGCCTTACTTTTCCGCTCCTACCCCCAGATGTGTTATTTTGGCCGCGCTTCCCGCCGTGTAACAACTCGGCCGTACTGCATCTCACTGGCAATCTCTTATAGCTACTGGCTACATATTAAAGTCTACTTAAACTGAGCTGAGCTTCATTGTTAGTCAGTGAAGCCATTCATCGGGCTTGAGAGGTCACAAGGGAGGAACTTCCTCCGGACCTTGGGAGACTTCCTCCCGACATTCCTTGCAGCAGTAGTAGCGCTTCTTCTGGGTACTGTATATGTCGGGAAACACCAGTGAGGCTGCGTTCACAGTAGGACGTTGCAGAGCTGCATTATAAAGTCTTATAACGCAGCTTACCGCACTGCAGTGATAAACCTATGAGACGTTGACAATGACACGTTAGCATCGCATTGTAACGTGTAGTGTCATGGTAACACACTGCTGTTGTGCGCTACCTCTTATCGCACACATTACCAGGTACAGGAAAGCATACTTTTCATTTCCTGTATGCGACGGTAACACAGCATTCATGTGCATTACCACCTTATTTTTGCGCTGTTGTAATGCTGCGTTGTGACTTTAATGTCTGCAATGTCGCACTGGGAACCTAGCCTAATACAGTATATATCATGCTGGTTTCATTGAAGGTAATCTGCTTACACAGTCATTACACACTGTGTTAATGCTCAGGTTTATTTTAGGGTTAAGTTAAATCATGTAAAACCCTACTTTTTTCTTTGTGTTATGTAATTTTTTTCTTTTTTTTACAGATATTTAGTGCAGGGTGCAGCTGAGTAACTAGTCTAAAAAGCATGTTGGATTTTCTCATTGAAAGTTCAGAACTAGGCACTGGTATGGTTGAGATGAAACCTCTTGAGGAAATTCCGCTAATCTGATTGGTTGCTGTTTTAGCAGTTCTCCAATGACTACACCCTCGATATCTTTTAGGTTTCCAATAGGTAGTAATTAACTGACCACGCTATTCGGCCATTTAGAACGCTTCAAGTTGCAGCGGGTGTTTGGAATGGAGAACTATTCCCTGTGAGGTTTCCCAACTGGGTCACCTCAACCATACTAGCATCCAGAACCTCCTTCATGCCTGGAGGCACTCTCTTTATTAACTTCAAGTAAGAGTGCTTTTTCTTATTATTTTTTTAAATGGTGTAGAAAGGGGATTATAAACCTTTTTTTGTGGTTCTTTGCCCCTATCTGGGAGAATACCTGGAAGTGTGTGAAATCCTAAAAAGGAAGCATGACATGTTTCCCTCACCTTAAGTTCCTTTTCATCCAGAAAGCAGAAGCTGAGCAGTTAGTCATTTTAAGAAATTGCAGCTTATATAGAAGTGTTCTCCCCAGAATTGTTTTTCAGCCGGGTGATATGAAAAAGTAGCCAAGTGGGGCGAGATGAGAGAATGCAGGGCTGGTGCTTCTCTGCATAATTCTGCTTACAGCAGAGGAGGAGGTGAGCTGATGACAGCTGGGTGCTCACCAAAACTAGCCGGGAGGAGCACCCGGCTAAAAGAGCCTTGGGAGAACACTGTATAGGAAAGATGGTGTTTTTTTTTTAACTTTTATTTTGAACAAATCCTGTAGTATTTTACAAAACTTATTTTTAGATAACTTTATTGAAGTTTGGAAACAAGATATACATTAAGCAACAATAGGTCTATTAAGTGTGTGTTCTCTTTAAAGTGGACCTGAACTCGGAACATCCTCTCTGCTCTAAAAGATACACAACAGCATATTAACCTTTAAACAAAACCCATTTCTTTGTTACAGCTGATACAAATCCTGCAATAAATCTCCAGTTTTTCTGATTTCATGGAGGCAGACATATTGTTAACATCCTATGCTTTCAAATGAGCTTATCTGCCGTAGCAGTCAGCAGACCCAGTTCAGGTCCACTTTATAGTGGACCTGAACGCTTGCGCAAGACAGAAGGAAAAACGCAGAGAAATGCACCCTGTATGTACTTAGTTTAGCCTGTCTGTCTCCCTCATCTGTGACTAAGCACTAGTTGTTGTTTGATCACTCAGCTGTGCCAGCTGGCTGCCTCGGCAGAGAGCTAATTTGTAAACACGTGATATTAACCCTATGTCTGCTTCCATGAAAGCAGGAAGTAGACAAACTGCAGATTTATTGCAAGATTTGTTATAGCTGTAACAAAGAAATTTTTTTTTTGTTTAAAGTCTATTCTGTTGTTGCTTATCTTTTAGAGCAGATCGGAAGTTCTGAGTTCATGTCCGCTTTCAAATGCCATAAAATCATTAATCTATAACCAACTGGCAGTGCTTCATCCTGTCTGGAGTAGGAGAGCCCTACAGGGCCTCTTATCTCCACTCTCCATTGCTGAAATTCCATGGTGCAGCAATAGATCATTAGTAGGAAATTGATTCCAACACTCTGTTGGGGGAGTCTTTGGGCTCCGGATTGTGAAATCTTACAAGGGGAAAGGCATCCTGGCTTGTCCATTGGCAGCTTTGCTGAGCAGAGGGATAAAGAGCCTCATGCTGTGCTGTGTTCTGCTGACCATCCAGTGCTTGTACTGCACACTCTTCCTCGGTGTCCCGCCGCCCACTGTGTGCAGAATTATAGGATGAACTTCCTGAACTTCTGTACTCTGAATGGAAATAAATTGCTGATGCCTGCCTCAGATCACTACTGTGTGCTGCGCAGAGACGCTGGTCTGCAAAGATCTCTCCCGCTATGGCTACTTATATACATTAAACCGTCTAAAGTAGGATCCTATAGCGTCCAATCTGATTCTGTCTCTACTGAAAAGCAGATGGGCTGTTATTCTTATTATTATTTGTATTAGTAGTAGTATTTATGTTGTCTTGTCACTTAACTGTCCCTCAGAGGGGCTCACAATCTAATCCCTACCTTAGTCATAGTTACAGACTACCCAGCAAGCTCATGGTGAACCAGAACTTGTAGGAGTGTGTAAGGGGCTACAATGGACCAAAAAGCCCTCTTACTACAATGCTATCCAAAACAAAAGGTCGCCTTCTTAAAACAGAAGGTATTTGCAATTATTCAGGTTGGAGTGAGCATATGACGTCTCCCACAATGCATCACTGCTGAATATGCAAATTATCCTTTGTTGTCCCTGTTTATGTATCATGTAGTGTATGCATCATAGTCTAGGGCCAATTTAGGCTGAAGCCAATTAACTTATCTGCATGTTTTGGGGATGTGGGAGGAAACCGGAGCATCCAGAGGAATACCACACAGACACGGGGAACATACAAAACGCCATGCAGATAGTGCCCTGGCTTGGATTTGAACCGGGGACCCAGCGCTGCAATGCTAACCACTACACCACAGTGTTGCCCTGTTCCTACTAGGACATATGAATCCAGTGCAGGGTTTTGGCTAAAAGGTTGACTATTGTTTCCTAACTTGGCAAGATGAAACTTTTTTTTTTTTTTTTTTTCTTTTTGGAACTTTGGCAATCACCTCCTTCCATTCACTGTTTCATTTTAACCAATGCACCGCCAAAAGCCTAATCTTTAACATGCCAACAGCAAAAGCCAATTAAATTTGTTCTGCTGAAGCCAATCACGATCTCCACCATTAAAAGGATTTAAAAGGTGGCGATAATAGTGATCGCATTTTATAAATATGGCAATTGTCACTTATTGCTGACAGTTACCGACACAATGATGATCCTAGGAAATGGGAGGATCCTTAGTGGTTACTAATGATACTATTTGCCGAACCATCGTTTATGAACAATCCTTAGTATGTATGATTGGAAATGATTGTTTAGGACCAGTAATGGAGAAAAAATATACATTCAATCTGATCAGATTCATGAAATCTATTTGCTTTTTGGATCGATCCTGTCAATCTGATCGATTGGTTAGGAGAGTTTTGTCCATTAGTGTTCCCAAACAATTATTTCTAATCGCTTATATGAATAATTGTTTGTAAATGATCATTTGGTAAATTGTATCGCCTTTTATAGGAGGGATTCTGTGAAGTTCTGTATTTATATAAGGGTGAATTGTTCCCCACCACTCTACAGTGTATATAAGTAGTCATGACGTTATCCGTTTCCTAAAGGTGCCCATTAACGATCCAGGTTCCAGAACGATTAACCGCCTTTGATCATAAGCGATTGTTTGGGCCAACCAATGTAGGGGAATGTGATGAGCAATCCAATCAAAATAAAAGAATCGTTCTCAATTTTGGATTGACAGAATCATTCGTCAATTGTCCTCACTAATGGCACCAGTCCGATTGATCAGAGTCGATTGTATGGGAGATTGTACGGTTAATGTCTACTTTAAAGAGGTACTTTACCGAAAAAAATAGTCGTTAATTTGCAAAGTGAGAAGTTAAAAAATAGAAGAGAGATCAAGAAATGATATGCGCAGTGTAATTTGTTCATGATGTCTGATCAACAATGTGCCTGCATGTGATCATCTTTACTACTGGCAGACATGAAATAAACTAGACAGCGCTAACTGCCATTATCTATAGCAACGGCCACTAACAAGGCAAGAAGGTTTTAATCGATCTACATAGGCACAGAGAGAGATACTGGTTTCTTTGCAGTTGGAAACAGTAATTACTTCCCACAATGCAATGAGGTTCACAGAAAGTAAACTGTCAGGACCCATGGTCATGACATCACACTGTAGGAGGGGTTTCACCTCAATATCAGCCATACAGAGCCCCCTGATTTATTTGGGAAAATATAAAGATTTCTCATGGGAAAGGGGGTATCTGCTACTGATTGGGATGTTGAATTCTGGGTTAGAGTTCCTCTATATCCAGTCCTGAATATAGACACCTGTCCATACTGTTATTTTAATGCCAGTTTTCGGAGGAGCCAGGTAACTTCTACTTGTGTGTCTTTTGGATTTAGAAGAAAGCTGGAGTTCAGGAAAGCAGTCACAGCATACAAATACAGAACTGAGATAAGAATTTCATGTAGATAGTGTGATACCCAGACCTGGGACTGTATCCCTGAAAGGCTGTAATGCTACCCACTTCATCACCATGCTAGCAGGACATTCTTGAAACGCCCACATAACAACACGAAAGCCGAGTTGAACTGTGAAAAGACATTTGTGGAGTAAAGTTTCAGCTCCTCAGATCAGTCCTTTTAAGTGGCAGAATAGCGATATGCTGCTGTGAATCCGCCCATCGGCGCTCTCCCGCCTCCCCGTCTCTCTAATGAGTCTCACAGTTCAGCTCTTAGTAGTGTGATGTGGGCTGGAAACAGACGATGTTGTCGACTGTCTTCCCACTCTATTTACATATGCTCTTTACTCTGGCAGCAAAAGCCACTTTTGGAGAGATTTTTGAAATGGAGAACGCATGCCCTTTAATATTTAATTCATTGACTGCGCACATTAGTGAATTACGGAGGCTGCTGTTTCTGATCCCCCTTTTTTTTTAAAAGGAAAATGTAACAAGACGCCTCAAACCCACCCCCTTTTTATCATGTCTGGGCCCTCCCCACTGTTGTCCTTCACAGTGGCACTTCCACACTTACCTGGCTGACATAAATATAATCAAGACTAGGCAGCCATTGAGTACTGCTGAATGTGAAGCCTGGCGGACGGATGATGAATGACGTAGCCAGTGATGAGCTCCGGATCAAATTCGGATGAGATCTGAATGAGTTTTATTTGGATTTCATCCTCTAATTAGTGCAGCTGAGCGGATGTGTGTGTGTGGGGGGGGTTAAACTTACCCAGCAGCCTTTTTCTTTAATCCGTCCCATGCCGCGTTTCAAGCTGCGCCACGTGACTTCTACACATCGTCTTTCGACCAGGAAGGTGTTTGCAGTCACATGACCACGGCTTGGAACGCAGCGTGGGACAGGTTAAAGAAGGCTGCTGGGTAAGTTTAACCCCTCCCTTTCCTGCGCACACACATGATCAGCTGCACTAATTACAGGATGAAATCCAAATGAAACTCATTCGGCTTTTATCCGAATTGGATCCGGAGCTCATCAGCTATGGACGTAGCACAGGATGAGCACGTAGGATACCACAGTGAAGGACCTGGGATGTTGGGGATCTACATACGCGCAACTTTTCTACCCAACTATCATCCAAACTAGTCTGGACGATAGGTTGGGTGTGTACTCGTGGCAAACGACTAGATGAGCAATTGATAAGTGGCGGTTTGGCCGATATAACCGGCAGATCAAGTGACCAACTCTCCTGCCAGTTGGCCACGTGTGTAGATGTCGTGTGAATGACTTGTTGTTTTTTAAGTGCAGATATGGTGTGTGCATAGTATTTGAGTTAGTTGTTTAGTTGGTAAGTGCGTGTGTATGTATCGGTTGTGCAAACAAGTTGTACGGTTCGTCAATTTATGCTGTTGGTCGTGCATTAAGTTGCACAATCGTATGTACCATTAGAGGGTTTAAGCGGGGTGGCGGTTAAGTAGAATATAATTTTAAGCCAGATTAAAAAAATTAAAAGCGTACAGATTTGGGTTTTACTTTCACCTGTATGGATCCGGCAGAAGAGCTGACCATAGATAGTGTTCTCCCCAGAGATTTTTTTCAGCCTAATGGCATAAAAAAATAGCCGAGTGGGGCAAAATGAAAGAATGCAAGGCCAGTGCTTCAGTGCATACAGACCTGTCGCTTTAGGGACATCTAAGATACTGCAGACAGCCTTCTTTACAGACAGGCCTCCGTGGATTCCTCTATTTGCTTAGTCACGTAACGTTTGGCACCGTACATCAAACGGGTTTCCTAACATCAGGAAAGGGTAGTTGGAGAGTATTGAAAGAGATATTTTATTGCTCTCTTTGAAATGTGACATTTTTATTTCCCTGGAAAATGATGAAATAGCCGGGAATTAATATCCCGGATATTCTGTCAGCCAGAAAAGCCATCTGTGTCCTCACCCAATGACAAACAGCCAGCAACAATTACAGCGACACCAACACACAGGAGCCTACCAGGGGAGCAGATGCTGCGTCTGAGGGAGATCTCGTTCATCCTGGGCCTTGTTCTGCCTCTGATTTATGTGCCATGAGGAGGGTTGCGTGAGCGGCAGCCATTTTATGCTCGCTGTGCTTACGAATATGCAGGATGCTGATCTTTGACAGTGTGGCGTATTGGAATATATGTTAGCATTTAGGAAAGAACTGTGGGCTCTACACAGGATTATGGGAAAGTATATAAATTAAACAGGCAGCCCAGTTAATCAAACGTCACCTCACACAAAGTTGCGTACAAAAAAGTCCATAGATTATCACCCGTAGGGATGGGGACATGGTCCGCAAGGGGACCGTTTTGTGTGCATACTGCATACAGTTTTAATCTCTTGCAGGATAGTCAGGTTTGCGATTATTTCATCTCCCGGTTGCATCTAGTTGATTACACAGACCTCTCCAGAGGGTGTGTCTGTACCTACTAATAACTCGCTACACATGTCAGACTGAACTCTGCCATGGTGGCAATTCGGGGGCCTTTTTGGCTGAGAATCTAGCTTGTGTACAGGTGTCCCTCCATGGCTGAGAATTCACGGCTTGATTCTGAGCTGATAAGATGAGTAGATAATATCCAACATGTCCGATCCCGGTCGATCGTTTTGCCGCTTAATTCATCATAGAAGTGAATTGGAAAAAAGATATGAAAAACCAGAGGACGATAAGAGAATCTGGTGCAGAATCGAGCGTCAGAATCGAAGGAGGTTGTGTAAAGGGGCCCATACACTTAACAATTTTTCTGCCGATATGCAGCAGATTCGATCACTGCGATCGAATCTGCTGTGAAATCGTTGTGCAAATGCTGACCGAACGATCAATTTCCGTCCGAAATCGATAGTTCCTGTCGATCCGTCTATGCGGAAGATGTCGCTTGGTCGCCCGCGAATCGGGAGTACATCGACATCGGCGTTTGAATGTCCGACCAACGCTAGCGGCAATACATTACCTGCTTCACCGGCGCGTGTCACTGCTGCTCCTTCTCCGCTGGGTTCCGGCAGGCTTCACTTCTTCCTGTCCCGACAGGAAGTTTAAAAAGTAGAGCGCCCTCTACTGTTTAAACTTCCCCAGACAGGAAGTAGTGAAGCCTGCCGGGAACCCAGCGGAGAAGGAGCAGCGGGGACATGCGCCAGCGGAGCAGGTATTGTACGGGTGGGGGGTGGCGGCGGCAGCAGCTTCACAGATTGTGAATCGATTTCAGCATGAAATAGATTCACCATCTGTTTGCAGTAAAGGCAGCCATACGATCCCTCTCTGATCAGATTCGATCAGGGAGGGATCTATCTGCTGGTCGATCTCATGGCAAATTGACCAGTGTATGGCCACCTTTAGGGGTACCACCTGTCACTTGTCCTCCCTCCCCAGTGCATAGCTTTAGTTTGGTTCCAGGTAAGCAAAGCATCCTTCCTGGCGTACATTTTAAATGGCTGCGGGCAAATTCGGGTGCAGAGTGAAGCCGAAAAACTGCTCGCCCTGCTCCCGCTGATACTCTGGGCCTTGTTAAATACTATTCCCCCTCAGAGTTGTTGCAACCTTCTGAGTTGTCAGGGGACGTAATTTGTGCACTAGTTTGAGCTCCAGCACCCAGTATAGTCACTGAGCGCCGCTATAGCCGTCAGGGCTGTGGAGTCGGTACAAAATCCAACTCCGACTCCTCAGTTTATGAAACCACTGACTCCAGGTTCCCAAAATGACTCCGACTCCTCGACTCCGACTCCTAATTCTTACTAGTGTTGTGTATTTGGTACAAAAATAATCTGACTCAGACTCCTCAGTTTATTAAATTTCCCAACTCCTGGTACCCAAAATTGCACCAACTCTGACTACACAGCCCCGATAGCCATAATTCTATAGCAGCCCTTGCACACTACATCCATTGTAGAATAATTCTGCATGTCAACTCACTGCCCATACAGTTCTATGGGGCTGTACACATTACTGCTATGTAACGGATCCCGTTATTCTAACTCGCTGCATGCAGTATTAAAGTCTCCATTGCAGTTTACACACATTATAATGCATGCGCTCTGCAATACACAGTGTACAAGGGCCCTTAGAGTGGAAGTTTTTGGTTAGGCAGCAGAAAGGGGTCGACCCAAAATAGGGAAGCTAAGCTTGGGTGCCAGGAAAGGGTTAATGATAGTGGGAGAGGTTAAGATTTGGCCACTGGAAAGGGGTTTTCGTTTTTTGGGGAAAGTTTTACAGGTAGTTGAACAATGTAGGAAGAACCAACAGTATTAAAGCCGAAGTATTAAAGGCAGAGAATCAGCAGGACAGCCAGGTAATGTGCATTATTTAATATGAAATAAACATGTCAGCCTCAACTCCCTCTCACCTCGAGTTCCCTTTAAAATGAATCAATGGCTCCGTAAAGAGGAACTCCAGTGAAAATAATGTAATAAAAAAATGCTTCATTTTTACAATAATTATGTATAAATGATTTAGTCAGTGTTTGCCCATTGTAAAATCTTTTAAATCCCTGATTTACATTCTGACATTTATTACATGGTGACATTTTTACTGTTGGCAGGTGATGTAGCTGCTGCATGCTTTTTTTGGCAGTTGGAAACCGCTGTAAACAGCTATTTCCCACAATGCAACAAGGTTCACAGACAGGAAACTGCCAGGAGTACGTACGAGTTTCTTGTGGGAGGGGTTTCACCACAATATCAGCCATACAGCGCCCCCTGATGGTCTGTTTGTGAAAAGGAATAGATTTCTCATGTAAAAGTGGGTATCGGCTACTGATTAGGATAAAGTTCAATTCTTGGTCGGAGTTTCTCTTTAAAGTGTAGATGAGGTAGGCAAAGAGTAGAGAAACCGGCACTACTTCATAGCTCCTTAAAGTGTGACGAGAAGCCCCTTAAAGGGGCTTAAAGAGAACCCGAGGTGGGTTTGAAGAATGTTATCTGCATACAGAGGCTGGATCTGCCTATACAGCCCAGCCTCTGTTGCTATCCCAAACCCCCCTAAGGTCCCCCTGCACTCTGCAATCCCTCATAAATCACAGTCACGCTGCTGACAAACAGCTTGTCAGAGCTGGCTGTGTTTATCTCTATAGTGTCAGTCTGCTGCTCTCCCCGCCTCCTGTAGAACTCCAGTCCTCGCCTGCATCCCTTCCCTCCCTGCTGATTGGAGGGAAGGGACGGGGGCAGGGACCGGAGCTATGCAGGAGGCGGGGGAGCAGCTGAGACTGACACTACAGATGTAAACACAGCCTCACAGCATGGCTGTGATTTATGAGGGATTGCAGAGTGCAGGGGGACCTTAGTGGGGTTTGGGATAGCAACAGAGGCTGGGCTGTATAGGCAGATCCAGCCTCTGTGTGCAGATAACATTCTTCAAACACACCTCGGGTTCTCTTTAAGGAAGTCCCAGGTAAGTATGGAAGCTGAGACGCTTCTTGTCTCAGGTTTCCTTTAAAGAGATAAGAATATATCTACCGGAATATCACTGCATTATTTCATTGTTGTCAGTGGAATTGGACCCTTAAAGTTCCTGCTGGCTTCTGTACTGGAGAAGCGGATTCTTCAATTCTGTAGTAATTTGTTCAGCTCTGATTTATAAAAGCATAAATACTTTAATGCGTCTGAACAGAATGTCCCTCATCCTGGTTGATGCCGCGAGTGTGATAAGCGGGATGCAGGTAAAATAACGGGCCTGAATTTGTCAGATATGTTCTGCAAACCTTTAAGCTGTCTCATCTAGACTCCAAACGCAAATGTTCCTTCGTAATCGTGTTTTGTAGCTCGTCCTAATCTCTGCCAGCGTGCACCACTCTGGGAAACTGGCGGCAGACCTCCGGTCGCGTTCTTTATTTTTTTTGTTATTGTAAAATATGGCTGTCGTCTGAGTCCAGAGCCGGTACCAGAGCACAGAGAGCAGATTAGGAGTGTTGATTGACGACAAACATGGAAAATGACGAGTGCATGGCGAGATTAGAGGGAATGAAAGCATAGAGCTTCATGTTTGGGAAATCTTCTCCCACCCCGAAATTTGTTAGAGGAGGAAGCCAGATCTGATGGCGAGTACACAGACCCGTATAAAGCCAAACTTCAGCAACAAGAATAACACTGTAAACAGGGGACACCCAAATCAAAAAATTAAAGAATATAAACTATTTAAAGGACTACTGTAGGGAGAAAAAAGAGAGTTGAACTTATCTGGGGCTTCTAATGGTCCCCTGCAGACATCCTGTGCTCCGCAGCCACTCACCGATGCTCCGGCCCCGCCTCCGGTTCACTTCCAGAATGTGCGTTTTTAAAGTCTTATAACCATTGCGCCTGCCTGGCCACGCTCCCCTTGACGTTACCAGGAGTGTATTGCGCAGGTCCAGTATGGCTGATCCTGCTGCTGCACAAGTCCTGGCCGTGTTGAATACTATTCCCCCTCCAGGCCCGCCATAGATGGTGGGGAATGAAATAATTTGGCTTTCAGCAATTGCTGGAGGCCGAATTATACTGTTTTAAAAGTGAATTCAGCTCTGTCTTCTGACGGCGCCAAAGTTACTCCGTGTGTGACCAAGTCTCCTGCGCTGGATTCACTGTGTTCGGCGCAGTGCGCTCCTGGAGACGTCAGTGGGAGCGAGGATACGGCGGCACTGGAGTAGTTGTTGTTTTTCGACTTTAAAGTCGTAAATTCCAGAAATGAACCAGAGGTGGGGACCGGAGCATCGGTGAATGGCTATTCGGGCACAGGACATCTGCGGGGGACCATTGGAAGCCCCGGGTAAGTTCAGCGCTTTTTTTCCTCCCTACTCCCCTACAGTAGTCATCAATTTTGTTTTTCCTCTATAACATTAAAAACCACTTAATGACCAGCTAACGCCGATAGATCGTTTTGCATGGAAACGGCTACTCGTTCGAGCGGCCTTTCCATGCCAGTTCACGGAGGGTGTCTCCGTGAACAGTGTGCAAGCCGCCGATTGCAGCTCGCACGCATAATGTAAACACACGGGGAAGAAATACCCGCTGTTTACATCAATACGGCGCTGCTGCGCAGCAGCGCCGTAAGGGAGATCGGCGATCCCCGGCCTCTGATTGGCCGGGGATCGCCGTCATTTGATAGGTTGAAGCCTATCCAGCGCAGGACGGATATCCGTCCTGCGCCTCACATAGGGGAAGGGAGAGAGAGGTAAGGGGAGGGAGTGCACAATATCGCTGCGGAGGGGGGTTTTGAGGAGCCCCCCCCCCCCCCGCTAATCACAGGCAGCCGGCGGCGATCAGACCCCCCCCCCTGCAGGACATCCCCCCTAGTGGGGAAAAAAAGGGGGGGGGATGTCTGATTGCCCTGCCTTTTACCTGATCAGTGCTGTGGGCTGGAGAGCCCGCGCAGCACCGATGATTAAAAAAACCCTGTGGTCCTTAAGTGGTTAAAGTGGCCCTGGACTCTTGCACATGACACAAGGAAAAGAGATAACTTGCACCCTGTGTGTTTTTAGAGAGAAGAGCCTGTCCTAATTCTCCCTCATCTGTAAGTCATCACAAGTGTAATTTGATCTTTCAGCTGTCAGCACAGAAATTTGTCAGTCCTCGGCAGATGCAGCGAATATGTAAACATAGGATGTTAACCCTTTCTCTACTTATATAAAACTAGGTAGTAGACAAACTGTAGATTTATTGCAGGAGTTCTGTAAGCTGTAACAAAGAAATGTTTTTCTTTAAAGGTTTTTATGCTGTTGCTTATCTTCTAGAGCTGAGAGGAAGTTCTGAGTTCAGGTCCACTTTAAACACAGTAAAAAATGAATATAAAACACTATGACTGCTCTGATGTCTCTTATTTTTTTTAAAGCATATTTGCACGTCACTGACGCTTAGGGCTGGTTCAAACGGACTCTTGACAGGCTTCTATGGAAATCGATCAAAAATTAAGATCAGACATGTTGGAAAAAATCGATCTGGCGGGTAAATATAACAGAAAATTGTATGGTGTATACCTAGCAGTATTTGCCATAAATCGGATCATGTCTAGAGTACAGAGAACAATAAGGCTTCTTTCACATCAGGAAACACTTGCAGGATCCGATCTCCTGCACACGTTTAATGGCCTGCGGCGTGTCGTCGGGATGTTGCGGTGCAACGCTGATTAGCAGCGGTAGTTATAATTCTGCCGACGAGAAACCGCCAATGGGATGCGTTCCACGACTCACTACCATGTGCTTCCTCCTTCAACCCGGAAGAACGAAAGTGTGCGGTAGTGAGTCGTGGAACGCACCCCATTGGACGCGTTCGAGACGTGTGATACATAGAAGCCGGCAGACTTTTGGGTAATTAACCCCCTGTCTCCCATGCACCCACCTGAGGCAATTAAGCCGCATTTTAATCACGCATTCGAGTAGCTACCTACTCGTGAGCCCATCTCTGTTAAAAACGAGGCAAATAAGCTCTAATGTGAAAGAGCCCTAATGGCCTGAATTCTCAGTGGACATTAATGTGGTTCAGAGATCCTATCAGATGTTGGCAAAGGCAGATAAGGCAGAAGCGGGTGGGGCTGAAGGCCGTCATTTCTGTATATGCAGCAGGAAGGACATGTCTGGGTGGATTGTGGCTCCTCCATCCTGCATGGGAGAGGAAGACTGAGAGAAGAGATTGTGTGGGCGGCAAGCTGTATAATGTCTCCCTGTATTGTGGGCAACAACTGGTGTTTGTTGTAGAGCTGAGCGTTTCCTCGTTGTGTACAGTGCTGTGTATTGTGTGACAGTGTCCTCCGCCCCGCATACGTCTCCTGGCCTATCTCTTATCCTTCAGCCAAGCTACAAATACAGTAGAATCCCTTTATAGTAAACTGCAAGGGACCAGGAAAAGTAGTTTACTTTATCAGAATTGGTCATACGTTGTATATTTAGTATTTGCTGGGACCTGAGGACTGAGTTTATAATATCCAAAGGTTAACTAGATCGAGATTCTGCTGTAGTATATCCTTCAAAACTGAGGGTAACATTATTATTTTTTAAATTATTATTTAGTATTTGTATAGCGCTGACATCTTCCGCAGGGCTGTGGAGTCGGTACAAAAATCATCCAACTCCTCAGTTGATGAAACCATCGACTCAGACCTTAATCATACAATTTATATGGCGCTGGTAAGTAACCCTACACAAGCTGCGTGTTGCAGAGGGATACCTTCAACCCTCTCTCAATATAATACTACAAAATATAATGTAATCACAACTCGCGCTAATTCTGTATTCTATAGAATACATTTTATTAAAATATAATGCATAAAATTCCAAAATTCCACAATCCACACTCCACGCTCATACACACCACAACCACTCAATATTGTTGTGTATCCAATTTAAATTGTCCCGTTTTCATTGAAGAAAATTACAAATAGATCCTACTTATGTTGTCTCCGAGTGACAGGGTTCAGGTCTCTTATATAGGAGCTCTGTTAGTAATCACTCAGTATCCAGTACAACGATTCCTTGTATGTTAAATTGGATCCCCTTCATGCACAGATATGAGCGCTTCTGCATAATAAATGTGTTATCTATAAACATAAGAACTATCTATTCACAAGTTTAAGCACAAATTGGATCCCTTCTGTGCATTGATAAGTGATTCCTATCGAACTTATTATAGTTAGTTGGCAATTAGAGCACTGCTGATTTAAAGGGCCCTATAACAATATTGAGTGGTTGTGGTGTGTATGACTGTGGAGTGTGGATAGTGGAATTTTGGAATTTTATACATTATATTTTAATAAAATTTTATTCTATAGAATACAGAATTAGCGCGAGTTGTGATTACAGCAGATCTTAATCAGTCCGCCGACAGCACGTACACACACACGCATACTGTCGGCTAAAGACCGCCCAGCGGAAGGGTCCGGCGGACCCGTCGTTGCATTTAGTAGTGGCTGTGTACGCACCTTACCTGTCCCTCAGAGGTGCTTACAATCTAATCCATACCATAGTCATATGCCCATTGCAGTCTATGGCCAATTAGGGGAAGCCAATTAACTTACTATATCTGTATGTTTTGGGATGTGGGAGGTAAGCCATGCAGAAACTGGGAGAACATACAAAATGTGCAGATAGTGCCCTGGCTGGGATTTGAACCTGGGACCCTGCGCTGCAAGGCAAGAGTGCTATCCACTGTGCCACTCTTTACAAACCTTGTATGTTTCTGAGCTTCAGTGTCTATGTGGTATTTGCTGCTATATTAAAGTGACCCAGTAGTGAGAGGGATATGGATCTTGCCATATTTATTTCATATTAGTAACTGGCGCTCTGATGAAGTGGTAACAGCTATCAGGACATTCCACTACACTTCTAACGCTAACCACTGTACTATTTGCCCAGCTGAAAATAAAGGTGCGTAGTTACGGGTACGGTGACTCATTTACTCACTACTATATATTTATGTAATCCATGCTAATTTCTTGGCAGTCCTGCTGATCCTCCACCTCCAATACTTTCAGCCAGACTCGGCTCAAGACCACTTCAGTGCCTAATGCTACTCCTGAACATACTGATCCTATTCTATTTATTACTTCATATTGCGCAGTGCTGGTCTTAGTCCAATCAAGCTTACAATTTACAAGGTGCAAAAATACAGAAAATAGCAGAAATGGAACTGGAAGGGCTGCTTCACACAGGCTTCTGCTCAGCATCTCGCTGTTTTTTTTTTTTTTTTTTTTTAATGAACGCCAGCGTTGACTGATTAGGCTTGTCTTTTGAATTATTTTTATGTCTTTCAGTGCTTCTCCCCAGCATGATTGCTCGATGATAGTCTCCATCCAAAATCGATCGACACTATCGCTTGCAGTCTCCATCCAAAATCGATCGACTCTCACTCTCTTCTGGTGGAAGATCTCAGTTAAAAAGAAGTATTAGATTTGCATCTGAACGACGCACTATCGACCGGTCCGCCCATTTTAAAAGTTCTTGCTAATGTTGTCCTGTGTGTGTTCACACTGGAGCAATGTGATTTAGCAAAAATCCCCCATAGCATTGCCTTAGCAAGAGCTTGTAACAGCTCTCGTGCTTAAAAAGCTCTTGTAGTGTGAATCAGCCCTTAGGCCTTGTTCACATCATAAATCGCAATTGCTAATGCCAGCGTTTTGCGTTTTTTTTTTTTTTTTTTAGCGCCTCCCGACGCTTACCTTTCGCATTACAAATTTATTTATTTATTTTTTTGTATAAAGCGCTTTTCTAAGCGAATCTGTTTTTTTTCATTTCCTAATGTCAATACAATGGCCTCAATTCACTAAGCTTAACTCCTGTCTTTAATAACTCTTCTGAGCTGTTTTACAGTTATCACCATGGTGATATAATTGTGATAACTGTAAAACAGCTCAGAAGAGTTATTAAAGACAGGAGTTAAGTTTAGTGAATTGAGGCCAATGTATTTATTCATGAAAGCGCTGGGGAAATCGCTATACAAAGCACTCTTAATCGTTTTGTGATTTCCCTATAGCTTCCATTAAGGCAAATCGCCCAGAAAATGGTACAGGCAGCGCTTTGGTGAGCGGATTGTAATCAAACTGCTCAGATGGGAACACTCACAGGGAATCCTTGCACAAGCGCTTTTAGAGTGATTTTCAAAATCCCTGACATCTAAAAAAAAACAAAAGCAAGCAAAAAAAATAAATCTGCAAACGCCCTTAGTGTGAACAAGCCCTTATAGAAGTTTTTATGGTATGGCTAATCATTTGAACTACAGTTTAACTTGGGTAAGGGCAAGCCTAATGGGACAAGCAAGGAAGTTCTAGCGAATGGAAGCAGCTCTTGATAAGTCTTGGAGATGCATATAAGGAAGTACTGGATAAAAAGCCATGCAGAAGAATATTGGGAATTGCACAGGAACAACATTTTGTAACCTATGCCTATTATTATTATTATTATTATTATTATTATTATTATTATTATTATTATTATTATTATTATTAGTTTAACCTTTTATCAGCAGAAAAGTTTTCAGACCAATGCTGAGTTACACACGTTACTATTTCCCGCCTGATCGATGGGTGATCGAATGGGAAGTTGCATTGTGTGTACATGTCCAAAGTGCACCTGATCAGTAAAGCGATTGATTTTCAAGTGTGCAAAATCGAGCACTTTATCAATCGAGAGCCGATCGGACGTGTCGGAAATCGATTGCTTCCCGTCGATCGGGTGGGAAATTGCATTGTGTACCCAGCATAATACCCGCAAATATATAGCAAACAAAACGAGTAAAACTGCTATACAGACAGATAGTGATCGAGGAAGAATAGATTTCTCCTGAGAGTAATTGCTTATCTTTAGCTTGTGAAAAGTTTAGGAAGTATTTACTGCAATAAATCTTCACTTGTTAAGTTTTCTTTAAACATATCCATTAAAAGCAACTCTGAGGAGAAAATGTGTCAAATCTCTGTAAATATTATTTACCACAAACCTGATCCCAAAAGACACAAACAAACAAAAAGACTGGCAAGCAGTACCTGTATTTTTGCTTCATTGTTAGATTCTATTGAAGGTTTATTTTTTTTTACCTCTGTAAATAAACAAGCAGTGTTTAATAGCTCTCTCTGTCAGCCTTTTGCCTGGCAGCAGAGACAGGACGATAACATGTCGTTGAAATGCATTTTTTCCGTTTTTTGTCGTCAGTCCTAATTGATTCTTTGCCAGCTTAACGTTTGATCTCCCCATTGATCTTTGCGGACCTTTTTAAACAAGTTGTCATTTGTCCTTTGTCCATTGTAAATGTGAAAGCTAAACAGCGTCCAGGAAGGCTGGGCCACACATCAATGGGATCGTAATCCTGCTCACCCCACAGCTTTTCTGAAGAGGGAATTAATCAAGAGCCTTCGAAGGCCGCATCAAGCATTTGTGTGGGCTAAACGGCTGGACTGAGAATGGACAGTATAGCAGCCCATTTACTTTAAGAGGCACTTTAGTAACATATAGTAGAATGCATTAAATTATTCAGGATACCCACATTTATGGTAATTTTCCTGCCTATAGATCGATATTACTGCATATTGATGTGTGTAACCCCGCCCTCCCATTGATGCCTATGCTGTTTAGCTGTGTGGAATTATCCTACCAGTGCATTCTGGGAGACCAGGTATATTTTGTACTGGCTTTTGAACTCTCAGTTAAGGCTTGAACCCACTAGAATGTTAGGCAAATCACAATCGCAGAACATTCAGCATTTTGGGAGCATTTCCATTGTAATGTATCGTATAGGAGCAGGAAAATCGCTCCCAACGTGCTACCACAAATTGCTAGTGATTGTGATAATGCTTTGTAGTGGGTCCCAGGCCTTAATAAACATTCCTCAGATCTGCACCTGACAGGACTAAAAAAGTATGTATATCGGACAAATGCTGACTAAATACCGTAATTTATAAATAAATATTGTAAAAAAACTTTCCTCAGAGCTGCACCTGACAGGACTAAAGAAGTATGTATAGCGGACAAATGCTGACTAAATACCGTAATTTATAAATAAATATTGTAAAAAAACTAAAGTAATTTTCATTTCATTACGTTATTTTCCTATTTAAAGAACTGAACTAAGAAATATATGGAGGCTGCCATATTTGTTTCCTTTTACCAGTTGCCTGGCAGTCCTTCTGGTCTATTAGGATGTAGTACTGTCTGAATAATGCCAGAACCAAGCATGAAGCTAATCTTTCAGATCTGACAATGTCAGAAACACCTGATCTGCTGCATGCTGATTTAGTGTTTATGGCTAAATGTATTAGGGCTCGTTCCCACTGTTGCGACGCGATTTCGGCCGCATTCCGACGCTTGTAAAAACGCATGCGGATGAGTTTCCGCATGCGTTTTTACCCGCGATTTCGCATGCGATTTCGCATGGCAGGGTGCCATGCGAAATTAACCATGACACTGCCAGGGCTAAATAAAATTGAAAAAGGTGCGAAATCGCACGCGAAATCGCGGGTAAAAACGCATGTAACAAACGCATGCGTTTTTACTATTAAATACATTAGCGGCGATTCGCACGGATTCCCGACGCAGGCGAAATCGTTGGCTCTTTTGTGCGTTTTTTTCACGCTGAAAAAAACGCACCTCAACAACGCTACAGTGGAAACAGGCCCATCCACTTGCATTACATGTGCGGATCTGCATGCGTTGGACGCATGTAGATTCGCGATAGTGGGAACGAGCCCTTAGAGGTAGAGGATTAGCAGGATAGCCAGGCAATTGATATTGCTTAAAAGGGAATAAATATGGCAGCCTCCATAGCCCTTTTGTTTCAGGTACCCTTTAAAAGGATCCAAAACTGAGAGGGATGTGGATGTTTCCTAAACAATACCAGTTGCCTGGCATTCTGCTGATCTCTTTGGCTGAATCACACCCTGAAACAAGCATGCAGCTAATCCAGTCTGACTTCAGTCAGAGCACCTGATCTGCAGGCTTGTTGAGGGGCTGTGGCTAAAAAGATTAGAGACACATGATCAGCAGGAGAATCAGGGAACGGGTATTATTTTAAAAGGAAAAATCCATATCCGTCAGTGACAGACTGCTAAATAGGCTTGCATGCAAATTGTATTCGGCTTGGAATTGAGCCAATCAGATGCACTTCCTTTTCCTTTTTTATTTGCCCAATTCCATGCTGTGTGTACAATTTGCATGAAATCTGGGTGCAGGCTGGAATTCTTGGCGTGTAACTGAACATCTCTGCTGCCGAAGTCCTAAACTGCATGGTTTGCAGGCCCCCCACTGGTTGGATAAGCCACTCACTACAGATTGGCTAGAAAGTGTACTGATTAATGCTGGGTGCACACAGTACGATTTTCCGTGCAATAGATGGATCAGATAGATAAAATCTGTCATGTCCGATATTGCTCCTGATCGTTTCCACTCCCGATTTCTCATAGCGCTGAATGTAAAAAGATAAGAAAAACAAATGAAGATAAGAGAATCGAGCGCAGAATCGAGTGTGGAATCGTGCCGAAAAAACAATCGAGTTGCAAAATCGCACGAGAAAAAGTAACGTGTGTGTACCCAGCAAAAGGGCTTTGCCTTTGATGAGGGAGACCAGGCTGCGAATCCTGGCTGGGGTCAGTTCCTATTCAATAAGAGGTCCTTGGACAAGACTCCCTAACACTGCAGCATGGCCCCTTGAGTGCCCTTAGTGGCTGCAGCTCTTGACCGCTTTGAGTCTAACAGGAGAAAAGCGCTATAAAAATGTTAGCATTATTATAGGATTACTGAATAAATTAAGCAAAAATGTAATTTCGATGGCGTGAGCTTGCCTTCATTTATTACACAGGTTTACTACAGGTTTATTACACAGGTGTCCAAATCCTCAGGGGGCCATAGCCATAGCCATGCCAGTGTTTACCCTGGACAGGGAAATGGAGAAATGTTCTGTTTGATGAGCCACACCTTTCCTGATTCACTCCCATCAGTTGATTTGACCTGTGCCAAAAAATATGGTACGGTCGGTTCACGCTCGGAACGCAAATTGTGAAGCGCGATTTTTCTTCATGATTTTCCTCTGATTTGCATTTTGATTCCCGTTTAACAGAACGAGAATCACAACACAATGCCCCCCCACCATAGCGCTGCACGCAGTACGTTTTTTGATTTATACAAAATTGCAAACGCTGTAGTGAGAATGATCCCATAGGGATTTATTAGCAGAGCTTTGCTGATGGTCTTCTGGGTGATCGGCCCGCAGAATCGGTAGTTGGATGGCCACCTTTATTAGCATCACTTTGGCCATCCCCAGCAGGACCACCCAGAGGGAGCCCCCAAGCAGGGGGAAAACATCCAGACCCTCCGGAACGAATCATGCAAAAACAGCGCCGGAGATTTTGGCACCGCTATAGGCCATAATGGGATTTATGGCTAAAGCTGCGCTCCGGCAGTAATTGGACCATTGTCAAAAGACGGAGCACCAATTACTATAAAACCAGTGTTATTCGGCCGCCAGCAATGGCTGGCAGTGGAATTACATCTTTCCCTACTATCCACAGCGACCTGGAGAGGGAATAATGATTAATGCCACTGGCACTTTTGCAGGAGCAGGGTGAGCCATTTATCGGCTTTACCCCGCACCCAAATTTCCGAGCAGCTTAATTATAGGCCCTCCTCTAGAAGTATATGACTGGGCAGCTTAGGACTGCAAGGCCAGATCACTAATCACCAATGGGTAAATGTTGATAAAAGCCACTTTTTATACACAAAATCAAGCCGTTATTAACAAAAGAATGACTCATGCAATTCTTGAGTGAAGTGAGTCACTGTGCACTAATTCCCCTTCATTTCCTTACAAGCTGTAGTCTAGCCATGAATGAGGAGGCACTGCAGGGTACAGAAGGAACCTGCTATTACTAAGTGGGACATTTTCTAAGATGGTTTCTGGAAGGTGGAAGTTTTGCAGATTTCTACAGATTTGGGAACATGGTAAAGTGGAAGACCGGACATTGCCTTGAAAATTGCTTTGGTTGTTGTCAATTAAAGTAATGTGCCTATGTAGCACGCCCTGCTTGAAAAACACTGGTTTTAAGACACTTTTTTTATACTGATCTGAGGAAGCGGACTGCGATCCGCGAAATGTGTTATCGATCAAGTATCTGGTTACTAATAATTTGTTCATCTGGGTTACCCACTTCTTTATAGAGGGCAGCCATTTTTATATACTTATTCCACATTCCCCTCGCCTACATTTTTTGGGGGCCTCCTTTTTCCCAGTGATTTACCAATGATTGTTTTCGCTTAGAACAGTAGATGTTTGTTTTACCTTACATAAAAACTATGTGCTGAAGAATTTGCTTTAGTACTTAAAAAGAATTTTCTTTAGAACATTTTTTTTTGGCAGAAAAAAAGTGCATTTGATCACGTTTATACGTTCTGCTAGTCTTACAGCACACTATAATGGAATGAATGGTTTCATAATGGTTGATGTTAGGAGTTTAACCCTATTCCTGTTTAATCTATTAATTTTAGAATTGTCATCAATATTAGGAGTAACCCTTCAACTGCTGCCGACGTCTATAGGTGTTCTGTGTTCGAATGAATCAATCGAGCATGCTGGAAAATCTTGGCCTGCTGTGGTCGATTGAGTGTGTGGAGTAATATTATGCAATATTGGTCGCTGTTCCCCCAAATTTAAATGTGCCTCACCCCTCCGGTACCTGTGCATTGTAAATTGCACCTGCTCCAGCTGTGGTACTCCCCGGTTTCATCTGCTGCTTTGCCTGAGTGCCACCAGGTACGTGTTTTTGCATTGGTGGTGCGTGTTTGACAGTGGCACCTGGGGAACAGCGGACAAGACTGGGAGTCACTGCAGCTTGAGAAGGTGAGATTACAATATGGGGGGGGGGGGGGGGTGGTGGCAGAGGCAGCCAGTTGGCAGGTGCGGCATCACAAGGCCAATTCCCAAGAGTGCTCATGCTAAAGTCTATTGTGAATCTGTGGTGTATGGGCAGCATATATGGGCATCTCTGTCAGAGAGCGTCTGTCTCTTAGTCAATCTGCTGCTAGATATAAATGCTCACCTTTAGACAATTCACCCATTAATACATTGATCCCAGGGTGCTTTGTGTTTGTGCCCAGTTCTGTATCTCAGTTACTGCATTGTATTGGGAAAATGTATGAAAGGTTGCCATGATAGCATTCCATAGAAGAACGCTGTGACACAGGCTGATTAATCTAGCTGTCACCTCCAGATACCGGAGATCTCTAGTGTTTATAACGAATGTCGATCAAGATGTTTTCCCCCTATTCCTTCATTCGGAGCTGCGCTCTTTGTCGAGTAACATGTCATCTGTCATCCGCTATCTCTTCTGCATCAACCTGTCTCATTCCTGTCCCCAGGACTCTGGGGAATGGGCGTTTCTGAAGAATGGATACCATATACATTGGAGCAAGCCCTTGCATTATGCAGGATGAGATGATGGGATAATCAGTCTTGTATGCAATTCACTTGTCATATAGGCAACACTGGGGTGGATTTCTTTTATACGTTTCAGTTATTAAGGGTTTCATGTGTTCCGCAACTGTGTTGCCAATCCTGCTTCTCTACTGTTATGCCTTCTGCCCACTCAGTAAAACCACAACAGATTCTTACAGAAGAACTTTAACCCACGATTGAACTTCATCCCAATCAGCAGCTGATACCCCCTTTCCCACGAGAAATCTTTACCTTTCCTGTAATGGATCATCAGGGGGATCTGTATGGCTGATATTGTGGTTGAACCCCTCCCACAGGGTGATGTCATGACCATGGTCCTCACTGTTTGCTGTCTGTGAACCTTGTTGCATTATGGGAAATAACTGCTCTTTCCAACCACCAACCAAGCAGCATTTCCCTGTGTGTGGAATATTCGTTAGCTGAGAGTTCTATGCAGAGAGATTACCTTTAAGGACTGAAGATGTCACCCTGTGAATTGGGGTGAGGAAAGATTTTGCAATGGGCACACAGTAAATAAAAAATCCATATATAAATTAATATAAAAGTAATTTTATTCATTGTTGTTTTCACCACCGTTCCTCTTTAAATTTTAAGTTTGCCCAAATTAAATGACTTTTTTTGGTTTTTGAACTTCTTCACAGTATCTCAGTATACACAGTTAATGTTTTAACTGTTACCTGGATCAAACCTCCCAAGACTTCCTGAAAGAGCTCTTTATCATTGGACATGAGTTCAGGGTGAATAAAAACGCAGCAAAGTCAAGATATAAACAATGTAGCCAAACCCTGTGCTGGCACCAAAATAGGCCGCACAAATTGAACGCATCCCTTTAGGGCCCGTTCAGATCACAAATGCGGATGGCCATGCGTGCGGACCGCAACGCGTACGAACGCATGGCCATCCGCGTTTGTGTGCGTTGCGTGGCTGATCCCATCACTGAAAAGTGAATGGGACAGCCACGCGTTTTAGCAAAATCTGCGTGCAGCATGCGTTCCCGGACCGCACAGGTCCGGAACGCATGCAGTGTGAACATCAGACATTGCACTCTATGTCTGATGTCGTGCGTATCGGCCACCTGCACGCGTTTCCAAAACGCGGCTGGAAACGCGTGCAGTGTGAACGGGCCCTTATTGGCTGATCAGACACAGATAAGTTCATACTTAAAGAGGAACTGTAACATAAAAAGATCCCCTGGGGGGTACTCACCTCGGGTGGGGGAAGCCTCCGGATCCTAATGAGGCTTCCCACGCCGTCCTCCATCCGTCAGGGGTCTCGCTGCAGCCCTCCGTGGAGTCCGGGCACCGGTAACGTCAATATTTACCTTCCTGGCTCCTGCGCAGGCTCCGAACTACACGGAAATACCCGATCGCCGTCGGGTCCGCTCTACTGCGCAGGCGCAAGTTTCCTGCGCCTGCGCAGTAGAGCGGACCCGAATGAGATCGGGTATTTCCGTGTAGTTCGGAATGGAAAGCCGCCACAGCGCCCCCGCTGGAGCCAGGAAAGGTAAATATTGAAATGACAGTCGGCACAGTCGCCGGCTGTTCGGAGGGCTGCGGAGAGACCCCCGTGGGACAGAGGACGGCGTGGGAAGCCTCATTAGGATCCGGAGGCTTCCCCCACCCGAGGTGAGTACCCCCCAGGGGATCTTTTGAATGTTACAGAGTCTCTTTAAAGGACAACTGAAGTGAGAAGAATATGGAGGCTGCCATATTTCCTTTTAAACCTTGCCAGTTGCCTGGCAGGCCTGCTGATCTCTTTGGCTGCAATAATGTCTGAATAGCAGCTGAACAAGCATGCAGCTTATATTGTCAGATTTGACAATAATATCAGAAAGGCCTGATCTGCTGCATACTTGTTCATTGTCTATGGTTCAAAGTATTAGAGGCAGCGGATCAGCAGGACAGTCAGGCAACTGGTTTTGCTTAAAAGAAAATAAATATGGCAGCCTCTATATCCCTCTCACTTCAGTTATTCTTTAGGGTGGCCATACATCCATCAATTTTGCTGTACGGTCGACCATTCACTTTGATCATTTTATCGAATCGAGAGAGAATCAATCGAGGATAAACATCGATCGAGTAGGATGGAAGATACCAGTCAATCATACAGGAATCGGCTAGCATTCACAGGATTTCAATCTACAAATCATTTTTGTTGGTTTCAGAGCATGGAGGTAAAGATTGACTGTGAAGGAGAATCTCCTATGATCTGGCTTGTAGTGTGTTCGCCACTAGTCGACTTTTGTTTAACCACACTGAAGTAAATCAGCCAATAAAGTCAATCTGTTTGTCGATGGAATCAAAATCACTAGATGTATGACTACCTTTAGAACTTTTTTTTGCTTCCTTCATTGTGGCAGTACTTTGTCACTGTGCAGCAGAGTTTTTACCAGGGCTGTGGAGTCGGTACAAAAATCTTCTTCCGACTCCTAAGTTTATGGAACCACTGACTCCAGGTACCCAAAGATTGCTGCGACTCCCAACTTCACAGCTCTTGCAAGGCTATGGAGTGGGTACAAAAATCATCTGACTCCACAGTTTATGAAACCTCTGACTCCGGGTACTCAAGAATTACTCAGATTCCAACTCCACAGCCCAGGTTTTTAAAGTGTATACCCCTTACCTCCTGATAGGCTCTAGATGGACACTTGGCACATGGAAAATCAAACATTTTAGTTGCATGTAATCACATGGAAGTCTGGTGCTGTTCACCAGCAATTAGCAAAGCGCTGTGACAAATGTATCCCTATGGGATCATTCTCACTGCTGCATTTGTGATTAGAGTAAATTGCAAACGTGCTGCATGCAGCATTTTGAGGGTGATCGCATTGTTTCTTGTTCTATTGAATGGGATTCTCAAATCGCGTCAAAACACATTTTGTGCCGCAAAATCGCGTTTGCGATGGCCTCACAATTTGGGCTCAGAGTGAGCCAGCCCGTACAGTATTGCAGTAATACCTATATTCTGTAATCAGCCTGTTTTTATGTTACCGTTGCTCGATCGCTGTACTTTAAACTTGGCAGTCTTGTGTACACCCACCACATACTAGAACACGTTGCACTATGAAAACAGTGATTATTTAGAAGTCATTTGCTGCAGTTAACTTTATATGGGCATGAGCAAGTCGGAGCTGTACTGCTGTTGTGGTGTTATGGCCTAAATCGTGACATCAGTAAGCATGGTTAGCAGTTATTCTACTGCTTGCTGTCTGTGAGGTTTACGCATACACTTACTTGATCCTGTCCTTCATTAAGCAGTACCTATAGCTATCGAAGTACAAACTGACATGATACTCGCGTCCTTTACCTATCTATACTATCTTGTTTCTTGGGAATTAGATGTGGCACTGACCTGTTTGTGTACTTTTAAATAATACACATTGCCCGGCTGTCCTGTTGATCCTCGGCCTCTAATACTTTAAGCCACAGACCCTGAACATGCATGCAGGTCAAATGTCTGACAAATCTGACAAGATTAGCTGCCTGCTTGTTTCAGATGTGTGATTTAGATCCCACTGACCAGAAAGAAAGGTCAGCGTCACTGCTCATGGCTGTGGAGTCGATACAAAAATCATCCGACTCCAACTCCTCAGTTTATGAAACCGACTTCGACTCCAGGTACCCAAAATTGCTCCGTCTCCTTAGGCCTAATCCCTGCCAGGCGACTGGTATTGTTTAATAGGAACTAAATATGGCAGCTTATACAGGTCTCACACCTCTGGTTCCTTTTTAAGGAACTCCTAACCTTCATTAACTACTTAAGTACCACGGTGATTGAAATCTACGCCCTGTTTAGGTGGTTACCTGGCTGGCAGAGCGTAGATTGCAATCACCGCTGCAGCGTGCATCCGCCGTATTCGCCGCTGCCGCCGATCTCAACGCTTAATCCCCACCGTGTCCCGTTGCAGCTCACTTGCTCTGCCTGTCTTTATGACGGCAGAGCCCTGTGAGCGGGTCAGGAGCCGATTTCATTGGCTCCTAGCCGTGTCAATCAATGTAAGCAACTCCCATAGGCTTACATTGATAGACAGATCACATGACTCGACAGAGTGGATGTCCTGAGGATCCCGGCGTATGGTAGTTGCGGCGGGTATATGCGGCGATTCCTCGGTATTCCATCATTGTACCAGCGGTCTCTGGTCTTTTAGGGGGCAGAGACCGCTGGTACTTAAGTGGTTAAAGAAATCGCCTGTTTTGAGTCCAAAAATGTTGATTGGTAGCTTCTGACCCACCTGCCCAGAAGTGTCAAATGCATGCTCTGTTGCCCATAATAAGGTGGCCTTAAAGAGGAACTCCAGTGAAAATAGCGTAATGAACAAAAGTGCTTAATTTTTACAATAATTATGTATAAAATATTTAGTCAGTGTTTTTACCATTGTAAAATCATTCCTCTCTCTGATTTACATTCTGACATTTATCATATGGTGACATTTTTACTGCTGGCAGGTGATCTCTGTGGAAGTAGCTGCTGCTTGCTTTTTTGGCAGTTGGAAACTGCTGTTATTTCCCACAATACAACAAGGCTTCCAGTGTGAGGTCAGCACCATGGTCCTGACATCACACTGTGGGAGGAGTTTCAACACAATATCAGCCATACAGAGCCCCCTGATGATCTGTTTGAGAAAAGGAAAAGATTTCTCATGGCAAAGGGGGTATCATGATTCGGATGAAGTTTAATCCCTGGCCATGGTGTTCATTATTGATACAACCGCTGTATGATTGATAGTCTCTTATCAGCGGTATAATCAGAATTGATCGGTCGTGCCCACTGACTGCCGAAATCCCGCTGACCAGTTAGATCAGAATCTGATGTGTGAGATCAACTCCCCATTCTGAGATTTTTTTGCTGCAATACAATTCAGATTGAGTTAACTAGGTGGTAGAAACGATAACTACTAAAGCTGTTCATACACTGTACAACTTTTTATTTGCACAAGGACATTTGATCAGACAAAATATCTGATTGTAAATTGAAATTAATTTAAACATTAAAAATTAAAGTATAAAATTACTCTAAAGTTTGATCCACAACGTTGGTCGTATAATATCGATTAAAAATCAAATGGGTATGACCAGTTTACCCAGATATATCCCTGGTCGTATCAGGATCAGCCTGTGGATGACTACCTTAAAGGACACCTGAAGTGAGAGGGATATGGAGGCTGCTATTTTATTTACTTTTAAACAGTGCACATTGCCTGGCTATTCTGCTGATCATCTGCCTGCAATACTTTTAGCCATACACCCTGAACTAGCATGCAGATTACGTTTTTCTGACTGGATTAGACGCTTGCTTGTTTCAGGTGTGTGATTCAGACGCAACTGATATTGTTTAAAAGGACTAAATAAAGTAATAAATATGGCAGCCTCCATTTCCCTCTCAGTTTAGGTGTCCTTTAACGTATATGCCCCCCCAGATTAGATTTCAGCTTTGTAGCATAGACAGAACAATGCTCAGGCCTTTTGTATAATTTTTTTTGTATTCTCTCTGCAGCGGATTAGAGGGAAACAGCATAAAAGTACTTCACAAGATATGATGGCGTGGATGTTGGCAGATCGCGGCTCAGCAAGTTCCTTAGCAAAGCTTCCAGTAATAGCTTGACTGAGCTACATTACCCGTGAAGAGCTTCTCCTAAAAATGGAAGTGCCACAGGCAGCGCTGTCACCCTGTGGGGCTCATCTTGTTCTGTTGGTAATCCCCTCCAGTCTTTGCCGAGGAGACTTCTCTCAGCTTGCGCTCCTTACTGGAGAGGCCTGACAAGAGGCTGACTGTAGAATTCTGTGGCGCTGTGCTTCCCATTAATTGTGACTGGCACCACGAGCTGATAGCTGAACACAATCACTCCCCTCCTGCTTGCCTGGCCGACAGAGGCGCACACACGCTGGGGCGTTATTCTAATGCTCTTATTTCATTTATGCTAGCTTAGTAAAGTGATTAGTATTCTGAAGGTATGTGAATGCAATTCTTAGGACAGAAATTCATGAGGTGCCTTTAAAGTTGGAATATACATCCAAAACTAAAACTTCAGTAAGTACTCTTAGTTACTTAAAATAACATTTGGAAGCATTCCCACACATTCCCTGTGTGTATAACCTTTTATTTTTACTGCAGAAAGCAGGAAAATCTTTCTTATCTCTGGTCATTGGCAATGCCATCTGAAGCTCTCTGAGGCATTTATATTCTCTCTGCGCCCTCCCTCTGCTGAAATGACTCAGCTGTTGCCAGAGCAATGTGTCCATTCAGCAGAGGGAGGGTGGAGATTGAAGACACTGATGATTACATTTGCCTTTGCTGATGACAAGAGATGAGAAAGCTTCTAAACTCTTTGTGCACAGAGATTGTGTGGGAATGCTTTCAGATGTTCTTTAATGTAACTGAGAATAGTTACTGGTAATGATGTATTTATGGAGGCCCCCGACCGCAGCTCGGCAAGCGATTTGCCAGGCCAATACCTTTGTGCTCACTGCCTGATGTCACGTATGCTCTCCTCCATCGTCCCACCACCTCCCCACATGGCAACAGAATGTGGTGTCGGTATAGCATCGGTCTAGCGATGTTGCTCAGGGGATCAGGTCCCAATTTGTCGTGTGTACGGCCTCAAGACATGACAGACTCTCTTATTTTATACTGGAAAGTAAGCTACCTGAATGTGACCTTCGTTTTAGGAGAGGAATGGCTGGTGAGAGTGGAGTTGCTGGTAGTGGGGGTTCATGCACCTCACAGCAGGGATGCTCCAGTATTCGCACCCTGCACATTCCCCTCCCCACCACTCCCATGTGTGCGGCTCCTTCATTTTAGTACGTTTGGCCTGTAGTAAATGGATCTGAAAAATATGTTTTCCATCTTAGATTGGAAGGGTTCAATGCCCTCCATGCCGTCCCAATAAATCTCCCTTCCTCCGTACACCATTTAGGTAATTGATAAGAACTCTTTATATCTGGCGTGTAATTGTATCTTCCTGTTCTGCGGCGTCTCGGAAAGAAGCGACAGGCCGTTATTGGCTATATGTCAGATGTAACCGTTTTGAATTTGATGACTTTTCTAACCTTGTTTGCGAAGTATGATCCATTCTCTTTCTCTCCGGCGGTTCTCCTGCTGCTTGAGTTCTGGCATGGGGGGAAACTGTAAAAGGAAATTGATTTCGGCTTGAAGAGCCTTGCCATTGAGAGCCTCCAGTAAAGCATAATGTGTTTGGATCATCTTAATTGTCAGCTGGTCTGGATGGCCCCTGGCTCTGAAGAGCCTCTTGTTTCTGCGTGTTCTGCTTATAGAGTGTGACAATTGAGTGTATTGAATGAATCCTCTCCAATGAATTCCATGTGACCGGGGGGAGCAGCTTCCTAAAGGCCTCGTTCTTAACAAGGAGAAAAATACTTGCGGCCAAAGATGCGACTTACGCAGAACGCTCGGTCACACGGCACGCGGTTTCTTTTTCATTCCCAGGAACATTTTGCTCCTAAAGAGGAACTGTAGTGAAAATAACATAATGGCCCCAATTCTGGTTGCTATGTGTGGTAAATATTTTTTTTTTTTTTTTTGTCTGTAAAATACCTCATGCGGTATTTTCCTCTTTCTTTGCAATTCTGAAATTTTTTGGCATTTCCAAACAGGCGGTAAAAAATGTGGTAAAAAGTGCGGTATTTCAGTGATAAGCATGCGGTAAATGTCTGTCTTCCGTAAGTTAGCATATTCTTTGGAAGTTGTGTTTTTTTTTTTTTTTTTTTTTTTTTTTTTTAGGGGGAAGGTGTATTTAATTATATAGCAACCTATGAAAAGTATATTTATAGTCCTCCCCTACATAAAAAAAATAAAAATCCAGTAAATATTTGGAGTTTTAGTTCTACTATTTTTTGTCTATTACAAAATGTGGCCCGAAGGCCTGCACAGGAGACACAAACAGTCTTCAGTGCAGGGCTTTGGACGCCATTTTCCCATAGCCCTGCTCTGCCTGCCAGAACCCACGGACTCCCGCAAGCTGGAGGTGAGCTGTTGGCTGTGGCCGGTGAACTGGCACGGCGTCTATTAGATGCCGCCAGCCAGTTCTCCTCTTGGGGGGAAGGAGACGCCGTCCGTATCTGCATTGGATGAAAGGGCCATGTGGACCTTAGTTTGCCCACCCATGTCCTAGAGGCCCACATGCTCAATATGTATTAATTGCTCAGTAGGCAGTAGCATTGTTAAGTCTTGCCCAAGGTCTCCTTACTGAGCATAAAAAGCCGAGATTTGAGCCCTGGTGAGCCCTTAACCAGGAAGCTGGGATAAAGCGGTACAGACCCGAGCGCTTTCTGATCCTCTCTATCCTTCCTATATTACCATTACACAGTTGCTTCAGTATTGGGAAGCCTTGATGATGACCGCACGCCGCATTTAGCTGTGCAAAGGCCATAGCCTTAATAGAGAGGCCGATAATGACTCGATGTGTGCAGTGTTGTATTGCCGATCACATGTCATTTTCTGTACCCACCATGCTAAAAGTGATGGATGAGTCACGGAGGCTCGCTTTCTGTAAACTGGCCACGTGACCCATAAGATTGTGCAGCCGCTATAGATCTATAGATAGAGGCTAATTAGCAATAGTCTGAAGACGGTGCTCAGTCATTGGGATATGTAAGTCAATGTGTAACTGGCGTGACCATTTTTGGTGAATTTGACTCTATTGTGAAGTGATTAATGAGTGTGTCAGGCAGCAGACTGCTACACGGCTAGATTTCAGGGTAATCTGCCTGTACATGTGGCTGCCGGTGATGTTACCACATTATTATGGAACTGTGCAAGTTGGGGTATGCTAATGAATGCAGATTGTGGGAGCCAGCCGGCACAATCCAGGGCACAGCGGGTATTTGTTAGGAGCAAGGGGTCTCTACAGATGAAGGGCCCATCTCCACTGAAGGCAATTCGCATTGTGAAAATTCGCATCAGCTCTGAATGCAATTCCTGTGGAATAGTTTACATTGAATACGTTTTATAGTCCATTCTGATTATCTCTCTCCCTCCCCCAAAAGAAGATAAATGACAGCTTGCTGCACTTTCACACCATGCATCTGTTTCCCATGTAATGACTGTCAATTACGTTAGACACGTGAAAATTTGCATATGAAAAAATGCACGTGACGTGCCGTAATATCCTTTTGGAAATAAGCCCTTAAAGGACACAGCTGAGCACAGAAAAAAAAAAACTCCACTTACCAGGGGCTTCATCCAGCCCCTGCCAGCCGTCCTGTGCCCTCGCTGCAGCTCCGCTCCCCGCCAGTGGCCCAGCGTCCCCTCCGGTGCAAGATGTCCACTGCGTCTGCGAGAGCCCCTCTGAGTCACGCTGACGTCATCCGGACTGTACTGCGCAGGCGCAATATTCCTGCGCAGTACAGCCCGGATGACATTAGTGCCACTCAGTGAGCCACATGGTGAAGCGCAAACATACCAACCTTGCGAGGTTGGCATCTGCACCAGAGGGAATCTGGAGCTGCGGCGAAGGCACAGGATGGCTGAAAGGGGCTGGAGGAAGCCCCAGGTAAGTGGATTTTTTATTATTCAGGTGCTCGGACCTTCCCTTTGAGGAGCTCTGTCTGGGCTTAAAGAGGAACTGCAGTGAAAATAATGCAATGAAAGAGTTTATTTTTTACAATAATTATTTATAAATGGTTTAGTCAGTGTTTGCCCATTGAAAAATCTGTACTTGTGTTATCACACCTGGAAAGTTTGGCAGCTTTTTGTTCTGCTTGATTCACTAGCCAAATCCAACCATTTTTGAAAAGCTGAATACTTCTGTATTGCACTTTCTGCAGCCAAGTACAGGGAACACCCCTCATTCAAAACCCACAAAACTTGGGTACAGGGCATAATATCAACTCGGGTCCCAGTGCAACAGAAAGCTGGGACTTTCAGCTTTCCAAAAATGGTCAGATCTTCCGGGAAAGCTAACAGAACTTTAACAAAAAGCTGCCAAACTTTCCAGATGGTATAATAAGTACCATATAATCTTTCCTCTCCCTAATTTACATTCTGAAATGTGTCACATGGGGACATCTTTACTGCTGGCAGGTGATCTCTGTGGAAGGAGATGCTGCTTTTTTGGCAGTTGGAAACAGCTGTTATTTCCACATAGCAACAAGGCCCGCAGACCGTAAACTGCAAGGACCTAGGTGCTGAAATCGCACTGTGGGAGGGGTTTCACTACAATATCAGCCACATAGAGCCCGCTGATCTGTTTGAGTAAAGGGATAGATTTTTCATGGGAAAGAGGGTATTGGCTACTGATTGGGATGAAGCACACTACTTGGTAAAATTTCCTCTTTAAACCCAAAACATTCGTGGGTCCTCTCATTCGTTTCAGTGTAAAGCCTGGTTTACAAATCCAATACAGATTGGCTAATCTCTATTGGATGTGTGTACCAGGCTTAAAACTTGCTTAAATGTTAATGCCATCATAGCCCTACTTGCAGTATCCTAGAAATGGGGAGACTGCCCTCGTCGGCCACCTGCCAGCTGGTGCCAGTCGTACCCTTCCCACTATCTTAAAGGACAGCTGAAGTGAGAAGAATATAAAGGCTGCCATATTTATTTCCTTTTAAAACGTACCGGCTGCCCTGCTGATCCTCTGCTGCTAATGCTATTAGCCATAGCCCCTGAACAAGCATGCAGCAGATCAGGTGTTTCTGACATTGTCAGATCTGACAAGACTAGCTTCATTCTTGTTTCTGGTGTTCTTTAGACATTACTGCAGCCTAAGAGATCAGCAGGACTGCCAGGCAACTGGTATTGCTTAAAAGGAAATAAATATGGCAGCCTCCATATGTCTCTCACTTCAGGTGTCCTTTAATTGGTTTTGATAGTTTTCTGACTGTGGTATGTTCATCCTGTTGCTTCAGTTTAGTTAACAGCCATGAACTAAGGGCTGGTTCAGATGGGCGTTTTTGTGGCGTTTAACGCAGTGTTTCAGACGCAGCGTTTTTTGGGATCTACTGCCATCCCATGCAAGTGAATGGAAGCGTTTACAGCTGGCTTTTGCAGGCTTTCATGAAAGCCTGGCAGTAGATCCCAGTGTTGCGTCTAGTCTCAAAAGCAACATGCTGCTTTCAGAGGCAGTAAACGCGAGGAAACAATAGCAGAGACCAGAACTGCTAGCCTTGAACGCTTTTCAAAAGCTAGCTTTTAAACGCTGGCGTTTGAACGCAATGCCAAGCAAAAGCTCAGCAGACGCCCGTGTGAACCAGCCCTAAAACCGGCATACAGCTAATGAAGCCAGAATTCTGTGACCTACATTTGTTATTCAAGTTCATGTTACTAGCATGACAGTTCGGCTGCTCTGATTACAGCAGATACGCCGGCATCTAACCAACAAATGTTCATTCAGGTAATACTGTTAAAGACGAATTGTACATAGTTTATTGTAATAAGCCATGTTAGTCATTAAAGGTATTACCTGAATCATCGTTTGTTAGTTAGTTGTCGGCATATCTGCTTAAGGACAAACTCTGCTTATACACATTCCTTTTCTCTTTCGATTCATTGCAGATTTGGTTCATCTGCCTGGAATTGATTCCCGAAAATGTCACATTGATCAATTTGTAATCAATTTTAACTAAAAAAAAGAATTAAGACATTGGAAAGACCCACTTGGGCCTTCTATCTTGGAAGTCCGCAACAGAGTGAAATACGTCTATAAAATGGAGCATTTAACAGCAGTATTGCAAGATAAGATGCATATATTTGATAAGATATGGAATTCTATTGTTCTGTAATTAATCGCTTTGTCTATAATGATGGAATCAGATGTTACTTGGGCTGGCAACCACCTTTTCTCTACTCGTTTACCTCCTTTCTCCTTTTTCCTCTTTTTTTTTTTTTTTTTTTTTTTTTTTTTTCTTTCCTTTTCTGCTGTCTCTACTCCTTCTTTATACTCTACAATGGTGTGGATGGTTGGGGAAATCCCCCCCTCCACAAGTGAGATGCAATATCCAACCCTCATGATACTAGTCATACCCCATATTATCATACAAATAATCGCTAGACCATGAGACACCATTCCAACGGCTTAACTGTAGCAACTTAGATCTCATTTCATGTAACGTTATATGCTTCCCTTATAAGGGGTATGTAATTTTATGCATGTTGATTTTATTGTGCAATGTTGGAATTGCTTGTATTGACACTTATTTGGAAAATAAAAAGTTTAAATACAAAAAAAAAAAAAATTAAGGTGTGGATCGGACAGGATGTAAAATATAAAACAATCTGCGGGCGGGGCAGGAGCATGGACAGATCGATGGCCTATAGCTTTGCACCTAATTGACTCTGCAGGTCGATTGACTTTTGATAGATTCCCTGCTGGAATCTTTTGGGAATTGTTATGCAGTGTATGGTAGGAATCGATTCCTTCTGAATCAGTTCTATTCAGGAAGACATCGATCATCTTGGAACATTGGGTGGAAATCTATAAGTGTATGGCCAGCTTAACACCGGACCTTACGTCACGCTAAATACAGTAGTGACGCCGAAAGAACTCTTGAGACAGGTCAGCTTTTCAGACTGACTGCAGATTAAATTGAATTGTTTAATGTTAATGTTTGTAAAGCACTAGAAAGTTGCAGCCACTAAGGGCGCTCACTAGGCCACCCTGGAGCACTAGCGACTTTTGCCCAAGGACTCCTTACTGAATAGGTACTCTGGCTTCTGCCAGGAATCGAACCTTGGTCTCCTACATCACAGATGACATTTTATAAAATGTATAGTTTATTGGAAGGCAGAATAGAATGAGTGTTGCAAGCTGCTGTGCATGATATACAGCAGTCGTAAAAGACGTTAATATTTATTGGTTTATTTCTTTCTTTTGATGTTTCAGCAACCTATCGTGCCTGCTCACCCCATGGCGCCTCCAAGCCCCAGCACAACCAACAACAACAGCAGTAGCAGCAGTAGCAGTTCTGGCTGGGATCAGTTAAGCAAAACGAACCTGTATATCCGAGGACTCCTTCCAAACACCACGGACCAGGACCTAGTCAAGCTGTGCCAACCGTGAGTATGACCGCTTTACCATTTAGACTTTTAATGGAGCTTTGCGGTAATGATTAACATTCTTACAGTGTTGCCGGTGGCATATTTGTAACCATGTTGCACAGTAGGAAGCTTAAACTGCTACAAGGAACAAAGCCATGTGGCTTTACCTATTGGCCGAGTCAAAGAAAAATGCTGTTACGTTTTCCCTGTGCAATTCTTTAGAAGGACCGCTCTGGTGAAGTACACTAAATTTGTACAGTTGCACACATTATGGCCCCAATTTAATAACCCGCAGTTAATTTGCTGACCGTTTAGTGTGCATTGAGTAATTATCCTGACCCGCATTGCCTAAGTAATGCAAGCACGGGTCACAATAACTACTCAACGTGTGCTACCCCATCAGTAGCGTAGTACTAGTGTTTTTTGCGATTTCTTGCCAAAGTCATGTTCGCATCAAAAATGCCATTTTTGATTTTGTGAAAATTTTTGCAAAAATGTGTATGGAAAATCAACATTTTACTGCAAAAGCGTGACAAAAGATTTTTTACAACAAAAAACCAATATTTTTACGGCGCTAATTTGTGAAAAGCAAGAAAAACCGCAAATTATTTTCGGTGACTTTTTTGCTCAAAATTAAGTTGAACATTTTATGCGAAAACAAATGCAAAAAAACAATGTGGGCATTTTAGCTCATCACTGGTAGTAATTGTGGAAATGCTGTATGCCACATGCTTAGGGCAATCTTAACGCAAGTTAGTGAATCGGGATTTAAATACTTTCGATTCCTTCGTGTATATGGATATTTTGTTTACGGTTAGGTTTTCACCATCAGATCTTGCATGTATATACCGCACTGGACATGAAAAAAACCCACTGACATGAAGTTACAATAGATATAAATATATGATTGTTAACTTGAAAACAAAGTTTAATTGAAATGAGCAATGTAACAATCTTTACGGCCGCGCTACAAAGGAAGTACTGAAGCTGGGCAGAATTCAACGCAGGTGCATTGGCCCTTGTGACGATCGTTCTCGGCCGATGTCTGTACACACTATAGTTTTGTAACGATTGTCGGTTTATACGATCCGTCAGGTTGGATATTTCCATCTTCCCGATGTCGTTCTTTTGTCGTTCGTGTTAAGGATCGTTGGGTAAAGCTTTTTTTTTTTTCCCCGATTGTCAGCGGAACGATCGTTAATTAGCTGTTTCAAAAGACCATAGTCGCCAGTGTGTACGCAGCATTAATGTAACTCTTTATTATTAAATACTTCCCGTATACTGGTGAGCTGAAGAACGTCTTATTTACAAGCCACCCTAAAACAACGTTTTTCCCTCTTAAAAGGAGGATTTGTCAGGGGTGCAAAGAAACAAGTGTGAGAGTGCAAAATGCTAAATAATAATCTATTGTACAACATTCACATAGCATGTGCAGCCATGATTAACTAAGCTAATTCTGTCTGTAGAATGTGTTTCCTAATGCTCTTCATGGTGTATAGATGTACTTTAAATCACTAGTATAAGTATTGAATCCTTTTTATCTGTACTAATAAGTCTTCTTCACAGTGTGTTAATTGCATTATGTCACAACTGGTAATACCAGCGCTGCGTAATATGTTGGCGCTTTATAAATACAATAACATATCATAGCATCATAATAGGATGAAATGCTATTCCTATGGGACTTTCACGCTGATTGCGATGCGGTGGGTTCCGTCTGGGTAACGCAAAGCATATAATGGGCTTGATGTGTTAACCAGGGTGCTAAGTAGGTTGGCACCGTTTCTAAAATCAGATCGCGTGCAAAGTCCCGCGCAGCAAATCTTTGCGCGCGTTAAGTCTGCTGCGCGCGAAACATCACGTAGATGTGAATGGGCACTTCGCGCACACCGCGCTGTGCGTGCACAAAGTTTTGCGCGCGTGTCTTTGCTCGCGATCTGAGTTTAACACGCCCAAACTGAGTTTAGGCGTGATAATGGCCTTTTTAGAAGCGTGCTAACAGTTAGCACTGCTTACTGAATCAAGCCCAATGTGTTTACAGTTTCAGTGAGGCAAACGTTCATTGTACTGTGTGGTCACAGCACAAAGGTACCGCGCAATGCAACTTTTCGGATATGTTGCACTTGTGAAAGGAGCAATTAAGTTATATTTAGACTCAATCAGGTGACCGTAATCTGATTTTGTCTTTTATCCATCCAGTATGCTGTATCAAACCAATCCCAATAGTTTGATAGGATCCCCCCAATTCACTTCCAAAAATAATAAAGATATTTCCTATACTTACCACTATCTGTTCAAGCAGACTGTCATGCTTACCTCTCAGTTTTCAGGAGTTTAGCCTGGCTGATTGTCAGGCTAGTTTCACCACCCACTACAATCCTCTTTGCTGTATTGCAAGGTCCTCTATAAGTGCGACAGTTACCATACAGCCATTTTGGCCTTCCCTTTAAGAGCAAGGGTGGCAGTTGCAGCCATGGCCCTTTCTTATAGTATATTATTATTAAGTATTTTTATAGGGCTGACCTCTTCTGCAGTTTAAATGACAAAGCAATATGCTCTATATTGTAACTTAAACTGTCCCTCAGAGGGCCTCACAATCTAATCCCTACCCTAGTCGTAAGTCTATGTATGTATTGTGTAGTGTATGTATCATAGTCTAGGGTAATTAACTTAACTGTATATTTTTGGGATGTGGGAGGAAACCGGATTGTCCAGAAGAAACCCACACAGACACGGGGAGAACATACAAACTGTGCAGATAGTGCCCTGGCTGGTACTCGCCCCAGCGGTGCAAGGCAATATTGCTAACCACTACACCACTGTGCTGCCCTATAGTGTGAGGGAGGATTTGTGGTATCATGATCCCCTCCCATAATGCACTGCAGGCTGCTGCACAGCCACTGGAATAAGCCCTGGCGATTCTGCGGTCCTGAGCTGTGGGGGGTGAAATGGTGTCCTGAAGGGGCCTCTCCCAGCAACCATACTGACAGCTCTGTGAGGTAAAACCTGCATAACAGTAATAGCGTTTTTTTTTTGTTTTGTTCTTTCTTTTTACTCTGTTTTACCACTTCTGCTGGATTTGACTTGTGACAGGTTTGCTTTAAGCCTGCTTTTGTTATCTCGGAAGATTTGTCGCTGTTCTATAAATTCCTGACACTCAGTGGAAACTGATTCAGTCAGTATGACTGCAGCTAATTGGAAACAGATAAAGCACAGAGCAGCCCAGTTCTTATGCTAATATGCATCGATTGTCCGTAAGACGTTATCAGGAAGTTCTGATGAGTCATATGAAGAATTCTGCGAGGTGGCTTTGTGCATTTTCTCTGAACTGGATATAGAGTTTTATTTGGCCATATTCCATAACAGTCAGTATTTTCCTGGCCTACGTCACTATATAAGATTAGATGTGAGTCACCTCTTTTTTTTCCTATTTCTGGTTCGGTCAGCATGGTAGGAAGGAGAGACGTACAGTGACATTACTGATTCATGCCTTGGTTATGCTACTTTCCAAGGTTTCACCTCAACATCACCCACTGAATTTCACATCTCCTGATCATCGTGGGAAGGCTTAGGTGACGCCTCCATGTTTCTATCCCTCTTATGACATTTGCAGGGGAGACTTGGAGCAAAAATAGCGCACTTGCCCAGTGCTACCAATCAGGCATTGTCAGCTGCGAAATGAAATAAAGAATTCTGATTGGTGGCTCTGGATAACTCCTCCACATTTACCCAAGTTGCCTGTCTTGACCAGTCAGCCCTCATTGGGAAAGTTTTTGAAGGGAACTCGAGGTGAGAGGTATATATAAGCTGCCATATTTATTTCCTTGTAAGCAATGCCAGTTGCCTGGCAGCCCTGTTAATCTTCTGGCATAAGTATTGTCTGAGTCAAAACCCTGGAAAAAGCATATGGCTAATCCAGTAAAACCAGAGTACCTGATCTGCTGTATGCTTGTTCCACGGTCTATGGCTAAAAGTATTAGACCCAGGATCAGGAGCACTGCCAGGCAACTGTTATTGTTTAAAAGGAAGTAAATATGGCAGCCTCCATATCACTCTCACCTTGGGTTTCCTTTAAAGAGTAACTGTCAGGCTGCAGAAGCTAATTTAAACCTCTATTCTCCTGTGTTAAACAGTTTAGACGGAAGCCAAAAATCGCAATAGTGAAGATAAAAATCTCTCTTTCATTTGATGTGTGCTTATCAGCAAAGCTGTTAGACCCAAGCTCTTAAGAGGACGCAAGCCGCATACCATACTGCAAAGCATTCTGGGGCCCTCCCCTCGGCTGCTAAGGAGAAGTTACATGATCAAGTTTCAGCAGCTTGTAACTCAGTCCAGCGCACAGCACTGATGAATCTCCGGGCAGAGTACACTGCAGGAGTCCGCTATTGTTCCTAGCCACGTGGCTAATTAATATTCACTGCACACTAGTGTTATTCAGTACGAGCTTTTCTGTGATCAGGAAGCAGGGAGGACATGACGACACATTTGGCTTCATAGGAGACAGACGAACATGGAACCTGCCATGAGCTGTCAGGAGCATCAATCTCTGCATATACTATATACAAACGTGGACAGTGAAATGCATATGTAATGTAAGTACAGCCAATCTTTAGCTACTGATATATGTGTTTATTTTCTCTGAGACCTTATACCTAACAGCTCCTCTTTAAACTCCAATGTTTTATTTGCTGCAGCAGCACAGCCTCACTGTCTGCATGTCACTCAGAAATGACAGACTTCATTTCTTGTTTGTGGGGTCCTTTGGATCCGTTCAGTTGAACATTTAAATGGACCTAATGGACACCCCAAATTTAAAATGTGGTGTTTCTACATATATTTTATTAATTTTAGCTCCAACATCTTCCATGGCGCTGTACATAGTACAAAACTGTGCGATCAGGTCATCCAGCAATACAAATTCCAACAATATTGATGAGTGGGTTGGGACATTACCAATACTGGTACCAGTGTTCATATGACTATTACAGCAGAATAAGAAACACTAGGTGGAGGTCCCTTGCAAGCTTACAATCTGGAGGGTAGTGGTTTGGAGACATTAGGGGGTAGCTGATGAGGCAGCGAGTTTCCAATACTGCCTATAGCAAATAGGCTTGTATGAACAAGTGTGTTCTGAGAGCACGTTTTTAAGGCCTCATTCACAGTGTCCGCTTCTCTACGCTTTTTACACACATCAATGTTACAAATTGGTGCATGTTGCTGAAAGTGAAGGTATCCAGGCTGGAAGCATGACGGATAGGCTGGGGGAGAGTGTTCTAAAGCAGAGATGATGCTTGTGAGAAGTCCTGGATGCAGGAGTGAGAGGAGGTTATCAAGCTAGAGGACAAAAGGGTCTCCTGTGAGGAGTGTAGGTTTTTGGTGGGATGTGGAGATTAATGAGTAAATGTAAGGAGGTAACCACCTATGTAGAGCTTTGTATAATAGGGTTATGAATTTAAACTGGGTCCTAACTGGGTAATAGATAGCCAATGGAGAGATTGGCAGAAAAGGGTCTGCGTCATAGGAGTGGGCAGAGAGGTGGAGCAGGCGGGCAACATAGTTCAGTAGAGACTGGAGAGGTGCCAGCCTGATTTATGGTTATACAGTCATGTGATGGTGGCTGGAGTTGTAATCCTCAATTTGCCTTCAAGGTGATCATGTATGTGATAGATTCTGCCAATGGCGTGTTGGTAAGCACAGCCGGCCTACCGCCATCACACTTAAAGAGACACTGAAGTGAAAAAAAATGATGATGAATTGGTTGTGTAGTACAGCTAAGAAATAAAGCATTAGGGGCAGAGGCATAAGTCTAATATGGTTTCCAGTACAGGAAGAGTTAAGAAACTCCAGTTGTTATCTATGCAAATAGCCATTGAGCTCTGCAACTTTGAATGTCCTAGAGAGCTCTGACTTCTGATTAGGTTATCTCAGCTATATTGTGTTTTTCTTTTACATAAAACAGTTCAGGACAGGTCAAAAGTTCACTGCCTGTTCTGCAAAAACTTTTAGAATGCTGATTAATGTGTAAACTGCAAGTATTAGAGAATGATGGAATGTTATAAAAAAAAAAAAAAAAAAAAAAAAAAGCTGTGTAACTGAAAATAAAAATGAGAATATTTTTTTTGCTACCAAAGTTCTAGTAATTACCCCTACTACACAACCAATTCATGATATATTTTTTTTTTCTACTTCAGTGTCTCTTTAAGCTGTGTACACATGTGCAGTGGTTCTCAGCAGAAGTCGCTCAGGATCGCCTTGGGTGTGAGAGTCTAGCATATATATATTTATTATAGTGTGGGCCCCCGTCCTCTCTCGATGAACCAGTGGCTGATCCGCTGGGGCATATGAACTCAGCCGAGGGCATTGTTCCTTCTCTCTCCCTGACGCATTGTGTGCCACTCCGTCAACCTTCCTCCATAGCAACATGCTACTAATGCATCTCTACAGAATTTTGCATAATCTACCGAGGTATTGGGTCCCCAACCCGCTGGGTGACGTTCTTTGTATGCAACTCAACCCATAGGTACTGTGAAGCCATATTTTCTGGAACTGGGCCTACTGATCCTGTCTAAGCCAATCATGGCCGCTGGTGTGCCGACAACACTATATATGTAATTCCTCCATTCACCAGCAGGCGGATTGCCGGGATATGTAAAGATGACGCTCTGCTGTTATGGCCCATACTCACGGGCTACAATTGTCGCCGCAACCACGTGGCACGCGCGTGTTGCGGCGACAGGTCGCCCGTGAGTATGGTGCGCACGCCCTGAACCGTCGCTCGTTGCTGCTGTCGCCAGGCGATTGGAGCGGTCAATCGCCTGGCGACAGTTGTCACCGCAACTGTCGCTAGCCCGCGTGGGTATGCGGACTAGCGACAGCAACCTGCAGTTCAGTGCACTGTGTTTCCGGCGGGGGGGGGGGGGGGGGGGGGGGGGGAGGACGTCAGCGACAGCTTCCGTCGCATGCCTAATCCCTCTTCCGCAGTGTGTATGCGGAGGGACCTGGCGACGGGCTGTCGCCGAACTGTTGACCGCCAGCTACATTTGTAGCTGGTGTGTATGGGCCATTAGAATCCATCTTGGCGGGTCAGCTTATCACCCGAGAGCGATTGTTCATTCTAATAACTATCGATCTTTCATGTCTGTGGATAACTTCATACAAGGTTAACTGTTCATTTGTTGCCTCAACCTGTCAGAATCCTGGTTATCCTTCAGGGGGCATCTAATCTCTCCAGGCACCTTTTATCTGAGATGTTTGATGCTTCTCAATGAGGGCCGTTGTGTTGTTCAGAGACAGCGGTGCTTTGTTGTGTGCATTGTTGAATACAGTTTCCTGCTAACAGCTGCTTTGTCCTGACTGTCTGTGTGATCTGTAGCTAAAGGAGATCACAGAACTGAAACTGTGAAAATCACTGATGCTTTCCTTTATTTGACTTCTCATTGTTTCACTTCCCATTTTACAAATCCCAAGTTCATAAAGTGCGTTTTTCTCACCTGTCCCTAGAGCTATGATTACTTAGGAAATGGCGGATAGCCGGGCGGTGGTGCTGGCCTAGGCTGGGCTTCATTCATTGTCTGGTTTTTAAGGAGCTTTTTGGCATTGGTCCTAAAGGAAATTCCATTTTCCTCTTCCAATGGTTCTTCACCTAGAACTGTATTACGCCAGCATTTGTTATTTTAAACTTATATTACCCAAAGGACCCAGTTTAAATTTGCATGCACGGTAGAACTATTTGCATCTTACTTACCATCCCTATTTGACATCATCCTCTGGATGTAGCTGACCATTAAAAGGAACCCTGAGGTGATAAAACTATGGAAGCTGCCATATTTATTTCCTTTTAAACAATACCAGTTGCCTGGCAGTCCTGTTGATCTTTCTGGACAGCAGGGTCTAAATCACAAGCATGCAGCTAATCTTGTCATATTTGTCATAGACATTTGATCTGCATGCTTCTTCAGGGTCTAAGGCTAAAAGTATTAGAGGCAGAGGATCAGCAGGCCAGCCAGGGAATATGCATTATTTAAAAGGAAAGAAACAGGTCAGCCTCCAATCCCTCTCCCCTCAGGTTCCCTTTAACCTCCCTAGTACCACACACTGCTCTGTCCCCGTAAAGGGAACCAGAGGTAAGAGGGATATGAAAGCATGCAGCTAATCTTGTCAGATTTGTCAAAAATGTCAAAACGCCTAATCTGCTTCTAATACTTTAACCATAGACCCTGAATAAGCATACAGCAGAGGATCAGCAGGGTAGAGACAGGCAACTGGTATTCGTTAAAAGGAAATAAGTATGGCAACCTTCATATCTCTCACGCATCAGGTTCCCTTTAAATTTTAAATGATGCGTGAGAGATATGAAGGTTGCCATACTTATTTCCTGCTGATCCTCTGCGCCGGGCCTGTAACAGGAAGTGACACCACGTCACTTCCTGGTGGCCATCGTTGCTGGGCAACGCTCAGCGCCGCTTCACAGCGGCTCTCCGCGCAATACAGCAGGGGGGGACGGAACTACTGGAGCAGCACTATCCGGAGCAGAGCAGGTACAGGCGGCGCCACGGGAAAAAACGCGGCTTTGACGATCTCAGGATCGTCATGCCGCTGATCACGATTTCAGTTTAAAAACCGAAAATCGTTGAGGCCTTTAGTTTTTTATGTACATCAGCATTTACCCTTTGTTCTAAAAGATTTACACCATACAATCTACTTACACAAAAATAATCATAGCAGAACAGCATTCAGTTAAAGCGGACCTGAACTCAGAACTTCCTATCTGCTCTAAAAGATCCGCAACAGCATAATGACCTCTAAAGAAAAACATTTTTGTTACAGCTAATACAAATCCTGCAATACGTTTGCAGTGTGTCTACTTCCTGGTTTCATAAGCAGACATATTGTTAACGTCCTGTGCTTTCATATTAGCTTATCTGCCTTGATGACAGGGCAGGGATCATATTACAAGTTGTGATTAGACACAGATGAGGGGGCATTAGACAGGCTTAAAGGGGAACTGAAGAGAGAGGTATATGGAGGCTGTTTCCTTTTAGACAATACCAGTTGCCTGGCAGCCCTGCTGATCATCTGCCTCTAATACTATTAGCCATAGCCCCTGAACAAGCATGCAGCAGATCAGGTGTTTCAGTGGTTCAGACTTATAAGTCTGATCTGACAAGACTAGCTGCATGCTTGTTTCTGGTTTTAATCAGATACTACTGCAGAGAAATAGACCAGCAGGGCTGCCAGGCAACTGGTATTGATTAAAAGGAAATAAACAGGACAGCCTCCATATACCTCTCTCTTCAGTTCCCCTTTAAAGCGGACCCAAACCAAACTTTTTTTTTTAATTCAAAATATTTAGTTGCACCACTCTGACACATACAAAGATAAATAAACACTCCTTCAAGCCTATGTGCATTTCAGTGCATGCTTTTCACCCTCCTCTTTGCATAACTAGGGTTATACAGGTGGCAGCCATTAGCAATTCCTCCTTTGCTGGACACCATCTACTCCACCAGTTTGCTGGGTTATTTGCCGGCAATATGAAAGTAAGGGAGGGGTTTCTCCAATAAATGTAAAATATTTTATATTTGTCATCATGCAGCTGAAAAAACGATGCTATTTATTATTATAATTTAGAATAATAGATTTTATTTCTGAAATCTTGTGTTTTTAGTTTGGGTCCACTTTAACTCTCTAAATACTTTGAGGATTCATTTCTCTGTTTTTCCTTCTGTCTTGTGGAAGAGTTCAGTTTCACTTTAAAGTCAGCAATAAGCTCAGCCGTATCTAAGTTTTTCAGAAGTTTTTGTGGGAGTGGCTTACTCTGCCCGTCATACTAACAGGCAAGCTAATCCAATCAGTCTCTCAGCCTGCAACCAAGGCCAGAAACATGGATTCATTCCCGACACAGCCAGTTTTGTTTTGGCGGCTGCATTGGGAGCAGTAGAGTTTAGCAGAGGCCAATGTCTTCTGACTCCGGCTTTGCCCTGATAAGGCATAAATCGTGAACGTTGTTAGAAGATGAGAAAGTTCTCTACGTTTTGGTTGGAGTTCTTTTTTTTTTTTTTTTTTTTTTTTTTTTATTACTGAACATAATTAAAATTCTGCTAGCTTTTTCTTTTCCTCCTACACCCAGGGAATGGGCATTCAGGGATTCCGATCCATAATGAATTCCGCTTTTATAGCACTTGCTGCGGGAAATCGGCTTTCTCTGCCGGGAAACAAAAGTTACCCTGGAAGATCGCTCTCCGGGCTTCATAATTACGCGGGTTACAATGCGGCGAGCGTCTTAATGCTTTTGCCATATTTGCTCAGTCAGGCAGGGTTTCTGCAGAGGAAGCCGGAGGAGAGTTTATTAAAAAGTCGGGCCAGTGTTGGTGACCTGACACTGAACGCGAGTCGTTTAGTACTTGTCTGATCTGGTGTTATTGCAAAGCTCCCCTATTCATTGCCTGTTTGCTCAGCTGAATAAAAAGCCAGCTCTGACCCGCACACCCCACCCTCCCTCACCACAATCCCGCTATACTTTATTGTGCTTTTGTTCAGGCTAAAACCGCTTGTCAATCTTCTGCTCTGGTATAGACCGGCCGCTCTTCAGGTATAGTCTTCAGCATTCATCAAAGTCTTAGAGGAACTGTAGTGAAAATAACAATGGATAACATTGCTTATTTTTTACAATTTTCATTTATAGATTATTTGGTCAGTGTTTGCCAATTGTATAACTTTCCTGAACCTGATTTACGTTCTGAAATTTATCACTGATGGTGGCATCTTTAGTTCTGCCATCTGATCTGTACGGAATGTTAGTTTACTAAGATTTCTATACACAGGGAGCTATTGCTAGCTTGGCAGTTGGAAAAAGACATTGGCCTCAATTCACTAAGCTTATCTCCTGTCTTTAATAACGTTTCTAGAGTGATTACCATGGTGATAAGGCATGTAGTATTCAGGAAACCTTTTACCTCAGGCAAACCTAAAGTTAACTTCTGTCTTTAACTCTTCAATCCTTAAAATAACTCCAGAGTTAAAGACAGGCTGTTCATTAACTGCGAGTGAATGAAGAGATAAGATAACTCTCTCACTGTGTGGTGGTAAGTTTTCTCTTGCCTTATTATCTCCAGCATGATCTTAGTGAATTGAGGCCATTATTTCCCACAATGCAACAAGTTTCACAGACCGCGATGGTTAATATAGAACAAGGAGGTAGCACACTAATGAATAAAGCAGCCAAGGGTTTGTCCAGGGCCCAGTCCTGAAGCCCACAGAGGGTAGAGTGACAGAGGTTGTCTGTATCATACATAGGCACTCATACAAGCCAATGAGTTATTTGAAACTCCGTGGAATGGTCCAGAGGTGACATAAAATGGCCCACACTCCTTCCCTACAATCCAGGGTCTGGCGGCTGGGCTTCCTGAATACTAAAGCCCAATCTACACGATACGATTCTTTGTGCGATTTGATTATGATTCTATTCACGATCTGATTAAATTCCGTCCGAAATCGATCGTTCCCGTCGACCCATCCATGCGGAAGATTTTTCTCGTCGCCGGTGGGTCGGGAGTGCGTCCTTGGCGGCGTTCGAATGCCCGACGACCGACGCAATACAGCGGTAATACATTACCTGCTCCAGCCGGCGCGAGTCCCCTGATCTTCTTCTCCGCTTCGGGCTCCAGAGCTACACAGAACTTCCTGTCCCAGCAGGAAGTTTAAACAGTAGAGCGCCCTCTACTGTTTAAACCTCCCCTGGACAGGAAGTTCAGTAGCCGGAGCGGAGAAGACAGCGGACCAGGGGACTCGCGCCGGCCAGAGCAGGTAATGTATGCAGGGGGGGCGGGGCGGCAGCTCCACAGATTGTGATCGGTTTCAGGCTGAAATCTATTCACAATCTGTTTGCAGTAAAGGTGGCCGTACAATCCCTCTCTGATCAGAGAGGGATCTATCTGTTGGTCGAATCTGATGGCAAATCGACCAGTGTATGGCCACCTTAAGAAGCAGTTCACATTTCAGGCATTTTTAGAAAAGGCTGATGATGATTTTACCATTTTGCTAGTTCTGCTTTTGCTGGTGGTGCTGTTAGATTTGGAGTTGTATTTTCAGTGTTGTTGTTCTGCTTATCTCTAGCAGAAGTACAGATGTCGCAGGAGAGCGTTTCAGGCCCATTACTTTGCTCTAGCTTATGTTTTGCATGATGCTGCCTTATAGCTGCAGTGGGTAGGAGATAGACGTTTTAATTGGATTAAAATAGGACAGCTGCTGGTTGAAAGTAAAGTAATACAATTAGAGATATAATTACCCCTGCAGACCATCAGGCTTGTTGCAGGATGGAACATTGAATCTTCATAATGCAACAAAAGTCTTGCCTGGTTATTGGATTTCACTATATTCCAGGCAGAGGTCTCTCTCTGCGGTAATGTTCGCTGTCTAAGTCCATGTCTGCTCCACACTGAGACATCTGAATAATACATTGGATTTAAGCGAGCTGCGCCGTATACATCATAATGTACACGTGTTGCAGGAATTATAGCTCAATGGCAGATGAAATATGGAGGAGGTTGCTGTAATATTCATGTCCGAGTTATGATCTGCGTCCTGGAAGTGCGCTGCACAGGGAAGGCGGCGGGGTGGAAGCGAACAATTACTTCATATGGGCACAAGCTGTGCCGGGAGTAATAATTGGGGCTTTGCGTCCTAATGGGCAGGTATTGATCATATTGGCAGATCGGAGAGTAGGGCTCTGGCTGGATAGTGTAATAGCTCTGCCTCTGACACAGGGTTCGAATCTTGGCTCTTCCTGTTCAGTAAGCTTGCACTTATTCATTAGGAGTCCTTGGGCAAGACTTCCTAAAACAAGTGCTACTGCCTACTACCGCTCCCCTAGAGGCTGCAGCTCTGACTCTTTCAGTCCACTAGGAGAAAAGCATGATATAAATGTTCTGCCCCTCGTCTTTGTGACTCTGGAGGTTGTCTCTTTGGGCTATATTTCCCACTGAGAAACTGCAATCGTGCTTCTTTTTCCACTGAAGCAATTGTACCGCAAATCCGACGTGTTCGTTACTAGCGAAAAATCGTTTGAGCGATCAGATATTCTGATCGGATTGGTTGTAAATAATCTCTGTTGATAGGCACAATCGATTATGAACGATATATAAACAATCGTCCGATTGAATTTTCGTCTAAGTAAAATTTGGATTTTCTTGTTGGTTGTGATAGATAGGAAGCAAAGATTGGTTCGTTGATGTAGTGAACAATTTCACTTCCGATCAGAATTTCAGAATTTTTTCGCTAGAAATCGTATCGTTAGTGGCCACCTTCAGTCCCTAAGGAAACAGTTTATGGATTTTCTTTTAAACATCTGCTTGGTAACTGGGGTGGGGTCTTTGGAATGGATTGATTATATTTTTTTTTTCTTTTTAATTTTCATTCATGAGCTTTATTATGAATGTACATGGCCCCTGAATGGGGTCATGTCCATTCATTACACGTACTGTGATTGGTACGGGAAAGCCGTGCTTCCCTAACCTGCCGCTTCAAGACTGGATGCGGATACGTGTTCAGATAGACTTTAGCTGCGCGTATCTGGACGAGAATACTCCTCCAGATAGGCTGAACTGGTTAAACAGAACTCTGGGTGAAAGCAAAAATCCTGCTTCAGAAAGTATTCATTAATCTAATGTAAAATATATATGTAATAGTGTTGCCATTCCAGGAGCTAAAAAGTTGTCTGTCTCACTCATAGTTGTTTCCAACCAATGTCTCTGTTGTATTTCTGAAAGAAAAGCTGCGGCATGTCCATTGAGCAGAGCCGAGTTGTTTTTGCTCATGAGATCTTTGTGGGAGGAGGGCATGAGGCGGAGCCACTTTGATGAGGGTGGAGTGAATCCTCTCCTTCTCCAGAAGAGGATGTACTTTAGTTGCACACAACCTTGTGAATGATGACACTTTCTACCAGCACAGTGCTGACTGTAAATGATCTGCTCTGTCAGCCTTGGGTTCTTGACACATAGCGTAATGACTGGAAATGTGGAGGGGGAGGAGAGTGAAATGACTGCAAGGCTCTCATGGGAACTCTCCATTCATGTCAGTGTGCCAGCATGCACAAGTGCGTTCTAGGCTGTCACCAGCATGTAGTATCTGGGCCTGGCAAAAGATGTTAACATTTCCATAAACTATACGCAATCGTGGAAAACCACTGAAATTGCTTATTGAATATAGATACCACATGTTTAAGGATACACAAGGTAACATGATGAGATAGACATGTGTATGTACGGTTCCAAGCACACAACTAACTCTGCGATGTTCCTTTTTTCTCTGCCTGAAAGAGTTAAAAAAATCTGCATCAGGACCGGACTATGGGATTCCCTGACACTTGTGCAAAAAATGCTGCAATTACGTTCGAATTGCTATGGCAAGCGATGTGGATGGCTGCTGCATTATCCCCTATGGCAGAGTTTCCCCGCACAATTTGCCTGCAGGGAAACTGCGGATTTGGCCCAATTTTCACACTAGGAGAAACTGTCCCTTACAGCCACAAAACACTTTCCTGGCAGAAATTTGCTTCTGAGAGCAGGAAAGTGATAAAAAGGTTTAATAGTTCATAGATTTTAGCTCTGGCATCCTTCAATGCGTGTGTCATTGAGCATAGACAATAAAACAGTCAAAGCTTAAAAAGTTGCTTTAAAGGGAAGGTTCAGGGAGGGGATTAAAAAAATAAAAATAAATTTCCACTTACCTGGGGCTTCCTCCAGCCCGTGGCAGGCAGGAGGTGCCCTTGCCGCCGCTCCGCAGGCTCCCGGTGGTCTCCGGTGCCCAACCCGACCTGGCCAGGCCGGCTGCCAGGTCGGGCTCTTCTGCGCTCCATTTCCTGGCACTTCTGCGTCCCACGCCGGCGCGCTGACGTCATCGGACGTCCGCCGGGCTGTACTGCGCAGGCGCAGTAGTTCTGCACATGCGCAGTACAGCCCGGCGGACGTCCGATGACGTCAGCGCGCCGGCGTGGGACGCAGAAGTGCCAGGAAATAGAGCGCAGAAGAGCCCGACCTGGCAGCCGGCCTGGTCGGGTCGGGCACCGGAGACCACCGGGAGCCTGCGGAGCGGCAGCGAGGGCACCTCCTGCCTGCCATGGGCTGGAGGAAGCCCCAGGTAAGTGGAAATTTATTTTTATTTTTTTAATCTTCTCCCTGAACCGTCCCTTTAAAAACAAAATAAAACAAAGTGAGATGTCTTAAGTCATTTTTAGGAGGAGAATAGATACAATTGTTTATCTCATAAGTTTATTTTCACCCTGTTTTCTCTTGTTTTTCCTTTAACCGCCTTGCTGGTTATCCCGCTAGCTCTTTGCTAACTGCGTGCATATTTCGATCGCCGCTACCCGCCCCCCCCCCCCCCCTTCCAGACCCCTTGCGCAGCCTGGCCAATCAGTGCCAGGCAGCGCTGAGGGGTGGATCGGGATTTCCTCTGACGTCCCGACGGCCATGGCGGAAGCCCAGCAGGAAATCCCATTCAAAACGGGATTTCCTGCTTTCAGAGAGCGCCGGCGGCGATCAGTTTAGGTAGGGGGATGCCGCTTGTCGCTAGGCTAGCTACATGAATTTAATTCTTTTTTTTTTTTAAAGTGCTGCGCCGCCCCCTTGCCGACACAATTGGAAGGGCAAGGGGGTTAAAGAGAAAACCTAACCAAATATTGAACTTCATCCCAATCAGTAGCTGATACCCCCCCCCCTCCATGAGGAATACGCTTTTCGCAAACTGATCATCAGGGGGCTCTGTATGGCTTATATTGTGGTGAACCCGCTCCCCACAGTGTGATGTCGGGACCATGGTTCTGACATCACACTGTGGGGGCCTTTTTGGATTGTGGGAAATAACTGTTTACAATGTCAAAAAAAAGCAAGCAGCATCCCCTTCTACTGACATCACCTGCCAGCAGTAAAAATGTCACCATGTGATAAATGTCAGAGAGAAAATCAGGGAGAGCAAAGATTTTACATTGGGCAAACACTGACTAAATAATTTATACAGAATTGTTGTAAAACATTTTTTTATTACATTATTTTTACTGGAGTTCCTGGTAACCCCGAGTCAGGCTCGGGATGGAAATCCGCAGCTCTGAGCAGTAATCCCGAGTTGGATCCATCAGAGGTGTGGAATGTGCAGGGCTGCTGCAGATCTATCAAGCTGTATGATTTTTAGGGTCTGAAAGCTTGTGAAAAAATTGCACCGCTTTTGGAAAAAGAATCTGGAAATAATCATACCGCCAGGGAGGTTAAAGCACAAAAAGCTTTGCCTTTGGGTAAGTGCATACGAACACACTGAGAGGACTCTGATATTCTCTTACATGTTGTAAGTCATAACTGAAAAACCCCCATGGGGGGAACTCTTTGGAAATCTCTGACATTTGTTTTGTACTCAATAAAAACTTTTGAAACTAAAATGTACCCGAAGAAGGAATCCTACAGAGGCTTCCCACACCATCCTCCAGACCACCATTGCCGCTCGTGGATCCCTGAAAGAAATTCCACAAGAGATTGACTGCTTTCATATCCAGGCCGCACTGCTACTGCGCAGATGTGCCTGTGCTCATGTGAGTCGCGCTCATGCATAAACCGCTGAACGGCCTGGATCTTCCAGATCCAGGGCGTGCAGCGATTCAAGGCTTTCTTCTTCTAAAGGCCCATACACACGTCGGATTTTTCCAAACGACAGTCTGCACACACGCCCGATTTGGCGTGCGGACGACTGAACGACGGGACGTTCAAACGACCCGGCGTTCAGAAAAATCCGACGTGTGTATGGGCCTTTAGGTTCACTTTAAGTGGGGAATTAATTGAGCTTCTTTACGAACCTTCACCCCACCCACTGGAAGTTCATGCTTACATAGTTATGCTCTACTTTAAGGTGGCCATCAATATCTTATTTTGTATTTTATTTTTTTTAATATAAGATTTTGATCTGATTAGACTTTAGTTTTTTTTTTGTTTTTTTTTAAATTGAAAAAAGATTTGTTTCTGTTTCTTCTGTATTTGATCATTTTGTTTGAATAAACCGGAAAATTGATTTTTATCATTTTTATTTTTTTTTTCTCGAAGATGTAGACTTTCCCTTTAACGCCACATAATTAGAAAGCCAGTAATTGGAACGTCATTGGCTGCAGCCAGCTCATCCCATCAGTGGCATTGTTTGCTTTAATTTACTGCCTCCTCTCTTCTGTCTGGCATCGAGGGAGCTGGCATGACTAAATATTGTTGGGATTAGAGATCCTAAATTACCAGCGTGATATTCAGTGACATTTTGTGATGTTTCTTTGGGGACAATTAATTCTGTTGTATCTGCCGGAACGGCTCTGTACACAAGCTGCCCCCACAAGCTCCGCTACTTTGATGGCAAGCTGAGCACCCCGACTATCTCTCCCCGTCTCCGGTTATTTCTTGTCCTCATCTATTATTTACAACTCTGTGTCTTTAGTGGACGATCAAGAGCTTTTGTTGCATTATTTAAAGTGAAAAATATTGATTTTATTATGAGAAGAACCCATTTGTTTAAAACCCTGAAAGAGGGAGAAAAATCTATTATCTAACGGTGCCTCTTTGGTGACTGTGCTGGGAAATTAATATACCTCTAATTTATGAATTTGTTCCCAGGGAAGGGAGGAGGGGACATGATGTTCATTTTCTCCACTAATTTTCTTGGCATGATATATCGTAGAGAAGCTGTTGGAGCTTTAGGGCCAGTTCACACGGCCATTGTGGGTTGTTTTGCGCCATCTTAGTCGCTAGTCGATGAAATGCTGCCCATTCAAGTGAATGGCAGCGCTTATTCTGTACTTTAATCATTGCGCGAACGCTGCGTTCTTTTCTCGATGTTCTCCCGACGTTTCAGCCAATTTCGGAAGCAACATGCAGCTTCCAAGGTCGCTTAACCACCGTGACTCTAACACCCTACGTGGGAGAAAAAAAGCTGATCGCTGTAGAAAGCCATCAAATGCTTTTCTGGAAAAGCAGTTGACCGAGACCCACGCCAGATAGTCGGCCGTGTGAACCGGCCCTTAGATATGTTCTTTTGTCAACCTTTAAGAGGACCTAAATTCATCCAGTGGTGTTTCAACCGCTTTTCCCCCAAAGTCATTTAGCAATCCGCCCCACTGAACCACTAATCTGTAAATGACAAAGGTGTTTGTTCTTAACCAGCTGTCATAAGGCACTTACATTCGCCACACCTCTTGTTCCCATCCCATTCACAGTACACAGTGCTTGGCTATAGCCAAGCATCCTGTGTGTACAACATTACTCATTCCCTGCAATGTCATTCTAATATTTGTAATTACATTCACTGAAAACTTGTATACGGGGGTTAATAGTGAACAAAGCACTATTTTAAGCCCCCAGGGCATCTCAATAGCACATTTAATTTGCATGCCAACAATGTGGCTCATTAATAAAAAAATATATATATATTTAAAAGTTTATCAGAGGCCTTTATTATGCTATTTCCTCCTACTTTTGTGGCCTGCTGGACCACTGAAGTTTCAGGCAGATAAGGACTGATGTCATTATTTTATTATGCACATTTGCACAGAGCAAGCAATAAGCTTTCATCAGTGGGTTGGGTAGATTGGACACTGTACTTTAGAGTTTACAGAAGTCACAGATGCTATCTTCACACCTTCACCTGGATATTTAATGGGCAGCTAGAAGGGGAGGGGGGTGAACATAGCGGCTCCTATAGCTTTTAGAAACCAGGACAAAAAAGGTGGTGCTTGGTTCCCTTTAAGCTTTGCAAGCCTACAAGGGGCGTGTCTGGAACCAAGCGTAGGTCCTTATCAGCCCTTCAAAAATGCAGGAATGTGGAGTCGGAGTCGAAGCAATTTTTGGTACCTGGAGTCCGAGTCAGGAAAAAATGCTCCGACTCCTAAAGAATTTAAACTGTAATTAAAATAGACAATATGATAAAATGTTCTATTTCTCAGATAATAGTCATCATAAATTATTTATATATACAAAAATGAAATAAACCAATAAAAAAATTGTTACTTGTGCTGCAGTCCCCGTATTTTTAAAGTCAGATATACATATCTGATGGTGACTGTATATATGATGTGTACACAGGAATCTTTTGTATATACTTAATAACCTCTATGCTGTAAGAATAAAGCCTGATGTGTAATCGTCACTAATAGAGATGGTCAATGAGATGCAAATCTGCATTGATGCTGATTTACGCACTCTCTTTGCTCATGAAATCAAATAATTTGATATGTTTTTATAATTTGGTTTGGTGGCTACGAATTAAAGGGTATCTGAGGCAGATGAAAAGAAAAGTTTTATACATACCTGGGGCTTCCTCCAGCCCCCTTCAGGCTAATCAGTCGCTCGCTGTCCACCACCTGGATTTTCTGCTATGAGTCCCAGTAATTCAGCCAGTCAGTGCAGTCCGTCCACGTGCCGCTTCCACAGCCAGGAGCGTTCTGCACCTGCACTATAGTGCTGCGCAGGTGTAGTACGCTCCCGGCGGCGGAGTGTGTGCATGCGCACTACGCCCGACTGGCTCAAGTACCTGGACTCGTAGCAGAAGATCCAGGTGGCAGAGGAGGACAGCGAGAGACTGATTAACCTGAAGGGGGCTGGAGGAAGCCCCAGGTATGTATACAACTTTAATTTCATCTGTCTCAGGTTTACTTTGTTACACAGTAGTACTATACTCTACATATGCACTCTCCAGAGCTGCAGGGAATCCACTGAGAATGTTGTGCACATTGAACATAGAGATGTCCTCTATCACCCATAAACCTGGAATCCCCTCATTCTCCTGCAGAGTACCTGCACATCACTCTTAGGCCCCGTTCACACTTGCGGTTTTGTCAAAACCGCACCGGATGTCCGGACCGCACCGTATCCGGACCGGACCTGATCCGTACGGTTCCTATCCGGATCCGGTCCGGATCCGGTCCGTTTGCATCCGGTTTCCGTGCGGTGTGAACACGGTTGCGGTCCGGATCCGGTTTCTTAAGGAGATAACAACCTGTAAATACCTGGGGTCTGGGAGGTCAGCAGAAGGGTCTGGGGTCATTGTTGGAGACAGGTGGACGTGTGGAGACCATCCGTGGATACAGAGACTGCAGTTGGGACCATGGATCCAGGCATTTTTCGTATACCTGGGAATTCTCTGTTGTTCGCCTCCTCGTTATCAGACTTATATCAGACATGTTGCTGCCTAGAGCTCCAGCATGAAATCGCTGCTGCTCCACTCTGTGAACTCCATGTGGTCCCCATCCAAAATGCATAGGAAGTGGGGTAGAACGTCCGGTTTTTGTAGCCAGTGTGTTGTGCGCTCTCCGGTTCTCATTACTTTGTATTGGCCGGATGGTGCAGTCCGGCTCCGCCCCGGATACGGCTGCCGGAGGAGCCGGACCAAAAAATAGCGCATGTTGGAACGGACGCCGGAGTCCGGATCCGGTCCGGATCCGGTCCGGCTCCGGTCCGGCAGAACGGACGCATGTGAACGGACGCATAGGCTTTCATTGCTATTGCCGTGCGTCCGTTCCGTCCGTTCTGCAAGCGGTCCGGCTCCGGCACGGCGATTCCGGACGGCCACCGCTAATGTGAACCGGGCCTTACATGTGCCCACAGTTACATTGCCTAGGGCCTGATAGATGTTCTTTGTTCCTGTCTGTATCTTCTACAAGTACTCTTACCAAGGACTAGTTTTAGTCTATGACTAAATATATTAGAGGCAGAAGATCAGCCAAATAGCTAGGTAACTGGAATAAATATGGCAGCCTCCATGTCCCTCTCACTTCAGTTGTCTTTTAAAATTTTTAAAAAGTGTTGGCAGTTGAGATGCATTTTATATTACATACTTTCAATCAGCAAGATTGTAATATGCAAATTAGAGGAGTCGGAGTCGATGGAATCCTAAACTGAGGAGTTTGAGTCGGTGGATTTTTGTACCAACTCCACAGCCCTGAAAAAACAATCAGTCTCCAGGCTCATGGGAATCTACTATTTAAACAGTTCCAGCTCTGCTTTTCTGCTCTTTTTGTAATACAGTCCACAGCTGGATATGAAAGGTGAAATAATATTTTCTAGCGGAGGTCAGCTTTCATCTGTCGGTTTGTGTCTGGGCTAGTTCGCCAAAGAGTCAAAGTCCGTCCCACCAATGTTTTCTGGTTTCAGAGGCCGCTCTGTCGTTGCAAAACACGGTCTAATAATCCTCATTTTCTATCTTGCTTTGCCTTTGGCTCCAGCACTTGAGTAAACAGTTCATTGGTACCCAGGTTGGATGTTCACCTTGAAATGCAGCACAGGCAACATACCTGAGTCTGTGTTATTGGAGGAGGCTCCTCTGTAGGAAGCTGGATTACTTTATGTACATATCTTGCAAGGCAATGGCAGGCTTCTAATAAATTACATTTTCCCCTGGATGATTCACAGCCCAGGCTGCAACCCTGCTGCCAGGGAGTCGGGGAACAGAAATAACCCAGGGCTCAAGATCTCTAATTAGGCTAATCTGATCTAACAAAGAAACAGGAGTCTATATTAAAAACAGAAAAGGCTGTTTTGTGTGAAGATAAAGAGTTAAGCTGGTCATACGCTTACAGTGGACCTGAACTCTTGTACAGGACAGAAGGAAAACCTAGGGAAATGCACCCTGTATGTATTTAGAGAGTTAAGCCAGTCTAATTCCCCCCTCATCTGTGATTAACACAGGATGTTAACCCTATGTCTGCTTCCATGAAAGCAGGAAGTAGACACACTGCAGATTTATTGCAGGATGTGTATCAGCTGTAACGGATGTTTTTTCTTTAAATGTTATTATGCGGTTGCTTCTCTTTTAGAGCAGAGGGGAAGTTCTGAGTTCAGGTCCGCTTTAAGGCTGAGATCAGACTCTAACAACTCATCCATAGCAGATTTTTACTTTAAGTGACTTTATAGTGATTTTTTTTTGTTTGTTTTTTTTGTTTTAGTGTCCAAAAGTTTATATTTTTTTGTTCAGAAAAATATTAAATGTCACATATGAAAATTGTCATCTTTGTTCACAGCTTACAGGTAGGAGGGCAGTGGCTGCAGTGGGCATGCCCCTTTATTATTATTATTATTATTATTATTATTATTATTATTATTATTATTATTATTATTATTATTTAGTATTTTTATATTGCTGAGCTCTTACACAGCGCTGTACAGGATATATTTTCTAGTCCCTCAGAGGGGCTCACAATCTAATCCCTACCAGAGTCCTATGTCTGACTGTATTGTGTAGTGCATGTATCGTAGTCTAGGGCCAATTTAGGGGAAGCCAATTAACTCATCTGTTTTTGGGATGTGGGAGGAAACCGGAGCACCCGGAGGAAACTCACACAGACACGGAGAGAACATACCAACTCTGTGCAGATAGTGCCCTGCCTGGGATTTGAACCGGAGGACTAACTACTGTAAGTGACAGCAACGTGGGAGAAGAGTAAGGGCCGGTTCACACTCGGTGCTTTGCCCACGATCATGTTCAGCTCCGCGATTGCGATTTGCGAGCAAAATCTCGCAATTCATAGCAATTTGCTCTTGTGATTCCTATTCAATAGAATAAGAATCGCTGTGCAATCGCCCCCAAAATGCTGCATGCAACGCGTCTGCGATTAATCGCAACAGCTGCAGTGTGGATGTATCCATAGTCACTTTTGAAGATTGTGAGTGGGCACACCGTCTTCTTCAAGGTAGGGTGCTTGGTATTATGGCGTAGGCATGCCTCACAAGTAATCAATCATCAAGTATACCAGCACACTCTTTTATGGAGCCATTATATCCACAAGGTAGCCAACAATTGTTTGGGGTTCCTCGCAGGGTCCCCCTCTATCAAGGCGTGTGGATAAAGGGGGGACCCTGCGAGGCCCCCAAAACAATTGTCGGCTACCTTGTGGCTATAATGGCTCCATAAAAGCGTGTGATTTCTGGCAAAAACGGAGTGCTAGTATACTTGGTGATTGGATGTATCCATAGGGATAAATTAGTAGCAGCGCATTGGTGGTCGCCAGCGATCAGCAAAGCGCTGAAGAATCACCCTAGTGTGAACTAGCCCTAATTTATAGTGTATTTTTTTTCTGGGAGAAACATGCTTATAGAAGTATTTGTACACAAGTATTTTTAAATGTTTAAAATAGTTTTGTTATAGTGGTCGTTTCAAGAAAGAATCTGCAAAAAAAGTCGTCATTCCTTCTACTCGGCTATTTGACTCGCATGTAAAAACGCATGCAGTTTTGCAGTGGAGTTTGAACATAAACTTCCGTTTTGTGTACAGAAACTAGTGCTAATCATACATGTATTGATGATGATCCCATCTGATCTGTTCACCGTGATCAAATGTACCCCCTTCTATTGTCCCTGAATGTATCCAATCAATTCACTTTCAGTTTACTGATTGAAGGCCGGACATGTTGTAAAATCTCCATGTGAGCATTCAGGGGAGGAGTAGCGGAGGATTGATGGTCGCACAGCATTGATCAGCATGGTGCTAACGGTCCAGTCGATGCGCGATAGATTACAAAGTGTGCAGTGTGAAAGGAATCCATCACTAACTGATCAATTTCTGTCTGGGGGAAGATCGATCGCCCACCCATATTGGGCCATTATTGTAGGGTGTATTCATAGCTTAAATTCACTCAGCCTTCTAAAGTACATTATAGACAAGATAGAGAACATTTATATTACACTTTTTTCCTGGTGGGTTCTAAGCGCCAGAACTGCAGCCACTAGGATGCACTCCTATAGGCAGTTGCAGTGATAGTGAGTCTTGCCCAGGGTCTCCTTACTGAATCGCTATTCAGTCAGGTCAGACTTTTTGCGACCCCATGGCCCACAGCATGCCAGGCCCCTCTATCCTCTACTGCCTCTCAAAGCTTTTCCATGTTTGTTGCTTCCACTAAACTATATAGCCATCTCATTTTCTGCCGTCCTCTTCTCTGTTTGCCCTCCATCTTTCCCAGCATCAGGGTCTTATCCAATGAGTCCTGCCTTCTCATTACGTGTATTTCAGCTTCATCTTCAACATTGCTCCATCCAGTAAACAGTCAGGGTTAATTTCTTTAAGGATTGACTGATTGGATCTTCTTGCAGCACCGTACACTATCCATCCACTGTAACGTGTAAACACAGGCACACACTGGCAGACAGTGGCTGTTAAGGTGGCCATATGTCAGGTGACTTGGCTGGTCGATCGACCAACTGATTCGATTATTATGGAAATCTACCGTCAAAAGCATGCCCGATCGACGATTTGAACAATTTTAGCAGAATACCAGGCAACTGGTGTTTTAAAGGAAATAAATATGGCAGCTTCCAAATACCTTTCAGGTCAGTTGTCCTTTAAATGATGCACATTGCCCGTCTGTCCTGATCCTCTGCCTCCAATAATTTAAGCCATAGACCCTGAACAAGAGTGCTGATAAAATGTCTGACAAATCTGACAAGATAAGCTGCCTGTGTGCTTGTTTCAGGTGTGTGCCTTAAGGGGCACATACACTGGTCAATTTCAGCCATTGATTGATTGATTGATTCTATGGAATCGATCGATCAGAAATCTATTTTATAAAATCGATCGATTTGCGACAGACTTCGATCAATTTGATCTGACAGGATGGAAAATCTAGGTCAATCTGCTGGCAGCAGATCGATGGCCCAAAGAGTTGCATTGGATCTAATGGTCCAATAATGCATTGAGATCGATTTCCAATAGATTTCGTTCAGAAATCTATTGGAAATCTGTTCCTAGTGTGTGGCAATTTGTAAACTATTTTAACCCTGTGTCTGCTTCTTTGAATGCAGAAAGTAGACACACTGCAGATTTATAGCAGGATTTGTATCAACTGTAACAGAAATTTTCTGTAAAGTTTATTATGCTGTTGCTTATCATTTAGAACAGAGAGAATGTTCAGCGTTTGGGTCCCCTTTAATGCTGAGCTATTTTTGGTCAAAGGCTCAGATTTTTTTTAACTGGGTGTTTAGCTGAGCAAACCTTTCTTGACAGGAGAAAGTTAACCATTGGTGTGCTGTGCCTACTATGCTGTCGAACGTTATGTTTGATTGTGCTTGGAGTCGGACATTGAGGCCAGCTTATCATCTAGAGTCAATAGACCTCTTATAAGTACCTGGATAACCATCTTGGCTCTCAGTGTTAAGCCCGATCCTCTCGGCGCTGGCAGTGCCAGTGTAGATTACAACTTGTACAATGTGGGGCTTTAGCGGTACAATCCGCAGGCCCCTCCGTACAAAGCCTTGTATAGATGGGCCAATGTACAGTTTGTTGTCCGCGTTTCGGGGCATTGAGCCTCTTTTGTTGCTCATTGTCCTCCTGGCTGACACATTTGTGTCATTGAAACCATTCAGTGTGTTCAATGTGTACACTTCAGTGGCTCACTAAATACACACTCAAGGCTTGAATAGGCCTATTCTGCAGTGTTGTGTTTGATTGACAAAGAACCCTGGCTCCGGCAATGCGCTGCAGCCCTTTCACCGTGATCCAGTTAAAGAAAATTAAATGGCTAATTTATCTGCTGTCACCAGCTGCAGAATGTCCTTTTCGCTTATTTTTTAGCACGGTGGTGGGATGTCGCCTTTCCCTGGCTGGCTGGTAGCAGTTATCAAGCTCTTTCTCAAAGTCATGCTGAAAGTGAAGGAACAGACATGCTTTCCAAGACGAGCTAATCTTACAGCATAAACCAGGGCCAGACATTTGGGCCGTCAGTGTGAGCATTCATGGGTGATTTTGCAGAACAATTTTTTTTTTGCAATATCATGCAACATTTAAATAACATTTGTTAAACTATTTTTAATAAATCACGCCACCTGCAGCGATCGTTTGTTTTTGAACGTCCAACATTTCTGATTGTCATTGAGGAATGACCCTCGTTGACTTGTGCGGGTTTTGCTGCGATTGTGGAAAGTATTAACGTGAGCAGTCATTTCCGATACTTCAAACAAGGCTTACTGATTCGGCCAGATGGATCGAGCAAATGATCGTTCGTCAGTGAAAATCCCAAATCCATATAGCCGCATCTGCCTGTGGGTATGTAGCTTATAGCTGGCTTTTTTTGTTTCTCTTGTTTGTCACTAATAAACTAGTCGCTAAAAATTATGTTTTGGCTTCAAAATGGGTCAAATTGGCTTTTAATTTCCATAATAGGTTGTCCACCATGTTATTGGTATCCAGTATATACTTTTATTTTAAATTTCATTTTTATAACCAGAAACATGAGTTTTTGTTACTTAGTATTTAAAGACCGAACTCTCTAGTAGGTTAGCACTCTGGCCTTCCATCCATTGCTAGGATCCCCTATTTAAATTAAGGCCAGGGCACTGTCTCCTCAGAATTTGTATGTTCTCTCCATGTTTGTGTGGGTTTCCTCCGGGCACTCGGATTTCCTCCCACACCTCCAAAACATTAAGAATTGGCTCCCTTGCTTCCGAAACCTTCTGAGGGCTCCAAAAGGTGTAACCTTTCACTGGAAGACGGCGCTGGAATGAGGGTACGGAGAGAGGACTGGGAAGGCTCTATGAGATCCAGAGCCTTCCTTCTCAATTGGCATCTAACTTTTTTTCATGTTCGCTTTAATATTACTTTAACATAGTTTATTAATTGTATTTCGAAGATAATGCAAAATGAATGATTAGATTATGCATAACGTGTTGGTAAAATAACCCCTAAACTGGAGTCCCCCAGCATGTGAGATCCGTTCAAGTGGACCTGAACTCAGAACTCCTCTCTGCTATAAAAGATACACAACAGCATAATAACCCTTAGGGCTCGTTTCCACTATCGCGAATCTGCATGCGTCCAACGCATGCAGATCCGCACATGTAATACAAGTGGATGGGCCTGTTTCCACTGTAGCGTTGTTGAGGTGCGTTTTTTTCAGCGTGAAAAAAACGCACAAAAGAGCCAACGATTTCGCCTGCGTCGGGAATCCGTGCGAATCGCCGCTAATGTATTTAATAGTAAAAACGCATGCGTTTGTTACATGCGTTTTTACCCGCGATTTCGCGTGCGATTTCGCACCTTTTTCAATTTTATTTAGCCCTGGCAGTGTCATGGTTAATTTCGCATGGCACCCTGCCATGCGAAATCGCATGCGAAATCGCGGGTAAAAACGCATGTGGAAACGCATCCGCATGCGTTTTTACAAGCGTCGGAATGCGGCCGAAATCGCGTCGCAACAGTGGAAACAAGCCCTCAAACAAAAAACATTTCTTTGGTACAGCTGATACTAAATCCAAAAATCTGCAGTTTCTACTTCCTGATTCATGGAAGCAGACATATTGTTTCTTTCAAATGGGCTTATCTGCTGTTGCAGTCATGTGACACAGGGGGGAGATCAAATTACAATTGGTGATTAGACACAAATGAGGGGGAATTAGACAGGCTAAACTCTCTATAAATGCATACAGGGTGCATTTCTCTGTTTTCCTTCTGTCCTGTGCAAGAGTGCCAGCCTATCTGGCTGCCCTTTGATGGCCTTGCTGGTTGGAGATGTTTCCTATTCCTCCAGTCTACACAGCTAATAGTGTCTACAAAGTGATTGTGTGGTTTTCTGAGTCCTTCTAAATCCTCCCTCACCACCTTTCCTATTGGAAACCTCTGTATTTAAAAGAGTTTCTTCTCTCCCCCCCCCCCCCCCCCTTCCCTAATTGCCACAGAGCAGGTGGCATTTCCATTATTGCACATTTCATGTTCTGTTTAGCGAGCTGCTCACATTCTCAGATGTGCCGTTGCTGTTTGGACGCCACTAGAGCGAGGGAGTAAATGTGTTTACTGTCTGCACATGAGAGACAGAGCGGCTGCACTGCCCTTCCTCCTCCCAGCGGAGCTTACATGCAAGAATGACAGCAATGTTTCCTAATGGAGGATATTGTGCATGAAGAAGCATTTCAGTTGGGAAACAATACGCTTGTGTCCGTAGAGGGTTGCGCTGACAGTGGGAGCTCTGACACCCTTCTGTAGCCTTGCACAGTCTCTGGCTTGGCACCGCTGTGCAGTTTTATGGGTGTGGTGGCTGAAGGCTCCCTTAGATTGTCAACACTGTTAATTTTAGCACAATGAGTTCACGGAGCGCTCAGAAACCATTGGCTTCCTGCATTGCAGAGTAGCTGGGGGTGGTAGAAAACTCCTGTGGTTTATTCACGAGGAAAAAGTGAATTTTGCAAGAATCTGGCAGGATTTAAAGTCCGGGCCTAAGCGGAAACGAAACTTGATAAAATGTGCATCTGATATTGTCAGCATAATTAGCGTTGGGTATTTTTTGTGTGGGGGTGGAGGGGAAATGAGTTATAAAGTTTCCAATAATTTCATCAAGGTTTTCTCAATGTCTAAACTGTGACCAGGTCCTAACATAGCCCAAATGACTAGACTTCTGGCATCAGGATTGCTGTTGCTAGACTGCAAAGCATGATGGGAGCTTAGTATCTGGAGAGTCGGTGGTTGGTCTCTAATGAGTAAGAGCGGAACACCTCCTTCAGAGACCAGTATTTGTCAGTCTCTTAAAAGCCTCTTAAAACCACACCATTCCTTGGGGTGGACCGTGGAACCAGAAAACTTTATTAGAACATAGGTCCCAATGTGAAACAGCAGCTCTAGATGGGGGTTTGGCTTTCTCTCCGGGACATAAAGGAATGATTGCCTTATTACAGCTGAAATGTTTTGAGATGCTGTCAAGATAAAGATTTTTACCGAATTGCTCGGACTTGGAGGAACTTTAACAAGGATTGAACTTCATTCAGATCAGTAGCTGATGCCCCCTTTCCCATAAAGTTTTTTTTTTTTTTTTTTTTTTTTTTTTTTTTTTTTTTACCTTTTCTCAAATAGATCACCAGGAGGGCTCTGTATTGCTGATATTGTGATGAAAACCCTCCTACAGTGAGTTTGCTGTCTGTGAACCTTGTTGCATTGTGGGAAATAACATCTTTTTACAACTGCCAAGCAAGTAACCTCTCACTCTGTGCATAGAACTCTCAGTAACGAACATTCTGTACAGATCACAGAGAAGGGTTCATGTTTGTGGATGTACAGGCAGTGAAGTTCATGTTTGAGGCAGTGCAGGCAGAACAGGGGTTCGGGTTTGTGGCTGTGCAGGCAGAACAGGGGTTCGTGTTTGTGGCTGTGCAGGCAGAGAAGGGCTCGCGTTTGTGGCTGTGCAGACAGAAGGGTTCATGTTTGTGGCTGTGCAGGAAGAGAAGGGCTCGCGTTTGTGGCTGTGCAGACAGAAGGGTTCATGTTTGTGGCTGTGCAGGCAGAGAAGGGATCATGTTTGTGGCTGTGCAGGCAGAGAAGGGCTCATGTTTGTGGCTGTGCAGGCAGAGAAGGGTTCGTGTTTGTGGCTGTGCAGGCAGAGAAGGGTTCGTGTTTGTGGCTGTGCAGACAGAGAGAAGGGGTTTAATGCCTTTCTTATGCCCAGGCTGTGAAGTAGTAAAGTGCTACTTTATATATACCCTTTGAATGGGGAAAATACATGGGCAGACTAGTGTTATTGCTACTGTCTTATGTCTGCTCACCTCTCAAAGTATGTAAGAAAAATACTGTATATCAGTTTGGATAAACCAGCTTATCTGTGGGTGATATACAGCAATGTCTCTTTATGCATAGCTGACGGAGCATGGGGCAGCATTCAGATCTACCTCTTCTCGCTCCAACTTGCAGGCAACTTCTGAACTGGCCACTAGAGCTCCAGACTCATGCGATAACATGACAGGGTGCTTGGAGCTCTTGTGGCCAGTTTATAAGCTGCTGGGGTGACGTGGGTCCTGGAGCGAGGAGAGGTAGATATGCATTCATTGTATATGCATTGGGCTATTTCTTTAATCCAAAAGTCATGGTGTGGGTTTATCTGGGTCTGTGTGTGAGTATAAATCGTGCATGTCAAACTCTGGCCCGCGGGCCAAATCTGGCCCTTAGAGCCATTAAATTTGCCCCCCAAGTGCGTTCCCCACTTTGCATTGTTTGGCCCACTTTAGACCAACAGGGAAACCATTTTGGAGGTGCAGCCCTAGAAAGCCAGGGAAGACATATGGGGGAGGTAGGGGGAAAGCACTAAAAATTACGGAAATGTTTAGGCGAGGAAGGACCACTAGACAACCGGTAACTGTATAGAAGTTAAAGAGGGCATTAGACACCTAGGAACTATGATAAGGGATAAAGGTAACCAATAAATATTGAGGTTGGCCCGCGACTAAGTCCCAGTGTTCAATTTTGGCCCACCTTGTATCTGAGTTTTGACACCCCTGATATAAATGGTCTATAGGTTTGGGGGATAGTTTTTGCTCTGACGACTTACTAAACCCTCAGTCAGTTCCAAGCATAATGGATATCTGAGATATTTTCCTTTTTTTCCCCCCATTACATTAAAACCAAACTAGGGTTTCTCTTTCACAGCAGCTTTCTTTGCACCTATTGTAATATTGATGAGCATTAGTGCATTAATGATACTTTGAGAAACATTAACATTTTTAAAGGGCATTTGTGTGAAAGGCACCATTATGACCAATTAAAATAATTTGAATGCACTTTTCATACATTAATTAGTGCACAAAACCCTCATCGGCACTGGAGCGATGCAGCCCAGCCCTTAATAATGGCTTATCTCCTTTAACTCTTCACCTGCCTCTCTGGCTGACTCTGACACATAAGGCACCCAATATAAGAATAGAAGCCTGCTTGTAAAATACAGGGCTGTGGAGTCGGTACAAAAAATCATCCGACCCCCAACTCCCACTCCTCAGTTTATGAAACCTCCGACTCCAGCTAACCAAAATTGCTCCGACTCCTCGACTCAGACTCCACAGCCCTGGGATAATATCAGCTGGTTATCTTTAGCAGGCAGTGAGAATCTGGATTTTATTTTGAAATGTGGAGTGTAGAAATGACATCTGGAAGCTGATTAGTGGCGGTAGCATGGCTTCTATGGATCGATAGTTAAACAGTCGGGGGAGTAAACCAGATAAATGTCCCTTCACCAGTATGCAGATGCAGTGCTGACGGTGCTGTGCTGGTAGTAGGCTGGACATACAGCGGCCTGTTCACTGCTTGACTTGTGCTTCAGTTTTCTTTGTCTCAGTGATTCGGAATCTTTCCAAAGTATGTGATATTTGATGTCTGTAAAGGTGGCCATACTGTATATCCAGCGATTTTGGGACCCGATTGACCATCCTATTTGATCATTTTATTAAGTCGGCTGAAAATCTGTTCCATAACATGTCTGTTTGATTTTTTTCGATCGATTTTAGGAAAAAATGTTTTGAATTTATCGATCAGACATGCTGGGTAAATCTCGATCACGTAGTGATCGGGTGCGAGTCTCCTGGCCACTGTCCCTTAAAGCCTAAAATGTGCCCCGTAATGCCCGTGCACTGTAAATGGCTCATCTGTCCTGCTGGAGCAACTCCCAGTGTCCTTCCCTAGCATCCCCTGTTACAAGAAAGTGCTTGTACCACGTTGCACCAGACAGTGCATGCACCACATGGTACATCACTCGCAGTAATGGGGGTGACGGCGGAGGGCATCAAGAGGTACTCCAGTGGGACAGTGACAATCCTTAGAACATGGGCACCAAAGGGTTTGGAATGGGACATTTTTACATTGTTACAGGCAGGTGGTGTCTCTAGGCTGATTCATGATAGATTTCATGCTGAAATCAATCGGAAATCGGTCTGGTGTATGGGCAAGCAAAAAATCTCTCTAAAATTCTGTTTCATGGTTGACCTGCCCATACATTGTTAGATGTATGGGCGCCTTAAAGTCGATCCGAGATAAACTTTTACTCATTGCATAATTGTGTTCCTTTCATATAGTTTATAGGGCATTCCTCAAGCCAAATACTTTTTATTTATTTATTTTTTAAATTTATTTTAATACTCCCAATTCCCTATAAACTAAACCAGCCTTGTCTACAGCTTCTTCAGTGCCTTGGCACTCTCAGACCCATGTAGTAAAGGCTTATGGGAGCTCAGTCTGGGCAGGAGGAGGAGGTTACTAGCCAGAGATTTTAGAGGCAGAGGGGAGGAGGAGAGGGAAGTTAAATTTTCACAGGCTGAGGGGTGGAGATGCAGGCAAGCTTGCCTGTGTAAATGTGACAAGCAGAACATGGCTGCTGTCATTGTATCACAGGAAGAAGTAATCATAAACTGTTGAACCGGTTTGCAGCTAGATTTGCTGTGTAAACATCTAAACTTTAGATAAGATATATAGACAAGTTACTTGCTATAGTTAGTTTTTCATCTCCGATCCGCTTTAAGGCTTCGTTCACAATGCTGCACATGGCATCTGCATTGCCCTCTGTTGCAGTGCTGTTCCCTTGGTTTTGTTTTTTGTGTTTTTACAAAAATGTATGGAGCAATGCGTTATCGCAACGCCGTGCCACAGTGAGGACGTTAGACAGTACAATCTTTGCACTTTTAATGTCCTTGCTTATCTCACACTGTAAATGTTGCTTTATTGCACACAGCAACGGGTATAGTGGGAGAGCGAGGCCCAAGTTCACCGTCTGTGACCCAACTTTATTGAACCACACTGCCCCTAGTGGTAGTACATTGCTTTTCTTATTTTGCTCAATGGTACAGATGTATATGTGTATCCAGTAGAATGGAATTCTATTGTATTATCATTGTACATTTATATAGCATTGAATCTGCCGCAGTTCTTTATGGTGTCCATCGTCATGTCACTACCTCTCCCTCTGAGAAGCTCACAATGCAATCCCTATCGTAGTCTTTTGTCTATAACTTAGTGGCTCTGGCTACCTTGGATGTGATCAGTCATTAATATGTTGGAAACCTCCATAGGGAAGTGTTTAGAATTCTAGAAGTGGAGCCCCCCTTTAAGAATCTGCACATCTGTAGATTTTATCAAAATGTTTGTACTGTGATTGTGAAAAGTACTGAGTCATCTTTGGTGGTTCTAATTTCCATCTCCTGCTTCTCATTTGTGTTCCTGTGTGTCTCCCCCACCCGTCCAGCGCGAGGAAGGGAGCGCACATCCATCTGATTACTCATCCCACTTACCACTGCGAAGGCCTCAGCCGGTTTCCTGTTCTGGGAAAAACTAGAGTTAAAAAAACATTCTCGTGCGCTGATCAGGACAAATGTGGAATCTTGGCTGTATTTTTCCACGGCTGCCTCTTCAAATTACATTTTCTGTAAAGCCCAAGTCCTACCTGTAACTCATTTGCTGTGATATATATATTCTCTATCTATTTATACATAGATCAAACTTCTCTATTTCACAAGTCGCCACCCTGCTGCTGGCTCCACCCCCTTTTAAAACCCCAATTTTCCACTGAAAATCGTGATCAGCAGCATCCCAAATGTGCTGCTCTCGTGATTTTCACCATTTAAAAACTAATCTGTTTTTAGCAGTAATTTGCATTGAGTATTGAAAAAATAACAGGCTAACTGCAATGGAGGAAAAAAAAATCCACATGCAGAGCGTTTACGCTTGGCCAAAAGCTGAAGCGTACGGTGGAAAGGGGGACGCCAACTGTTAATCGCGGTGACCTTGAGATTGGCAAAATGTGTGTTATGATGATTGGATTGAAGCATAGACCGTGGAAAAGGGCCCTATATCTGGTATAGTAATGTGTGTACTATAGTAGTAATGTGGGCTCACAATACAAAGTAATGTGGTGGGGAAAATACATACTTGCCTAGTCAAGGACCGTTTCCATTTGTGTCGTCTGTGTGCGGCATTCTGGATACACTGAGCGTTGGCACACGAAGATGCAAACCATTTCCACAGTAGCGCCAATGTATTAAATATGGAAATATGCATGTGTTAAGTGAGAACTTGTTTGCATATACCGTAATGGAAATGAAACATAGGCATAGCATTGCTGTACATCCAAATGTGAAAGGGGTAGACTTATTTCCTGCATCTACTGGAAACGGGGTTTTAAAGAGGAACTGTAGTGAATAGGACAATGAATAAAATTGATTATTTTTACAATATTCATTTATAGATTAGTCAGTGTCTGCCCATTGTAAAATCTTACCTCACCCTGATTTACATTGTGAAATGTATCACTGGTGGTGACATCTTTAGTTCTGCCAGGTGATCTGTACGGAATGTTAGTTACGGAGAGTTCTATGCACAGAGGGAGATACGGCTTGCTTGGCAGTTGGAAAAAGCGATTTCCCACAATAAAACGAACCTCACAGAGAGCATACTGTCAGGACCTTGGTCATGATGTCACACTGTGGGAGGGGTTTCACCACAATATCAGCCATACAGATGTCCCTGATCTATTCGAGAAAGATTTCTCGTTGGAAAGAGAGGTAAAGTTCCGCTTTAAGAAGTCTGATGGTCATCCTCTTTATGTGGGACCCCTCTTCTGCTTCAGCAGTGCTAGTTCTTGAGAGAACATTTGCAGGCTGCCACCTCCAAGATGGCAGTCGTATCCTACCCTATCCTGATACATGCACTGTGGGAGTGTAGTGAGAACAACCTTGACGGATAGAGCAGCTACCCTGTGAGGGGTGCAGAAACGGGAGACTCACGAACGCCTATCTTGGATTGACATCAGTATTGAGGTAGAAGAGGGGAACCACCGACCAGACGGACACTCCGTGACAGCAAAATATATGGTCTCCTCCCCACGGTTAATTTTTTATACTTTGCTTGGAGTTGGACCTTAAACTCTAGGGGCTTGATTCACAAAGCGGTGCTAACCTAGTTAGCACGCCTAAAGACTTTTGGGCGGGATAAGCATTGCACTAAGTAGGTTAGCACCACTTTGAAGGAAAAGCGCAAAGTTTTGTGCGTGCAAAGTCCGGTGCGTGCGAAACGTCGCATAGGGTTTAATGGCTTTGCGCGCGACTTTATTTTATCACGCCTAAACTGAGTTTAGGCGTGATAATGGGCTTTTCACCAGCGTGCTAACAGTTAGCACGGCTTTGTGAATCAAGCCCTAGATGTCCTTAAAGGTTTTTACAGGGATGTGGTTGACATTGACAATGCAAGTGTGATGAATCGATAATTTCTTCACCAATCAGCCAGAATTGATCGTTTTATCATCGGGCCATATTTGTCCCATGTGTGGCTGGCTTAAGCTGTTATGCCAGTGATAACTAATATGAGCACATGAACGGTTCAAGCCAGTGTTTTCATGGCTCACGTTAATTGCAAAGCACCCAGCCTAACCAATAAGTCAGCATTTACGAGGGAGGCAGATGACTTGTGGGAGATCTATTGGGTGGTTCCCACTAACATGACAGTAGAATAAAGATCATTCATTAGCTGCTGTTGCCAAACATCATTGCCCTTAGGATAGTCATAAGGGTGTTTGCTTTCATAGCTCTACATTAATGTGCTGGATGTGTAACGAGTGAGTAGAACAGGTTGGATGAACGAGTTTAATTTCTGCTTTGGAGAAGATGCTTCATACCTGCTTGCCTGGTTGTCCTCAGATGTCTGTGACTAGATGCTATACAGTGAGTCATTGTTTGAGAGGCTGCATCTTGGAGGTCGTATCTCCATCATCCTTCGCAGCAAATATTTTTTTCTTCTTTGCTGTGTAGCTTGAGGAGCATTTACAATCTGTACTAGTTTGTGGTGTGGTCAGACCCATTTTTTTAAATGGGCCATCATGATAGAATGTTTCTGGATGAATTTTTGATGACAGCACTGCGCCATTAGTGTGAGCTTTGGGCATCCCTGGTGAGGGGCAGTGTAGGGCGTTGTGCTCTACACCACCTGATGTGTGAATGAGCCCTTTTAGGCCAGTTTATCTAATTTTTGCATTGCAGTGAGGATATGATGCCCTTGCTACATCCCACCGCATCACATAAAATGACTAACCTATGACCCTATGGCAAAGTACAGCAACAGGGTCCTGTGCATAGTCCCCCCTTCCCGCTCCAGTGCTGCAGAGGGCCATGTCAGTTCTGTTCTGATAAAGGTGGCCATACACTCGTTAGATTAGCAGCAGATAGATCAGATTTCTGATCTATCTGATGTGTTTAGGAACATTTTTAACTAGGAACAGATTTCCAATAGATTTCAGTATGAAATCTATTGAAAATCGATCTGATGGCATTTTTTTTGCCATCAGATTTCCATTAGGTCCAATGCAAAATAAGCAATCTCAACAGATCGACCTAGATTTCCCAGCATGTCAGATCGATTGAAATCGGCCGCAAATCGATCGATTGGTCAATCGATGTGCGATCGATCGGCCACTAATCGGCTCAGTGTTTGGGCACCCTAAAGGAAGCATCCAACGGAGAGAGATAAAAATACTAATCCACTTACCTGGGGCTTCCTCCAGCCCGTGGCAGGCAGGACGTGCTCTCGACGCCGCTCCGGAGGCTCCCAGTCTTCTCCGGTGGCTCAACCCACCTGGCTAGGCTGGCTTCCAGGTCGAGGTCTTGTGCGCTCCAACGTGCGTCTCACGCGGTTGCGCTGACGTCATCGGACGTCCTCCAGGCTTTACTGCGCAGGTAGAGAAGACTGGGAGCCTCCGAAGTGGCGTCGAGGGCACGGGCTGGAGGAAGCCCCAGGTAAGTGGATTAGTATTTTTATTTTCCGTGAACCCTCCCTTTAAGGCTGGCCATACACTGGTCATTGGGGCAACAGATGGATATCTCTCTGATCGGATAAAGAACTGAAATTCTATGGGGCCTTAGGCAGGTAGTCGATTTGCCCATCCGCAGTCGTTTGCGGCATTGATCTCTAGCAGATTTGAGCAAATGATCAACTGGTCTGGATATCGACAAAGAAAATAGACTAATGTATGGCCAACTTTTAGATTATAGGGTAGTTGGCTAACATCCTGTATATCGGACATTGCATGGCATGCTGGGATTTGTAGTTACAGGGATTGACAGGCTGTTGGTTTGCCAGGCCTGATGCAGACAGTTCCAGTGTGTCGTGTCTCCTTCTGTTACCCTTGTCATTGTGTGATGTCTCTCACTAGTGCATTCTCTTCCCTGTCCCAGAATATAAAGGCACTGTAAACAGGCAGAGCTGCCATGTGATCTCTAGCACAGCATCATTTGCACATAAGTGTTTAGTAAACAAGTACATTACCTCTCCTGCCCAAAGTGGAATTGGGAGTGACACTTCACTCTCACAGGCTGTGTTTTGCCAGAGGCACCTCACACTGCTGGCTCAGGGCAGCTGCGAAAACATGTGCTGCACACGGCCTGTGGGGCGGCCACCCTGTGCCTTTTCCTGTAAATACCAAAATGAGGCTCTGTAAAAAAAACTGTGGGACTTATTTATCAAAGTGGCAGTGAGCTGATTACCATATTTATAAAACTTAGTGGACCTAAGCGATGACCACTTTTGTGAGGGCCTATATATATCTCGGTAGACAATATGAAGGCTCTACAGCCACGAAATTTCAATCAATCCATTAAAAAGACCTTGTGGTAGGAGAAAAGTAACTTGAATACTGATTGTTCCTAGTGAATTCTGTCTGCCACCTTGTGTCCGTTTCCATGCAGTGAAGACCAGCAGCATGGCCACATGAACTTGACACAGAATCAGTAGCTGACTCCGCCCATATTATTACATCACTTCTCTTCATGCTGCCAGTAGCTGGTGGACAGGGAGGAATTACACAATGTGGGCAGAGGCAGCCATGCTAATGGTTGGATGGAGGGGTCAAAGTATAATACACTTTAAGGCCTAGTGCACACCAGAGCGGTTCTGCTGCGGTTTGCGATCCGCTTTCGGGTGCGGATCCGCTAGGGTAATGTATTTCAATGGGCTGGTGCACACCAGAGCGGGAGGCGTTTTGCAGAAACTCATACTCCCGGGCTGCTGCAGATTTTGGATTGCGAATGCATTTCTGCCTCAATGTTAAGTATAGGAAAAACGCAAACCGCTCTGAAAAACGGCAGTTCAGAGCGGTTTTGCAGGCGTTTTTTGTTACAGTAGCTGTTCAGTAAAAGCTTTACTGTAACAATACATGAAATCTACTACACCAAAAAACGCTTCACAAAACCGCAAAATGCTAGCTGAAACGCTACAGAAAAATAAGAAAAAGTTTCAAAATCTGCTAGCATTTTACGGATCTGCTAGCGGTTTTTGGTGTGCACCAGGCCTAACAGACAGCAGTGACTGTGAATCAGGGCTCTACTATGGTCTGAAATTTGGTTGATTTATATTTTTCTTTCTGCAGAGGGTCCATTAATCCAATAGGCAGTAAGAGCTTGATTATATGACGTCACTTGAAAACCTTTACATTGATTAGAGGCACTACATAGGATAAGGGAGACCAGGGCGTTCTCCACAGCTTGAGGTCCACCTGTTTCCGTGGGCAGCATTTTTGGATGATTGGCAAAAAGGGGCTTGTCCACACTCAGGTTTTTCCTGTGCAGAAAATGCACAGAAAAATGACAAGAACCAATGTGGGCTAATTCACACTAGAATTCAGTTTTCACATGCAAAAAAACATTGACAGCAATGTAGCATTGGCAGACAACTCGTAAAGAAAAACTGACACGGAAAACTTGAAGGCAAGTGTGGATCCAGTCTTTAAAGGACAGCCAAGGTGTCATGTGTATGTACAGTGCCTAGCACACATAACTAGGCTGTGTTCCTTTTTTTTTCTTTCTCTGACTGAAAGAGTTAAACATAAAGTATGCAAGTGACAGTCTGTCGGGACCGGGTCAGACTATAGCATAACCCTTCCTGATAAGTAATTACAGCCATAAAACACTTTCCTGTCAGTAAATGGCTTCTGAGAGCAGAAAAGAGATAAAAAGGGTCAATAGTTCATAGATTTGAGCTCTGGCATACTTCAATGAAGGGGTTATTGAACAGAGACCATGTAACAGTAAGAATGTAAAAACTAGATTTAAATATAAAATAAAACTGTGGGAGATCTTAAAAAGTCATGTTTAGGAGGACGGATACAATTATTTTTCTCATCAGTTTTTCACCTCGGATGTCCTTAAATAATGATTGCTATACCTATAAAGCAACGGTGAGCATTATATCTCTCTAGATTAGCACTTACAATCTTGACATCCGTTGAAGTGAATGGAGCGGTTGATTCCTGTATTAGGCTAATTAAGGGTAGATGATTGAAGCTTTGATCACCGCAATAAATAAAACAAAAAGCAGATCACCTTTGTAGTTATTGAGAGAAATGTAACTTCAGTTGTGAATGTTCGTGATTTGTATTGGCTGCATTGTGGAACTGAATGATCCCTTGTGAGATATGCATTGCTGTCCATGTCCCCCATAGGCACATTTCCCATTCAGTAGCCCTGTAACCAAGTCAGTGAAGAAAATGTTTTTAGTGAGTCGCACACACAACATCCCACACTACCAAACATTGTTTTAATTTGCTGTTTTTGGGCCCATTGGGTGAAAGTCTTAGCTTAGTACAGGTCTCCACTGGTCATATGGGTTCTTTAGCTATCCGCCATATTGGGTACATCTGTACAGTCTGTACAGCTTTGGTACCGCTCTGTCGCCCAGGATCAAGTCCTGAATGTGAAAACAGATCTGCCGACATCAAATGTCGAAGTGTTGGCTTTACCTGAATTCATGTTCGTTGGTTTGACGTCAACACATTTTTTGCCTCCCAATTCTGAATTTCTGTCTCATGATAGTCATGTTACTGTAGGAAGGAAGAGGTGGCCGTTTCCTGAGACCCTAAATCTGCCATCAGTGCTTTTGGCCCGGAAACAGAAGGCAGGTGTGCCTGGCATTCCAGAGAGCCAGCTGCTCTGCCTGGCAAGCTACACACTGGGCAGTCAGGACTCTGCATTCCTGCTTATCCTTTTACAGTTGTCTAAAGCAAGCTTAGTAGAGTTAAAGTACTACTCTAGACACCTTTGTCCTCTCAGTCCTATGTAGACAATCTGAGGCTGAGTGGTTTATATTTGTGTTTAATCTCCTTGATCACATTTAAAGTATGTGGTCAGGAATTCCTACACCAGTGTTGGGCGGAGATATCCAGAGCTTCAGGCTGGGATGTTACTTGGCTGTATTCTCCCTTTTTTAGTCTGAACAGCCAGATAATGCAGACAGCTAAATAGAGAGCCTCTTTGGTTTCCATTGGTTGCTCAGGTGATCATCTCCTGAATCTCCTCTCAGCAGGGACTACTGTTATGTTTGCTTACACTGAGACGATTTGGAGAAAAGGTTCTTTACTTACTTGGGGCTTTCTCCAGTGCCTTGTAATCTGTCTGCACCCTGGATGTCCATCTGGTCCCCTCAGTTGTGCCGCCTTGAAGTTCTGTGATCCAGTTGGGTTGCAGGCCACTGCGCATGTGCTGTTATGGTCTGCACGCCTCCTCCATCGCGTTCTGCGCAAGTTCAGCTACAGACTCAATGAACTGCACAGAACGGTCCAGGCCACCGGAGCACAATTGGGTGGTGCCTGGGACTGCATGTGCGTGATAGTCCGTGACTCATCTGACTTATTTATTTATTGTATTTATAAAGCGCCAACATATTACGCAGCGCTGGACATTAGTTTAGGTTACAGACAATATTTAATATGACTTAAGGGATAAGTGTCTATAGCAGTAGGAAAAAACGTCCTTTTCCTTTAACTAAATGCCCCCCTGCAGCAGCTTCCAGGTGGTGAGTTGTGCAAGTGCTGGCCCAGCTGTGCACCTCCTAGATTGTGCAGTCAGGAATGTTCTCCACATGCGCACACAATGTTTTTTCCAGGGCTGTGGAGCTGGTACAAAAATCATTTGACAACTCCGTTTATGAACGCTCCGGCTCCGGGTACCCAAAAATTGCTCCAACTCCACAGCCCTGGTTTTTCCTCTTGCTTTCAGTTCTGGTACTCTTTAATGGGGCTGGCAGCAGCACGACTGAGGGAAGCAGGATGACGGGCAAGGGAGTAGATGGACTACAGGGGGCTGGAAGAAGCCCCAGGTGTGTGTTTAAAAAAAAGTCTATTTGTCCCAGGTACACTGCTTTAAAGCGAGTGATTTTGAAACTTACACAGTATGAGCTGAGCATATAATAGACTAATTAATCAGAGATTACCTGCAGTGAAACCACATGGCTAAGTTTGGCGCAGGCGCAAGTGGAGCGGACAGTAAAATGAGCTGAGCTCCAATGTAGGACTTGATTAGGGACATGTTACCACATGTTTTGGCACTGGGATAAAGTTTATAACTTTTGGCGGGTTCTCCTAGCTGTGCGAAACAACTGTTAGCAATTAGGTGTTACGATGACCCCTAACATTATGTTGAGCGCCCCACACGATGTGGCCAGTAAGCATTTTCAACAAAAAATTTCCCAAGGCACGTTTTTGTTTGCCGCACTAATGTAATTGCTTGTAAATGGATACCTCCAGATCTCAAATCTGCTTATAGTAGAGCAATCCACTAGATATTGTCTTGCCGCAAAACAGCTTATTACAGAAGAGGTTGTCCAGATAGACTTGCCCAAACATGGGACTTTTGGAGCACTATCCCTCTGCAGACATAAAACAGAGGTTATCAAGTTAGATGTAAGCAAGTGTGGTTTATAAGCTATTGATGTTGGAGGGGTCTGTTTAGATGTTGTGCTTGGGGGGCTGTACAGTGAAAAAAGTAAGCAATTCAAATCTGACAGAACCAACAGGTTTTGGACCGGTCCATCTCCTCATGGAGGATTCTCAGGGTTTTCTTTGTTTGCCAAATTAGCAAGATACCAGCCTCCCTATTCACTTGCATGCTATTTTGGCAGTTAGACTTACCCTTATGCTATACTGATAGGGAATGTTATAACTTTTGATCTTGTACTTCACATTAAGCCTGTATTGCCTTAACCCAGGCTTTCTCAACCAGGGTTCCCTGGAACCCCAGGGTTCCTTGAGTACTCTGCAGGGGTTCCTTGGAATTTTACCCCATCGTGGGGGAAGTTTTATAAAGCACACTATAATAGGTGGTACTGTAACAAGAAGCACTAAACTGGGAGGTCAGGAGACAGTATAGTGAGTGGCAGTGTAATGGGGGTAGTGAAATAAACAGCCACACATACTTTTAAAGACCATGCGCCCTCCAAAGTAAATGCAGGGGTTCCTCGAGATCAAAACATTGTTTGCAGGGGTTCCTTGAGATCAAAAACTTATTTGCAGGGTTCCTCCAGGGTAGAAAGGCTGCCTTAACCCATCATCAACTTCAATACCGTTCTCATTTGAGATGAGTGCATTGCTTTTGACTTCAATCGGCAGAACTCGTTGTGCTGTAAATTCTTGGAATACTTTGATCTCTCTACTAGCAGAAAATATAGAAACTGAAAGCAGAAGTCCTCTGTTATTTTCTCACAGTGCCCCCTAGTGACACATGGCCATAAATACACATTACAGCAGTACTAATTAGAAGCAGGGAAATGTAATGAATAAGAATTTTTTTTTTAAAAAGTGCTAAAATAAATTGGCCTGCTGCACTTGCAAGCCTCTAAATAAACTGGCTGCTAAAGGGTTAATAAACAGTAAGGTTACATCTGAGCTCAGTGAAATGCAGCATGTATTTTGTGCAGGCTCCAAGGACCCTGCGTTGCTGGCGCGCATCCCAGGTGGACCACCAGGTTGCAGCTGAGCAACATATTATATTGTGTCTCCCCTACTCCGAATCTATTTCAGTGCGTGATTGAGAAGAAACACAGAAACGCATGCACACAATGCATAGAGCATTAACATTCAAACGCACTAGAAATCACTTCCCATCTTCCAAAAATCTGCCTATGTGCCGTGGCATGTGGTAATAGGGGCTGATCCCCAAAGCCCCACTCCTGTTACCTTTTGAAGTTTCATATGTTTTGGGTAACACTCACTTTCCAATAAAGACAAGTAAGCAAGCACTGTGTAACAGCATATGCTCCAAAATGGTTGCCCAAGTTTACTTGCTGGTTCCTTTACAGATGAACTTTAACCAAGGATTGGACTGCACTTCATTCAGTGGCTGATACCCCTTTTCCCACCAGAAAGGTTTACCTTTTCTCAAACAGATCATCAGGAAAGTATGTATGGGTTATATTGTGCTGAAACCCCTTTCACAGTGTGACCATGGTCCTGGCAGTTTGTGGTCTGTGAACCTCGATGCATTAAATGACGACTTTTTTTCAACTGCCAAGCAAACAATATCTCCCTCTGTGCATAGAATTCTCAGTAATGAACATTTCATACAGATCACCTGGCAGAACTACTGATGTCACCACCAGGGATACATTTCAGAACTCAAATCAGGGAGAGGAAAAATTTGGCAAACACTGACCACCGTAAATAATATATAAATTAACATTGTACCAAATACGCAGTTTTGTTCATTATGGGCCTGTTTCCACTAGTTCTGCACTATTATTAGTATTAATATTATTATTATTATTGTTTAGTATTTATATATCGCCAACATATTACGCAGCGCTGTACAGAGTATATTATCTTGTCACTTAACTGTCCCTCAGAGGGGCTCACAATCTAATCCCTACCATAGTCACATGTCTATGTAAGCATGTATGATGTAGTGTATGTATCGTAGTCTAGGGCCAATTTAGGGGGAAGCCAATTAACTTATCTGTATGTTTTGGGGATGTTGGAGGAAACAGGAGTGTCTTGAGGAAGCCCACACAGACACGGGGAGAACATACAAACTCCTTACAGATAGTGCCCTGGCTGGGATTTGAACCGGGGACCCAGCGCTGCAAGGCGAGCATGCTAACCACTGCATCGGTTCTGCATCAGTTTTTCTGGATCCAGATTTCTGGATGTGGCTATTTTCCCTACCGTTTCTCTTTAAATTCTTGTAATGTGTTGCCATGTGTGCAGCATCCTGTTTCAGCTGCTACCTGCGCACTTCTTTTAATGAACTTCCTTTAAACTTTGCGTCCTCGAGACAAAGGCGGTTACAGGATTATTTATAGAAAGACTTGTATTCCCACATACAAAGATTGTAGATAAGGTAAAAATAAATAGCCGTACGTTATCTACAGTCATTACAGTTCATCAACAAAACGTTCATTTTCCCCTCCTCCTGACGCCTGTGAAATTGGCAGGAATGTCATGTGTGTCCTGGTAGCGTGGGCCGGTCTCCGCTCTCCTTTATTGCAAGACATTGTAAACAGCAATATCGGCTTCCCTCTGGGCCGTTGTACTCCATGGCTGCATTAATCACGATTGGCTTCTCGGGGTTGTCATGAGTGCGGACATGCATACACAACAGCGTACAAGCCATGTTCCTGTCAGTGATGGGATACAGGGAGAGCCAGAGGACGTGGGTTGGGCGATGTGCCGTGGAATGCAGGGCCGGGCCTCCCCACACACTCATATCTCACCGAGGAGGAGTACTTGGAGGAAATGGAAACCGAGGCCTCACTCAGATATTTAACCAGTTCATGACCTGGAAGACAGCTTTCTGAGGCCTCTGCTTGGCTCCTTTCATATGCTTGAAGGCATAGGGTACATAGTGTGAAGGCTTATTCCACCCAGTTGGGATATTTTGGTCGTGAGTGGATGCCAGTGTGTTGACTCATTCCAATCCAAATTGTATCTCTCAGGGACTCCAGCAATGAGATCTTCCGCTGCTGTGCCTCTCTCTGCTCCGCCAAAAGCCGTCACCGAGCCAAGCGTGGGAGTGTCACGCCTCTCGCTACATTCCTTATAACTTACATGGAAAATCCAAGGGAGAAGGGGAGACCCCTCATTTTGGCTGCTGGTGAGCGTAGGCCAACATAGAAATTGCTGCCTTACGGCTGTTTACAGGATAAATATCAGCGATGATGAGCGCATAGTCCTATAATTTGTTTGTTGATGACCTCTGCACAGGGTTAAGGATGCATACACACATACAATTATGATTGGCCGATTTTACCACTTCCATGTAGTATGAGAGCTTACCAAACAATCTGTTCATAGTATTCAAAATCGGCACTCCTGCTACATGGAGGTGGTAAAATTGGCCAGCGATTGCCCAAGCAAAATTAGATGTGTGCACCGGGCATAAAGAGGAAGTGTAACCAAGGATTGAATTTCATCCCAATCAGTAGCTGTTGCCCCTTTTCCCATGAGAAATCTTTACCTTTTCTTGAATAGATCGTCGAGGGAAAGGGGGGGTTCACGGGCACCCTTGTCTGCTGTGCTCCAAACCTTGAAACACGCAAGAGAACCCTTAAGGGCTCGTTCCCACTGTTGCGACGCGATTTCGGCCGCATTCCGACGCTTGTAAAAACGCATGCGGATGCGTTTCCACATGCGTTTTTACCCGCGATTTCGCCTGCGATTTCGCATGGCGGGTGCCATGCGAAATTAACCATGACACTGCCAGGGCTAAATAAAATTGAAAAAGGTGCGAAATCGCACGCGAAATCGCGGGTAAAAACGCATGTAACAAACGCATGCGTTTTTACTATTAAATACATTAGCGGCGATTCGCACGGATTCCCGACGCAGGCGAAATCGTTGGCTCTTTTGTGCGTTTTTTTCACGCTGAAAAAAACGCACCTCAACAACGCTACAGTGGAAACAGGCCCATCCACTTGTATTACATGTGCGGATCTGCATGCGTTGGACGCATGCAGATTCGCGATAGTGGAAACGAGCCCTAAAGCAGGAAGCATACTTACTGGATTTGTGCACATTTTGCAGTATGCGCCGCTGTATTGCCCATTGAAGTTAATGGGACGCTCAAGCATCGCATATGTTTTGTATTCGTCCCGTTTGGTTCGTCTGTTTTTTTTATTTTTGCATTTTAGAGCACATACTGTTTTGTTTTTTGTTTTTTTGTTTTGTTTTTTTTGTTTGTTTGTTTTTTCACACGTCGTGCATTTCTAATTTCAATGTATTTAGGCCAAATCTAAAAAATTGCACATGGAAAAACATTTTAAACAAGATGACAGAGCGCTGAAAAACCCCTTCGTCACGTGACCCTAGTGTCTCCTGCCCACTGGATGTTTTCATACCGTGTCTGCGCAAGTTTCCTCCCACTTCCCAGAAACCTACAGATCAGTTGTTAATTGGCTCCCTACCTTTCCTAAAATTGGGCCTAGACTATAACAGAGATATGACTATTAGATTGTGAGCTCCTTTGAGGGACAGTTAGTGACAAGACTCTATATTCTCTGTAAGGGCTCTTTTACATCAGAGCTTGCGTTGGAGAACGCTCAAAGCATACGTTTTGTTGTATGCCTTTTACTGCGTTTTGATATGCGTTGCACTGCAGTGAGTGTGCGTTTTTAATCCGTTTTCAATCCGTTACTGCACATAGAAAAACGCAGGTAATTTTTTTTTCTTTTAGTTGTCAACTTTCTACATTGTTCCTCTGTTGCATTCTGGGACTGATTGCCTGCGTTAACGGATTAAAAACGCGCATAGTGTGCGTTTTACATTGACTAACATTGTAACGCATAAAGCTAGCGTTGGCCAAAAAACTGCGCCTGGGTGCAGTGGAACGCAACGCACAAAAAGGCTGCGTTATATGTGAAAGCTAAAATGAAAGTCTATGGACTTTCATTTCACCTTGGGTAACGCAAACTTTATCCTTTGCGTTGAAACGCAGAAAATCTGCCCTAATGTGAAAGAGCCCTAAGAGTCCTGGGGAAGATGTTTGTGCCTATATAAATACTAAATAATACTATGTGATAAATATGAGAACGATTTAACAAAACTAGTGCTGGTTGGAACATGTAGTGCAAGTGCAGAAATCCAGCACTTGCATAGAGCGACCAATCAAAATTGATCTTGACATTGGCTCCTATTTTCCTTTTTGTTTTCTTGTTCTTGCATCAGCTGAGATAAATCTGTCCCTGTGTGCAGTTTTGTGCTTGTGTTGCTGAAAGTTCCACAAGTACATTAAACGTTAAATCTTGTTGGTTGGTCTGCTTGACTTTTGCTCCAGTTTTCCTTGCACTTATATTAATAAATCAGCTTTGTATGTGTAAACGGAGTCATTAGAAACTACTTTTTAACCATAGTAACTAGTTGCTAGCGCCAGTGACTAGTTTCTAGTGCTAGAAGACTAGTTGCAGCTAATATTTGCTACAACCAGATTCCTAGTGGCTCAGTCACCCATGTGACATAACACTGCATCGGTTGGTGCTTATCCTTATCCATTGGATGACTGGAGTCCTGTCTTGGCAGCATGTGATTCAGAAGCACACTTCCTGAATGCACAGGAAGAGACTGATCCATCATGTGACCACTCAGCCTCCCAGAGAGTTTACCCAGAATCCACCTGTTCAAGTAAGAATCGCTATGGCTGCTGGAGTGTGTGAGGCTTTATATGGGCCTTCGTGTTCTGAATACAAATGAAGTACTGATTAAACTACACATTGTTAGCACTGCTGTCTGGCGCACAGATGTTCTGCAGTCTCTGTATATACTGGAGCTATTGTTTTACTTGTTTATCTTACAGATGAACAGAGAAGTCTACAGGTGGCCATACATCACCCGAACAATCAACCATCCAATTCGATTATTATAATTGAATTGGATGAAATTGGTGCTGCCAAGTGCATGCCCGACCGACAAAGCAACCAATTTTGGGACGGAAATTGGCCACACGGTCGATCGCGCAATCTGCAAGATGTCGGGCCGAAGTTGATTGGTCGGGTGCACGGCGGTATGGCGGCTGATTTGCAAACGAGTGACGAAACGACAAGGCCGCTGCCGCCGTAATGTATAATTATTACTTCTTTGTTCACGTTTCTTTCCTTGCCTCTCATAGAACTAAGACACACGGAGGAGGTTTGCTGATATCAAATGCCCCACAATATTTATCTGTGTTGTTGAGATGGGCATACACTGGTCGATAAGGCTAATAGATTATCTGATCAGAGGGGGATCTATCTGCTCCATTCCCTCCACACACTACACACAGGTTTGCAATCTTTTTCAGAATGACATCTCTGAAAATATGTGTGCACCTGTCAGGTCACCCAGTCCCCCTAACCCCCACATCCCACCCACCCAACCAGAAGTCATGTGGTGTAGTGGACACTCACCTGTCTGCTTCTCTATCACTGCCGATCCCCGGGGCGCACGTGTAATGTAATGCAGAGGGCATACACTAGGGGCACTGTGACCATTATAGGCCTCTAGTATTTGGCCTCTGAATTAAGTCGCACAGATGCCTGGGGACGCGACAGTGAAGACCGGAGCAATAGCCAATGGGGAGAGAAGAGACCCGAAAGAGAGACAGATGAGAGTAGTTTAGTTGGTCATCAAACCGAACGCCGCTAGGGAAGTGTTTCCGATCAGCTGCTTAACGACTGAAATATTTTGTCCTGAGCAAACTGTTTGCAACCATGATTTCTACCAGATTTGATCGAATGATCTAATCAGCCAGATATCCGTGAAAAAAAATTGTTACTTGTATGGCCATCTTTACTCCTCCTGCAGAGGTGTTCTCGGAGTTACAGGTCATTCCTTTCAACACCTAATAAACATTGCTTTCTCAATGAAGCTGGTGAAGGTGATAATTTAGTGTGCAGATGGTTTTCTAATAATTGCTTTTGGCATACTGACCTGCAGACGTTTAAATCAATGTCTGCCAAAACTGTGCTGGGCCTCCAGGGAATATATGAAATCTTAAAGAGAATCTGTACTCTGAAATTCTTACAATAAAAAGCATACCATTCTATTCATTATGTGCTCCTGGTCCCCTCTGTGCTGTTTCTGCCATTCTCTGCTGCAAACCTGGCTTGTAATTGCCAGTTTTAGGCAGTGTTTACAAACAAACTAACCAGCTTCTAATAGGCTCAGCTAAGCAGAGTGTGTTAGTCACACAGAGCCTGCAGGGGGTGTGTACAGCTTCTAGCTAATCACAAGCAGCCCTGCACATTCCAGTCTGACTGCCTCAGCCTGACTGTGCCGACTATAGAGAGAAGATTAGATCATATAACAGAGATAACACAGCTACTGTGCAATTAGGAAAAGCTGCAGTAAGCCAGACCACATTAGAAAAGGCATAGGAACTTATAGCATAGAAGAAATAAAGATAAACAATTTGTTACAGAGTCTCTTTAAAAGTAAAAGTTTTTGCTCCACCTGCTGGTGGAACTTGTAAAATTTTGTTGTCAAAAAAGTCCCAATTTACTGTTGCAGTTACGATCCAAAAGCAAACTCAACACTTGTTAACTTATTATTATAGATAACCTTATAGAGATAGCCTATCTTTACTATGGTGCAGTAAAACCACACTTAAAGTGGATCCGAGATGAACTTTTACTCATTGCATAATTGTGTTCCTTTCCTATTGTTTATAGGGCATTCCTCAAGCCAAATACTTTTTTGATTTTGTTTTAATACTCTAATTCCCTATAAAGTAAACAAGCCACACCCACAGGTTTTTAGAGAGCAAAGGCACTGTCAGACAGTAGCAAGGGCTCATGGGAGCTCAGTCTGGGCAGGAGAAGGAGGTGGTGTTACTAGCCATTGATTTCAGATGCAGAGGGCAGGAGAGAGGAGGAGAGGGGATTAGGTTGATGGCTCAAGATACAGATAAGCCTGCCTCTGTGTAATGTTTACAAACAACATGGCGGCTGTCATTGTATCACAGGAAGAAAGAATCATCATATTCTATTAAAGCTGTTTGCAGATAGATTTGCTGTCTAAACTTTTGATAAGATATATAGACAAGTTACTTGTTATAGTTTTTCATCTCGGATCCGCTTTAACTCTTTAATGCTGTGTACACATGATAGATGAAACTCAGCTGAGGCGGTTGATAACTGAGAGTCCGGTGTGTGTAAAGCTCCCCCCCGATGCCTCCGCCAGTGATCAGCCCGGAGGACTGACTCGGACGACCACTGACCAAAGAGCATTGTTAACCCTACTCAACCCACCCGTCCTGAGACGCAACATGTGCCACTCTGGTGGTCTTCCTCTCCTCCCCACATAGCAGCAGTACAGCCTTGGCCCTGCGAAGTCACTCAAGGAATTGAGCCCTGAACCCTGCTGGGTGACATGCCTGGGTGTAGGAAATTAACCTTCCGTCAGGGAGGTTAAGTGACCTTGGGGCACATTTGTGCAAATGCTAGATTGTCACCTGAGCGGACTTGATTACTGTAGCTTGCGTACAGGACTAATGGATCAGGACTTCATCCCTTGGATGACCGTTCAAACCTCATACGCAGGAACATGAAGTTACCCATCAGTGTTCACCCCCGGCTGGAAAAAAATGATGGGGAGAAGAAAAAGTAGCCGGGTAGTGCACAGCAGGGTAATGTAGGTCTGGTGCAACTCTACTTGCTGCATGGGAGAAGGATGAGGAGGGGAGCAGATGACTGCCGGGTGTTCCCCAAAATTATCCAGGTGGAGCACCCAGCTACAACAGCCTGGGGAGAACACTGCCCATACACTAATAGCTTTTTATCAGTGATAGGTGTTTGATTCAGTACAAACCTTTAATGATAAATCTAATAAAACTATTGTAGTGTTTGAAATATCAATCATCTATAGACTGGAAATGACTCTTTCCTTGATCAATCCTGGCATATCCTTTGCGGGCTTGCAGGCAGCACACAGGCAAGGTCGTGCAAAGCCTTGTAGTGAATAGAGTAGCAAAAAGCTTACAGCTGCAAGGTTAGATCGATACTGGACAAGATTTCTGCTGAATGGTGCAAGGTGCTAGAACAGGTGAATGATCAATATCTGGAAAATGGCGTTTACTTGATCTACCAAAAATCCAATGAGTACGTTCCATAAAGCTTTCCAGTATGACCAGATAAATAAATAAATAAAATTAAGGCTAGTTTTCTACTAGTGCGGTGCGATTCCATTGCAGAAAACGCATGAACGAATTTGCATGTGGATGCAAATTCGTACGCATTTGTGTGTGAATTTTAACCATGTCAGTGCCTGTGTGCTTTTACATCAATTTAACGCGAAAAGGTACACTAATTCGCTTGCAAAATTCACATGGCGAAAACTCATGCGATTTTTTTTTTTTTTTTTTTTTTTTTTTTTTTTTTTTTTTTTTTCTTTTCTATTAATTACATTAAATGCAATTTGCACACTAAGATCGCGGTGTGCAGATTCTGATGGCTCCACTGTGCGGATTTTTTCTGCACAGCTCAGCGCACAGAATTTTTTGCTAGTGGAAACGGGTCCTTTGACTTGCATTGGTTATGTGAATCTGCATGCAGACAATGCATGCGAATTTACGCTAGTGGAAACGGGCCCTAACGCAACAAATTAAAATAATAAATTGCTTTATATTCCCTGTAAATTAGTTATTCCGAACGTTAACCTGGATTATTTTTTTGTTTCCTTTTTCTAGATATGGCAAAATTGTTTCCACAAAAGCTATCTTGGATAAAACCACAAACAAATGTAAAGGTAAGTGTCATTAGCCATGATCTATTTTCATCTATACCCTTCTATACCCTCAGATCTTGTTTCCACTTTTCTTTTTCATTATTCTGCACACAAAAGCCCATTATATTTGACAGCCTGTATTAATCTACTGACTGGTCCTCATTAGGTGCGATTTTTTTTTTTTTTTTTTAATTTTTTTTTTATTCATTTATAATTATTATTATTTTTATTTATTTTTAATGGGGGGGTCCTATGCTTGTTATCTTATAATTGCATTGTTCTGTTGAAATTGTGCACATCTGTTCCCTCCCACATCCCAAATGCCTATAGACCAGTTAAGAGGCTTCAGACTTCACACTTAAAAAGTGCAAAACACTAGCACTTAGCGGTAGAGTATGCATGGGTGATTCTACCCCGATTAGTGCAGTAAAATCGATGTACACTTCCGTGATTCCTGCCGGAAATTATCTATTCGACCCATCTATCTGACAGGAAATTGTAAGGTGTATACCAGGCTTTATGCTTTGTTTTTGAGCCATTTAGATTGCTCGATAGATAATTTCCGACATGTCCGATCTCCGGCTGATCGTTCCGCCGCTGAATTCCACCTTGAACACAATGGAAAAAGATAAGAGAATCGCCTGCGGAATCAAGCGGGAGAATCGAGCTGTGTATTCCCAGCATTAGGCTGTGATAAGGACACTAGAGTATTATTGTGGTAGGGATTAGATTATGATCTCCTCTGAGGGAGAATTATTAGCATGAGTATTGATTCTTTAAAGCGCTGTGGAAGATTTTAGCACTATATGAATGCACAGCAATAATATGAGTGGATTTGGTTACCGTATATACTCGCATATAGGCCGACCCCCCCCAACTTTTCCATGAAAAAACAGGGAAAAATGATTGACCCCCATATAAGCCGGGGGTAGGAAATGCTGGCCGCGTGATCCCCCCCAGTGTGTCCCAGTATAGCTAGTATAGTGCCCAGTAAGGGTAGGTAGTGCCCCAGTATAGCTAGTATAGTGCCCAGTTTAGCCAGTATAGTGCCCAGTATAGGTAGGTAGTGCCCCAGTATAGCTAGTATAGTGCCCCAGTATAGCTAGTATAGTGCCCCAGTATAGCTAGTATAGTGCCCAGTTTAGCCAGTATAGTGCCCAGTTTAGGTAGGTAGTGCCCCAGTATAGCTAGTATAGTGCCCAGTATAGCTAGTATAGTGCCCCAGTATAGCTAGTATAGTGCCCCAGTATAGCTAGTATAGTGCCCAGTTTAGCTAGTATAGTTCCCAGTATAGCTAGTATAGTGCCCCAGTATAGGTAGGTAGTGCCCCAGTATAGCTAGTATAGTGCCCCAGTATAGCTAGTATAGTGCCCCAGTATAGCTAGTAAAGTGCCCAGTTTAGCTAGTAAAGTGCCCAGTTTAGCTAGTATAGTGCCCCAGTATAGGTAGGTAGTGCCCCAGTATAGGTAGGTAGTGCCCCAGTATAGCTAGTAAAGTGCCCAGTTTAGCTAGTATAGTGCCCAGTTTAGGTAGGTAGTGCCCCGGTATAGCTAGTATAGTAGGTAGTGGCCAGTATAGTGCCCTGCTCGCCCCCCCTCCCGCCGCCGCCGCTGCTATTACCTGCAGCGGCTTCTTCTTCCCCGGCGTTTCCTCTTCCCCGCTCTGCGCTCTCATGCCCGTATGAATTGAAGAGATCACAGCAGCGCGCTCGGCGCTGCTGCTGTGACGATGCAGGGGGCAGGAAAGAGCGGTTCCCCTGGTAACGGCGATACAGATCGCGCTACAGGGAGCCGCGCTCTTTCCTGCCCCCTGCATCATCACAGCAGCAGCGCCGAGTGCGCTGCTGTGATCTCTTCATACGGGCATGAGAGCGCAGAGCGGAGAAGAGGAAGCGCCGGGGAAGAGGAAGCCGCTGCAGGTAATAGCGGCGGCGGGAGGGGGTAGCGGGGGCCACGGACCACCAGGGAAGACTCGCATACAAGCCGACCCCCCCCAACTTTTGACCCCCTTTTTGGGGGTCAAAAATTCGGCTTGTATGCGAGTATATACGGTAATCTTTTGGGGACCGACGTAGGTTGAATCTACATCCAGCAGGTGGTGCTGCCGTCCTGACTGGACGTTGATTCAACGTCCGCGCTAACAAACCGTCCCGACGTGATTGTGTGCACCGGAGAGGGGAGATAAAGCTATCATATGACAGCTGACATCTCCCCTCAGTGATCAGCAGCCATCGCGTATGGCTGCTGATCATGTAAACACTACGATCACCGGCGGATCGTAGTGATCAATTTGACAGCTGCGGCGGCAGGGGGGAAATAAGAGGATCCACTCTCTTTCCTACCATTCCCACGACGATCGGCGCCCCCCTCCGTTCTGGCATCTCTGCTCCTTCTGACGTTAGCGCCGGGTCCCGGCTTGATGACTTCATCATGCCGCAACCCGGAACTGAGCGGCAGTAGGAGAAGAGGTGCCGGCCGGAGCAGAGGGATCCGCTGCGGCTCATCGCTGGAGCCTGGAAGGTGAGTGATGGCTGCTGTGTGCAGGGAGGACATCTGGCTAAAGGGGGGGGGGGGGGGGGAGACACAGCCCAGCACACCACAGGGGGGATCTGGCTGCCTGACCCCCAAACGCCCCCCCCCCCCCCCTGCAGCAAAAACGCCTGGTCCTTAAAGAGGAACTCCAGTGAAAATAATGTATTGTAAAAATGAAGCACTTTTTTTTTTTAATAATTATGTATAAATTATTTAGTCAGTGTTTTCCCATTGTAAAATCTTTTAAATCCCTGATTTACATTCTGCCATTTATTACATGGTGACATTTTTACTGTTGGCAGGTGATGTAGCTGCTGCATGCTTTTTTGGCAGTTGGAAACAGCTGTAAACAGCTATTTCCCACAATGCAACAAAGTTCACAGACAGGAAACTGCCAGGAGTACCACGGTCCTCAGTTTCTTGTGGGAGGGGTTTCACCACAATATCAGCCATACAGCGCCCCCTGATGGTCTGTTAGTGAAAAGGAATAGATTTATCATGTAAAAGGGGGTATCAGCAACTGATTGGGATAAAGTTCAATTCTTGGTCGGAGTTTCTCTTTAAGGGGGGGTTAGGCGGCCGGTCCCGAAAGGGTTAAATTGCACACCCACACAACGGCATGTTTTGATCTTAAAGAGAACCCGAGGTGGGATTTAATTATATTAGTGGGGCACAGAGGCTGGTTGTGCACACTATCACCAGCCTCTGTTGCCCTATGGTGTGCCCCCAGGACCCCCCTGCGATCTGCTGTCCCCTCCGCCGTGCTAGCGACACGCAGCGTGTCTCCAGCACAATGTTTACCTATGCGGTGTCTGTTAACGCCGCTCCCCCGCCTCCTCTGTATCGGCACTACCCGCCCGCGTCCCTTCCCTCCCGCTGATCGGGTTCTCTTTAAGGCAATAAGACATCCTCTGTATATGTCCCACATTCAGTTCCCTTTTAAGGTTCTTTCAAAATTGACAAATTTCTGGAAAGGCAAATGAAATTAGGAGTTGCATCATAGAAGCAACAAAACAAACAGTGCTTGTAAAGACAACATATCCCCGCAATAAAAATAAATGGGGCACCAGGTGTTTGTCTAAAGGCTTTACCAGGTGATGCAGAAATGCCGAGCTGAGAAGAAATTGCTGCATTTATAGGTATAGCGGGAGAACCGCCAAGCCAGCTGCAGATTGATGCTAATAAAACTTGTACCTGCAGCAAGACTAGGAGGCTGGATAATATCCTTATCTAACATGGGCCAAAATCTTCCTCCCGCACGCTATACATGTACACAGGCCGGCTTCTAGTACTTTCTAATGGTTCTCATACATGGCACAATACAAATGCTTGATTTTCCTGTTTATTTGACCAAAACGATCAAATCAAATAAAAGCTGATAAGAATCTCATTTTGATCAAGAAAATGAACGAGGGGCTTAAGAAATCTTCTTCGGTTTGCATCTCTATCAGTTAAGGTGCGTACACACACTACTAAAGAGCACGACGGGTCCGTCAGACCCTCCCGCTGGGCGGTCGTTCTCCCGACAGTAGTGCGTGTGTACAGTCTGCAGACTGATGAGGCTGTTTCTGAACAATCTGCAGATAAACTGTATATACGCACTACTGTCGGGAGAACGACCGCCCAGCGGGAGGGTCTGACGGACCCGTCGTTCTCTTTAGTAGTGCGTGTACGCACCTTAACTGATTGAGATGCAAACCGAGGAAGATTTCTTAAGCCCCTTTCACTCAAGGCAAGATAATATCACAAGATAAATCGCAAGATAGGGCTTTCGGAGGGGGGCAGCAACAGAATGGAGTAGCACAAAATAAGTAGCACAACATGACAGCAAGGGACCAGGAAGACTTTAGGGGGCTAGAAGAAGCCCAAAGTTAGCTGGCCAATATACTGTATTTCACTTAGAGGGGGTTCTAACTCTTGGCACGAAAACAAATAGGTAAAAGTTTAATTGGTTATTTGAGTTTTTTCGTCTCTGTCAGGACAAGGAGACAGCGAGCAATAACAACTTGAGAGAATCTGTCCATTGTCCTCGCTATTTTTAATATCTATCTAAAATATAGTTTCAATAGACTTTCATTACTTGATTTATGTTTAATCTGTTGAAATAATCGAGTAGTGACCACATTACCACAGAGTTCTTAGATGGCTGCAGCTATAAAACCACTATTTCGCCAATACTCTGGCAATCCTCACTATGGTATGCTGTGGCCACACTGAGGGTTGAGAAGGTTTGCAAGCTCATAGCAAACTCTTCTCAGCTGTTGTCATATCCCGGAGAACTTTGCTAAATCAGGCCGATAAGTACCCCTGAGTGAAAAAAAAACATTGCGAATGAAGCCAATGAGGGGGTAGATGACCTGCTGCTGCTGCAGGGGCGGCGATACCATAGAGGCAAAGCAAAAGGGGCGATTGCCCCAGGGACCCTGCAAAGTTTTGTCAGCATACCAGCGCACATGCCTTGGTGCGCTTCTCTGTTCGTGCTCCCTGTCTCCATCCCAACTAGCTGCGTCTTCTCCATGACCCATCGCATGTCCTTACTTAATAACATGCCCCAGGTCACTGAGGCACCCCTGCGAGGAGATGAGAGCGCACAGACTGGAGCAGCGCGCTAGGACAGGCGAGTTGGGGGGGGGGGTGCCTGATGTGTGTGGGGGCGAATTATTTTTCCTCAGGGTAGCATTGTAAGCTTAAACTAGCACTGTCCTGCTTGTTGTGTGGTGTCCTCCTGTTCCCCTGTCCTTTTCAACTAACCTGTCAGTCAAATAATCCAGAGGATTTGCCCATGGCCATGCACTAGCATATCTGACCTGGGCATGTGTGAGTTCGGAACCACTCATACTCAGTAAAAGAACAAAGATGTGGATGAGCACTTTCTTTCACAGGGCATGCATGGTTCAGAATTGCTTGTTCACCACTTATTGAACACCCGGCAGGGTGTGGGGGGAAGGGGTCTTGGAACTAGGAACGGAGAGGCCCCAAAAACAAGCAGCATTAGGAGGGTATCGGGAAAGTGTTCTTTCACCCCACTATTCTTATTTTAAGCTTTCAGCACAGTTCAGGTGTGTTACTATTTTACCCAATCAGTACTGTGCAGCCACAAATCTCGGACTGTAAGCTCTTCTCCCATTAAGACCGATATTTTCTCCCCGGTCACTGTTGCTGTTTAGCAGCATTAATCATCTGAAAGGATTACAAGTTGTGTAAATTGGCTGGACTAATTAGAAGGGGGGCAGTTTAAGCACTTCTTAATTATACTTTGGTCTCTTCATGGCTTTTATTTTTTGTTGGGTATTTTCTGTCCCTTTAATTACCAGAAAAATCTTTGTCATTCCTGACCCAGTCAATGCCTCCCCCTCCAGGCCGGTCATCACTTGAAGCCCACGCCGTAATCTGCTCCAGTGTTTAGAGTTGCTGTTACCAGAGTGACACTGGTGGGATGCAGGAGTCCTTCATACTAAGGCGTCTGGTTTCCTGCTATTTGTGTCAGTAGAATTCTCTCCCGCTAGTTTAAACGGGGAGATGGCATCACTGGAGCAGGGAAGGAATCCAGTCATATGATGCTGATTTCACCACTCACCCATGAGTAAGCAGCAAAGGACTGTTCAGAGGGTCACTGCAAAGCCACCAAGCCTCCCCCAGCAATGCTGTTCTGCTGGGAGGGAAATGACTAACAGGATTTTGCAAGCTCCATCTCTTCAGGGGAATTTCAATCCGAATCTGATTAAAAGTATCCTCCAACTTATGCCAATTATTGCATTCGATTTTCATATCTCCCTTTTATCTATGATTTGAAAAATCAAACACAAAAGTTTGCCATCTCAAATGTGGCCCACTGAGCCTTTTCTGGTAGCCACCTAAGCTTTCCACAGTTGTTAATTCCATAGGCCGTAGCTGCGGTGCTGCATGCTGGGGCCACTTTGTGTCGCTGCTCAGCCTTTCCCTTTGTTTGCTTGTAGGTTATCAGCCACCACTTTAGCAGTAACAGCCACTGATTAGCAGCTGCCACTGTGCCAGCAGCAGTAACAGCCACTGATTAGCAGCTGCCACTGTGCCAGCAGCAGTAACAGCCACTGATTAGCAGCTGCCACTGTGCCAGCAGCAGTAACAGTCCCTGATTAGCAGCTGCTAATATACCATCAGCAGTAACAACCACTGATTACAGCCACTGATTAGCAGCCACCACTATGCCAGCAGCAACAGCCATTGATCAGCAGCCGCCACTATGACAGCAGCAATTACAGACACTGATTAGCAGCCGACACTGTGACAGCAGCAATAACCAGTGAAGGGCTCACGAGTAGTTACCTACTCTAATTAGTGATTCAAATGAGGCTTAATTGCCTCAGCTGTGTGCATGGGATTATTTTGCCGTCCCAAACATTTTGCATGCGGCCTATGGGACGTGTTGAAGACTTACTACCGTGCGCTGTAGTGAGTCTTGCAACGCCTTCCATAGGCATGCAGGACGTTTGGGACTTGTAGAAGCCGGCGGAATTTTGGGTAAGTAACCCCCACATCTCCCATGCACCCAGCTGAGGCAATTAAGCCTCATTTGAATCATGAATGAGTAGGTAATTACTTGTGAGCCCATTGCTGGCAGTCGCTATGCCAGCAGCATTAACAGCCACTGATTAGCAGCTGCCACTGTGCCAGCAGCAGTAACAGCCACTGATTAGCAGCTGTCACTATGCCAGCAGCAGTACCAGCCACTGATTAGCAGCTGCCACTATGCCAGCAGCAGTAACAGCCACTGATTAGCAGCTGCCACTATGCCAGCAGCTGTAACAGCCACTGTTTAGCAGCTGCCACTGTGCTAACTGCACAGTTTATAGGTCATTTCCCGCGAAAATGTTTTATTTGTCAAAATGTCAGAGGCATAGTTTAATTATCTGCAATCAGCAAAAATTGTGTTTAATTTCGCTAGTTCAGCCCCCTAGCACTCTCAAGAACAACAATATGGCCCTTAGCCTAAAAGGTTTGTACACCCCTGATGTAGAGGGAAAAGACTTTGAAGACTAGACTGATGGAGGCAAGCATGACGCGTGTATCTGTAAAGTTTTATTTTCCAGTTCAGGTTTACTTTAAGGTATAGGTATGGATTGATGACCCTGCTGCCAACATAACCCCACCCCACCCCATGCCTGTCAGTCATTCTGCTCATAAATGTGGGTACGTAAATCATGTTATTAACCCCTTTACGCAAAGGGACTCTATTTTAGGTTTCACCATCTTTTAAATGACTACTTGAAATGTCTGTTCTAGCTTCTTAATGTCAAGTCCTGGCGAGGGTCTCATTACAGGAAACAGAAAGCACTCAGCTTTTCCTACATTACGCTGCAATCGATAATTTCCACACTAGGCTGAGTGGATGCAAACTGCTGCTGTCTTGGCTCTTGCCAGCTTTGGCTTTTGTCTGTTGTTCCTTTAGCCTCTTATAACGACAGAACGCTGACTAAAATTTTATTTGTGGATCATAAGTATAAAAGAGCAACAGAGGTCATCAACTAACCCCTGTCTGGAAATTCAAATTGGCCATCCCCTGAAGTGGACCTGTCATCCTCTGGCTCATATGTAATGCCACGACCATGAAGCGCTGATGTTTTTTAAACTGGCAAAATTCCACAGACTCAGGAAGTGGTTACCGTGCATGCTGGCTGGCAGCTTCACACGCGGTGTTGCTTTCATTTGTTAGCACAGCTTCCACTTCCTGGGTAAGGTTTGCGCAGTATAAGAATTTTCCACTCTAACCCCCACTATTAAGCATGAGCTTCCTAGGTCAGTGAAGTTTTGCATTAGAAATATTTGCTAAACACGTGTTTGGTTCCAGTGTGGAACCTGGTTTCTCTCCCCTAAAAATAAAATCTTTTGATTAGGATCCTTGTCTTCTCTGGTGGTTGGAAAAGTAAGTCTCGTTAAGCCCTGGTCTTTTCACAAGGGAATTCAGTAATACACACCAGATATGTTCAATCAGATGCAGATTGTATGACGTTAAGAATTTGTAAAGTCGAATGCAGGGCTGTGGAGTCGGAGAGTTAGAGCAATTTTTGGGTACCTGGAGTCGGAGTCGGTGGTTTCATAAACAGGGAAGTCCTAGTTGAATGATTTTTGTACCCACTTTATGGCCCTGGAAGGGCTGTGGAGTTGAGGAATATGAATCATTTTGGGTACCTGGAGTTGGTGGTTTCATCAACTTAGGAGTCAGAGTTTGAGTTGGATTATTTTTGTTCAGCTCCTGATGAGTCTTCGGACGAAACGCGTTGGGCGGGGCTAGAGGTCGGCACACCAAGGAGAGCATGCTGTTTTGATCCAGGACGCTGGAGTTTTATCTATATATGCCTTTCAATTTTATGGAAAATGTGAGTGCAATTCTTGGAATTTTTTTACGTATATTAAAGTAGTACTGCGCAATGGAAGGTTCTGTTTAGTTTTTAAGGAAGCTACAGTTGGAGGAACAGGATTTCACCTGCAAACTGCTGGGCTTATTTTGCTGTTTGTGATTGAGCAGCCAAGGCATCTGGTGAGCGCATTTTAGTTACTGCACAGGGTGCTGCACCAGGGTGAGGTGGAGGTGCCATAGAAAGTGTAAAGATATTGCACTATTGTGTGTTTTCTCTCATCATGCCCGGAGGTTCCATTGAGTGGAGGACTACAGGGTGTTTGAAGCAAGATTAAGGAGTCTCATGATCGAGTGGCTATTTACAACAAGCGCTTTTGTGCTGTTTGTGACCGAGCAGCCACATTATCTGGTGAGCGCAATCTATATACATTGGCATTGGAGTGTGCGACACCGGTGTGATGTGGGGCAGGTGGAGGTTTTAAATCTCATTACCAGACGTTATTACCCTATGTGCTGTGTTGTTTGCTTTTTTCCCTTTATGTAAAAACGACCCGAGGGCTGCTGTGCACTTTCTGGATATCTCACGGAGGAAGTGAGGAGAGGGAACTGTGTGACAACAACACCCCGGGAGACCGCAGTAGCGCCTGCACCTCTTGTGACTTAACTATTGATTTTTTCGGTGTGGCGAACCGGTATTAAATTCAGGTGGAAAAGTATTATCTGTGGGTGGAGCGCAACATCTCTAGGAACTTATATATTTTTGTACAGACTCCACAGCCCTGGCCAAATGTACTTCTTGCATATTCTGATGGGCACAGTTCCAAATTGCATACAGTTTACTTTAAATCTACATGCTGGCCAGAATTATTTACTCATTGACCATCTCTGATTAACTCTTTAACGCCGGTCGCGATTTTAACGCAATTTGCATTGTGATTCCCGTTAAACAGAATCGCATCGCAATCGCCCCCAAAGCGCTGCATGCAGCACGTTTGTGATTTATGCGAGTCCCAAATGCTGCAGTGAGAATGATCCCATAGGGATACATTAGCAGCATCGCTTTGCTGAGCGCCGGTGATTAGTAAAGCGCTGGAGAGCGCCAAACCCTATCGATTTCTAGAACCTGCTAATTTCTAAGGCCATGCATACATTATATTTGATGGCATGGAGCACAGACACACAAGGGCTTTCATTCAGTTCACTTTTATTCTGCATGTTTTCGCACCTTACCCTGCCAGCCAACAAAGAAGTACTCAATCTATTGTCTCAAATTTGCCAAGGTTTGATGCATCTTATTAATTGCTGGCAAAAGTATTTTGTAGATGAGATGTGAAAACCTACTGGTAGAAAAGGTATTTGAAACAGGATCAGGGTCCAATAGCTGAAGATAGATTGGATTCAGTGTATTTTAGACAGCTGATATAAAATCTAGTAAAATAAATACACTATTATGCTGGCAGGACTAAAAGGTTTACCATACATACTTGAGTATAAACAGAGGGTTTTTCCCCACTCTTAAAATACCCCCCCAGAGCAAAATCTTGGTCACAATCTGCACATTACCTGATGTCTAGTGGTTTCCATCTGTACCCTGACCTGATGTGTATTGACCACCCTCCTTTTCCCATACTGGGTTTTCTGGTGTCTAGTGCCCCCCCATACCGTGTTTTCTGGTGTCTAGTGCCCCCCCATACCGTGTTTTCTGGTGTCTAGTGCCCCCCATACCGTGTTTTCTGGTGTCTAGTGCGCCCCCCCCCCATACCGTGTTTTCTAGTGTCTAGTGCCCCCCCCCCCCCCCATATACCGTGTTTTCTAGTGTCTAGTGCCCTCCCCCATACAGTGTTTTCTGGTGTCTAGCGCCCCCCATACTGTGTTTTCTGATGTGTAGTGCCCCCCATACTGTTTTCTGGTGTCTAGTGCCCCCCCATACTGTTTTCTGGTGTCTAGTGCCCCCCTTCCCTTCTACCTCCCCATACTGCGTTTTCTGGTGTCTAGCGCCCCCCATACTGTTTTCTGATGTGTAGTGCCCCCCATACTGGTTTCTGGTGTCTAGTGCCCCCCCATACTGTTTTCTGGTGTCTAGTGCCCCCCTTCCCTTCTACCTCCCCATACTGCGTTTTCTGGTGTCTAGCGCCCCCATACTGTTTTCTGATGTGTAGTGCCCCCCATACTGCGTTTTCTGGTGTCTAGTGCCCCCCTTCCTCTCCCATAGCATGTTGGCTAGTGTCTAGTGCCCCCCATAGCATGTTCCGAGGTGTTTGGTGGTACGGGCTTTAGCACACTGCACTGGGTCTTCATGTCTTCCATCACGTTGGACTCGGCCTCTAGTGTTTGTAGCAGTCGTGTGACCTGCTTTCCTACTGTTGGAACACACACACACACACACACACACACACACACACACACACACACACACACACACACACACACACACACACACACACACACACACACACACACACACACACACACACACACACACACACACACACACACACACACACACACACACACACACACACACACCCCCCCCCTCTCAGAAGCATTGAGAACCCAGCAGGAGGCAGAGCCCCACCCTACTCTTCCTCTTTGGCCAGGGTTGCCCTCTAATTAGATTTATGCTGTGTTTTCTCCTAATGAAATACGTTGCAGCGTTGAACTTAGTTAATTTATGCAGCAGATGATATACTGACTGCAGCTCTGTGCATAAGGAGCATTGAGGACTCTTGCACATATGCAGCTGGCTGTAGCCAGGCCTGTGCAGAGGGACAGCTGCCACCTCTGCTTCTGCCTCTTCCCTCTACAATAAATTTTATATGTAATTAGAATCCTCTCCAGCCCAGAGATGGATGACTGAGGCTTGTATACTCAGAGCCGGATGCAGCTCCATCCAGCCATACAAAGCTGGCTGCTGTCCTTGGAGCGGGCAAGTAATTGGCTCTCTGACTTTAATTGACCATGTCAGCACGGATCCTGCAATTATTCCTGACAGTGCCTCCGTGGTGGCATCACTTCGTCACATACGTAGGCCCTCATTATGGTTGTTAGTGCTCCGAATTAGTACACTGGCACTCTTCCATTCTGAGGGGGTTTTAACCATTTGAGTGGGTGGCTATTTAGGATTCCCTGACATTTTCTAGGCCTGTCCACCCAAAATAGATAATTTGGTCATTTGTACTCCACAGCATATTATCAATCACAGGTTCCTTAAAGAGAAACAGGATTTTTTTTTCAGCTACAGTAACAAGCTTATATCAAACTGCAAATGACAAACTTCCCATTTCAGATAAGATAAGGACACTAGCCTCCCTGGTGGTATGATTCTTTCCTGATTTTAGAGTCTAAAAGCTGTACAATTTTTTTTTTTGTATGTGCTTTTAGACCCTAAAAGCAGGAAAAACACATACTGCAAAGAGATCTGCAGCAACCCTGCACAGACTCTCCTCCCCGGGATTATCATTTCCAGCAACTTTTTTTCTTTTAGCCTAAGCCTGACTCTGGGGTACCGCCAAGGAGGCTAGAGCTTCATACATACACTTCAATATAGTTGGCTGAGGCGACCGATAATGACTTTCAGCCAATAATCAAACTTGTATATTGAGGCTCGTGACTCTCGACACGCAAGCAATCCATCCAGCGTGTCTACTCGCCCCCAGCGACGAGCGATCCTATTGTCCACGCTGTTACCCAGCCCGCCATGTTACGTCACGCAAGCGCCACTCCGTCATCCCTCTGCTCCCCTGCATATCAACAGAAGGCGTCACCAGCTACACAGCTGACATGAGTCTGTGCATGCCAGCCCAGCGATGTTGCCCAAGGGGATGGGGTCCCGATCCCAATGGGCGACATCCATGAGAGCTCCGCTCTCAGCCTTTGGCCCGGATTCCCTGCCAGTGCAGAGGGCGACCTCAAGGTCATCTCTACTGTGCCTGCGCGATCGCCGCTGTCAATCAAGCTCATGTTGTCCACAGTGTACTGTGCAGGGGCAATACATTGCAGACAACGTGGATTGACAGCGGCGCTCAAGTGGGCGCACTAGAGGTGGTCGGTCTCTGCACCGCTGGGGAACCCGGGCCGGTGGCTGCGTGCGGAGCGGTCGGTGTGGGACATGTCAGCTGCAAGGGGCTGGAGAAAGCCCCGGGTAAATAGAGCTGGGGGGATTTATTTTTGGCTAATGACTCCTTTAAGACCAGAAGGTAATTGAATCCTACTCTTCCCTTTGAAGAGTTTTCACAATGATGTGAGGCTGTTATACAGGTTAACATAAGGGCAGCAGTGATATCACTTTGGCATCACAGAGAAAACCGTAAAGATGGAAACCAGCAGAAACATAATTTTCTTTTATCACATCACATTTTTCTTAAATCTGACAGTGAGCACTAAAAATGACATGATAGGGAAGCTAAATAAATTCTTATTGCATGATTTTTATTTTTTCTGTTAAGATGGAGTTTCATCCCACTTTAAAGAATATAAAGTAGCTGCCTTCGCTCCTAAAGAATCTGTTTTTTATTGACTAGGCAAGAGATGTGAAACACTTTCTGAAAGTTCATTTGAATACACAGCAGGACATGCCTAAGCTACAACAGCAAGTAGATTCTATAAGATCCTTTCATTTAACACATCCTGTAGTTTTCCTTCAAATAACTGGTTATAGGGACAGTAAGGTTTTACCCTTCATGAAGTCCCAAAACTGAAATAACAGATTTAGATTTATAAAGACTTGAACATACTGTACTCTCAGCTGAGAATCTAGCAGTCAGGAGCCGCTTTCATTGGCTCCTGATCGTGTGATCACTGTAAGCCAATGGGAGTTGCTTACATTGATGACAGGGCCAGGAGCCAATGAAATCTGCTCCTGACCAGCTCACAAGGCTCTGCCGTCATAGAGACGGGAGGGTGAGTGAGCTGCAGCAGGCAGAGTGGCAAGAATGCATGGCGGGGGTGTGAGGTGAAATATACACCCTGGCAGGTATTAGAGGATCAAAACAGGGCGTCTATTTCAATCAGCGGCACCTGTAAGCTGTTAACCAGCTTAAGCCAGCATTCGAACCCTGGTCAAAGGCTCAAATCCTACATCAAAGGCCTTACCAGTACACTATCCAGCTGATATTGCAACAATATACACAGTTACCCATAGTGCACCTGAATCCTCATTTAATAGACATGTGTTTTTGACTGTTAGTTGTTGCCCGTTGCAGAAACCAGCAGTAGTAGCCAATCGTGTTGGGGTTGCACCAACCTTGATAACTTATTCCAATACTGATACTGCTCAAATGTAGATCAGTAAGCCCCATACACACACTCAACAGTGGTCTTTTATGCAGCACAATTATCAAACAACTTTTGTTGTGAAACAAGTTGAACAACCCAAGAAAAGTTGCTTGCTATTGTTCAAAGAACTGTTGAAGGTAGCCCCACACCATGCAATCTGGCTGTACAATCAATTACCAATTTTACCACTTTCATGTGTAGTATAAGAGACTAACTGAAAAATATATCCAAGTCAAAGTTATCTATTGCTGTTACAGTGTACTACATGGATGTTGGTAAGCTTGTATAAAAATTGTACCGTCAGATTGCGTGTTGTGTGGCCACCTTAAGGGGCCCATACACTTATACTATTTCCCGCCGATCTACAGCAGATTCGATCACTGTGATCGAATCTGCTGTGAAATTGTTGCGCAAACCGTCCGAAATCGATCGTTCCCATCGATGTGTCCGCGCGGAAGATGTCGCTCGATCGCCGGCAGGTCGGGAGTGCGACGATAGCGGCATTCAAATGTCCGACGACCGACGCTAGCGACAATACATTACCTGATCCGGCCTTGACGTATCCCCGCTGTCCCCGCTGTTCCTTCTCCGCTGGCCTCCGGCAGGCTTCACTTCTCCCTCTACTGTTTAAACTTCCCCGGACAGAAAGTAAAGTGAAGCCGGCGCCCAGAGCGGAGAAGAAGACAGCGGAGACCGGGGGACTCGCACCGGCCGGATCAGGTAATTATGCAGGGGGGGGGGGGGGGGGGGCTCCACAGATTGTGAATCGGTTGCATAGTGAAATTGGTTCAAAATCTGTTTGCAGGTAAGCAGTCAATCCAGCAGTTGGGTTGATGGCTTATCAGTCTTATCAGTTGTGTGAACAATAGAAAGCAACTTTTTTTTTTTTTTTTGGTTCAACTTGTTTCACAACAAAACTTGTTTGACAATTATGCTGCATAAAAGACCGCTGTTGAGCGTGTGTATGGGGCTACTTGCCCACTCCTCATCCTGCTTAGTTTCCCAATTGTCAGGAATAAGCTGGTTGGGTTGGAGAGTAGGAATACTTTCCTCAAATTCTGGTGCATAATGTGCATCGGGCTCATCACCCTCATCCTGTTTCTTATGTGATCTGTCATTGTCAGTAGCAACAGCTGTAGGAGGGGCTGGCACTGGATTATTTGCATCATATGGCTATGGTTTTAAAGCAGATTCACAGTTAGGATAGAGAACTTTTTTTTTTTTTTACTGAGGGCCCGTTTCCACTAGAGCGAATCTGCATGAGTTTCCTGCATGCAGATTCGCATAGACAATACAAGTGGATGGTGCTGTTTCCACTTGTCAGGATTTCTGAGCGTTTTTCTGTGCAGAAAAAATCTGCACGGCAGAGCCATCAGATTTCGCATACCGCTATGCGATTCGCATACAATGTATTTGCGCTTTTGGTATGCGAATTTTCATGCGAATTTGTATACGATTTTGCATAAAAACAATGGAAAAGTACACAGGCACTGCCATGGTTAAATTCGCATAGTCATCCATGCGAAATCGTATGCAAATTCGCATGAAAATTCGCATACAACCGCATGCAAAATTAGCATCTGCATGCAATTTTTTTCCACTGCGTTTCCCACCGCACAAGTGGAAACGGGCCTTTTTTCTTCTTTGAAAATCCAGCAGTTTTAGTAGCACAGAAGGCAGTCCATGTGATGGAAATAAATGTTAGCCTCTACAGTATATCCCTCTCTTCAGTTGTCCTTCAAGAGTGATGCATGAAGGCAAAAGTTGTATAAGGTGAATGGGCCCTTACCCTGCAAGTATGTTTTTTTTTTTTTTGGGGCTTTCATAAGACACCATTAACAAAAACCTCAGTAGAATATGTAAATACCATGCAGATAGTGTGTGATCTGATAACTCTAGTGCTACAAGGCAAGGGTGCCAGCTACGTAGCCACCAGGTTTATTTTGCAGGTGATTGTGCTCTATACCTCGAGGAGTCGGCGCAGTTTTGGGTACCTGGAGTCATTCAGTCAGTGGTTTCATAAAGTAGTCAGATGATTTTTGTACTGACTTCACAGCCCCAATATCTTCTCTGTTCTCCACAGTTCTTCCTTTGAGATCCTCAGTTTGCTTTTGCTCTGTTTATATTTTGTTTCTTGTCTTATTTCAGATAATGGATTTTATATATGTAGTACCTTATTTCTCCCTATTGTGCTCTCTCCTCACCGCTAATCGCTTACCCCTCCACCCACCGAACTCCTCATCCTCCCCCCCCCCCCCCTCCCCCCCTTCATGATTTCTCCTGTTCACTGAGCAAACCTGTTGGCATTGTTTTTGTAGTCTGTTCAGAGAAGCCGCCTCCTTTTGATAAGTGTATAAATTGTCATGTTTATGATCTGCAGGTTATGGATTTGTAGACTTTGACAGCCCGGCAGCTGCTCAGAAAGCCGTCTCCGCGCTGAAGGCTACTGGAGTCCAAGCACAGATGGCAAAGGTACCTGTCAATAACGGCTGACATCTCTCCTGGCTGGGAGGAGTCAGGGGATGCAGTTCCCGCTGTTCCCATGTGTTTCATTGTGTCTTGATGCTGATGAAGTGTTACCACATTAAGTGTAAACAGGACAGTATTTTCCATCAATGACTACAGGAAAGAAAAACAAAGCTTCATGCGCATGGCATGGAATAGTCTTCCCCCCCCCCCCCCCCCCCTGAAAAAAATATATAGACCGTGTTTATCTCATTGACCATCCCTAGTGGGGTGAGATGGAATTTTCCTGGTGCGTGTTTTAAAAGGAAAACTTGTTTTTGATCACAATATAATTGTTTGGTTTGCATTCATCTAGAAACAGCATCAATGGAACTTGTAATCCATAGCACAGTTTCTCCAAACTTTACTCTGAATATTATATGATCTAGTGCAGTGATGGCTAACCTTGGCACTCCAGCTGTGACAAAACTACAAATCCCATCATGCCTCTGCCTCCTCGAGTTATGCTTAGAGCTGACAGTATTGCAATGCCTCATGGGACTTGTAGTTTTACCACAGCTGGAGTGCCAAGGTTAGCCATCACTGATCTAGTTTATAGGCGACGAACAGCCTGTATTTTTGTTTACAGATTCGCTTCAAGTTGCAGTACCCAGTTCGATGTGCAGGTGGGGCTGAAGTTAAAATTTGAAATTGCAGCTCCTGATCTATATCAGGGCTGGAATCCACAATTTTTTTTTTTTTTTTTTTTTTTTTTTTTATGAGCGTTGAGAGGTTTTCAAAACACTAGAAATTTCCCTAAATGCTCAGCCAATGTTAATGGATGGGCCAAATTCCACTGAAGCGTTTGCGATTACCAAAATCACAAACGCAGGACATGCAGCATGTTTGAGCGTCAGCGTTTTGCATTAGCGTTTCTGAAATGTAAAGTATATAAACGCTGGCGTAATCGCTCATGAATTCCTTTACAGAGCGATTTGCTAACTTTTTAAAATTACTGTACACTGTAAAAAAAATTAAATCAATTGAAAGGACCAATCGGCATTAAAAACGCTAATTGCAAATCGCTACACAATCGCTGGCAAAAAGCTTACACTTTTAAAATCGATATCAAAATCGCCAGAAAACGCTCATGAAATTGCTTACAAAACGCTCATTAAAACCGCTAGCGATTCCGATTAGCGATATTGCTTTGTAGTGGGTTCCAGGCCTCAAATAGGTTAGCAGAGACTAGGGATGGTGAATGATATGCAAATAATTTTAAGTTGATTCAGCATTATGGAAATTTTGTATGCAAATGTATGCAGCTTGAAAATGGACCAATCAAATCCTCCTGAGGTAAAATTTGTTCCCTTTTTCAAGCTGCATAAATTTGCATACAAAATTTGTATGATCCTGCATCAACTTGAAATTATTTGCATCTCATAGTGGCGACCTCCATGTAGCAAGAGGAGGGTACTTTGCAGTAGATATTGCATGAGGAAGGAACAGTCACAAAGCATCTAGAATGGATCGGCGTTGATCAAAAATCAGTTACACTGCTAATCTGCTAGTATTGGTCTGCTCAATGCAGCACAAAGCAATGGACTGATTGTACAATAAATGGAAACTTCCCACTGGTTACCACTGGTTATAGTTCATACATTGGATTGATCAGAAGTTCATCAGTTACCAATAAATACTGTATTTTTTGGACTATAAGACTCGCTTTTTCTCCCCCAAAAGTGGGGGGGAAAAGTCACTGCATCTTATAGTCTAAATGCAGGGAGTTCCTGACTTGTGAACGTCTGCCAGTACGAACCTCCAATCGAATGCAATGTCGGGGACTCCCTGTACTGCGCCCATGCAGAGGAGGACACAGGGAGACAAACGGAGGACACAGGGGGACACAGAGGGGCATAGAGGAGGACACAAGAGGTACAAAGGGGAGCATAATCCACAAGGTGCCCCTTCACCATGGATGCACCAGGTTTAGTATATATACTTTTCCCCCTGGTTTTTGTCCTCTAAACCTAGGTGCGTCTTATGGTCAGGAGCATCTTATAGTCCGAAAAATACGGTACATTTAAAGAGAACCTGATGTAAGAGGCATATGGAGGCTGTGATATTTATTCCTTTTAAACAATATTAGTTGCCTGGCAGCACTGCTGATCTTTCTGGCTTCAGTAGTGTCTGAATCACACACCTGAAACGAGCATGAAGCTAATCTTGTCAGATTTTTGTCAGAGCACCTGATCTGCATGCTTGTTCAGTGTCTATGGCTAAAAGTATTCAATTCAGAGGATCAGCAGGACAGCTCATTTGCATTGTCGAAAATTTAAATAAATCTGTCAACCTCCATATCCTGCTCACTTAAAGGGGCACTGTAGTAACATATAGTCGGATGCAGTAAATTATTAAAGATATCCACTTTTATGGCATTTTTCCTAGTTTAGTATCAGGAACACTTCCTATACCTATATATTGCTGTATATTGGTATGCCAACGCTATTTAGCTATAGAGAATTCTCCTCCTAGAGCATTCTAGGGGAAACTAGGTATTGGATTTCTCAGTAAAGAAACATTCAGCAGAGCTTCACCTGACAGAACTAAAAATCATGTTGCCACCTGTGATAAATTTCAAGATTTTACAGTGATCAATGGCTGACTAATTTATCACTGAATATTGTAAAAAATATGACCAATTTTATTCTTTGCATTATTTTCACTACAGTTCCCTTTTTAAGGCTGATTTTGATCAAATTCAGAAAAAGAATTGACCCCTGTATGGCCACCTTTACTTTGATCTTTATCTTACCCCGACGTGCGCAGCCATCTTCACTACACACCTAAATCAATGCCATGAAAGGAGCGTCCTCCATCCACCTCCTTCTCACACTCGCTGGGAAAATATCAGCACAATGGTTTCATATCTCTCAGCGCTTTGATCTGAGTTTGCCGCCTGCACGGCTGAATCCTCGGATGGGTCTCAAACTGTTAACTGCGCATTAGATGCATCCTTGGAGATGGGCCAGGCCCGTGAAAGAGAGGAGCCATATGTAAAACACTGGAAGCTGAGGCTTAGACATCTATAAACATAAACAGGAATCTGGGCAGATGTGAGCTTTTGCATTGAGCATATTAAAGCCTACACCGTCCCAGAGATTTACACCCTCCACCTGGGCATTATAAATCAGGAGCTGGCGTGCTGGACGGCAGCCTAGGCCCCGCTAGGGAAGCAGGCTGAGGTTGTGGTGTGTGTCGGCTGGGGGCAGGAAGACATGTGCCAAGCTGTCCATCTGCATAGCACGCTGCAAGCCAGGAAGGATCTCTGTCACCCCCATGTGTAGCTCTGTGTGATCTATCGCTGCTTTGCTCATCTCTGTGTTTCTCTGCTGCCAAAAAACATATGGGAGACGCTCGATGTGTATTTCTCTGATGTTTTATATTCAAATGTGATTTAGTAGGAGCTGCCATATAGAGAGAGTCTGGGGAAAAATGTGCTTTCTGCTGCATAGCTGCAGGGCTGCCATGTTTAAAATATATGGAGTGTCCCAGTGTTCTCTACCTCTGCTTCCTTCTTCCACCGCATAATGCTAATAGAATTTTGATTGGAAATGTTACTCTATGCTGAAACAAGCTTTCTGTCTTTGTGATTGGCTTGCAGGGAACAGGAAGTGCAACGCATTCTAAATTTCTCCTAGCGATTAAAGGGAACCTGAAGTGAGAGGTATACAGAGCCTGCCATATTTATTTACTTTTAAACAATGCCAGTTGCCTGTCAGCCCTACTGATCACTTTGGTTGCAGTAATGTCTGAATCACATACCTGAAACAAGCATGCAGTCAGTCCAGTCAGAAATGCTTGATCTGCTGCATGCTTGTTCAGGGTCTATGACTAAAATTTTTAGAGGGAGAAGATCAGCAGGACTGCCAGGCAACTGGTATTGTTTACAAGGAAATACATATAGCAGCCTCCATATCCTTCTCACTTCAGGTTCTCTTTAAAGCAGGAGGATTAGCCATACTATGCCAAGGACAAAAACACACACAAGTAGACAAATACTTAATCGACTTGCATAACACATCTATTGTACTGTCCACCTTTTTGATTTCAGTGAATTTTATAAAGTAAATGAAGAGAATTTAGTTCCTAATGGGAACCATGTATTTTGCCCACAGTTTGAGGCTAAATCCTGATGTCATTTCTTCCCTTAACTTTTTTTTTTCTTTTCTCCTCCAATCGCTGAGTCACCTCAGCCTTGCTTGTAAACACAAGTGAGCAGAGGATCATGTTTCAGCTAGGCAGGGAAATAAAGGGAAGAGGAGGGATATATTATAGATAAAAATAACCCCCTCCCCAGCATGCAACTGAATAACAATGACTATTAATATACTCAGACCAGTTGCTGTTGAAATTTGATTGTCATGGTGACAATCCCGTTTTAAGTTACAAACATAAATTCCTGTTACCGAAAAAAAAAAAACCTGCAATCGCTTGTGTGAAGCGGGCCTAACTTACAATCCTGCAAATCTGATTGCATGATCGCATTTGAGGAAAATATTGTACTGTTAATGGGCACATTAAGATTAACCAATCAGAATCCTTGATCCAGGGATCTGCTTAAGTTTTCCTTGCGCTGGTTTTAGTAAATCTGCCCCTGTGTAGTGTATTAGAATGCAAGTGTGAATGGGTCTTTATTGCAAACTGGAGCAGAATTCATATGAAATGTCTGAACTGACGCTGTGGGATCTGCTGTCTGCCTTTGTACTGTTCATCTCTGTTGTTGTGGATGTGCTGCAGCCTGTGACATCATTCCCTTAATGAATTTCTAGAAGAAGAAAAAGTTGCTTCATTTTATTTCTTCAGAAAATGAGTCAGGAGTTAATTAGCTGTGCAGTCTCTCATCCCCAGAGAATTATGAAGCCGCATGGCTGACTCAGTCGGGGTGCACTGCTGGAGTACTGCAAATAAAGTTACAGGAAGAAGCCACACTTTTGACTCTTCAGAACTGCAACATCCTCAGTGTTCTCCCCAGAATTTTTTTCCAGCCGGGTGGCTTGAAAAAGTATCTGGGTGGGGGAATGCAGGGCTGGCACAACTCTGCTTACAGCGTAGGAGGATGAGGAGGTGAGCCGATGACAGCCGGGTGCTCATCAAAATTAGCTGGGTGTAGCACCCGGCTAAAAGAGCCTGGGGAGAACACTGATCCTGTATGGCACTTTGGTGTAATAACTCTTGCTTGGCACGTTCATTCAAGGAAAGAGAGTTTTACAGTTAGCATTTCTAACTTGTATGAATTCTTAAGCTGGCTGAACACATCTATTTTTTCTGATCTATTTGTGCCTAAATCTGCCAGACATATGTTGTTCCAACATATCCGATGGAGTCGCTTTTAATTGGCTTTGTGCATTTTATCAAACTTAAATCTGATTGTAAGGGGGACAGGACAGGAGCGGTGGTAGATTATTGCCACGTAGTGTTATTTCACATATAGGAGCCGTGCACGCTTGTCATGTGCAACGGATCCGCGGGATCCAGAGCCCGGGACAAGGTCCTCCAGCACCCAAGGCTGAGACACCAAAGTGTGCTCCTCCATCCCTCCCACCCCAACTGTAACACACTGATTGCTATTAGACTGAAGAGAGCAGGTGGGAATCGAGCCTTTTACTTTTAGTTGTCCACTAGGCTTCTGTCTCCCCTTTATTTCTTAGGGACCCCTCTACTCTTTTGACTCCAGTTCATCAGGGACGATTTTGTCACCCACATCCAAAATGGCTGCCAATTCCAAGAGCCGGTTTGATTGACAGGGTGGTTACCAACTTACTGAGAGATGTGAGGTCCCACAGAAATCTGAGGGGTACTGGGGAAAGGGCCAGAATGTCTGGGTTGGCAAGTAGTCTTCTCACCACAGAAAATGGTGTTTTTTTTTTCCATTTGTTTGGAGAAGGGGCTTTAATTGCATAGAAATTCCAGTTGTCTTATCTGGAAAAACAGGTCTTTTTAGCTTGAGATACCAGTGTGAGAATGGGTGCCGGTGGTGCCCAGCTCCGGCAACAGATGCACACGCACAGAGCTGCTTCTCATTATATATCTGTCTGTAGCTTCAAAGCACGTAGCTTCAAAGTAATTGTCTGATAAAGCGTCCAAAAAGGAGAGGAGAAAAAACTTGTTTCTGCACAGCACCTTTCAAGTGGAAAAATCCCTATTATTTCAGAGCAACAAATGAGCACATTATAGAGTGATTTGTAAGAGATCACAGCTCAGCTGAACCCTCGCTGATGTCTGTCTCTGGAAAGTCTGAGGGAATAGACCACCTAAGGTGATCAGCAATAGACTTTTCTCCTCCTGTGACCCTGGAGAGAGGGCTGTGCTGTGTGTCTGTATCTGGACTGGACAGTAGTCAGCCCAGGTCTTGGCTCCAGAGTGAATGACATCATGTTTGAGTCCAACACATGGCCTATTCATCTGTACACAAGAGACGTCACTGTTCTTCCTGCTGTCATTTGTGGCATTGACCTAGCATATCTCCTCCTATGGCATTACAGTCTGACTTTAAACATTGGCTTCCTTCAGTTTCCTGCCCCCCAAGGCTTCTCTGAAGGTTTCTTAACAATTAGGTTTTACGGGAACAGGTTCTTAGCCTATTGGCCAACCCCCAGACTTTGAGGACTCTGGTATCTTATTTAGTTTGGAACATCACCTTTCACCTGTCCGGCTAGAAAGACCCTAACAGCAGCTAGGCTACCGCTGGCATAGCTCTCAGGATCACTTGTTTGTGCAAGCCCCACCACTGTGTAGAGATACTTTTAGTGACCTACCACTCAGCGGGCCCGTAAGGTTCCACAAGATGGTTGATTCTGGTCATAATTTGGGCTCATGGCTTTTGGAGATCTGATTTGTCTGGACAGTGTGAGAAATTTGTGACCTCACCCGTTGGAAATACTATGGAGTTAGAATGGTTCTAAAGAACCACCTCCTTTCCCCAATGGGCTTATGGGGGATTCAAAGCCAAAATAAATCCAAAATTGAAAAAGGCTAATTCACAAAGCAGTCATGTTTAATGTAAATGAAAGGTGTTACCCTTAGAAAAGGACTTTTTTAAACTGAAATATCCTTTGTGTAGCTATGCTTGCTGCAGCTGTGCAACTATCCATAGGCGGGATGTCCAACTCCAGTCCTCAAGGGCCGAAGTCATTACACATTTTTGGCGCAGCGCAAATTACTTGATGGGAATGAATCGGGAAAGGTGTGGTTTATAAAGTAGAACACATTTCTCCAGTGCTCTGTCCATCCTAAACACTGGCATGGCTATGGCCCTCCAGGACTGGAGTTACAGTCCTTACATAGGCCCTCTGGAACATGTTGTTTCCTGTTAGATGAGTATATCTAGACTCCTCATGTGGACACAATTTTTATTGTGGAGCAGGGATTACAGTAAATGTGGCCATACATCAGGTGATATATGGGCAGATCGACCATGAGACAGGTCTCTCTCTCTCTGATCTAATTTGATCAGAGAGGGATCTGTTGTCCATAGACTGCAGAACAATTTCTGATAGATTTCAGCATGAAATTTATCAGAAATCAGCTTAGCAATGACAACCCCTGCCAGCCCCCCCCCCCCCCCCCCCCCCAAGTGCCTGTGCTTTGTAAATTCCCTCCTGCAGCACTGCCGTGACCCAACCTTCATTCGATCTGCAGTGCCAACGCTTTGTCTCAACTACCTGTATAGATCTAGCTGTATTGCAGGTGAAGCACATTTGACTCGTGCTTCTGTACTGTGTTTTTAATGTACTGTGGCTGGATTCGCATAACGCAATAGATGTGTGTGAACTGCAATGGAGACTGGACATTGACTTTAATTCAATGCAGGCATGCAGCGAGTTAGGAGGCAATCAGTTACAAATCAGTACTGTGAACAGCCCCATAGAATTGTATGGGCAGTATATTGACGTGCAGAATGATTCTGCTACACAACTGAGCACTGGGAACAGAGCCATAGCTTATTCTTGATCTCTATTAGCGTTTGCTTTGTTCAAATTTGTGTTTAGTTGGGCTTACAGGGCAATTAACAATCCTCTCATAATCACTCATGTTGAAGCCCCTGGCATTGTCTTACCACTAACCTTATCAATTGTCCTTGAGTCATACCCAAACAAGTCCTTGCGACCAAGATTTTACAGCGTGCCTAGCCGATCCTTTTGACCAGTTTCAGCCAAAAATTGATTCCAACAGCATTGATATCTGCCAGATCCGATCAGTATGATCAAAACGGCGGATATCGATGCAGAAAATGATGTAATGTATGGGCACCCTAGCTCCGCCTCCACCCTTTTCCCATCATATAAGAGAAGTTATATTAGCAAGAAATGCTTTAAGATATAGACAAGACACAGAACATTTATATTGCGCTTTTCTCCGTCCGGACTAAAAGCACTTGAGCTGCAGCCACTAGGGCATGCTCTTTAGGCAGTAGCAGTGTCTTGCCCGAGGTCTCCTTACTGAAGCGATGCTAGCTTACGGAACAGGAAAAGACAAGATTCGAACCCTGGTCTCCTGTGTCAGAGGCAGAGCCCTTAAAGACAACCAAGCGACACTTTTTTTTTTTTTATCGGTTTGTCTTGGTTTCTAATAGCTACACAATCTGTATCTCTCCCTCTCATACTAACTGCCCATTATTTATCCAGAGGAAGCTGTGAAAACTGCATCTGGGGCTTCGCTAAACTCTTTGAAGCTTAATGCTCGTACACCTGTCATACTGAAGCAGACTACTGGTCTGTCGGCACCTCCCGCGGGGTGGGTTTTCAGCAGACAGTACAGCGTGTGTACAATCTGTCGGCGGACTGATAAAGCTGTTTCTGAGCGATCCGCCAGGCGGATCGTTCAGAAACAGGCCTTATCAGTCCGCCGACAGTGCGTACACACGCGCTACTGTCGCCTGAAAGTCCGCCCAGCGGGAGGGTCTGACGGACCCGTCGTTGGCGGCCGTAGTGTGTGTGTACTCGCCTTTAGTGTACTTTCTGATGCTGATGAAAGCTTCTGTTTGCTTTCTGCTAATGTGTTCAATAAAATAATTACATCAGTCCTTATCTGCCTGAAAGTTCTGTGGGTCGGGCAGGTCTCGGAAGTAAAGGTCTCTGCTAAACTTTTAAATGTAAAAAAAGAGGTAAAATTGAAGTTCCTTTTAATAGTGAGCGATATTGTTGGCATGTATTTTTAATGTGCTATTGAGATGCCCTGGGAGCTAAAAATGTGTGTGTATATCTACTGTATAATATTTTGTGACAGCCCTAAAACATAGATAAAATAACGCCGTAGGTTCCCTCTCAGTAGATCATGTTCGCAAGGGCTGGAAAGTCTCTTGCTTTGGAGCCCAGTGACAGGTGTGAAAGAGCTTTGCTGTTTGAGCAATTTGCCATTTACCGTCACTGCGGTGTGGGCTGCCAAGTTTTTCCTCTGCTCCCGGAGACCTCGTTATTTTTCCCATGCAGAATACCGCTGGCACGCAGATGAGAAGCCCAGAGCCTGTTTTCCCTCTGTGAGATCAGCAGACTCATCTGTAATCTCTCCCCTATCGGCCCGGGGATCATCCGCCCTGGGAGCTGGGCTGGTCACGTGACCAGCAGCGGCGATACCCTATTCAAAGCAAGAGAAAACAGATGTTGTGCAGTTCTGCCAAGTCCCTCTCCCCTCCCCTTCGTTCCTCTGCGTTTTAGGAACCGTTCCACACGCACAGGGAGGTTTTACTAATTTCTTTCAGATGACAGAGTTTTTTCCTCTTTTATTTAAACTCTCATCCTCGTTGGGTCTTCTGCGCGGGGCCCTTGAAGGTCTTGTTACATACGTGTCATGGGAATTTACGAGGAAAGGGATTGTCAAACTGGAAATTTAGCCTAAACTTTGGAAGGAGGGTGGGTTAGAGCCTCTGCCTGTATTTCATTGCACTTTCTGTGCTGTCCATGTTGCACTTGGAAAGATTTCCCTGGACTTCCTGTGCCAGTGACAGACCTCAGTACAGGAAATGAATGGAAATCTTCCCAACTATGTCACGGGAGATAAATTTTTTTTTTTTTTTTTGGAGAGTGGGGAAAGGTTAGCAAGTCTGCCAGGTTTTTATTTGCCTTTTAATTGAGCAAATAAATTATGAACTATTGCCTATAAACTTATTGGCATCCATTACCTGTGCCAGCAGGGGGCGCACCACCCAGTTTTCCTGCATTTACAATATTCTTCTTCTTTCTCCAGATGTAATTGTGAGAACATCTGAAATTCCTTGAGTTACTGGAACTGATTAAAGAGTACCAGAGATGTACCCTAGCTGAAAAAATAAAAAAGAAGTTATACATACCTGGGCCTTCCTCCAGCCCCATACGCACTGATCAATCCCACGCCGCCATCCACCACTGCCCGCATCTACGAGAACCGGCTCCCGTCGCTGACGTCATCGGAGCCGGCCTACGCAGGAGAAGTGCGCCCTCTACGTATCTCTCCATACACTCCTGCAGAGATACGCAAAGAGCGCACCTCTGCTACGCTTAGACTGGCTCCGACTGACGGATCAGCGTGGAGCCAGTTCTCGTAGCTGCGGGCAGAGGAGGCTGGCGGCGTGGGATCGATCAGCCCGTATGGGGCTGGAGGAAGCCCCAGGTATGTATAAATTCTTTATATTTTCAGCTCTGGTTCCCTTTAAAGAGGAAATTCTGTCTAAATTTTACATTCTATAGATCCACTTCTAACATTAAGTTATCATTACCTGCAGGTTTTTTTTTCCTCCAAGCCCCCAGTGTCCGGCTTCTGGCACGCAGCTCCGTCCACTTGCAGAGAAATGCTGTGGCACTTTGTCTATCTCGGATAGAGAAGGCACAGTGGCACTTCTCTACAAGTGGGCGGAGCTATGTGCCAAAAGGCAGCGGGCATAGGGCTCGGGGAGTGAATTGGAGAAAAAAGACCCCACAGGTAATTATAACTTTAATGTTAGAAGAAGATCGGTCTTGTAAAATTTAGACTGAAGAAGAAAATAGTGCATTGGCCCTGAGCAACTGGCAGAAAAATGAGTTCTGCTTATTCTTTAGACAATCAATCTGTCCCATTAACACCAAGCTAACTGGATCAGATTAATGGAATAAATCGAAAACTAGATCAATATTATGATTGAATTACAGAATCAATCGTCTGAAGAATCCTATAGATAATGGCCACCTTTAGGGCCATTTTTCACTATATCGTTTGCTGTCTGTTATAACTGAAAGGAAAACTGATGTGCAAGGTAATGTCCATGTTTCCCTATGGCTAAAATATTACTGGTTAATGGAGTGCTGATCTAGAAGCTGTTATGGGGTCACTGCCATTCTTAAAAAGGATGGAAAATTCCAACAATCACAGTGGAAAATGCCGTCTGTATGCTTATTTTGACTATTTTTCAGTTCCGGTTTACTTTATTATCCGTATGCAGTAGCAACTGTCATTTTATGTACAGCAACCCCTTACCCACCATTTTTTTGTGTGGATCCCTATATATAGTTTGCCTTGCTACCAGTGACCAATCAGAAGCTGTACACAGCCTGGCTTAAAGGGGCATTATAGTGAAAAATTGTTAAATTTAAAATCTGTGCAAACATAGACAAATAAGTGTTTTTTTTCAAGAGTAAAATGAGCCATAAATTACTTTTCTCCTATGTTGCTGTCACCTGCAGTAGGTAGTAGAAATCTGACAGAAGCGACAGGTTTTGGTAAAGTCCATCTCTTCATGGGGGGTTCTCAGCAAGGCTTTATTCTTTATAAAGATATTCCCTAAAAAGGATTTAAACAATGATGCTGGCCAGCCTCCCTGCTCACTACAGTTTTTTGGCAGTTGGACAGAGCAACTGCCATTCACTTAGTGCCCCCCCCCTCCTCCCATGAACAGATGGACTTGTCCAAAACCTGTCGCTTCTGTCAGATTTCTACTACCTACTGTAAGTGGCAGCAACATACGAGAGAAGTAATTTATGGCTACGTTTTCTCGGGAAAAAATGTACTTGTTTGTTTGCACATATTTTACATCTTACAATTATTAGCAGGGCTGTGGAGTCGGAGTCGTGGAGTCGGAGTCGTGGAGTCGGGCAATTTTGGGTGCCTGGAGTCGGAGTCGGGAAAAAATGCACCGACTCCGACTCCTAATGAATTTGTAACTGTAATTAAAATAGAAAATATGATAAAATGTTCTATTTCTCAGATAATAGTCATTAAAAATAATGTATATATACAGTAATAGCTGTGCTTAGTCCACAAAAATGAAATAAACCAATCAAAATTAGTTACTTGTGCTGCTTCAATAAAGCAGTCCCCGTATTTTTAAGGTCAGATATACATATCTGATTGTGACTGTATATATGATGTGTACACAGGAATCTCTTATATATATTAAATAACATCTATGCTGTAAGAATAAAGCCTGATGTGTAGCTGTGTCACTAATAGAGATGGTCAACGAGATGGAAATAATTCTGCATTGATGCTGATTTATGCAAATGTATGCACTCCCTTTGCTGATGAAATCAAATAATTTGATATGTTATTAAAATTTGGTTTGGTGACTACAAATTAAAGGGTAACTGAGACGGATGAAAAGTAAAGTTTTATACATACCTGGGGCTTCCTCCAGCCCCCTTCAGGCTAATCAGTCCCTCACTGTCCTCCACCACCCGCATCTTCTGCTATGAGTCCTGGTAATTCAGCCAGTCAGCGCTGTCCAGCCGCATGCCGCTCCCACAGCCAGGAACATTCTGGTATGTATAAAGCCCCAGGTATGTATAAAACTTTAATTTCATCTGTCTCAGGTTTACTTTGTTACAGTAGTACTATACTTTACATATGCACTCCCCACAGAGCTGCAGGGAATCCACTGAGAATGCTGTGCACATTGAACACAGAGGTGTTGTCTGTTTACAATCTCCTCATTCCCCTGCAGAGTACCTGCACATCATTCTTACATGTACCCACACTTACACTGCCTAGGGCCTGATAGATGTTCTTTGTTCCGGTTTGTACCTTTTACAAGTACTCTTACCAAGGACTAGTTTTAGTCTAAAGGGAATAAATATAGTAGTCTACATATCCTTCTCACTTCAGTTGTCTTGTAAAATTCCTAAGCGTTGGCAGTTAAGAGACGAATTTCATGTTACATACTTTTAATCAACAAAATTGTAATATGCAAATTAGAGGAGTCGTGGAGTCGGAGTCGGTGGAATCCTAAACTGAGGAGTCGGAGTCGGTGGATTTTTGGACCGACTCCACAGCCCTGATTATTAGCCATTGTGCCCCTTTAAGAAGGGCTCAGTTACCATAGTGTGCAGAGGAGAGGTGCCATCATATTTGTGGTGGATCACATTCTCATCTTATAGCACTAGGGTCCCTGGTTCAAATCTCAAGCCTAGGCCAAGAGACTATACATATCTGCATGGAATATGCATCGTTTCCGGATGCAAGTTGGCAAACACAAAGCCTTGGACAATGTAGGAGGCACTAGACCAGTGTTCCCCAACCCTATCCTCAAGTACCACCAACAGTGATTGAGGTAGTTAATCAGCTCTGCTGAGACACTAATTACCCCACCTGTGCATGTTTGTGGTTTTCTGCAAAACATGTACTGTTGGTGGGTCTTGAGAACAGGATTGGGGATCTCTGCACTAGACTATTACTATAGTAAGGATTATGTAGTGAGCCCCTCGGAGGAACTGTTAGTGGCCTGACCATGATATCTGTAAGGAGTTGAGAAAGGTATGAGCGCTCTATAAATACACAAGAATAACAATGTCCACACAAATCAGAAAAAGTCCAGTTCTGTGATGACTGGAGCCGCAAAGCAACCCTGGGGCCAAAGTCCCGTTCTATGGCTTGAGGCCCATTTATCTCATGCCCATTAGAGGATGAAGGGGGGAAGGGGGCAGTGTTCAAGCCAATTCACATAAATATATTTTTACGAACTCTGTGGGAAATCCCTTGAGCTCCCATGCGTGCAGCAGCCTGAGTGATGCAGGGAATGTTTGACAAGATCGACAGTGGAGAAATGTCCTCACCTCAGCAATCTTGCCTGTATGAAGTCATCAAACAGAATTCCTGTCGTCATGGAGACCACGATAGTATTTCATTAGAATGTGCTGCTCCCTGTCAGCGATGGTCATGTGCAGTGAAGGCCTCTGTCACCAATGTGTCAACGTTGCTGAGATTTATACATAAAGCACCTGTAATGTTTAGACTCCTCAGTAAAGTGTCTCAGGCAGGGTCACAGCCATATCTGCATTAACTGGATGCAAATGTACAATGTATGCTACCGTCATTGGGCTCCTTTCATGGGTTTATGTCGAGCCATATACAGTAGCTTATATTTAGATATTAAGAAAAGTATTTTAGTCTTGGATAGTATAGAAACAAGGTAATAAGAGGTTTTTATAGCTGTCTGTCTCCGTTTTAGGTATTTTCTCTTTATTTCCTTTTCCTGAAACCACCATGGCTTTAACACACGCCCCTGTGGCCCCAGATTTGCTAACTATGAAAGCAATAAAATTAAGAGTACTAGTTACAGCAGCACCACATCGGTTGAGCGCCAGGATAAGCCGATAATTGTAAAATATCAGCCTATAGGTGGCCACACACGATACAATAAAATGATCTGATTTTACAGTAATTCGATAAAAACAATCGGATCTCTCGAAAAAATCGAAAGCTTTTTTTTCATTCGGCTGAAAAATCTGATCGGATTTCCCTTTTTTTTCCGATTTAAATCGATCCGGAATGCCAGATATTTTTCTTCAATCTCTACTAAAGACTGTATGGTGTGTATTGGATTGTTAATTTATTAATATACACAACCTAGCAATTTTCTCTGAGTTTCCAATCATTATTAGCATAATTGAGGAAAAGATTGAACATAGGTGTGTGGTACATTGGTCATATTTTTGAAATGTTACAATCAGTCAGAAAAATGTATTGCAATTCTTAAATTGAACAGATATTTAAAAAAATTGTATGGTGTGTGGCCACCTTATCTGGCACCTATTGTAACCTTAACCAGTGTTCTCCCCAGATTTTTTTTTTTTTTTTTGCAATTGGGTGGCATGAGAAAGTCGGATCAGTTCATTTCGGCTCACGGCTCTGAGAGCCGGGCGCCGTCATAGCAGCAATGCTATGATGCGCACCCCGTGTAGCGGTAATCTGGGGCTCTGGCGGCTGCCAGACCCCGAGTTACATCTCCCTCCGAGTTGCGACAACTCGGAGGGGGAATAGTATTGTAACGCCGCCTCGGAGTTTAGTGACAGTGGGGAAAGCCATCATTCGTCTCTCCCCGCGCAGAACTGAGCGGCGCCAAAATATGTACCCTGAAAAAGTAGCCTGGTGGTGTGCAAGCGGGGGAATGCAGGGCGGGTGCAACTCTGCTTATAGCATAGGAGGAGGATGAAGAGGCGAGCTGAGGACAGCGGGGTGCGCCCCAGAAGTAGCTGGGTGGAGCACCCGGCTAAAAGAGCCTGGGGAGAACACTGCTTAACTCTCTTGATTTAGTGTCTAACTTTATGGGTCCATTCACACTTGAGCGGGAATTGTGCGATTGCCACTCAAGGCAAACCACTAGTGGTTTTTAAAAACTGCTAGCACATGTAACACTATGGCAGTGTTCTTGCTTGCGTTAACCGCAAACGTGTTACATGCAGCGGTTTGACGGCGATTCTGGAGCGATCGCGATTAGCATTTATAGAACCGCTAATCGCGATCGCTCCCAAACCGCTACAGCGTCCAGTGATTTTTCTGCATTAAGCGCACAAAAACCACACCCGCAAAACACTAGCGGTAATCGCTAGGCGTTATGCGGTTTTAGGTGTGAACGGGCCCTAGGCGCGCAAACAATAGGGCTACAACCATTAAATTCTGTGTAGTTGCCTATCGGCTACTACCCGCACCGGGCACCCAAATGACCAGCTGGATGCTCAGTTCCCGAAATGTAACGCAGTCGTTTATGAGAAACCTGCTGGTTGTGTCGCTGAAACCACCTGATCCAATAAAATTGTGACTGGGGTTCTGCTCAAGTGAGCTGTGTCAGCGGTGCCAAAAATAATGAAAGATTTCATAACCGTTTGAAAGGAGGAAAGTCGATGCAATTAAAATCTTTTATCATTTTTGGCGCCTCCATCATTCTACAGCATTTTTATGGTTTTATCCGTTTTGTTTTTGTACTTATTGCAGAGTTCCTCTAACTTTTATACCTTCAAATCCAAATCCGCTCAAATCTGCCAGTTTCTCATTAACACTCTAGCCAGGCATTTTTAGTATAGGAAAAAAGGGTGTGGTTAGGGGAAGTGTAACAGTACATGATGTCCCCAGTAGTGAGACAGCTGCGTTAAATCCTCTCCTGTTTTCCTCTGAAGTGAGAAGCTCTCGCTCCGCCGTGTTTCTGTGGCTCCCACACTGGCACCGCCTCAAAGCCCGGACTTTGAAATGCATCCTTGCGACGTTTAGGCAGTTTAGAACTTCAAAGTAGTTTAGAGGGAGAATGAGGAATGTGGAAACTGAATCGGCAACAAGACGTTACTTTTTTTTTCTCCCCTTAAAGGGTACCCAAGCGACGTGAGATACAATGTGTATGTACAGTGCAAAACATATTATTAACCAGACTCTTACTTGTTGTATTTTGCTGCCTGGAAGAGTTAATTTTTATGCATGAAAGGGAAAGCTTCTGTCTTGTCAGGAATTTAGTAAACATCGCTGATAAGCTAATTACAGCCATTAACGGTTTCCTGGCAGAATACAACTTCTGAGAGCAGGAGGAGATAGTAAGAGGTCAATAGTTCATGTATTTTCATTTAGGGACACTTAATATACTGCCACTGAGCAGCCTCAATAGGAAAGTGGAAAATTGCTCTGAAAACCGCTAGCTCAGAGCGATTTTCTAAGCGTTTTTGTTACAGAAGCTGTTCAGTTACAACTCTACTGTAATAAAATATAAAAACGCTACACCAAAACTCTACAAAAATAAATAAATCTCTAGGCATGCTTAAAAAATCGCTAGGCACATGCCTAGAATCTCCTTTAAAAAATCACTTCAAAAAGTGCTAAGCGTTTGCTTTTACGCTAGCGCTTTTTGGTGTGCACTGGCCCTTAAAGTGCACTGCTTTTCACCTCAGTAGGCAGAACTCATTGGCCCATATGCAATTAACTTTATCTCCTGTTTTCTCCGAAGGTGATATTTTTCTGCTTGTCGATAAAATGCGTTTGAAGCCACCAGAAGACAAGAAAATACTAATAATATTCGTGATCGTACTTTTTCACCCACTTTTTTGTACTTTTTCAGTTGAAAAGTGCTGGAAAGGTATTTTAAAAAGATGACAAATTATTTCCTAGGCGAAAACTTAAGAGATAAAATGAATTGCATATGGGCCATTGTGTATTTTGGAATTTTTTGGAATGCTTTGATGTCTCTCTGCTAGCAGAAAATATAGAAACTGAAAGCAGAGGTCCACTGTTGTCTCACACTGCCCCCTAGTGACAAGTGACCATAAATACACATTACAGAAGTTCTAATTAGATGCAAGGAAATGTAACAAATACAAATTTAAAAAAATGTACTAAAATGAATTGGCCTGAAGCACTTGCAAGCCTCTAAATAAATTGGCTGGTAAAGGGTTGATAAAGCTTGAATTTGATTAGCTAAAAGTTCCTGGGGTGACTAAGGCAACGAGGAAAAAGTTAGAAAATCTTGCTGGATCATTAAGCAATGATTGGTAATAGAATATTTTGTTCCCAACCTCACCCTGCCTGCAGAAGCTGCTCTGTTAGTTCCTGCCTTCATCGTCCCTCCACCCTGCTAGCGATATACGTCTGTACTGCATTGGGACACCACAGTGTTACCTGCAGGCTTGAGTTTGATCCTGGCAAATTGTGCACATGTACGCCCCCCCCCCCCCAAGTCTGCAGATGGTTGGTCAGAATGAGGGCCAGTCTATCATCTGCAGACTAGACCATAGATTCTGCAGACTAATGCCTGCTGGTAGAGTGCCAGTTGGCCCTGTTTCAGCTTATATACTGTAACTGGCGGTCTGCCAATGCATTGGTGAATGGAATTTCTCATACACTGTCAGCGGGTTGTCATGGTTATGTGATGCTCTCCCGTTCTTTAGCTTGAAAGAATACATGCTGGCAGGTGGAGTGTACGGTCCAAGATTGGTCATATGTCAGGCTGTACAAACAACTGTTCACCCTGCAGATGCCGGCTAATAGCTGTTTGAGCCGACTAAAGTTTCATGCTTGTGTAAGATTCCTACACAACAGCTACCCATAGAAGTTACTTGAGAACAATGACGGTGGGGAGATTTCATTGATCATGATCTCAGACCATAATGTACCTACACATGTATGCAAAATGCATGTCGCTCAAAAGGATCTTCCATGATCATCATATGGATACACTGGTTAGCGTCTTACCAAGAAGCCTGTACTGTGCTTTGGCTGATGGGAGGAAGCAAACTAACAATATCAGCAAACCATTGATCTAACCAAACCCATATTCCCTATGCATGCTGTGAGCAAGCCGGTACATGCACAACACCCGCCTGTATGTTTATAGGTGGTAGTGATACAGGAGGACTCATAGGCTACACTCCCTATTAGAGAGTACATCCAGTGTATTTACCGTACCTTACTTACTTTTAGTTCCTGAATGCAACGTTGATGATTGACCTGGTGAATAACTCACCCATTCACTGGGAACTGGCCATTAGTGTTAAACCTCACTCCCTGTTGCAAACCAGAAGCCTCATCAAGAAGTCTGAAGCTCTGTGGCCACCCCCACCCCTAGCTTGGTAGCGACCTACCAGGCCATGGTAGCCAGGCTGGGGGTGAGCCACTGCAACACAGGTGGAGGTGGCCACAGAGCTCCAAGTTTCAGGTAAAACAAAAACAAAACAAAAAACCCCAGCTGTTTTTTCCAATGGGGTTAAACGCTAATTCTCATTTACCAGTGAACAGTTGTGTTCACTAGTTAATTTGCCGGCGTTACATGCAGGAACTATATGGATGCCATTACTTACAAAAATACATGGGGGTACTTTTTAAATAAGGCTCCTGCAGATAAAAAGAAACTTGCATCCAAATGGCCTGAAAAGGACTAGGGGTTTATTTCAGGTTCTGTGGGTGTGTTTGCTTCTTGATAAACTGATACAGTAGACTTCCTTTATAGTAAATTCCAAGGGACTAGGAAAAGTGGCATACTACCTATATCAGAGGTTTACTATATCAGAAATTGTGATTTTCAATAACATAAAGTATACTATAGCACTGAGCACTCACTAAAACATGCCCTATGTCCATTATGTGCACAGAGCTGGCTGGTAGTTGCTAAGCAAAGCTGCCTTCAAGGGTTTTTTTTTTTGGGGGGGGGGGGGGGGGAGTTGGGGTGTATATTTCACATTTGGGGGACTACATGGTCCAGCATGCCCTAACACATCACAGACAGGCTGCATAGACAAATGCAGAGCGCCTCGGATACCTCCATGGGCGGGACTTAGCATGGGTTGGACTGCATGATTATTGGCTGCATTTTGGACTGAGAGTGCATGATTGGCTCAAGTGTGAGCAGGAAGTTTTCCCTGTTGCAGGACGTGTGCTGCGATTTGTCCTGTCTGGGATTATTGTGGCCTCACTATGCAGCCCTAAGGAATGTGGTTCACCAAATGTGCATCCTTGTTATAGACAGCTATGGTTTTCCATGTACTGTGTGGAATTATCTCTGTGGCAAATTGTCTGACAAACTGCATGGTGTAAAAACTATGCAGATGTATATCCCAGGGCCTGGAGAAGCTCAATCCAACAAGCAAATAAAAACTCGGAAACCCCTGATGAGTACGGGGTGGACTGCATAAGTAATTGCACCCCATTCGGGCATCTGCTCACCTTCCATCAGGGCAAGCCCTAATGAACGGTGGAACAAGCCGGGCCACGGCCGATCAGTCGACCGAACCACCCAGCCCACAAGATTAACCGCTGGTCATCTCGGGGTCAATTAACGGACTAGAATGTTATATAATGTAATGTAATGCAATTGATTGCTTCTGCTGTTGCTGACATCGATCCATTTCTTTATAATATGTCCCCTTTATATGTCCTTCTCCCGAGCTATATGTATGTGCCAAAAATAATTCCGGGCATGACCAATCATGCTTGGCGAAATAAACGATTCTGATTCTGAAGAGAGCAGCTGAGATGATTGGTTTCAGATTGTCACATGACATATGCGCTGCCCACTTTTCACTATATTTGGAGTCAGCGTCACTTAGGGGCCAAAATACAAGTTTACTATACTCAACGTTTTATTATATCTGAGTTTACTATACCAGGGGTTGCTACCATAGACTTATAATGGAGATTGGCCGTGACCTGTAGAGGTGGTTTACTATACCCAGTTGTTTACTATACCTGAGATTGTACTGTATCAGTTAATGTAAAATTGATGTTAGTTCTCTATTATCCTTGTTGTATTTGTTTAGTGCAAGCACTGGTATTCTGAATATGATTTATTTTTCATTTTAGCAACAAGAGCAAGACCCAACAAACCTGTATATATCCAACTTGCCGCTGTCTATGGATGAACAAGAGCTTGAAACTATGCTGAAGCCATATGGCCAAGTGATCTCTACCAGGATACTCCGTGATTCCAACGGTACCAGCCGTGGCGTCGGATTCGCAAGGTAGATCAATCTGAGGTTTTCGCAAATCTGTGCAAATATACACAAGCACAATACACTAGATAGATAAGCCAAGATATCTAGAACAAAAAAATGTGTGCTAAAGGTTGTGGGATTGGCTAATCTGTGAGTGAAGAAAAGGACTGGCCTATCTGTGAGTGAAGATTTGACTTGTGTGGTCCCCTGTCTCTAGCAGCAGTGATCCTTGCAGGTTCAAACAGACTTGTGGCTCTCGGTCATGTGAGCATGGGGACGCCCCAAAGCTTTCGGGAGGAGCATAAAGCTGCAGGAAAGGATCTGTACTGTTGGCGCAGTCAGGAGATGTAACTATAGTTTTGGAATGCTTCCAGCGTGTACTTTGCTGCATGTACACGCTTCCAATGCACACTCAGAGTAGGTTACTGGGGAAATATTGAGGCGGGCGCTTATTGACCTGTCACACCTTCAGCTTAATTTTCCACAGCTGATAGTTACATATGATTACTTCATATCTAGCGCTTATTACCATCAGCTGATAAGTTCTAAACAAGAAAGAGAGATCCCACATTTAGTTTAAAGGGAACCAAGCACCAATGTAACTTTTTATTTTTTTAATGAACCACCTCATAAGGTGGTGGTCTAAACTGACTGTGTCATTGGGGAAGGGTTGAGGGGAGTACCATTACTTGCCTACGTGCTGCTCTTCTGGTTCCCTGTCTGTTCAGGATGCACCATCTCTTTTTCAGACCGCAGTTTATATCTCCTTGCAGTTCTGAGTGTGCACGTGTGCCACAGTGCATGCCAAGCAATGTAGTCCGTGGATGTGAGTACATTCTCTGTACTCGCATCCTTGGGCTACACCGCCTGGTATGCATTGCGGCACATGCTCAAAACACTGACTGGAGATTTAAACTCTGGTCGCTGCAGCTGTCTGAAGGGAAGATGGGGCATCCCAAACAGACAGGGGACCAGAGGAGCATCACCCTGTAGGTAAGTAATGGTGCTCCCCCCAACCTAGCGGTGTGCTCAGTTAAAAAAAAGCAGGCAATCTCTTTGACCCTCCCCTCCTGTCTACGCTGCCATGACAGGAAAAGACAGAGTCCCTAATAAAGACAGTGTATATACTTTCTTAAAGAGAACCCGAGGTGGGTTTGAAGAATATTATCTGCATACAGAGGCTGGATCTGCCTATACAGCCCAGCCTCTGTTGCTATCCCAAACCCCCCTAAGGTCCCCCTGCACTCTGCAATCCCTCATAAATCACAGCCACGCTGGTGACAAACAGCTTGTCAGAGCTGGCTGTGTTTATCTCTATAGTGTCAGTCTGCTGCTCTCCCCGCCTCCTGCAGAACTCCAGTCCCTGCCTGCATCCCTTCCCTCCCTGCTGATTGGAGGGAAGGGATGGGGGCAGGGACCGGAGCTATGCAGGAGGCGGGGGAGCAGCTGAGACTGACACTACAGATGTAAACACAGCCTCACAGCACGGCTGTGATTTATGAGGGATTGCAGAGTGCAGGTAGACCTTAGTGGGGTTTGGGATAGCAACAGAGGCTGGGCTGTATAGGCAGATCCAGCCTCTGTATGCAGATAACATTCTTTAAACACACCTCAGGTTCTCTTTAAGATATACTTTAGCTTTCCAATTAAGACATCTTACTCATATTGCCATTTCTTATCTTACAGAATGGAATCAACAGAGAAATGTGAAGCAGTGATCAATCACTTTAATGGAAAGTTTATAAAGACACTTCCTGGAGTTTCAGGTTGGTCCACTTATTTATGTCCAACTAGTAATTATTTCCAGGGAACTCTATGGTGGAATTGCCTTGCAGGATTCTAGCAGCAGATTCAATTCTGAGAAAACTGATGATGATGTCACCTCAGTGAGGGAAATTCCAGTGCACTGGTTCCTGTGTTTGCTTTATTACATGCTGTATAAATGCTATGGGGCATGTATCAGTAGGTAGGCGTGGCCACATTGATCAGGCCTGATGGATGTTCTCGAAGTCCTTTTGGTTGGCACCGAAGGAGGAGCCACAAAGTTGAGAGGTCGCATCAACTGTTGCACAGGGAACAAGTGTAACTGGTCTTGTAACTGGTCTTAATAAGACCTGTGTGCTTGCCGGTGCCTTGTCTCGGCCGGATTGCCCCAACGGCTACAGATGAATGTCCAAATAGCATTAAGAGACGGCACACCACTGGCTGCAATGATTTTGCTGTATTAGATGAACAAGTACACTGTATGTTATGAATATTACATTCTTCTTCAGGTGTTAAAACACCTTTTAACACCTGAAGAAGAATGTAATATTCGTAACATATAGGCCTCAATTCACTAAGCTTTATGAAACACTTTATCGAATGTTTGAGAATTTACCTCATGGGTAAAATCTAATTTTGAATTCACTAAGGTGTTATAGATTTATTAATAGTTTTATCAATAAAACATTCGATAAATCTATAACATCTTAGTGAACCCAAAATTAGATTTTACCCATGAGGTAAATTCTCAAACGTTTGATAAAGCGTTTGGTAAAGCTTAGTGAATTGAGGCTATAATGTACTTGTTCATCTAATGCAGCAAAATTGTTGCAGCCAGTGGTGTGCCGTCTCTTATTGCTATTTGGACAAAGTTGAGAAGCGGCTTTCAGACCCTTACTATTGCATTTATCCTTTGATGTCCAAAATACAGTTTTATTATTGGGCACTGAGAAGCCCATGTGGGTGGCTAGAGTTCTTCTTTGTTAGCTCTATTTCTGCAGGTGCCTGTGTACATCATAGAAACTTGTTTATTTGATCTTGTCCTGTTTTACCTTATGCATGTAGTATAAGTTTAACAGACTGATGTTCTTTTTTTGGGACCTAATGCTACAGGCAAGACTGCAACTAGTGCTACAGGGAAGTTGTAAGATTGTTACCAATACAGTACTACAGGAAAGTTGTAAGATTGTTACCAATACAGCACTACAGGGAAGTTGTAAGATTGTTACTAATACAGCACTACAGGGAAGTTGTAAGATTGTTACTAATACAGCACTACAGGGAAGTTGTAAGATTGTTACTAATACAGTACTACAGGGAAGTTGTAAGATTGTTACTAATACAGCACTACAGGGAAGTTGTAAGATTGTTACTAATACAGTACTACAGGGAAGTTGTAAGATTGTTACTAATACAGCACTACAGGGAAGTTGTAAGATTGTCACTAATACAGCACTACAGGGAAGTTGTAAGATTGTCACTAATACAGTACTACAGGGAAGTTGTAAGATTGTCACTAATACAGTACTACAGGGAAGTTGTAAGATTGTTACTAATACAGCACTACAGGGAAGTTGTAAGATTGTCACTAATACAGCACTACAGGGAAGTTGTAAGATTGTCACTAAGGGCCGGTTCACACGGACGGCAGGCGGCGTCTACCGCCAAGCGTTCGGGACCCATCGGCTAAACGCTCCCATTCAAGTGAATGGCTTAGCATTGCGCGGTTACCGTCGATAGCATAAGCGCGGCGTTCCAATCCCGATTTAACGCGTCGTTTCGGCCGTCCCTAGAAGCCGCATGCGACGTCCAGGGACGGCTAGCCGACGCGGCTTCATGTCCCCCTGCGGGGAGGAGAAACGCTGAACGCGACGATCTCAGTACTGCCGCCAGCGAACAGGACGTCACAGGACGACACGACTTCCTGGCCGCCCCAACGCCGCCTGCCGTCCGTGTGAACCGGCCCTAATACAGCACTACAGGGAAGTTGTAAGATTGTTACTAATACAGTACTACAGGGAAGTTGTAAGATTGTTACTAATACATCGCTACAGGGAAGTTGTAAGATTGTTACTAATACATCGCTACAGGGAAGTTGTAAGATTGTTACTAATACAGTACTACAGGGAAGTTGTACAAGATTGTATGATGTATGGCCAATTTTATGTCTGGTTTGCTTTCTCTATTGGATGATGCTATAACAGCACTTGCCGATTAAATTAAATTAAATCACATGGGAGTAATATGCAATACAGTAGAATCCCGTTACAGTAACCTCCAAGGAACCAGGAAAAGTAGTTTACTATATCAGAATTTGTCATACATTGTATATTTATACAGAAACATTTTCTGGGACCTGAGGACTGAATTTACTATATCCAGAGGTTTACTCAGAGTTTTCTATAATGAGATTCTACTGTATAGTCTTTATAAAAACATATAAAAATGTTTGGGTTAGGTGCATTTATTGCCATGTTTTTACCTTTTTACATGGTTCTAATTTAACTCTTCTGGCAAACACTTTAAAGGACAACTGACCTGAGAGGGATATGGAGGCTACCATATTTATTTCCTTTTAAATAATACCAATTGTGTGGCATCCTGATCTTTCATACATCAGTAGTGTCTGAATCACTCACATGAAGCAATCAGGTGGCAAATCAAGCCACACATCCGATCGGCATGCTTGTTCAGGGTCTATAGCAAACGTATTAGGCCCCGTTCACACTTGCGTTTTGGCAAGTAAACGGACCGGATCCTGATCGGATCCTGACCTGATCCTGATCAGAACCGTACGGTTCCGATCAGGATCCGGTCCGTTTGTATCAGGCATGCATCAGGCTGCCATCCGGATCCGTGCGCAAAAAATAGTTAAATATAAATAAAAAAATGTTGGGGTCAGCAGAAGGTGCACCTGGTGCACCTGTAGAATCAGGTTCCTCCGCTGTAGGCCTCACCTCCACCTCCGACATTCTGCCAAACAGCTCCAGCACGTCTGTCACTGCTGCTCCACTCCAAACATGCTTGGCCCATGTGTCCCCATCCGAAATGGCCGCTTGGATACGCATAGGAAGTGGGGTAGAACGTCAGGTTTTTGTAGGCAGTGTGTTCTGTGCCTTCCGTTCCCCATTGGTTTCTGTGTTCCTGATGGTGCTGTCAGGCTCAGGTCAGGCTCCGGTCAGGATGCGTGGGCTGGAGATCCGGACACAAAAAATAGCGCATGTTGGAAAAGAGTCTGGAGTCCGGATTCGGTCCGGCTCCGTACTGTACGGAACGTACGTATGTGAACGTCCGCATAGCCTTTGCATTGCTATGCGGAACGTACGTTCCGTTTGTACAGTATGCGGTCCGGATCAGATCCGGAAAATCCGGATAGCGAACGCTAATGTGAACCGGGCCTTAGAGGCAGCGGCTAAACAGGACAGCAAGGCAATTGTCCTTTAAACAAGCTATGCAGCAGCTGTGAAGAGGACATTTTCAGCACCTCCTGCACTTATTGTGGGGCACTGTTGTAGTCATAGGATGATGATAAAGGTCAGCATGGGTTAGGAAGAACAGTTAAGGGCTGGCATCTGGTAAGGAAGGTATTTTGATTAAATTCAGACATGGGAAACCAGGAGATATAAAGGTTCAGAACTGAAAGGTTAGTGTTGGGAAGGGTGAAGATGGTTCTGGGGTCTCAGGACCCTGAAAACCAGTGTGCTGATACTTGCTGACAGAGCGCTGACCTCACAGTATTCTGAACAGGATCTACTTCTACTTACCACTGGAGGTCACCAGGATGGCTGCTCATTTTGAGTGACACAGTGCTTGTTATTCAATAGCAACGAGAATGTTTAACATGAGCACCCTCTAGTGGTATTCTTCCAGCTGCTGTAAGCTGATCAGTATGAACCAACATTTATTCCTTGACAGGTGCTGCCAGGCCAATTTAAACTATAGTTTGTTATGCTATTTAACCTGCATTTAACAGAGGGCAAGGGAAAGAAAAAAAATAACACACTATATTGCTAAAACAGGACCACTCTGCAAACAACCTTGCAAAGTATATCCCTCCCTTCTCTCCCCACATAGGCGTCTTGTGCTATGATTAGCTGGTCAGAAGTCATGCAGGTGAACAGGGACATGTTCTGAGGCCTGTCTGAATTCTTAGAATGCAGACTATCTGCAGGAACTCTGTCATTCCCGTTATTCTGCTTTGAAGTCCTGTGTGTTCAGTTACAGGTTACACAAGTGATGGTGACCAGCATAAAGCTACAGAACCCGGATTGTATCTATTCTTATGTCTTTAACCACATAAAACTGAATGGTGACTTCTGACTGGCCACACTGAGGTCCTGTCCTTTGTACAGTATTACTGGGTTTAGCTCCGCCTCCCCTTGGTGAGCTGACCTTCCATCTGGCTCTCCAGAGATGCAGAAGGACCATGTGTTCTGCCCATCTATTTGACAAGGAATCCCAAAGTAAGAGGTATTCAGAGCAACCCCTCCGTGCTGTAATTGCCTACTGAGGGAGTGGATTGTCATTAAACGGCCTGAGGTTGGAAGACCCTTTTAAATGGCACATGTGTTCAATTCAGAGCATATATTTCAGTTTTGGGTGGATAAACATGGGCGGAATAATTGTCGCATCTCTAGGAGTTAGAGTAATTAGATCTTCCTTCCCTCTTCTTATGGTGGCCACTAATGGTCCAATCTTTTTCATCCAATCTTATCATTTCTATCTAATATAAGGTAACTGCCAGAAGTATCCAATTAATATATTCCATCAGTTTACTCTTCTACTACATAGATTTGGTAAGATTGGATGAAAAAGATTGGATCATTAGTGGCCACCATTAGGGAGATCTCTCACTTCAGGTCCACCTTACAGTACACCTGAACTGAGAGGGTTGTGGCATAGTGGTTAGCACTCTCGCCTTGCAGCGCTGGGTCCCTGGTTCAAATACCAGCCAGGGCACTATCTACACAGATTTTGTATGTATTCCCTGTGTCTGCATGGGTTTCCTCCAGGCACTCCGGTATCCTCCTCACAAAAACATACAGTTAAGTTAATTGGCTTCCCCGAACTGGCCCTTGATGCATACACTATATTGGCCCTGGCCCTAGATACATACACTACATGATGCATATATACACATAAAACACTGGTAGGGATTAGACTGTGAGCGCCTCTAATGGACAGTCATGTGACAAGACAATATACTCTGTACAGCGCTGCAGAAGATGTTGGCGCTATATAATTACTAAATTATAATAATGCTATATTTTCTTTTAAATATTTGTTTCCTGGAAGTCCTTCTGATCAGTAGGGTTTGAATCACATACCTGAAACAAGCATGCAGCTAATCTTGTCAAATTGTCAGAAATAGCTGATCTGCATGCTTGTTCAAGTCTATGGCTAAAGGTATCAGAGGATCAGCCGGACAGCCAAGGAGATCTCCATTGTTTAAAGAGAATCTGTACTGTACAATTCTTACAATAAAAAGCATACCATTCTATTTATTATGTTCTCCTGGGCCCCTCTGTGCTGTTTCTGCCACTCCCTGCTGCAATCCTGGCTTGAAATTGCCAGTTTTAGGCAGTGTTTACAAACAAAAGACATGGCTGCTAACCAGATTGTGATAGGCTGAGAGGAGCTCAGTCTGTGACTCACACAGAGCCTGGAGGGGGCGTGGAGAGGGTGTGTATAGCTTCTATCCTATCACAAGCAGACCAGCACATTCCTGCCTGAGTACCTGAGCCTGACAAAGCCAACAGAGGAAAGAAGATTAAATGATATAACAGAGATAACACAGCCACTGTGCAACTAGGAAAGGCTGCAGTAAGACAGACCACATTAGAACAGGTATAGGATAGGAGAAATAAGGCTGAAAATCTAGTTAGTCTCTTTAAAAGGAAATTTAAACATGTCAGCCTCCATGTCCCTTCTAGGCCAGGTGTGCTTTAAAGAGATCCTAAAGTGAGAGGGATATGGAGGCTGCCTTTTTTTTTCCATTTTAAGCAATACCAGTTGCCTGGCTGTCCTGCTTATCATTTGCTTTTGATACTTTTAGCCATAGACCATGAACAAACATGCAGATCAGTTGTTTATGACAAAAATTTGACAAGATTAGCCACATGCTTGTTTCAAGTGTGTGATTCAGACTCTACTGCAGCCGTAAACGTCAGCAGGACAGCCGAGTAACTGGTATTGTTTAAAAGAAGATAAATGGCAGCCTCCATATCACTCTTATCTTCTACTTTAAAGCAGCAGGGACAGCCATACTATCCCAGGAAAAATGCAAATATATAAGTAGATAAATACTTGTTCTACGTATGATATGTATTGTATTGTCCCAAGTTTTGATTTTGATTTCAGTGAATTTTATATAGTAAATAAATAGAAAACTGTTCCAGGCATTTTCATTTTACTGCCTATGACTGAAGCCAATACTGGTGTCATTTCCCCCCTTACACTTTTTTTTCCCCTCCCTCCTAGAAACTGCACTGTCATATCTAGCATTCTTTGTAAACACGTGGGCACATCATAGATCTATTTTATCAGGTTCTGTAGATGGATGATGTTTGTTTGTTCTTCTCAGCCTCCTTTCACACTGAACTGCCCTCAGTCAATCATTGAGGAGCAGATATGTGGTAGGCAGGGATGCTCAAATTTGGATTCGGGAGATACCCAATATTTGCTATCCAGATATCTCCCAGTAAACCTGTGCGGGCTGGGGGAGGTGGTCAAGCGTACTTGTCTGACGTCTTCTTTGGTCTGTCCCTCGGCGCGGTCCACGCGCATCACGTGACTACTGCGTGAACCGCATCGTGGGAGGCGCCGAGGGACGGATCGAAGCCTCCCCCCCCCCCCCCCCCGCCCAGGTTTACTGGGAGATATCTGGATAGCAACTATCCGGGTATCTCACGAATTTTAGCATCCCTGGTGGTAGGGGAGATAACACGCTTCCTTCTCCCTTACAACGTACCAAAATAGAGCCAGGCTGACTGACCTAAGATTCGTTACATCAGAAACATTTATGATTATAATTCAATGCTTGCAATGCAGACTGCATTTAGACTACATAAGAAACACCGAGCACTGTGTAAATGGAATTGGATTTTGTGGCTGACAATCCCACTAAGAATAAATAAGTAGCTTTGCAGTTGCAGTTTCCCAACACTCTGTCAGGAGCGCTTAATAAAGATGTGAAATCCCTGTAACTTCTCATAATGCCGGTGATGTGATATTAGCAATATGTATGTCTCAGGTGTGTGAGTCACAGGGTGAGCGATTTAGAAATGAGTGTAATTATATGCAATTCCCTCTCCTAGATAGAGCGGCAGGGCCGCCTGTAATTATAGCATGTGCCGTGGTGATTTATGGCTTTCCAGGAAGGATACCAGGCATTATGTTACTGATCTAGGGCTGATATAATCACTATTGGTTTTACCAGTCACGCTGATAAAGGATATTCATGTTTAAATGATTGCAAGCATACAATTGGCTTTTTAATGAAGTCCAGGTTATTTAGGCCTTTCTATGATGAGGACCGTGTCATGCTGCAGCTATATAGCTCACACTTCAGCCTGGTACACACCTTTACAGTGGACCCGAACTCTTGCACAGGACAGAAGGAAAACGGAGAGAAATGCACCCTGTATGTATTTAGAGAGTTTAGCCTGTCTAATTCCCCCTCATTTGTGACAAATCACAAGTTTAGTTTGATCTTTCAGCTGTGTCAGCTGACTGCTACGACAGAGCAGCTAATTTGTAAACACAGAATGTTAACCCTATGTCTGCTTCCATGACAGCAGGAAGAAGAGACACTGCAGATTTATTGCAGGCTTTGTATCAGCTGTAACAAAGAAATGTTTTTCTTTAAAGGTTATTATGCTGTTGCGTATCTTTTACAGCAGAGAGGATGTTCTGAGTTTAGATCTGCTATAATGTATTACCCATCAGCTGGTTTTACCTTCAGATATCGATCAGAGCAATATTGGGGTGTTTTTTTAGTATGGCAGAGTGAGCACAGACTAAAGCAAATCCTTTCAAGAAAATGTTTTCAAAGTTTATAACACCAGTACATAAAGAATACTTTTAAAGCGGACCTGAATTCAGAACGTCATCTCTGCTCTAAAAGATACACAACAGCATAATAACCTTAAAAACATCTTTGCTACAGCTGATACAAATCCTAAAGTAAATCTGCACCGTTGCTACTTCGTGATTCATGGAAGCAGACATATTGTAAAAGCAGACCTGTACTGAGAACGTCCTCTCTGGTTTAAAAGATACGCAACAGCATAATTACCTTTAATCAAAAAACATTTGTGTTACAGCTGATAAAAATCCTGCAATAAATCTGCACTGCTGCTACTTCCAGATTCATGGAAGTAGACATGTTAACAGCCTGTGCTTTCAAATTAGCTTATCTGCCATCTCTGCCATGGCAGTCATGTGAGACAGGAGATATCAAATTACAACTTGTGATAAATGAGGGGGAATTAACCAGGCTAAACCCTCTCTAAATACAGCGTGCATACATCTGTTTTCCTTCTGTCCTGTGCAAGAGTTCAGGTCCACTTAAAGGGATACTGTAGGGGGGTCAGGGGGAAAATGAGTTGAACTTACCCGGGGCTTCTAATGGTCCCCCGCAGACATCCTGTGTTGGCGCAGCCACTCACCGATGCTCCGGCCCCGCCTCCAGTTCACTTCTGGAATTTCTGACTTTAACGTCAGAAAACCACTGCGCCTGCGTTGCCGTGTCCTCGATCCTGCTGATGTCACCAAGAGTGCACAGCGCAGGCCCAGTATGGTCTGTGTCTGCGCAGTACACTCCTGGTGACATCAGCGGGATCGAGGACACGGCAACGCAGGCGCAGTGGTTTTCTGACGTTAAAGTCAGAAATTCCAGAAGTGAACTGGAGGCGGGGCCGGAGCATCGGTGAGTGGCTGCGCCAACACAGGATGTCTGCGGGGGACCATTAGAAGCCCTGGGTAAGTTCAACTCATTTTCCCCCGACCCCCCTACAGTATCCCTTTAAGCATCCTGTGCTTTCAAATGGGCTTATCTGTCATGGCAGTCATGTGACAGGGAGAGCTCAAATTACAACTTGCGATTAGTCAGAGGAGGGGGATTTAGACAGGCTAAACTCTCTAAATACATATAGGATGCATTATCTAGGTTTTCCATCTGTCCTGTGCAAGAGTTAAAGTCCACTTTAAACCTATTAATCCAAAAACAAAAAAAACTAAAAAATAATAATCCATCAAACTTAAAAGCTAGAATATAAGGTAAAGCGAGCAATAGATGAAGGAAGTGATGACAATGTAATTGCCCTGCCGTATCTGAGACAGGAGGCTGCCTTCCATACTGGAGGCTTTTGTTGCGAGATGAGTTTGCTCGAGGCCACTGTGGACTCACAGACGGAGCAGAGACTGAATAAAATGGAATAATTAGTTTTGCCGAGACGCTCTGTGCTTTCCTGGCACAATACGCAGCAGGTATACTGGGAGCGCTTCAAGATTGCTCTGCTGATAGCAGGCATGTCAGCTAAAGATTGGAAAACAGGGACCACACAACACAGGCCCGCAAGCTTTAAATTAGCTCCAAAGAGGACGGCCGTCTGCTTGACAAACTCATCAGCAGTGTGGCTAGTGAGGCCGCGGGATTAGATGCTGCTCCGATGTTTCATGTGGATCGGACTTCATTTTATGGCTATCGTTTTTATGGAGGAGGCCTTTTCAGAAGCTCTTAAAGGGAACCTAAACTGAGAAGGATATGGATTTTTCCTTTTAAAATAATACCAGTTGCCTGAATCGCCTGCTGATCCTGTGTCTCTAAAGGTCCGTACACACGCCGGACTTTAGGCAACGACGGGTCCGTCGTTGCCTCCCGCTGGGTGGGCGTGCCAGCGACAGTCCGGCGTGTGTACGCTCTGTCGTCAGACTGATACGGCTGTTTCTGAGCGATCCGCCCGGCGGATCGCTCAGAAACAGCCGTATCAGTCTGACGACAGAGCGTACACACGCCGGACTGTCGCTGGCACGCCCACCCAGCGGGAGGCAACGACGGACCCGTCGTTGCCTAAAGTCCGGCGTGTGTACGGACCTTAATACTTTTAGCCACAGCCCCTGAACAAGCATGCAGATCAGGTGCTCTGACTGAAGTCAGACTGGATTAGCTGCATACTTGTTTCAGGGTGTGATTCAGCCACTATTGCAGCCACAGAGATCAGCTGGACTGCCAGGCAACTAGTATTGTTTAACAGGAAACATCCATAGCCCTCTGTTAAGGTTCCCTTTAAAGCTAAACTACGGAAATTACAGGCAATATTGTGTTCCATAGATCTCATCCTGATAATAGTCAGAAATATAAAGGCTCTATACTTTGGGGCTGCACCATATATGGCAGTTACCGTATTGGCTGGCTGGTGTCTATAGAAGGCAGAGTGCAGCATTGCATCGACTTTTCCCATAGCACCTTCCAGGAGGGAGCTGGCACAGTGAACCTATTTTTTTTTTTTTAATTCCTGGGAATATTATTTGATTGTAGGAATGTTTTTTTTTTTTTTTTCCCCCCTTATTGCAAATTCTGTTTTTTTGTTTTTTTTTTATGCGAATACATACCAGGGTTTCCCAAAACAATTTGTCAGGTTCCACCACAGGGGTCCTCAACTGTATGTAAACCAGGGGAACAAGTTCTGATTTTGGGGGGCTTCTTCCAGTCACTCAGCTTCATCCTGGTCCGCTCTGTTCTGCTGCTGTAACCCTCAGAAATATAGCCGACTGCACTGTATGGCCTTGGCCTTGGGGTTTAATTTAAAGGGAACCTGAAATGTGGTATGTGGAGGCTGCCATATTTATTTACTTTTAAACAATACCAGCTGCCTGGCAGTCCTGCTGATCTCTTTGGCTGCTGTAGTGTCTGATTCACACCCGAAACAAGCATGCAGCTAATCCAGTCCGATTTGTGTCAGAATCTGCATGCTTGTTCAGAGTCTATGCCAGCCTCTATATCACTCTCACCTTGGGTTCACTTTAAAGGGGCCCATACACTTAACGATTTTCCCGCCGATATACAGCCGTTTTGATCACAGTGATCGAAACGGCTGTGAAATCGCAGCGTACACCGCTGACAGGACGATCGATTTCCGTCCGAAATTGATCGTTCCCATTGATTCCCGTCGACCCATCCATGCGGAAGATTTTTCTCGGTCGCCGGCGGGTCAGGAGTGCCTCGATAGCGGTCTTCGAATGCCCGACGACCGGCGCAATGCAGCGGGTATACATTACCTGTTCCGGCTGGCGCGAGTCCCCACTGTCACTTCTGTCTTCTCCGCTCTGGTCTGGTCTCCAGCATGCTTCACTTCTTCCTGCCCGGCAGGAAGTTTAAACAGTAGAGGGCGCTCTACTGCCCTCTACTGTTTAAACTTCCTGCCGGGCAGGAAGAAGTGAAGCATGCCGGAGACCAGACCAGAGCGGAGAAGAAGACAGCGGGACCAGGGGACTCGCGCTGGCCAGAACAAGTAATGAATGCGGGGGTGGGGGAGAGCGGCGGCAGCACCACCACTACAGATTGTGAACGGTTTCAGGCTGAAATCGGTTCACAATCTGTTTGCAGTAAAGGTAGCCATACGATCCCTCTCTGATCAGATTCGATCAGAGAGGGATTGTCTGTTGGTCGAATCTGATGGCAAATCGACCAGTGTATGGCTACCTTAAGGATCGCCCAGCCTCACCTTTTCCCACACGCCATGTCCCACAGTAACTCCCTCTATGTGGCATCACGCGCACTATGGCCGCACTCCCTTCCATAGGATTACACGGTAGGGTAGGCAAGTGGAGTGCATAGCCCCACCCCATTCCCATAGAGGAAGTGATTGGCTTTGTGCTCCACACTCCTCTTTAAAGGGAAGGTCCAAGCAAAAAAAAAAAATGAGTTTCACTTACCTGGGGCTTCTACCAGCCCCATGTAGCCATCCTGTGCCCTCATAGTCACTCACTGCTGCTCCAGTCCCCCGCTGGCAGCTTTCTGACCTCGGAGGTCAGGGCCGCATTGCGTACATTTTTACACATTCCCGCTAGTGCAGGAACATTAACACATACATTTTTACGCGTTAGTGGTGCAACGCATACATTTTTGTTCCTGCACTAGCTGGAATGCGTAAAAATGTACGCAATGCGGCCCTGACCTCCGAGGTCAGAAAGCTGCCAGCAGGGGACTGGAGCAGCAGTGAGTGACTACGAGGGCACAGGATGGCTACATGGGGCTGGTAGAAGCCCCAGGTAAGTGAAACTCATTTTTTTTTTTTGCTTGGACCTTCCCTTTAAAGAGGAGCTGTTAGGTATAAGGTCTCAGAGAAAATAAACACATATATCAGTAGCTAAATATAGGCTGTACTTACATTACATATGCATTTCACTGTCCACGTTTGGATTTCACAGAATTTTTATATAGTATATGCAGAGAATGATGCTCCTGACAGCTCATGGCAGGCTCCATGTTTGTCTGTCTCCTATGAAGCCAAATGTGTCGTCATGTCCTCCCTGCTTCCTGATCACAGAAAAGCTCGTACTGAATAACACTAGTTTGCAGTGAATATTAATTAGCCACGTGGCTAGGAACAATAGCGGACTCCTGCAGTGTACTCTGCCGGGAGATTTATCAGTGCTGTGCGCTGGACTGAGTTACATGCTATTGTTACTTGACCCTGTAACTTCTCATTAGCAGCCGAGGGGAGGGCCCCAGAATGCTTTGCAGTATGGTTTGCGGCTTGCGTCCTCTTAAGAGCTGATAAGCACACATCAAATGAAAGAGAGATTTTTATCTTCACTATTGCCTTTTTGGCTTCCGTCTAAACTGTTTAACACAGGAGAATAGAGGTTTAAATTAGCTTCTGCAGTCTGACAGTTACTCTTTAAGGCACTGCAGGGGCCATGCCAGCTTGGAGTGGCTCTGAAAGATTACCCCTAGTTATGAAAGTATTGAAGTTATGGTGTGTGGGGGAGTTTAAATATGATGGGGGGGGATTGAGATGCAGGGATCACAAATCGCTAGCAAAAACTCGATTATTATTGGACATTTTCGCGATTTTTGAATAATCACGATTTGCATTTTGTTAGCCTTTCAATTGCGATTGCTCTAAAATCATGAAAAAACGATGCATGCACTGTGTTTGCATATTGCTGCAAATCGCCAGCGAGGCAGTGGAGTCACTGCCATATATTTTTAATTACACTAGCTTTTTTTAAAAGCGCTAGTGATCACTGGCAATTGGGGGTAATCTCCTGCAAATCGCCCCAGTGTGACTGGGCCCTAACTGTCTGGGAAGGCTTTGTGGGCCATTGGCTCTGAGAGGTGCTGTATTGGAGACAATGCTGTGGCGTTATGCTGACACACCTCGACACATTATGAATGATCTATTACCGCTTAGGATGAGTACGCCGGTGTAGCTGTATTTTATTAGCCATTTATCTGTCAATTTGCTCAGGTCTCTGTCATAGCTGGGCAGTGCAACTGAACAAATCACCTGTAATTTAAGAGGGATCCTGTAATCTGCGATATATTGTGCATAAATGTAAGCTGAATGACAGATATACGTACTATGATTGTAGTAATTACAGAGATGAGAAGCACTCTGGTGTCTGGCTGTAACAATATGGGCGGGGCTTCACCTCGCTGACTCACGGCTTACAGAATAGGCTGGGGACTGTGATGACTGCTATTATTCACAATCAATGCTATAGGTACAACTCTGCAGACTTCTCCGCTTTTCTGAGGCACCCATTGATTTACGCAGCCTGTTAGTCCAATAAAAAGTGAAGTATGGTTACTGATATTCCATTGCTGCTTTAGCGGAAAACACACATAAAATTGTATAGAATGTAAATCTATGGGCCGCACAAAATGCAATTTTATGTATATTAAAATCACACAGCAAGTTCCCGCTTCCCGCATACTGTATGCAAATCCCATGTGATTTTGTTGCATTTTTGGAAAAAGAACAAGGACTTGATTCACTAAACATAGCGCCTGCTAGTGAATCCGCCGCCTTAAATCAGTGTCCTTGCACGCTACGTGCGCTATTGGCAGCATAGCGTGCGCAATGGGGGGGGGGGCGCACTCAGCGCACGCTATGCTGCTGAATTGACGGACAGCCTATTGGGCCCAACAGAGTGTGGGATCAGGTCCTTTAAAATGTGACTGGACCCTGCATTGACCTGAGCCTCATTTTAAGTTGAAGCACATTGACGTTTATTGCACTAACCCCTTGAATAGTAAACCTGCGTTTGTTGAATGAAAGTGATTTGCTTGTTTCTGCAGCTCCCACAGAAGCGCTGCTGTGCAAGTTTGCCGATGGAGGTCAGAAGAAGAGGCAGACCCAGAACAAATACGTCCAGAATGGAAGAGCCTGGCCGAGAGAGGGCGAGGTGAGACTTGTAAGTCTTTCCATACAATTTCAGGGCGGGTGCGTGAATGTTTCTCTTGAAAAACATGAGTCACACAGCTGGCTTGGAGCAGCCACTGCATTGGGTGTGTGAGGAGCTGTGCCCTCCTGTGTGCAGCCTATCCTGCCAGTGCTCACCTAGTAATCACTGAACTCTGCCCAGCCATGCTGCTTGGCCAAAGCTCGCCACACACATTGTTTTCTGCTATCTTACTACAGCGGTTTAGTACGAGGACCTTCATAAACAAAGCAGCTTTTGTCGCTGAGATCTTCCTGCTGTTTTTGGCACCAGGACCATTCTATTAAAGTGAATGGGATGTTCCAGTACAGTGAGGAAAAGCAGAGTGGCTGCACTGATAGTACACACTCTGCTGTGTCCTCTTGGCACGGTATCATTTTGGCCCAGAGCTGCATTTTTGGACAAGACTAGTTAGGTTTCTTCTAGGCATTCAAAAAAAGGGAGTGGGGCAGTCAAAGAGGAACTTCATCCCATTCATTACCTTCTTTCGAATAGATTATCATGGACATCAGTATGGCTAATATTGTGGTGAACCCCCCCCCCCCCCCCCCCCAACAATATGATGTCCAGGCTGTGGCCCTGACAGTTTAGTGCTGTAGCACCTTGTTGCATTGTGGGAAATAATGATGGTTTCCAACTGCAAAGCCTGCTTAGAACTCTCAGTAAATTAACATTCCACAGGGATCATCTGGCAGGACAAAAGGAGTTGCCACCTGTGATAAATTTCAGAATGTAAATCAGGGTGAGAAAAGATTTCACAATAGGCAAACACTGAAGAGAATAGTTGGGTCATGCTAGGTTGTTTTTGTTTTTTTGCAGTGGTAGTTAGTTTGTAGCACCAGGGAGAGGTTAGACAGGTTTAAAGTTAACTAAGCAGCTCCTGGCTTCAAATAGCTGCAAGGGCTGCCATTGTTCAGAAGCTCAACCCCTGCTGTTTTACAACTAGCATTGTCCAGGCTAGGTGTGAAATTCTTCAACTGTAACTGATGTTTTCTGTTTGAAGTACAATGGGGGTTTGTTTGTGGTCAGTTAAGTCTAATGAGGTGATTTCTTATCTGTGTTCCACCATCTCCTGCTAAGTGAACTCAGGTCCTTTGCGGACGGACAAAGTGGCTATTTTAACCCTTAGATGTAAAAAATGAGGTAAATTGAGTTTTTTTTTTTTTTAATAATAAACCACATTTTTAGAATGCATTTGTAATTTGCTATAGAGCTGCCCTGGGTGTTAAAAATGATGCTCGGTTCACTTTAAAGGGGTTCTTTCGCGAAAAAAAGTAGGCAGTTAAAAAATGTGACAGATGAAAGGTTTTGGGCCAGTCCATCTTTTTAAGGGGGATTCTCAGGGCTTTCTTTGTTTTCAACAGCATTTCCCGAACAACAGTTGCAAAATCTAACTGACATAATAGTGTGCAAGTGATTAGGGAGGCCGGCTGGTATCTTGCTATTTTGGCAGTTAAACTACTGTTCGGGAAATGCTGTTGAAAACAAAGAAAGCCCTGAGAATCCCCCTTAAAAAGATGGACTGGCCCAAAACCTGTCATCTGTCAAATTTTTTAACTGCCTACTTTTTTCGCAAAAGAACCCCTTTAAGGGAGGCAAGGCATGGCAAAACCAGGGGAACGCACATGACTTGCTTGGCATGGAAATGTCAGATGCCTTTGTAAACAGTCTATTCAAATTCTATCCATAATGTTGGCCCACAAAGTACTGTACTGCTGGTCAAATTGTACAAAGACCATACAATCCGATTGCAATTGATTTATTCACAGTCCTAAATCTCCATTTTATATTTTGCTGCGTACCCCCAAATCTTATTTTTCTTCCACAAATCTGGAGTTTTAATGGGATACAAACTTTGTTACAATCTGCAGTAACCTCCTCCCTGTAACCTGACTGAATCTGGTCATACGGTGTTAGTGTCCTTTCATTGTTTTGGGGGTGTGAGTAACCCTTCATTGTTTTAGGTGGGGATTGGGAGCAAACCGTAGGGAAAATATAGGATGTATCTCTTCCTCTCAGTGACAGACTGATGCAGCACCAAATTCTTTATTACAGCATGGATCTGATTTAGGTTTTCTCCTTTCTGCAGGCTGGAATGACGTTGACCTATGACCCTGCTGCTGCTATTCAAAATGGGTATGTCAGAAGGTGATTTTCCCAACTCTGATCTTTTCATTCCATGTTTGTTTTGTCCTGAAGCGTACGTTGGGGCCAGCTGTTTATGATCTGAACTATGGTTCATGGGAAAAACCGATATCTCGAGGAACCTCTGCATGGAAGCTGTGATGGAGTTGGTTAACCTGTACGACACCTACAAATGGTAGTGTTCAGACACAACTCTTTGTCTGAACCCAAATAGGCAAGCAATACATGGATCTCGCCAACACAGGGGGCCACTATCTTGTAGAGTTTTCCCTGAATTTGAGACATCAATGTTGACTATAGGTAGGCCGGCTATACAAGTCTTATGCTGGGTACACACTTTGCAATTTCCCGCTCAACGGGTGGGAATCAGGCGATTTCCGACAGTCCGATCGACTCCCGATCAATAAAGTGATCGATTTTGCAGTTATGTTTGGAAAATCGATCGCTTTATCGATCGAGTACGTCACCCGTCGATCAGGCAGGAAATTGCATGGTGTGTACCCAGAATTATGCCTCACTGACATATCTCTCCACCCATGGCACCCTGCACTCTCCGACCATTGTTCAGTCAAGGCTCAATTGCAGCATATAATGGGTTTCCATTTGAGTCAGTGTTTTAATTGAACCTTAACCTTTGGGACCTTGCGTTGTTAAATGTACTCCATGCTTGGGGCTGTGTAGGCCTAAGCATAGATTGAACTACACAGGCTCCTGCCTGATCTCTCACTTGAACCACAGGTAATGAAAGCTGAGTTTAGGAATCCTAAACCTGTGATCACAGAGTGCAAATTAATAAAAAAAAGGCTGTCACAAGGAGGTTAATGTCTTATCTATTGAAAAAAAAGTCGTGTATGCAAACCTTAACTTTGAAAAGCATTTATATATATACTCAAAGTGAATCTGTAACAAAAAAAATGCCCCTGGGGGGTACTTGCCTCAGGAGGGGGAGGCCTTTAGATCCACTCAACTGCACAGGCGCGAGCCATATGCGCCTGCACAGTACAGCGCAGCAGCTATTGTAAATATTACTGCCACTCTGTGAGCTTCCCCCCTCTTGAGAGGTAAGTACCCACCTGGGGCTCTTTGACTTTTTTTTAAAATACTAACAAGAGAATTTGTAAAAAAAAAAAAAAAAAAAAGTGCCAAAATCAGTAAAACACATATATTGCATAATTGATCAGAGCATCATTGTAAGTCATTAGAAACACTCTTAAGTACACAAACACATCAATCACTTAGGCCAGGTTGACACTAGAGGGAAACTTAGTTTCCCACAATTCACATGTCAAAGAATCCCATGTACAGTATAGGAACTGTTCTGGTGTGTCGATTGGGGTCAGGAAATGCAAAGTCCTGCTTGACCTTTCCGGACCACAAATGAAAGTTGGACATGTCGTAAATAGCATGCTCTCTATGATGTCTATTATGACACATCAATGGAGTGGTGAGAATGAATGGGGTGGTCACAGCTGATTACACACCGGATCTACTGTCTCTCTCCATGGCATGACCCAGCGAGTGTGAACCCAGCCTGCGTTCTCATTCTAAGGCTAAATAGGCTTCCTATGCCTGGTGGACCAATACAGACCATATAATGGCCCCCATCACCTGTGTGTTAGAAATACCCACATAGTATACCAGCATTCTGATAGGATTCTTTTTTCGTTTTGTAGGTTCTATCCACCATATAGCATTGCCACAAACCGGATGATCACCCAGACATCGATCACCCCTTATATCGCATCTCCTGTCTCAACGTACCAGGTGAGTACACAGCACTCTAATTCGCAGTAAGGAGGATTGTTGAACTTTATTTTTCACTTGAACTGAAGTACCCATTTATTAGTATTTATGGTGGACAGTCCTGCGTCTGGGTTTCATTTTTGAAGCATAAATGTGTCACCTATGTAATTATCACTCATATCTGTAAACCTGCTGTCTGTCCTGCAGGTTTTATAAATCTCATGTTTAAACAGGAACTATAACCCAGGATTGAAGTTCATTGCAGTCTGTAGCTGATACCCCCTTTTGCACAAGAAATCTTTACCTTTTATCAAATAGATGATCCTGTGTGTCTGTGGGGCTCATATTGAGGTGAAACCCCTCCCACAGTGTGATGTCAGGGCCATAGCCCTGACAGTTTGCTGTCTGTGAACATCTTTGCATTGTGGGAAATAAAGCAATCAGTCAAGAGTCAGTACGGAATCTCACACCGAATATGTAAAACAGCAATTTCACAGCAAAGGTACATTGAAGCCAGGCATGGAGGGATAAGATAGAAACATGTATAAAGGGGCGAGTGGGTGGTTTTCTAGACATATCCACTTGTTTTTGGCATAAACAATGGCATATTTCTACTCGCATTTAGTCAGCTAGAAAGATCACTTTTTCCTAAAAGTGCCCATTGACGGTGCAATATTTTCCACAAATGCGACCATTCGATTTTTACGATCTAATTTTACAGGAAACCAAACAGTATGTGGAGAAAATCGTCATGAAATGATTCTATGGTCTTTAGGGATACAGAATTATGTTGATGCCACACACCATAGCGATTGATGCAGAGCAGTGGCGTTTGTATCAGATGCCCAGTTGGCCGCTTCTGCTGATTATCTGCCTGAAAGAGCTGACATTCAGGCATGCAAGTGACTGTTTCTCTCTTGTCTAACCCTCACTGTTAAGGAATTAAAGCCACAAAACTCCAGCACAGAATAGCTTCTGAGGGCAGGGGAATGATAAAAAAAGTCAATAGTTCATGTATTTTTGCTCAGGGACACTTGATAGATTGCCATTGAGCAGAGAGAATAAAACTTTACATTTATGTGTGTAAGTGTTTTAATCATAAAATTGGACCATGGCATAGCTAAAAAAGGGTAATTTTTAGGAGTAGGAGGATAGATACAATTGTTTATCTCATCCGTTTCTCACCTCTGGTTCACTTTAGGCTTTTATCATCATTGGCCATAGTTAAACGCTGCTGCTCAGTGATATAACCAGCCCCTCATAAGGGCGGCAGCTTGTCATCATGTGAGCTTGGCGGTAGTGCAGGTACCGGGTACCGCGCCTCACCACAGACGTTTGGCCTGGGAATGATGTGGTCAGTCCCCATCTAAAAGTCTTGCCTGAGGAAAATGGCAATTTTGGCTTAAAATTAAAAACTTCCATAGTATTTTGGGCATGCTGGAACGAAAATCTGAAGTGGGTCCAGAAAGTGGCCACAGACCACCAGTAGTATGTATTTTTCGGACACTGATGTGGTCAGTAGTATCGTCCCATAGTTTAGTGATATGCCTTATGCACGAGAGTTGGTTGATGCCTGCGGCTCAGGTTGGGTTACTCCGCACTGTCCTGGAGTGAGTTCCATAAAGAGGAACTGTCACGAAAACCTTAAAATTTAAAACACATACGGACAAGAAGTACATTTCTCCCAGAGTAAAATGAGCCATAAATTACTCTTCGCCTATGTTGCTCACTTACAGTAAGTAGTAGAAATCTGACATTACCGACTGATTTAGGACTAGCCCATCTTCTCATAGGGGGTTTTCATGGCTTTCTTTATTTTTAAAAGCACTTAGTGAATGGCAGTTGCTCCTTCCAACTGCCAAAATAGTGTACGATGAGCATGGAGGCTGGTCAGCATCTTTTTATTAATCATTTTTAGGGAATGTCTTTATAAAGAATAAAGGCTATGCTGAGAATCCCCCATGAAGAGATGGACTAGCCCAAAACCTGTCACTTCTGTCAGATTTCTACTACCCACTGTAAGTGACAACGTAGGAGAAAAGTAATATATGGCTCATTTAACTCTGGGAGAAATGTATTTATTTGTCTGTTTTAAATTTTAAGATTTCCGTGACACTTCCTCTTAAACACTGACGGTGCTGCACAAAATGCATATTTCTTTCTGTCAAAGAAAAAATATGCAGAAGTTTGCAGGTGCCAGAAACACGTTGCCTCACGTCTGGGTGACCTGTGCGGTACAAAACCTTCAATTTTAAATACACCATGTCATCACTGGCATTATATTAGTAGGTCATGTGCAAAGGAAATTTTGGTTGTTTTTCCAATACAAAACTTTTTGGGAAGGTCTATAAAGATTTGCAACTTTTTGCAGTTTTAGAAACTACAGACAAGGCCCCACCTCTCTGCCGAGCAGCGCATTCTGTTTTTTGGAAAGGGGAGAGGCACACTTACAAACTGCACAATGCTGTCAAATTTCACTTAAAACTCTTTTGTTTTATGTACAAGAAACCTTTGAGAATCCTGCATAAACACAGAACAGACAAACACAGAACATTTATATCGCGCTTTTCTCCTGGTGGACTCAAAGCGCCAGAGCTGCAGCCACTAGGGAGCGCTCTAAAGGCAGTAGCAGTGTTAGGGAGTATTGCCCAAGGTCTCCTGCTGAATAGGTGCTGGTTTACTGAACAGACAGAGCCGAGTTTCGAACCCTGGTCTCCTGTGTCAGAGGCAGAGCCCTTAGCCATTACACTATCCAGTATAGGAAAGGATGCACAGAATGTGGGCGGTGGCTTACTGTGGGGAGTGGCTTAGTTTGGTGGTTGTGGTTTGTGTGCGCAGGCTTTGGGAGGCAGTGATGCGCACTCAGCGTTTGGGCAGAAGGGGCTCTGCGGCGATTGTGGTGTGGGGCATCCTCTATGGTGGTTGTAGTGTGTGATTCTTTTGGTGTGACTGAGACAAACTGCAGAGCACTTTTTGATCTGTCATCGCTGCCTTTGCATTTGTGTTAAAAAAACAAACACACACTCCAATTGACTTGTATAATAGAGTCAAAATCTCTGCAGTTGTGGGCGGAGCTTGCTGTGGCAGAATGAGGAAGCTGATCACAGGAGCTCCTCCACCCAATTAACCCAAATTAGCCTGAAACACTGTTTAAAATGCCTGAACTTGGGGGGGGGGGGGGGGGGGGGGGGGGGGGGGGGGGGGGGGCGTATAATGTACAGACGTTCCAGGAAGACAAAGAGCCCGGATATGCCACACAAAATTGCTGCAATTGCAATTTTTTTTAAAAATTTTGATTACTGTAATTTTGTCCTTGATTTTAATACAAGTCAATGGGAGCAATGACTGAGCAAAAAGCGCTCTGCAGTGCGTCTGAGGAGTCTGTCTGTTGCTGTCTTTGAGCCTGCTGGGAAAATGTCTTTCACTTCCTGTTTTTTTTTTTTTAATAAATGCATGAGATGGACAGGAACAAAGTGAAATTTATCAATGGAAGTGCCTATAGCCGTGTAAACCCCCACAGAGCTTATAAATCTTTTCGGCGACGGAAAAGAAACTGCTTGTTGTAGTTCCTGACCGTTTTGTACATTTCCTCTCACTTCCTGTCTTTTGAATCGAAAGTCAGTGAATTTATCCCCAGTTTAAGCTGACAGCAGTAAGAATTTTGGATGGAGTCGAGCTTTAACCACTTCCTGTATGAAGCTTAAGCTTCCCCCCCCCCCCCCCCCCCCCCCCCCCCCCCCCCCCCCCCCCATACTCTGTAACCCAGGTCTGTGCAGTCAGTACCTAAATACTCCAACTCCTCCATTTTTATAAGTACTAATGTATTTTCCATGCTGCCTGGAAGAGCGCAGCACACAAGGCTGCCAAAGCCGTATGAAAATGGTGTGCAGCTTCCCCTGCCTGCCAGGCGTCTGTCTCCCTCGTTAATCAGGGCCATGGCTCGGCCTTCTTTTTCTGTTGCTCCCAATTTTTATTCACTGACTCTGCACATAACACTTGCTACAGTGCTTAGGGGGAGGTGGTAAAGCTGGGTACAGACATTCGATTTTGGAAGACCTAAACAAGGTTTTAAATTATTTTACATTAGCCCAAAAATTGCAGCAACCAAACTGCCCATTGCTTGTGTGCTGCTGGACATAGATTAGGGGTTTCTGTGGAAATAATAAGCCAACAGCCAAAGTGATCACAAAGGATTGATTCAGGCACCACCCGTTTGATCTCTGTACAACCACCAGATCAACCCTCAGATAAATCCCTCTGATAAAATGTGATCAGAAAGGGATCCATTAGCTGCCCCCACACACTGTACAGATTTTCAGTCGATTTCAGGATGAAATCGATTAAAAAAATCTGTGGTGCCACTGCCTGCCCGTGTCTCCCCCATTTGTGCTCTCCCTGATTGTTGGCAGCAGAGCTCTCACCTGTCCAGCCGGGCACCTCCTCCAGTGTCTGGTGGCTATTCTCTATGCCACACAGGGGACCTGTGTCTTCTCTCCCCGTGTCATATGACAAAAACTGGAGTTCAAACACTAGAGGTCTGCAGCATACATGCCAGACTTCTAGTGTTTGTCCTCCAGCTTTTTCTGCCAACACTCTGCGTCAGTTGTTGCCAAATAAAACGCCACTGGTGAAACGCAGCAGGTGTGTTCTTTCATCTGTCCCACGGCGCCTCCCACGCGGTCACGTGACTACAAACACTTGTTCCTTCCGGGTTGAAGGAGAAAGTGTTTATATTCATGTGACACGGCTTGGAATGCAGCATGGGAGGCGCCGTGGGACAAATGAAAGAAGACACCCGCTGGGTAAATTTAACCCCCATGCCCCACCCCTCTGCGCACACACTCAGGTGCATTAATTAGAAGGATGAAATCCGAATCGGTCATTCAGATTTCATCCGTTAGCATTCCGGAGATCATCACTGCTTAGGACTTAGCCCTCCTGTTTTAGTTTACAGCCAGGGCTGTAAGCGGCGCAGCGTGTTACTGTGCAGCGTGTGCAACCAGCTATTGTGTTTACAGGTGTGACAAGTACATTTTTGGCTGAATCATGCTGATTTGTATTTAGCAGATTTCAAGAGTTACAATGTATTGGCATAAAAAATTCTGCAAAGATTCTTACAATACACCCATTTACACTCTTACAGGTGCCAAGTCCATCCTGGATGCAGCCTCAGCCCTACATCATGCAGCACGCTGTAAGTAACCTTCCATGTAAACAGCATTGACACCTACTGGCCATAATAATGAACTACACAGTTGCAAAGAAGCCAGTTGGCACGCAGCTCATAACTATTTGTACAAATCAAGTATTTGTGTTGATTTGTTTCCATCAAAATACATTCTGTTTTGTCCTATTTGTGCAGGATGGGAATCTAGTATGAGTACGTTTGGCCTGAAGTTGATGGCCTCTCCTTCAGCAATCCATCTTGCAGGGTTATACCCATCTGACTATTCTTAAAGTGTACCTGATACGAAGGGACTAAAAGAATTGATACATACCTGGGGCTTCCTCCAGTGCCTTCATACCACGGGCTGCCTCTCCGTCTCCCCAGGCTGTTTGAATCGTCCGCTGGCCGGGCTATGCATGCGTGACTGAGCCAAGCTACTGGGATGGCTAGGGGTTGATTTGAGCGACCCGTGGGACAGCAAGATAACCCCATGGCCTAGCAAGATAACCCATGGCCTGATGAGGGCTGGAAAAAGCCCCAGGAAAGTATCAATACTTCTAGTCCCTTTGTCTCAGGTTTCCTTTAAAGGCCCCACTCGGTCATGTGTTATTGGTGTCAGGATTATTGAGAAGCAGCCTAATGACAGTTGGACAGCTTAGTGAGTGAGGAAAGGGCAGTCACAGTTTGACTATTTATGGAGTTGGATTCTTGATGGAGTTGCAATTGACAGTTCGCATAAGCTTTGAAACACAGTTACATAGTGAAGGCAAGAGCAGATGGTGCTGTGTCATAGTGGATAGCACTTTCGCCTTGCAGCGTGGGGTCCATTTGGAATCCCAGCCAGGGCACTATCTGTGCAGAGTTTGTATGTTCTTCCAGTGTCTGTATGGGTTTCCTCCAGACATTCCGGTTTCCTCCCACAAACTTAGAGATAAGTTAATTGCCCCCCCCCTAATAGTGACCCTAGACTATGAAAGACATATGAATATGGGAGGGATTAGATTGTGAGCCCCTTTGCTAGTGGCAAGAATATATACTCTGTAAAGTGCTGCGGGAAATATCAGCGCTATATAAATAATAAAGACTGTTTTCTGTAGGCAAAACCTTATCAGTTGCAAGGCTGGTAACAAACCAACCCCACCATTGCCACATAACGCCAATCTGCTCCTGATAAACTGCTACATTTTGTTTAAGATTGGATTTTTGACATTCATATCCTTGCTCAATCTGGGCCCTGGATACCTGAAGGGCATGTTGCAACTGCATAACCCTCTTCTTCTCCCCCCACAATCTTAGATCAGAAGGGTCTAATAACTTAGTCACCCCCAGAGTCCACCTCAAACTTTTAGAGAGAGAGCCTTCTGTCATGCTGCCCCTACACTCTGGAACTCCCTGCCACACCCAATCAGGATATCTCTATCCCTGAAAGTCCAAAATGAAAAGCCACCTAAGTCTGGAATATATGAACACCTGACTTTCTCTGTAACACAGTCCAGTCTGTAACCCTGTATTGATCTGAGACATATCCATGCACTTTGAGTCCTATGAGAGAAAAGCGCATTACAAATGTTATTGTATAAGCCAGCAGGTGGTGTTGAGAAAAATGTGAAACCTTTAATTGCACTATGCCATGTATTGCTATTAAAAAGAATCCATATTTATTTTACAATAAATGAAACAAAACATTTATACAAAAATCCCATTACATATTCCCTTTAAGTATTGCACTCTTTAGATTTCACGTTTTTCAGAAGGAAACCTGGAGCAGTGTGCAGAACGCTCCACTGACTGTGAAGCATATTGTAAATGAGGCCATTGTTTACCGGGCCCAGGCAGTGCTATTTATACCAGTGCTTTCTTTTGTAATACTCTGTTAACACATTTCCCTGAGTAAACACACACTGCCATCCTATTTAATCATTTAGCCTTGGGCCCCTTTCCCTCTCACATCTGTTCTCCCAGCTCACTAGGGCTGAACGGCCTGGGACAGCCGCTTTCTACACGGGTAGAACATTATAATTGCAGTTCCATTGACACACAGCTAAGGCAGCCATTTTGTAAGTCGTTCAGATATCCCTCATTTTTCTATTAGAGGTGAGCAACTTTGCTCCCGGATTTCACTTGTCAGGCAAAATCCTAGGGCTAAAAGATCTGCTTCTCCTACTAAACTCATGGCAGTTAGAATAATGTCTTCTCCATTAGTCCAGTCCCAGTTCTTATTTAAAGGGGAACTTCAGCCTAAACAAACATACTGTCATCAAGTTACATTAGTTATGTTAATTAGAATAGATAGGTAATATAATCTCTTACCCACCCTGTTTTAAAAGAACAGGCAAATGTTTGTGATTCATGGGAGCTGCCATCTTAGTCATGGGGGCAGCCATCTTTTTGGTTGAAAGGAGGTGACAAGGAGCAGGAGACACAGTTCCTACTATCCTGTGTCCTGATCACCCCTCCCAGCTGCACACGCTAGGCTTCAATTGTCAAATTCAAAATGTCAAAAAGAAAAATTGCACCAAAACAGCAGAACGAGAACAACAAAATCAGAAATCCCATCATGCTTTGCACAGCATCAGGGGAAAAAAGCCCGGGCAGTTTTCTTCTGTGCAGCTAAAAATCAGACTTGTATAAGAGAAACAAAGTTCTGATGCTGTGAAACTGTTAAATAAACACAAAGCCTTTTCAGTGCTGCTGAGTCGATTTTTAGTCCGGAGGTTCACTTTAAGACCTAATCAATTTCTCCTCACATTTCGATTGCTCCCTGATCAGAAACTGATTCAATCAATCCAAATAAGGTTGGAGGTCTGATTTTTTATAGAATGGGCTCACGTATTTTTGTTTTCTTTAAAAATGGAATTGCACTCTGACAGAACATTCAGTAAAAACATATTCCCCTATTCTTTATTGCCCATATAGTTATCCTACCTGCTTTTGTCCCAAAGTAATGTCAGCTGTGTGAAAATCACAAGTCCCCAGGCATAGAATTCAGCAGGGCTGAGAAGTCCTATTGCAATGTGTTTATTATATTAAAATCATTCAGAGTACTTACCACTGAGGAAATCGTTCTGTCCTCTGCTTAAACTCACAATGAATCCTGCACATAAAAACCCTCTCTGATCTTCCTTACCAATTGCAATAAGGGTGCACACACACTTGAAATGTATCACTCCCATGTGGTATAAGGACAAACAGTGTTTGAATACTAATAAACAGATCATGTAGATCAGCCATCATACTACATGTAGGTGGTAAAATTGGCCAATTAATCACCAATCAAAATTGGATGTGCGTATGCACCTGATCACAAGACCATGGGGGAAGCTGCTTATCAACCTTCCGGAGCATCACATGCTTGAAGCAATCTTATTTATCCACAATTTTGAAAAGGTGCCAATAATTTTGTCTATCCCATTCTTGGAGTTTTGTGTGACATGTCCAGTTTGCTTTTCTTTGTTTGTTTTTGTCCAGTACACACAAAGAGAATAAACCTGTGTATAGCAAAACATGTTCCTGCATGGTTTTCTGTGAGAAATACTTGATTTGCTGGAAACATTTTTGGGGTACCAACAATTTCGGCCTTCACTATATATAGCTGATAACTTTCTGAACAAAGTGAGAAACAGTCTATTAACCTTTCTGATAAATATCTAGTGTATCGTTGTTTATAGAAGTTCCTATGGTATAGCCAAGAGCAGAGGGGGACATTTTATATTAACTATAGTTCCATTTTAAGGAATTTCCCTCAGTAAATTGACGGTAGTAATTTCTTATATTTCACAATAGCTTTTTATTTCACACAGTGACCACAAGATGTGCTTTCGTCAGTTTCCTGCAAGCAGGAAGTCTGTGAGAACACCATGCTCCTCTGGCTGTCTTCCCAATCACATCTTTAGCTCTGAACAGGCCTATAAATGGCTCATTTGAAGCCACACCAAAAAAATGTATCCATTGAAATACATCCCTGTTTTTTTTCCTTTTGCTGCTTACATATTTTATATACATGCTCTGTACAGTTTGGTTTGTTTAAAATGTAGACCTATGTAAAGATGCGCTTGTGCAGCAGCACTCATTTACAGGCAGCACAATCGGACTCCACACCGGCTGAAGATTTGAATTTGAGAGCGCTTTGCTGTGCTAGTACTCTACATAGGCCCTGGGAAGCAAGTGCTAGCAGTGAGCACAACCGGGGGGTGTGGCATTACTACTTCTACTAAACTCCCAAGTGAACTGTCCACGTTGGGCTCTGTGTATTGTGACTTTGGTATCCCAGGAATAATGGGTTCTCAGTGGGAGCACTGCCAGGAAGAGTGGTGTCGCTACACTTCTTATAAATGAGCTCTTGCATCAGGACAGCGCAGTGTTGCCATGTTGGGTGCTTTGTGTCACCGCATCCTGTTAGGCTTTGTTCACATTATAAATACTCAGCACTATTGCAAGCACTGAGTGATTTATTGAGCTTTTTAAAAGCGCTTTTCCCTGAGCTTTGACCTCAGAAATGAGTGGTTCTGAACTCTTTGACCCGGAAAAGAATAAATACAATGGTCTTGATTCACGAAGACATATAACATGCCTTATCAAAGTTAACACGCCTTATCAGAGTAGCATAGAGAGCGCCTCGAACCCGCAGGGGCTTAGGACAGGACAAGTGGAACTCTTGTCATTGCCAATTAGCAGGCATAAGTTTGCTGTGCTATTTTGATAAAGTGTGTTAACTTTGATAAGGTGTGCTAAGTTTGATAAGGCATGCTATTTGTCTTAGTGAATCAAGGCCAATGTATTTATTCTTAAAGTGAACCTAAAGCCTGGGGAAAAAAATGAGATTAACTCACCTGGGGCTTCCCTCAGCCCCCTGCAGCCGATCGGTGCCCTCGCAGCTCCGGTCCGATGCTTCTGGACCCGCCGGCGACGACTTCCGGTTTGGCCGTCACCGGCCGACAGGCATGGGAACGCGAGTGATTGTTTGCGTTCCCAGCCTTTATATCGCCCCCTATTGCGGCCTCCTGGCCGCAATAGCAGCATAGGGGGCGATATACAGGCTGAGAATGCGAACAATCACTCGCGTTCCCATGCCTGTCGGCCGGTGACGGCCAAACCAGAAGTGTACGCCGGCGGGTCCTGGAGCGTCAGAGCGGGGCTGCGAGGGCACCGATCGGCTGCAGGGGGCTGAGGGAAGCCCCAGGTCAGTTAATCTCATTTTTTTTCCCTAGGCTTTAGGTTCACTTTAAAAGCGCTTGGGAAATCGCTATACAAAGAGCTTTTTCAAGTGCTTTACGATTTCCTTATACCTTCCATTGAGCAAAAACGGTCAGAAAATGGAATATGTAGCGTTTGCGATTTCAATGAAATTGAAACACTTACATGTGAACACTCTCATAGGGAATCGTTGCACAATCGCTTTTGGGGCGATTTCTAAAATCGCCAGTGCTTAAAAAAACACGCAAACGCTCATAGTGCGAACGAACCCTTACACTTTACTATGGAGACCAGGGGTTAAATACTGAAGGTTTAGAAAGGGGTCGCCTTGGATGTTGCAACACACAAGAACCCAAAGCTTTTGAGGGGCTGTGTTTTGAATGGAAACCCCACTATTTAAGCTTTGTTCAGAGCCAACCACAGGATGCTGCTGTAACCGCACAGTATTTCCACGGCAAGATAAAGTTGATATCATAGTAGTTAGATGAAGGAATTAGCAGCGGATGTTGAAAGAGCTTTTGCATTATGTGTTGTGTAATATCCCCTGCAACAATTCTGAGAACTGATCTCAATATGCCACAGCTTTAATATTCATTACTACTCTCTACACAAGCATGTGCAGCAGCCTATAGGATGAGATCATGGCAAAGCTATTTCTGAATACATTTACTGGCTTAGCTCTCTCCTAATGAAAATCCTGCACTGCTGAGTGAGTTCTTAAAGGGACTCCAACCCTTAAAGAGGAATTTTTCTGGCTTATTTGATTAAATCTGACGGGCGTTTGTTGAAGCCAAAATATCTGATCGATTCCCTTCCGATTGGTTTGGGCAATGTATTGACTGCAAGTGAGATTAGATATGCTGGAAAATGTCCTCGCTATATTAGGTGTAGGAGAAGACACTAGGGATCGATGACTTTTCTGCATCGAGCGGAACATAGTTTGAAGGTCGACCAATCCTATTTCTGCTGAAATATCTTAATGGACATCTGAAGTGAGAAGAATATGGAGGCTGCCATATTTATTTTCTGTTAAACATTACCAGTTGCCTGGCTGTCCTGCTGATCTATTTGGCTGTGGTAGTGTTTGAATCACACCAGAAGCAAGCATGCAGCTAATCTGGTCAGAACTGACAATGTCTGAAACACCTGATCTGCTGCATGTCCATGGTCTATGGCTAAAAGGCAGAGGATCAGCAGGATAGCTAGGCAACTGGTATTGTTTAAAAGGAAATAAATATGGCAGCTTCCATATTCCTCTCACTTTAGTTGTCCTTTAAGATTGAGCCTGCAGTGTGATGTTGGAATCTATTTTGTCAGAGAATCATAGTTTGGCCTGGTATGTTGGCCATAATTTATCCATCTGCCCCTAGTTTTGCAGTACGGTATGGTGAGTATTGTTGCTAAGACTGCAAAGGGCAGTTTGAGCTCACTGACGCATGTGCAAATTGTCTGGCTGCAAATTGAAAATGGCAAGATAAAATTTAATAACATTAAAATGCAAAAAAGGCTTGTGCTTTGCCACACTTAACCTCTTGAGGACTGCAGGGCTAAACCCCCCTAGTGACCAGGCCATTTTGAGTAAAATTGAATTGGCCACTGCAGCTTTAAGGCCAAGCTGCAGGGCCGCACAACACAGCACAGAAGTGATCTCCCCCCCCCCCCCTTTTCTCCCCACCAACAGAGCTCTCTGTTGGTGGGGTCTGATCGCTCCCCCATGTTTATTTTTTTAATAATAAATATTATTGTTCCTGCTTTTTAAAAAAACAAACTGTTTCTTTAAACCCCCTCCCTCCCCACAGCCAGCCAATTACGGCGATCGGCTGTCATAGGCTTCTGCCTATGACAGCTGATCGCTCTCTTGTCCCCCAAGGGGCAGTGCAGCGCTGCTACTGATCGCTGCGCTGCACACTCTAAATAGACGGCGATCACGCCGTCTAACAGTCTCCCGAGCAGCAATAGCCGCTCGGAGACTGAAGGCGGGGCGGAACTCCGCCCCCCAAGCAGGATCTCCTGCAAAACAGAGCCCCAGGACTTTACACCAATTGGCGTTAGGCGGTCCTGGGGCTGCCGCCGCGGCCACGCCCAGCGGCGTGACACGGTCGGCAAAAGGTTAAAGAGACAATGAAGCGAAAACATTTTTTATATGATTTGTATGTGTAGTACAGCTAAGAAATAAAATATTAGCAGCAGAGATAGGAGTCTAATATTGTTTCCAGTACAGGAAGAGTTAAGAAACTCCAGTTGTTATCTATGCAGAAAAGCCATTGAGCTCCACGACTTCGCAGAGAGCTCTGTCTTCTGAAGCTTATCTCAACTGTCAGTCACTGTATTCTATTTTTTTTCCCAGAGGACAGGTCAATAGTTCACTTGCCTGCTCTGTAAAAACATTTAGACTGCTGAGTAATGTGTAAACTGCAAATATTAGAGAATGAACTCGATGCACGTATGTCTTTTTTCAACCAAAATAACTATGATGCAATGTGATAAAAAAAACTATATATAGGGACAGTTAGGAACACGACTACATACGCTGTGAAGTGCTGCAGAATATGTCCTATATAAATACACAGTAATAGACTTTTGGTGAGTGCGTAGGACTTGGCAGTGAGTTCATTCACTTGTTGTTGTCTTATCTAGGGGGCTGTCTTAACTCCCTCCATGGACCATACCATGTCACTACAGCCTGCATCGATGATCAGCCCTTTGACCCAGCAGATGAGTCACCTGTCATTAAGCAGCAGCGGCACAGTAAGTGGCTTCTTCATTCTGACAGTTTGTAGCTGAATTGCTGTGATGTTTGTTGGGTAATTGCCTAAAAACACATTGTATATCTTGTGTAATTAGCTCCATTACAGCACAGTGTATCACCGCCTCACTAGAAAGCCTTCACAAACACAGATATGGCTGTAGCAGGATTGGCGGCTTATTTTCGGAGAGGTGGGATGCATGTGACTATGAGATCTGAGTTCACCCTTTCCGAAATAACTTGGCCTGCAGTGCATGAGAGAAGAGGACGTACCGTGCCTGCATGTGTCACGTCTCTGATGAACATTCAGGGGAGGAAGTCAGATAATGGGAGGCTGATTGAATTCCTCGTAAATTCCAAAATTAGACCGGCCCTACAGCAGCATTTGAGCTTCAGAATTTATTCAGCCACGACTTAATAGCCCTGTCTCTATGGTTTTATGGGCTTTTTACACTTTTTTTTTCTTTTAAACAGATGGTCAGGAATTATACTGGGCCCAGCCATCTTCTCAGGGACTCCCTCCCTATAAATAAAAATATTTCTTCTATCCCCAAAGAGTATCCCACCGCCAAGGTGTCATTGGCCACAATTCACTAAACGTATCTCTTGTCTTTAATAACAATTCTGAGCTATTTTTACTGTTCTCACCCAGGTGATAAATCATATAGGCCTCAATTCACTAAGATCATGCTAGAGATAATAAGGCAAGAGAAAACTTACCTCCACACGTGAGAGAGTTATCTTTACCTCTTCATTCCTTAAGTTACCTCTCCTGTAGTTAATTTACCTCCTCTGTAGTTAATTTACCTCCTCTGTAGTTAATTTCACATGCAGCTAATTAACAGCCTGTCTTTAACTCTGGAGTTATTTTAAGGATATGAGAGTTAATTTAAAGACAGAAGAGTTAAATTTAGGCTTGCCTGAGGTAAAATGTTTCCTGAATACTACATGCCTTATCACCATGGTAACAACTCTAGAAGAGTTATTAAAGACAGGAGATAAGTTTAGTGAATTGAGGCCAATGACTGAATCCTAAACTTGAAGACCGGATGTTAATTCACAAATAATGCAAATGATAACCACTGTAAAGTGTGTGAGGAATTATCACGTGGCTTGAGCTGTGGTTAAAATGGATCTACATTCTTGTAGAGGAAAACCTAGAGAAATGCGCCATGTATGTATTTAGAGAGATTAGCTTTCCAATTCCTCTTCATTTGTGTTTACCGTATATACTCGAGTATAAGCCGAGTTTTTGGGACCCAAAAAGTGGTCCCAAAGTGGGGGTCTCGGCTTATACTCGAGAGAGTATAGGTGGCCAGGCATACCTCCCCCGCAGGCAGTTCGCCCCCATTTCCCCTGCAGGCAATGCGCACCCCTCCTCCTCTCTCTCCTACTCCCCTCCCCGCAGGCTGAAAGATTAGATAGGAGTGGGGATTATCGGAACAGAGGGACTCAGCTGCGGGCCGACTCTTCCCTCTTGTCTGGTCCCCTCTCCATGCCAGAAATAAGAGCAGCGGCGGCAGCTGGGTGTCTCACCTTCAGGGCGGCTCCAGGCAAAGATCAAGTGTGATTACTACTTCCTGTTAGCCACGATGTACACGGAGGAGCCCAGAGACAGTTGATCTTTGCCTGGAGCCGCCCGGAAGGTGAGACACCCAGCTGCCGCCGCCACTGCTCTTATTTCAGGCGTGGAGAGGGGACCCGACAAGTGGGAAGAGTCGGCCTGCGGCTGAGTCCCACTGATCCCCTCTCCTTCTATCTAATCTTTTAGCATGCAAGGGGAGTAAGGTGGGAACACTGCCTATGGGGAAAGGGGCACACCTATGGCTGACTACCTATATTAGAAACATCTACACCTGGCCACCTATGTTGGATCACCTATGGCTGGCTACCTATACTGCAGACATCTACACCTTACCTATGGCTGGCTACCTTTACTGCAGACATCTACACCTGGCTACTTATACTAGAGCACCTATGGCTGGCTACCTATACTGCCTACATCTACTCCTGGCCACCTATACTGGAGCACCTATGGCTGGCTACCTATACTGCCTACATCTACTCCTGGCCACCTATACTGGAGCACCTATGGCTGGCTACCTATACTGCCTACATCTACTCCTGGCCATCTATACTGGAGCACCTATGGCTGGCTACCTATACTGCAGACATCTACACCTGGCCACTTATACTGGAGCACCTATGGCTGGCTACCTATATTGCAGACATCTACACCTGGCCACCTATACTAGAGCACCTATGGCTGGCAACCTATACTCCAGACATCTACACCTGGCTACTAGATATACCTCGGCTTATACCCGGGTCAATAATTTTTCCCTCTTTTTTTAGGGTATAAGTTGGGGGGTCGGCCTATACTCAGGTCGGCTTATGCTCAAGTATATACGGTGATCACAAATTGTAATTTGATCTCTTACTGTGTCACATGACTGCCACGGTAGAGGAGCACATTTCAAAGCACTGGCTGTTAACAATATGTTTGCTTCCATGAATCAGGAAGTAGAAACACTGCAGATTTATTGTAGGATTTGTATCAGCTGTAACAAAGAAATGTTTTTTATTAAAAGGTTATTATGCTGTTATGTATCTTTTAGAGCAGAGAGGATGTTTTGAGTTCAGATCTGCTTTAAGTGGGGCGTTACTAGAGACTGAAATGGAGGATTCTGAGCTGTCGGCTTAATTTTTTTGTGTTTTATACAATAGGGGACCCTATATATATACACAGCTGGCACACAGGGAGGGAGGAAGGGAGGAAGGGAGAGAACACCTTTATCTCTTTTTATTTTCCCTTCCTTCTATATTATTAGGGGTGGAGTGAATATTTAGTCACTGTAAGCTTGGCTAGTGCAAGAATGGGGAGCATATAGGACCCCTTAAATGGGGCAGAAGTTTTTTTTTTTTTTTTTTTTCAATCCTCCATTCAACCTGAAAGCGTGATGATTTAGAGAGTGTTAAAATTTCTGTATTTCGGGCTGCTTCAGTAAAAGAGATGATCTTTTAGTGATAAACGATTTCCTGTTTCCCGTATTTATGGCCTGTCAGTAGCTAAAAGGTTTAACACCCTGACACAAGCAAGGAGTGGCACAGTGCTAGATTAATGCCACACCTAAACATATAATGGGTTTCCCCCACTGTTGGTGATGACTCATCTAATTAACTCACACCAAACCCATTCTGGTTACCCGGTCACAACCGAGGAACCATTACTGTAGTCGGCCACTAAATCATAACTGTTGGTACAGGAAGTTATCAGCCAATACAACTGGGCCCCATGTGCTCCTGAGGATGAGTTTTCATATCTCCATCATGTGATACAGAATTTACTGATGTCTTTACCATGCGATCTTTATTCATAAGTCGTCTTGCGTAACCTCTGTCTGTCATTTATGCTTCTGCATAGAAATGTGAAATTACCTGTTAATGCAGCAGAAAAAAAACCTGCAGCTACAGTATCCATTCCAGAGATTTATTGACTAATAGATGCTGGTGTCAGGCAGGGTCACAGAAAAGCCTTCTGACAAACCTGCAGTGAAAGAGAACCTGTCTAAACAAGCTTTTTATTTATTTTTTTAATAATCTAAATCCCCTCTGATTTTAAAGCTTACCTGACTTGAGGAAAAACTACCTAAGCAAAGCATAGAGGTGGTTCATGCTGGATCCACATGCCTCTGTGCGTTGTCTGTTACTCTCCTTGTTCCCTGATCCTCTGCAGCCAGCTCCATTGTTCTCCTCCACACCCTGCCTATGAAAGTTGCTTCCCCCTCTGTAGGAGCTCCTATCCTGCAGAGGGACTCCCCTTCCCTGTTAGTTTGCTGTCATCTGAATGTCTGCAAATTGCGGAGGGCAGGGCACACAGAGGCATGTCCTGCAGATGGGAAACATGCCTATGTCCCTTTTTTAGATTTAGAAACCGCTTTGGGTACACTTTAAGACACTCTTGCCCCATAGTAGCTTAAGGAGAACCCGAGGCGGGTATTTTTTTAAATCATAAGAGGACATGGAATCTGAGTTGGAGTCAGAGTTGGTGATTTCATAAACTAAGGAGTCTGATGATTTTTGTACCAAATCCACAGCCCTGGTAAGTATTAGCGTCATGCTGGGCATACACGGTCAGTTTCCTTGTTATTGATCGAGCCGCTGATGGCTCGATTGATAATATCCGACGTGTCCAATCATCGCGGGGATCGATTCCCGGCTCGATCCCCGCGGGCGGACAATAGGCAAAAACGAAGCGCTGAGAAGTGCCCGTGGGGACGAGTGGGAATGGATCCACACGCCCGCGCGTACGAACAGGGACGCATAATGCTGGGCATACATGGCTCGACTGCTCCTTATCAGTCGAGCCACTGATGGCTCGATTGATCATTTCTGACGTGTCCGATCACCGCGTGGATCGATTACCAGCTCGATCCCCGCGGGCGGACAATCGGCAAAAACAAAGCGCAGATAAGGAAGGGGACGCGTCGGCATCGAGCCGCTGGTTTAATACCGGCGCATTATCGCGCCGTCTTTGCCCAGCATAAGGTGTTGGAGCAGGAGCAATTTTGGGTGGCTGGAGTCTGACTTGGAGTCGGTAGTTTCATTTATTGAGGAGGCAGAGTTGGAGTCGATTATTTCTGTACCAACTCCACAGCCCTGAATAAAATAAAGAGAATACTATTGCTCCTAAAGACATAATTGAAGTAATTGGCCCCTCTCCAGGTGAGTTTTATAGGGGAGTTGGTCAGTTGGATAGAGACAGTGTTTAAAATGTGTTCTGCTTTTCAGCTTCCAAGGAGCAAAAAGTATTTTAAAACCCAGATTACAGATGTTATGCTTGTTGAATGCTTCATTCTGTGACACTGTATGGTTGTAATTTTTATAGTTTAATGTTCAGCCATTGCCCTGCACCCTCTGTGGGTGTCACAGGTACCACTTCAGAGTTTTTGTTAACATTTTCCTTCTTGTGTTCTCTTCCAGTATATGCCTGCCACAACAGCTATGCAAGGAGCGTATATACCGCAGTACACACACGTCCAAACAGCGGCCGTCTCGGTGGAGGTCAGTACACATGTCAGAATCAATTCGGCGTATTGGAGTGAAGGCAGTGCACCCAGCCTCTTGTGAATACTAGAGCAGGAGGCTCATTGTTCCTTCCTGAAGCACTGCAGAAAGCAGCTATGGGGTTTAAAGATGAATTCCTGACATTAAGGGCTCATTTCCACTGCAACTCAGAGCCACTCTGCTTTGCGTTGTGCGCCACTACCCAGGGCGGAGCTTCGCAATCGCCCCTAAATGCGGGCAACAATGCGCTGCGATTCAAAAGTGAGTCGCAGCTCATGAATGGAAACCGCAGACAGTGCAGTCTTGCTCTCCTGTAGTAGGTAAGTCTCTCCAGCATGGACAGGAAGAGCAGCACATATATATGGCTCAGTGTGTGTTTTATCAATGGAGGAAGGTTTTCATATTGTGGTCTCCATCCTCCTATAGATGAATGCCCCGTGGGGAAAGCATTAGAATACCATAATGTTTTGTTTATATTGCTGGTTAGTGTACTGGTTAAAGGCTCTCCCTCTGACATAGATAGACCTGGGTTTGAATCTCGGCTTGAGTTAACCACTTAAGGACCACGGCTTAACCCGACTCCTTCTTTTATGCCCACCAATCATTCAAGCGGAGATGCTCGTGCGATCTCCTGCAAAACCCGCCTCATGACTTGGCGCTAATTGGCGTTAGGCGGTCCTGGGGCTGCCGCCACGATTACGCCCATCGGTGGTCGTAGGGTAAAGTGGGTGTCAATTTTTAATTTTAGGTTGAATTTCATTTAAAGGATACCTGAAGTAAGAGGGATATGGAGGCTGCCGTATTTATTTCCTTATTTAAAAAAAAAATGCACATTTACTGGCTGCCCTGCTGATCTTCTGCCTCAAATAGTTTTACCTAGACTTTAAACAAACATGCAGATCAGATGTTTGGTTAGGTCACCAAGACCGTATATAAAAGGCAAGAAGTTTACTCACAAACAAGGGTTTCTGGGTGATGCAACCAATCGTCAGCGCTTGTGGGGAATTACCGTCCCCACTCGGCTATGTATGGTATGATGCTGGTTGCTGCTCCAAAAAAAGGATTCTGTGGTTCACGGGAAAACCCTTTAAAACCAATCCTCTCCTAAAACTAAGGGGTAAACGCTAAGTACTGTAAGAACTGGAGGCGCCAGTTTCTAATGTTAAGTGTACAGAAATCTCCAAAAGGCAGTATCCAACAATAACTGATGTGGTGTCCTACCTTTTAGGGTTCCTGTTCTAGATCAATAAATCAATTTCGGATAAAAGGTTTAGAAATATTTATTCGTGCACTCGACAATGCGTTTCACGGTAAAAACCGCTTCCTCAGGTAAGTAACGTGCCTAACACCAGGGTAGTCCTGTTTCCGGGTGCCGTTTGTAGATCAGATGTTTCTGGCTGAAGTCTGACTGGATTATCCACATGCTTCAGGTGTGTGATCAGAGATACTACTGCAGCCAAAGTTATCGGCAGGACTGCCAGGCAACTGGTATAGTTTAAAAGGAAATAAATATGGCAGCCTCCACATTCCTCTCAGTTCAGGTGTCCTTTAACCACCTTACGACCATTTAACCTTGCGACCGCCAATTGGAGTTAAGCGGCCATAAGGTGGCTCCCCTAGGACCGCCTAATGACAATTGGGGTCAAGTCCTGGGAGAGGAGATTAGTGGGAATCGCGTGCGCAAACTGCATCCCCGCTTGAGTGACGGAGCTCTGCTATCTCCTGCACAACCCACGCGGACCTTCCTGGCAGACTGTAAAGGAACAGAAATGGCCGTGTGTTTTGCTTGTACAGCGCTGCGATCTACTGCAGCACTGTATTGGGGACAGCCCTGTCACTTGGCTGTCCACTGGAGTGGCTCGCTACGTGATCACTTCTCATAGGCTGATGTCTATAAGAGAGGATCGCCCTGATTGGCTCTCCGGGGGGAGGGCAGGAGGGAAAATTAAAAAAAAAAACATTTTCATTCAAAATAAAAACAAATAAATTAATCAAAAAAAAAATAGACTGCAGCAGCGATCAGAGCCCACCAACAGAAATCTCTGTTGGTGGACAGAAAAGGGGGGCAGATTCATTTGGCTCCTAAGTTGTATGGCCGTGCAGCACACTCTTACAGCTGCAGAACACTGAATTGTAAAAAGAAAAGCCTGGTCACTAGGGGAGGGTGTAAGCCTGTGGTCCTCAACTGGTTAAAGTTAACCTGTGTCAGTCACAGAGCCCACTAAAGAAAAAATTGCAGCTTTTGCACCCAGAACACCCATGCTGTGGTGCTTGTTGCACAAAACAAACAAACACAAAGATTTATATTGCGCTTTTCGCCTGGCTGACTCAAAGCGCCAGAGCTGCAGCCACTAGGACGCGCTCTATAGGCAGTAGCAGTGTTAGGGCTGCTACCCTGGTGTTAGGCACGTTACTGACCAGAGGAAGCGGTTTTTACCGTGAAACACGTTGTCGAGTGCACGAATAAATATTTTTGAACTTTTTATCCGAATCCTGATTTATAGATCTAGAACAGGAACCCTAAAAGGTAGGACACCACATCAGTTATTGTTGGATACTCTCCCTCTGCTTTTTTCTCCACGATTTAACAAACCTCTGATCTGCATGTTTGTTTAAAGTCTAGGTAAAAGTGTTTGAGGCAGAAGATCAGCAGGCTACTGCCAAGTCTGGAGAAAGCTTTTACTGGTCCTTTCCCCTAACTTTAGGTCTCATTATAATATTACAGGTAATGAATTTAGCTACTCCCTTCACTGTGTAGCAGTCTCTGCTGGAAATGGGCTGGCCATGTAGCCATGCTCCTACCGATTTGGTCATTTGCTCCAATGCAGAGGCTGATGTATGGTCAGGTGGGCAGGCAGTGGGTGTGGCTACAGTCACTATAGGGAAGCACAGTCTGCATTTGGACCTATGAATGTTGTAGAGAGGGTGAGAAGGCTGCATACAATAGACACTGCTTCATGTTTGACGCAGGTTCACATTAATCTTAAGTGGTGTCCTGCAAGAGGTAAACTCCAGCCGCCTACAGTTCAGCCTCAGCATCTCTAAATGAAATGCCATCCTAAGCACCTGGAATGTCAAGCATGTAAAAGTGGCTCCAACATGTAGTTATTCTTAACTAAATATCCTAACTCAAACTGGACATTCATATATCTTTTACCTAAAGCACTCTGCGTATTCATTTCCAGGAACCCAGTGGTCAACAGCAAGTGACAGTAGAGACGTCTAATGAACATTCTCCATACACCTATCAACAAAACAAGTAACTCTAAAGGTAAGGAGATGTTTTGTGTTCATTTTTTTCTCTCTAAGTAGGTAAATATGAATTTTTAAATATAAATCATTCACATATACCACTTGGTATCAGCAGGAGTCAGTGGGGAACAAAGAATGATAGATTTAGGACTGCTGCTATGTGGCCTATTGTAAGATCATTGTAGAGGTTTTTCCTGTCCATTGAAGTTAATTTTATGGTGGAAATCACTTCTCTGTAACTGACTCTATGTAGAGGTCTACTTTGCTTCTCTTCTATTTGGCTTAACTCCGCCTTGCTGCCACCTCTGGCTGCTGTTCTCCACATTGCATTCCCCCTTCACAGTCAGGAGGAGGAAGTATCGAGCTGGAATGCAACATGGAGCCCATCGGCCAAAGCCGGTAACAAGGGTGAGCTACCAAACGCCTCATTCAAACCCAAATTGGAACGTTTATCCCTACCCGACACGAGCAGTAGTGTGTGCCAGCCCAGCATAAGTTATGTTTGTTTTGTGCTAGCTGTCAGTGAGGTGAAGACAGGACAGGTGAGTTCAAACAGGGATTTAGCATTGCTGGGATGCCTCTGGCCTGATCAGTGCATTCCATGGGACAGGCAGATTTTGTTGCAATGGAAATGCTGTGTACACACTCATTAAACACAGCCGCTTCCCCTGAACAAGAACAGCTTGAAAGTCTCTCCGCTGCTGAAGTTTACAACATTCATTTTTCAGGATTCTTGAAGACACACTCCGAACTTGTACTTGACAAATCTGCCAGTAGCATCCAACCTGAGGTCAGCTGTTACTTTCAAACCTTGTTTGAATAGTGGCATATTGAAGGCAGTTTCTGTGTGATGGGAATGCTGTTTCCCTGAGGGCCCAGAATAAATTTGGGGCCAGAAAACTTCAATCGGACTTGCGTTTTGCGTATGCATCATTGAAAGCATTGACATTTTTTAAAGAGACTCCGTAACAAAAATTGCATCCTGTTTTTTATCATCCTACAAGTTCCAAAAGCTATTCTAATGTGTTCTGGCTTACTGCAGCACTTTGTACTATCACAGTCTCTGTAATAAATCAATGTATCTTTCCCTTGTCAGACTTATCAGCCTGTGTCTGGAAGGCTGCCAAGTTCTTCAGTGTTGTGGTTCTGCTATGCACTCCCCCCTCAGGGGGGAAAGAAACACACAAATGATCTCTTGAGATTCAAAAGGAAGGCTGTATACAGCCTGCTTGTGTATGGATGTATTTTCTATGTGTGGACATACTGTACATCAACCTACTTCCTGTTTTGGTGGCCATTTTGTTTGTTTATAAACAGACTTTTTAAAACTGTTTTTAACCACTTTTAATGCGGCGGGGAGCGGCGAAATTGTGACAGAGGGGAATAGGAGATGTCCCCTAACGCACTGGTATGTTTACTTTTGTGCGATTTTAACAATACAGATTCTCTTTAAATATATACAATTACACCATACAGCTTTTTAAAATAAAAGTTTTCACAGGCTGTGTTTGGTCCGCAATAATGCATTTTCACAATTTATTTTTGCTACTTTTTGTGGTTTTCTTTAGGGGATAATAGGATTTGTTTAGGACAAAGAGTAGTGAAGTCAGTGGCTTCATTCCATATCCCTAGTTTGCAGGGAATTTTAAAATTCATCCGCTTTTCTGCTCAGTATTCTGTAGTATGTTTAAAGGCCCCCATACACTGGGCCGATTCCCGTCCGTTTCGACAGCAGATTCGATCCTGGGATCGAATCTGCTGCCAATCGCTTGCGCTAAACGCACCCGCTGATCCGATTCCCTCCCGAAATCGGATCGGTCCGTCGATCGCGCCGTGCGGGAAATTACCCTCGATCGCCCGGCGGTAGGAGCGCGTCGCTTGCGGCGTACGATTCGGGCCCAATGCGACGCATGTATACATTACCTGAAGCTGGCTCCGGGGTCCTCTTCTCCTCGCTGCACCGCATTTCCGCATGTCCCAGTGTACGCTATACTTCCTGTGTCACTCCGGTGACCAGGAAGTTGAAATAGAGGGCGCTCTATTTGAACTTCCTGGTCACGGAGTAACACAGGAAGCGCCGGGATGGAGCAAGAACAGCGGTGCGGTGCAGCGCGGAGAAGACGCCCGGGAGCCAGCCTCAGGTAATGTATACGGGGGGGGGGGGGGGGGGACGACAGGCGGCAGAACAGCTCAGCAGATGGTGAATCGGTTTCAGGCTGAAATCGATTCACAATCTGTTTGCAGTAAAGGTGGCCATACGATCCCTCTCTGATCAGATTCGATCAGATAGGGATCTGTCAGCTGGTCGATCTAATGGCACATCGACCAGTGTATGGTCACCTTAAGTCCGTTTTCTTTCACTGCACACCTTTAGTTCATCCTCACCGTTGAGCTTACACACTTCTGATGACTATTGTGAATGGGAGAACTTCAGCTGCAGTGCCACCTAGTGATAGTATAGATTCACAATGTCAGATGAAATAGACATTCAGAATACCAGTGCGTCATTCTGTTCATAGTCGTTGTAACGTGCATGTCTACATGCTAGTCTCCTAACTCCGTTTTTTTCTACGGATTTCAAGTAGATACCCATCTTCTTGAAATCTTACAGGAGATCAGGAAAAGGAATCAATGATGGGACAATTAAGATTCTGAGATATTTTAAAGACCAAATGCTCTGTACCAATAATTTTTTTTTTATCTTCCAAAATGTATTTTTGTATTGATCTTTTATTTTTGTGGTTTGATCCAACATTAAGAACAATGTACCAAGCTCAAAACAGTAAAGTTGCATTACGTTTTTAGACCAAATTTGTATCGGCAATTATTTATGTTGAAATTAATCCATTGAGAATGAATATACAAACCCATTAAAAACAGAAAACTCTCTGAAGTGCCGAAAGCAATGCTTCCCCATCCAAGGTCCTCTGCAGGCCGTCACCATATAGTGCAGTGTCGTCTCCGCTCTGATGTCCCGATAGCGCTGTTTCCATTGCGGTGTGCCTTTCTATACAGATAGTGGACAATAAAATAATGTAATCAGTCACTGATGTAAAATCCAGGGATAAGCAACGGATTATAAACGGATGAAATCCGAATGGCTTTCATGCGGATATCATTCTCCTAGTTACTGCAGCTGAGCGGGTGTGTAAAGGGGGGGGTTAAACGTACCCAGCAGGCGTCTTCTTTCATCCTTCCCGCGGCACCTCACACGTTGCGTTCCAAGCCGTGTCACGTGACTACAAACCCTTCCTCCTTCAACCCGGAAGGAGGAAGTGTTTGTAGTCACGTGACCGCATATTCCACAGTGATGCATTGTGGGAGACACCATACGCTCGCTCCAGCCTGAATAATCACAAATACCTGTAACTTTTTGGAACAATGTGAAATTGCAGAGGTCTTCTGAAAATGCGGCGGCACCATAGACGATCATTAGATGCATTTTCACTATGCTGCACAATGCTGCAATTCTTCGCAGCCCCCCTCACCCTAGACCACGAACAAGTACCCAAAATATATTGTCCCACTCAGATATGGTATTGCTGCTTTACTTTATTTTCTGAGCAGCACAGTATAGCATATTCAGCACATTCAGTAGCAGATATTATATCTCTATATGGCTGGATAGTGTACTGGTTAAGAAAGCCGCCACCTATTCAGTAAGGAGACATTGGGCAAGACTTCCTAACACTGCTATTATCTATAGAGCATGGCTTAGTGGCTGCAGCTCTGGTTTGAGTCCGCCAGGAAAAAAAGGGCGAGATCAATGTTATGTATTGTCTTGTATTTTGCACAATCCAATTAAAAAAACAAAATTCTTTTCCACTGTCATTAATTATTTTACAACACATACTATGACAAATGCACCAAACTCCTGACATTAAATTACTAAATTTTTAATCTTGACCTTTTTTGTTTTCAAATAGTCATGTTCTATGAAATAAAAGCTATATAGGTTTCAATTTCCGGGTATGTTTAATGAAAACAGGGAAACAAATCATTTCTCAGTCACTCTTGTTTCTCTTTTTGACAGGTAAAAATATGGGTTGATTTTATTATTTTATTTTAACATTTTACAAAATGTTTCTTATCGTAATGAGATATGTAAAGTATAAAAAGGTATAATTTATCTTATTTTTCTGTTTCTTTTACAGGTGGAGTGATGACCTTGATTGGGGGAAAAGTGGTTCAGATGCTTAAACAATCATGCATTTTTCTGAACAATCGTGCTTTATGAATTGACAGTTTTGCACAGGTTCTTGGGAAAAAAAACAAAAAAAAAATCATTATTTATAACAAAATCAACTCAAACTATTTTTGCTATAAGTTCTATGAGGTGCATAAAAACCTTCAATTCATCTAGTGTCTGTTCCCCTGAACAGGTTTATTTTATTATGGAAATTTTTATCAAGTAATTTAACACAAAAAAAGACAGACTACAGGTTTTTCTCTGGATATGCACAGGTGGCTATTTGTATGAGGACATGTGCATGACAATTTTTGTGTTATTTACTTTCTGCTTTAATTTTTTTGGGTTGTTTTTGTTTTGTATGAGACTTCCGTTGTTAACCTTTTAAGGACTTGGGATTTTATTTTTATTTTTGCGCTTTTTCTTCTCTGAAATTGAACCATTTTATTGGCCAGCAAAGCAACTTAATGCAAAATAAATGATGCTGGCCCCTCAATGTTCTAATTGGTTCCAACAAGAAGGCATCTTTTTGTGATGCCTCTGTGCTTGCAGTGTGAGTGTTGCTGTAGTGCAGTGTTGTTGTCCGTTTTTCTGACTCCTTGTAATTTTTTTTTTTTTTTTTCATAGCGTGAAGTGTCTTATCTTTTTCCAATGAATTCCAATTTGCCTTAAAAAAACTTTTAATGCTGTAGCTTTTTTTTCCTCCACGCAATTACTAGAAAAAAAAATGTAGATTGCTTTGGCCAACTCATCTTGGTCAACTTTGCCTTGTAAAACAGCAGCATAGGGCTTTTAAAAGGTAGTTATAAAATTTGCTGAAAATCTGGCTTTTTAATGTGTAGTAAATGTTTTAATGAACTTTTTTTTTTCCTCACGTAATGTGTATGGTAGTGAAAAAATTGTTGGGAGGGAGGGGAGTCGGGGAAAATGTTTTGTGTGAATTGAAACACATTTTCTGAGGGGAAGGGGGGTGGGGGGGAGGTTGTGGGATGTTTTAATAGAATCAGTTGTTTGTAAGGCCTTATGCCAACAATTTGCTCTGGTAGTCTAAGCGATTTTAGGAATCTGCTGTAAGATGCAATGTAAAAACTTTTTTGCTTTTCTTGGTTTTTTGTTTTGTTTTTTTTTTAAATTGATGTTTTAGTGTATGTAGAATATAGGAATTGGGATAGGGAAATTGTCAATGAATGTGTTTTTTTGGTTTTTGTTTGTTTTTTTCCTTTTGGTTGTTTCTTTCTACAATAAATGATAGTGCTTTAGATAGTTGATTGTGCTCAAACCTTGCAAACGAATAAGTGCTGTTACAGCAACATGGCAAAAAGCTAAAGGACTTTAAAGAAATAAGCTGAGACATAAGTGGATTGTCAGTACATTGGGTACTCGCTCTCTATTAGGTGAAAATAATAGAAATAAAAAAATGACTTGGCACTTTTTAAAGGTAACTTTACCAAAGAACAAAGAGCCAGTAACCAATCTTCCAGATTATTCTCAGCGTGATTTTTTTTTTCTGTACTCTTTATTTTTTGCCGGACCAGTTTGCGGTTAGGAGAACGTGCCTTTTTTTGTACATTTGCATTTTTTTTAAATAGTTTTAGTAAATGTATGGACACAATATCAAAAAGCATGAAGGAAGACTTGGATCCAAGCAGTGCCACACTTCACATCATCACTACAAGTATTAATTGTAAAGAAAAAAAAATAAAATAAAAACACCTTTTTGAAACTATGAAATTCCTGATTGGTCAAATACAGCATTTTGTTTCCTTTTATATATAATATATATTTTTTATTAACACATTAGATTGATCACTGCTTATATTATGGCTGTTTTATTCTAACTGCATATGTAAGAGAAAAGAATTTTGTTGTCTTCCAAAACTGTGTACTCGCCGCCTGGTCAGCAGTGTGATCAGTTATCTACCTCAAAAAACGTTTATTTCCTTTTTTTAACAAGACAGGTTGCTGGCATTGCCTGTTTCCTCTGACCAAACCCTCCTAGCTGGCGCTAGGGCTAAGCAATTACTTTTTATTTCATTTTTTCATATTTTTTTTTATAGTTTAAGTATTTAGTAATAATTTGCATGTATTTGATCTTAGACAGCGGTGAGATTTCATAGTTTCAAAAGTAATTGCTGCTCTGAGTTTAGATTTTAGTATGAAAATACATATTCATAAGAAGTTGTTTTTTTTTTTCTTGATTTTATTTTTTGCAGAGGAATAAAATAAAAAAAAAGTTGTGGTATAAATTGGTTCAAAGCTCCCTGGAGTATAATTGCTTTCAGTAAAGGGAACTTTTTAGGACAGCGATAACCTGTTACAGCCAAGGTTCCAAAGCCCCACTAGTGGTAGCCATTGCATGACTCCTGAAAGTAAAGTGAGATTCAGGACTAGTGATGGTCATGTCTAGGAGAATTCATGGAGAAGCAGGTGATACGATTGATCAGCTGATAGATTTGCAAAGCTCTGATTTGCTGTGGTCTGCTTTTAAGTGATGATCATGACTAGCAAATCAGAGACTTGCATATCTATCACCTGACCAAACTGATCAATCACATGCTTCTCCATGAATTCCCCCCAGACATGACCATCCCTATTCAGGATAGGTTCATTAATCTTGACTGATGTTTGAAAGTTGTTGTTTTTTTCTTCACCAAAACTAGCATACTCCAGTGATCTGAATGCCCCAACCCCTTAGCTTTGTGACAGGTTCCTTTTTAATAGCTGTCATGGCAAGTTCCATTTTGAATATCTTTACTGCTTGAGGTGCGTTTTTCATTATTCTAGATGTTAAAACGGACTCTTCAGCAGTAAAGACAGCAACGTTCAGACATGCAGCTCAGTCCTTGTCTAATAAATTTATTTTGACTTGAGAACTATTATTGAAATTTCCATAGTCATTTACGTTGGAGTGGTAAATTCATATCGTTTCATACAGGGGGATTAAAAAATAACAGCTGCCGCTGTCTGAACAATGTGCCATACTTTGTGTCTAGGTAAGATTTGGAGCGTAAAAACATAACCTCTGTACATAAAAGTAATCAATTAAACATCACATAGTAGACAGCCATTAAATTATAAAAAATAAAATTAATTTATGAAGAAAGACCTTTTGTACAGATTGAAAAAAAAAAGATTTTCATAGAGATATCTATATGATCAAGAGAGTTAATTTTTTATTTTTGTTTTACTAGTGCCACAAAACTTGCCAGTGGTAACTTATTTGTCCGGTTCAAGACAACTCTGTAGTTATTGTTAAACGCCAAAATACAATTTTTGAACTGTAAATTTGATTAGATTGTTAGCTTTTTTTTCCTGTTTTGTTTCTTTTGAAAACTTTTGAATAAAAAAAGATACAAAAGAAAAATGGTGTCTGTTTTTTTTTTATGATGATGTCTTTTAGTTTAAAAAAAAAAAGTCATGGGAAAGTTTCAATGCAATAAGAACAAACATAATTTATAGCTTCTGAAAACATTTATGTCCTTCAAAAGTTATCACCTGCAAAGTTTTTAAAGGGGAACTCCAGTGAAAATGTAATAAATAAAAGTGCTTCATTTTTACAATAATTACCGTATTTTCCATCGTATAAGACGCACTTTATCTCCCCAAAAAATGGGTAGAAAAAGTCCCTGCGTCTTATACTACGAATACAGGGAATCCCCGACTAACAAACGCCTGCGGATTGGAACCGCCGACCTGCCGGAACATCTGGGATTCCCTGCATTGACCCTGTGTATGCTGCGCCCCCCCCCCCGGGATGCCTGCCTGTATGTTCCTTTATGTATACTGCGCTGCTCCCTCCCCACGTGAATGCTGTGCTGCTCCATATGCCCGCATGTTTCTCTGCCCCCTTCCATAAGGATTAAGTGTCAGCAGTAGTCCCATCAATGTATTCGGCACTGCCCCCTCCCCGCGTGAATGCTGCGCTGCCTCCCCTGTATAAGGATAAAGTATCGGAGAAGCAGCTCACCTCCTTCAAAGTTCCCGCAGTGACAGCTGACCTCTTGTGTCCTGCGTGGCTCCTTGTAGTGAAAGTTTCTGCTGATGACGCGAACAGCAGACGTTTTTACTACGGGGAGCCACGCAGGACACAAGAGGTCAGCTGTCACTGCGGGAACTTTGAAGGAGGTGAGCTGCTTCTGCCGATAATTTATCCTTATACAGGGGGGGGCAGAGAAACATGCGGGCATGGGGGGCGCCGCTGAATACATTGAGGGAGCTACTGCTGATACTATATCCCTATGGGGCGTCAGAGAAACATGTGGGCATACGGGGCAGCACAGCATTCACGGGGGGGCGGGGGTTAGGCAGTGCAGTATATATTAACCTCCCTGGCGGTATGATTCCCGCGGCAGGGTTTTTTGCATGTAGCTAGCCTAGCGCTAGCTACATGCTTCCCCCCTCCCTGCGGCGTCCCCCCGTATGCGCCGATCGCCGCCGGCGCATATGCCCACCCGGAAATCCCGTTCTGAACGGGATATCCATGAGGGCTCGACGTCGTGACGTCAGAGGGAGTCCCAATCCACCCCTCAGCGCTGCCTGGCACTGATTGGCCAGGCAGCGCACGGGTCTGGGGGGGGTGCATCCTCTCATGCGGCGAATCGGCGCGGGGCGGCGGCGATTGTGAGTAACATTGCGTGTATAAAGAAAGAAAAAAAATTATGCAGATCGGCCCAGCACGGGGTTACCGCTAAGGAGGTTAAGAAGCAGTAGCAGTATACATGGAGGGGCAAGAAGAACATGTGGGGCAGCACAGCATACACAGGGGAGTGAGAGACACAGGGGGTGACCCAATTACCGTAGATCAGAAGGGACACATAGGGGACATAATCATTGGGCAAGAACCTCTACAAGACGACGCTCCTGGAATATGGACAGACCAGGTTAAGTTTTTTATATATTTTTTTCCCTGGTTTTTGCCCTCTAAACCTGGGTGCGTCTTATATTCTGGAGCATCTTATACGGTGGAAAATACGGTATGTATTAATGATTTAGTCAGTATTTTTCCATTAAAATGTTTCCTCTCCCTGATTTACATTCTGACATTTACCACATGGTGACATTTTTACTGCTGGCAGGTGATGTCAGTGGAAGGAGATGCTGCTTGCTTGTTTGACAGTTGGACCCAGCTGTAAACAGCTGTTATTTCCCACAATGCAATGAGGTTCACAGAGAGGAAACTGTCATGACCATGGTCCTGACATCACACTGTGGGATGGGTTTCGCCACAATATCAGCCATGATGATTCGTATGTGAAAAGGAAAATATTTCTCATGTGAAAGGGAGTAGCAGCTACTGATTGGGATGAAGTTCAATTCTTGGGTCACGGCTTCTCTTTAACCACTTAAGCTCTGTCGTTTTCACTTTATGCATCCGAGCAATGTTCACCTCCCATTCATTAGCCTATAACTTTATCACTACTTATCACAATGAACTGATCTATATCTTGTTTTTTCCACCACCAATTAGGCTTTCTTTGGGGGGTATATTTTGCTAAGAGCTACCTTACTGTAAATGCATTTTAACAGTAAGAAGAAAAAAAAGAAAAAATTCATTATTTGTCAGTTTTCGGCCATTATAGTTTTAAAATAATACATGCCTCCATAATTAAAACCCACGTATTGTAATTGCCCATTTGTCACGGTTATTTCACCGTCTAAATTATGTCCCTATCACAATGTATCGCGACAATATTTTATTTGGAAATAAAAGAGCATTTTTCCCGTTTTTGCATTCATCACTATTTACAAGCTTATAAAAAAAATAGAGAGAAATATTGCATCTTTACATAGATATTTAAAAAGTTTAGACCCTTAGATAAATATTTGTGTTTTTTTTTTTTTTTTTTTTTTAATTAAACATTTTATGTGGGCATTTTTTTTGGGGGGGGGGGGGGGGGGGGGGGGGCTGGCACCTCCTGGATACAGGGTGTCCAGAATGATCTGTTCCTGAAATTGGAGGAAAGATCCAGTTCTCCCAGCCTTACTGTAGAGAACAAATCTGTTGTAAACTGCCAATTGAATCAGATAAAGACACTTTCTTATACCAGCATCTTGTTTTCCGGGAAACTAAATAGGGCGCTAACCTCTGGTCATTGAAGTCCACCCCTCCCATGTTGACATTATATTCGTGGACGACAAGGGGCTTTTCAATGACCTAAGTTGCCCGTTGAATTTGGACTGTAGTGTTTGTGTGAATGGTGGACAGAAAGTAAACGTCCCTCTTGTCCCTCCATTTCACCGCGAGCAGGTCTTCAGTACGCAAGGCAGCCCTCTGCCCCCGTTCAAGTCTGGTGGTAACGAGCCGTTAGGGGAAGCCCTGGCAACTAGGCCGCGCAGTGCCACAGCATCGGATTCCTTCTAACTTTAAGTGCTGAAAGAGGGCCACACTTGTGTAATAGTTGTCCACATAAAGATGGTACCCCTTCTGGAACAAGGGTGACACCAAGTCCCACACAACCTTTCCACTGCTCCCCAGGTAGTCAGGGCATCCGACCGGCTCCAATTTTGAGTCTTTTCCCTCATAGACCCTAAAACGACATGTATAGCCTGTGGCCCTTTCACAGAGCTTATACAGTTTCACCCCATACCGGGCGCACTTGCTTGGGATGTACTGTTTGATGCCAAGGCGCCCGGTAAAGCGTAAGAGGGACTCGTCTACGCAGATGTTCTGTTCAGGGATCTAAGCATCTGCAAATGTTGATGACAGGTGGTCTGAGGGGTCGAATTTTGTGGAGCCGGTCATAAGCAGGGTGGCCCTTTTTATGACAGGTTTTGTCGTCGAAGCGCAGGATGGACTCAAATCGTGTCCTGGACATGGCAGCAGGGTACAAGGGAACATGATGTACTGGGTTCGTAGACCAATACGACCGCAATACATCCTGTTTCATTAGTCCCAAGTGAAGGACAAGGGCCAAAAAGATTTTTATGTCGGAAACTTGGACTGGTTTCCACCGGAAAGGCTGGGCATAGCTGCTCTCCGGGTGCTCGGTGATGAATTGTGTGGCTTTACGGTTGGTCTCCATCACCCAGGTTCTCTTGGACTTAATTGTGGTTAACAGCTGCAAAAAGTCTAGGGCCGTTCCTAGATGAGCTGTCGCCACCTGGACTCCAGACTGGGCGGTGAAAGGGGGCACTATGGGTGCGGCCTAATCAGGGGATTGCCAATCTGGATGTGCCAGCACCTCTGGGAGTCTATGGGTACTACGGGCCCGTCGTCTTCTTGGTGGCTGCGACAGGGGTACTACTGCACGTGCCACCGTACCAGTTTCAACTTCCATGCTGGTGCTCACCACTTCACCAGGGTCTACGGAAGTACTGGTACTAAGTCTAGGAGATGCTGCGCTGCTGGTGCCTGCCTCACCAAGAAAACTCTCATCAGCGCTAGCACCACCCTGTTGCCCTTGAGGCGGATCCTGCGCCACCTGCGGTCTAACGACATGGGGTCTGGTACGCCTGGCTCTAGCCGAGGACCAAAGCCTCGTCATCACTTTCGGTCAGAGAACCACTGCTTTCCACAGGTTCAAATTCAGACCCGGATGATTCGTCGGATGAGTCTTCCCAAAAGCTTTCATCCGACTGGTCCATGTATCTGTATACCTCTTCATCGGAAATCCCCCTTCTTGCCATTGTGGATTGCTAAATTTATGGGGTTTTCCTCCGAGATTACCCAGAAAAAAAGAGCACCTACCTAGCAAAAGGGAGTATTTGAGAGGTATTAGGGTTGGTGGGAAGTGGGGTCTCAGAGGCAATCAAACAATCACGGGACAATCAAATACAATTACAGCATGATCGAATCCAATCAGAGCACAAGCAAATCTGATGCACTCGGAAGGTGGTGGTGGGGGGGGAGGGTGGGTTGGGTGTGGTGGTAGGGTGTGTTGGGTGTGGCGCTGATCTAAGCCCCCCGCAATGATCAGCTGCTTCTACGAAAAGCAGCATGATCATTGTGAAAAAAAGTTGCCCAGCCTCCCTGAACTTCCTGTACGCTTGCAGGTCACATAAAACAAACTCACTGTTTATGTGACCTGCAAGTAAAACTACACCCTAAAGCATTTTTCATATACAAATACATTAGTTATACATTAAAAATTAATTACCTCCCACACTCCCCAATTTTTTTTTTTTTGTAATTAAAAAACAAAACAAAACATACAAGTAAAAAAAAAATACATAGTTACCTTAGGGACTGAACTTTTTAAATATTTATGTCAAGAGGGTATAACACTGTTACTTTATAAACTATTGGCTTGTAATTAGGGATGGACGCAAAACTGAAAAAAATGCACCTTTATTTCCAAATAAAATATTGGCACCAAACATTGTGATAAGGACAGAATTTAAACGGTTTTATAACTGGGACAAATGGGCAAATAAATTTCATGGGTTTTAATTACAGTAGCATGCATTATTTAAAAACTATGAAAGCCGAAAACTTAATGGAAAAATAGGGAAAAAATTATTTCAAACACATTTAGAATAAAATTCTTGGCATAATGTCCCACCTAATTGGTGGTGAAAAAAACAAGATTTAGTTAATTTCATTGTGATAAGTAATGATAAAGTTATAGACGAATGAATGGAAGGAGCACTGAAAGGTGAAAATTGCTCTGGTGCTCAAGGGGTAAAACCCCTCAGTGGTGAAGTGGTTAATACTCTAATTCCCTATAAATTGAAGAAGCCTCGCCCACAGGTTTTCAGAGAGCCTTGGCAGTAGCAAGGGCTCATGGGAGCTCAGTCTGGGCAAGAGGAGGGGGAGGTATTACTAGCCAGAGATTTCAGAGGAGGAGGAGGAGGAGGATTAGGTTTTTTTCAGAGGCTGAGTGCTGTGTAATGTTTACAAACAACATGGCTGCTGTCGTATCACTGGAAGAAATAATCATATTCTATTAAAGCTATTTTCAGCTAGTTTTGCTGCGTAAACTATCGAAACTTTAGATAAGATGTATAGACAAGTCACTTGTTATAGTTAGTGTTCCATCTCGGCTTTAAGTAGCCTTGGCTTCCTGGCTGCTGAGATTTGGCCTTCCCTGAGTGGGGGTGGGGGGGGGGGAGGAGGAGATAAGTTACAATAATAGATATAGCTTTCAGGAGGTTTTTAGTTTACACTTCATGCAGTTGTGCTATTAAAGGGCACCTGAAGTGGTATATGGAGGCTGCCCTGTTTATGTTTTTTTTAACCAATGCCAGTAGCCTGGTAATTCTGCTTATCAATCAGCATCAGAGTGTCTGGATCACACACCTGAAACAAGCTAATCCAGTTAAGTTTTGTCAGAAACATCTGATCTGCATGCTTGTTCAGGTTCTATGGCTAAATGAATTAGAGGTAGGGATGAGCGATGGCATCCTGCAGATGGTGAGAGGTGGAACTCCCGACTCTGGATGCTGAAGTGTATGCTGGTGGAACGCACAGGTGAGTTAACCCCACATATCCCACTCTCACCTCCAGGATGCTCTTGCTTATCTGTAATTAGAGAAAGAGGATCAGCAGGATAGACAGACAATTTGTATTGTTTATTCTTCGCGTTCCTGGCCACAATCGCGCCATCTATGCTGCTATAGCATATATCATATACCATATAGCAGCATAGAGGGTTCCAATGTGTCTGGGAACGCGAAGAATCACTCGCGTCGGCTCCCGTCACCGAAACAGGAAGTGGCTGCTGGCGGGGCCAGGAGGATCGGAGGGAGACGGCGAGGGCACCGGACAGCTGCAGGGGGCTATTGGAAGCCCTAGGTGAGTAAAACTCATTTTTTTTGTTTGACTTAAGTGTCCCTTTAAAGATTAAATCTAGTTGAGAAGATTATTGTGTATACAAATGTTTTCTGGAGTAAGAGAAGTCTCACCTTAACCTGCCTGGCGTTCTATTAAGATCGCCAGGGAGGCTGCGGGAGGGTTTTTTTTTTAATAAAAAAAAAAAACTTTCATGCAGCCAACTGAAAGTTGGCTGCATGAAAGCCCACTAGAGGGCGCTCCGGAGGCGTTCTTCCGATCGCCTCCGGCGCCCAGAATAAACCAGGAAGGCCGCAATGAGCAGCCTTCCTTGTTTTGCTTACATCGTCGCCATAGCGACGAGCGGAGTGACGTCATCGACGTCAGCTGACGTCAGCCGCCTCCGATCCAGCGCTTAGCGCTGGCCGGAACTTTTTGTTCCGGCTACGCTGGGCTCAGGCGGCTGGGGGGACCCTCGCCGCAGAGCGGTGGCGATCAGGCAGCACACGCAGCTGGCAAAGTGCCGGCTGCGTGTGCTGCTTTTTATTTGAGCCAAATCAGCCCAGCAGGGCCTGAGCGGCAGGCTCCGGCGGTACTGGACGAGTTGAGCTCGTCCAGACCGCCCAGCAGGTTAAAAGGACTCTGATACTACCACTCTTTACACATACCTCTTTTCAATATTTTGAGCTCTGGTACACTTTAAAGAGGACCCGAGGTGGGGTTCTAAATATGCTATCCGCATACAGAGGCTGGGTCTATTTATACTGCCCAGCCTCTGATGCTATCTCAATCCCCCATGAGTTCCTCCTGCGCTCTGCTGTCCCCCATAAATCACAGCCGCGCTGTTGACACGCAGCGTGTTGTGTTTACCTATGTACTGTCACACTCGCCGCACCTCCTGCATTGCTCCGGTCCCCGCCCCTTCCCTCCCCGCTGATTGGAGGGAAGGGACGCGGGTGGGGACCGGAGCTATGCTGAGAGTGACAGTACAAAAGGTGAACACAGCCCGCTGCGTGTCGACAGCGCAGCTGCTATTTATGGGGGACAGCAGAGCGCAGGGGGAACTTGGGGGGGATTGGGTTAGCAACAGAGGCTGGGCAGTATAGGCAGACCCAGCCTCTGTGTGCAAATATTCTTAGAACCCCACCTTGGGTTCTCTTTAACAAACACTATAAAATGTGAGAAATAGTTTGCCAATCAAATAAGATTGTGTTCTCTGACCACAATTCAGCATGCAACAGGTTCACATAAAAAGGATCAGTGATCCACACCCTCTGTTCTCTAGGTGATCATAAGTGTCATTTTCATGTGGGTATGGCTTTCTACCTTTAGGCCTTGTATACATTAGCAAACGCGGACAGCCGTGTGATCACAACGCACATGGACGCACACCATCCGCGTTTGTATGCGTTGCTGATCATGTTTCTGGAAAAAATGCGTGCAGTGTGAACATCAGACAGTGCAGTCTATGCACTGTCTAAGGCCGTGCGTGTCGGCCTCCTGCACGCGTTCCCGAAACGCGGATGAGAACGCGTGCAGTGTGAACGGGGCCTGAGCCTAGACAGGAACAAGCAGACAGGTCAAGTCTAGCAAGCAACTGGTTGAATGTACAGCAGATCTGCTAAGAGCTATTGTCTTTCATATTGCTCTTCATTATATCATACCTTATTGATTTACTGTTAAAGTGAGAGTGCAACACCCCTTACTGTAACAAAATGGAGCACAAATGATCACCCAACGGTAAGAGAATGTTGAACACAGTTTTAGAACATGCCCAGTTACACTCTACTCCTGCCTATTTAGATTCAAATTATTTCCACTATGTGATATCAAGGGGAGCTCAGACTCAGTTTCCACTTGGTTAACAAACAAAAAAATGTACCCATTTGGTATGTTTTCTGCAGCACAGTGACAGACGTGTAGTAAACGCAAAGTCCCGACCTGCTGCATTTTTCCAGATTACGGATGCAGTTTCCATAGATGTCTATGACAGAAACCTACCTGCTCCGGGCGTGAGCGGGATGAGAAAAAGGAAGCTGATACAGAACTATTTACTCTGAACCGAACAGTCCCCTCACAAGTGTGAACCAAGCCGAAGACTTGGAGAGTATAGGTAGATGTTGCAGCTGATGAACAAGGAGCATCATTCAAAGGATACAGGAGATAAATGCTTTATTTACCATTGGCATCTTCCCGCCCCTATTAGTCTAACCGTTCCAGCGTCAAAGGCCACCGCTGTCCCCTCTGAAAGATTGCAACCCATGGCTAGGTTGTAGTCTTCTATGCATGCATGGGTGGGCTGCTTGCCTTCGTGATGCAGTTTCTAAAGACAAACTGTGCAAAGAATTCCCTACCATGGGACCATGATCATGAGAGGCGTGTGGCCCACCCATACATGCCCAGAAGACCACAACCCAGAGGGAAAAGCGGCGGCCTCGAGCACAGCAATGAAACCCCAGGTGCGTATAGCATTTATCTCATGTTTTGCCTTTCCAGCAGACATGGACTTTCAAGTATAGTACTACTCAAATTTTTAATTCAAATGAAGTTTAATGACTTCACATGTGACCGCGGGAGGGTTAACTTACCCAGAAGTCTTTGTGATGTGTGCATTTCCTTACACACATAGGCGTAATGAAAGCCGCGTTCCAAGACTCAATACCACACATCCTCTTTCAAGCCGGAAGGAGCAAGCGCGATAGTGAGTCTTGCAACATGGCTTTCATTACGCCTATAACGCATAATGAAACGTAGACGTCCCAGAGACTTCTGGGTAAGTTAACCCCTGCATCCCACATTGACATGTGAAGTCCATAGACTTCATTTGAATTTGAGTAGCACTCTACTGGAAAGCCCATGCCTGCTTTCTAGTAAGACATGCAAGTGGGCTGTACACTGGTGCCTTTACCTTAATTCCAAAGAAGATCCATGCATGTAGATTCTGCATACCCATGTGGTTTGGACAAGCACTCACACAGCCACAATGCAGTACATCTAAAATAAAAGATGAAAAAAACAGATTAAATTTTTACACTAATTCTTAGCAGAACAAGCACTGATCAGAATGATTATATTTTTTTATAGGTTTTACAAAGTTACGTAGCAGCAAAATGCTTCAAATCATTTAGGCAGTAGTCACACTTGAGCAAAACCTACACGTTTTGCCCCATATTAAAACCACATGCGGAATCCTATGTAATGATAGCCTATGGTGGGGCTGCGTTTTCCAGGGGCATATGCGTTTACAGTGTTTTAAAAAAGAAAACGCAACCTGCACTACTTTCCCACACACCGCATGTGGATTTTCATTGAAAGCAATGGCTACTGTAAAAAAAAAAAGTGAAACGCTGTGCAAAACGCACAATTGTTCAGCAAAATGCTTACGAGGTATCATCTGCGATTCTGGCACATACAAGTGTGATCCTTCCCTAAGTGTCCTCCACAGAGGCTTTCTGTTTAAAAAAGCATACCATTCTATTCATTATGTTCTCCTGTGCCCCTCTGTGCTGTTTCTGCCACTCTCTGCTGCAATCCTGGCTTGTAATTAACAGTTTTAGGCAGTGTTTACAAACAAACTAACCAGCTTGTGATAGGCTCACATAAGCAGAGTGTGTGAGTCATACAGAATGTGCAGGGGGCCTGCAGAGGGTGTGTATCGCTTCTATCCAATCACAAGCAGCCCTGCACATTCCACACATTCCAGCCTCTGCCGACAGAAGAGAGAAGATTAGATCATATAACAGAGATAACACAGCCACTGTGCAATTAGGAAAGGCTGCAGTAAGCCAGAGCACATTAGAACAGGCATAGGAACTTATAGGATAGAAGAACTAAGGCTTAAAATTTTGTTACAGAGTCTCTTTAAAGGACAACTGAAGAGAGAGCTATAGGGAGGCTGCCATGTTTATTTCCTTTTCAGCAATACCAGTTGCCTGGCTCTCCTGCTGATCCTCTGCCTCTAATACTTTCAGCCATAGACCCTGAACAAGCATGGAGCAGATCAGGCATTTCTGACATTGTCAGATCGGACAAGATTAACTGCATGCATGTTTCTGGTGTTATCCAGACACTTTTGCAGCCAAACAGACCAGCAGGGTTGCCAGGCAACTGGTATTGTTTAAAAGGAAATAAACATGGCAGCCTCCATAGTCTTCTCACTTCAGTTGCCCTTTAAGGCCTTGTGCACAAGCTAGACTGAACTTGGCCAAGGCATCTGTGCAGGGTTGCCTCGTTCAGTAATCTATCATGTGTACAGCTGCTCCAATGCGAGTCACACCATTGTCCCTTCTCCTAAAGTCTTAGCAACCATACACATTGCCTAGCTGTAGCAGAGAGATGCATCTGTATGTAATTGGGGCTAGTACTTTAAAGGGAACCTTAACTGAGAGGAATATGTGACTCTTTACCAATACACTATCCAACTGCCCCTTAATTTTGTGTAAACCCCCTTTTCTCAAATATTCCCACTTCCCATGTGGCAATATCTGTGGAATGGGACTTCACAAAGTCAAAATAAAGGTGTGCAGCTAATCATGCTTCAAAGGACAATATAAACCTCAAAAGCTTTTGAGATGGTAAAGAGAAACCCTTCCGATAGTGTGTGTTTGAATTCACTATTCCAAATTTGTGAAGACCTGAATACTCTCGCCTGCCTCGGTTCAGCACCCGAATGAGTGGACAGGATCAGGAAAGGGTCACTGCCCTGCATATCACGTTGTGCTTCACGCTACTTAGATATTTCCTCTTCCAGTTTGATTGGCAGGAGTATTCAGATTCATTGTACTGAATTTGAACACCAACACTACCTTTAAATGCAAAAAAAAAAAAAATGTACACAAAAAATAAACCCTCCATGACATTTTATAAGGACCATAAAGAATTCACAAGCAAAAGTCAGTTTTTAATCTCTACAGATACCCACAATGGTCACCAAAATAATACTCTACAGATGGACAATTGGGTACAAAGAAAGGCAGAGGTAATTGGTTACAAAAATATGCAGATTGCCCCAAAAGTGGGACAGTTGGGGATGTATGCTGAGGTTTAAATAGAGCTTATAGGTTTTGCCTGATATTTTCCCGAAGAAGTCTTTCTTACCACACGAGGAAGCAGTAGAGTGTTGTACTGTGTTAGCATCAGTAAAAGCTTTCACTCTACTGCTTCTACTATTCTGAAAGATACCACAATGTACCGCACATTCCTGGAACTGAGAAAAGACCTGAAGAAACATGCACAGCTGGACAGCAACTTCTTTTTCTTGACTACATGCTAAAAGGAGAACTTTGTACCACAAGGGCTAGAGGTGCCCATACATACATCAAGCAATGATGGACAGATTAGACCAAAAGACAAATCTCTCTCTAATCTAATTAGAGAAAGAGCTGTCGGCTGCTCATACACTGCAGGCTGATTCCTGATCAATTTTATGCTTGTGCCTTATGTCCTTGTGTGCCGGCTCCCCCTAATGTGTAATAAGACCCCCCCCCTCCTGGTCCCCCTAGTACTATATACATTACCGGTCCCCCAGTGCACTATACATTACCTGTCGGACTGTTGCTTGTCCTAAGTTGGCCCCGGAGGCACTCCTTGCTCCATATACGCACCCCAGGTGGTTGCCAATGTACACGCAGGTGCGTGTGTGATGTCACACACGCCCCCGTTACTCCGGCAACCACATGGGGTGCGTGTATGGAGCAAGGAGTGCGCCCAGGGCCAACTTAGGACAAGCAATAGTCCGACAGGTAATGTATAGTGCACTGTGGGAGCACATTACACACTGGTGGGATAGCGGAGGGGGTTTCGTCACTGGTCCCGGCATCACTTGCCGTTACCGCTGCGCACACGATCGAGCAAGTCGAGCCTACATCTTGCAGCACGTCTCCGACTGATTAATGCAAACAGATTTGGCCCGAAATCGGTTGCATTGTCGGCCGGGCACTCACTTGGCAGCACCGATTTTCATCCGATTATAATAGTTGAATCAGATGGTTGATCGGCTGCCAAGTCACCTGATGGATGTCCAACTTAAGGATACAGAATCCCACTCTACATACATACAATAGGTTTGCAATACAAATCTGAGGAGGGAGAGAGTACGGAACAATATCCCTGTGAGGTCCTCCTGGAGTGGCAATTAAGGCATCTAATGACATTTATTTATTTATTTATTTATATCTGCAAAAGAATGTTCTTGCCCAAATGTCCAATGTATATAAGCTGTGTGTTTAAACATCTTGTTAATGTACAGGATTAAAGTCTGAAGTAGGCGTATTAGCCGAGAGCTTACTTTTTGTTCTCTAAAGTTATCCAATAAGTGTGATCATCCTGATTCAAAACTTCTTGCTTTTACCACAAGGGGGCGAAAGAAACATGAGGAATAATTACTGCCTGGGAGGGGTAGGTGGAGAAGATAATAGGCAGAAGAAAGTTGGAGGACAACAGCAATTGTGAAAGAGTTGGGAGTAATGAATCACCGGACTCACAGACTGTGCTGTGATTTATTCTGCTGGAGGTGAAGGAATTCTCAGAGGCAGCATGTTTTGGCATTCAGAACCAACGCTGCAATAATAGCAGTTTTCAGACACTCAGGGCTTTACAAGGCTCTTGTGTAGAGAAAACATGAATCAGAGGCATGACAGGTGTTCCTACTAGTGTTACTAGGAAGCCCAGGCCTGTCCAGACCAGAAGAGTACATGTCATTAGGGGTATCCCCTGGCTGTGTTTTTCTTATGCATCAAGATCCCTGTACACATGTTCTCTGGGCTAAATACATTCTTCCGGTACAGAAAGAATTGTTCTGGGGAAAATTGCACAGTTTCCTTCACCAAACCTGCGTATTGTGTGGACAATACTTTTTACTTGTTATCAAAGTGTACCTGAGATCAGGACACTAGCATATTTATACTTACCTGAGACTTCCTCTAGACCCGTGAAGTGCTAACACTCCTTCACCGTCCTTGCTACCAGCTCGGTTGTCCTGGAATCAGCCCCGGTACACGCCCCCAGCGAGCTCCCATTCTTGCGCAGGCACAGAATGCACCCTGAGACAGGAGCATGGTAGGAGGCAGACATGCGGCCGGGCCGCAAATGTGCAGAAAAGCGCGACCGGTCTGATTACCGGGGCTGATTCCAGCACAACCGACGGACAGTGAGGACGGTGACGGAGCGAATACACCTCATGGGGCTGGAGGAGGTCTCAGGTAAGTATAAATATGCCCAAATAGCTGATCTCAGGTTCACTTTAAACACTGACAGTGGTCAACCTAAACAATGAAACCATCTGCCTAGTTTTGTGTAGGTCCCCCTTGTACTACCAAAACAGCCAAATTACTGACCTGTAGAAGCATGGACCCCACAAGACCTCTGAAGGTGTTGTGTCTGCATCCCGACTTTAGTAGCAGATACTTTAAAACTAGGGCTAGTTCTAGACTTTTATGGCACTGAAGCAATACATTGTGAGGACCCCCCCCCCCCCACACACACACACACACACACACACACACACACGTGTCTGTGCAAAGCTGGACCAGGGAGGAGAGACACATTGGGCTGTGCATTGCAGGCACTGGCACTACGCTTACCTCTCTCTGCTTCCTTCACAACAGCATTTCCTCCATACTGGTTCTAATCCCCAGATATGTGCTGCACCAGCACCACGTCACTCATCCGCTCTCAGCAGATTAGCGATGGGATCACCAGCCACACATGAAGTCCTTCTTCTTCTCTGACTACAGCGGCTCCTCATGTGACCGGCAGCACGTAACAGGTCACATGAGGAGTCACGTAACGCTGGACAGGTGGATGGAGATCCCGTTGCTGTAACACTGAGAGCAGGTGAGTGAAGCAGCGCCGCACATTTGGGGAGGGGGAGATGGGGAGTGTGAGGAGGGGGACATTTGGGGGGGGGGGGGGGGGGGCGCCTCTTGCCGCCCTCTAATTGTTGCCAACCTGAAGCACGTAATTCATGTTGCTTCATAGAAGAACCGCCCCTGTTTAAAGCAAACCTGAACTGGGAGGGATAAGGAGGCTGACATTTATTTAATTTTAAACAATGCAGATTGCCTGCTCATCCCTTGCCTCTAATACTTTTATCAATAGACACTGAACAAGCATGCAGGTCAGATCTGACTGGCTGCATGCTCGTTTCAGGTGTGTGATTCAGATACTACTGATCAGAAAGAGCTGAGATCAACGGCAGCCAGGCAACTGGTGTTGTTTAACCTCCCCGGCGTTCTATTAAGATCGCCAGGGCGGCTGCGGGAGGGTTTTTTTTTTTATAAAAAAAAAAAAATCTATTTCATGCAGCCAACTAAAAGTTGGCTGCATGAAAGCCCACTAGAGGGCGCTCATGCTGCATATTTCTGATCGCCTCCGGTGATCAGAAGTAACAAGAAGGGCCGCAATGAGCGGCCCTCCTTGTTTTGCTTTTCTCGTCGCCATGGTGACGAGCGGAGTGACGTCATGGACGTCAGCCGACGTCCTGACGTCAGCCGCCTCCGATCCAGCCCTTAGCGCTGGCCGGAACTGATTGGTCCGGCTGCGCAGAGCTCGGGCGGCTGGGGGGACCCTCTTTCGCCACTGCTCGTGGCGGATCGCCGCAGAGCGGCGGCGATCAGGTAGCACACGCGGCTGGCAAAGTGCCAGCTGCGTGTGCTGCTTTTTATTTGGTGACAATCGGCCCAGCAGGGCCTGAGCGGCACCCTCCGGCGGTGATGGACGAGCTGAGCTCGTCCATACCGCTCAGGACGTTAAAATGAAATCAATATGGCAGCTTCCATGTGTCTCTCACCTCGGGTTCCTTTTAAGTCCTGTAAGTTGCAGGATGTTTTCAGTGGACTTGATTTTCTACCACATCCCTCAGAAACTGACAGGATGAGATCTTTGAAGTTTGACCCAAACATGATCCTGTTTGACCCAAACATGATCCTGTTTAAAAATTCCAATTTAAACTGTAAAGGACAACATTTTTTTTTTACTCTAACTTTACTGTAACTTGAACCAAAAGCCATGATCAGAGACAAAACTACTAGTGGAGCAGCCGTAGGGTGACGCCGGGCTGTGGGGTCCCAACTACTCACCCTCCACTATAGGGGCTCCCTTTCACGGCAGAGATGGGGAAGGGTGTGTGGGGCCCCTAATACTATCGATTACAGGAGCCCTGTTTCCTAGCATGTGACAGGGTCAACCAACAGAGAGGGTTCGGGTATGTGGGGTCCCTACTGTCAGGAACCGGCCCCACGGCACGCCTGCAGAAACGGTTCCCGACTGGGGGTTTGACCAGATCGTGAGGGGAAGCAGCCTTATTCAAGCTAACACAAGGGGCTGTCACCCCTCAAAAACACTTCTCACTGCCACCACTAGCTGCTGCTAGACACTCCAACAATTCCCACTCAGCTGTCGAGTGGCCTGCACTCAGTCCGGCGTTTTCGTATTTGGGTCAGCTTTGCGCTTTACGCCAGTACGAGAACGCCACACACACAATGCAATCACACAGTAGCTAGGCAAAATCCAAGCAGTACAATCGGGCACTGAACTTGTAACGCAAATTACACTGCAGTGTCTCTCTAGGACACGTGCTTCGTTAGTACATCAGAAGTCAAACTTATTAAATAAATATTTAATATCCCAGAAAAAAAGTGGAATAGTGCAGAAAGAAATATATACAAAAGATTTACAAAAACAAAGTAAAAATACAAAGACACACAACAAGACAGTTTGCTCATAAACAAAATAAAAATAGGAATAAAATGTTACCAGCATACAGATCTGAGCATTGTTTGCGAGGAGCCCGCAGTTCCGACCAGTAGCCGGGGCACTTCTAACGTGTTGCTAGCTCCTGGGGAAGTACCAGTTTTGAGTGTTCTATGCTGGCTCTTATAGGCCGATTTGAAGCCCGGGGCACTTAAAGAGAACCAGCGATGAAGCACCCTCTTGTATTTTACCTTATAAATCAGTGGGGACATGACAGTAAACACCTAATCTGCTCTTTGTTTCATTGTTCTCTGTTTAATCTGACTGTTACCACCTCTGATAAGAATCCCCGACTGAGCACTCAGTCTAACTTTGCTACAGAAAGATTATAGCTGAGACTGTCTTCTCTGGTGTCTTTTCAAGCCCAAGCCTACCCCCTTGTGGCTCTGCTATAATGACTCAGCTATAATTATTCCCTGCAAAGCCAGACTGAATGCTCAGTCTGGGATTCTTATCACAGCTGATAACAGACACTTTTAGCAGTGAGGATGGAACAGAGAGCATGGTAAGTGTTTTCTCTAATGTTCTTACTGATATATATAGTAAAACACGCAAGGGTGCTTCGTCTCTGGTTCCCTTTAATGTGCAATTCCAGAAATAATCCAATATCCCCAGATTGCGACATCACCATTCGCAGAGACCTTTGTACAATCCTTACTTGCTATGATATGCAAATTGCAAAACTTTCCTGCTCACCTTTAAACTTTGCAGACTCAGTCAGTCCGATTGTATATTGAGAACATCAGGTAGCTGTTTACATGTATAGACTTCAAAGCAATGCAGCACCTTTCAAGAAGTGACAGCAGGACAAAGGAGTGGATCATTATCTATTTAACTGTTTCCTTGCTTGAGGCCGCAGCGTCCAGAGGAAAGTGAATGCAAATGTACTTTACACTGCCATACAGAAAATCAAATTAGCAGCTTCCTTTAGCCAGGTGACCAATTATACCCCGAAGCCAGCTGCCCGACTGGCTTCTTAACATACATACACATACACTGAAATAGTACACAGCAGACAGAAAAATGAAAAACATGGCTTCTGGATTATGTACAATATCACAAATGGCTGCTATATTATTACACCTACTACTCACCTTCCATTACAGGGGCCCCCTTTCACACCCATTAAACAATTTTCACTGATTAGACCCAATGAGGTTGATTCACTAAGAGAAAGAGCGTGAGTAACCTCCTGTTACTCGTGCTATTTTATCAGGGTGCCTTAATTGTTGCTGCGTAGCACGCGTAATCAACCCCAGTGACATGAGCACACGCTATGCTGCTGTATTGCTGTGACAAGTGACATGCAGCCTATTGGGCCAATCAAAGTGTGGGGATCACTTCCTTTAACTACTTAAGGACCGCGCTAATTGAAATCTACGCTCTGTTTTGATGGCTATCTGGCTACCAAGGTGTAGATTTCAATACACCGATGCCGCGAGCTGTATGAGTGGGTCAGGAGCCGATTTCATGACCGGCTCACAGGAACTCTGCCGTCATAGAGACGGCAGAGTGGGTGGCTGAGGTTCCCGATGTGTGGCGTGGACGGCGATTGCGGTGGGTATGTGCGGAGATTCGTTGTTATTCCACCGTTTCTTGTACCAGCGGTCTCTGGTCCTTAAGGGGGTCAGAGATCGCTGGTACTTAAGTGGTTGATGTGACTGGACCCGAACGGTCTCAGGGCGGGAGGAGTGGAGCGGGCGTAAAGTTACTAGCACTCGCTCTACTGCAATACAGCAGCCTAGCGGGCACTCCTGTCACAGGCGCGCTATGCAGCCACTAGCATGCGTAGCGCGCAATTAAGGCCTACTGATGAAATTGTTCTTAGTGAATAAAACCCAATATTTGCAGTTACAACCCTACCTTTTATTTTACAAAGGAAAACAAGCAGAGGAACAGCTCCTTATTTTTGGCAGTAACATTTGAATGCAGGATAGACGGTCTGCAGTTTATCTGACGCGGCATGTTCAGCGGCGCTGTTCTAAGCGGAGATTAACTGAAAATGTACTCTCATATCAGACATACCAGCTATCGGAAGACTTCAAATAAACACAATCACGAGAACAGCTGAACAAATGTAAGCGGAATACCTCTCATGACTGGGGAAATCTCCCGGTGTGAATTTATGTATAGGTCTCCGATGGGCCACACATCAAAGCACAATATGACATTATAGCTGTCAGTGGAAGCACAATAGGATCATTGTGGCAGGTTCTGCTGTCAGAGTACATCGGAGAAGAATGTAAAGGGAACCAGTTATGTTTGAGACAATATTTATTTTATGTGGTACGGGCGCTCCTCACAAAAAATTGGCAGAATTCAGGAATGAATTATATGACCTACGCCCACCGCAATTGATCGCAGCACACAATGGGGGTATCACCTCCCTAAAGAATTAGAAATGTAATGTGTACAGCGCTCCAAGTGCGTGGGATATAGCTGGGATTATGGCTCACTGTACCCTTCTCCTATACTTCAGCAAGATATGTAGAATACAATATCATATGACAATCATGCAACTCATGTTAGATTAAGCACAGTCCAAGATTCCCTTTTCCACACAATCTACTTTAGAGTCCAGCATATAGTTCCCCCAAATCCCAGATTTGCAGTTAGCACACAGTTCCACAGTTAGTAGTTATACTCTCACCGATGTCCAGTGGCTGATAGCAAGATATCAGCATTCACGCTCAGCACAAATACAGGCATCAGGCATCAGCTCTTCTCATCAGCTTCATTCTATATGGGCTCAAACAACACAAGAAAGACACATAGCGTAATCCAGTTACGGCACTACTACTAAGTGACACCCTCTAACAGTGAGCACCTCTGTGCCAACACACACCGCCACCACAGAACTTCAGAACGCTCACCAGATTCAAAGGCTGACTGTTTCCAGATCAGCAAACACGTTTGGGTGTCATTCAGATGCCGCCTTCCGGACTTTAACTTTCCTCCTGCTTTCTCCTTCCTTAAAAACTCAAAACAAATGCCTCCATAGCATAACTCCGATTTTATTAAAACATATAAAATGATAAAAGTTGCACTCACAAGTGTAAAAGGATCATGCGCATATCAAAGTATAAAGGTATAAAACTCGGCCGCTCTCTCCCATCTGCGTGGCCTCAGGAACGGCGGTAGCAGAGACGCAGATGGGAGAGAGCGGCCGAGTTTTATACCTTTATACTTTGATATGCGCATGATCCTTTTACACTTGTGAGTGCAACTTTTATCATTTTATATGTTTTAATAAAATCGGAGTTATGCTATGGAGGCATTTGTTTTGAGTTTTTAAGGAAGGAGAAAGCAGGAGGAAAGTTAAAGTCCGGAAGGCGGCATCTGAATGACACCCAAACGAGTTTGCTGATCTGGAAACAGTCAGCCTTTGAATCTGGTGAGCGTTCTGAAGTTCTGTGGTGGCGGTGTGTGTTGGCACAGAGGTGCTCACTGTTAGAGGGTGTCACTTAGTAGTAGTGCCGTAACTGGATTACGCTATGTGTCTTTCTTGTGTTGTTTGAGCCCATATAGAATGAAGCTGATGAGAAGAGCTGATGCCTGATGCCTGTATTTGTGCTGAGCGTGAATGCTGATATCTTGCTATCAGCCACTGGACATCGGTGAGAGTATAACTACTAACTGTGGAACTGTGTGCTAACTGCAAATCTGGGATTTGGGGGAACTATATGCTGGACTCTAAAGTAGATTGTGTGGAAAAGGGAATCTTGGACTGTGCTTAATCTAACATGAGTTGCATGATTGTCATATGATATTGTATTCTACATATCTTGCTGAAGTATAGGAGAAGGGTACAGTGAGCCATAATCCCAGCTATATCCCACGCACTTGGAGTGCTGTACACATTACATTTCTATGTTTGAGACAAGATCACAGCAAAGACAATACAGAAGACATTTTTACTTACAGTGGTTTGGGCCCCATAGCAATCCTAAAGTAAAGATTGTACAATTTGGTACAGTAGTGGCTGGATAGTGTACAGGTTAAGGGCACCGCCTCTGACACAGGAGACCAGGCTTGAATCCGCATATGTATATGTATGCCACTGGTGAGTTGGGCACTGGTGAGACGAATGACAGCTCACCCTGCTGCCGCTTAAATTCCCAGCGGCGTAAAACACTATTCTTCGCAACTCGGAGGAGAAGTAATTCAGGATCTGGTGATCATCAGAACCCCAAATTACCCGTGTGTGCCCTGCTAGTGCTATAAGGGTGCCCAAGTCAGGCACTACACTGCCGGTCCAAAAGCTATAGAGAGCCTGAGTATACCAAAATATCACAAATTGTATTAATGCCTAATATATTATTAAATACATCAATGATTACGAGTTCATTCGTAATCATTGATGTATTTAATAATATATTAGGCATTAATAAAATTTGTGATATTTTGGTATACTCAGGCACCCTATAGCTTTTGGATTGTTTATTGAATTTTGATAGTTGAGACAGAGTGATCTTTAAAGAGAGTCTGAAGCGAGAATAAATCTCAGGTCAGGGACCCTCGTTTAGCCGCGGGATGGCGGCGTTTTAGCAGGGGCACACATGCCCCTGCTGACTATGAGACAAGAAGCGAGATTTATTCTCCCTTCAGTGTCTCTTTAAAGGTTGATATCCTGCAATATTCTCGTTTTTGTTTTTTACTGCACTGCCGGTACTGAAGCCAGCACCTATTCAGTAAGGGCTCTGAGAGCTTTTTAAAAAACACTCCCATTGACTTACAATAAAATTGGGGGAAAATCACTATTGCTGTAAATTCATGCAATTTCACCACGGTTCTAATGTAAGTGAATGGGAGCGTTTTTTAAAAAGCTTTCAGAAAACGCTGATGGCTAAAAAGAGCTCACAAAAGCACCTATAGTGTCTGAGCCCTAATGAGTCCTTGGGCAAGACTCTCCAAGACCTCGTTAACTTGAGCTAATGCAGATGGCCATGCAATCAGAATACAACACATGCGCATTCATTACAGTAAATAAGTCAGCGTTGCATTTTGCCGAAAATGCGTGGAGCAGTGCGATATCGAGCTCAAATTATCGGACAGCTGCACTTATCTCGCATTCTAGCAAGGTAATGCTTACAATGCTACAGACAGACTACAGCAGAATACGGAGCGAGAACTGCCACGTGTGCAAGCTGGTTTTATAAGGAGGGAGCGGCACAAGAGGCCATATTGCTAACATTCGATGGATATTAGAGAAAGCGAGGGAATTCCAGAAGAATGTCTACTTTTAGTTCACTGAGGAAGGGTCATACCCTATTGCTGAAATTCTTAATTTCTGAACCATTTCATTGGCTCAGACATTGGATCAATGGGGAGCCCCGGTGGGACCTTCCAAGATGCTTTGTGGTGCTCCATTGCATAGTAATTACAGTGACTCCTACACTGTAATTACACCGACGGCAATCGTAGCAAGAGGCGGCGGGTGAATAGCGGCGGTATGTATATCGCTCTGGGGTGGCGGCACAGCTACGTGGGGGACTTCAGAGATGTGCAGTGGTCCGATTAAAGTGAACCTCCGGACTAAAAATCTACTTAGCAGAACTGAAAAGGCTTGGTGTTTCTTTAACAGTTTCACAGCATCAGAACTTTGTTTTTCTTACCAAAGCATCATTTTTAGCTGCATTTTTAGCTAAGCTCCACCCATCAAAGAAAAGAAGCCTGGGCTTTTTTTCCCTGATGCTGTGCAGAGCATGATGTTGTTATTCACGTTGCCTAGCAGCTGGGAGAGGTGCTCAGGACACAGGACAGTTGGAACTGTGTCTCATGCTCCCTGTCACCTCCTTTCAACCAAAAAAAAAAAATGGCTGCCCTCATGAAATCACAAACAGTTGCCTGTTCTTTTAAAACAGTGCGGGTAAGAGATTATATTACCTATCTGTTTTTCAATTAACATAACTAATGTAACTTAATGACAGTATGTTTGTTTAGGCTGGAGTTCCTCTTTAAAGGAGGCCCCAAGATGCAGCGGCGGCTGCTCGGTGGGTGTGCGCATATCTCTGAAGGACAGCACCACAGCGTAAAACCTTGCTCCCCATTGCTCATAACATGGGAGCATCGCTCAGGCTTTCGCCTGAGAAATGCTCCCTAATGAACGGCCATTGCGCAAAGGAAATCAGCAATAGGATTTTTCGGTAATCCTTGTGCGATGGCAAGGTGACAAGTAACTCGCATCTGCAAGCTACTTATTACCTGGAATAGAATATGGCCCAAAGACTACCCAGCAAGGTCAGGATGAACCAGAACACTTAGGGGTGTGTAAGGGGCTACAATGGACCAAAAAGCCCTGTTACTAAATGTTATGGAAAACAAAAAAAGTTTGCCTTCTTACCATTTTTAACGAGGCAAACCTTTGGTTTTTCATAGCATTTATTGACCAACATACTGATTGGGAAATTATATGAACTGATTGGGAAAGGGTATTGGCACTGATGGGCCCTTTCAGACAGGCACAGCAGGCTGCAAGCTTACATAAGAACATGTTTTATTGTTTGCGTCGCATAGGTCAAAGTGGAATATCAATTGCTGAAGAACTGATACTTTTACAAAAAACTGCCAACTGTAAGCATAGAGAATGCATGGAGTGCTTTGCCTCTGAGCACTTGAATAGAAAAAAATCATAAAACAAAGCTGATCCTACATTAGGATAATTAGGGCGACCGTGCACTAAATGATACAAACAGTGTATAAAATAGATGGTATCTGTACATATCAAATAATGCGACAAAGTGAACCCCAGGTGAAAATAAACAATTGTATTTATCCTCCTACTGCCTAAAAATTAACTCTTTCAGGCAGCAAAATAAAGCAAGTAAAACAGCCTGGTTATGAATGTTTTGCACTGTACATACACATGTTTATCTCATGTCACATGTTGCCTCGGGCCAAATTTTAACAGGATTTAAAGTGAACCCGAGGTGAAAAAAACTGATGAGATAAATAATTATATTTATCCTCCTACTCATTTTTTTATATAGATTTAAACATTTACAAAGTAGATTGAATATTTTACTGTCACTAATCAGTGGCAGCCTATTAAGTGTTCGTAAATAAATACATGAACTATTCACCTTTTTGTATCTCCCTCTGCTCTCAGAAGTTGTATTCTGCCAGGAAAACTTTTATGGCTATAATTAGCTTATCAGTGATGTTTACTATATTCCCGACAAGCTACTGACAAGACAGAAGCTGTCACTTCCATGCCTAGAAATTAACTCTTTCAGGCAACAAAATAAAACAAGTAAAACAGCCTGGTTATTAATGTTCTGTACTATACATACTTGTTTATCTCATTGGGTCGCGTCGCCTCAGGTACACTTCAAGGCTCGTACACACGTGCAACTATAACGCCCATCTATTTTCCAAACTTGCTTTGTTAGACTATAGTGGGGTGTGCATACGCATAGCAAACAACTAGACGATGCGACTGATAACAGTTACCCGATCAAACCAGCGTTTCAACTCACACGACTGTTCGACAGATATGAGTTGGTGGTTCAGTTGGTTGGTGCGTGGAATATACAAGTCGTGTAATCGCTTGATCATGTGGTCGGTCATGTTGTCGGGTTGGCCGTGCAGGTTGTTGAACGTGTGTACAAGCCTTTCCAGTGATCAGTAAGAAGTATAGTGATTTGATGCTCTCTGTTTGATTGGTGCTGATTTGATCTATTGAACAAATCCTCCAGATAAACTGTTCATTTGTATTATTTCGTGCATGACTGCCCTCACACAAATGGCAGATTTCAGGCCAGCCTAATCACACTGGAATTTGGCTCCATGGCTGGGTTCCTCTATGGCTATGAGGATTAGGAAATAGGTGCTTTCCTGCTAAGCTGTGTAGGAATGCAGGGATCTCAAGGACATTGCTCAGGGCGGAGATCCATAATCTGCCCAACTGGCATCATCATCAGGAGATCAGCAATGCCAGCCTGCATGTTCCACATATAGTGTGCGGTAAATATGGTAACATGAAAGTCCATAGACGTTCATTTTAACATTATAGCACTTCTGCACACATTTTTCTGCATTAATTTTCCGCACACCAAGTGTGTTTCTATGCAAGAAAATGTGTGCGTTTTCTCAAGGCAGCTAATGTAATTGATAGAGAAAACTGACAAAATGTGCAGAATTATCCTGCAAAATGTCAGTTTTTGTTTTTCTGTGCACGAAAAACACATTAAGTGAACAAGCCCATTGATTAACATGAATTCTCAGTTTTTCTGTGCAGAAAACACACACGAAAACAGTCAAGTGTGTCCCATGCCTAAGACAACAACAGTGAGTTGCTGTACAATGCAATTCAACTCATGGCAACTGACTAAAGACAGTATTTATCTGTTGCTGTTTTTATCCCTGTTGAAAACATATCCTTTCAGGACAAAACATGAAAAAAATTCTTTCAGCTGGGAATACTGACAGCAATAAAAACCCAAAAGAGGTTCCAACCTCCTTGTCCAATATCCCAAACCAATATAAATGTTTAACCTGCAGTTGTGCTTCTAACAGTTCATTAATGCAATTATAATGATTTCTTCCACTAGGTGGCAGCAGTGGGGAATAGTAATTGGGTGTGAAATGCAGATGATCAGTGAGGTGATTATAAGTTTGAGTGGATGCTAATGTAATCTTAAAGTGGCAATACACTTATAGATTTGCAGCAGATTTGACAGATAGATTTCTGTCAGATGCCTGTCAAGTCGAATCTGACAGGAATGTATCTGTGTGCCACACACTAGGCACAGATTTCCAATAGATTTCAGAATGAATGGATCTAAATGCATTATTGCACCATTAAGGTAGCCATACACTGGTCGATTTGCCATCAGATTTGACCAACTGACAGACCCCTATCTGATCGAATCTGATCAGAGAGGGATCGTATGGCTACCTTTACTGCAAACAGATTGTGAACCGATTTCAGCCTGAAACCGTTCACAATCTGTTGTGGTGGTGGTGGTGCTGCTGCCGCTCCCCCCGCCCGCATACATTACCTGCTCCGCCGGCGCGACTCCAGTCCCCAGGTCACCGCTGCTCCGTCTCCGCTCTGGTCTCCGGCCCTGGCATGCTTCCTGCCCGGCAGGAAGTTTAAACAGTAGAGCGCCCTCTACTGTTTAAACTTCCTGCCGGGCAGGAGGAACTGAAGCATGCCGGAGACCAGCGCGGACACGGAGCAGCGGTGACCGGGCGTAGACGTGCCGGTGGAGCAGGTAATGTATGCGGCTCTATTGCGTCGGTCGTCGGGTACTCGAACGCCGCTAGCGACGCGCTCCCTACCCGCGGACGATCGACGCAAATTTTCCGCACGGAGCGATCGACGGGATCGGACAAAAAGGATCGAAATTCGGCGTGTAGCGCGAACGATTGGCAGCAGATTCGATCCCAGTGATCGAATCTGCTGTCGAAACGGCGGCGAATCGGGCCAGTGTATGGCCACCTTTAGATCCAATGCAACTCTATGGGCCATCGATCTGCTGCCAGCAGCAGATCGACCTAGATTTTCCATCCTGTCAGATAGATCAAATCGATCGAAATCGATCGCAAATCAATCGATTGGCTGATTTGAAAGTATCCATTTTATATTATTATTCTATCGAATTGATTGATGGATGGCTGAAATCGACCAGTGTATGGGCCCCTTTACACGCAAATCGGGTGGAGGAATTGAATGAAGCCCAAGGTGGGTTAGATTGCCTCCTCCTGAGTGTCCAGATTCTATTCGCTGTCTTCAGAGTCCCTCACATTCCCCGCCCCCAGCGATGGTCTAAGGTCATTGACCCTTTAAAGGGCCACTATCTTGAAAAATGTTTACATTTAAAATGCATGTGTATGCACATTTATTAACCAGTTCGGCCTATCTGGACGAGCTTACTCGTTCAGATAGGCACTGCTGCTGCCGCCACATGGTGCACCCACATACATTTTTAATTAAACAATTCTATTATTTTACATTTAAAATTAGCAGTTTCCCTCCCACACCAAAAATTACCCACATACATTTTTTATTAAAAAAATAAATAAATAAAAAAATACAATAAAAAAAAAACACAACATAAATAGTAACCCAAGGTTCTGAACTTTTTAAATATGCATGTCAAGAGAGTATGTTATTATATTATTTAAAATTATAAGCTTATAAATAGTGATGGACGCAAATTGAAAAAATGCACCTTTATTTCTAAATAAAATATCGGCACTATAAATTGTGATAGGGACATCATTTAAACAGTGTAATAACCGGGACAGATGGGCAAATAAAATACATGAGTCTTAATTACAGTAGCATATATTGATTTCAAACTATAATGGCCAAAAACTGAGAAATAATGAATTTTTTTCATTTCTTTCTTAAGCTTCCTGTTAAAATGGATTTAGAAAAAAATTATTCTTAGCAAAATGTACTACCCAAAGAAAGCCTAATTAGTGGCGAAAAAAACAAGATATAGATCAATTAATTGTGATAAGTAGCAATAAAGTTATTGGCGAATGAATGGGAGGTGAACGTTGCTCGGATGCATGAGGTTTTCGACACTGCGGTGCTGAACCGGTTAATTGTACATTCGTTCTACTGTAGAGTAAAACCCGCTGTAATTTATTTTTTCCTATGTCGCTGTCACTTATAAAAACCTGTAAAACTCTGACAGATCTTGCAGGTTTTGGACTAGTCCATCTCCTCATGGGGTGTTTTAAAGAGAACCCGAGGTGTGTTTAAAGAATGTTATCTGCATACAGAGGCTGGATCTGCCTATACAGCCCAGCCTCTGTTGCTATCCCAAACCCCACTAAGGTCCCCCTGCACTCTGCAATCCCTCATAAATCACAGCCATGCTGTGAGGCTGTGTTTACATCTGTAGTGTCAGTCTCAGCTGCTCCCCCACCTCCTGCATAGCTCCGGTCCCTGCCCCTGTCCCTTCCCTCCAATCAGCATGGAGGAAAGGGATGCAGGCGGGGACTGGAGTTCTGCAGGAGGCGGGGAGAGCAGCAGACTGACACTATAGAGATAAACACAGCCAGCTCTGACAAGCTGTTTGTCAGCAGCATGGCTGTGATTTATGAGGGATTGCAGAGTGCAGGGGGACCTTAGGGGGGTTTGGGATAGCAACAGAGGCTGGGCTGTATAGGCAGATCCAGCCTCTGTATGCAGATAATATTCTTCAAACCCACCTCGGGTTCTCTTTAAGGGTTTTCTTTATTTTCAAAAGCACTAACTGAACGCCAGCTGCTCGGTCCAACTGCCAAAATACAGCCCTCGTTATCCAGAAATCAGGCAACCGGAAGTCTCAACTAACCAGCATGCCTGAGAGCTAACGGGGACCTCTTTTGGGGAGCTCTCTGTGGGTGCTGGCAGGCAGGAATATACAATGGCTTCAGAGATGCGTAGCAGCCTCCCTCTATCTCCCCGCGGGCTCTAAGCGGCTTCTGGCATCTGTGTATGGAAGCCGGAGTGTCACATGACCTGATGTGTACCAGCTGACACCCCAGATTCCTCCAGATACTGGGGACTGTGCTGTAGTGTGCAAACAAGTAGGGAGGATGACTGGCATCTTTGTATAGATCCTTTCCAGGGATTGCTTTTGTAATAAAGGAGATACTGAGAATCTCCTATGAGAAGATGGACTATTCCAAAACCATGCACGTTAACCAGCCGGGCGGTATGGACGAGCTCAGCTTGTCCATCACCGCCGGAGGTCGCCGCTCAGGCCCTGCTGGGCCGATTTTAGTGAAATAAAAAGCAGCACACGCAGCCGGCACTTTGCCAGCCGCGTGTGCTGCCTGATCGCCGCCGCTCTGCGGCGATCCGCCGCGAGCAGCGGCGAAAGAGGGTCCCCCCAGCCGCCTGAGCCCAGCGTAGCCGGAACAAAAAGTTCCGGCCAGCGCTAAGGGCTGGATCGGAGGCGGCTGACGTCAGGATGTCGGCTGACGTCCATGACGTCACTCCTCTCATCGCTATCGCGACGATGTAAGCAAAACAAGGAAGGCCGCTCATTGCGGCCTTCCTTGTTTATTCTGGGCGCCGGAGGCGATCAGAAGAACGCCTCCGGAGCGCCCTCTAGTGGGCTTTCATGCAGCCAACTTTCAGTTGGCTGCATGAAATAGTTTTTTTTTTATTTAAAAAAAACCCTCCCGCAGCTGCCCTGGCGATCTTAATAGAACGCCAGGGTGGTTAAATAAGGGCGCAAGGAAAAAAGGGCAATGAAAACAATGTTTTCTATTGTTTCTATATCTTACTTTATCTCCATTAGAATAATACTGTAAATATGTTAAAATAACTGTGTTAAAAAGGTGCGGGGTAAAGCCAAATTTTCAAAATAATATATAGAACAATGTTTTTATTTCATGTGCATCTCCGTTAGATTAATAAATATGGTAAAATAACAGTATTAGAAGGGCATGGGATATAGCTGAAATAAGCGTAAAGATAAATACCGTTGTATACTGCGTGCCAAATGAACACGGACAAATATTTAGAAAGGAAATGACGATAGTAAAACATTGGTAAATATTACCAATATTTTACTACAGCTAAACCTAATCCTACTCTTACACAGAACCCTCCTCCTTCAGATGCCTAACCCTAAAACCCCCTTCCTGACGCCTAACCCTAAAACCCCCTTCCTGACGCCTAACCCTAAAACCCCCTTCTTCCTGGAATCTAACCCTAAATCCACCTTTCCTGATGCCTGACTTCAATCCCCCCCCCCTTCTTGATGCGGAACCCTAACCCCCCCCCCCCCTTCTGACGCCTAACCCTAAGAACCCCCCTTCCTGACCCCTAACCCTAACTCCCTTCCTTTGCCACAAATAACAAATTCAAAAAACAATACATTTCTATAAAAAAATTAAAATCAATAATTTACAAAATGATAATTCTCAAAATGGATTTTAAAACAATAATTTTCAATCCAATAATTCTCAAAACAAAAAATTTCAGTTTAACTGGGTCAGCGCCCACTATTTTTTGGGCATCCAAATTTCTGCTTTTGGCGCCCAATAGCCAATATTTTTCATTATCGCCTATGGGGCGCCCAAAAACTCTATTTGCTGCAGGTGCCCAAATTTCCTGCTTCCTCCAAAACCTATCAGGTCTATCAGATTGTTACTGCCTGCTGTAAGTGACAGTAACATAGGAGAAAAGTAACTTATAGCGCATTGTAGAATGCGCTATCAGTTACTTGTAGAACTCTGGTAGAAGTGCACTTCTCATACACATGTATTTAAAATTGTTCAATGTTTTAAAAAATAGTGATCCTTTAACACATTGTTGCATGGATGGACCCTCTATGGCTGTGCCTGACCCATCACTGTCAAGCCAGGCCCTTCTCCTCCCTAAAAGTGGGGGAGGGAGATAGCGGGGCTCAAAGGAGACTGTTACACACAACCTCAGAATAAGACATACTTTGACATAACTTTGCCATTTGTCAGGTTGTGGTTAGCACACATTTTCTAGTCTAATTTTAACTGAGCATTTGGCCCCATGCAGCAGGCACTCTCTGATTCACTTGTACTTGATCCATCCCCGTACGACTAAAATGATGGGCTTTATCACAGAGTCACTCACAAGTGAATTAAAATTAATCTGCTTTTTATCTCGACTCTTAGTAGCTGACCGTGATTAATCTGCCCGCATCAAGGTCGGATAAATGATTAGGCAGCGAAAGGAGACGTTCAGAATGGATTTGCTGCAGAATTGGAGCCTTTTCTGATAGAGGAAGCTGAGAGGTAAGCTGGCTGCTGTGACTTTCCCTGGTGTGCCTGTTGTGGTGGCGGGATAGCTGTGAGGGGAAGGCTGCAGCCAATCAGAATGCAGAAGAGACTTCTGCAACTGAGCGCAGCAAATGACAGACAGAATGTAACTGGCTGTTATGGGCTAAAATAATTTTTATTTTTACCTCAAGTTATTTTGTGAAACCCAGTTACTATTTCAGAACAAAATCTTGTGATATGATATGAAAAGTTAGCTTAAAAGTAAACCGTGTTTTAATCGTATTAATAATTACTTTTTTAAAAAATTTAACACACCCAATAATATTTTTTTTTGTTTTGTTTCCTGAGCATGTCATTTTGAAGAGGGTAGTAGTAGTAGTAGTAGTAGTAGCAGTAGCAGTAGCAGTCATACTGGCAGTTCTCTACTTAAGTTGTAACTCAAGTTACAACATTTCAATATTTTTTTTTTGTATTACATATTTTTCTTCTAAATCTTACAGTATTGTATACACTGTTATGGGTAGTTTAAAGCACATTAAAAGCAGATTGAAAACAACAAAAAAACACATTTTATACTACCGTATATGTCCAAAAGAAAAACATTTATCCGCGTTTCACCATGTTTAAGGCCTCGTTCACATCAGGGCTGTTTCTGTGCGCTTTCCACAGCGCACTGCCCTGTGCGATCAGCAAGGTATTGATTTTCCCCTGTAACTAACTGTAGCTGGTTCACATCTATGCGCTGCGCTGAGCAGCGTTACAAAAACGTAGTGTTGCATGCATTCCTGTGCGCTGAGCTGTAAAGCGCACATCAATGCAAGTGAATGGGTGCGCTTTTTTAGCGCACAGAAGCGCGTACAAGCGCATAAAAGCGCATGCGTTTTTTTACCCCTAATTGAAGAAAAAAATACATTTACATACAAAAACAAAGCTTTATAAACAACTGCTTCTGCTACAGTAAGAAAAACGTGTTTTAAAGAAGCGCAGCGCAACGCACAGAAACGCGAACTAAAGCACGCACAAGCGCATGCGTTTTTTTACCACGCGCTTTCACACGTTTTTCAGCGCAGCAGATGAGAACGAGGCCTAACACAGGACTCAACTATCGAATAAATTCATCTTACAGCCTCCCGGAACAAAACCTGTTTGTGAGTAGGGGACGCCCCATAATAGTACTGCAATAAGAGTACAGACAGTCCCCACTTACAAACCACTCACACTACAATTTATCATACATACGAAGTTGTTGTTATTACATATTTTTGTTGTTACACGTGACAGTATTCTAGAAACTGTTGTAAGTAGTTTAAAACAAGTTAAAAGCATGTTGAAAACTACAGAAAAAAACATAATTTTAACTATATGTCCAAATGCAGAGTTGTCCGAAAGTAAGACATTTATCCATGTTTCATCGTTATAGAACACGTTTCTACTTACAAACATACACAACTTACTTCCGAAATGTAAGCTGTTTGTAAGTTGGGGATCGGCTGTAGTTATTGTTATATTTTTGGTTAGTAATCATAATTATTAGTGCTAGTACTACTTCAATAACAATCATTATTTTTATTATAATTTGCATTAGATATAATAGAAGTGGAAGAAAAGTAGATGTAATAGTATTTTAGTAGCAGTTGTGGTACCATTGCTATTATTGTTGGTATTAGTAGGAGCAATACTATTATTGTTAGTAGGAGCATTATTGTTATTATTATTTGAAGTAGCTGTAATCATGGCAGCAGTAACATCCCTGTTACACTTAGTAGGAGAAAAGTGTTGCTTACTATTAGCAGTATAAGGAATAGCAATATAATTGCTTTTTGTTATTATTATTCATTGCACTAGTATTAGCAATACAAGTGGAATTAGTACCGTATATTCCGGCGTATAAGACGACTGGGCGTATAAGACGACCCCCCAACTTTTCCAGTTAAAATATAGAGTTTGGGATATACTCGCCGTATAAGACTACCCCTCTTCCAATGCACACCAAATTAAAATAAAAATTTAAAAATCCTGTACTGGTGCTGTGTATGAACAGATACTGGTGCTGTACTGTATGTGTTACCCAGTATATAACAGTGTATAGTCAATTGACTTGTTGCATTGGTCAACTCTCCTTAAGTAGACTGGTCAGCTGAGCTCTCCTTGTCTACCTGTTTATTAGAGCGGTATGGAAGAATAGATTGCGTCCCCTTAGCAGGGAGATCTGAGAGGTGGTAACAGGATAGAGCGTATCGCCCGGCATAAATGACACCCGGCGTATAAGACGACCCCCAACTTTTCAGAAGATTTTGAAGGGTTAAAAAGTAGTCTTATACGCAGGAATATACAGTAGTTGTAATTGCATTGCTATTTATATTAGTATTGTTATTATTCGTATTACAGTAGTAGTAGTAATATCATTATTATTATTAATACAGTAGAATCTCATTATAGTAAACTTTATCCCCAGGTCCCAGCCAATGCGTCTGTATAATTATATAGTGTATTACCAATTCTGATAAAGTAAACATCTGATTTAGTACTCTAGTAGTAGTATGTTATTAGTCTTCGTCATAATAGTACAGGAATTGTTATTAGTTGCATAATTTTTTTATTATATTATTATTATTACCAATGCTTTAAGAGGAACTGTAGTCAAAATAACAATTAAAAAATAGTTTTTTTTTTACAATATTCATTGATAAATTATTTAGTCAGCGTTTTCCTTTCTTTCTTCTCCCTGATTACCGTAACTGTTTGACATTTATCACAGGTGGCAACATGTGTAGTACCGGCAGGTGATCTCTGCAGAATGTTTGTTTACTGAGAGTTCTAAAGCCAGTACAAAAGATCTCTGGTCTCCCAGAATGCAAGGAGATTTAGGTGTGTGTGTGTGTGTGTGTGTGTGTGTGTGTGTGTGTGTGTGTGTGTGGTGGGGGCGGGGGGAATCGGGCAAAGCAATGTTACTAAGTTTAGTGAATCTGCCCCATGGTCCTGTACTTACTTGGAATATCCAATCAAATACAGTCACTCATATCCCCTGAATTGACTGAATGCTTGGAGTCCGCTCTGGTTCACATTATATCGCCTGTAGTAAATTGCCCTAAGTCTCTACAGCGTCACTGCTTTCTATATGAAGTTATTAGGAGTCATACAGTTCATATCGTCCAGTAACATGACAGTGCTAACCCTTCCACAGAATGAGTAAATAAGTAGCTCTGTTATAGTATCACAGCTGTCAGTCTGTCAACAAATCAATCCTCAGCCCAGATAACAGGAGAGTGTGGCCATACACCAGACGGCAGCCGAACGACCATCTGATTCCATTATTATAATCGAATGAAAATCCGTGCCGCCAAGGGCGTGGCCGATTGACGATGCGACCAATTTCGGACATATTGCAAGTTGTAGGGCTGACATGCTCGATTGCGTGCACGGCGATAACGGCGTGTGATATCGGGATGAACGATGAACACAACGGAACCCGTGCAGTATACTTTACCTGTCAGTGTACGCTGCTGGCTACGTGATCTGCCCACATACACACATCCCACATGGTTGCCGGCGTATACGTGGGCGTGTGTGGCATTTTACACTGGGATGGACAGCACAGGGGCGGCGGATGCGACGTCACAAGGCCGATTCCCAAGATATTTCATGCAGAAATCGATCGAGAATCGGCCTGTGGTGTATGGGCAGCTGACAGATCTCTCTCCAATCAGATTTGGTCAGAGGGAGAGCTGTCTCTTGGTTGGTACATCGTCTGATCTGGGCACCTCAAGTTCACTGCAATCTTTACAAAAGTAATGTGTCACACTTCTCTCACCACAGGTAATAGGCTTTCCAGTACACCACAGAGCCAAGCTACAAGATGTACAACCTCATACACTTGCTCAGTCACTGATACTGGTGGCTCCAAAGCATTTACCAACCCCTGACCTCTTCCTCTGCTTTATTCCACTCTTGCTTTTCTTTATCTTTTCATAGTATAAAGTAGCTTGTATTACATTTATATTGTTATTTATCTATTCTGCAAACAATGATGCAGAACAATGCCTAAGTGTAATGCCTGTACAACACCAAGCTATTTCCTGTTCATTTTTGGGTTGAACCAATAATTTCCGACAGGTCCTGATCGGATTTCCAATAGTTTTTCTAATCAATTTTGTACAGAAGTGATAGAGAATCGATCAGAAATCAGATCGGATTAGTCAGAAATTGTCGACGCAAAATCTGACATGAAATTGCATGGTGTGTACCAGGCAAAAGACACAAACTGTAGTTTATCAGGCATGGACCTCTAAATCCATTGTCTGACATTTGTATTACAAAAAAAAAGCTAATTGAAATCTATGCCCTGTTTTGATGCTGATCTGGCTGGCATGGCGTAGATTTCAATACACCGACGCCACGTGTTCTCGCCGCTTGCGTCAAGAACCAACGACCTACCGTTGTCTGCCCACCGCAGCTCACTCGCTCTGCCGTCTCTATGACCCTGTGAGCAGGTCAGGAGCCGATTTCATTGGCTCCTGACCTTGCCTATCAGCGTAAGCAACTCCCATTGGCTTACATTGATAGACACGGTCAGGAGCCAATGAAAGCAGCTCCTGACCGGCTCATAGAAACTCTGCAGTCATAGAGACGGCAGAGTGGGTGGCTGAGGTTCCCGGCATGTGGTGTGGATGGCGGTTGTGATGGGCGTCTATGGCAATTCGTTGGTGTTCTGCCGTTTCTGGTACCATCGGTCTCTGATCCTCAAGGGGGCAGATACCGCTGGTACTTCAGTAGTTAAAGAGAATCTGTATTGTTAAAATCGCACAAAAGTAAACATACCAGTGCGTTAGGGGACATCTCCTATTACCCTCTGACACAATTTCGCCGCTCCTCGCCGCATTAAAAGTGGTTAAAAACAGTTTTAAAAAGTTTGTTTATAAACAAACAAAATGGCCACCAAAACAGGAAGTAGGTTGATGTACAGTATGTCCACACATAGAAAATACATCCATACACAAGCAGGCTGTATACACCCTTCCTTTTGAATCTCAAGAGATCATTTGTGTGTTTCTTTCCCCCTGTTCTCATGCACTGAAGTTTCAGGCTGCTCGTTTCTTCCTGCAAACAGCTTTGCCCTTGTCTGTAATTCTTCAGTATGTGAAAGCCCAGCCAGCTCAGAGGACGATTTATCCAGCTTGCAAAAGATAAGAGAGAAGAGAGAAGCTGCTCTAATCCTAAATAACACACAGGCAGTGTGCATAGAGGGGCCTGGAAGGGGGAGTTCATAGTAGAACCACAACACTGAAGAACTTGGCAGCCTTCCAGACACAGGCTGACAAGTCTGAGGGCTCGTTCCCACTATCGCGAATCTGCATGCGTCCAACGCATGCAGATCCGCACATGTAATGCAAGTGGATGGGCCTGTTTCCACTGTAGCGTTGTTGAGGTGCGTTTTTTTCAGCGTGAAAAAAACGCACAAAAGAGCCAACGATTTCGCCTGCGTCGGGAATCCGTGCGAATCGCCGCTAATGTATTTAATAGTAAAAACGCATGCGTTTGTTACATGCGTTTTTACCCGCGATTTCGCGTGCGATTTCGCACCTTTTTAAATTTTATTTAGCCCTGGCAGTGTCATGGTTAATTTCGCATGGCACCCTGCCATGCGAAATCGCATGCGAAATCGCGGGTAAAAACGCATGCGGAAACTCATCCGCATGCGTTTTTACAAGCGTCGGAATGCGGCCGAAATCGCGTCGCAACAGTGGGAACGAGCCCTGACAGGGGAAAGATACATTGATTTATTACAGAGACAGTGATAGTATAAAGTGCTGCAGTAAGCCAGATCACATTAGAATAGCTTTTTGAACTTGTAGGATGATAAAAAACAGGATGCAATTTTTGTTACGGAGTCTCTTTAAAGGTCATTAGGGCGACACTGCGAGGACTGGCACTGTGCCGATATGTACAGCCATAGCTGATCACGGTGCACTGCCAAGGGAGACACGCACGCCTCGGCCCTTGAGACTTACAAACTAAATTAATCACCAATTTATGTTTAATATTTCACTTCAGTTGTACTTTAACATCATAATCCTATGTATGAGGGATCTTGTGCAATTAGCACAACCTGTGTTACTTAGGTACGATGCATGTTGCTAATCTAGCACACATATACTACTAGTGCAACGCACGTTAGTCTAGCAAAACACATTACCTAGGTAACGGAGGTTGCCCTATTTGTGCTACTCATGCTATTTAACTGGCATAAATAGCAATAAAGCTACTATGCGCTGTCTGCATACACCAATTTTAATGTTGCTTCATCACTATACTCCATAGTCTTAGCAACCTCATATTTTATACATGAAGCAGGGTAACGTCAGTAGCATAAGTGTCACTGCTGTAATCCAACACAAAGGGGGTAAGAGGAGCCCAGGAGTGTATAAAACAAATACAAATACAAGGGTAAAAGGGGGAGGTGGTTTACCTCAATAATGACAAATTCCTATATATAATGAATTTTTAATATGCACAGGCAACGAGTTTTGTGGGTTTCTGCCCACTTCCTCAGGCCAAATAAAGTGCCAAAGGGTTTGAAAAGCCAGGAGTGCCCTTTTGCTTGTTTCCCTCCTTGTGAGGGCTAAGTCTGGTCATCACGTGGCTAATGCCACATGTCAGAATCTTACTGCTGTTTTTCAAGAGTGCGACCATCACCACCCTCTCTGGGGACCCGAGTGGAGCCGGGATTGTGCATCTCCACCTGCTTCCAGTGGTTGGTTGCTCCCTAGGCAACCTCCTTTTGTATTCATTTTGCCTAATTTTCATTTTTCTATACGGTACTTTGTGATGTACTGCGCCATTTGGGCTCCTGTTGTCTTGTGTTTTCTTCTACGGGTGCATTGCTCAGCCTTCCACACAGTACTGTTGTAACCCATAACATGTATATGCAGCTGACTCACTCTTTAAGTCTAACCTTCCTGCTTTCGAAACACAGAGTCCAATCATTACAAATGCATGTTTGTGGCTGCTCTGTAAGCATTTCGTTCACAGAAAGAGTTCTTCCTTTACATTTCATTGGGTTTACACTATGCGGCCACTGAGTTTAGATGTAAGCAATGCTTAGCCATCTTGTGTTACTGTCGGAATCATCTACAAAGGGTTTGCTGAGTCGTAGGTGTACACAATGCCGTACTATGCCCGGCTGTGGTATGACTACAACCCCTGAGAAGCATGTCATTACTGCTGCTTGTAAATCACTCATGGTGGATACGTAATGGTCTCTCCCATCATCGACTGTCCAGCCACAGCAGGTGTTCAGTTACTCATCATGTAACAAGTGGCGGGAGATAATGCCCACTCTTCCCATGTGTGCTTTCATGGTGGAGGATCTCTGCGGAGTCACCAGAACTTCAAGAGTTTCTTTCCTGATTGATGGCAACTCCTACTCCTGGCCCTTGTCTGTGCAAGTGCTGCTGCTTTATGCGTTGTTATGCTTCTTACATTGAGAACCACATGAAGGTTATGTGCCCATTTATGTGTGCTGTAGTCACAGTGAGGCATACTTTATGAAATGTAACTGCCAGTAGTAGAAAGGATAAACACAAGATATATCTTTCTTTGTGGACCAGGGAAACCATAGGGCAGCTGAGCTGAGAGACATAAAAAGACAATACAGAATCACCGTCTACCTAGTAGAAACGAAAACCATGGGGATATGACAGCTAGCATGATAAACTCTTATACCTGCCTGAAATGCTACCATACATTTCAGCTAACTGAAATGAAAAAATTGATAACTTTAATATGCATCGCAACTCTCAACTTTACCACATCTCCACTCATGCCCCCACCACACAACCAAATATGCACATCTCCAGTCTCTGCTTTATCCCCCCCACCCCCCACACCTGACGCTCATGCCTCCATCACACCTCCAGCCTTAACTTCACCACACCCCCACTCATGCCTCCATCACATCTACAACTCATGCCTCCATCACACCTCCCGTCTTACCTTCACTACACCTCTACTGATACCTCCAGTCTCAACTTCACCACATCTCCACATATGCCTCTGTCATACCTTAAGTCTCAACTTCACCGCTCCTCCACTCATGCCTCCACCACACCTCCAGTCTCACCTTCACCACACCTCCACTCATGCCTCCACCACACCTCCAGTCTCACCTTCACCACACCTCCACTCATGCCTCCACCACACCTCCAGTCTCACCTTCACCACACCTCCAGTCTCACCTTCACCACACCTCCACTCATGTCTCCATCACACCTTCCACACATGCATCTATCGCACCTCCAGTCTCAAATTCACCACACCTCCACATATGCCTCTGTCACATCTCCAGTCTCAACTTTACCAAACCTCCACTCATGCTCCCACCACACCTCCACTCATGCCTCCAGTACACCACTACTCATGCCTTCATCACACCAGTCTCAACTTCATCATACCTCCAGACATGCCTCCATCACACCTCCAATCTCAGCTTCATCACAACTCCAGTCTCTACTTCACCACACCCCCACTCATGCCTCCATCACACCTCCAGTCTAGCGCTCACCACATATCAAATCACACCCTTGCCTCAACACCAATCATGTCACCACCACAGCTCAAGTCACACTACAACCACACTACCTATACCACCACTGCCACATCTTATTTTATTATTTTAGTATTTATATAGCGCCGACATATTATGCAGCGCTGTACAGAGTACATTGTCACTTGTCACTAACTGTCCCTCAGAGGGGCTCACAATCTAATCCCTACCGTAGTCTTAGGTCTATGTATCGTGTAGTCAGTGGCGGCTCCAGGAAATTTTTTTAGGGGGTGCTATGCAGGTGCTGGACCAATTCCCAGGGGAGCTGACGACCTGCGGCGTGCTTTGCGCGCCGCGGCAAAAAATGGGTGTGGCTAAAACCTGCGGCGCGCAGAGCGCGCCGCGGCGCAAAAATGGGCGTGGTCATGACCGGATGAGGGCGGGGCTAACTGAAATTTAAAGTGAACCCAGGGTGAGAGTGATATGGTGGCTGCCATATTTATTTCCTTTTAAACAATACTAGTTGCCTGGCAGCCCTGCTGATCTATTTGGCTGTAGTAGTGAACTGAATTACACCAGAAACAAGCCATGCAGCTAATCTTGTCAGTTCTGACAATATTGTCAGAAACCCCTGACCTGCTGCATGCTTGTTCAGGGTCTATGGTTGAAAGAATAAGAGGCAGAGGACCAGCACGGCAGCCAGGTAACTGGTATTGCTTAAAGGGAGATAAATATGGCAGCCTCAATATTATTCTCACCTCGGGTTCCCTTTAAAAGTGCAACGCAAAGACAGAGGGCCCAAGTTTTGGTGACCCTTTTCCCAGAAAATTCACATAATTGTGCAGGTTTTCTCAAGAAAATACACGTAATGTGAGCAGATTTTAACAAAAAACACGTCCAATGACCCCAATATGCACAATCGTTATCAGATATGACCCCAATATGCACAATCGGTAGCAGATATGACCCCAATATGCACAATCGGTAGCAGATATGGTCCCAATATGCACAATCGGTGGCAGATATGGTCCCAATATGCACAATCGGTGGCAGATATGGTCCCAATATGCACAATCGGTGGCAGATATGGTCCCAATATGCACAATCGGTGGCAGATATGGTCCCAATATGCACAATCGGTGGCAGATATGGTCCCAATATGCACAATCGGTGGCAGATATGGTCCCAATATGCACAATCGGTGGCAGATATGGTCCCAATATGCACAATCGGTGGCAGATATGGTCCCAATATGCACAATCGGTGGCAGATATGGTCCCAATATGCACAATCGGTGGCAGATATGGTCCCAATATGCACAATCGGTGGCAGATATGGTCCCAATATGCACAATCGGTGGCAGATATGGTCCCAATATGCACAATCGGTGGCAGATATGGTCCCAATATGCACAATCGGTGGCAGATATGGTCCCAATATGCACAATCGGTGGCAGATATGGTCCCAATATGCACAATCGGTGGCAGATATGGTCCCAATATGCACAATCGGTGGCAGATATGGTCCCAATATGCACAATCGGTGGCAGATATGGTCCCAATATGCACAATCGGTGGCAGATATGGTCCCAATATGCACAATCGGTGGCAGATATGGTCCCAATATGCACAATCGGTGGCAGATATGGTCCCAATATGCACAATCGGTGGCAGATATGGTCCCAATATGCACAATCGGTGGCAGATATGGTCCCAATATGCACAATCGGTGGCAGATATGGTCCCAATATGCACAATCGGTGGCAGATATGGTCCCAATATGCACAATCGGTGGCAGATATGGCCCCAATATGCACAATCGGTGGCAGATATGGCCCCAATATGCACAATCGGTGGCAGATATGGCCCCAATATGCACAATCGGTGGCAGATATGACCCCAATATGCACAATCGGTGGCAGATATGGCCCCAATATGCACAATCATTATCAGATATGGCCCCAATATGCACAATCGGTAGCAGATATGACCCCAATATGCACAATCGGTAGCAGATATGACCCCAATATGCACAATCGGTAGCAGATATGACCCCAATATGCACAATCGGTAGCAGATATGACCCCAATATGCACAATCGGTAGCAGATATGACCCCAATATGCACAATCGGTAGCAGATATGACCCCAATATGCACAATCGGTAGCAGATATGACCCCAATATGCACAATCGGTAGCAGATATGACCCCAATATGCACAATCGGTAGCAGATATGACCCCAATATGCACAATCGGTAGCAGATATGACCCCAATATGCACAATCGGTAGCAGATATGACCCCAATATGCACAATCCGTAGCAGATATGACCCCAATATGCACAATCCGTAGCAGATATGACCCCAATATGCACAATCCGTAGCAGATATGACCCCAATATGCACAATCCGTAGCAGAAATGACCCCAATATGCACAATCGGTAGCAGAAATGACCCCAATATGCACAATCGGTAGCAGAAATGACCCCAATATGCACAATCGGTAGCAGAAATGACCCCAATATGCACAATCGGTAGCAGATATGACCCCAATATGCACAATCCGTAGCAGATATGACCCCAATATGCACAATCCGTAGCAGATATGACCCCAATATGCACAATCCGTAGCAGATATGACCCCAATATGCACAATCCGTAGCAGATATGACCCCAATATGCACAATCAGCATCACCTGAAAAAGAAAAGAAAAACCCATTTACTCACCTACAGCCAGAAGACCTTCTTTCCCGACCTCCTGTCCCGAGTCCCGACCTCATTGTGGCGCGCAGCGCCCGCGATCCTCTTCCTTCCCGACGTCACGACGAGACTTCCTGCCTGCATGCATTGCAGAGAGCAGGGCTACGGGAAAATGGCCGCCCGAAGCCATGCACTGCAGACTCGAAGTCTGCAGAACAGGGCTCCGGGCGGCCATCTTACCGTAGCCCTGCCTGCTGCTCCGTGCTGCCGCTGTGTGAACTGACTTGGCGTCTTTTAGACGCCTGAAGTCAGTTCACTCCAGGGGGTGCTTTGGGGGTGCTTGGACAATTCTAGGGGGTGCTCGAGCACCCCCTTGCACCCCCCTGGCGCCGCCCCTGCGTGTAGTGCATGTATCACAGTCTACGGCCAATTTAGGAGGAAGCCAATTAGCTTATCTGTATGTTTTTGGTATGTGGGAGGAAACCAGAGTGCCCAGAGGAAGCCCTTACGTGCATTGCTGCAGAATCCACGTATCCATTTGCATTGCTATATTTATAGTTACATCTGTACATATAAGGAGATATTTTTTTCTAACTCATTGACATAAAGAACTGTGACATTGCTCTGATCACAACTTGGTGCAGGTGGAGTACAGAGGTCTGGGAACAGTGAAGCAGAAGCTATGCGGTAATGACTGCGATCCATGTGTAGTGATGTAGTGATGAGGTTCTCAGCTGTGTCATTGTGTCAGTATCAGGGAGGCTGCCAGTCAGTGAAAGCTGTGATATACAAGTGGGAGTTTCCTGCTGACCCCACTGAGTGCAGTGCAGTGACTCATCCTAACTACTCATGTGGGAAAGTTCCTGGCCCCATGCAGTCCTGTCTGATGTGGTCAGGTGCTTTTTAGTAAACTCATGTGGAACTTGGATAATGCATAATGAAGGGGAAAGATTTCCCTTATTTTCTGCCAGGTATTTTCTGAATCCTGTTTCCTCCACTGGTACTGACTTCCTCACTAAAGAGAGAGATGGGGGGATGCAAGAGAGATGGAGACAGGACACAGGAGGGGTGCGCTAGCAGACAGGTGAGTGCATTCTACTGCCCTCACTCTGCCCGGGGTGCACATTTTAGAGGGGGAGGGGCAGAGACCTGTGGTCTGGCAGCCGGTACTGCATGGTGGCGGCTAAATAGATTTTTAATAGATATCAAGCTGTGACAGTAATCGATCCCCCTATGATTAGATTTCAAATCAGAGTGGGATCTATATGTACGGTAGATGAAATTTTGGTGGCGACCTGCCAGTGTATGGCCACCTTAAAGTGTACCCGAGATGCCATGCTGGGCCTTATTTATACTTACCGGGGCTTCCTCCAGCCCCATGAGGACCGTGGCCTCCCTTGCCGTCCTCTTCGGCCCCTCCGTTCTGGTGTTATGACTCCTGGTAATCCGGCCAGTCGCCGCCAGTCATGGTCTTCATGCACACCTTGGCCATGCACGCCGCACTCCCATCCCCGGGAGCGTTCTGTGCCTGCACTGTACTAATGTGCAGACGCAGAATGCTTCCAGGCACGGGAGCACGACGGGGGGTGGGGAGCGCGTGCAGACTAGCCACGCATGCGCAGAAGTGCGTGGCCGGCCAGATTACCGGGAGGCATAGCTCAAGAACGGAGGGGGGCGAAAAAGGACGGCGAGGGAGGCCATGGTCCTCATGGGGCTGGAGGAAGCCCCAGGTAAGTATAAATACACACTATATTAACATCTCAGGTTCACTTTAAGAGGTTGGGGGCCTTCTACAGGCTGGTGCCCCCTGTGGTTACCCCAGTTATTTTGCCTCTAGTAAGCACTATTTAACATAATGACGTGATCAATAGTCCAGCTAGAGGTTTTTTTTAAATCATTTTAGGTGCCATAAAAATGAGTAAAATTGCCTTTATAGCGAATAACAACTTAAAGTGGCACCGTAATGAAAATAACATAATGAATAAAATTGCTTATTATTTACAATATTAATGTATAGATTGTTTAATCAGCGTTTGCCCATCGTAATATATTTCCTCTCCCTGATTTACATTCTGAAATGTATCACTTGTGGTGAGTGGAATTTATGTGGTTCTAAATGGTAGGTACAACATTATAAGAAAAAAATGGTGTGATCCTACCTTCTGGATGTCCCCTGCGCGAAATATATAGATCAAGACGTGTACTTGTATAATCTAATTTTATTTGGGGCACAGACAACGCGTTTCACGGTCAAAACCGCCTCCTCAGGTCAATTCAAGTGCCTTAAAAGTTAAAAATAACATACAGTGCTCAGGCACAGTTGTATATATAAAAAACAGCATATGGAACATATATTGCATAAAATATAATAATAGCATATAAAAACATATGAAAACAGATAGATAGCATAAAAAATTGTCTTAGAAACATAATTATGGCGTATATTCAGTACGAACTAAGCTAATAGGTACGGACTGAATTATGTGTATATATGTTAGGTAATAAGTGAATCTATGTAATTACTATATTAGCATCTAGTCTGTATGTACATGAAACCATTATGTTTCTAGGGAGAGAGGGCTTCTAATATCTTTAACTTAATGATAGATGTATGGACCGTAAAGATGCATCTATAAAAACATATCCTGGGTAAGGGCTGTCATAAGTCATAATAGTAGTTAGTTCTGCTATAGCAGTAAGACTAGGGATACTAGCTTTGTACAAAGTGGTATATATTATATGATATCATATGAGGGAAAGGGGGGGGGGGGGGGACATTGAGTATCCTCAAGTCTAATTGAGGGGGCTTGGTATAGGGTACAGCAAGGTATAGCCATATTATCTAGGTAGTGTGTTATAGGGATTAAGAATAGAATATTTTGACGAGCCATATATTGTTTCTTATTAGCTAACGGTAATGTCAGCCGGGTATATTGTGGGAGGGGGGGGGGGGGGGGGGGAAGGGGATGAGGTTGGGGATGAGGGTGAATTTGATGTAGGGACTGGAGGGATGATTTAAGAGAGATTCCCCCGGACTCCAGACCACTTGGGAATATAGGTAGGTCCCTTTTACTCTTATAACACACACTCCTCCTACCGCCCATAACTTATCCGATTACACTCCTTATCCTTTTACCACGCGGCATTTTACAGTACCAAGCATATCACGCCGCATAGCTCTAACGCTCTTTTCCTGATCCTAATACAAGGCGTATCTCTCCAGACATACTTACAAGGCTCATATCCTTATCACTTTCCCAAAAGCATTGGAACCCTCGCCTGGAGATATAGAGTTATTATGCACAGGTACACGGACCTGTCAGATTCCCACATAGTGAACTTTTAACAACTTCTGTTTCTGTACAGCGATCTATTTATAGCTACACAGACATATATACACCTTAGTTGTACCTAATATACGCTATATTTATGTTTTTAATCCACTCTATGGGCTATACCTGCGCCTTTTATCGTATGCAATTACTATAACTCACGAACTTCATGTATGTTATGCTATATATGCTGTGCCCCATGTGTTCCCTATATCAACTGTACCAGAGTGCCGTATGTTATACTCTATGTTCCGTATTTACTATTTTTCATGTGTAAAACATTGCTATTAGACTTGAGGATACTCAATGCCCCCCCCCCCCCCTTCCCTCATATGATATCATATAATATATACCACTTTGTACAAAGCTAGTATCCCTAGTCCTACTGCTATAGCAGAACTAACTACTAGTATGACTTATGGCAGCCCTTACCCAGGATATGTTTTTATAGATGCATCTTTACGGTCCATACATCTATCATTAAGTTAAAGATATTAGAAGCCCTCTCTCCCTAGAAACATAATGGTTCCATGTACATACAGACTAGATGCTAATATAGTAATTACATAGATTCACTTATTACCTAACAGATATACACATAATTCAGCCCGTACCTATTAGCTTAGTTCGAACTGAATATACGCCAGATACGTATACCTAACATATATACACATAATTCAGTCCGTACCTATTAGCTTAGTTCGTACTGAATATACGCCATATTCATGTTTCTAAGACAATTTTTTATGCTATCTTTCTGTTTTTATATGTTTTTATATGCTATTATTATATTTTATGCATTATATGTTCCATATGCTGTTTTTTATATATACAACTGTGCCTGAGCGCTGTATGTTATTTTTAACTTTTAAGGCACTTGAATTGACCTGAGGAAGCGGTTTTGACCGTGAAACGCGTTGTCTGTGCCCCAAATAAAATTCGATTATACAAGTACACGTCTTGATCTATATATTTCCCGCAGGGGACATCCAGAAGGTAGGATCACACCATTTTTTTCTTATAATGTTGTACCTATCATTTAGAACCACATAAATTCCACTTTTCCTACTGGGTGCCTCCTACAGTACCTCAAAACGTTTAGTACCCCTTAAACCTTAGGGGAAGATCACCGTCGGAAAATCTCTGACGGATCTGCCTTTTTGGAGAGCGACCAAGAGAGGATTAAAGGCCGAGTGGGGACGGTATTTCCCCACCAGTGAAAACGAGTGGTTGCCTCTCTCAGCAACCTACTCTTGTGAGTATAATACCTACTACTTTTGCAAAACTTATTTCGTATATATTAACGTGCTACACCAGATTGGGCTCCCGGACCCCTGTGTTTTTTGTCTTCCACTACTACTTCACTTGTGGTGACATCTTTAGTTCTGCCAGGTGATCTGTACGAAATGTTCCTTCTATGCACAGAGGGAGATACTGCTTGCTTGGCAGTTGGTAAAAGGTGTTATTTCCCACAATGCAACGAGATTCACAGACAGCAAACTGTCAGGACCTTGGTCATGACATCACACTGTGGGAGGGGTTTCACCACAATATCAGCCATTCTGCCCTGATGATGCAAAGGTGAAGTTTTCTCATGGGAAAGAGGGTATAAGCTACTGATTGGAACAAAATGCAATCCTCTATTATAATTCCTCTTTAAAAGGAAGGTCCAAGGTAATTAAAAAACAATTACTGGCAGCCGTCCTGTGCCCTCGCCCCAGCTCTGATGCCGCACCTCCAGGCGAGGTCGGCATCTGCACCGGAGGGGACCCCCTGGCCACCACCTGGGAGCGGAGCTGTGGCGAGGTCACAGGACGGCTGCCAGGGACTGGAGGAAGCCCCAGGTAAGTAGATTTTTGTTTTTATTTTCAGCTTGCATCTGTCCTTTAAGCTGCTGCCTGCTATTAGTAAGTTTAGAATGAGAACTAGTTTATTTTGCCATGCATGACTGTGTCCTGCCTGGAATTTGGGGTTGGCACAATATATAGCTCAGTAGAGAAATAGATAGATAGACAGGCAGATAGATAGATAGATAGATAGATAGATAGAGCACCCAACATGCAGTTTACAAGCAAGCAAAACACACAAAAAAACAATATACATCATGCAGCATGCAGCATCAGTGTGAGAGACGGTGACATGATAGATAAATCAGTTTTAGCCTTCTAGATGGTTTGTCCATAAAGGAACAGCCGGGGACGCAGTCTTAGGGGAGGGGGGGGGGGGGCACTGGTAGGGGGGAGTGTGTGGCGAGAGTTCAAGAGGTTGACCACCAACTGATTGAAACAAAACTTTATGAAGAGACATACACTAACAGTATCTGCTAGCAGTCATTTAGTGAAAGGAAGTTCATTTTTAGGAGCAGAGATTAAATCAGTAATTAAAACAGTGACAAGACTAAAGAGCTATGGAAGATGTCAGTGCTATATAAACAGACAATAAGGAACGATACATAATATCAGATAAAGTATATGAAGTAGCAAGCTCACTGTAAATATAAATCTTTGAATTGTGTAAAAATGTCATCCAGGGATTAGAGAGGTTAGCAGGAAAACAGCTGCTGCAAGTCAGCCTCAGCGAAGTCATCCAGGAATAAAGTCAGCTATTCGCTGAAACATGCACCTGTTGTTAATCATCTTCCTGAGCACCTACGCTAAAAATTATCCTCCGACATTTATATGTTTATCAACAGTGAGCCTAGAAACCTGAGCCACTGTTACATGTGAAGCAGCATTTACTGGAGTGCTTATTAACGTCACAAGAGCATCATACAGTCGTTGTCTGCTGCTCACACCGACGATGTACGAAGGGAGATACGGAAAGAAAGAGGGAGACGAGGACACAAGACTGGAAATGACTCTGTAGAGGTACTTAATCTAGTGATTTAAATGTATTTACCATAAGGCACTTTAGGCTTGTGCTTACAGGCGCCTGATGATGGAAAGGCGGATCACGCCCATCGCTGAGCACCTCCCTCCTTCCCTATGCAAAAGCATAAATGAGAGGTTACTCACCTAGCTCTTTGCATTCCACTGACGAGATCTCCCTTCATTTGGAAGTAACACTAACTACTTAATACTGAGGGTACCTCTGGCTACGTAATGCTAAGGGACACCTGTAGCTACTTATTAAGGACAAGGGAAGTAAGGAAGAAGGGACAGCTGGACAGCCAGCATACTTGTGGTGTGGTTCAGCGGGGTTTGTAGGTTCATGGAGGGTGAAGTCTAGGGTGCTAGGACATTTGTGCCTATAGGCTCCAGTGAGGTCAATTCGGGCCTGTGTATTATTTAGACTTCCTATGGGGTTTTATAAAATCTTCCTATAAGGTATTAGGAGTCAGACTGCTAACATAGACAAGACTAGACACATAACGTTTATATTGTGCTTTTCTCCTGGCTGACTCAAAGCGTTTCAGGGCTGCAGCCACTTAGGCACGACTTAGCCTTGCCCAAAGACTCCTTTGTACGTACTGACTTGAGACAGAATTTCAACTCTGGTCAATAGCTCAAACCCTACATCAAAGGCAGCACCATTCATCAGTACGCTATCCAGCTGTACAAGCCTAGCCAAAACAAGCTTTCTTTGGTCCACCATGGTGAAGCCTGTTCTGAGTGGAATCGGTCCTGTTAAACAGTTGTGTGGTCTTGACCAGCTGCTGCTGCTCAGTTTCTGGGTGTTAGCAATCTTCTTATAACCTAGGTCAGGCATGTCCAAAGTCCGGCCTGGCTGCCAAATCCGGCCCGTCAAGCGATTTCCGGAGACCCCCAAAATGTCACAGGCATAGTGTACCTAACCGCAATAAGCTAAAATTGTGTTTCATTTCACTAGTTCAGCCTCCTAGCACTCAACAACGGCTATATGGCCCTTAGCCTAAAAACTTTGGCCACCCCTGGCCTAGGTCATCTTTATGTAGAGCAACAATTATTTATTTTGAGATCCTCAGAGCGTTCTCTGCCATAAGGTGCCATGGTGAATTCCAGTGACCAGTATAATAGAGTGTGAGAGCGATAACCTCAAAATTAGCAACCTTGATCCCCATTCACTCCTGAAACCTTGTAATACTAATGTGTAACTTGACCCCAGGGAGGGAAAATGTCTCATTGAGCAGAATTTTGACATGCTTCATTTAGGGGTGTACTCAATTCTGTTGCCAGAGGTTTGAACATTAATGGCCGAGTCATTTTGATGGGACAGCAAATTTACACTGTTATACAAGCTGTACACTGACTACTACATTTTATCAAAGTTTCATATCTTCTGTGTTGCCCCATGAAAAGATAGGATAAAAGGTTTACAATAATGTGACCTGGAAAATAGGCTCTGTATAAGAATAAAGCCTGATGGATCAAATCTGAACCATTAACCTATTAGAGACTTCAATAGAGGTATCTCTTTTGACTGCTTTTGACTTCAGTGGGCAGAATTTGTTGTGCTGTAAATTCTTGGAATGCTTTCATCTCTCTTTACTAGCAGAAAATATAGAAACTGAAAGCAGAAGTCCTTTGTTATTGTCTCACACTGCCCCCTAGTGACAAGTGGCCTTAAATACACATTACAGCAGTACTAATTAGAAGCAGGGAAATGTAACAAATAAGAAATAAAAAATGTGCCAAAATAAACTGGCCTGGTGCACTTGCAAGCCTCTAAATCATACATGTCAAACTCCGTCCCGGGGGCCAAATCTGGCCCTCAGAGTGATCAAATTTGGCTCCCAAGTGGTTTATCCACTTCACATCATGTTTGGCCCACTCTAGACTACCAGGGAAGCTGTATGGTGAAGCCCTAGATCACCAGTAAAACCATATGTGGAGAGAGGGGGGAAGAACTAGACCCCAGGGAACTGTATAGGGGGGCTTCAAGACACCAGGGAACTGTATAGGGCAGCGAGGATCACCAGTCTCTAGGGAACTGAATAGGGGAAGGAGGAGGCATCAAAGAACTTTATAGGGAGGGAGAAGGGCCACTAGAAACCAGTGAAGTGTATAGAGGAGTGAAATAGGGTCACTTGACACCAGGGATCTGAACAGGGGAAGGGGGGGGGGCACTATACACCAGGGAACTGTATAGGTGAGCCTCTAGACACCAGGGAACTGTAAAGGGGAGGGGGCTATTAGACACCAGGGAAATTTATAAGGGAGGGAGGTGGCCACTAGACATTGAAGTTGGCCCGCGACTTGGTCCCAGTGTTCAATGTCGGCCCACTTTGTATTTGAGTCTGACACCCCTATTCTAAATAAATTGGTTGCTAAAGGCTAATATGGTTCTCAAACATTAAGGAAGGGGTCACGCTTGAGAAAAACTGCAGCATTTTTCAGCATACCAAAAATGCATGCTGAACCGCATGTAATGACAGAGACTAATTTCTGGAGACATCTGCAATTCCGCATAAACTTTAAAAAAAAATACAACCTGCACGATTCTCTCGCACAATGCATGCGTTTTCTCCTTGAAATCGATGGCTATTGTAAAGAAACATATGCAAACATATGCACTCAAACATGGCCCAAAACATACAATTGTGTGGTAAAATGCTTGCAGGGAATGGACTGCGATTTCCACAGGTGCAATTGTGATCCCTCCTTTAGACAAGACACAGGACATTTATATTGCGCTTTTCTCCAGGTGGATTCAAAGTGCCAGAGCTGCATCCACTTAAGGCGGGCTCCACGGGCAACCAGGACCAGCCTTGCCCAAAGACTCCTTACTGTTTTACATACTGGCTTGAACCAGGATTCAAACCTTGTCAAAGGTTTAAATCCCACATCAAAGGTAACAGCCTTACCAGAACGCTATCCAGTAGTAATTAAAGAAACCGCTGCATAGCTCACTGATACATTCACAATCGACATGTTACTTTACGAGGATCTTAACAAGCAGAATTTCGTGGTCACATAATTTATCTTGATGTGCCAGATTATTATACAATAATACAGGTACTCTTTTTATACCCTTAGCCGTGAGGCTAGGTTGATTGTGAAGTCACAACTTATGAAGCTGTGGAGAGAAAGTACCTTTGCTTGTTGGCAATGCAAGTTGTCCCAGGGACCAAATGCTGGACTTACGTGTGATCATGTTGGAGACCATCTTAAGACTTAAACCACTGACATTTTTATCTGTGTGGCCTAGGGACACTTTCACTGCTAGCCTACAATACTGTTCAGCTCCTTCTACTGTATTTGTTAATAACTTCGTCTGTTTCAGACCTTTTCAATCGTCATGCCTTTTACTACCTCAATATCTTACTTGCGTATGGTGAAAAATGGCGGAGGGCTAATTCGGCCATGGGGTGAAGAAGCTAGTAGAATATCGGTTGTGCAATGACTAATACTGATATTGGTAATTTTACCAATAATCTACTATCACTTTACTTAACCCTCACACTAACTTACCCTGTACCTACACCAAACACAAACCTACTACCACCCCAGATATCTGTGCCGCAATCCTCGCCGATAAAGTGTCCCTGAGCCAATGTCTGCCTTGCGTTACGGTGCCTTAGGCACCCAAACTGTCACACTAACTTACCCTGTACCTACACCAAACACAAACCTACTACCACCCCAGATATCTGTGCCGCAATCCTCGCCGATAAAGTGTCCCTGAGCCAATGTCTGCCTTGCGTTACGGTGCCTTAGGCACCCAAACTGTACTCTGGGTGCTACTATAGCTGCCATTAACATTGCAGGCTACGCAACACCAAAATTACCAGGCGCACAGATACCCCTAAATTGGCTGCTTCAATCTTATTCTGTCTAAGCCTCACACCTCATTATACTGCACTCTTCTCTGTACCTCATTATTATTTATAGAGCGCCAATATATTCCATATTTCTGTACAACGTGTAAAACATACAACAATGCAGAGAAAAGATACATGAGCCGTTCAACATTCTGTACCATAAGAAGAAGCAGTGACACAGGTACCGATACATACAATTGATGTGTAGTTTGAATATTACCAATACTGATAGATGTTCATTTGATAAATTGCACACAAACAGGAAACAAAACGGGGAGGTCCCTGCCCTTGCAAGCTCACAATCTAGAGGGTGATGGGGTTGAAATACTGGGGGAGAAGACAAAGGGGTTAAGCAAATGAGACAGTAAGCTTTAAATTCTAGCTATAGCTAAATATATGCTTGTCTGAAAAGGTGTGTCTTGAGGGTTTGTTCACACTGCAGGCGTTTTCGGGTTTTATTTCGTCTGCCTGCGGTTTTCCAAAACGCCCCCCCCCCCCCACGTGGCCCATGAATGTCTATGAGAAGGTTCATATCAGCGCGGGTCGTGCGTGGAGCGGCAAGGAAACTGTGCGTGTTCCATTTTCAGGGCGATTCTGCCTAAATGGAAGGTATAGGAAAATCGGCGGACACGTACAAAAACGCGCATTAAGGCGATTGCGTTTTTAAGAATAAATACATTGCATTTATTATTTTCCAGGTCAGAGTTCACTTCCTGACTTGCGTCAGGGAGTGAATTACAAAACCGCTCGGAAAAAATGCTTAGAAAACCGCTAAGCACAGAAAACGAATAGCCCACCCAAGCGTCGGAAATCCCCCAAAAAAAAGACACCTCAAAAAAAAGCAAAAAAACTCAACGTGGACGGACACACAAATGGAACCTAATGTGAACAAGGCCTGAGGGTAGGTTTGAAAATTTCCAGGCTCAGAGCATGACAGATTGTGGTAGAGAGTTCCACAAGAGAGGTGACACTAGTGAGAAGTCCTGGATGCGAGAGTGAGGTGACCAAGATGGATATAATGGACATCATCTCAATTAAACAGGTCTTGCATAACCTTCATTGCACTACAAGAGGAAGCAAATGTGCTTTATCGCCTTACCTAGTGTGCCACAGCCATTGGATAGCATTGGCCACCTTAAAGTGTAAGGACCATTTTTCCAAGCTTTTCTTTGCACATCAGCGCAAAGCCAGTTTGCACATGCTAAGTGGCTTTTCACTGGCGTGCTAACATTTAGCACGCTTTAGTGAATCAAGCCTCATGACTTTTGTCAGTGTCATCTCGTCTATAATAAAGAGATGTGGATGTCAACAGTGCTGTGTCACAGTACTGTGACTGTCTAGCCCTGGGGTGTCAAACTCAAATACAAAGTGGAAGGAAATTGAACGCAGGGACCAAGTCATGGGCCAAATTCAATTTCTATTGGCCAAATCCCTCCTTTATAAAGTTCCCTGGTGTCTTGTGGTCTCCTCCCCTATAGCGTTCCCTGGTGTCTAGTGGCCTCCCTCCTCCCCTCTATACAGTTCCCTGGTGTCTACTGGCCCCCCATCCCTCCTGTATACAGTTCCCTGGTGTTTAGTGGTCTTCCTTACCTTATACAGTCCTCTGGTGTATGGTTCCCCCCCCCACCCCATAAAGCTTCCATGGTGATCTAGGGTCTAGGTTCTCAATGTGTGGTACACGTACCCCAAGGGTTACTTCTGATGGTTCCAGGGGGTACTCGGGCTCGATATAATTTTTGAGTTTTAGAAAATGATAAATCTTATTTAACCCTCCTGGCGGTATGAAAAATTCCGCCAGGAGGCAGCGCAGCAGGTTTTTACTTGTTTTGTTTTTTTTAAATCATGTAGCGATTTAAAAGAACGGGATTTCCTGGAGGGCTTCCCCCGTCGCCATGGCGACGGGGCGGGACGACGTCACCGACGTTGTGACGTCATTGGGAGTCCCAATCCACCCCTCGGCGCTGCCTGGCAATGATTGGCCAGACAGCGCATGGGGTCTGGGGGGGGGGGGGGCGCGCGCCACGACGGATAGCGGCGATCGGGCGCAGGGCGGCGGCGATCGGTGTGCTGGCGCAGCTAGCAAAGTGCTAGCTGCGTCCAGCAAAAAAAAATTTTAAGAAAATCGGCCGAGCAGGGCCTGAGAAAACCTCCTGCGCGACTTACCTCGAACTACGTTCGGGGTTACCGCCAGGAAAGTTAAACGACACCAAATGAGTGTTTTAGCTAATTAAATGCAATAGTAATGCTTGGAAATTGTTTAGATCCAATTATCATGTACAACGATTAAATATTTATTTGTCAAGTGGTACTTGTGATGTTTACTATGCTCTGTAATACTTGGTGAGTACAGGGTTTTAAAAGGGGTACATACCAAATAAAATGTTGAGAACCACTGATCTAGGGGATGCCCTTCAATATAGCTTGCCTGGTGGTCTAGAGTGGGCCAAACATAATGCAAAGTGGGAAAACCAATATTGGGTCAAGTTTGATGGCTCTGCAGGCCAGAGTTTGACATCTATGGTCTAGCCAGCGTAAACACTTTCCATCTCAGGGGAGCTTAGAGGTAGTGACAATACTGTCTTCAGTGTCTGAAGCAAGCAATAAGTGTTATTTAGAATCCTGAGTTATGCAGGAAATATAACTTTCAGAAATTGCAGAAAGCAAGATGGCAGCCCCCATAAAACAGAGACGTCCTGCAGCTTCATCCAGCAAAGTTAGAAGTCAATGTTCTTCAGTTTAATGGTATTATTTAGATAAGTCGAACATGACATGATCAAGTTTGGTTGAGATTTGCTTTAATAATTCTGCTCCATTGTTCACTGTTTCTTTATTTGTGTAGCCCTGGTAGACACTTTCATTTAGTTCCTCACAGGGACTAGGATTCAAGCACTCGGAAAACAGTTCAGGGCCAAGTGCTGTACCCCTGTGTACAGTGTTGTACAGATGCGCAGAGTGCTGTACAGACGTGTCATTAGCCTAAATTATGTTGCTATGAAGGGAGAAGGAGGGGTGAAATGAGACACATAATAGACAGGCTTCGAGCAAGTTGGAAGTGGGGGTCGATTGGACACCCTTGACACTAAAGATTCTGAGTACCGTATATTTAGGAGACGTCGGTACACTCCGTTACGCAAGCTAGATTCTTGGGTCCTTACAGTTAAACTAAACTCAGAATTTCCCCTTGATTCTAAAAAAATAAGTCACATCATGATAAACTTTATTGAAAACAATTCTTCATTACAATTTATGGAAATCCTGAAAAAAAAACACCTCTTAAGTTTTAACTTGGTTTAACTTCGCAGGGAGCACTGAAAGTGTTAAGCTTCAGTGTTTACTGTAGAGAAAGACCTGCTTCAGCAGAGCTCCTGCAGTCTATTCACAGCTACTGATAAGAACTATCACTATTTATATAGACACTTTGATCTGGCTAAACAAACACAGAACACAGAGCAGTGGGTTTCTTAAGCATCTATTATGTGGAATAAAGACTTTCTATTGTGTGCTGTGCAAGAGTTTGGGACCGCTTTTACAGCCGCCTTTTCCAAAACTGTGTACCTAGATTTACTCCATACTATCGCTAGGCTCTGGATTGATTAACAAAGGTGTATTTGCCACAACTAGCTCATTTATTCACAACTATCAAATGTATAATTATGGAAGTACAGTAAATACATCCTTCTTGACCAATCCAGAATCTAATAAATTCAAAACTTAGTATAGCCTATGAGTGAAACTGTTGGTAGGCTCAGACAGGCACCTGCCTATGAGTAATAGGTAATACTGGCTGTATATCAAAGCACTGGTGTGTGAGGTATTATAGGAGAAGTTTGTTTTGCTGGTACATGGAGTCTGAAGAAGAGGATGGAGTGGTATGGTGTGCCTCTGCTGCTCACGCTCGCCCACTCTCATTAAGAAGATTTAAGAGGATGAGAATGTTATTAGGAATTCAGGGCATGGGAGTAGACTGTGAAACCAGGGGTGGGCGTACAGACAGCAGTAATGCATAATCCAAATTCTGAATGGAGTTCTCAGTAGAGCTGTCAAGCTGAAGATGAGATCAGCCACCTCACTGAAGCAGCAGTTGTTCTCAGAGCTAGAGAATCCTGGTACAGGCCAGAGAACGGTAGTGTTCACCTTATAGACACATCTTCTCCTCATAAGGGGTTATTGGGAAGGTTGGGACAGGTTAGGTTCATTGGTTGGATTCTGGTTAAAGAGGAACTCTGAAGATTTCCCAGATACATTCCACTTCTCTTATTATGTTAATATATATAATATATATTAATATATTTAGAGTCCATCTCCAGGCATCAGCCTAAAATCAACCAATAAGCTTAGTGATCAGAATGTCCAAATCATGGGAGTAGCAATCACCCCTGCAACCTCTGCCATCGCAGGGGGGGCAAGAGGCTGTTGGGGCCCCTCCTCCTCCCTCTGCCCAACCGCTAGTGCAGCCAATTAGCAAAAAAAAACACCTCCATTTATTTACAAAAAACGTGTGCAAGGGGGGGGGGGGGGGTGTAATTCTTTCCAGATTCCAAATGCTGCTTAACACCAGAACACTCTCTGCTGCCATTCGCTGCCTTCCGATCACATGACCTATATGGGGTTCGGGTACCAGGGCCCCATGCTACAATTTTTGCAGAGGGGAGGGGCTGTTAAGTCTAGATACGCCCCTGGTTCAAATATATTTTTATGTCTGAAACTGATCACCGGTCTGAGATTTATCAGCATGTCAGCTTAAAGAGAACCCGAGGTGGGTTTGAAGAATATTATCTGCATACAGAGGCTGGATCTGCCTATACAGTCCAGTCTCTGTTGCTATCCCAAACCCCCCTAAGGTCCCCCTGCACTCTGCAATCCCTCATAAATCACAGCCACGCTGCTGACAAACAGCTTGTCAGAGCTGGCTGTGTTTATCTCTATAGTGTCAGTCTGCTGCTCTCCCCGCCTCCTGCAGAACTCCAGTCCCCGCCTGCATCCCTTCCCTTCCTGCTGATTGGAGGGAAGGGAGGGGGGCAGGGACCGGAGCTATGCAGGAGGCGGGGGAGCAGCTGAGACTGACACTACAGATGTAAACACAGCCTCACAGCACGGCTGTGACTTATGAGGGATTGCAGAGTGCAGGGGGACCTTAGTGGGGTTTGGGATAGCAACAGAGGCTGGGCTGTATAGGCAGATCCAGCCTCTGTATGCAGATAACATTCTTTAAACACACCTCGGGTTCTCTTTAACCTCCTTAGCGGTAACCCCGTGCCGCCATGGAGGATTTCTCAGGCCCTGCTGGGCCAATTTGTATAATTTTTTTTTCAAACACGTGTTGGGTTCGATCGCCGCCGATCTGCCGCTACCCGCCGCGATACATGGCCCCCGCCTACCCCTTGCGCAGCCTGGCCAATCACCGCCAGGCTGCGCTATGGGGTGGATCGGGACTCCCTGTGACGTCACGTCGATGACGTCACTCAGTTCGTCGCCATGGCGACGGGGGAAGCCCTCAAGGAAATCCCGTTCAGAACGGGATTTCTGGATGGGCATACGCGCCGGCGGAGATCAGACTGTACGGGGGGACGCCGCAGGGAGGGGGGGGGGGGGGGGGAAGCATGTAGCTAGCTACATGCAAGGAATAAAAAAAAAAAGGTTCAAAAAACCCTCCATACCGCCAGGGAGGTTAATACATGAAACCACTTTTGGTCTGAAACTGGTTGCTTCGTCGATCGGGCATACTCTTGGTGGCACCGATTTTCATCCGGTTCGATAATAATTATTCAATCAACTGGTCAATCGGCTGCCAAGCGGAGTGATGTATGTAAGGTGCCTATCAATAAATATAACCTTGATAAACACAACCTGGATTAAACTTCTAAGTAATATGAGGGACTGCCTAACGTATCCATTGATGCCCGCTTTACACTTGGCCACCTTCTTTGCATTGCATTACCCTTCCTGCACGCAGGGTAACATAACAGCAAATAAATTGTATGGGGCCCAGCACACTAACCCTGGCGCATCAGAAGTTTCTGAAACTCCGCCAAACAGCCGCAAAGTCAATAGCACGTTACCTTCGGACTTCCGTGGCAACAGAATGTATGGAAATCAATGGGCGATGCGGAAATTTCATATAAGTTGGCCGCGGAGCAACGCAAATGTGATGGGGAAGCCGGATATCCCAGTGATGTACTCTCTGTCCAGCAGGGAGTATGTCACTGGGCGAGGGGCGGTGAAGGGCGTGAGAGCAGCATGCAGGGGGACGACAATATGCATATGACCCTGTTAGCGGAAACATATGAATCTAGTTCTCAGTGTTGCGATACGATGGAAGCAACGCATCGCGCCTCAATGCTCAACATCTTCAAGAAGGCCCTCAAAAACTCACCTTTTCACTCTAGCCTACCACCCCTCACTAGTGCTCTAAACCTGCAGCTGAACTCTGGTCCCCTACCTCCCCCTCTAGATTGCAAGCCTTCGGGCAGGGCCCTCCTCCTCATGTCTCCTACATGTTTACACACCTCCATTACCGTACACCCATTCTGTGGATTTGAGTGAACTCGACTTGCCTAATCTCCATGCTCCCATTCAGTGACTGAGCATTACCTTGTACTCATACTGTGCTGCGTGTATTCCTGTATTGTCTTATTGCTGTATGTCACCCCTAAATATTGTCTGCAACCTATACTAACGTCTAGCGCTGTGTAATATGTTGGCGCTTTATAAATACAATAAATAAATAAAATACTTTCTTCAAGTATAAATGCTGTTATGCCCCCGATTGTAAACCCAGGCGGTTAGCTTAGTGGAATCCCCCACTAAAGTTCCACTGCTGTAGTGCTTTGCCGATCACTGGATATCACAGCAGTAGCGCTCCTAGTGTGGCCCGGGCCCAATAGTAATAATGATCATTATTTGATGCTTATTATTAGCTTTGAACAAAAAGGGTTCACAAAAAAAACTAAAATTAAAATCACAGATGCTGTTATGCATTTGCACTTGGTGTGCCTTCAGCAATAAATAACCTTGTGAACCTGAACAAATTGGACACAGAATTATCTAAAATAACACAGATGGAACAGCTGCAGATAGGAGCTCTCCAAACTGATTTCAGCAGTATTAGCCCAACTCAATCTAAAGTGGGATCATGATGTAATCACTGTGTTATCCCATCGGCTATTTAAACATGCTCAGAAATACTACTCGGGGCCTGATTCACAAAGCGGTGCAAACTTTTTTGCTGACTTTTGCACGCGCAATTTGCCGCGATTCGCGCGATCGCGGACTTCTGCACGTTCAATTGCGCGCGCAAAAGTCCGCGATCGCGCGAATCGCGGCAAATTGCGCGCGCAAAAGTCCGCGAAAAAGTTTGCACCGCTTTGTGAATCAGGCCCACGGACTGCTATTAGGGCCCATTCACACTTGAGCGGCGATTTCGGCAAAACGCTAGCGCTTCTCAAAGCGCTAGGGTAATAAGACTCTATGGGCCCGTTCTCATTTGGCCAATTTGCGCTAATCGCCGCAAATCGCCCAAAAAAGCTAAACGCAAACGTGTGGCCTGCACCATTTTCAGGCGATTTCCCGGCGATCACGTTTTAGTGCTATAGAAGCGCAAAATGCGATTGGTAAAAAATCGCCAGGTGTGAATGGTGATTTTTTTTTGGGCGTTAATCCTCAAAAAACGCCAGAGCAAAACGCTAGCAAAATCGCTAGTGTTTTGCAATCAGCAAGTGTGAATGGGCCCTTACACCAGATTATCAGCAAAGTGTAGTAAGTATGGATGCTGATGAGAACACATACAATCTGCATCCTCTAACCTAAAGCTGGCCACTAACGGTCCAATTTCTAGCGAAAAATCATTTGAGCGATCAGAAATTCTGATCGGATTGGTTGTAAATAATCTCCATTGGTGGACACAATCGATTATGAACGAGTGAAAAAAATGTCGCCCGAATGAATTTTTTTCGTCGAACGAAAATTTGGATTTTCTTGGTGGTCGTGATAGATAGGAAACAATGATTGGTTAGTTGATGGTGTAGTGAACGATTTTTCGTCCGATCAGAATTTCTGATCGCTCGAACGATTTTTCGCTAGAAATTGGACCGTTAGTGGCTAGCTTAAGTTAACAGCTACAGGTCCTGAGAAATGTCTGGTTCCTGGAAAAAAGCACAGAGCAGAAGGCAACTTGTAACTTTGTTACAGCTGATACAAATCCTGCAATACATCTGCAGTTTGTCTACTTCCTGTTTTCATGGAAGCTAACAATATGTTGTTCTCTGCCGTGGCAGGCAGGTGACACAGGGTAGAGATCAAATAACAAATTGTGCTTGGACACAAATTTGTGATTAGACAAAGATGAGGGGGAATTAGACAGGCTAAACTCTCTAAATACATACAGGGTGTATTTCTCTCTGTTTTCCTTCTGTCCAGTGCAAGAGTTCAGGTCCACTTTAATTCAATGGGAACAAAACGATTACAGAAAATTTTTGAGACAACTAAAGCATTTTTATAACACAATCCCTTAATTTCAGGGGATCAAAAGTACTTGGACAATTGACTCAAAGGCTATTTCATGGGCAGTTGTAGGCAAGTCCGTTGTTATATCATTATCAATTAAGCAGATAAAAGGCCTGGGGTTGATGTGAGGTGTGGTGCTTGCATGTGGAAGATTTTGCTGTGAACAGACAACATGTGGTCAAAGGACCTATCCATGCAGGTGAAAGAAGACATCCTTAAAGGGACACTTAAGTCAAACAAAAAAAATGAGTTTTACTCACCTAGGGCTTCCAATAGCCCCCTGCAGCTGTCCGGTGCCCTCGCCGTCTCCCTCTGATCCTCCTGGCCCCGCCGGCAGCCACTTCCTGTTTCGGTGACAGGAGCTGACAGGCTGGGGACGCGAGTGATTCTTCGCGTTCCCAGACACATTAGCACCCTCTATGCTGCTATATGGTATATGATATATGCTATAGCAGCATAGATGGCGCTATTGTGGCCAGGAACGCGAAGAATCACTCGCGTCCCCAGCCTGTCAGCTCCTGTCACCGAAACAGGAAGTGGCTGCTGGTGGGGCCAGGAGGATCGGGGGGAGATGGCGAGGGCACCGGACAGCTGCAGGGGGCTATTGGAAGCCCTAGGTGAGTAAAACTCATTTTTTTTTGTTTGACTTAAGTGTCCCTTTAAGCTGCGAAAACAGAAAAACCCATCTGAGAAATTGCTACAATATTACGAGTGGCAAAATCTACAGTTTGGTACAGCCTGAGAAAGAAAGCAACCACTAGTGAGCGCAGCAATGCAAAAAGACCTGAATGTCCACTAAAGACAACAGTGGTGGATGATTGCAAAATCATTTCCATGGTGGAGAGAAACCCCTTTACAACAGCCAACCAAGGCTTACTGATATCCAAGTCTACCATAAAAAGAATTCCGCATGAAAGTAAATCCAATGCACTGCAAGCCACTCATAAGCCTCAAGAATAGAAAGGCTAGACTGGACTTTGCTAAAGAACATCTACAAAAGCTAGCACAGTTCTGGCGTTACCCGGGTATGTATTTGGCTGGTGTTGGCTCTGTCCACTTTTTCTAACCTTAACACACAATTACTCAATGACCTAGTTTGTGAGCTTTGCAGTCTTTGGCATCAATAATTTGTATTGGAATGAAACAAATCGGATTGGCTTTTTCTCCACCCCCTTTTTTGAATTTGAACCCCAGTCGCCAAGGGACTAACTGAACTAGGTTTGAGGCTTGTGCCATTAACAGTGTAAGAATGGCAGCAATTAAATATTCCTCTTAAAAATCAATAGGTGAATTTTGATTGGCTTTTGTAGGCTCCACCCACGTTTCTGAATAATAATCCTAGTCACCCAGTGACCAACTGTGCAAAGTTTGAGAACCCTACCAATTAACAGTGAAAGAATGGCTGCAGTTTACATATTCCCAGTGAAATTTGTATTTGTCTCCGCCCACTTTTTGGTTATGGGGATAAAAAGTATCCTATAGGTCAGTGATGGCTAACCTTGGCACTCCAGCTGTGGCGGAACTACAAGTCCCATGAGGCATTGCAATACTCTGACAGCTCTAAGCATAACTCGGGGAGGCAGAGGCATGATGGGATTTGTAGTATTGTCACAGCTGGAGTGCCAAGGTTAGCCATCACTGCTATAGGTTATACTAGGTAACATTCTATGTGTGTACCAAATTTCATTCAGATCCGTTCAGCCATTGTTGCTTGATTGAGTAACAAACATCCAAACTTTCACATTCATAATATTAGTAAGAAAAACAAAAGTTTGCTTTCTTAAAACAGAAAGAATTTGCGATAATTCAGATTGGAGTGAGCTTGAGATGTCTCCCAGTGAATCACTTCTGATTATATGCAAATTAACCATTGCTACCCTTAGAAGCTAAACACACCTCCAGAACCGCTGGAATGCAATGATGTATCAGTTTGTTAATTTGTACAGAGCCAGAATAATCCAACATGCATACAGACTGTTTCGGATTGTTTGATCCTCATTAGTGCATGGCATGGATTAATTTGGCTCTATAAAGTAGGGCTTGTAACACAGAGGTACAGACTAACCAACAAGCTCATGGTAATCCAGAACTCATTGGAGTGTGTAAGGGGCTACAATTAGTAAGATAATATTAGATAATATAAGATAATATTAGTAAGATATGCATATTTTTCTTTTAAAAATGTGTTTCTATAATGCTAAACTTTATGTCCCTACACTATACTGATATTATTACTTCATTTCAAATGCTAACAAAGAGGAAAATTAGTGAAGATGGAAATGTCCAGTGTGTTTTGAACTGTGAAAATTCATTTTTTACCTAAGAAATGTTGTGGTACATTATGTGTGACTAGAGGTGTACAGATGGGCATGGCTGGAATTGTGGCAGATGAAGTGTCCCCCTTTCTCATCTGAACAAGTTGGGGGGTATGTTCTTAGGTGGAAGAATAAGGACTTGAGAACAGCTGATGCTGTCTGAGTGGGTAAATACTAAACGTGCCAAAACAGCTGATGGGAGATTAGTAAAGCACTGCATACTGGAAGCCACGCTAGGAAAGAACGTGGCAAAAAGGCTGGGGAGATGTTTAGTGTAAGGTTACTTAGCAGAGAAAGGTTAGAAAAAGTTGCTGACACAATCATTTTCAAATGCTCATATGTTGGTTTAGAAAGAACAAACATCACAGACGAGCAGAGGCATAGCTAGAGTTTTCGCCTCCCCCACCCCCGATAGTGCTGCAGTACGTGGCCATGCATCATCAATGTGGCCATGCGTGAAGCCAAATGCACAATTGCTGTTTAAATGTGCCCCATTGTCCCATTCAGATAGCCAGTGTGCCCCACTATAGATAGCCAAATGTACCTCCATCCCTCATTAAGATAACAAAATGTGCCCCCTTCCCTATTTAAAAAAAAACAAAAGTTTGCTTTCCTAAAACAGAAAGAATTTGCGATAATTCAGGTTGGAGTGAGCTTGAAATGTCTCCCAGAGTAACACTGCTGAATATATGCAAATTAACCATTGTACCCTTCCCTATATAGATAGCCAAATGTCCCCCCTTCAGAGAGCCAGATGTACCCGCCTTCCCCCTGTTTTTGGAGTACAAAATGTACTATATCCCCCCTGCTGATACTGTATGCTAAAATAAGAAATGCCGTCCTTTTTTACTATTGTACCTATTTCTCCTTGGATTGTGTTCTTTTTTTTTTGCCATAAACGTCCTCCAAACAAATAAAGTGGGGCTGATTTATCAAGACAGGTTTACAGAAAAATATACACCGGTGCAATGAATTTTATGAACAATAATGCTTGCGTTTTGCGTGTGAGAATTTAAATGTAAAATCTATCCTCTCCCCGATTTACATTCTGAAATGTATCACTGGTCTTCTTTAGGTCTGCCAGGTGATCTGTACGGAATGTTAGTTGCTGAGAGCTCTATGCACAGAGGCAGGTATTGATTGTGTGGCAGATGGAAAAAGCTGTTATTTCCCACAATGCAACAAGGTTCATAGACAGCAGACTGTCAGGACCATGGTTCTTAGGTTAGCAATTTTCTAAAGTAATTTTTAAATTTTTAAATTTTTAAAGCACTTTTTTATTTATTTATTTATTTATTTATTTATTGTATTTATAAAGCGCCAACATGTTACGCAGCGCTGACACTTTTTTTTAATGGATGTGCGTTTTTGCACATTAACTGAAGCTCCAAAATATTGCTACATGCAGCATGTTTGCGACTTTAACTGAATCGCAACACTGCTGTGGGAACACCGTCTGAGGGTGACACTACACCAGTGCTTTGCCATTTCCCAGCAATCTGCATGTGCAACGCAATCGCACCAGGTTTGAACCAGCCCTCACTCTAGATATGGCCATATCTGATCTTCTGTGGTTGGATCAGGGAGTGATTGTATGTCTGTGGGAGCCTTGCTGGACCCTGCTCTGGGGACGTAACAGTACATATATTCTAGGTTAGGATCTTTTGAGCTGTTTGTTTTTGCCATCCCTCCTTCATGCATGTTCAATTCCTCTCTGTGGTATTTCTTGTGACAGATCGATGGTAGACAGATCAATTTCCACATATTGAACCACCACCGGAAGTTTATAATCCCCTTTTACAGCTGTGCAAAGTGCAGCCTTTTCCAATAGTCACTACTGGCCGGTTTACAAGCTGTTTACAAACCCTGCGCAGACTGTACATGATGCACACCTGAGATAAGTCATGTATGCTTATTGTGCCTCAGGTTAGCTTTTACATCGTTCAGGAATTCATCACAAATACTGTCACAAACCACATTTGAGTTAGAAAAAGAAAAAAATTTGCTTATACAGAAAAATGAGGCGTTAAGCTAATGAGTCACAGCTACTGAAAAAAAAGAAAGTTTACATTTCTATAAACAATATCTGATAGAAGCGCTCACGCTTGATACACAGCCATAGCAGTTAAAGAGACACTGAAGCAAAAAAAAAATTATGATATTATGATTTATATGTGTAGTACAGCTAAGAAATAAAACATTAAGATCAGATACATCAGTCTAATTGTTTCCAGTACAGGAAGAGTTAAGAAACTCCAGTTGTTATTTCTATGCAAAAAAGCCATTAATTTCTACGACTTTCAAAAGTCGTGGAGAGGGCTGTCTTCTGACTTTTATTATCTCAACTGTTTACTTTTTCTCTGCCAGAGGAGAGGTCATTAGTTCACAGACTGTTCTGAAAGAATCATTTTGAATGCTGAGTGTTGTGTAATCTGCACATATTATAGAATGATGCAATGTTAGAAAAAAACACCATATACCTGAAAATAAAAATATGAGAATATTTTCTTTGCTGCTAATCTTCTAGTAATTATTCACAGTACACAACCAATTCATTATATCATATATTTTTTTTTCGCTTCAGTGTCTCTTTAAGGCACTTGTTTTTTCACTGACCTGAGGAAGTGGGCAGGCACCCTCGAAACGTGTTGTCAATTTTATGTGCTCAAATAAAAGCTTTTTTTCAATAAACTGGTCCAAATTCTTCTAAAGAGGTAATATTAACTCTCTGTTTAAAAGATTAACAGCTTATTGGCCTATCTTTTATGCACTGGGCACCTCCACCCCTGTTTTAAGTGTCGTGTCACACCTCTTTAAAGGTGATCGAGTTTTAGTTTGTTCTAAAGAACATTCGGAGTGTGAACGACTAGTTCCTATTACAGACCTGAAAAGCCGAGCGGGGATGGTTGATTTCCCGGCTGCTCTGACGGTGGTTACAAGGATTTGCAACCTACCTTTGTGAGTTTATGCATCCTTAGCAATTTGCTTTTCTGAATCTTACACGATTCTGCACCATTGGGCTCCTTGTCTCCTTTTGTCTTTTAGATGAGCCTGTGGTTGTTACAATCACAGGAACCATCGACATAAGCTATCTTTTTTATTATTCAGGTAGATTCAGAATTAGTGGCCAATAAGTTTGGGCCCGCAGCAGGCAGTAACTGGCCACAAAGAATATCTGCTTCTGGATGAGGACACTAAAGATGCCTGTTAATAGTACAATCTCCGGAATGATCAACCAGCTGATGCGATCGGCGATCAATCGGAAACAATCGTTCAGGCATATAAACAGGGACCAAAAATATTATTATTATTTAGTATTCACATAGCACCGGCATCTTCCACATCGCTCTACAGTGTATATCGTCTTGTCACTTATATAATACAATTTGATTCAAACAGCAGGATCGTTCCAGAAAATGGAACAATCTAGACATTGATTGTTTGTTGTCTATTGGCACCACTGATGCTTCCCGTTCATGCAATCGACCGCCCAGGAGATCGGATCTTTAAAATCCCCGACAACCGTGTGCAAAGTACCGCGGTCGATTGACATCCCGTTCACGCCCGTCGTGCAGGAAGAGGAAGCGCCATACGCTCGTCATCAAGGGGACGTCACTGGAGCCATCGGGTGGGGAGTATTCAGCTTTATAGGCCTAAGGTCTAGTTCAATAATATTTCTTCAGGCATTCTAGGGATGCAAGTTTTGTGCGGTTTTCTATTGATCTCAGTGAAGGTGCGTCTTTCCTGAGAGTTCATAGCATTGAGTTGTGCTGATAACATTTTACAGGTCAGTAATCATGAACGACAGACGTTGTAAACCCTGCACTATTGGCATGTCCTGTATTAGCGAGGCAGTGGCAGCCGGTAACAGTAAAAAAGGGCGCAGGAGGCTAGTGGACAAATCGGGCGCCGCCATTTACTCCCATAATAAATATCGTTTACTGGGCGCCGAACAGGAAAAAAGGGCGCCCGAGAATAATAATGTTTTCCAACGGCGCCCGAAGAGTTGCTTGTGATGATTTACGTTTCCTATTTTAATAAAACATTATTTTAAATGTTATCCCTTACTGTTTGTAAAACATTATTATTCACAAAATAAAGCGATCAGTACGTAACGTAAATTGTAATATATTTTATCCCTTACAGTTTCTAAAACATTATTCTACACACAATACAGTGATCACTAAGGAGGGTCTTAGGTTTAGGCACCACCAGGGGGGTCTTAGGTTTAGGCACCACCAGGGGGTCTTAGGTTTAGGCACCACCAGGGAGGTCTTAGGTTTAGGCACCACCAGGGGGGTCTTAGGTTTAGGCACCACCAGGGGGGTCTTAGGTTTAGGCACCACCAGGGGGGTCTTAGGTTTAGGCACCACCAGGGGGGGTCTTAGGTTTAGGCACCACCAGGGGGGTCTTAGGTTTAGGCACCACCAGGGGGGGTCTTAGGTTTAGGCACCACCAGGGGGGTCTTAGGTTTAGACACCACCAGGGGGGTCTTAGGTTTAGGCACCAATACGGGGGTCTAGGGGTTAGGGGTAGGTACATGGAGGGTTACTTACAAATTTTTTTTAAACGTTATTATACATTTCACTTTTTAAAAACGGAACATTAACGTTTTCACAATCGCCGATTTCATGCACATTATTTAATGATTTATAACTTTATAAAACATTATTTTTAAACGAAATATAGTACATTATATTTTTAAACGTTATCCATGTTTATCGTTTAAAACCCTGCACCCTTTTTTCCCAGCGCCCCTTTTTAGCGTATGTGTGGCAGCCCCCGCACTGGACTGTAACAGGGAAAGGCGTGCAAACTGTACTCATCTCCGCCTCCACACTGCTGGCCTGGCCCTAACTGGCTTCTGTAATATAGACTCATAATCAGCTACTAGCCTGTGATGTAATGACTCCTCCGCTCCCGTCTCTTCCCTGTGACTCATGATTTCATACAATTCCCTGTCCTCACCTGTCTCAGTGTTCTGTATACTCAGCGCAGACTCATATTCCTCTGCTTGTTTATCATCTGTGCTGAACTTTGACCAGTGCCACCAAACAGTGCTAGTTATTTAATATAGGACTGTCCCGGGACTACCCAAACACTGCACCCTGGAACTCTTATATAAAATAAAGCAGATTAGACCTGATTCAAAGACTAAAGAAAAGTAAGGGTGTGTCTCTTAAAGCATAATTCTGTAAGCAGTCAAGGGCCTTAAAGGATACCTGAGGTGAGGGAAAAGATTAGCGAATTACTTTCCTGGGTATTCTCCCAGCCCCCTGCAGTCTATCTGGTCCCTCAGAGTCCTCCTGATCCCCTTCAGTATTGCTGCTGAGTCCTCCGTAATGTAATTACTCCCTAATAGTTATCCCTATTCTGCTCTTTTAATGTCAATTCCTTCCCAACGCTTAAAGGAGTTATCAAGCAATATTACATACCCGATCTACTTACCTGTGGCTTCCTCCAGCCCCTTGCAGCTGACATGTCCCACGCTGCAGCTCTGCTCTTAGCCGATGGCCCGGCACGGTGTCTCGCCAGGTGTCCTCTACTGCACCAGCGCCGCTGTCAGTCAAGTTCACGTTGTCCGGACTGTACTGTGCAGACCCAGAACTACTGCGCCTGTGCAGTACACTGTGCACAACGTGGACTTGATTGACAGCGGCGCTGGCGCAGGCACAGTAGAGGACGACCTCGGGGTCGCCCTCTGAACCGTGCAGGGACCCTGGGCCAGCAGCTGAGGGCGGAGCTGCGGCGTGGGACACGTCAGCTGCAAGGGGTTGGAGGAAGCCCCAGGTAAGTAGATCGGGGGGGAAGGTAATATTGCTTGATGACTCCTTTAAAGATGAACTGTAGTAAAAATGACAATGTATAAAATTGCTTCTTCTTTTTTTTTACAATATTGATTTATAGATTATTTATTCGGGGTTTGCCCATTGTAAAATCTTTCCTCTCCCTGATTTATATTCTGAAATGTATCACTGGTGGTGACATCTTCTGTCAGGTGATCAGTGCGGAATGTTCGTTACTGAGAGTTCTATGCACAGAGGGAGATATTGCTTGCTTGGCAGTTGGAAAAAGTCGCTATTTCCCACAATGCAATGAGGTTTACAGACAGCAAAATGTCGGGACCATGGTCATGACATCACACTGTGGGAGGCAGGGGCGTAGCAATAGCCATAGCAGCCATAGCATCTGCTATGGGGCCCTGGAGCATAGGGGGCCCAGGTGGTACTTAATGTATTCACCATTAACTTTCTTTTTTGCTCCACCCCCTTAGAGCTCATGGACTATATGCAATATAGATTGCACGAGAATGTAAATTGCCAATGAACTCATATCCATAGGGTAGGGGCAGGTGGCATAGCTAAAGAGTGCCTACATTAGAGGGCCCCATGAAAGTTTTGCTATGGGGCCCCATGATCCCTAGCTACGCCACTGGTGGGAGGGGTTTCACCACAATACCAGCCACACAGAGCCCCCCCCCCCCCCCCCCCCCCGATGATCTATTTGAGAAAAGGTAAAGATTCCTCATGGGAAAGGGGGTATCAGCTACTGATAGGGATGAAATTCAATCCTGGGTTAAAGTTTCTCTTTGACCCTAACCCCATGGTATCATTTATACACATTTTCTAATGCAAAATGAGTGTCTAAAAAGCTGCATTGTCAGGTATTTGCTACTTATCACTGCAGCCATCACCTGGGGCATTAGGCTCCATAGCAATGGCAGGGAATCATTTTGTGAACGCAAAAGAGAAGCAGCATTGATAGCGCAAAGGAGGTGCATTATTATTATTATTATTCTTTGATTTACAAATAGGATTGATTTGTACTAAAAGTCTCTCTAGATTCTCACAGCTCTCATGAACTCCAATAGGAATATATCCACAACTGAATTCTGAATCTGAACCACAAAAAAACGTATGATATAATGAATTGGTTGTGTAGTACGGATAACTAATAGAACATTAGTAGCAAAGAAAATAGTCTCATATTTTTATTTTTAGTTATATAGTTTTTTTTGTAATAACATTGCATCATTCTCTAATATTTGCAGTTTCCACACTACACAGCATTCTAAATGATTTCACAGAGCAGGCTAATGACCTTTTGAACTTTCCTCTGCAGAAAAAACAAAATACAGTGACAGACCATTGATATGGTAAGCTTCAGAAGACAGAGCTCTCTGCTACTTTGAAAGTCGTAGAGTTCAGTGAAGCTTTATTGCATAGATAACAAGTGGAGTTTCTTAACTCTTCCTGTACTGGAAACAATATTAGACTCAAATCTAAAAGCTAATGTTTTATTTCTTAGCTGAACTACACATTATATAATAAGTTTATTTTCACTTCAGATTCCCTTTAAGCTCCATTCTACCGCAGCACCCACTTCAAAATCAGATGGCAAAGCTTCTCTCTCTGTCAATGGATTTTCTGCAGTACAATCTGACAGTGGCGGATTTATCAAGACAGATGCCAAAGAAACCTCACTTCACTTAGCAGCTGATACCCGATTGGCTGCTCGTAAAAACTGCTCTACTTTCTCCCATTTTTGATAAATCAGCCCCAATGCCTGTGAATGTCACAGCAGTTAGCATGTCCCCATATGAGTGTTTATTATATATAGCCCCAGATGTAACGGTAGCCATACATCTAGCAATGATCGGCAGATCAGACCGAGAGACAAATCTCACTCTAATCGAATCTGATTAGAGAGAGACCTGTTGGCTGGTTGCCGGAGTAACGTGGGCGGGTGTGACGTCACACGCGCCAACGTGTACGTTGGCAACCACGCTTGTGTATGGATGGATGACGGAGCCAGCGGTAGACATGGACAGGTAATGTATACGGCACTGGGATATTAGGGGGGGGGGGGGGCAGTGTCGGGGGTTTCGTCACTTGTCCTGACATCGCTCGCCATTACCGCCGAGCACCCGATTGACCACGACGGCACAACACCTTGCAGCATGTCCGATCAACATGCTCTGACTGATATTGGTTGCATCTTAAATTGGGTATGCACTTGGCAGCCCCGATTTCCATCAGGGTCGATTGGTAGCCAATGTGTGGGCACCTTAATTCTCAGAAGAGTAACACTCCTGACTAGCTGCGTCTCTCAAGCACTGTTTATTTACTCAGTAACGTCACAAAGGAATCCATCCTATCACTGGATGATTGAGCCGTGGCACAAACATGGAGTGTGACGTCTCGTCTCGTTCGGAGGAAATAGACAGAATGCACAAGCAGAGCCAAGATATCCTGTATAAATAAGAAGCGTCTGCGAGGCAGCAGTCTGAATAAAACAAACACATGCAGAACAACTGGCACACACCCACTCACTATCGTACCAAGGTAGACAGTGATTCATGTGTCCAACATTCACATTAATCCTGCTGTTTCAGAGCTGAATTGATTATTGCTTGCGTACCTCAGCAGACGCACGGCTCCAAGCGCGCTTCCGCTTCATTTAAAGGAGAACTCTGGGAAGTTTTTTTTGAAGATTTCAGAATGCTAAAAGAAAAGAATAGAGATATGTTGTTTTTTTTACAGTATAATCTTGTTATAGTAAATTCTGATATAGTAAACATTCCGGTATAGTAAACTAAATATCCAGGTCCTGGCCAAGCACTAATATAAGTCCAGTAAAGTCCTTATCGCCTGATGCCGGATACATGTGCTTGTCAATTACTGGAACAAGTGGCTGATAAAGCACAAACCTCCCCTTCTCCCCTGTGCAGGATGGAATACTCAACGAGCCTCCGGCGACTTCCTGTAGCTCCTATCGGCTTTGTGACGTCCACCGTGTATGACTCCCAGGGTCATGTGACATGCTGGGAACAATGCATAGACGCCAAAAGCCACTAGTAGCCAACAAAGAGCTACAGGACATCGCTGGAGTATGTTATGGCCGGACCCCCCCCCCCCCCAAAAAAAAAGCACAACAAAAACAGTCCCCGTTATCCCCTCAGGCATGCCGATTAGTTGAGTCTTCCGGTTGCCTGAGCTCCAGATAACTGGCACTTATATATGCAGTATATGGGAGTAACACCTGGTATAGTAAACCTAGATATAATAGAACTTCTATTATAGTAAACCTGTTTTGTTTTGGCCCCTGCAGTTATCTGTATTGATCTATAGTGGGAAGTGGGCAGGCGCATTTGTCAGAGACCCATGAGCCGTGGTGGGCAGACTGGCAGCTATTTGTAGCTGGCTCGCTATCTGCTCACTACTCTGGGCCTGCGTGGATTACCTCAAAAGCACCAGCCAGTGAGACCTATGCTTCCTGTATAACCTCATTACTGAGGGAACTGCCTGTCATCTGTGACTTGCTTGTGCATGGCTGCAATGCTACAGGCTGTACAGAAATGTGGACATAGTAGCACACTATAACTACTGTTCCTGCAATAACTGGTGAGACATATGCCTCCTGTGCAAGCTGTTGCATGATTATTGCATGCAAATCCCTGCATACTGAACACTGTGCATTCTGATGTAGCTTAGATGCTGTCTGTGCTACAGCATAGAACATAAAAAAATGACTCAATTACTGACTGAATTAAGTTGAGTATGACAGTTTCTGATATAGTGAACTACTTTACCTGGTCCTTTGGAGTTTACTATAAATGGATTCTACTGTACTACCGGATCTACTAGTGACTAAGAGACTGACTTCTACACAGGAAAAATATAATCAGTAGTGCTTTTTACACTGGGTCGAATGTACATCTTACACACTTACACATTTAAATGTTTAAAATAGCTACCCTCAGATATCTGAGATAGTCAAAACTTTAAACATAGATTTTAATCTTTAAATAAAATCAAGACTACACTATGGGATTCCAGGAACGTTCTGTATCAGGTTAGGACTATACATTAAATAGTTTCTTTGCAATCACCGTACAAATCGCCAGCACCAGAAATATATATAGATATATATACAGTGGCTTGCAAAAGTATTCGGCCCCCTTGAAGTTTTCCACATTTTGTCACATTACTGCCACAAACATGAATCAATTTTATTGGAATTCCACGTGACAGACCAATACAAAGTAGTGTACACATTGGAAGTGGAATGAAAATCATACATTATTCCAAACATTTAAAAAAAATAACTGCAAAGTGGGGTGTGCGTAATTATTCGGCCCCCTGAGTCAATACTTTGTAGAACCACCTTTTGCTGCAATTACAGCTGCCAGTCTTTTAGGGTATGTCTCTACCAGCTTTGCACATCTAGAGACTAAAATCCTTGCCCATTCTTCTTTGCAAAACAGTTCCAGCTCAGTCAGATTAGATGGACAGCGTTTGTGAACAGCAGTTTTCAGATCTTGCCACCGATTCTCGATTGGATTTAGATCTGGACTTTGACTGGGCCATTCTAACACATGGATATGTTTTGTTTTAAACCATTCCATTGTTGCCCTGGCTTTATGTTTAGGGTTGTTGTCCTGATGGAAGGTGAACCTCCGCCCCAGTCTTAAGTCTTTTGCAAACTCCAAGAGGTTTTCTTCCAAGATTGCCCTGTATTTGGCGCCATCCATCTTCCCATCAAGTCTGACCAGCTTCCCTGTCCCTGCTGAAGAGAAGCACCCCCAGAGCATGATGCTGCCACCACCATATTTGACAGTGGAGATGGTGCATTCTGAGTGATGTGCAGTGTTAGGTTTCCGCCACACATAGCTTTTTGCATTTTGGCCAAAACGTTCTATTTTGGTCTCATCTGACCAGAGCACCTTCTTTCACATGTTTGCTGTGTCCCCCACATGACTTGTGGCAAACTGAAAACGGGACTTCTTATGCTTTTTTGTTAACAGTGGCTTTCTTCTTGCCACTCTTCCATAACGGCCAACTTTGTGCAGTGCACGACTAATAGTTGTCCTATGGACAGATTCCCCCACCTGAGCTGTAGATCTCTGCAGCTCGTCCAGAGCCACCATGGGCCTCTTTTTGATCAGCGCTCTCCTTGTTCGGCCTGTAAGTTTAGGTGGCCAGCCTTGTCTTGGTAGGTTTACAGTTGTGCCATACTCCTTCCATTTCTGAATGATCACTTGAACAGTGCTCCGTAGGATGTTCAAGGCTTTGGAAATATTTTTGTAGCCTTAGCCTGCTTTAAATTTCTCAATAACTTTATCCCTGACCTGTCTGGAGTGTTATTTGGACCTCATGGTGTTGTTGCTCCTAAGATTCTCTTAGACAACCTCTGAGGCCATCACAGAGCAGCTGTATTTGTACTGACATTAGATTACACACAGGTGCACTCCATTTAGTCATTAGCACTCATCAGGCAATGTCCATGGGCAACTGACTGCACTCAGACCAAAGGGGGCTGAATAATTACGCACACCCCACTTTGCAGTTATTTATTTGGAAAAAATTTTTGGAATCATGTATGATTTTCGTTCCACCTCTCACGTGTACACCACTTTGTATTGGTCTTTCACGTGGAATTCCAATAAAATTGATTCATGTTTGTGGCAGTAATGTGACAAAATGTGGAAAACTTCAAGGGGGCCGAATACTTTTGCAAGCCACTGGAAAAGGGGGGGGGGCAGGAGAGAGAGAGAGGTGTTATGGCAACAACCCGAAGCGTCAGGTCACTTCGTGTTCTGGCCGGTGAAAACTAGAAGGGGCTGTCTTACTGCGGTCAATGTCAGAAATTAATTGAATCTTGGCGCCTCTGTGCTCCTGTCCTTGGCTCCTCCCCCTGGCCCCTTCTATTTACCTCTGGCAGCCGGACACACACACATGCACACATTAGTTCGTCACTGCAGGGATTCGTGCAGAGCTGGTGCTAGCAGAAGCAGCGTCTGCAGCGTTCCCGCGGTGCTTCCCTGCAGCAACCACGTGTGTGTGTGTGTGTGTGCGTGTGCGTGCGCGTGCGTGTCCGGCTGCCAGAGGTAAATAGGAGGGGGCAGGGGGAGGAGCAAAGCATAGGAGCACAGAGCTGCCAGGATTCAATTCATTTCTGACATTGGCCACAGTATAGACGGCCACTTTTAGTTTTGAACCTCGGGTTCTGGCCGTAACCTATACATATACACACACAAAACAAAAACCTGCATACAAACGTTGCAAAAACATGCAAGAAAGTTTCTAGGAACCCGAAATATCACAAAAACAAATGCATGCATCCAGAATTCTCAGTGAGAAGTGTGAATGGCTCCTAAAGGTAGATTTCATCCTTTAAAATATACCCATGGCAAAAATAATAATAATAAAAAAAAAGTAGATACTTGCCTAAGAAGAGCGATGCCTCTGGAGCCTGCAGAGGTTTCCTACGTCCTCCTGCCCCTCAACATTGCTACATACGGACCCCTAAAAGAAATCCGACGATGGCAATCACGCTCCTCTTCATGCACGAGCGTCGCCGTACTATGCCTGCATGAGTACAGCCATGCCGCGCAATAATCCAGAGCTGCTTGCGCACAAGCAGCTCTGTTCTACTGCAGAGACATGGCGGTGAATGAAGTGGAACGCAATCGTAGTTATCAGAAGGGTTCATGCAGCTGGGGTTTTCTCCAGGAAGACATGGGAAACATCTGGACATGGGAAGCATCTGGAGGATACAAAGGCTTCCCTCTTCTTCGGTAAGTATCTAGTTTTTTTCCCCTTAGGGTCATTTGAATTTACTTCAAAGGAGCCCTAAACAGACCTCAAAAGTGGAATACTGAACTTACCTGGGGCTTCCCGGCGCCGTGAGCACTCTGCGCCCATCTGTTTTTGGTATCCCGCTGCTCCATTAGTGCTATAACACTGCCCCGTGCTAAATGCCAGTGGTGTGTATAGTGCTAACTGAGCAGCGGGATTCCAAAGCCGGGTGGGCACCATGCAGTGGGCGACATAGCACAGCTAATGTGTAAATATACACACGGGGCACATTTATACAGTTATGGGGCAGCAGCAGACTCAGCTGATTCCCATTTTATGCTGAAAGCGATCAGGAATCGGCCTGCAGTGTACGGGCAGCCAACAGATCTCTCTCTAATCAGATTTTGTCAGAGAGAGATCTGTCTCATGGTCGATCTGCCCATCATCGTCTGGTGTATGGGCAGCTTAATTCTGGCCCTGTAAGATATCATCCAAACATATAAATTTGCATTCAATGCAGCATGGGCAGGAGTCTGCTGTATGCACAGTGCAAGCTTATTGGGAAACCATTCACTTTAAAGGAAACACCAGGTGAAGATAAACTGATGAGGAACGATTGTATCTAGCCTCCGTCTCCTAGAAAGGACCTTTTTTTTTTCAGTATCCCATAGTTAGGGTTTCTGCTGTTTCATTGTCTCTGCTAAATGACACATTCAGTAAAGTACTCCAGAGCTAAAATCTTTGAACGATTGACCCTTTTTATGTCTTTCCTGCTCTCAGAAGCTATTTTCTGCTAGGAAAGTGTTATATAGTTGTAATCTATCTTAGCAGTGAGGGTAACGCTATAGGCCAACGCAGTTCTGACTTAGACAGAAACTGTCACTTGCATACCTGATGTCTAACTCTTTCAGGCAGAGAGAAAAAAAAAAAAAAGAACCACAGCATAGCTATTTGTAGGGTTGGCTCTATACATACACATGTCTGTCTCATCATGCCACATGTCACCTTAGGTATCCTTTAAACCAAATCCATCAGTAAGAATGCTAAACATCTCTTATATCCTCTGTGTATTAACCCCAGTGTTGTGTATAAATTGCCCAGCTGTTTCTTAAAGCGGTATCGTCACCATAAAAATCAAATTTCAACAGCAACTGGTCTGAGTGTATTAAGTGATAAAGATGCTAATCCTGCATTCAAAACGTTCAAAAGTTTTTCTGCTGTTATGATTTGGAGTTATCGTTATGATTTGGAGTTATCACATACTTAAGGAACACTGGCCCTTTAGTAGTTGTGCCAAAGAATTGCATGCTGGGGGTTCTTTTTATCTATAATCTATTCCTCCTCTTCCCTTTATTTCCCTGCCAGCTTCTTATCTGAAACCTACGGTAATCCCCTACTCACTTGTGTTTACAAGCAAGGCTGAGGCGACTCAGCGATTGGAGGAGACAAGAAAAAAAGTAAAGGGCAGAAATGACATCACGAGTTAGCCGTAACTGTGGGCAAAAGACATGGCCCCCCCAGGAACAGAATTCTCGTAATTTACTATATAACATTCACTGAAATCAAAACGTGGACAGTATAATACATGTGTTATGTAAGTAGATCAAGTATTTATCTACTTATATATGTGTTTTTTTTTCCCCGGCATAGTATGGCTGATCCTACTGCTTTAAATCTCTTCACATTACGGAGCCAAAAGAACAGAAACTGCAAAAATAAGACAGAAAGGTGCTAATCCTGGCGTGATCAGAGCCTCTGACAGAGACACACAGAGGTGCAGAGGATGCTGGGAGGCCACAGTTATAAATGAGGCTCAGACAGGTAGACTAGCTCCTTAGCCATATACTTATTCATGAGCTGGGCTGTCTATTCCCTGAAGTGTTTTGGGAGACTGATGGCTTGTTACAGTCATTTCTCACATTCAACACTTCTAGTGTCGTGGTCAGATTTATCGATTGTCTCTCCAGTCGTTCAACAATGAGGAGGGGAAAAAAAGGTCATGACAATGACCGCAGCGCATGTACACAAAGGAGATTAGAGGGGACAGACTAAATGCTTTCATGGAATGAAATGGGCCATCAAAAAGACATTGTGGAGAGAAAGGCTTTTAACATTCCTTCAGCTACAGTGGGTGAGGCCTATAGCTATATACTTGCATCGCTCTGAAGTAGATGGTCCGTTCTATGGTTTTCACTGAGTTAAGGACAAGCTTATTGTCAGCATGAGGAATTTTCAGATTAGGTAATCTTGTAGCCCTCTGTGGGCTTAAGGCTGACTTCCCATTTGAGCTGAGAACGGACATTTTTTTGTCTGTTCTCCGCTCGTCGTAAAACTGACAGTGGACGGCTTATATTTAATATATAGGAGCCGTTCACATGTGTCAGTCTGCAACTGATCAAAATTAATTGTTGCTCTACAGAAAGATGGTCTAGACCAGTGGTTCTCAAACTTTTGGGGGGGTAACGGCCCCCCTGGACTAAAACAACTACAGAAATGCTGTTATGACCTTTCTTAAGCAGCTCCAAGAATCTAGTGATACTTATTAGGCATCATCTCCCCTCCAAGTAGTCAATGACACCCCTTCCATTAGGTTGCACCCCCTATTACTCAGAAGAGGCCTCACAAGGTTCCACTCAGAACAGGCCACGATAAGTACCATCATCCTATGCTGAACCCAAAGTTAGATACTTGCCTATGGAGAGGGAAGGCTCTGGATCTCATAGAACCTTCCCAGTCCTCTCTCAATGTTCCAGCGCTGTCCACTGTTCAAATTTGCCAACTCTAGGAGCCCTTAAAAAGTCTTCAGAAACACTCGTGTCTTCGAGTGGTTCCGAAGATGGGCAGCTCCATACTGCGCATAAGCAAGTGCGTGCTTGTGCATGCACAGTACTGAGCGGCCCGTCTACGGAAAGCACTCAGGAATGTGATTCCGAAGGCTTCCGAGGATTCCCGAAGGCGTATTGATCAGTTGGTCAAATACATGCAACGGGTTGACAATGCTGGAACAAGGACTTTGTCAGAAGACTGGGGTGGCTCTACAGGATCCAGAGACTTCCTTCTCCATAGGTGAGCATGTGACTTTTTTTTATTCAGTTTTACTTTAAAAACAACATACAATGCTTTATTTTTCTAGTGGACAGGACTCAATTCTTCCAAAGTGGAATTATATTTTATCAAAGTACTCAATATCAGCTTGCTTCCCTACTCTTTATAGTCCATATAGGTATCATACTTATTTTTGTGCCAAAGTAATGTCAGCTGTGTAAACATCACAGTTCCCTTAGCATAGAATACAGCAGGGCGGGACTGCCATTGCAATGAATGTATTATATCAGATTCATTCAGAAAACTGTTTTCTGTTTACAGTCACACTGAATCCTGAAAAAAAACTCCTGCTGTATTTCTGCATCCTTATAAATTGCAATTAGTGTTTAAAAGACAATGGGGGAAGCTGTGTGGTACTGCAGCATGTAACTGAGCAAAGTGCAACACACCTTTTCAGTAACCCATCTAGCAAATAATTATTTATAGACTTTTTATGGTACGGCAATCTATTGGAGTAGGGGATCTTGTGAATGTAATTCGACTTTAGGCATAGAGGGTGTGGTACCAATGAAGTCTAAGGACCCTTCAAAGGAGACAAAAAAAGAAAGGGACACCAGGAGCCCCTGATGATGTAGTAGATCGAGGGTATGAAACACTCAAAAATGCAAAGACCAGCTAACACAGTGTAACAGCTGGTGAGGAAAGCCCAGCCTCACTCGGGTCCTTTAATCTTCGACAATGTAGGTCACACTCCAGGAAAACGGTGTTAGGGTTCCAAGGAACCAACATACACAGTCAGGACCCCGAGCTGAAGGGACTGGTATTGGGTATCAGTGGGAGGGAGGAGGTGCCCCAAGATGTATTGTGTGGAAGTGGAAATGTCAACTGGATAAAACATAAAAATTGGATTACCTCTGATAAGAAGGCGGTAACCCAAATAAAACGATACGTTTTAATAGAAACCAGACACTTGAATGATGGCGTGTTTCGCATATCGCAGTCCCCTTCCTCAGATCAAATAATAAAAAGTGTCTTAATACTAGTATTTTTAAAGCTCATAGAGGCGCTCCCTGCTTGGAAAATGTGAGTAGCAAGACACTTTTCATATTTGATCTGAGGAAGTGGACTGCGATCCGTAAAATTCGTTATCATTAAAGTGTCTGGTTTCGATTAAAATTTCATTTTATTTGACCTACCCCCTTCTCATTAGAGGTAAGCCAATGTTTCATGTGTTATCGAGTCAACATTCCCAATTCCACACACTACACTTTGGACATATGTAGGTATACACTGTCACTTTAAAGGATACCTGAGGTGACATGTGACATGATGAGAGCGACATGTGTATGTACAGTGCCTAGCACACATAACTATGCCGTGTTCCTTTTAAAGTTAAATATCAGGTATGTTAGTGGCAGTTCCTGTCTGAGTCAGGACTGAGTTAGACTACAGTGTGACCCTCACTGATAAGAAATTACAACTATAAAACACTTTCCTAACAGAAAATGGCTTCTGAGAGCAGGAAAAAAGATAAAAAAGGGTCAATAGTTCATAGATTTTAGCTCTGGCATACTTTAACGAATGTGTCATTGAGCAAAAACAATAAAACAGTAAAACATAGATTTAAATATAAAATAAATCTGTCATTTTTAGGAGAAGGAGGCTAGATACAATTGTTTATTTCATCAGTTTAGTTTATTTTTACCTCGGGTGTCCTTTAAAGCATGCAATGTATATGTCAGAGCAGCACATTCAGTTTTCTATTGAACACCCACAAAGCAGTGACAGTTTCCCTACTTATGACTTATGCTGATCCAGGAAATTAAATAGAATACGTAGCCGTCTTATTTTGGAACTGTGCAGTAATAGCTCATCTTGGTTGAAGTAGGATCTGCTGATTCAATCTTGTAATAAGCTAAAAATACAATTTCCATGTTTATTCACACGACTGTGTCACATTCTGGGTCATTTTTGCCAGAAAGAGGTCTGTGGTTTGATGCACTGACTAAGCATGACAGCGAGCTCCTGGGGGGAGATCCCAGCTCAGCCTCGCTACTAGTGTTAGGATCCAGGCTCTTAAAGGGGAACTGTAGTGAAAATAACTATGCATAAAAATGATTACTTTTTTTTACAATATTCATTTATAGATTATTTAGTCATTGTTTGCCCATTGTAAAATCTTTCCTCTCCCTGATTTACCTTCTGAAATGTATCACTGGTGGTGACATCTTTAGTTCTGACAGGTGATCTGTACGGAATGTTCATTACTGAGCGTTCTATGCACTTCTATTGCTTGCTTGGCAGTTAGAAAAAGACAATGCAACAAGGTTCATAGATAGCAAACTAGAGGCATAACTAGAGATTATGGGACCCCATAGCAGAATTTTGATGAGGCAATCAGGAGTAGGCACTCTTGAGCAATGCCACCTGCCCCTGCCCTATGGGATATAAGTTGATTGGGCAATGTGCACTTCTATGTGTTTACACTGAAAATAGTCTAAGGGCGCCAAGGTAAAGTCAAAGGGTGGAGAAACTTGGGAAAATTAATAGTTAACAAATCAATTACTATTTAGGACCCTATACCCCAGAGCCCCATAGTAGTTGCTATGGCTATTGCTACACCCCAGCAGCAAACTGTCAGGACCATGGTCATGACATCACACTGTGGGAGGGGTCTCAAAACAATAGCCATACAGACTCTCCGGATAATCTATTCAAGGGAAGATAAAGATTTCTTGTGGGAAAGGGGGGTATCAGCTACTGATTGGGAAGAAGTTCAGTCCTGGGTTAAAGTTCCTCTTTAAACAACACTTTAAAAAAACACTTTAAAAAAAAATGCAATACACTCAGTTCACCTCTATGCATTGCAAGAGGAATAAGCAGACATTTCAACTTGCTCATTTTGTTTTTGTCCGCAAACAAAATTCACAGATTCCACCACAGCGACTTCCAACCTATTTCGTACCCCAGACACACCGACCTGAGATCCCTCCCCTTTTCTCCCGCATAACACATGCAGTGGTGGCTCCAGCTTCAAATTATTCTTTTTTTTTGGGGGGGGGGGGGGCACAATGGCTGGCTGGTGGGGCCCATTTGGGTGATAAAATTAAGGTCGACTAGTTCAGCAATGATAGGAACTAAATGTAAACATCACAAACAGAAATCAGAGGCTTTTGAGCAGAGCAGATTACCCAAATGATGGTGCTGTTATTGAAGAGAAGTTACCTACAGATGTACTTAGCTAGTTTGCTGGCATGATTTAATCCTTACTTGCTAGCAAACTGCTCCTGTGTGGACAGATCACAGACAATTCCAGCCTCCAGCCTGTGTCTCACAACTCTCCAAGAAAGGGGAGGGGGAAGATGTAGGAGGGAGAGAAACACGGTGTGTGCCAGTGGCGTAGCTAAGGAGCTGTGGGCCCCGGTGCAAGTTTGACAATGGGGCCCCCCCAAGCACTCTATACATAACAATTGATACGGTGCACCAAAACCTGCCAATGGCAACTACAGTGTCAGAGGTGCAAGAAAAGCATGGGAAACAGTTTCTTAAGGATTACCAGTATTCAAAGTATCTATAGAAGTCATTATTATGGGCACAGGACCAATAGAGAGCTAATACTGTAGTTGGGGGAGGGCCCTTCGGAGCCCCTCTGGCCCAAGGTCCCCGATGCGGTCGCTACCTCTGCAACCCCTATTGCTACGCCCCTGGTGTGTGCGATTCCTTATCTTAGTAGCTCAGTATTGCTGGAGCTTGTAAAATACAAGCTCTAGTTTATTGGCTAATTTAAAAGAAAAACAATAAGCTTTTCAGCTTGTAATCAGCTTCAGTCTCTGTTCCTGTTGACTGTTAATGTTATGATATAAAATCAGAAGGAGACAGATTTTTTTTTTTTTGCAAATATAAGTGTCATCCAGACACATTAATTACAAGGGATATTACAAGGATTGTGAAGTATTTATGGCAAATAGATAAGACCCTTGGTTTACTTAACCTCCTGAGCGATATGGACGAGCTCAGCTCATCCATTACCACCGGAGGGTGCCGCTCAGGCCCTGCTGGGCCTGATTTTCGCCAAATATAAAGCAGCTCACGCAGCTGGCACTTTGCCAGCCGCGTGTGCTACCTGATCGCTGCCGCTCTGCGGCGATCTGCCGCGAGCAGCGGCGAAAGAGGGTCCCCCCAGCCGCCCGAGCCCTGCGCAGCCAGACCAATCAGTTCCGGCCAGCGCTAAGGGCTGGATCGGAGGCGGCTGACGTCAGGACGTCGGCTGACGTCCATGACGTTACTCCGCTCGTCGCCATGGCGACAAGAAAAGCAAAACAAGGAGGGCCGCTCACCGCGGCCCTTCTTGTTACTTCTGATCGCCGGAGGCGATCAGAAATATGCGGCAGGAGCGCCCTCTAGTGGGCTTTCATGCAGCCAACTTTCAGTTTAGATTTTTTTTTATAAAAAAACAACCCTCCCGCAGCCGCCCTGGCGATCTTAATAGAACGCCAGGATGGTTAATACCTACATAGAGTCAAACTGACACGGATAATTTTTTACAGATCCCATCCTGTTCACCGTATGCTGCTGTAGCCTGGAAACAATAAACTCCTAAGCTCCTTTTCTTGTCACTAATACAGCTTTCTTTTGGTGCTATTTGATTGCTGCTGCGAGTTTTACTTTTTATTATATTCATCAAAAAAGACACGAATTTTGTCAAAAAAATGATTTTTTTAACTTTCTGTGCTGACATTTTTCAAATAAAGTAAAATTTCTGTATACATGCAGCACGAAAAATGTGGACAAACATGTTTTTGATTAAAAAAAACCCCATTCAGCCTATATTTATTGGTTTGGGTAAAAGTTATAGCGTTTACAAACTATGGTGCAAAAAGTGAATTTTACCACTTTCCCACTTTCAAGCATCTCTGACTTTTCTGACCCCCTGTCATGTTTCATGAGGGGCTAAAATTACAGGATAGTATAAATACCCCCCAAATGACCCCATTTTGGAAAGAAGACATCCCAAAGTATTCACCGAAACTTTAAGTCCTTTCCAGCAGGATGTCCCTGAGGGAAAGCCTGAAGGGGTCATGTTTGTACCGTTGCCATTCCGCCTCCAGATTTTGCAGATGTTCCACTCCCACAAAAATGCTGGACATCCTGGTGCCACCAGAACACAGGATCTTGTTGCTAGGTGTGCATGGTGGCCTTCATTGGCAACTGACTGCAAGGAGTATGTGAGAGAATGTGCAGTATGTGCAAGAAGTAAATCCTCCCGTCTGGCACCTGTGGGAACATTGCAGCCTTTACCCACCCCGAATGAACCCTGGACCTATTTGTCCATGGATTTTGTGGGCGAACTCCCGAAGTCTGAGGGCATGTCGGTCATTTGGGTGGTAGTCGACAGATTCAGTAAAATGGCCCATTTCGTGCCCCTGAAAGGACTCCCCTCGGCCCAGGAGTTGGCCGATCTTTTCATCCTGCATATCTTCCGGCTACACGGTATTCCGGAGAATATAGTGTCAGATCAGGGAGTCCAATTTGTTTCTAAATTTTGGAGGGCATTCTGTCATCAGTTGGGCATGGAACTTTCGTTTTCGTCGGGCTACCACCCACAGACCAATGGTCAGACCGAGATAATTAATCAATCTCTGGAACAGTTTTTAAGGTGTTATGTGGCGGATGCACAGACTGATTCGGTCAAGTTCTTGCCGTTTGCGGAATTTGCACACAATAATTTGAAAAGCTCTTCTTCTGAATTCTCTCCATTTCAGGTGGTAACAGGAAGGTTGCCTAGGTTCTCCCCATTGCCAGTGGCTTCTACTCCATTTCCAGCTCTGGAGGATTGGCAAAAGTCATTTAAAAACATTTGGGGAATAGTAAAGAATCTAGAGAAGGCTTTTCAGAGTCAGAAAGGACAAGCTGACAAGAAACGTTCCATAGAGTGGAAGTTTCGGCCAGGAGACTTGGTCTGGGTGTCCACTCGTCATTTGGTCCTAAAACAGCCTTCACCCAAGCTAGGACCCAGATTCGTGGGTCCTTTCCCTGTAACCAGGAAAATCAACAATGTTACTTATGCCATTGATCTTCCTGCCAGTATGCGGGGGGTGAGGTCATTCCATGTATCCCTGCTTAAGCCAGCAGTGCAGGTAGATTCCACTCCTCCTCCCCCTGTGATGGTGGACGACCAACCTGAGTATGAAGTGGAAAAGATTTTAGACTCACGTATTGTACAGAACTCGGTACAGTATTTGGTTCACTGGAAGGGTTATGGCATTGAGGAAAGAACATGGGTACCTGATTGCCGCATGCATGCGGATGAATTGAAGAGGGAGTTCCATGCCCTATATCCTGAGAAACCGGGTAGGAGTTGCCCGGAGTCCACTATTCGTTGGGGTACTGTGAGAAAATGCGGAAAAGCCGCCGCGTGCGCTCAGAGCAAGGCGGCTGATTCCGCGTCCAACGCGGCGGATTGCACGCGTAGGCCTACATCTGCCAGTATGGTTGAACGCGGAGAAACCGCCGCATGCCCTGATAGCGGTGCGGCTGGTTCCGCGTCCAGCGCGGCGGGTGGTACGCAAGACATGTCTGGTGTGACTGGGACTGATAGTCCACACAGGTTCAGAAGGACGCGCATAACTTTTATGACAGCCAGAAGGGAGTCAGCTGACCAAGCCGGTCAGCTGACAATTGTACCAGTTCCCATTGGTCCAGCACTTAGGGGAGGCGCTGGAGAGCGCTGGGCTATATATACTGGGTGCTGGTCATTCGCTGGTTGTCTGCCGTTGCGATCACTACGTGAAAGCATTAAGACCTTATTGTCAGAATCTGTGTTATTATTCTGTTATACTTCAGACTAGTTCCAGGGTGTTGATGATCAAGGACCTCACACCCAAGATTAGGAATCTGTGTTATCATTCTGTTATACCTCAGACTAGTTCCAAGGTGTTAATGATCAAGGACCTCACACCCCAGATTAGGGACTTGTGTTACCATTCTGTTATACTTCAGACTAGTTCCAGGGTGTTGATGATCACGGAGCTCACACCCAAGACTAGGCATTGTTTATTATCTGTTATGACTTCCTGCTTTCCTGACCATTCTTCTGTTCACTGATTTGGTACTTCGCTATATCTGATACTCTGTTGCCAAACCCTGCTTGCTTTAGGATTACCAAATCAGCCTCCTTTCTTTGTACTTTGTATGTGCGTGTGTTGCCAACCTGGCTTGTCCGACCTTGAGAACTATCTCCCCAGTTAAGAGATAGTTCACAGATCAGTCAGTGGCATCCTTCTATTGGTGTCACTCACGTACTGGTCCTTCCCTCTCCCAGTCTGACTCCTCCCTGCGGGAGAGTCTTAGGCTGCTGAAAGGTACTTACTCCAGCAGTATTCCTTACTGCCTTGTACCTGTCATCCTGGTATTGTTCTCAAAGTATTACTGTTGCACCAAACACTCATATCTCTCAGGTGTCCAGAGGTTAGTAATATATCTGATTATCCGTGATACTGCAGATCATCAATAATCAGGTATATATCTGGATTTTTGGTGATACTGCAGATCACCAATAATCAGATTCTCTCTGTTTTACACCGATCGTTACAGTGGGCCATTTATATAGATACACCTTAATAAAATGGGAATGGTTGGTGATATTAACTTCCTGTTTGTGGCACATTAGTATATGTGAGGGGGGAAACTTTCAAGATGGGTGGGGACCATGGTGGCCATTTTGAAGTCGGCCATTCTGAATTCAACTTTTGTTTTTTCAATAGGAAGAGGGTCATGTGACACATCAAACTTCTTTGGCATTTCACAAGAAAAACAATGGTGTGCTTGGTTTTAACATAACTTTATTCTTTCATGAGTTATTTACAAGTTTCTGACCACTTATAAAACGTGTTCAATGTGCTGCCCATTGTGTTGGCTTGTCAATGCAACCCTCTTCTCCCACTCTTCACACACTGATAGCAACACCGCAGGAGAAATGCTAGCACAGGCTTCCAGTATCCGTAGTTTCAGGTGCTGCACATCTCGTAACTTCACAGCATAGAAAATTGCCCTCAGATTACCCCAACGATAAAAGTCTAAGGGGGTTAGATCGGGAGACCTTTGGGCCATTCAACTGTCCCTCGATGACCAATCCACTTTCCAGGAAACTGTTCATCTATGAATGTTCGGACCGGACACCCATAATGTGGTGGTGCACCATCTTGCTGGAAAAACTTAGGGAAAGTGCCAGCTTCAGTGCATAAAGCGAGAAACACATCATCATGTATCAATTTCGCATATCCAGTGGCCTTGAGGTTTCCATTGATGAAGAATGGTACCCCATATACCACACCATACCATCAGTTTTTTTAAAAGAATGGTACCCTATATACCTCATCATATCATCATTTTTGTTGTTCCAACAGTCTTGGAGGGATCTATACTATGTGGGTTAGTGTCAGACCAATAGCGGTGTTTTGTTTGTTAACTTCACCATTTACATAAAAGTTTGCCTCATCACTGAACAAAATCTTCTGCGTAAACTGAGGGTCCTGTTCCAATTTTTGTTTTGCTCATTCTGCAAATTCAGAGCGCCGATCTGGGCCATCCTCGTTGAGATACTGCAGCAGCTGGAGTTTGTAAGGGTGCCATTTGTGAGTAGCTAATATCCGCCGAAGGGATGTTCGACTAATGCCACTCTCCAGTGACATGCAGCGAGTGCTACGCTGTGGGCTCTTGCTGAATGAAGCTAGGACAGCCACTGATGTTTCTTCATTAGTGACAGATTTCATGCATCCACATTTTGGCAAATACAACACTGAACCAGTCTCATGAAACTTAGCAAGCAGTTTGCTAACTGTAGCATGGGAGATGGGTGGTCTCGTAGGGTGTCTTGCATTGAAATCTGTTACTGTAAAAAGACACCTAAGCGCAACACAGTCCTTTCCTTGAGATGACAATCCTCCTTATACAAACTCCAGGTATTTAACGATTTTAACCTCCACCCCGCCCAGTAGGAATGTGACTCACCCTCTAGGGGGACCAACAGATTGGTCTATACACGCCTTGGGGTTATTCCCTGGCCACCCCCGACCACCACGATCTTAACTGCTTCTGCAGGGTTTTATCACTGGGATCCTCCTTTAGGATTATTCTCTGCTAGTCAAAGTTATGTGGATAAGGAGATGCTCAACATAGCGTGATACTGTATGTAAAAACGTTATTGCTAAAACATATTGCACTTACAATTTCCTGACGTTTTCAAAAGCATGAGTTCGGACTCTCCCCCGTTTGTGTTGGCCACTGGAGGGCTGTTCCACGTAGATCTTTGAGGCTGGTACCGGCTGCCGCCACCAAACAAACAGCTGTGGACTCTAGACCTAATCTAATTAAGGTGTGCGTGCTGTTATACTGATCATTGCATTGAAATCTGCTGCAATGACCCGGTTACTGCATTCACCAGTCATCAACACAATTTTTATCGGCTCCTCACGTGTTAATCTCGGCCACATGTCAATGGCTGTAAACAAAGAGAAACTTGTAAATAACTGATGAAAGAATAAAGTTACGTTAAAACCAAGCACACCATTGTTTTTCTTGAGAAATTCCTAATAATTTTAATGTGTCACATGACCCTCTTCCTATTGAAAAAACAAAAAGTTGGATTTAAAATGGCTGACTTCAAAATGGTCACCATGGTCACCAACCATCTTGAAAAGTTTCCACCCTCACATACACTAATGTGCCACAAACAGGAAGTCAATATCACCAACCATTCCCATTTTATTAAGGTGTATCCATATAAATGGCCCACCCTGTAGTTTGGAGAACTTCTGTGTCTATAGTCTGCCAAAAATTAAATTTGGCTTAGAGATTAAAAAACAGGAACCTCAGAGTTCCTCTTTCATCAGTTTAGGGTAGTCAGAGAGGTAAAGGAAAATTGTGCTTGATTGATCTGGTTTATGGCACTTTGTAAACTGCCTGTCCAATCAGCGCTGCCTGGCACTCGGTGGGGTTACCGCAGCCAAAGATACCAGCTGGATGCCAAGGAACTGGTATTGTTTGTAGGGAAATAAGTATAGCAGCCTCCACATCCCTTAGTTCAGGTGTACTTAAACCATTTAAGCCTTTTGGACATAGCTGCTACATCCAAAAGGCTGCTGCCACTCTGCTGCTGATCTAAGTCCCCGTCAGGAAGACACACACACACACACACATATATACACACACACACACATATATACACACACACACACACACACACACATACACAGGTATATACAAATAGACACACAATTACATTTAAAATTAACAGTTTACCTCCCACACTCTCCAAACACTACCCAAATAAAAATTTGAATAAAAAAAATGTACAATAAAAAAAAAAGTTACATAGTAACTATGTAACTTTTTTTTTTATTGTACATTTTTTTTATTCAAATTTTTATTTGGGTACTGTTTGGAGAGTGTGGGAGGTAAACAGTTAATTTTAAATGTAATTGTGTGTCTATTTGTATATACCTGTGTATGTGTGTGTGTGTGTGTGTGTGTGTATATATGTGAGTGTGTGTGTCTTCCTGACGGGGACTTAGATCAGCAGCAGAGTGGCAGCAGCCTTTTGGATGTAGCAGCTATGTCCAAAAGGCTTAAATGGTTTAAGTACACCTGAACTAAGGGTCTGAACTTTAATGTGCATGTCAAGAGGGTATATTACTATTATTTTTTAAATGATAAGCTTGTAAATAGTGATGGACAGAAAACTGAAAAAATGAACCTGTATTTCCAAATAAAATATTGGCGCCATACATTGTGATAGGGACGTCATTTAAATGGTGTAATAACCGGAACAAATGGATAAATAAAATACGTGGGTTTTGATTATGGTAGCATGTATTATTTTAAAGCTATAATGGTCAAAACTGAGGAATAATTCTTTTTTTTCCATTTTTTTCTTAATATTCCCGTTAAAATGAGTTTAGAAAAAAATAATTCTTAGCAAAATGTACCAACTAAAGAAAGCTCAGATTTATAAGGTGAAAAAACATTGAAGGCTGAAGTGGTAATAACACTGAATGATGTGTGATTGGTGGTATTGGGCTGCTGCTCCTGGCACTTTGCATTTGCCATATCAGAAGTCTCTCTGACGGTCTGTCTGCCATATACTGCCAGCAGAAGCGGAAATGTCTGCAGCTTTAGGCTAATGCAAACAATCGCGTCTGCTCCAAAATCTAATTTCTAGCAAAGTCTGCGAGATCTGTCTGAAAAGCAGTCATTGCATGTCCGTCCCTGTGTCTTTTTGCCCGAGAACGCTCATATTTCCCAAAGTAAACCTGACGTGGAGTAAAAACTATGATTGAGTCATTGTGCCTGCAGGCACTATAGTTGGGATAGTCTGCCTGGCACAAGCTTCTGGGTACCTAATGCAGCCAAAATGGATTTTTCTGTGACTGGGATGAAGATCTCAAAAGAGCTAGACTCTGTCCCTTCAACAATGAAGAAGACGCAGCAATTAACAGGGTGAGTCTTTTTTTTATTTCCAACCTCTTACCAAGTTAAAAGAGAATCAGAGGCAGATTAAAAAAAAAAATAAAAAAAAAAATAGATTCTTGCCTAAGAAAAAGGATGCCTCTGGTTCTTCTGGAGGCTTCCCACATCCTCCTGGACACCACTGCTGCTGCCCGGGACCCTCTTTATGATAACGATCACGCTCCCCTTCATGCACAAGTGTGACCATACTGCCACATCTGCACAGTAGCTTGAAGCCGCTAATGTACCAGCAGAATCGGCGTACTGTGCAGGGACAGCCATACTCATGAAGTGCAGTACGGCCACAATAATACATGGCGGTGACCATAGCCACAAACCTGAAATTTAGGCCCCGGATAGCCACGGAAGTTTGAGCTCTAGCATTGAGCACCAAAGGCAATAGTTTACGCCCGCTATTTGTAGCCGCAGTTTCTACGGGCGGCTCTGTTGCCAGCTATTTATCAGAAGATTCCTTCTGTCACCGATATTTGTATGCAACAGGTACCGATATTTACTTTTTATTGCAGCGGGTAGGGGGTGGCTTAAAGCGGAATATAACCCTGCATTTCAACTTTGCTCTAAAATATTATTTACAGCATATTGTATGCAAAAAGCATTTTTTTTTTTTACTAGACCAGCATTGGAAGGGTTAAACACAGAGGTTTAAAGTTCCGTGGAGAGATATGCAGAAGTTCAGATAGATACATTCTATTTAGTTGAATGTATCTATTAAGAAATGTTACACACTCTTTGGCTGTCCTCCAAGCTCCTTCTCAGTCAGAGAGAGTGAGTCACATTCAACACTTAGATACATTTATGTAAACAAAATGTATCTATGTCAGCTTCTGCAGAAATCTCCAGGAACTTTAAAGCCCTGTGTAACCCTTCCAATGCTGGTCTAGTAAAAAAAAAATGCTGGTTGCATATAATATGCTGTAAATAATGTTTTAGAGCAAAGTTGAAATGCAGGGTTATATTCCGCTTTAAGTTAGGTGTCAGGAAGGAGGGCACGTGGAAGAGAGAGGGGGAGAGGGGGTGTCAGTTATTATTAGGCAACAGGAAGGGGGTTTGTAACGATGGGGGAATATCAGGGGGAGGACTCTGTGGGAGAGTAGAGTTAGGTTTAGCCGTACAGTAGTAAAATATCGGTAACATTTGCCGATATTTTACTATCAAAAATGACCACTGTAAAATAGTAAATGTACCTATAGTCTATGATCGGCTCTTTCCTGGCACCCAAATATCCCCGGCGCTCTTTTTACATAGATGCAGCACAGCCATGAGAAAATATCCAACAAGCTCTATTTGTATATGTTCTTGGGGTCCGCGCGCAGCAACGGTGGACTCCAGGAGAATGTGGAAAGTCTCTGGAGGATCCATAAGCTTCCCTCTTCTTAGGTACGCATCTCACTTTTTTATCTTAATCCGCATTGGGTACACTTTAAAGGCACCTCTGAAGCAAAGTAAGGGAGCATAAGATGAGATTACACTGTCCCATGGTACCTGCGGTAAAATCTGCAGGACCAAGTGATTAATTTGTATGCATCTTGCAGTTGGATTAATCAAGTGCAGTAGTTGATTATTTAAAATGGGCCTAATTCCGAACTGCAAATATTTGATGTTATTACAGTAGCATCACATTGGCCATCTCCACTCAGAAGTACCTTGGTTACTACCAGTGTCAAGAGCAAGGGTCTCCCTTTGTAAGCCTCCCCATTGGTTCTTTAATGTGACCGATGGCTTTGCTGACCAACAGGGAAGCTCAGGAGATCAGTTCACTTCACTCGCAGTGTTTACATACCTCCCAACACGGCAAACTGGGAGAAAAGGCTCAGGACACATTATTACCAGAAAGAGTTAATATAGTGCTACACGTTTTTACGCAAGGTTTAAATTATTACATTGCTTTTTCAAAATACTAAAGAAAAGATATGTTGCCATATACATTAAAGTGGACCTGCACTTTGCTAGCTTCGTGCATATCCCGATCGCCGCCGCCGCCCCCCCACCCCCTCCAGACCCCTTGCGCAGCCTGGCCAATCAGTGCCAGGCAGCGCTGAGGGGTGGATCGGGATTCCCTCTGATGTCCTGACGTCGGAGACATCATCCCGCTGAGCAGGAAATCCCGTTCTGAACGTGATTTCCTGCTTGCAAAGATCGCCGGCGGCGATCGAAGTAGGTAGGAGGATGCCGCTTGTCAGTGGCTATCATGTAGCTAGCGCTAGGCTAGCTACATGAATAAAAAAATAAATAAATAAAAAGTGCTGCGCCGCCCCCTTGCCGACAGAATTGGAACGGCAAGGGGGTTAATCTCTCCCCTGTGCCAGCTGACTGCCACAGCAGAGCAGCTAATTTATAAACACAGGATGTTAACTCTAAGTCTGCTTCCATGAAAGTAGGAAGTAGACACACTGCAGACTTACTACAGGATTTTTCACAAAGAAATATTTTTCTTTAGAGGTTATTATGCTGGTGCTTATCTTTTAGAGCTAAGAGGAAGTTCTGAGTTCACGTCCACTTTAAAAGAGATGGCATTCCCACCTCTTGACATGGAACAGGCCCTAGGCAACTCCCTAGGTTGCCTTGAGGATGAATGAGCTCTGCTACTGTATTTTCCCCAGATGTAATGCATCATTGCACTCTGCATTTCCCGCTTTCTGTCCAAGGTTACAATTTCAGATTTGTCAGGTGGGCGTGTTACTGAGAATACACAGCTTAGAGGAGAAACATGAGAGGGCTGGTGTTTTATGTACAGAGAAACATACAGGATAGGTTTCCAAAGCAATGAAATTCTCCTTTACAATGACATTGTGGTCCTGAGTCTCTTCTTTGTCCACGAGGGCTGCCAGGAACACCAACACTTCTGTAAGCCAATCCCAGTCCTGCAAAACATTTACCACATTGTGTTACAGCAACCTGTGCAGTAATGTGATGCCTCCAATGCACACCCACCAGGCTGCTTCTCTCTGGTGTGTTATTCATACTGGATGCCCCTTCCAATGAAACTTCATGAAAATGTCCTCCAGTCTGCGCAGGCTCCCCTGGAGCACTTCCATGGCCGGGAGTGTATTGCGCAGGCTCCCCTGGTGCGCTTCCATGGCCGGGAGTGTATTGCGCAGGCTCCCCTGGTGCGCTTCCATGGCCGGGATTGTATTGCGCAGGCTCCCCTGGTGCGCTTCCATGGCCAGGAGTGTACTGCGCAGGCTCCCCTGGTGCGCTTCCATGGCCGGGAGTGTACTGCGCAGGCTCCCCTGGTGCGCTTCCATGGCCGGGAGTGTACTGCGCAGGCTCCCCTGGAGCACTTCCATGGCCGGGAGTGTATTGCGCAGGCTCCCCTGGTGCGCTTCCATGGCCGGGATTGTATTGCGCAGGCTCCCCTGGTGCGCTTCCATGGCCGGGAGTGTACTGCGCAGGCTCCCCTGGAGCACTTCCATGGCCGGGAGTGTATTGCGCAGGCTCCCCTGGTGCGCTTCCATGGCCGGGATTGTATTGCGCAGGCTCCCCTGGTGCGCTTCCATGGCCGGGATTGTATTGCGCAGGCTCCCCTGGTGCGCTTCCATGGCCGGGAGTGTACTGCGCAGGCTCCCCTGGTGCGCTTCCATGGCCGGGATTGTATTGCGCAGGCTCCCCTGGTGCGCTTCCATGGCCGGGAGTGTACTGCGCAGGCTCCCCTGGAGCACTTCCATGGCCGGGAGTGTATTGCGCAGGCTCCCCTGGTGCGCTTCCATGGCCGGGATTGTATTGCGCAGGCTCCCCTGGTGCGCTTCCATGGCCGGGATTGTATTGCGCAGGCTCCCCTGGTGCGCTTCCATGGCCGGGAGTGTACTGCGCAGGCTCCCCTGGTGCGCTTCCATGGCCGGGATTGCATTGCGCAGGCTCCCCTGGTGCGCTTCCATGGCCGGGAGTGTACTGCGCAGGCTCCCCTGGTGCGCTTCCATGGCCGGGATTGTACTGCAATCTACACTGTATATAGTCCATGGGCACTGAGGCCTGGTGCACACCAAAAACCGCTAGCAGATCCGCAAAATGCTAGCAGATTTTGAAACGCTTTTTCTTATTTTTCTGTAGCATTTCAGCTAGCGTTTTGCGGTTTTGTCTAGCGGTTTTGGTGTAGTAGATTTCATGTATTGTTACAGTAAAGCTGTTACTGAACAGCTACTGTAACAAAACACGCCTGGCAAACCGCTCTGAAGTGCCGTTTTTTAGAGCGGTTTGCGGTTTTCCTATACTTAACATTGAGGCAGAAACGTGTCCGCAATCCAAAATCTGCAGCAGCCCGGGAGTATGCGTTTCTGCAAAACGCCTCCCACTCTGGTGTGCACCAGCCCATTGAAATACATTACCCTAGCGGATCCGCACCCGCAAGCGGATCGCAAACCGCAGCGGAAACGCTCCGGTGTGCACTAGGCCTGAGAGAGTAAGAGGGTTAAGGAACACAAGAAAGTACCTGGGTCCCCTCTGCTCCAGGGCCCGATAGCAGTTGCTATGGCTGCTATGGCTATTGCTACACCCCTGGATACCGCTATAGCCATTGATACAAAAATGCCCAGATATGTCACTTTTTCATTTCTCAGCAATGCTACTGATGGAAACGGGGATTCCCCCTTCCACTTGGCCTCAAAACTTTTAACAACCATTGATTATCTACACACAACAGCTCTTGGCATGAAGGGGAAATAGGAAATTTGGGCTCCTGCAGTAAACTACGATTTGGGCCGCCTAACGCCGATCAGCGTCGGGAGGGTGGACCGCCTAATGCCGAAAGGCGTCAAGTCCTGGGGCGGGGTTTTGCAGGAGATCGGGTACGCATCTACGCTAGGATCTCCACTAGGAGACTGTTAGACGGCGATCTACGACAGCACTGCACTGTAAAGTGGCTCAGGAGCGATTGGCTCTCATAGGCTAATGCCTATGACAGCGGATCGCAGTCATTGACTGGGGGAGGAAAAAGAAATAAAAAAATACACACATTAAAAAAATAAATAAACAAACATGACAGCAGCGGTGGGCAGAAAAAGGGGGGGGGGGGGGATTTAATTTGTGTGCTCAGACGTATAGCTCAGCAGCAAGCTTGTAAAGCTGCAGAGCACAAAATTGTAAAAAATAGCCTGGTCACTAGGGGGTGTAAGTTTATGGTCCTGCAGTGGTTAATTAATAGCAACCTTTTTTAGGTAATTTAATACCATTTATGGTTACTGTAATATTACCTCAAATGACCACTATCATGAAAAAAGTAGGCAGTTCAAATCTGACAGAACCGACAGGTTTTGGGTCAGTCCATCTCCTCATGGGGGATTCTCAGGATTTTCTTTGTTCTCAACAGCATTTCCTAGTCACCCAAGTCATCTGCTAATATCATTTTTTTGTTTTGTTAAAGAGACACTGAAGCAAAAAAAAAAAAAATTATCATATAATGAATTGGTTGTGTAGTACGGATAATTACTAGAACATTAGTAGCAAATAAATATACTCATTTTTATTTTCAGTTTTTTTGTTTTTGTTTTTTATAACATTGCATCATTCTCTAATATTTGCAGTTTACACACTACTCAGCATGCTAAATGATTTTACAGAGCAGCCCTGTGAACTTTTGACCTGTCCTCTGGAGAGAAAAAGAAAATACACTGACTGACAGTTGAGATAATAAGCTTCAGAAGACAGAGCTCTCTGTGACTTTGAAAGTCATGGAGCTCAATGGCTCTCTTCCAGATAGATAACAACTGGAGTTTCTTAATGCCTCCTGTACTGGAAACAATATTAGACGTATGTTTCTGCTCCTAATGTTTTATTTCTTAGCTGTACTACACATACAAATCATTATATCATCATTTTTTTTTTCGCTTCAGTGTCTCTTTAATATTGTTAATATAATTTATGGTTACTGGTAATATTACCTCAAATGACCACTATCACGAAAAAGTAGGCAGTTAAAATCTGACAGAACTGACAGGTTTTGGGTCAGTCAATCTCCTCATGGGAAATTCTCAGGGTTTTCTTTGTTTTCAACAGCATTTCCTGAACAGCAGTTGCAAAGTCTAACTGACAAAATAGTGTGCAAGTGAGTAGGGAGGCTGGCTGGTATCTTACTATTTTGGCAGATAAACTGCTGTTCAGGAAATGCTGTTGAAGTCAAAGAAAACTCTGAGAATCCCCCATGTCAGATGTTTACCTGCCTACTTTTTTTCACCATAGTGGTCCTTTAAGTACTTGGTCCTTCAAAGAGGAACTCCAGTGAAAATAATGTAATAAAAAAGTGCTTCATTTTTTACAAGAATTATGTATAAATGATTTAGTCAGTGTTTGCCCATTGTAAAATCTTTTAAATCCCTGATTTACATTCTGACATTTATCACATGGTGACATTTTTACTGCTGGCAGGTGATGCAGCTGCTGCTTGCTTTTTTGGCAGTTGGAAACAGCTGTAAACAGCTATTTCCCACAATGCAACAAGGTTCACAGGTACTGCCAGGGGTACCATGGTCCTCAGAGTTTCTTGTGGGAGGGGTTTCACCACAATATCAGCCATACAGAGCCCCCTGATGATCCGTTCGTGAAAAGGAATAGATTTCTCAAGTAAAAGGGGGTGTCAGCTACTGATTGGGATGAAGTTCAATCCTTGGTCACAGTTTCTCTTTAAGCCTTGCGCCTGGTGGGGGGTGAGAAGAATGCACAAATTGCCTGGCACCTTTATTTCACATAGGTCCCTAAAGGTGCTCATTAATGGTAAAAATTTTAGCAAACTATTATATTTTCGATAAGATCATTCAGATTGAAAGGAAAGATCATATGTAATCGATCCATACCAGTCAAAAATCTGAAACAAAGTTTTTAAGGAATCGATTGATATTTTCTAAAAAAAAATTTAAAATTTGTCAGGTAGACCAACATAAAGTACAACATACTTCTTTTTGCACAGGATTTAGCCCAAAGCCTTAGTAAAGGGTAAATAGCAATAAAACTTTTGGCTCGATTCAGTAAACGGTGCTAAGTGTTAGCACGCCTACTTAGCACGCCTAAACCAACTGTTTGCGCATTAAAACGCATGCGAAACGCATCACGCGCAAAGTCCGGTGCGCGTGAAACGGCGCATCACGGTGCGGCGAAAATGTCGCACCTAATGGCCCTATAACGTTGCATTGTATGCAACCTTAACGTCGCACCCATGCGACGTTAAATTCACATGCATGCAACGCTAAAGTCGCATCCAATGCGACGTTATAGGGCCATCGCGATGCGACGCTTGGCACGCACCGAACTTTGCGCATGCAAAGTTTTGCGCGCGGGACTTTGTGCGCGGACTGATTTGGAAAACGGTGCTAACCTAGTTAGCACCCTAGTTAACACGCCCAAAGTGTTTAGGCGTGCTAACTGGGTTAGCACCGTTTACTGAATCGAGCCCTTTGTGTTTTAATTTGGGATTTTATAGGATACTGTGCAGGGACCAGCATAAGATGTACATGGAATAAAGGTGCCTAGAAAAAAGGGCATATCTACCACTAGTAAACGGACTAGTCCAAAACCTGTCATATCTGTCAGCTTTTTACTCTCTACTGTAAGTGACAGCAACATAGGAAAAACGTAATTTATAGCGCACTTTACTCTGGGAGAAATGTACATTTTACACGTATATATTTTAAATTTTAGTAGTCCTTTAGGCTACTTACACACCAGGACGTTGCGTTTTAGGGGATGTTATGGTCGCATAACGTGCCCCTAACGCAACGCCTGGTGCTCCTGGATGTGGACGTCAGAGTGAGCCGCGTTGTGCAGCTCACTCTGTGGTCCGTGATGCCGTGATGCGTACTCTTGGACGCATGCGGCATCACGTGGTCCCGCCGGCCAATCACAGCACAGAGCGGCCGCTCCAGGAAGTAAACACTGCACGTCACACCGTGCAGTGAATATTAATTAGCCATGTGCCTGGCCGAGGAGGAGGAGGGAAGACCTCCTCCTCCAACACTACTGAGCATGTGCGCACAGTCTAACGCGGCTTAGCCGCGCATAACGCACAGCATGCAGCACTTTCAACGGACGTGCTGCGTTACAATGTAATGCAACGTGGGCACTGTGAACAGCCCATTGAATTTTCATTACTGTGCGGTGGGCTGCGTAACAGGCTGCACTAACGTGCGCCTGTAACGTCTTAATGTAAAAGCAGCCTTAAAGGGATACTGTAGGGGGGTCGGGGGAAAATGAGCTGAACTTACCCGGGGCTTTTAATGGTCCCCCACAGACATCCTGTGTTGGTGCAGCCACTCACCGATGCTCCGGCCCCGCCTCCAGTTCACTTCTTGAATTTCTGACTTTAAAGTCAGAAAACCACTGCGCCTGCGTTGCCGTGTCCTCGCTCCCGCCGATGTCACCAGGAGTGTATAGCAGAAGCCCAGTATGGTCTGTGTCTGCGCAGTATGCTCCTGGTGCCATCAGCGGGATCGAGGACACGGCAACGCAGGCGGAGTGGTTTTCTGACTTTAAAGTCAGAAATTCCAGAAGTGAACCGGAGGCGGGGCCGGAGCATCGGGGAGTGGCTGCGCCAACACAGGATGTCTGCGGGGGACCATTAGAAGCCCCGGGTAAGTTCAGCTCATTTTCCCCCGACCCCCCTACAGTATCCCTTTAAAGAGAATCTGTATTGTTAAAATCGCACAAAAGTAAACATACCAGTGCGTTAGGGTACATCTCCTATTACCCTCTGACACAATTTCGCCGCTCCCCGCCACATTAAAAGTGGTTAAAAACAGTTTTAAAAAGTTTGTTTATAAACAAACAAAATGGCCACCAAAACAGGAAGTAGGTTGATGTACAGTATGTCCACACATAGAAAATACATCCATACACAAGCAGGCTGTATACAGCCTTCCTTTTGAATCTCAAGAGATCATTTGTGTGTTTCTTTCCCCCTGTTCTCATGCACTGAAGTTTCAGGCTGCTCATTTCTTCCTGCAAACAGCTTTGCCCTTGTCTGTAATTCTTCAGTATGTGAAAGCCCAGCCAGCTCAGAGGACGATTTATCCAGCTTGTAAAAGAGAAGAGAGAAGCTGCCCTAATCTAAATAATACACAGGCAGTGTGCATAGAGGGGCCTGGAAGGGGGAGTTCATAGCAGAACCACAACACTGAAGAACTTGGCAGCCTTCCAGACACAGGCTGACAAGTCTGACAGGGGAAAGATACATTGATTTATTACAGAGACTGTGATAGCAGAAAGTGCTGCAGTCAGCCAGAACACATTAGAATAGCTTTTGGAACTTGTAGGATGATAAAAAATAGGATGCAATTTTTGTTACGGAGTCTCTTTAAATAAACTACTGAACCCAAAGCGTAATTTGCATTATGCAAACTACTAAATTTATATGACGCAAACTACTCACACTACAACCTAAAAGTATGCCTAACCTCTAATCTTAACCAATACTCACCTTCCATCGTTTTTCTTTACCAAGTGCAAGGTTTGGGTGCCAGTATTCAGTTCATGTATAGTCGACTAACAGCTGTCTGTTGCAATCGATAAAATGGGTCTTCGGTTATTCTACAGCCAAGCGCCTTCACTTATTGGTTACTTATTAGCCACACAAACCAACTCATTCACTGTAAATGTGCACTGTAGATGAATGCTGATGCCCAAACCAAGCTCCTGGCACTGCCAACCAGCAAACTTGCATTGAGGTCTATGGTGGCGCCCAAATGATACCTAAATCAATAGTTCTCAGATAACTGCTTAAAGGGAACCTAAACTGAGAAGGATATGCATTTTTCATATTAAAATAATACCAGTTGCCTGACTCTCCTGCTGATCCTGTGTTTCCAATGCTTTTAGCCACAGCCCCTGAACAGACATGCAGATCAGGTGCTCTGACTAAAGTCAGACAGGATTAGCTGCATGCTTGTTTCAGGTGCGAGATCCAGATACTACTGCAGCAAATTGATCAGCAGTAGAGTCAGGCAACTGGTATTGTTTAAAAGGAAACATCCATATCCCTCTCAGTTTAGGTTCCCTTTAACAAATAATGACCAAACAATGGGGAATTGAGGTGACGTGCTGCTTACAGTGAACAGTGAGCAACATATCACAAAGCTCAGCTCTATGCCCCCAAACCGCTCCATCCAGTGGTGCGCAGAAATAGGGATGGTCAATGGAATGCAAATAGTTTTGAGGTGATGAGGCATTATGCAAATGTATGCAGCTTGAAAATGAACCAATCAAATCCAGTTGGTCTATTTTCAAGCTGCATAAATTTGCATACCAAATTTGCATCATCCTGTTTCAACTCAAGATTATTTGCAACTCATTGAACATCCCTACTCACAGCTGATTCTTTTTTTCAGATAACGTAAAGAGGAACTTTAACCCAGGATTGACCTTCATCCCAGTCAGTGGCTGATACCCCCTTTCCCATGAGAAATCTTCACTTTTTCTAAAATAGATAATCGGGGAAGGTGTGTGGCTGATCTTGTGGTGAAACCCCTCCCACAGTGTGATGTCATGAACATGGTCATGACGGTTTCCTTTCTGTGAACCTTGTTGTATTGTGGGAAATAACAGCTGTTTCCAACTTCCAAGCAACCATAATCTTCCTCTGTGCATACATTTATATCAAAAACTGCCTTTTAGCCTATTGCAATGTTAGTGGGCGTGGTTATAAATAATGGCAGTTGGTGCTGTCTACTTTTTTTTTCTTGCCTGCCAGTAGTAAAGATGATGACATGCCCGCTGATTGTGGATCAAACAACATGAACGAATTACACGGCGAGCATCAATCATTTCCTGATCTCTTCTATTTTCTAACGTCTCACTTCGCAATGTATTGATTTATTTTTTCCCCCTACTAGTATATTTTAGTAAAGTTCCTCTTTAACTAAAGTAGGATTTATACTTTTTTACCCCCAGGTCTTGCACTGCATCTACATTCCATGTGCTGCATTCCTCCACCTCTACATATACTATCTTTCCTCCTCTGCATAGAGCATCTTCATTTTCTATAAATAGCAACCTCTTCAATGTCCAACAATTTCCTTCTTCTTTTCTATGCACAGCAGCCTCTCTCTTGTGTACAACAACCTCTCTTGTGTACAGCAACCTCTCTCTTGTGTACAGCAACCTCTCTCTTCTGCACAGCAACCACTCTAATGTACAGCAACCTCTCCCTTGTGTACAGCAACCTCTCTCCTATGTACAGCAACCTCTCTCTTCTGCACAGCAACCACTCTAATGTACAGCAACCTCTCTCCTATGTACAGCCACATCTCTCCTATGCACAGCAAACTCTTTCTTCTGCACAGCAACCACTCTAATGTACAGCAACCTCTCTCCTATGTACAGCCACATCTCTCCTATGCACAGCAACCTCTTTCTTCTGCACAGCAACCACTCTAATGTACAGCAACCTCTCACCTATGTACAGCAACCTCTCCCTTGTGTACAGCAACCTCTCCCTTGTGTACAGCAACCTCTCCCTTGTGTACAGCAACCTCTCCCTTGTGTACAGCAACCTCTCTCCTATGTACAGCAACCTCTCTCTTCTGCACAGCAACCACTCTAATGTACAGCAACCTCTCTCCTATGTACAGCAACATCTCTCCTATGTACAGCAACCACTCTAATGTACAGCAACCTCTCCCTTGTGTACAGCAACCTCTCTCCTATGTACAGCAACCTCTCTCTTCTGCACAGCAACCACTCTAATGTACAGCAACCTCTCCCTTGTGTACAGCAACCTCTCTCCTATGTACAGCAACCTCTCTCTTCTGCACAGCAACCACTCTAATGTACAGCAACCTCTCCCTTGTGTACATCAACCTCTCTCCTATGTACAGCATACAGTAGCCTCCCCTTATATGTGCAGAAACCTTCCTCTTATGTACAGCAGCCTCCCACTCCTATATAGGTGGGCCTCCCTCTTCTGTGTACAGCGGCCTCCCTCTTCTGTGTACAGCGGCCTCCCTCTTCTGTGTACAGCGGCCTCCCTCTTCTGTGTACAGCGGCCTCCCTCTTCTGTGTACAGCGGCCTCCCTCTTCTGTGCACAGCGGCCTCCCTCTTCTGTGCACAGCGGCCTCCCTCTTCTGTGCACAGCGGCCTCTCTCCTCTCAATATCCCTTTTCTCTATAGAGCAGCCTCCCTCTTACATGTGCACCTCCCCTTCCCCATATAATGTCTTCCTTTAATGTGTATTGAACCCCCATTTGCATGTACAGCAGCAGCAGTCCCATTTTGATTTAAAGTAACTCCCTCCCCTGTGTACAGACCCTTTTCATGTTCCAGAACCCCTCTTCATTTGCAGCCATCCTCATACATTTGTATCTTCCATGTCCATCTCCTCTAGTTCACGGCCTGCGTGGTCTTTACAGAAATCCAGCCTCGGTAAATAACAGCCAGATCACCACTATTGAATTGCATAATTTCCTACCCTTTTTCTAAAACACAAGGAACACATACAAACTCCATGCAGATTCTGGCCTGGCTGAGATTGGAATCTAGGACTCTTGCACTGCTTGGTAAGAGTGGTGCCCCCTAACCGCCCAGCTGCCACATTCTACTATGTCCTCAGTGTCTGAGGCTCATGCTGCAGTACATTCCAAAGGTGTAGTAATTCTGTTATATAAATTGTTGGCAATCATTTTTATGGAGATTGCAGTGTGCCTAGATTCTACTTCAATAACAAGCTGTGTGGAGACAGAAAAAAGGAGGAAGGAAAAAGGCCCAACAGGCTGGTACATGCAAGCAATTGATGTTTCAGATGTTAGCTAAGCCCTTATTTAGGCTTTCTTCAGAGGAATAACTTACTGGAAAAGCTTAAATGAGACAGATACGTTCTCACAGCTGAAAACCATGTACTTCGTATCCCAAGTTTAGATGAAAAAACGTATCGGACTTATTATAAGTCATTATCATTATGCATTTATATAGCTCTGACATTTTCTGCAGCACTGAATAATTAATGTCCTTCACTGTCCTTAAAGGAACTGGCAGTGTAATGTCCCTACGACAGCCATAGTCTAATGGCGTCCATACAAAATGCATTCCAGAAACAGCCGACAGTAGAAAATCTGCAAAATTACCAATATTGCAATTGTGGTAATTCTGATTGTAAAATATTTGCAAAATTCACCAATATTTTACTAACACTAAACCTAACTATCCTGTTTCTTTTCTTTGTTGGGGTTTCTGTAATCGTTTATTTTCGGGGATGTGGGCGATTGGCCCACAATCCCCTAGCTAAAGAGATGCGATTAAAGGGATCCTGAGCATTCGTTAAAAATGAAATATTCACTTACCTGGGGCTCCCTCCAGCCCACCGTAGGCTGCAAGGTCCCCTACTGTCCTCCTGGCTCCTCTCCTGGTCCCGGCTGGCGGCTCAGTTACGGGGCGACTTCTGCCTTAAGTTGTCAGGCCTGTTTCCCGCTTCCTCAATTTGCATCCTCACACCAGCCAGCTATGGGTAAGAGTCCTGCGCATGTGCGGTTCAACAGAGCCGCCAGCTGGGACCGGGAGAGGAGCCGGGAGGACACCAGGGGACCTTGCGGCCTACGGTTGGCTGGAGGAAGCCCCAGGTAAGTAAATATTTCATTTCTAATGAGTGCTCAGGGTACTTTACAAAGCAACGTAGATCCTAAATGAAAGTTTCAGGTGTATAGAAAACATATAGATACTGTGACTGAGTTTCAGTATCTGGGCAGGCTGATGACAAAGGATGGTGATGTATGTGCTGATGTTAACCTCCCTAGCGTTCTGGAAGAGCTGAGCTCGCCCAGAGACGCCGGCGGTCACCGCTCAGGCCCCGCTGGGCTGATTTGAATAATTTAAAAAAAAACCACGCAGCAAGCACTTTGCTTGCTGCGTGTCCTACCCGATCGCCACCGATCCGCCGCTACCCGCCGCGATACAGGGCTCCCCCGAGACCCCATGCACTGCCTGGCCAATCAGTGCCAGGCAGCGCTGAGGGGTGGATCGGGACTCCCTGCGACGTCACGACATCGATGACGTCACTCAGTTCATCGCCATGGCGACGGGGGAAGCCCTGAAGGAAATCCCATTCAGAACGGGATTTCTGGACAGGTTTTTGCGCCGGCGGCGATCGGAGGGGTGGGAGGAATGCCGCAGGGAGGGGGAATCATGTAGCGAGTGCTAGGCTAGATACATGATCAAACAAAAAAATATGCACAAAAAAAACGACGCCAGGCAGGTTAAAAGCTGAATGAAGAAGGCGATCGCAGCCTTTGTACAACTGTATCAAATTTGGAGATCCCATATTTCCACAAAAACAAACTGAGAATATTCCAGAGTAACGTGAAGACAGTCCATTATTTAGGCTTTCTTCAGAGGAATAACTTACTGGAAAAGCTTAAATGAGACAGATACGTTCTCACAGCTGAAAACCATGTACTTCGTATCCCAAGTTTAGATGAAAAAACGTATCTGACTTATTAGAAGTCATTATCATTATGCATTTCAGGTGTATAGAAAACATATAGATACTGTGACTGAGTTTCAGTATCTGGGCAGCCTGATGACAAAGGATGGTGGTGCAGGTGCTGATGTTAAAAGCTGAATGAAGAAGGCGAACGCAGCCTTTGGACAACTGTATTAAATTTGGAGATCCCATGATATTTCCACAAAAACAAACTGAGAATATTCCAGAGTAACGTGAAGACAGTCCTTCTGTATGGACGTGAGACATGGAAAGTGACAGCAGTGGTAACAAAAAGCCACCAAACCTTTGTAAAGCACTGCCTTCGAAGAATACTAAACATCTGGTGGCCAAATGTAATTTCAAATAAAGAGTTGTGGGAAAGAACCCAAGCACAAGTGGACTTTCAGATCAACCACAGAAAGTGGAGTTGGCCATACTCTTCACAAGGACAAATCAATTGAGAAAGAAGCCTTAAAATGGAATCTTCAAGGCAGCAGAAAAAGAGGAAGACCAAAGACAACTTGGAGAAGAAGTGTGGAGGAAGAAATAAATAAGGCAGAGACATCATGGACTGAGATAGAAAAAAAAAAATCACCCAGGACAGAAATCGGTGGTATACATTTGTTGAGGAACTTTGTTCCAGTGGGAGACACAGGACTAATGAATGAGTAAACCTAACACTGTTCCCTCTACCGATGCCAAACTAAAATGGAAGACCCTCTGAATTCAATCCCTAACGAAACTCCCCCACTGATGCCTAACCCGAATTTAAAACACGTTATCTGTAAAAACACTCCCACTAAGAAACTGGTTAACTACAATAGAAATCAGGTAGGCTTGCTGCACTTACAGGTGTCACATATGAACACTACAAACGTAAAAAAGTAAATCAAAAGTGCATTTCCTAAATATCAACAACTAAATGTTCGCACTTAGCAGGCCCTGATGGGCATCTGCTATTTTGATCCCAGTGTCATCCTGCTGGAAACGTTAGCTGCTCGTTCACTGTATCTAAATGCTCTTAAAGGGAACCAGAGATGTTGGGGGGAAGTTTTTATACATACCTGGGGCTTCCTCCAGCCCCATACGCACTGATCACTCCCACGCCGCCGTCCTCTGCTGCCTGGATCCGCCGGTACCGGGTCCCGTCATTGCCGCGAGTCGGCCACTCGGCCGGCAGACGCAGCCAATTGTCCGCATCACACGGGGCTCCCTCCGTATACGTACGCATGAGGCTGCCTACTGCGCAGCCTCATGCGTACGGTTATGGAGGGAGCCCCTGTGATGCGGACAATTGGCCGCGTTCGCCGGAAGTGACGGGACCCGGTACCGCCGATACAGGAAGCGGAGGATGGCGGCGTGGGAGCGATCCAGGCTTATGGGGCTGGAAGAAGCCCCAGGTATGTATAAAAGCTTGTTCTATTTTTTATTACCGTTTCTCTCTGGTTCCCTTTAATTCAGCTGTATCCTCACGATAAAAGAAAAAGGCAAATGATAGTGCAGGCTGTTAGCGACTTGACAATACCACCACCAGGGCCCGGGGTCTAAACACCATGCTTGTTAGGGATAGCACCCCAGTACAAGTGCATCCACCACCTGCAGGAATTGCACTCAACTGGCAGACTGGCTGCCTTGCAGTCAACAGACAGCTAACACAGCACTGACAGAGCGCACCCCACTGTCCAGACACCTGTCCGGCTACGGTCATACGGCTTAACAACAATATAAAAACACCTACAGACTAAAAGACTCAATAAGAGGACGTCTCCTCCTTCACGTTCAGCTGTTCACTTCCTGCCCTTAAGCCACGTCTAACCCTTATTGGACCCCCCACTGAAACCTAACCCTGACTGCCATCGACGTCTAACCCTAACTGTCCCTCCACTTCATCGTAAACCCACTGATATCCACGCCGTGACGCCGCCTTTGCCAGTATATACATAAAATATTGGCTGCCGCAAGTTTGGGCGCCTCGAAGGTGGCCATGATAATTGCAGTTGTAATTTCCTACCTACTATTTGTTAGCCGCAGTTTGTATAGAGGGAGGCCCTGTCGCCTGCCGTTTCCCCTTATAGCCCAATTTTCCCCAACATAATAATCACCTAGCAATTATTTATCACTTGTAGGACAGTAGATCAGACTATCGTGATTAAAATGAGCAAAAATGTGCACTAGGACCTTAGTCAATTCACTTCATTGAAAATACTAACCAAAGCTCAACGATTCTTAATTATTGTTCAATACAAAGATAGCAATGGCAGACGTATAACCAACATTTGTGCTGACATTTGATAGGCTTTGAACGTTTCTAGGCAGTAAAAAATTCAATACTGTCCAATCGATTTATGATCCAAATCAGTAAGGGGTTGATTGCTTGCAAGATCAGAAGTCTGCTAAATAGTGTACAGATAGCTTTAGGGACAATATCTAAAAAAAATTTACCAATTTAACCCATAAGCAACTTCAATAGAGTTATCTTGTTTGAGATAAGTGCTCTGCTTTTGACCTCAGTGAGCCGAACTCGCCGTGCTGTAAATTCTTGGGATGCTTTGATCTCTCTCTCTACTAGCAGACAATATAGAAACTGAAAGCAGAAGTCCTCTTATTGTCTCACACTGCCCCCTAGTGACAAGAGGCCATAAATACACATTACAGTAGTACTAATTAGAAGCAGGGAAATGTAACAAGAAATAAAAAATGTGCTAAAATAAATTGGCCTGGAGCACTTGCTAGCCTTTAAATAAAATTGGCTGCAAAAGGGTTAAAAATGAGCTTAAAAGGTATTCTGTACGATGTCAAATGTAACGTACACCTGAAATGATAGGACGTGTGATATGGACTTGGGCCCTCATTCACCAGCCTGTGATATGATTGCCATGTGTAGGCATTCCACGGCACTTTTACGTTGATAGCATAGCATGCTTTGCGTAATTAGTGTGACCCACATTACCTAACAGTGTTCTCCACAGAAACCTTTTCCAGCCAGGTGCCATGAAAAGGTATCCGGATAGGGAGCTATGGAGGAATGCAGGGCTGGCACAACTCTGCTTACAGTATAGGAGGAGGATGAGGAGGTGAGCTGATGACAGCCAAGTGCTCAGCAAAATTAGCCAGTTGAGGCGCCCAGCTAAAAGAGCCCGGGGAGAACACTGCCTAAGTAATGTAAGCTTTGCTAGGGTAACACGTTACACTAGTTGCATAGCACTTGTTACCCTCGCATCAAAAGGGACAATGGACGGGGCCATGTACCGGCAAGTCTTCGGTGAGCACCTCCTTCCCTCAGCCAGCGCATTGAAAATAGGTCATGGATAAGTATACTATCATGACAGTGATTCAAAACATACGGCCAAGGCAACAAAGGAGTGGCCTTCATCAAAGACCGGAGTGGCCTAGCCAGTCTCCAGACATTGATCCAACAGAAAATCTGTGGAGGAAGCTGAAGGTTCAAGTTTGTCAAACATCAGCCTTGAAACTTTACTGACGTGGAGAGGATTTGCAAAGAGAAGTGGGCCAAAATCCCTCCTGAGATGTGAGCAAACCTGGTGGCCAACAACAAGAAACAAGTACTAAGACATCTTTTGATAGGGCATCAAACACGTATTTCACTCATTACAATGAACATCAAGCTACGGCTTGGGCACGCCGGGTTTTTGACGGTCTCTTTGTTGTTATTCTTCCAAAGCTACCATAAATGGTCATTTCTTTGTCAGAAGGCAAACAAACAAAATACCCAGGGATCAAATACTTCTTTCCCCTCGCTTTATAAACAAAACGCTCTCTGTCTGTAGTTTTAGTAGAGTGAATTATAACATTCTCCAAAAGATATTTGTAACCAGTCCATCAAATTCCTTGCAGAGTTCCACAGACTGACTCACACAGGTATGTATCCTTGGGGAAGTAAGCTACAAGTTTTCTAGGTGAACCATGGCACATTAGACAAAGGATTAGAATAATGCTATGAACATTGACTCGACTTGCAAACTTTCCCATCAGTCAATCACTTCCATGTTATAAACAATATCCCCTCTCTGTGAGGCCCATGCTTTATCTACAGTGTAGATCTCCTCATTTGGCTTGTATCCACCACCACTGTGAGATATGCAATCTATACATATCGACTACAATGTGATGATGACAGACAGCAAAAAGTATGAGATCTGCAGAAAGCCTTGCTAATCTGTGCATAATGTATTCCGACATGACACAGCGAGAACACCGCAAACAGCGCACACAGGCTGGATGTAAGTGTGGGAATGCTATTGAAGAAAGTTTTACAGAAACAGGTGGAAAGTGAGATAAAGCAGAGCAATTATTCAGATATCCATATTAAGGGTGAAGGGACCCAAACCAAACATTTTTTTAATTCAAAATATTTAGTTGCACCACTCTGACACATACAAAGATAAATAAACACTCCTTCATGAGCATTTCAGTGCATGCTATTCACCCTTCTCTTTTCATAACTAGGGTTATACAGGTGGCAGCCATTACTTCTGAGCTTAGTAGGTTTTAGATCATGGGTGTGTTTGTCATCAGCTACCCTCCCTCACAGGGGTGTCCTCTATGTGAAATCTCACACAAGCTGAGATCACCTCCACTGTGACATCAGCAGTAGCAGCCTGTGTTGTGTTTTTGTTTCTTTATCTCCTCCACCATTCTGACGGATTCTGTCCCGGCAATATGGAAGGGAGGGGTTCCTCCAATCAATGTAAAATATTTTATATTTTTGTCATCATGCAGCTGAAAAAGGCTGCTATTTATTATTATACGTTAGAGAATAGATTTTATTTCTGAAATGTATTTTTCATTTAAATCCACTTTAACCCAAACTTTAATTTCTCCAGCCTAGCCCTAACCTTAAAGGACACCTGAACTGAGAGAGGTATGAGGCTGCCATATTTATTATCTTTTAAATCAGTGCTGTCCAACTTCATGGGCAGGGTGTGTGGCTAGCACCGGGGACAGACCATCATTATCCTGGCTTCAAGGGGTGGTGCCAAGCGCAAATAAAAGGTGGGCCTGCCATAGCAGGGGGCCTGACACCAAAAATAATCCAGGCAAGTGAGTGCAGCCCGGGAACAACATCCAGCCCCTGGGTCACAGTTGGACAGCCCTGTTTTGAACAATACCATTTGCATGGCTGTCCTGCTGATCTTTAGCCTCTAATACTTGTAGCCATAGACCTTGAACAAGCATGCAGATCAGGTATTTATGACTAAAGTCTGATTTAAAGTGAGTCTGAAGCAAAAAAAAAAACAAAACAAAAAAACAGATACTCGCCTAAGGACAGGGAAGGGTGTATAGAGCCTTCCCGTTCCCTATCCTAGACCCCGCATTCCAGCGCAATGCAGAAAGCTTAGGAAGCCGGTTTCTCCCGAAGACGGGCTGCTCCGTATGCACACATTTTGATAGGTTCGCAGTACGGAGCTGTCCCTATCTTTGGGAGCCCTCGGGCTCCCGAAAACTTCCGAAGCCTCCTGTGGCGGGGGATTTGAAAATTTCCAGCTCTGGAACAGGCAGACCGTAAGAGGAATGGAAATGCTCTATAGGACCCAGAGCCTTCCCTCTCCTAATCTGTTTTTATTTTTTAATTAGGCTTCAGACTCCCTTTAATCTAGTCGCACTTCAGTTGAGCGCTGCATGCTTGTGTCCAAAGCCATGCATGTTGTGTTGTCCAAAGCCAGCGCTCGCCATCAAAACAGCTCTATCCTAAATCAACGCCAATCAGGATTGGGAATTCAGACAAACTGCTCCGACCTTGTGTGCAGCCTTGGTGTGCTAATCGATGGCGAATTGAGTTTCAGAAACCACATTTCGGGCGTAGTCAAATCTTCCTACTTTAATCTAAAGAACATCGCAAAAATTAATTAATCTGATCTTCCAACGCTAGTTCACGCCTTCCTCACATCACGGCTGGACTACTGCAATGGCCTTTATGCAGGCCTCCCAAACAAGGACCTGCACTGCCTGCAATTAGTGCAGAATGCTGCTGCCAGATTGCTAACAAACCAGCCTTGCCACTGTCCTATTACACCAATCCTTCGCTCACTGCACTTACTTCCAGTAAAATGGAGAATACTCTTCAAGATTGGACTGCTGACATTCAAGTCACTGCACAATTTGGGCCCTGGATACATGAAGGACTTACTGAAGCTGCACCACACCTCTCACAACCTCAGATCAGCAGGTTCCATAAACTCGGTCACTCCCAGAGTGCACCTCAAATCCCTTGAAGACAGAGCTTTCTGTCATGCTGCCCCTAACCTTTGGAACTCCCTACCATACCCAGTAAAGACAGCGCCTTCCCTGGAGTTATTCAAATCCAGACTGAAAAGCCACCTGTTTAGCCTGGTATTTCCGGACTTATAGAATTTTTCCTCTGTACCACCATTTACCAATCAACTAATTATTGGTCTGAGCCATGCTTATGCGCTTTGAGTCCAACGGGAGAAAAGCGCTTTACAAATGTTGTTTGTTGTGTCAGGTGTGTGATCCAGATTCTACTGCAGCCAAAGAGGCCAGGCAACTGGAATGGTTTTTAAGGAAAAAAGAAATAAATATTGCAGCCTCCATATCCCTCCCTTCAGGTGTCCTTTAAGGAGAAACATTTGGGAATGGGGGGATAAATACAAGGCTTGATGCACCCACATATATGTATACAGTAAAATAACAATAAATCCAGTGTAATCCAGCACAGCTCTTTTACACATCCACTTTACTGATCAAAGTTCATCAGCAATCATGTAACATTAAAATTGCTGCAGAGTGTTAATTGCCCGCCGTTTCGAGCCTCTTTGGCTCTTGTTCACACCATGCAGTACAATGTTAAATGTAGCAAACAGCCTTTAGGAAGCGCACACAAAAGCTTTACCACCAATCACCACGCAGTATGCAAAGCAGAGGACCTGATAGGGAACTGACAGGAAAAGGCCGTTACTGGCCACACCCTCATCTATTAGTGGCTTGTATTTAAAAGAAAAAAAAAAAAAAAACATCCTCCACCTATCAGGCTCTAACCCATGTGAGCAACAAGAGACCTCCCGTTCTGCATGGCCCATGGCTTACTGCAGACTGCAATATTCCTATATCTGACTTCAAACATTTGGAATTCAACAATAACAGTAACCAAGGAAACGTACCAAAGTGTCGAAAACCGGAAGCGGAAATCTATCACGAAAACAATGCTGAACTCGGAAGTGACCATGACCAAGGGCAACTGGAACACAAACAGAAAGTGTGCATGCTGCTGTGCGCACATAAGGCCAAGCAGAACCAGGTTAAAGTGGACCGCCCCATAAACTATCAAACATTAACATTGCTTGACTGTGTATTACCTGTCCAAACTCCATTTTCCTAAATCTCCAATCTCAGATATGCAACAAATGGATTTGGGCCAGCACCATGTCATACATATGTAAATGAATTAGTAAATATCCTACCTAATAAAACCCGTGTCCATGCTTTTTCATACTGCGCATGCGTGGCACATGGGCGGCCGTTAGAGCAGGAGGGGGACGAGGGCGTGTGTGGGCGCATGCATGCGCACTGAAATGCAGCGGCGGTCACATCGGCGGGAGGGGGGGTTGTGAGGGAGGCCTAGAGCTAATGTTAACGGGCTTAGGTCTACTAGTCTATTATAATACCCGGCACAGAATGTGCTAAGGGTAATAGATTACCACCAGAGCATGAACAAAAAACAAAAGAAAACCCTATAGGCAGCAACAGACTGGTAAAAAAAATAATCAGTATAAATAGTTCAATCTTTACTGGACAATAATTTAAAATAAAGATTAAAAACAGTTAAAAAGTCACCAAGAGATGACAGGCAGAATCCATGTATATAATCAGTAAAATTATACATGATAGTGATTTGGATAAGGTGAAATGCACTAGGTCAAAAAATCCAAGGCACCTCCAAAAACTATTTTGTACATATATTAAAAAAATGTAAGCACAACAGTGAAAACATTGAAACAATAAACGATAATCACATATAAAAACACTAATTGCAGTTGAAAATGTAAAAATAAAAGTGCAGCATGGTGTGAACCAAGTCAAAAAAGCACAAGGAAAGTGTATTGGTGCTAGCAGCAGAAACGCAGATGAAAAACATGTGTATAAAGTTAGAATAAATAGGAACTGGTGGTCGCATTAGTGAAATAATATATATATATATATATATATATATATATATATATACATACACATATATATATATATATATATATATATACACACTGTACAGTATATACGTAGTAAAGTGCAATATTGCAAGAAAGAAGGCCACCAGAGTATACAAATCCTGCCATGTATAGAAAAAAGGTGCAAAGTGCTAGCAGCAATGAAGAAGCAAGATATGTGGCAGACAGTAGCAAGGGCTCATGGGAGCTCAGTCTGGGCAGGAGGAGGGGGAGGTATTACTAGCCAGAGATTTCAGAGGCAGAGGGGAGGAGGGAGGAGATTAGGTTTTTTCCACAGGCTGAGTGCTGAAGATGCAGATAAGCTTGCCTCTGTGTAATGTTTACAAACAACATGGCTGTTGTCACTGTATCACAGGAAGAAATAATCATATTCTATTGAAGCTGTTTGCAGCTAGATTTGCTGTGTAAACTATCTAAACTTTAGGTAAGATATATAGACAAGTTACTTGTTATAGCTAGTTTTTCATCTCGGATATGCTTTAAACACCAACTCCCTGTGTACCACAGGAGGCTGCAGAGGGATGAGGTGGGTGTGGTCAGTTAATAGCTCTATGCAAAGGAAGAAACGCCCACTCTGCTAGCTGCTCTATACTCTATGCACAGATCTCTGGGTCATCAAATATATTAAGGTCATCAAATATAAAAATTGTGTGAGTAAGTAATGGCCTCTAGTCCTTTATTCATTTTTACTGACCGTGCATAAAATCCAGGGTGGTGAAATTGGGCTTGGGCTAAATTGAATCTAGCAAAAATCTATTAAGAAACAAAATCTAGCTACTTAAATCATACAATTTTGATTTTGTAATCCCACCACATCCATGTAGAATAAGGACAAACATATTGTGAACACTCTGAACAGGTTGTTAAATTGCACCTGTTGCCTAGCAGTGGTGTTGATCTTCTGGTATCAGTAGTGTATGAATCCCACACATACAAACATGTAGCTAATCCAGTCAGACTTTAGGGCCCGTTCACACTGCACGCGTTTCCAGCCGCGTTTTGGAAACGCGTGCAGGTGGCCAAAACGCACGACATCAGACATTGCATAGAGTGCAATGTCTGATGTTCACACAGCATGCGTTCCGGACCTATGCGGTCCGGGAACGCATGCTGCACGCAGATTTTACAAAAACGCGCGGCTGTCCCATTCACTTTTCAGTGATGGGATCAGCCACGCAACGCATACGAACGCGGACATGCGTGCGTTCGTACGCGTTGTGGTCCGCATGCGTTGCGGTCCGCATTTTGTAGTCTGAACGGGCCCTCAGTCAGAGTACCTGATCTGCTGCATGCTTGTTCATGGTCTATGGCTAAAGTAATAGAGACACAGGATCAGGGGGACAGCCAGGCAACTTACATTGTTTAAAAGGAAATAAATATGCCAGCCTCTGTATAACTCTCGACTTGGGTTCCCTTTAAGGATGCTCTCATACTACATGAAAGACTGTAAAATTAGGATTGTAAGGTTACTGGCCATTTTAAGGCCCTATCAATCAATTTTCCATTGTTTTATCAATGCTGTAAAACATTGAGTAGGAAATTCACTGCCTTGAGCCTCATTTTGTGCATCTTATTGTGCGACAAAAGAGCATAAGACAAAAACAAAAAGTTACAGCAGCAGCACATTTGAGGACAGACAGGTAACAATAGGGTTTAATCGATGACAGTGTTATAGTGCGAAAACAAAAATTCATAAAGGCAGCATAAGGTGCAACAGCAGTAGCTGTGCCCTAAGGGGGGTAAGGAGAATATGGATTCCTGGGGCAAGAGGGACACATGGAGCAGGTTCAAGAGTTTTACTGCAAAGAGGGGAAAAAAGTGTTCCTGTGCCTTGAAGTCCTGGTAGGGATGGCCTGGAACCTCTAGTCTGATAGGAGCTGCCTAAAGAAACAATGTCCTCGATCCGAGGGGTCGTTGGCTCTGGCCCGCTGTCTGGTATCATAAATAAGGTCTAGTGGGGAAGGGGTTTCCCGATTATTCTTTCCACTGATCTGATGACCCTTTTGAGTCATTTGGCCCCATTACTATGATTCAATCTGGTATCATAAATAAGGTCAAATGGGGGAAGGGGTTTCCTAATTATCCTTTCCGCTGATCTGATGACCCTTTGGATTTTGTATTCATCGCTAGCGGAGGAGCCAGCATAACAGACCAGGATGGATGAACAGGGACGGATTCAATGGTTGTGGAGTAGAAGGATTTTAAAAGTTCCTGTGCCATGCCAAATTTCTTGAGTTGGTGGAGGAAGAAAAGCCTTTGCTGGGCCTTCTTTTGGGTTGAGATGGTATTGGCCCTCCAGCTCAGGTCATCCGAGATGGCCTTACCCTGAAGACAGACGCGGAAAATTCTTTGACTTCAGTGCATTTGATATGGCGTGGGTTAGCGACATGCTTCTTGAAGTCAATAACCATCTCAACAGTTTCGGTTGTGTTCAGGACCAGCTTGTTCTCTCTACACCAGTGGCAGGTTCTGTCTAACTCCTGACGGTAGGCCTGCTCATCGTTCTTACTTACAAGGTCCACAATGGTGGTGTCATCTGCAAATTTGATGATTTTGACAAAGCCCTCTGTGGATGTGCAATTATCTATGTAGAGAGAGAACAGGATCGATGACAAGATGCAGCCTTGTGAGGCTCTAGTGTTGGTAACTCTTGGTCTGGAGGAGAGGACGCCCAGCTTAACAACTTGTGACCTGTTTGTGATAAGGTCCGTGATCCATGTGCGGAGGGTGGCATGAACGTCTAGTACCGCTAGTTGGTCATTTAGTAACTGTCATTTCGTTTTCTTTAAAGTGCCAAAAAGATTATGAATACGTAATGGTTATGGACGGTAGCAGGTTATAATGACATTATTGACCACAGGGCATCTTGGGGCTTATTTGGCATATGTATGTTTTACATTCATCTTCTCCTCTCAGGCGGCCTGTTTGTAGAGCTCGTTGTGGAGCCTTTTAGGAATGTTGCATTGAAGCAGTCAGTGAAAGGTAACCTTTTGCTCTGCATTCAGGAAACCCATTAGCTTTTCATCTCTGTATCTTTAAGATCAGCCTGTAGTGTTCCACGCTGTCAGGCTCTTTATTCTCCAGCTAGTTCAGAGTTATCAGTTGACATATGTGCTAATGGGCACTGTATCTGAGATCACGGCCAAGTATTAGCTGCACTACTTATATAATGTGGGAGTTCTGGAAACGACACCATCTCACAAGGATCAAATGAGAATATTTCAGCTTATTAAAGTAGCGCTCCAGCCAAAACGATTTTTATTTTACCATTCTGGATAGTATTTATATAATGCCGACATCTTCCACAGCGCTGTACAGAGTATATAGTCTTGTCACTTAACTGTCCCTCAGAGGGGCTAACAATCTAATCTCTACCATAGTCATATGTCTATGCATGTATTGTGTATGTATGGTGGCCACGAGCCATACAATAAAATGATCACATTTTACGGCAATTCGATAAAAACAATCGGTTGTACAGAAAAATGCTTTTATTTCATTCGTTTGAGAAATCTGATCAAATTTTCAGTTTTTATGCAATAAAAGAAGATCGGGAGTGTTGGATTTCTCTGATCAATTTATATGAAAATAGAATGGAGTAGGGAAGACTGACAATTTTTAATGCACAGACTCAAGCTATTTTTTTCTGAGTTTTCAGTCATTTTTTTTTCATAATTGGAGGAAATAATAAACGTGTGTGTGTGCAGAGCCGGGACAAGGTCCTCCAGCACCCGAGGCTGAGACACCAATGTGCGCCCTCCCATCCCTCCCACCCCAGCCGTCACACACTGATTGCTATTAGTCTAAGAAGCACCACAGGGCCCACAACCTCCCCAACACCTTAATATCTAGTTATCTGGCCTGCAGTCACTGCCATGTATCCCCTTTTCTTATTTCTTTCTGCTTCAAACACAATTAGGAATGACAGCTGAATGAATTGTGCGCCCCCTCCTACACTGCGCCCTGAGGCTGGAGCCCCTCCAGCCTATGCCTCGGCCCGGCCCTGTGTGTGTGTGTGGTACATTGGTCAAATTTTTGAAATGGCAAAACAATCCTTCAGAAAAATTGATTGCAATTCTTGAATTGAAAAGATATTTAAAAAAAAACAAAAAAAAACATATGGTGTGTGGCCAACTTAAAGAGGAACTCCAGTGAACATAATGTAATAAAAAAGTGCGTAATTTTTACAATAATTATGTATAAATTAGTCAGTGTTTGCCCATTGTAAGTTCGCTCCTCTCCCTGATTTACATTCTGACATTTATCACATGGTGACATTTTTACTGCTGGCAGGTGATGTCAGTGACAGGAGATGCTGCATGCTTTTTTGGCAGTTGGAAAAAGCTGTAAACAGTAAAACAGCTGTTCTTTCGCACAATGCAACGAGGTTCACAGGCAGGAAACTGGTCCATGGTCCTCACATTTTTTTGTGGGATGGTTTTTACCACAATATCAGCCATACAGAGCCCCCTGATGATCGGTTTGTGAAAAGGAAAACATTGCTCATGTAAAAGGGGATATCAGCTACCGATTGGAATGAAGTTCAATTCTTGGTCATGGTTTCTCTTTAAGGCCAATTTAGAGAGAATCCATTATCTGCAAAAGTGACAGGACAGGACTGGACCGGAAATATACAGATTTATGTGTGCACCAAGGGTAAAAGCTGTCTGTAAGAAACATGGAGAAAGCAGCTGCGGGCAGTCTGGCGTCCTCCGCAGCTGCCTCCATTCCTCTGCCTAGCATGTCACCCGTGCCTCCGGCGTCTAGCACGCCGAGGACGGGTTTGTCAGCCGCACATAGGGTTGCATTGTCACGTGCGCGCGCGCACAGATAGAACCTTTATGCGGGGAGGAGGCGCGTCAGCTGACCAGATGGTCGGCTGACGTCAGAGGAGACGTTCGCCGCTCCTCATTGGCTCAAAGGAGTGGGCGTGCCAATTGGGTCTCCTCTACTTCTTAAGCCTCTCGGATTCACTCACAACCTGTCTGCTGTTGCGAATACTACGTGATAGCGCTCAGACCTTAGATAGATCCGGTGTGCTTTGACCTGGGAGGAAACCGGGGATTTCACACTAGATAGGAATATTACTGTTTGCATTACTCTTTATTGATATCTGTGCATGACTCTGGCTTGCTTCTGACCTCTCTCTCGTTTACTGTCTCTGTACTTCTGCCCATCTGATCCTGTTGCCAACTTAGCCTGTATAACCACCTTCCTATTGCTTTCTGATTCTGTACCGTTACAACCTGTCTGTTGCCAACCTTGCCTGTCTGACCTCGCCTCCCCACCACAGAGCCCTGATCTCTGGTGAGGACCTCTGTACTGATAGTACCCACCAGCTCCTCTGGTGAGGTATAGCTAATCTATCAAGTACTACTGTTGCACCAAGCACTATACATTGTATACCTTCTGTGTGTTGCTATACTTGTATTATTGGTGATTCTGCAGATCACTACATAATCAGGTATAGTGTCTGGATTATTAGTGATACTGCAGATCACCAATAATCAGACATCTGTTTGCTGACACCAATCGTTACACTGTCCCAATCATTGTAATCTTATACTCATTACCATGTCTCTGATGAAATGACATAACGGTTGTGACCTATTAGAAACTGAAAATTGCAATAACAAACATGTTTGATTCTTGCATTTTCCAGAGTGATTTCAGGGAATGCAATCTTTAACCCTGCATTTACTGAACGAAATTGCTCAGAAACTGTTGCAGGCACTGCGATTATGGAAAATCACAATTGCTCCTGTGGAATTACTGCCATAGGCTTACATTGGCAAGGCCAGCGATTCCTTGAAAGCAAAAAAACCTCCAGTAAGTGCTCTAGTGGGCCCGATGCCTAAGCGCAGCCTATTCTGTCTTTACTTTGTATCTTGCATTTGTATTGACCAGACCTGAGCTTGCAGCTTCAGCTTAACCTTTTTGACAAGCCCCTCCTGAGGTAGTAGAATTCTGACAGAACTGTGTAACAAACGCTGGAGAGGCAGCCGCGGTGAACAGCGCTACCACCGCAGCTGCCTCCAGCTCTCTGCCTAGCAATCTATCCGTGCCCCGGGCGTCTAGCACGCCGAGGACGGAACTGTCAGTTGCACATAGGGTTGCCTTGTCGCGTGCGTGCGCGCACAGACAGGACCTTTATGCGGGGAGGAGGCGCGTCAGCTGACCGGCCGGTCGACGTCAGAGGAGACGCTCGCCGCTCCTCATTGGTTGATAGGAGGGGGCGTGCCAGAAGGGTCTCCTCTGCTTCATAAGCCTAGCTGTATCACTCGCAACTTTGCTGTTGCGAATACTTGGTGTTAGCGCTCAGACAGCAGCAGAGTTCCCCAACCCTGTCCTCAAGGCCCACCAACAGTAAGTTTTGCAGGAAACCACAAACATGCACAGGTGAGGTAATTAGTGTCTCAGCAGAGCCAATTACCTACCTCTGTGGATTTCCACAAAACATGCTCTGTTAGTGGGCCTTGAGGACAGGGTTGGGGGAACACTGAATAGGATCCAGAGCCTACCCTGTCCATAGGTAAGTATCTAACTTTTTTTTGGGGGGGGGGGGTTTACACTCACTTTAAACGGATATGTTACACTACAATGTCACACCCTCTCTTAGCACTAGCTGTCAGGTATAGAATTGCGGAGCAGTGTGGGTACTATGGATATTTTGTCTTTGCTATGAAAAGATTGCTGCCGATTACCCATTGCTGCAATGTAAACAATAGGCGTAATATGCAAAGAAAGAAAGCCAGTTATGCATGTGCACCACAGTGCTGAACAGAGCTGTCTTGTGTTATTCTAGTCACACTGAGGTAGAAGTGCGTAAACACTTTATGATCTGCTCCGATCAGCCATGTCATTGTTCAAGCATGAATTAAAATAGAGGAATCAGACACCATGTCAAAAAAAAATATAAGATGACATTCCGACAGGGATTTGAAGGGATGAGATGATGTGTAGTGCAGCCTGCTGTGATTGAAACTTGAGCTGTGCGGAGAGAATGCCAGCAGCCAGGTAGATAGCAGTCACCACAGAACTGTCACATGGGGCCTTCCCCTCTCTTGGCTTCCTTAGGGAAGGATACCTGCAGCAACAAGGAAGTGGGTGGGGTTACAGGGATAGGTGTTTCTACCTGCTTGACTGTCTCATTCCTTACAAGCTCACATTCTGCTCATTGAACCTGACGTAGTGTGAACTATACAACATTCTTCCTTCCTGTTACTGCCAATACGCAAGGAATTCTAGAAATCTATGTGACCAGGTCACACGTCGAGATCCCACCAGATCTATTCAGGGCACGAGATCACTGAACACTTTTTGTTTTGTTTTTTCCATTTTCTTATTTTCCAGCCAGAAGTAGAAACGAATGGGGATTGAATTGATCTGTCTCTTGGCTTTGTTTCTTCATGGGAAAAATCAAGTGCAAGGTAAGGTTAATGATTATGTGGAAGCGTTGTGGTCATTGTCAGAGCATTGTTATACGGGTGATTTGATTCATGTATAAAGCACCACAGTGCCCACTCTAGTAAACAGCATTCCCTGTTTCTTGGATCTGTGCTGTCTGTGCGCTAGGACCCGCTGATTCTAAGATCCATTCAGATTTTGATAGTGTACCGCTAAAGGCCCGTACCCACCACACTATTTTCCCAACGATATTTACGACCACTGTCAATTTTTTGAGAGACAATCGGTCGTTTCCATGATCTCACTACGTGGGTAAAGGCACACAATCATGCAAACGATGTTTAGCTACGCGCCAATGACAACCCTCATGGCAGATCGGATCTTTAAGACCCCAGACAACTCAGCGCAAAGGTCCGCAATCACTTTACTTCCCATTTGCGCCCGTCCTATGCTGTCGTGTAACGTTGTGTGACATTGCGAGCAGGAAAAGGAATCCCTGAACGCTCGTTGTCAAGGGGGCATCATTGGACCCGTTGGGTGTTAAGGATGCAGTTTAAGTTCATATAGGTAGGGTTGGTGCTTCCATAGGAATTTACCGAGCAACTGATAAGAGTTCTGCTTTCATTACACCCCCCTCCACATTTTGAGTATAAAAGGAGCTGTTGAATTTTTCTGATCCCATACGGTCCAACTGTCATTCAGCATTCAGGTGCTGTATATGTAACTGAATGGGGCAGTCCACATGGGTGGTTGGGGCCAGTGGTTGATAGCTAGTGATGTACTGCGCAACTGAAATCCTGTACTGATCAAATTTGGTGGTTGATTGCCATGTGCTCAGATAATGGTGATTTGGGTGCAGCACTGTTCAAGTGTCGTACCCAAGCCCCCTCTCCCCCCCCCCCCCCCCCCCACACACACAATTCTTACAGTTATCTGCAAACGTTTAACCTAAGGGCCTGTTTCCACTATACGCAGAATGGATGCAGAAAAACTGACACCAATGAATGCCTATGGGCCTGTTTCTACTAAACGCAATTTTTCTGATGCAGATTTTCCCATAGGCATTCATTGGAGTCAGTTTTTCTGCATCCAATCTGCGTGTAGTGGAAACAGGCCCTTATCTATAGTAAGGGGGAGGTGGCTGCCATATTTATTTACCAGTTGCCTGGCAGTCCTGCTGATGTATTTGGCTGCAGTAGTGTCTGAATCACAAACCCGAAACAAGCATGCAGCTAATCCAGTCTGACTTCAGTCAGAAACACCTGATCTACATGCTTGTTCAGGGTGTATGGCTAAAAGATTATTGGTAGAGAATCAGTGGACATCCAGGCAATCTGTATTGTTTTTAAAGTGGACCTGAACTCTTACACAGGGCAAAAGGAACACATAGAGAAATTCATCCTGTATCTATTTAGAGAGTTTAGCCTAATTCATCCTCATCTGTGACTAATCACCAGTGTAATTTGATCTATCAGCTTTGTCAGCTTGCTGCCTTGGCAGAGCAGCTAATTTGTAAACACAGGATGTTAACCCTATGTCTGCTTCCATGAAAACAGGAAGTAGTTAGTATGTTTTTGCGTATCTTTTAGAGCAGAGAGGAAGTTTGGAGTTCAGGTCCGCTTTAAAAGAAAATAACTATGGCACCCTCCATGTCCCTCTCACTTCACACACTAGAGGGGATGACAGGAGGTGAGCCCAGTGATGTCAGCCATACATGGGTACATAAGCTAATCTTGATCACATAGCTGCAAAGGTTAAAAAATTAAACGTCCATCGCGTTCATCCTCATTACTCATCTCTATTTATTTAGATGCAGATGCAGCCAAAACAAAACCTTGTGGGATGATGTGGGATGTTGTAGTCAGTTTTACAATTTAGAGGACAAGAGGGAGGAGACGAGGCACCCAAGGGTATAATAACATTTACTTAAAGTGACACTGAAGGGGAAAAAAATGATATAATGATCTGGTTGTGTAGTATGGATAATTACTAGAACATTAGTAGCAAAGAAATTATTCTCATATTTTTATTTTCAGTTATATAGGGTTTTTTTGTTACATTATTTATTTAATAACATTGCATCATTCTCTAATATTTGCAGTTTACACACTACTCAGCATTCTAAATGATTTCACAGAGCAGGCTAGTGAACTTTTGAACTGTCCTCTGCAGAAAAAAACAAAATACAGTGACAGACACTTGAGATAATAAGCTTCAGAAGACAGAGCTCTCTGTGACTTTGGAAGTCGTGGAGTTCAGTGGCTCTTTTGCATAGAAAACTGGAGTTTCTTAACTCTTTCTTTACTGGAAACAACATCAGACTCGTATCTCTGCTGCTAATATTTTATTTCTTAGATGTAATACACATACAAATCATTATATTATAAGTTTATTTTCACTTCAGATTCCCTTCAAAACCAATTAAATGAGAAAAATATGAGGTGACTTACTTGAAGGAAGACAACATTCATATAATAATGGACTTTATTATGGTGCTCTAGCACCTATTCAGTAGGAGACCTTTGGCAAGTCTCCCTAACACTGCTACTGCCTATAGAGCGCGCCCTAGTGGCTGCTGCTCTGGCGCTTTGAGTCCGCCAGGAGAAAAGCGCAATATAAATGTTATTAGTCTTGTCTTGTCTTATTCTAGGCTACAAGAACCCTTCGGTATGTACTTGGCCTGAGGAAGTGGGCACAGACCCACAAAACGCATTGCCAGTGCATAATAAAGTTTATTTACTATATGAATTTTGTCTGTATTTAGGTAAGCCACCTCATATTCTATCATTTAATTGGCTTTAACCCATGAGCGCCACTTCTCCTCCCTCTTGTGCTTGTTCACCCTCCCTTGGAGGAGTGTTCCCAGGCCCTTTGGGGCTCTGCCACCATCAGGACCTGTGGTAGTTTTTACATGAGGAATGAGGCCTGGTGCACACCAAAAACCGCTAGCAGATCCGCAAAATGCTAGCAGATTTTGAAACACTTTTTCTTATTTTTCTGTAGCGTTTCACCTAGCATTTTGCGGTTCTGTGAAGTGTTTTTGGTGTAGTAGATTTCAGATATTGTTACAGTAAAAGCTGTTACTGAACAGCTTCTGTAACAAAAACGCCTGCAACCCGCTCTGAACTGCCGTTTTTCAGAGCGGTTTGCGTTTTTTCCTATACTTTACATTGGAGGCAGAAACGCCTCCGCAATCCAAAATCTGCAGCAGCCCGGGAGTATGCGTTTCTGCAAAATGCCTCCCGCTCTGGTGTGCACCAGCCCATTGAAATACATTACCCTAGCGGCCGCAAGCGGATCGAAAAACGCTGCCGAACCGCTCTGGTGTGCACTAGGCCTGAGACTGCATCCAGCTTTCCTGGACACTGGAGTGGAGTCGGATTATACATCTCATTCTCCACCTGCTTCTAGTGGCTGGGTGCCCCTCTTGCAACCTCCTTTGTGAGTTTCACCTTTCCTTACACTACTATCTTGACCGATTTTAAATGTTACACTATTGGGGCTCCTGTTGTCTCTGTGTTTTTTCATTTTCAAAATGTCTATTCATCCTCCTTTCCTGCATTTTAGAGAGGAAACATTTCCTGACCCCCATATGGCAGTCTTCAGTAAGGGCTCAGCTACAATACAATCGCTTTTCTGAGCGCTTATGATTAGCGCTTTTTAACAATCGCTCCCATTCACTTTCATTAAAATCTCAGAAAAAAATCGTTGCGATTTTTCGCGTACGCAATCGTGGTGATTTGTACCGCGATTTTAATGAAAGTGAATGGGGGTGATTTTTACCCTCCCTAACAGTATTGACAGATATATCCGTCCATACAAAACATGCTGTGAACAGTATAAACGTGCATACACATCAATACACTCCTGCACTGTATACTAGACTCTTGCTTGAAAAGCGCTCAAAGCGCTGATCAACACAAAGCGCTCAGAAAAGCGCGTATACTGTGGCTGAGCCCAAACTGAAACCGTTATTAGTTGTTAAAAAAAAAAAAAAACTTCCAGCCCCTCCATACATTTTGTTTGTGATTTTACCATGGCTTTAAACCACGTGTATATTTGGCTTAAAGAGAATCTGTATTGTTAAAATCGCACAAAAGTAAACATACCAGTGCGTTAGGGGACATCTCCTATTACCCTCTGACACAATTTCGCCGCTCCTCGCCGCATTCAAATTGGTTAAAAACAGTTTTAAAAAGTTTGTTTATAAACAAACAAAATGGCCACCAAAACAGGAAGTAGGTTGATGTACAGTATGTCCACACATAGAAAATACATTCATACACAAGCAGGCTGTATACACCCTTCCTTTTGTATCTCAAGAGATTATTTGTGTGTTTCTTTCCCCCTGTTCTCATGCACTGAAGTTTCAGGCTGCTTGTTTCTTCCTGCAAACAGCTTTGCCCTTGTCTGTAATTCTTCAGTATGTGAAAGCCCAGCCAGCTCAGAGGACGATTTATCCAGCTTGTAAAAGATAAGAGAGAAGAGAGAAGCTGCTCTAATCCTAAATAACACACATGCAGTGTGCATACAGGGGCCTGGAAGGGGGAGTTCATAGCAGAACCACAACACTGAAGAACTTGGCAGCCTTCCAGACACAGGCTGACAAGTCTGACAAGAGAGAGATAAGTTGATTTATTACAGAGATGGTGATAGTAGAACGTGCTGCAGTAAGCCAGAACACATTAGAATAGCTTTTTGAACTTGTAGGATGATAAAAAACAGGATGCAATTTTTGTTACGGAGTCTCTTTAAAGGTGGCCCACACACCATAAAATGTATGTACACTATCTCACAAAAGGGAGTTCACCTCTTTTCATGGTACAACACTGGCGATATAACACAAGTCAAATAACATTTTTATTGCGCTTTTCTCCTGGCGGACTTCAAAGCGCTTGAGCTGCAGCCACTAAGCACGTTCTATAGGCAGTAGCAGTGTTAGGGTGTCTTGCCCAATGACTCCTTACTGAATAGGAATAGCAGAGACTTAAACCCTGGTCTCCCATGTCGGAGGCAGAGCTCTTAGGCTGGTTTCACACTGTGGATTGTCGATAGCAGTGCGGCCTTGGGGCCACACCGCACCGGCAAAAACAGCCTTCGCGGATTACCACGTTAGTACGTGGTAATTCCCGTCTGGCAGCTGGCCCAGCAGGAAGTGACGCTCACTTCCTGTGGCCGAAGCGATCATGTGCACAGTCTGTGCCCCATAGACATGAACATCCCACCAACATGACATTGTTCTAGTGGTGGGCTGCAGTAAAATGCAGCGCCAGTGTGAAAGGGCCCTCAACCATTAGACTATCCAGCCCCTTAGAGGTGTTTATGTAATAAACTCAGTTAAAGCCAATGTAACCCGTCAGCTAAAAACAGAAACCAGATACTTACCTAAGGAGAGGGAAGGCTCTAGGTCCTGATGAGCCCTCCCTCTCCTCTGCTCGCGGTGCTGCACTGGTTCCCCCGTTCAAATCACCCGCCGCGGGGGGCTTCGGAAGTCTTCGGGAGCCGAATCCTCCCTAAGACAGGCGGCTCCATACTGCGCACACTACTCGCGCGTGCGCAGTGTGGAGCAGCCAGAAAGTCTTCAGGAGCCCGAATACTCCCGAAGACTTTCTGTAGTCACCTTCGCCGGCGGAAGGAGCAGTATTTGACAAAATTTTGTCAAATACTGCTCCCAGGGACAGCGCAGCACCGGAGAGAAGAGGGAGGGTTTATTAGGACCTAGAGCCTTCTGTCTCCTCAGGTAAGTATCTGGTTTCTTTTTTTTAGCTGATGGGTTACATTGGCTTTAAGCAGAATTATGTGTATAAAGTCTTACCACGCGATGAGTACAACAGAGTGCAATACATTTTGCTCTAATCATCATGAAGTCTGGACCCCGGTAATCACACCTACTCCTGCTTAAAGGCACTTTCAGATGAACGACTAAACAGTGTGTTAAAAATGTCATTCCCGGTTGCAAAATAACGCAAACAAATGGGAGCTTTCGTAACGAGAAGGGTGTCACCGGTTCACACGCAGTGTGGTTACTGCCCGGTGAAAAAACACATGTCCAGAGCCGGCTGCTGCTCGCTCAGATGTAGTGATTGTGGTAAGTGCTAGATGCCTACAGCCGGCTGCAAGCTCCCTGCACAGATGCAGGAGCAGCTGACAAGCAGTTAAGCGCGCATCCGTCAGTGCGAAAGAGCCTTAACTCAGTTTATTGCACACACCCCTTTGACACAATGCCAAGTAATCAGCCTACAGCTTGTATAAATTTGCTGTCCCATCAAAATAATAACTCAACTAACAGCCATTAATGTCTAAACCACGGGCAACAAAAGTGAGTACACCCCTAATGAAGAACGTCAAAATTGTGTCCAAAATATTTTGTGTGTCCACCATTATTTTCTAACACTGCCTTAACTCTCTTGGGCATGGAGTTCACTAGAGCTTCACATGTTGCCACCGGAGTCCTCTTCCTCTTCTACATGATGAAGCTGGAGGATCTAAGAAACCTTGCACTCCTCCACCTTTGAGGATGCCCCACAGATCCCCAATAGGGTTTAGGTCTGGAGACATGCTTGGCCAGCACCTTAACCCTCAGTTTCTTTAGCAAGGCAGAGGTCATCTTGGAGGTGTGTTTGGGATTATTATTATGTTGCTATAATATATATATATATATATATATATATATATATATATATATATATATATATATATTGTATTACTGCTCTGTAGGCCAAGGGAAGGGATCATGCTCTGCGTCAGTATGTCACAGTACATGTTGTCATTCATAGTTTCCGCAATGAACTGTACTTTCCCAGTGCTGGCAGCACTTATGCAGCCCCAAACCATGACACTCCCACCACCATGCTTCACTGTAGGCAATACTTTGTACTCCTTACCTGGTTGCCACCACAAACACGTAACACCATCTTAACCAAATAAGTTTATTTGGTTCTCCTCAGATCAAAGCACATGGTTCCAGTTATCCATGTGCTTAGTCTGCTTGTCTTTAGCAAGCCGTTTTTGGACATTCTTTTGCATCATCTTTAGAAGCTTTCTTTTGGAACCACAGCCATGCAGACCAGTTTGATGCCATGTGCAGCGTATTGTCAGAGCACTGACAAGTTGACCCCAAATCAATGCTGCCAGCCATCATACTCATGTTGAAGTTCCAGTGACCAGTATGGAAGAATGTGAGAGTGATAAAACCAAATTTAAGACACCTCCTCTCCATCCACAACCAATACCTTGTAACACTAATGAGTAACATGACCCTCGGGATAATTGAGCAAAATGTTCACATTCTTCACTTAGGGGTGTACTTTTGTTGCCAGTGGTTTAGACATTCATGGCTGTGTGCTGAGTTATTTTGACGGGACAGCAAATGTTCATTGTTATTCAGTGGCGTAGCAATAGGGGATGCAGACAGTGGCGTAACAAAAGGGTGTACACAGAAGGATCCGCAAACCAATACTGGTAGAAAAACGCTGATGTTCTTTATTCATTCAAAACATTTCCACATGGCAATGGTATTAAAATCACAAGGTTCAACTGACGCGTGTCGGGCTTACAATCTGCCCTTAGTCATAGACTATGACTAAGGGCAGATTGTAAGCCCGGCACGCGTCAGTTGAACCTTGTGATTTTATTACCATTGCCATGTGGAAATTTTTTGAATGAATAAAGAACATCAGCGTTTTTCTACCAGTATTGGTTTGCGGATCCTTCTGTGTACACCTGTGGACATTTTGGCTTTCCTGATCCTGCACCTACAGGTTTGAATTGTGGGGGTTGAGCGTTGTGAACTTTTCTATTTGCGTAACAAAAGGGGCTGCAGCCCCTGCACTCGTGGGGGGGGCCCTCTAGGGCCTCCTCAGGGCCGTTTTGGGGGGCGGAGAGGTCGCAGCATGAGGAGAGAGCATGGGCACACATATCGGCAACAGCAGGCAGCGGGCAGGAACACATACCTTCATGCGTTCCACCACCGAAGGTTCCTCTCTCTAAGTGTCTGACGCTACTTCCTGTTTACACAGGAAGTAGCATAAGGCACTTAGAGATCGGACCTCCGCGGTGGATGGAGGCATGTGTTCCTGCCCACTCTGCTGCCACTGATAGATGCTGGAGGAGAGTGCTGAGGGGAGAGCCCAAGGTGAGGGGGGGGGGGAAGACTGTCCCCCCTCCCCGCTGATGTGTGGCCAAGCTCTCTTCTCAAGCTGTGACCCTTCCAGGCCCCCAAAACAGCCCTGAGTGGGTCCGGGGAGGGGGGGTTGCATCCAAATTTTTGCAAGGGGGTGCGGTGGTTTCTAGTTATGCCCCCAGGATGCAGAGGTTGCAACCGCACCGGTGCCCCTGGACCAGAGGTCCTACTAGGGGCCCTTCTTCATCCAGCTTTCCATGGGTGCTTTGCTGGTAATGAGCGCCACTGTATGTGTACTGAATAGTAGTAATCCTTAACAAACAGTCTGATTACACCTCTCGGGCACTGCAGCTGTGCTTAGTAGGTTTTGGGGCTCCATAGCAATACAATGGTGGGGCCCCATGTGAAACTCGCACTGGAGCCCCAAACTCCTTTGTTACGCCAATGCTGTTATACAAGCTGTACACCGACTACTTTACATTGTATCAAAGAGTCATCTTTTCAGTGTTGTCCCATGAAAAGATAGAATGCAAAACTGACAGAAATGTGAGAGATGTACTCACTATTATGGGATACTGGCCCTTATTCAATTCACTTTTTCTTCTAAGTTTTCTCCTAGGAGACAATTTTTCATCCTATGTTTAAAATAACTGTTTAGCACTCTACAATTGATAAAGTATTAAAAAGTAGGTTATAAAGTACTGTCAAAATAATTCTCAGTATTTTCTTGCTTGCTGGCGGCTTAAAGGGCATTTTTTTGATAAGGTGTGAAAATATCACTTAGGAGAAAACTTATGAGAAAAGGTGAATTGCATATGGGCCTCTGTATGTAGGAATTTCCGTTCTTGTGCAAAGCCTGAACTATCTCTGTGTTATGCTTTCTGCGGGTATGTAGGCAATCAGTCATTTCATGCAGAGGAGTGGCTCTTTACAATGGATTTCAATAAAGAGGAAGTCAGTTGTGTGCTTTTCATACCTCTCCCTGGAGTATTATCTTAAATATCTACAGTTGCGATAAGCACCTGAACCATTTTTCAAATACATATCCAAACACAATATTGTTCCGAGTACTGCTAAATTGTATTTTAAACTTTTTTTGTTCCTTAAAGCAAACCTGTAACTGTAACGATCGGTGTAACACAGAGAGGATCTGATTATCGATGATCTGCAGTATCACCGAGAATACAGATATATACCTGATTATTGATGATCTGCAGTATCACCGATAATCAGATATATCTCTAACCTCTGGACACCTGAGTAATATGAGTGTTTGGTGCAACAGTAATACTTTGAGGAGAGCACCCGTATAGAGGGTGCTAGGCAGTAGAGATACTGCCCAAAGAACAGGCTCCTTCCAAAAGCCTGAGGCTCCCCAAGGGGAGGAGTCAGGCTGAGAGTGGGAAGGACCAGAGTGTGAGTGACACCAATGGTGGAGTGTCACTGACAGATCTGTGAACTATCTCTAAACAGGGGAGATAGTTCTCGAGGTCGGACAAGTCAGGTCGGCGACAGACAGATTAGGTACAGAGGAAGGAGACAGACTCGGAATCCTAAGGCAAGCAAGGTTTGGCAACGGAGTAACAGATATAGCGAAGTACCAAATCAGAAATCAGAGGAGAGGTCAGGAAAGCAGAAGGTCATAACAAATAATCAACAATGTCTAGTCTATAGGTGTGAGCTCCTTGATCATCAACACCCTGGAACTAGTCTGAATGATAACACAGATAATACACAGTATTCCTAGTCTTGGGTGTGAGCTCCGTAATCATCAACACCCTGGAACTAGTCTAGAGAATAACACAGATTCTGACAAACGGGTCTGAGTGCTACCACGTAGTGATCGCAACGGCAGACAACCAGAGAATGACCAGCACCCAGTATATATAGCAAGGCGCTCTCCAGCGCCTCCCCTAAGTGCTGGACCAATGGGAAGTGGTGGAATTGTCAGCTGACCGGCTTGGTCAGCTGACTCCCTTCTGGCTGTCATAAAAGCTCTGCCTCTCAGCGCGCGTCCTTTTGAACCTGTGTGGACTATCAGTCCCAGCCACACCAGACATGTGTTGCAAAGCACCCGCCGCGCTGGACGCGGAATCCGCCGCACCGCTATCAAGGCATGCGGCGGTTTCTCCGCGTTCGGCCATACTACTGGATGTAGGCCTACGCGTGCAGACCGCCACGTAGGACGCGGAATCAGCCGCCTTGTTCTGAGTACACGCGGCGGCTTTTCCGCGTTTTCTCACAGTAACGATCAGATACTTACCTAAGTAAACCCAAATCCTTCTTAAAGAGACAATGAAGCAAAAAAAAAAAAATAATGATGATATAATGATTTATATGTGTAGTATAGCTAAGAAATAAAACATTAGGAGCAGAGACATCAGTTTAATATTGTTTCCAGTACAGGAAGCGTTAAGAAACTCCAGTTGTTATCTATGCAAAAAAGCCAATGAGCTCCACGACTTTCAAAGTCACAGAGAGTTCTGTCTTCTGAAGCTTGTTATCTCGACTGTCAGGCAATGCATTGTTTTTTCTTCTGCACAGGACAGGTCAATAGTTCACTGGGCTGCTCTGTGAAATCATTTAGAATGCTGAATAGTGTGTAAACTGCAAGTATTCGAGAATGATGCAATGCTATAAAAAACATCATATAACTAAAAATAAAAATATAAGAATATTTTCTTTACTTCTAATATTCTAGTAATTATCCATACTACACAACCAACTAATTTTTTTCCGCTTCAGTGTCTTTTTGTTCTCCACCGCTGCTGCCGGGGCCGACGCCACCAAAAAGGCAAAGAGGGCAATTACCTTAGGGTCCCCCTCCCCCCCAAGTGCTGCTGCCCTCCCCCCTCCAGGTCTCCCCCTGACTTGTGCTTCCTGGGGCTCCTGCAAAGTTTTGTCAGCATAGCAGTTTACCTGTCCCGGCATGCTGCTCCGTCCGCGCTCATAGTATTCATCAGTGCTGCTTGCCTCTTCTTCATGACCTGCCGCATGTCATTATGTAATAACATGCACTGGGTCACAGAGAAAAGGCTCTCCTGTGAGGATGAAGACGAGAGCGCACGGACTGGAGCAGCGCACTGAGACATGTGAGTTGCTCTACTGACAAAAGTGGTGCAGGGACCTTGAGCACGACAGTAAAGGGGGGAGATTTAAGGGTGGGGGGATGCAAGCTAGCTCAGGGGCCCTGAGGAGTAAATAGGCTAGGGGGTCCAGGTTAATTTTGCCTTGCGGCTAGTGCATGTGTAAGTACAGGGTGCCCCTGTAAAAGCTTGTGCCTATGTAAGTACAGTCTATGCAGGCCCAGTAGAAAAAAAAAAAAAAGACGCTTGTGAAAGCTATATGCAACTGGCCTCATTTTACGGGACGCACTCAGCCAGGCTTAGCACGGCCACACTCGTACACAGACGGGAGCGTGACCACCAGAAATATCTCTGACAATTTGGTGGGGTATAAGGAACATTTTTGGACAGCCCTGGGGTATAAGATCAATACAGCCTCTGGACTATCGAAAGGCTCTCTTCAGTAAGTATCAGCCTAGTTTTACTTATTTATTTTTATTTATTTTTTTAGTTCAAGTATGCTTTAAAGTGAACCTTAAAACCTTCCTATTTTAAAATCAATTTTCTATTTTAAAATCTATTAGTTAATTCATTGCTGCAGGTATGCCAATTAGACCTGCCCCCTGTGTTATAGAGACTTGAGGAACCATATACAAATTGGGGGGTGGGAGATTTCTGAATGCCATGTATAAGATTGGTGCAAGGAGGCAGTGGGGTGTCAGCAGTGAGGAGCACCTGTGATACAATGCCGCAGGTGTTCTTGCTTTTTTTCAAAAAACAAAACATTTTTGCAACTTAATTTTGAAGGCATATTTTTAGTGCATTTACTCGTAGATAGCCACAAATACCACATCACTGAACACACAGAATTATCCCCTCATTCTAATGCAGTTATATTCTATTATTGGATGGTTTTGGTGATCCTTGCACTCCAGAAATCCTAGGTAAACACAGAGAACAGGAGCCCAACGCAGCAAGGTGAATAGGATATGGGTGCCTCTGACCTGATCAGAGGTGTCCATATCCTATTCACCTTGCTGCAATGCTCTGTGTATTGTCCTGAGGAAGCGGGCTTGTATCCATGAAACGCGTTGTGTTTTGAATAAATACTTTTCCAGCACTACTGGTGTTTTTGTCGTCAGGAGAGGTAAGAGATTACCTCTCAATCTGATTTTAACTATTAGAAGTTTATATATATTTTTACACTTGGGCACCTCCAGCCTTATGAGTATATTGCATTATATATTTCAGCCCACCCCGAAAAATAAATAAATAAATAAAAACCCTCAGCAGATTTCACTTTAGAACTTCAACAACAAAAAGAGCCTGTACACCTACATCACTGTTCAACACAGTACACCAGCACAGCGGTCTGTGTAAGCGCTTGTTCACACCTAGGGGGTTTTTCTTTTTTTTTTTGAGCACCGGCGATTTTTAAAAATGCCCTGAAATCGCTAGTGCAATGACTCCTCATGGGGTAGTTCATATCAGCGCATTTCATCCGCTCAGTGAAGCGCTGCATGTACCATTTTTGGGGCGATTTTGCTACAATGGAAGGTATAGGAAAACCGCTAAACGCTCCCAAAATGCTTTATCCGGCGATTGCATTCAAGCTTTTATGAATAAATACATTGTATTTATTCATTTCCGGGTAAAAAACGAAATCGCTTACAAAGCAGTTTGTACAAAATCGTAGCGCCGGGAAGGGGAAAAAATGTGCAATAAAATCAAAAATCGCTGGCGTCAGCGATTTCGATTTTAGATGTGAACAAAGCTTCTTCCTTCTTCCTGCAAGCTCCTTCCCTTTGTTTCACATGGTTGTGAGACAAGATTGTTCACATATTTCTCTTCTGCTTTCTGCACCAGTGGTGTGATGATGAGAGATCTGGGCACAGGTCAAAAATAAATGCAGACTGCAGCCATCAGACCTGCTGGACACGGTCTACTCTACCCGGTCTGTCTTTACTCCACCCACTTACCAGGATGATGCAAGCCAAGCAGTGGTAGCTCCACCCTCAGTTTGCTGTCCTGTCTTTACTCCACCCACTAACCAGGATGATGCAAAGCCAAGCAGTGGTAGCTCCACCCTCAGTTTACTGCCAGCTCCTCAAGCAAAATTGTATCGGTACAAATAGACAGATTTTTAAATAGGCCCTGTTGTAACACAAGCATTATGTGACACAGCCCATTTGCACACTGCCAGAGCAGGGACAAGGTCCTCCAGCACCCAAGGCTGAGACACCAAAGTGCGCCCCTCCATCCCTCCACCCCAGCCGTCACACACTGATTGCTATTAGACTAAGAGGGCCACAGGTCCTACAACCTCCCCAACACCTTAATATCTAGTTATCTGGCTTGCAGTCACTGCTATGTATCCCCTTTTCTTATTTCTTTCTGCTTCATACACAATTAGGAATGACAGCTGAATGAATTGTGCGCCCCCTTCCTACACTGCGCCCTGAGGCTGGAGCCTCTCCAGCCTATGCCTCGGCCCTGCACACTGCTAAGTAAGCTAACACACAGTGTACACAGAGTTATGTGTGGACTGGGGCTTTAGGACAACAAATGAAGGAGCATTTTTATTGAGTATCTGCAAACAAAGCAGATGACAAACTTACATCCGACATAGGGAATATTGGTTTCAGTTGTGCAGAATCATTGAAACTGCTACATATTCAGTAGCCCCAATCACCCAGAATGCTTCTCTCCTCCTCTTTCCCAGAATAACCTGTGTGTAACATGAACAACAAGTGAACCCTGTCATGTTTTCCCAGGATTACATGTGGTCATGGAATTGGCACGGGGCGCCAGAGTGGTTTGAACTTATATATTTGTGTTGAAAGGTTGAGTGTTTACATTGTAAATTTTATTAGCACAAACCTATGAGCAGGCAGCATTTTTGTGGTGAGTATGCTGGCAAAAGAACAGAAGAGGTGTTGTGTTACTGTGCCATACAGGGAAAACAAGGATCAGGTCATGTTCACAGGGAAACTCACCACTCTCCATACTACATGAGGTTTTCTATTTGCTTTGGGGTTTTTCTTTAGAACTCGAAGAGGAAATAAAATCATTTAGCTTGCAAAGTGAATGTATTGTTCCCGGTAGCAGCACCGGCACAGCTTGTTTGGGAAGAAGGCAGGTGAAAGTCACCTCTATAACTACACAGGGAAATAAAGCTGTGTGGTGCAACTGCGGAAATTTTTAGCAAATCAATGTATTTAAAAAGAGCCTGAAGGGAGAGGTACATGGGGGCTGCCATATTGATTTCCTTTTAAACAATACCAGTTGCCTGGCAGTCCTGATCTTTCTGGCTGCCAAAATGTGTGTGTCTGAATCACAAACCTGTAACCAGCATGCAGCTAATCTTGTCAGATTTGTCACAGACATCTGATCTGCATGCTTGTTCAGGGTTTATGGCTAAAAGTATTAGAGTATAATTTCTCATGGAGGAAATATTGATTCTTTGCTCAGTCGTGTAAATATTGCAATGTGTACACCTAGCTTTAGTTGTGGTCAACATCATTTTTCTAATCTTTATCTTTCTTGCAGTGTAACCTTGTGGTGACCACTAATGGTCCAATTTCCCAAAGGATCGACCTGCTGATCCAATAAATGCGATTTATCGTGTTCACTAACAGGAAGGAAACATGTACCCATTCCGATCCATGGATGGGTTTGTGTTCCCTTCCTGTTAGTGGACACGACTGATCATTTTCAAAAAGTCACTGGGAATCATTTGGAAATTGGACCATTAGTGGCCCCCTGTACGCTGGGTACACACGATGCAACTTCCCATCCGATTGACAGGAACTAACCGATTATTTCTAATATGTCTAATCATCTCCTAGTCAATAACTGGATCGATTTTGGGAGGTTATCATTGGAAAATTGATTCAGTTATCGATCAGGAGCAGCAGTTTGGTCATGTACACACAATGCAACTTCCTGTCAGATAACCCGTGGATGGGACAGGAAGTTGCATCACGTGTACTTAGCATTACATTTCACATTACTGATCCAGATCTCTATGTCATCATCTCTCTTGCTTGCAGGCGCTTGTTCTCTGGGAAGTACAATGACTTGTGAAGACTGCCTGAAATTAGGACCACACTGCGCTTGGTGTTCCCAAAAGGTAATCCAGCCAGCTGTCCCTTCCTTAGTGATAATTCCTTAGTATTGCTGAGGGTAGGAACACACCAGGCAGAATCACATATGCGTTTTCCATAGCAAATAGTAGAAAATGCATGCGATTCTGCCTAGTGTGTTCCTACCCTAATGCTGCATACACACTTGAGATAAAAGTCTTTGGAAAAGGCAAGATCACAGACCAATTTTACCCCCTTCCATGTAGTATGAGAGCCATACCTACACAGTCTATTCTATGGAGCTGCACTCCCCATCAGATAAAATCTTTGCAAGATGCTGCACACAAAGATGCCCGTACACATTCAAAAGATCATTATCTGCAAAAGATCTCTTCCTGCAATAGATCCATTCCTGCAAAATGCATTCATAGTCTATGAGATCTGCAGATCATCATACACACCTTGTTTAACAGGCAATCATCTGCAGATCATCTGCAGATCAAATCCACCAGGATGGATTTTCAGATCTGCAGATGATTGCCAGATATGCAGATGAAGTCTGTTAAACAAGGTGTGTATGAGGATCTGCAGATCTCATAGACTATGAATGCATTTTGCAGGAATGGATCTATTGCAGGAAGAGATCTTTTGCAGATAATGATCTTTTGAATGTGTACGGGCATCTTTGTGTGCAGCATCTTGCAAAGATTTTATCTGATGGGGAGTGCAGCTCCATAGAATAGACTGTGTAGAGTATGGCTCTCATACTACATGGAATGGGGTAAAATTGGTCTGTGATCTTGCCTTTTCCAAAGACTTTTATCTCAAGTGTGTATGCAGCATTAGGCTCCTGGGGGGAGTTAGTAAGGGTGGTTAATGAGATGCAAATAATTTGAAAAGTTGCAGGATTATGCAAATTTATGCAGCTTGAAAATGGACCAATCAAATTCCACCTTGACTGGATTTGATTTGTCCTTTTTTAAACTGCGCATATTTACATAATCCTGCATCAACTCAGAATGATTTGCATATCTCAGACTATCCCTAGAAGTTAAGGGCAATATGTGGGTTATGTGCTGCCACCCTGTGGTTCCAGCTTGTGCTAGTGAAAACTGCTTTGCCTTGTGTGCATTAGGCAATAGTTAAGTTTACTTCAAAGCATTCGTATACGATATAGAAAAATTAAGTGTGGTTAAAATAACAACTATTAGCCATACTATGCCAGAGAAAAAAACACATATTTAAGCAGTTACTTACTTGCTGTACTTGCTTTAGAGATGTATTGCCCTGTACACGTTTTGATTGCTGTGTATTTTATAGTGTGAAATGGACAGAATTCTGTCCATGGCAGGGGCCATCTTGGTGTCCCACAGGCTTCGGCATCCCCCCTCGCCCTGCATCTCCTCTTCTCCCCGCACTAATACTCAGCGAAGCGGGGAGGTATAAAAGCAGTGCGCACAGACTCCCCTCCATATGGTTCCACGTGCTGGAGTTTCCGTCTATGCACTCTGCAGTACCGCCGGTGGTACTGCAGAGTGGATAGAAGGGAACTCCAGCGTACATAAAAATTGCATATGCGTTTTGTGCGCTTGTATGCGTTTTTTCTATGCATTTTATGCTAATCACTAGGAAGTCAACAGGAAGCGGAAATACATATAAGAAGCACTAAAAATGCTATACATCTGCATCACCATTGACATACATTAGGAGCGTTTCAGATATGTTTTTGAAAAATATGCAGCAAGTCCAGCATTTTTAAAAACGCACATTGCATAACTCGAACATGTGCTTTTTTTAATGCGTCCATTGACTTCCATTATGTGTGTTAATGCTAACGTTTCCCGCTACGCTAGTGTTTCTGTCTAGTGTGTTCCTACCCTCAGAGTGAAGCACTGCTCAATATTCCAAAGCATGTTTGATGAGTCTCTGGAGCAGGGATCCTTCTCACATAACGAGGAAACTGCAATACCCTGTGTACCTATAGATAAAGGACTTTACTGCTTACTGTTCATCACATTTAAAAAAGAAAACACGTTTTGCCTCTGGGTTATCCATCTTTTTAGTACAGCACACCTTCCTAACTGTGGGGTGTTTTGGTTTCTAAAGCTAGGTGTCTCCATATAATAGAGAAGTGAGGTGGACCAGCACCCAATGGGGAGAAGACGTGTGCTAAGCAGAGTAGATCCTGTGATCCTCGGTGTCAACAGTATTCAAAGAAGTAGCCTGCCGCACCAAGTCTTGTATTAAAGTTCTTTTATTGGTATCAAGGTTAAAAAGTAGCCATGTGCAGCGACAGGCGCTGTTTCGGACAGACTTGTCCTTTTTCAAGCTGTATAGGCTCTCTCCAAACAGGGAACGAAAAAGGACAAATCTGTCCGAAACAGCGTCTGTCGCTGCACATGGCTACTTATTAACCTTGATACCAATAAAAGAGCTTTAAAAAGTGGATCCGAGGTGAACTTTTACACATTGCATAATTGTGTTCCTTTCCTATTGTTTATAAGGCATTCCTCAAGCCAAATACTTTTTTGTTTTTGTTTTAATACTCGAATTCCCTATAAACTAAAAAAGCCACGCCCACAGGTTTTCAGAGAGCCAAGGCAGTAGCAAGGGCTCATGGGAGCTCAGTCTGGGCAGGAGGAGGGGGAGGTGTTACTAGCCATTGATTTCAGAGGCAGAGGGGAGGAGGGAGGAGGAGGAAGGGGGGGATTAGGCTGATGGCTCAAGATACAGATAAGCCTGCCTCTGTGTAATATTTACAAACAACATGGCCGCTGTCATTGTATCGCAGGAATAAATAATCATATTCTATTAAAAATGTTAGCAGCTAGATTTGCTGTGTAAACCATCTAAACTTTAGATAAGATATATAGACAAGTTACTTTTTATAGTTAGTTTTTCATCTCGGATCCGCTTTAATACAAGACTTGGTGCTGCGGACTACTTTTTTCCATAGAATGGGAGGAAGGAAGCATACGTATATATATGTACATCGCCCTTGAGCAGGGCATAGGCTGAGCCAGATGACGGCACATCTTGCTGCCGCTCAAATCCATGGCGGCGTTAAACGCTATCCCCCCTCCGAATCACCGCAACTCCGAGGGAGGAGTCATTTGGAGTCCAGCGATCACCGGACCTCGAATTACCCCAACATGCTCCGCGCACTGTTGCATTATTGCTATAGCTGCACCGGTTTCGGCGCATGGCACTGAGAGCCGCGTGCAGAAACAACCTGCTCCGGGAAAGAATTCCTCTAAAGGAATTATAGATCAAGTGCAGAGATGGACTAACGAGGAATGAGGCCCAAGGCAAGGCAGTAGCTATGGCTCCCCTTATGGTAATATGAGCGGTTACAAAGAACATGGCAGTTGGGCTCCTTGACACCCACTATGCCCCGGGCACCTGCCTAGGTTGCTTTGTGGACTATACTGCTCTGACAAGGGCCCCAAAATGCAAACAATTCTGATAGTAAAGTGCTTAATACACAGGGATAAACAGCAATACACTAATAGCATCTTATTTCTGCTGACTCCTCTCCCTTCTTGTATCATGTAAAGCATTTTCACATTTTCCTTCATTAGTTAAGACTCCGGGAAAGGACGGGGGGGGGGGGGGGGTCACTGCAGTGAAACATTCCTGAGGTAACTGATTAATCTGCTTTGTATAATTCTGCAGCGTGCAGAAGGTGCTGACAGCCGACCCATATGCCAATGTGATTTCCTGGTTCTTCATTCTCGAATCGGTTAATAAGGGTGCTGTGATAAAAGACGGGATTAGCAGTAAGCGGCAGTGAAAGGTGGGGGCGTAACCTAGGAAACAATGCGCGTAACCAAGAAACGCACTCTACGCCGCACGACCGCGCGTAGCGCACGCAAGTTGTTTTTAACAACAAAGTTTGATGAATCGACTCCAGTGTGTAGTGCGTCATAAGAGACAGCACCACACAAGTGTGAAACGGCCCTCAACCTGTGTGACTGAAACATTAACAATGTGTGAACTTATCTTCATTTCATTTTATGGCCAATGGGCATGAGTCACAAAGCTTTTTCACCTGTTTTCACCTTATCTATGTTACTTTGTTATGTTCTCAAAGAGCAAAAATATAATATAACTAGCCGACCCGCCGCGTAGCGCACGCCGAGCTGGAGGGGGTAGCGGGCAGGAAGGGGGTATTGGGCACAGTGGTGGGGAGGGGGTCGGACCCCCCCCCCCCCTCACCCGGGTCCCCCATCTGCGCTCCCCCTCTAGCTTAAGTTCAGCAGCAGCCGCCGCTATTACTCACCTCTTCCGCGTTCCACTGTCGTCACTTCCTGCAATGCCGCCCACTGTATTGTAAGTGGACGGCATTGCAGGAAGTGACGACAGTGGAACGCACGCTGGAACGCGGAAGAGGTGAGTCATCCCCGCCCACTGCCTCTTACTAATAGCGGCGGCTGCTGCTGAACTTCAGCTAGAGGGGGAGCGCAGATGGGGGACCAAGGTGAGGGAGGGGTCCGACCCCCCTCCCCGCCGCTGTGCCCAATATACCCCCTTCCTGCCCGCTACCCCCTCCAGCTCGGCAGAAAGTGTAGGACCGCCCCTACGGGCAGGGCGCTACTTCTTCTTCTTGCTTGGACCGGCTCCTTCTTCTTGCTTGGACCGGCCCTGGGGGCAGGGCGCTACTTCTTCTTGCTTGAAAGTTAAGGCACTTCGGGCCCTTTTACACTTAAAGCGGTTTAACACCCAGCATTACAACTTTGCTTTAAAAGATTGCTTACAGCTTACAAACTATTATGCCAGATTTTTTTTTAAGCAGAAATTCACTGAATGGGTTAAACATGACATTTTAGTGTTGGATTCAACTAGGAATCCGCATCCGTTCTTATCTTTTAGTTACAAATGTATCTTTATTTGGAATACAAATAGACCTTTGAAAAGCCTGCCGGGGAAGCCCTCTTTGTTCTCTCAGAGCAGTGTTTGTTTGTTACATTGTAGATAGATACATTTGTAACTAAACAAGCAAGCACGGAGGAGGATTTCTAGCTAAATGCAGCACTAAAATGTCATGTTTAATCCATTCAGTGAATTTCTGCTAAAAAAAAAATCTGGCATAATAGTTTATAAGCTGTAAGCAATCTTTTAAAGAGACTCCGTAACAAAAATTGCATCCTGTTTTTTATCATCCTACATGTTCCAAAAGCTATTCTAATGTGTTCTGGCTTACTGCAGCACTTTCTGCTATCACAGTCTCTGTAATAAATCAATGTATCTTATGTATCTTCCCCTGTCAGACTTGTCGGCCTGTGTCTGGAAGGCTGCCAAGTTCTTCAGTGTTGTGGTTCTGCTATGAACTCACTCTTCCTGGCCCCTCTATGCACACTGCCTGTGTGTTATTTAGATAACAGAGAAGAGAGAAGCTGCTCTAATCAGCTGGATAAATCGTCCTCTGAGCTGGCTGGGCTTTCACATACTGAGGAATTACAAACAAGGGCAAAGCTGTTTGCAGGAAGAAAAGAGCAGCCTGAAACTTCAGTGCATGGGGGAAAGAAACACACAAATGATCTCTTGAGATTAAAAAGGAATGCTGTATACAGCCTGCTTATGTATGGATGTATTTTCTATGTGTGGACATACTGTACATCAACCTACTTCCTGTTTTGGTGGCCATTTTGTTTGTTTACAAACAAACTTTTTAAAACTGTTTTTAACCACTTTTAATGCGGCGAGGAGCGGCGAAATTGTGACAGAGGGTAATAGGAGATGTCCCCTAACGCACTGGTATGTTTACTTTTGAGCGATTTTAACAATACAGATTCTCTTTAAAGCAAAGTTGAAATGCTGGGTGTTAGACCACTTTAATCAGTTGGTATGCGTTAGTGTGCGTTGGTACGCGTTTTTTCCATAGCAATGCATTGGGAAAAATATTTCAGTTAAACGCGTTAAGTGTGAAAGGTGCCATAGGAAAACATGGGCATTACTTTGAAAATCAGTTTTTCTTTCAGTTATAACTGAGAGCAACTGATTAAGTGTAAAAGGGGGCCTTACTCTATTATATATAGAGATCTAATTAAGGTAAGAAAAGTAATATTGAAATGAAGCTAATCAGGAACAACTTTACTTTGAGGGATTATTTTGCTTGTAAATGTGCTGAAAGGTTATTTTTATGAATTAGGTGATCAATAAGTCATTTGTGAGAAAGTTTTTGAAGAGAGCCCAATGTAGAGCGATCTATCCTGCCAAATTTGTTTGGACAATAATTGAAGTTGCATGAAACACAGGAATCAGACGATGATAAACGATCGCTCCAGACAAAGCCCTGGTGTGTGGCCAGCTATGTACTCCCAGATCCTCAATTCTGACTTCTGCTAACGATTCTAACACTTGACCATTGTTTTGCCATTGTTGAATTGAAGCACGCCATGTTGCTGTCAGACGTCGTTTATTGGTTGAATTGTCCTCAGGGGTCATTTGGTTAAAGCGGACCTGAACTAAGAATTTCCTCTCTGCTCTAAAAGATAAGCAACAGAATAATAACCTCTCTTTGTTAGGCTACGTTTCCACTGTGGCGTGACATTTTCGCCAGCAAAAAATCGTAAAAGATTTTTCTGATTGGGGAAAATTCGCATGTAAATTTGTACGCGTTTTATACTAATTTTCGTACTCGCAAAGTCGCATTAGTTAAATACGCATAATCTGCCTAGTAACAGCTTAGTCATGACTGCTGACAACTTCCTGTAACCATGGATCTAATGCGAATTTTCGGGCAAGTAACGCGAAAATTCGCATTGCCTATACAGGGCTAGGTTTCCACTTGTGCGTTTTGTGTCAGATTTTTCTCTCAGAAAATTCGCATTGATTTTGCAACTAATGGTGGTGAATGGGGCTGTTTCCATGCAATGCGAATTTTCGCATAGCCTTACAATTGATACAAATACTGCACTAATTCTGCAGTGTGTCTACTTCCTGCTTTCATGGAAGCAGACACAGGGTTAACATCCTGTGTTTACAAATTAGCTGCACTTCCAAGGCAGTCAGCAGACAGAAATGAGAGAATCAATTTTTGCATTCAGAGCATGGCGACACAACATTGGTCAGATCGATTTGTGAAGGTGAATCGCACAGAATATAACTTGTAGTGGATCGACATTCGATCAACCATACTAAGTCGATTCCCCAATAAAGTTGATCACTGTTGATTGAATCAGAATCGTTTGATGTATGGCTACCTTTAGGCCTCTTTCACAGTAAGACTGTGCATTTTGATGCAACGTTAAAGTCGCAACGCAAATTACAACACCCCAAATAAGTGACAACGCAACTTAATGCCCCGTTATCGTCGCATACAGTAGAGCATACAGGCAATGAAAAGTATGCTTCCAAGTCATTACTGAGCATGTGCAAACAGTCCAACGCAGCTAACAACGTGTATAACGCACAGCATGCAGCACTTTCTAATAACGCTACACGTTACACACAAACGCAACGTGTGCACTGTGAATGTCGCACAGACTTAGTATTGCGGTGCGACTTTTTGGGGGCATTGCGTTGTACTTTGCATTGCGACTTTAACGTCGCATCACAACGCAACATCCTACTGTGAGGGGCCTTAGTGTACAAAGATGATGGAAAGTAAAGTATAACATTATTTTTATGTGCCTGGGGTTGCTAAACTTAACAAAGGAACTAGAAAGGCAAATTCAATGAAAAGCTTAAGGGCTCTTTCACAGTGCGACGTTAAAGTCGCACGTTACAACAACATGTAACGCACAATAACTTACAGCAATGAAAAATCAATGGGCTGTTCACAGTGCAGAAGTTGCGTTGGTGTCTAACGCTGCACGTTAAATGAAAGTGCTGCATGCTATGCGTTATACACGTTTTTAGCTGCGTTGGACTGTTTGCACAAGCTCGGTAATGTTTTGGGGTTTTTTTTTACGCATGCGGCATTTTCGTTCTATCACCGTGCGACGAAAACGGCGCACCAAACGCAGGGCTAAATAACGTCCAAGTTATAGTCTTTCAATGCGTTGCATTGGGGGCACGTTATGCTACCTTAACGTCGCACCAAACGCAACGTCTTAAGCTCAACACACACCATACAATCTTGGTTATACAGATTTACCAAATCTATGTAGTATAAGGGCCAACAGATTGAAAATACCTTGAATGATTGATTGGATAAGCTCTTATACTACATGAAAGTGGTAAGATTGTACAACCTAGATTGTATGGTGTGTGTTGAGCCTAATGCTTCGTACACATTTGCAATAACTATCGTTTGCAAAGAACGATAGTTACCAGACGAACGATATTGGAAAGATTGGTATGCAACGATGGGATGCAGCGATCATCATACACATTTTAACGATAGTTCTCGCAGAAAAGAACGATCAGAAGGAAATGTTGCGTACATATTTGTATAAAATAAAAAAAAAAAAAAACACTGACATGGAGTTACAATAGATACAAATATATGATTGTTAACTTGAAAACAAAGTTTAATTGAAATGAGTAATGAAACAATCTTTACGGCCACGCTACAAAGGAAGTACTGAAGCTGGGCAGAATTCAACGCAGGCGCATTGGCCCTTGTAACGATCGTTCTCGGCCGATGTCTGTACACACTATAGTTTTGTAACGATTGTCGGTAGATATGATCCGTCAGGTTGGATATTTCCATCTTCCCGATGTCGTTCGTGTTAATGATCGTTGGGTAAAGTACTTTCCCCGATTGTCGGCGGAACGATCGTTAATGAGCTGTTTCAAACGACCATAGTCGCCAGTGTGTACGCAGCATTACTGTGTAGGAGGCCTAAAGCAAACTTTGGCTGTTTTTCTTGCTAATGGTATACATACACAGCTTTACGTAATTATTATATTTCTTTATTTGTGAACCTTTGAAACACATTTATTTTAGATTTTTATTTTATATAATTGAATATAAACATGCTTGTCAAGTTCCAGTACAGCTCAATTTATCTGCGTTCAGCTTATGTGACCATGTGACACTAAAAGTAGGAAAAACAGTAAATGCTAGATGACATTTCCCAGCAGCCCTGCACTTCAGTAAAAACTCTGTGTCCCGAGTATCAGGACTTGCGGTTCAAAGAAAGTAGGTGATGAGTAATTGTAAGGCTCCATACACACATCCTATTTTAATCTGCAGGTGGAAGGCCACTTTCATGTACTATGAGGGCCAACATGTTTTGAATACTATGAACAGATTGTGTAGGTAAATCCTCATACTACATGGAGGTGCTAAAATTGGCCTGTCATTTGCAGATAAAAATTGGATGTGTGTATGGACCTTCAGGGTCCATTCACACTAGAAGCCCTTTTCTGAGCGTTTTGCGATTAGCATTTTTTTTTAAATCGCTCCCATTCACTCATTAAAATCGCAAAAAATGTTTACGGACGTGATTACAAAATCGCAGCATGTATTCAGCAATTTTACAGCGATTTCAATGAAAGTGAATGGGAGCGATTTTAAAAACCTCTAATCAATCGCAAAATGCTCAGAAAATAGCTTCTAGTGTGAATGGGCCCTTAGGGCCCTTTTCCACTTGCAGTCGCGTTTGCGATTCAGCAAGTTGCTCATTTTTTTCGGTGATTTTGATATGCAATACATTGCATAGCAAAATTGCGGTAAAAATCGATCCGAGCCGCGATCGCGCTTTAGCAAAAATCGATTCGCAGTAGTGGAAATTACCTACTGCGATTCCTATGTTATTTAGCAAACCCCAGCGATTTAAAAATCGCTAGCGATTTTTGATTCAGCACCGCAATCACCGCAAGTGGAAGAGGGCCTTAGGCCCCATTTTGCCACCAGGAAAATGGCCAGGCATTTTGTCTGAAGCTTATGTAGATAGGTGCACCGCTGATGATGTTTATAGTTTACACTAATCAAAAGGGCTTATATGAGAGTCTGCCTTGTTGAGTTTTGGGCATCGTTTGGCTTTGAACTTCTAAACACATACAAGCTGGGAGAATTAAACTTTCAAAAGTAGCGAGCTGTGCCTGTGCATTCCTCAGGGCCCGCCCATCACTTTTGGTCCCCTTTCCACTACCAGTGCTTTACAAATCCGATCACTTGCAGATTGCAAAACACTAGGTACAGTAAAACTATTGGAAATCGCGGCAAACGATTCCATTAGTGCGATCCGTTTGTGACACAAATTCTACCCGACTGCAATTGCCTTCCTGCTGCATTTTTCATCCAATTGAGCTCCTATATTTTGTATTGCAGCAAAGGAAAACCATATTGCAATCGCACCGCTATACAATTTTTCTGAAATTTGGCAAAAATATTTTTCCAGCTTGTTTTTTTTTTTTTATTCTCCCAGCACAAATCGCAAACACAATCACTCCATATACCCAACGAATCGTGGCGGAATCGTGGTAGTGGAAAATACAAATAAATGCGATTGTGTGGCAATTGCCTTTCATGGTGGAAAAGGATCTCACAGCCTCAGTGCCCAGAGACCAAACAGTGCGATCTCTGATCACATGACCACCTCAATCCCCAAGTACACACATTTTCTTATTTGTTTATTGGCGTTTTGTCTATTTTCAGAACTTCACAGATTTCCTAGGCATCGCTGCACGATGTGACACCCCCACGGCTCTCAGGTCAAAGGGCTGCCCGCTAAAGAACATTGAATTTCCTGCATCCAAAGTAGAGACGGTAATGAGGAAGCCTCTTACAGAAGGTGCCCAGTCACACAGCTCAGACATAACACAGATCTCCCCGCAGAAGATGGTGCTTAAGCTTAGACCGGGTAAGTTCCAGTCTTCAGTGCAATATGGTAGGACCAGCGTGTCATAATAAAGCAGCCATTTGTGATATTGCATATAATACAGAGGCCATATTTTTCCTTTTTATGTCTGCTGTGTACTATTTCAGATGTGTATGTATGTTAAGAGGCCAGTCGGGCAGCTGGCTTTGGGGTATAATTGGTCACCTGGCTGAAGTAAGCTGCTAATTTGATTGTCTGTATGGCAGTGTAAAGTACATTTGCCTTCAGTTTCCTCTGGACACTGCGGCCTCCAGCAAGGTAACAGGTAATTACTGTATTTTTTGGACTATAAGACTCACTTTTTCTCCCCCAAAAGTGGGGGGAAAAGTCACTGCATCTTAAAGTCCAAATGCAGGGAGTTCCTCACTTGTGAACGCCTGCCAATATGAACCTTCAACCCGCCACAATGTTGGGGACTCCCTGTACTGTGCCCATGCAGTTGAGGACACAGGGGGACACAAAGGGGCATTGAGGAGGACACAAGGGGGCACAAAGGTGCATTGAGGAGGACACAAAGGGACATAGAAGGGGATACAAGGAAAACAAAGGTGGACACATGGTGGTCTGGGGACACAGGAGTACACAAGTGGGACAGAGGAGGAAACAGGGAGACACAAAGGGTACAAGGGGGCATGAGGTTCAAAGGCAGCATAATCCACAAGATGCCCCTTTACCATGGATGCACCAGGTTTAGTATATATTTTTCCCCTGGTTTTTGTCCTGTAAACCTAAGTGCGTCTTATGGTCAGGAGCGTCTTATAGTCCGAAAAATACGGTAGTTAACGACCCACTCTTTTATCCTGAATCTGCTGAAAAGGTGTTGCATTGCTTTGAACTTTGTATGCATTTAAACAGCTGTTATTCTCAATATACAATCGGACTGACTGATTCTGCAAAGTTCAAAAGTGGGACAGGAAACCTTTGAAATTTGCATGTCACAGCAAACCCAGCTGTGACAGGGGGCTCTGCAGACGGTGATGTCAATTTGGGGGAAATTGCATTAGTTTTGGGACTGAACATTAAGTGCCCCCGGCTACCAATCGGCCTATAGGAGCCAGCATAGAACACTCAAACCTCGTAGTTCCCTGGAGATAGCAATGACGCTAGAACTGCCCTGGTCCAACCAGAAACTGCGTGCTCCTCGCAAACAACTTTCAGACCTTCATGCTGGTAACGTTTTATTCACGTTTTTATTTTTGAGCAAACTGTCTTGTTGTGTGTCTTTGTAATTTTTACTTTGTTTTTGTACATTTTTTGTATATTTACCTTTCTGCACTGTTCCACTTTTTTTATGGAATATTAAATATTCATTTAATAAGCTTGACTTCTGATGTACTACCAAAAACTCATAGTCTTGGAGAGACTGCACTGTAATTTGCGTTACAAGTTTAGTGCCTGATTGTGCCTTGCTACTGTGTGATTGTATTGTGTGTGTGGCGTTCCCGTATTTGGGCCTAAGCGTGCAGCTGACCCAAATACGAAAATGCTGGACTGAGTGCAGGCCACTCGACAGCAGAGTGGGTATTGTTGACGTGTCTAGCAGCAGCTAGTGGTGGCAGTGAGAAGTGTTTTTGAGGGGTGAGAGCCTTGTGTTAGCTGAATAAGGCTGCTTTCCCTCTCGATCTGGTCAAAACCCCCAGTCAGGAACCGTTTCTGCAGGCGTGCCGTGGGGCCGGTTTCTGACACAGCACACACCAAAAAGACATAGCGTAATCGCAAACGCTCAGCGCTTTTTGACGTGGTTTTTCAGAGTGATTCTACGCATGTGCCTAGCGATTTTCTGATCATGCCTAGCGATTTTTGGAGCATTTTGGTGTAGTATTTTTTATTTTTGTTACAGTAGAGCTTTAACTGAACAGCTTCTGTAACAAAAACGCTTGCAAAATCGCTCTGATCTAGTGATTTTCAGAGCGACTTTCCACTTTCCTAACATTGAGGCTGAATCACCTCAAAAATCAGCTGTAAATGCTGCAGGACCCACGTTTGCGTTTGGTAAAAAAAAGCTCATCGCTCTGGTGTGCTCCATCCCATTCAAATACATTAGCCAAGCACTTTTCAAAGTGCTGGTGTTATTAAAGCGCTCAGAAGCGCTCTTGGTGTGCACCAGCACTTAGGGCCTTTTTCCACTAGCCTGCGATTTGATTCTAATCGCAAATCGCAAGGTACATGAAACTAATGGAAACTGCAGCAGTAATTTCCATTAGTGCGATCCGATTGCAATGCGATTTTGGTCAAAGCGCAATCGTCGTTCTGCCGCGTTTTGTATGCGATTGAGCTGTACTATAATGAGTATAGTAGCTCAATCGCAATCGCAATCGCATAGTGGAAATTGAAACGCGATTGCGATCGCGATCGCATTTCATAGTGGAAAAGAGCCCTTAGAGTGTGCAGTTTGGTTAAAGGGGCACTATGGCTAAATTCTTCATTTTAAGTCCCTTTAACATAAAGATTTGTATGTGTAGCAATGTTAATGATAAGTATTGTGGCTGATGGAAAGGATTTATTACACTGATAGTACATATATATAGCTAAGGAGTCACGTCGGGAAGATTTACCTATCTGACGCCGATTCAGCATAAACCATGGTGTGATAGGAGGCATTGTAACTGCTCTCAATGCTCTCAGTGGCTCTATAGGTCCACGCTGCTCGCTAAGGACCCCTGATTTGAAGCTGGTTACCACAGCAACGGACAACAATAGGTGTCCGTAGCTGTGCCAGCTTTAAATCAGGGGTCCTTAGCGAGCAGCGTGGACCTATAGAGCCGTACAGCGCTGTCCTGCGCTGTACAGCGGCTGCAGCCTGCAAAGAGCTCGAGTCAGAATTCGGCAGTTACAAGTTGGGATAAACCTATCTGAGCGGACCCGGGGGGGGGGGGGGGGGGGGGAGATAACGGCAACATTAAGAGCAGTTACAATGCCTCCTACCACACCATGGTTTATGCTGAATTGGCGTCAGATAGGGAAATCTTCCCGACGTGACTCCTTAGCTATATATATGTACTATCAGTGTAAAAAATACTTTTCATCAGCCACAATACTTATCATTAACATTGCTACACATACAAATCTTTATGTTACAGGGACTTAAAATGAAGAATTTAGCCATAGTGCCCCTTTAACTAAGGCCAAGTTCACACAGATGCTTCTCCACAGCTACATATTCAACAGGAATCTGTTCATTTGGGTGCCAGGGGATGCGGATAGTAACAATATTGCTACTGTCCAAAACCAGATTTCTGGAAAGGCCAAAAAGGCATGGGCCTTGGCCGGCTGCAGACCAAGGGGTGGCTGGACATGAAGGAGGGGTTACTACATATAAAAAAGGAGGGTGAAAATGGAGAGCAACACATGAAAAAGGAAACTGATGCTCAAGGGAGCATTTCATGAAAGAAAGGGGTTGCTGTACATGGATGTTACACATGGAAGTGGGGCTGCACATGGAATGGGAGGGGGCTGCTGTACATGGATGGCACACATGAAAGAGGGGCTGCACATGGAATGGGAGGGGGCTGCTGTACATGGATGTTACACATGGAAGAGGGGCTGCACATGGAATGGGAGGGGGCTGCTGTACATGGATGGCACACATGGAAGAGGGGGCTGTACATGGAATGGGAGGGGCTGCTGTACATGGATGGCACACATGGAAGAGGGGCTGCACATGGAATGGGAGGGGGCTGCTGTACATGGATGGCACACATGGAAGAGGGGCTGCACATGGAATGGGAGGGGGCTGCTGTACATGGATGGCACACATGGAAGAGGGGGCTGTACATGGAATGGGAGGGGCTGCTGTACATGGATGGCACACATGGAAGAGGGGCTGCACATGGAATGGGAGGGGGCTGCTGTACATGGATGGCACACATGGAAGAGGGGCTGCACATGGAATGGGAGGGGGCTGCTGTACATGGATGGCACACATGGAAGAGGGGGCTGTACATGGAATGGGAGGGGCTGCTGTACATGGATGGCACACATGGAAGAGGGGCTGCACATGGAATGGGAGGGGGCTGCTGTACATGGATGGCACACATGGAAGAGGGGCTGCACATGGAATGGGAGGGAGCTGCTGTACATGGATCGCACACATGGAAGAGGGGCTGCACATGGAATGGGAGGGGTGCTGCTGCACAAGAAAGGAGAGCCACAACATACTTGGCCTGGGGGCACACAAAGTATAAATCTAGCCAGTACTGTCACAAATGGTCCTCTATTGCAGTACGCATTGCAACACCGACGCATTAGTTGGGCGCTGGGTGGTGCTGCTAATAGTAAAACATTGGTAATTTCAATTACCAATATGTTACTATGCACTACCTGCCCCCTATTCTAACCTTAACCCTCCTCTCTAATTGCCAAACCCTCCCCCTCCCCCATGCCTTACCCTAACTTCCCCAGTCAGTGCCTAAATAGATGACCCCCTACCTAATGCCTAACCCTAACCCTTCCTCTAAGTGCCGAAACTTAACTTCCCTCCACCAGCACCTAATACCTAACCTTATAGCAGACCTGAACTCAGAACTTCCTCTCTGCTCTAAAAGATACACAACAGCATAATGACCTTTACAGAATAACATTTCTTTGTTACAGCTGATACAAATTCTGCAATAAATCTGCAATGTGTCTACTTCCTACTTTCATAGAAGCAGACATATTGTTAACATCCTGTGCTTACAAATTAGCTGCTCTGCCGTGGCAGAGAAGATTCCTGAGCTGACATCGCTGAGAGATCAAATTACAGTGGTGATTAGTCCAGGGCTGTGGAGTCGGTCCAAAAATCCACCGACTCCGACAGTTTAGGATTCCACCGACTCCGACTCCTCGACTCCGACTCCTCTAATTTGCATATTACAATTTTGTTGATTAAAAGTATGTAACATGAAATTCGTCTCTTAACTGCCAACGCTTAGGAATTTTACAAGACAACTGAAGTGAGAAGGATATGTAGACTACTATATTTATTCCCTTTAGACTAAAACTAGTCCTTGGTAAGAGTACTTGTAAAAGGTACAAACCGGAACAAAGAACATCTATCAGGCCCTAGGCAATGTAAGTGTGGGTACATGTAAGAATGATGTGCAGGTACTCTGCAGGGGAATGAGGAGATTGTAAACAGACAACACCTCTATGTTCAATGTGCACAGCATTCTCAGTGGATTCTCTGCAGCTCTGTGGGGAGTGCATATGTAGAGTATAGTACTACTGTGTAACAAAGTAAACCTGAGACAGATGAAATTAAAGTTTTATACATACCTGGGGCTTCCTCCAGCCGCCTTCAGGATAATCAGTCCCTCGTTGTCCTCCTCCACCACCTGGATCTTCTGCTATGAGTCCAGGTACTTGAGCCAGTCGGGCGTAGTGCACATGCATACACTATTGCGCAGGTGCAGAATGTTCCTGGCTGTGGGAGCGGCATGCGGCCGGACAGCGCTGACTGGCTGAATTACCAGGACTCATAGCAGAAGATCCGGGTGGTGGAGGACAGCGAGGGACTGATTAGCCTGAAGGGGGCTGGAGGAAGCCCCAGGTATGTATAAAACTTTACTTTTCATCCGTCTCAGGTACCCTTTAATTTGTAGTCACCAAACCAAATTTTAACAACATATCAAATTATTTGATTTCATCAGCAAAGGGGGTGCATACATTTGCATAAATCAGCATCAATGCAGAATTATTTGCATCTCATTGACCATCTCTATTAGTGACACGGCTACACATCAGGCTTTATTCTTACAGCATAGATGTTATTTAGTATATATAACAGATTCTTGTGTACACATCATATATACAGTCACAATCAGATGTGTATATCTGACCTTAAAAATACGGCGACTGCTTTATTGAAGCAGCACAAGTAACTAATTTTGATTGGTTTATTTCATTTTTGTGGACTAAGCACAGCTATTACTGTATATATACTGTATATATACATTATTTTTAATGACTATTATCTGAGAAATAGAACATTTTATCATATTTTCAATTTTAATTACAGTTACAAATTCATTAGGAGTCGGAGTCGGTGCATTTTTTCCCGACTCCAGGCACCCAAAATTGCCCGACTCCACGACTCCGACTCCACAGCCCTGGATTAGTCACAGATGAGGGGGAAATAGACAGGCTAAAAATGCTCTAAATACATACAGGGTGCATTTCTCTAGGTTTTCCTTCTATTCTTTACCCCTCCAGTAAGTGCCTAAAACTAATCTAAAATCCAATGTTCAAACACTGATAGTTGTAGCCATCTACAATCGTCTACAAGCATTAAATGCTATGTAGCAGCCGATCGCTACTAGCCACTTCGGGCGCCCCTAATGAATGCCTGTGCGTCCAAGTACTGAAAATTAGCACAGGCATCTATTAGACACCTGTCCATTGCAACACCCAGTTGACATGATCCAGCTCTACTGAGCCCCGTAAATCACCATATTTGGATCAGAACTTGACTATAGCCTTGTGCACACTCTCACACTCTCACACTCTCACACTCTCACACTCTCACACTCTCACACTCTCACACTCTCACACTCTCACACTCTCACACTCTCACACTCTCACACTCTCACACTCTCACACTCTCACACTCTCACACTCTCACACTCTCACACTCTCACACTCTCACACTCTCACACTCTCACACTCTCACACTCTCACACTCTCACACTCACACACTCTCACACTCTCACACTCACACACTCTCACACTGATCTTCAGTTGAGGCGGTTATTCTGCCGGGAATCTAGCGGGTATACAGCTGCCCCATGGCATCACCAGGAGTACTGGAAACTTATTTTCCTTGTGACTAGCTAATGGATAAGGCAGACCTTGCTGGGGGAAAAAAAAAAAAAAAAAGAAAAGCAAAAAAGCCGACACCAGGAGCCCGGATAGTGTAGTAAGTTTACGGACGGTACAGGGAAAGATAATTTAGAGGCTGTGGTACTCACAAAGTACCCCTGGTGATGCCAAGGAGTGCCCGATACATGCTTTTGCAATACACCTGGCACACATTGTTGGCCTGATGAAGTGAGACGTTTGTGCTAATGAAACGCGTTGCCTTGTGCTATTAAACGTTTTGCCTTGTACTATAACTTCATTCTTCTTCTATTTTAACATTTTAAAAATGTTATCCTTTTGGGCGCCTCTCCTCCTTTGTGGTGGTTCTTCTTGTTTCTGTCTGTAAAATATCTTTACATGTGACCCCTCCACCTTTTCTTTTAGGAAACGAGGTTACATTCCAAGTAGATGTGCGCCAAAGTGAGGATTATCCCGTAGATCTGTATTACTTGATGGACCTCTCAGGCTCCATGGAAAATGACCTGAAGACCATCCAGATGTTGGGCTCCACTCTATCCAAAGAGATGGCCAGGCTGACCAGCAACTTTCGGCTTGGCTTCGGCACATTCGTAGAAAAGCCAGTTTCACCGTTTATTAAAACTGTTCCAGAAGAAATAGAGAACCCTTGCCAGTAAATAGCTTACTCAGCTTTAGTCAGAGGTTTCCTCTAAGTGCTGACTGGAATTCATTGTAATCGGTCCAAAGGATAATGCGTTACTCAGCAGTGACTACAGAACTGTGACATCAGCCATACAACAAAGATTGGGTCCAGTGCCAGAATGATATAACTCATTTATCCCACCGTGACGGAGAGATTCATTCGCTACAAAACCACAATAAATTAAAATTTGAATGTAGTTTTGGGTTACCCTGAGCTGCTTGGGTACTCTGTCGTTCTGGTCCAAGCTCTATCCCATAGAGCAGGCATGGGCAAACTTGTCCCTCCAGCTGTTAAGGAACTACAAGTCCCACAATGCATTGCAGGAGTCTGACAGCCACAGTCATGACTCAAAGGCAAATGCATTGTGGGACTTGAAGTTCCGTAACAGCTGGAGGGCCGAGTTTGCCCATGCCTGCCATAGAGCCATATCTATCCCTGCTATGTGCTTATGAAGACAAAATCACTGAAACAGTATATCTGCACTGTTAGGTTGATGTGGCTCTGTCAATGTTACAAGCTATAGGCCTACTGTACACCGTTTGTTTTTGCTTCAGGGGCATAAAGAGATCATTTGCATATTCAGTAGTGATGCATTGTGGGTAAGCTCAATTATCGCAAATACATTTTAAAGAAGGTGCACTACACTGAGCGTTGTTGTTTGGTCACCCCAAGCTGCTTGGGTATTCTGTTTGCTTTATTTGGAGTGGGTTTATTACTTTTAGAGGATTTTAGCGGCTGTTCACATGTATTTCCATGCATCGTGCGGGAACTTGCACATCTACTGTATTTCAATTGCATCACATTTTTGGTTGTTTTAAATGTGTTTCACAATTTTTCAGCTTTTTAAACCGTGCGGCAGTGATGTTTTTTTCCATGTCCGATATGCAATTTGCATGTAATGCAGGTCAATGGAAACTCTGAAAAAACATATTTGTTACACACAAAAAAATGCATCCCATTTAAAAAGTTAATAAGATAGACTCTCATGCAAATCATCTTTAATATGCATGGGGGGAAAAAAATCACAATCCAAAAAAAATTGCATACAAAATGTGCACGAAAATACAAAATCGTACAGGGGAAAAAAAAATCAAAGAACATAACCGGAAAAATTGCAAAACACAGAATTGGATGTGTGGAAAAATGTGGAGTTTGCATGGAGGAGTGTGATCACTGCCTAAGGGCCCTCCCACACTGCATGCGCCTCAATACGATTTTCAAAGTGCATGTGGGTTGCAGCTGATAAGGGCACCATGATGTACAGAGTGATGAAGTCAAAATTTTGATCACATGGCAAACATTTTGCCTGCATTTGCGATTAAGTTAAATCAATGCGAGCGCAAGCAAATAACATAGCAAGCGCAGTCCTGTGCAATTTCCAATGCAAGCTCCCATTTGAACACGTTGCCACAGCATTTCTTTTTAGGACGGTACAGACTAACCAGCAAGCTCATGGTGAACCAGAATGGTCCTAAAAGCCCCCTTACTAAAATGCAATTTTTTTAGGACAGGAAACACAATCGCACACGCCAATCACACCTTTAAATTGCAGTGAAGTCCATGCTCAGCACAAACTGTAAATTAAGATTGCAGCGCACCACGATTCTGATTTTCAGTGCACAAAGTAGTCATGACTGCATGCAAAGCGTGCTCCCGGCCGTGGGATCAAGGATGCATGCAGCGGGGTCAGAGCCTACGCACTTCTGCTTAACTCGCAAACCTGAGGCTGCAGGGGGCATTTAGGTGAGAACAGAGAAGGATGGAGGAGGACGGGGGAGCTGTGGGCATGAGGACTGCTTCCTATACATTCCCGCTCCCCCCTTTTTTATAATAGGTTTCAGCTCTGGTATCCTTTAAGCTGGGTACACACCTTCAAGTTTGATTGGCCAATCACTGACCAAATGTACCATCTCATTGTAGTATGGGGGTTGAAGGACAACTGAAGTGTGAAGAATATGGAGGCTGCCATATTTATTTCCTTTTAAACAATACCAGTTGCCAGGCAGCCCTGCTGATTTATTTGGCTGCAGTAGTGTCTGAATTACACCAGAAACAAGCATGCAACTAATTTGTCAGATTTGAAAGTAATATCAGAATATCAGAAACACCTGATCTGCTGCATGCCTGTTCAGGGTCTATGACTAAAAGCATTAGAGGCAGGGGATCAGCAGGACAGCCAGGCAACTGGTATTGCTTAGAAAGAAATACATATGGCAGCCTCCATATCCCTCTTGCTACAGTTTATTGAATACTATGAGCAGATGGAGGTAGTTAAATTGGACAGTGATTGGCCAATCATAAATGAAAGTGAGTACCAGGCAAATTCTGCACAGGTTTTATTTGGGGGATTGAGATTTTTGGACTGCATGCCAATGAAGCTAATTCCCATGAGAGTGCATCTAACAATTTCTCTGCATTACCATTGACTTGCACACTGAGGAGAAAAAAAAAACCAGACCTGCTATTTGAAATATTAGGAAAAATCACAAATGCAGGAAAAAAATACAGTAAACTTGCAACAAACGCAAAATCGCAATTTTGACAAACGCATGCGGATTGTAATAAGTGTGATGGATGGTCCCACTGACAAATAGGAAAACTGAAGAGGCGTTACCTCTACCCAGTGTGGCTGCACTTGTACATGGATGGGAGCGCAGGCCCGCAAACCTGCTCAACAAGCCCTTATGAAATAGGTTCAGAGACTCCCAGCACTGGAACGGTGAGCTTGAGGCAGAGAGGTGCCTGGGGCCTAGTGGGTGTCAAGGGGCCCACCAGCCACCTTCTCTGACCTCCACTACTTCAGCTTACCAAAAAGACCACAAGGAGGTCCCAAATATACTACCTTGCCTAGAGACCCAATACATCTTAAAAGGGAACTGAAGTAAGAGGTATAAGGAGGCTGCCATGTTTATTTCCTTTTAAGCAATACCAGTTGCCTGGCAGCCCTGCAGATCCTCTGCCTCTAATACGATTAGCCATAGCCCCTAAACAAGCATGCAGCAGATCAGGTGTTTCAGACTTAGTCAGATCTGACAAGACTAGCTGCATGCTTGTTTCTGCAGTTATTCAGCTACTACTGCAGAGAAATAGACCAGCAGGGCTGCCGGGCAACTGGTATTGATTAAAAGGAAATAAATATGGCAGCCTCCGTATACCTCTTACTTCAGTTCCCCTTTAACATTAATACAATGTAAAATCATTCATTTAATCTCGCTGCAGAGTCTCTTTAAAGGGGGACTGAAGTAAGAGGTATACGGAGGCTGCTATATTTATATCCGTGCCGATCTGCCGGGTCCCCCCGCGGCTGCGCAGCTCTAGGGCCAACCCCCCCGATCCACGCTACATAGCGTGGATCGGGGGGGGGGGGTTGGCCCTAGAGCTGCGCAGCCGCACTCGCGGCTATGCGGACTGCGCAGCTGCGGCCAGAGCAAGCGGCCATTTTAGGAGAGGCATGAGAGCCCGACCCGGGCCGTGAGAACGGGAGCCGGCCCGAGGGGCTAATGAGCGGGGGGACCCGGCGGATCGTCACGGCGGCCGCGGACGGCGTCCTCCATGCCTTAAAAGGCGAAGTAGGTAATTAACTTTTTTGCCTAATTTGATCTCGTAAGTCCTTTAACCACTTAATCCCTCAGTCGTTTTCACTTTATGCATCCGAGCAATGTTCACCTCCCATTCATTAGCCTATAACTTTATCACTAATTATCACAATTAACTGATCTATATCTTGTTTTTTCCACCACCAATTAGGCTTTCTTTGGGGGGTACATTTTGCTAAGAGCTACCTTACTGTAAATGCATTTTAACAGTAAGAATAAGAAAAAAACTGAAAAAATTCATTATTTCTCAGTTTTCAGCCATTATAGTTTTAAAATAATACATGCCTCCATAATTAAAACCCACGTATTGTATTTGCCCATTCGTCACAGTTATTTCACCATTTAAATTATGTCCCTATCACAATGTATGGCGACAATATTTTATTTGGAAATAAAAGAGCATTTTTTCCGTTTTGCATTCATCACTATTTACAAGCTTATAAAAAGAGAGAGAGAGCGAGAGCGAGAGAGAGTGTTTTACGACCAGAGCCCGAAGTGTGGCCACTTTGCGTTCTGGCCGGCCAATGTGCGAAGTGGCCGCAGCGCAGCGGCCAATGTTAGAAACGCGAAGTGGCCACACTTCGGGTTCCGGCCATAACATACAGTGGAGGAAATAATTATTTGACCCCTCACTGATTTTGTAAGTTTGTCCAATGACAAAGAAATAAAAAGTCTCAGAACAGTATCATTTCAATGGTAGGTTTATTTTAACAGTGGCAGATAGTACATCAAAAGGAAAATCAAAAAAAATAACCTTAAATAAAAGATAGCAACTGATTTGCATTTCATTGAGTGAAATAAGTTTTTGAACCCTCTAACAATAAAAGACTTAATACTTAGTGGAAAAACCCTTGTTTGCAAGCACAGAGGTCAAACGTTTCTTGTAATTGATGACCAAGTTTGCACACATTTTAGGAGGAATGTTGGTCCACTCCTCTTTGCAGATCATCTCTAAATCCCTAAGGTTTCGAGGCGGTCTCTGTGCAACTCTGAGCCTGAGCTCCCTCCATAGGTTTTCTATTGGATTAAGGTCCGGAGACTGACTAGGCCACTCCATGACAACCAGCTGAGCGGTCTGGACGAGCTCAGCTCGTCCAACACCGCCAGCGGCTGCCGCTCAGGCCCTGCTGGGCCGATTTTAACGAAATAAAAAGCAGCACACGCAGCCGGCACTTTGCCAGCCGCGTGTGCTGCCTGATCGCCGCCGCTCTGCGGCGATTCGCCGCGAGCAGCGGCGAAAGAGGGTCCCCCTAGCCGCCTGAGCCCAGCGTAGCCGTAACAAAAAGTTCCGGCCAGCGCTAAGGGCTGGATCGGAGGCGGCTGACGTCAGGACGTCGGCTGACGTCGATGACGTCACTCCGCTCGTCGCTATGGCGACGATATAAGCGAAACAAGGAAGGCCGCTCATTGCGGCCTTCCTTGTTTATTCTGGGCGCCGGAGGCGATCGGAAGATCGCCTCCGGAGCGCCCTCTAGTGGGCTTTCATGCAGCCAACTTTCAGTTGGCTGCATGAAATAGTTTTTTTTTTATTTAAAAAAAACCCTCCCGCAGCCACCCTGGCGATTTAATCAGAACGCCAGGGTGGTTAATGTGCTTCTTCTTGAGCCACTCCTTTGTTGCCTTTGCTGTATGTTTTGGGTCATTGTCATGCTGGAACACCCATCCACGACCCATTTTCAGTTTCCTGGCAGAGGGAAGGAGGTTGTCGTTCAGGATTTAACGATACATGGCTCCGTCTATTTTCCCGTTAATGCGATTAAGTTGTCCTGTGCCCTTAGCAGAAAAACACCTCCAAAGCAAAATGTTTCCACCCCCATGCTTGACGGTGGGGACGGCGTTTTGGGGGTCATAGGCAGCATTTTTCTTCCTCCAAACACAGCGAGTTGAGTTAATGCCAAAGAGCTCTATTTTGGTCTCATCAGACCACAGCACCTTCTCCCAGTCACTCACAGAATCATTCAGGTGTTCATTGGCAAACTTCAGACAGGCCTGCACATGTGCCTTCTTGAGCAGGGGGACCTTGCGAGCCCTGCAGGATTTTAATCCATTGCGGTGTAATGTGTTTCCAATGGTTTTCTTGGTGACTGTGGTTCCTGCTAATTTGAGGTCATTCACTAACTCCTCCCGTGTAGTTCTAGGATGCTTTTTCACCTTTCTCAGAACCATTGACACCCCACGAGGTGAGATCTTGCGTGGAGCCCCAGAGTGAGGTCGATTGATGGTCATTTTGTGCTCCTTCCATTTTCGAACAATCACACCAACAGTTGTCACCTTCCCTCCCAGCTTCTTGCTAATGGTTTTGTAGCCCATTCCAGCCTTGTGCAGGTCTACAATTTTGTCTCTGACATCCTTGGACAGCTCTTTGGTCTTTCCCATGTTGGAGAGTTTGGAGTCTGCTTGATTGATTGATTCTGTGGACAGGTGTCTTTTATACAGGTGACTAGTTAAGACAGGTGTCCTTCATGAGGGTGACTAATTGAGTAGAAGTGTCTAACCACTCTGTGGGAGCCAGAACTCTTAGGCCCGGTTCACATTAGCGGTGGCCGTCCGGAATCGCCGTGCCGGAGCCGCACCGCTTGCAGAACGGACGGAACGGACGCACGGCATAGCAATGAAAGCCTATGCGTCCGTTCACATGCGTCCGTTCTGCCGGACCGGAGCCGGACCGGATCCGGGCCGGATCCGGACTCCGGCCTCCGTTCCAACATGCGCTATTTTTTGATCCGGCTCCTCCGGCAGCCGTATCCGGGGCGGAGCCGGACTGCACCATCCGGCCAATACAAACCAATGGGAACCGGAGAGCGCACAACACACTGGCTGAGAAATCCGGATGTTCTACCCCACTTCCTATGCGGATTGTTGCGGCGATATTGGATGGGGACACGTGGGCAAGCATTTTGGAGTGGAGCAGCACAGCTGGATCCGGATCCGGAGATGTTGGCAGCATGTCGCAGGTGGAGGTGAGTGCTAAACAGCAGAGGGCCTGATTCCACAGGTCCCCCTTCTGCTGACCTCCCAGACCCCAACTTTTTTTTTGTTTTTACGTTACTTTTGCCAAACGGATCCGGATCGCATCCTGATGAACACCTGATGCAACCTGACCGGATCCGGATCGGATCCGGATCAGAACCGTACGGTTCCGATCCGGATCCGGTCCGGATCCGGTCAGGTCATCCGGTCCGTTTGGCAAACAACCGCAAGTGTGAACCGGGCCTTAGTGGTTGGTAGGGGTTCAAAAACTTATTTCACTCAATGAAATGCAAATCAGTTGCTATCTTTTATTTAAGGTTATTTTTTCGATTTTCCTTTAGATGTGCTATCTGCCACTGTTAAAATAAACCTACCATTGAAATGATACTGTTCTGAGACTTTTCATTTCTTTGTCATTGGACAAACTTACAAAATCAGTGAGGGGTCAAATAATTATTTCCTCCACTGTATACAGATAGAAATATTTCATCTTTACATAGATATTTAAAAAGTTTAGACCCTTAGGTAAATATTTGTGGTTTTTTTTTTATTGTAATTTTTTTTGTTTTTTTTATTAAAGATTTTATGTGGGTATTTTTGGGAGGGTGGGATGTAAATAGTGTTTGATTTGGGGAAATATTTGTGTATTGTAATTTTTTTTTACTTTTAGATGTAGTTTTATTTTTTGGCCACAAGATGGCATGACGTCACTCTAAGCGTACGCTTAAGCTCAACACACACCATACAATCTTGGTTGTACAGATTTACCAAATCTATGTAGTATAAGGGCCAACAGATTGAAACTACCTTGAATGATTGATTGGATAAACTCTTATACAGCATGAAAGTGGTAAGATTGAACAACCAAGATTGTATGGTGTGTGTTGAGCCTTAGAGGGACATAGGAGTCAGAAAAAGCGAAGCTTCCGAGAGAAGCTGTCGCTTTTTCTGCGGGGGAGAGGAATCAGTGATCAGGCACCATAGCCCGATTCATTGATTCCTGGGCTAACGAATCCGCGGCCGGGAGTGCGCGTGCAAGGAGGACAAAGTGGTTAAAGAGAGGTGGGCTCATAAAAAAAAAAAAAAAGTAGGCTACCTGATGTGGGGGGTTGAGCGGATCAGGTAGTGGAAAAACCACCGCTCCTGTGGGCCGCAATGGCCCACTTTCACTTTTGGGACCTCTGGGTCAAGACGCTGGAAAGAGAGACTTATTTCCAGCGTGCAGGGAGGTAGGGGAGCAGGGGGCGTGGCCAGGGAGAGAGAGCTGCCCAACGGCAGCTCTGGAAACCCTGTAGGAACGTTTTGAACAATGAATGCCTCTCCCTGTGTTTACCTCCGAGATGGTGACAAATAATGTCGGGGGGGGGGGGGGGGGGGGGTAAGGGACAGAGAGCAGCGGTGTGGGGGACACAGATCATGTCAGGAGGCAGAGAACAAGCCTTTGTGTCTCATCTGCCCTCCTAAGAACCACCTCAGGTTCTCTTTAATCCATCTCTGGCTTGAAGGGGAGACAGGGGAAGCCTCTGGATTATACACAGGTTTACAGAGTACAAGTATCTAAGTTTCCTTAATTTGTGTTACATGTACACTTAAAATGCTATTAATTTTTTTTTTTAATTTACAGTTCAATATCTGTTAACTGTTTGCCAGCCTTTGGATACAAGCACGTTTTGCCCCTCACCCACAATACCACCGATTTTAATGAGAGCGTGAAGAAACAGAGAATATCAGGAAATATCGACACTCCAGAAGGAGGATTTGATGCAATCATGCAAGCAGCTGTCTGCAAAGTAAGCTGTGACACAATAACCTCCATAGTGTGACAGGGGTGGGCAGAGGCCGGGTGTTTATTACAAAACAACTGAAGTGAGAGGAATACGGAGTCAGCCATATTTATTTCCTTTTAAAGCAATGCCAGTTGCCTGGCAGTCCTGGTCCTCTGCCCTCTAATACTTCTAGCCGTAGACCCTGAACAAGCATGCAGCATATCAGGTGTTTCTGACATTATTGTCAAATGTAGCAAGATTAACTGCTTGCTTGTTTCAGTTGTGTGATTCAGACACTAGTGCAGTCAAATAGATCAGCAGGATGGCAAAGCAACTGGTATTATTTAACCATCTTAGCGGTATGGACGAGCTCAGCTCGTCCATCCCCGCCGATGGCTGCCGCTCAGGCCCTGCTGGGCCGATTTTTACGAAATAAAAAGCAGCACACGCAGCCGGCACTTTGCCAGCCGCGTGTGCTGCCTGATCGCCGCCGCTCTGCGGCGATCCGCCGCGAGCAGCGGCGAAAGAGGGTCCCCCCAGCCGCCTGAGCCCTGCGCAGCCGGAACAAATAGTTCCGGCCAGCGCTAAGGGCTGGATCGGAGGCGGCTGACGTCAGGACGTCGGCTGACGTCCATGACGTCACTCCGCTCGTCGCCATGGCGACGAAGTAAGCAAAACACGGAAGGCCGCTCATTGCGGCCTTCCGTGTTACTTTTGGCCGCCGGAGGCGATCAGAAGAACGCCTCCGGAGCGCCATCTAGTGGGCTTTCATGCAGCCAACTTTCAGTTGGCTGCATGAAATAGTTTTTTTTTAATTTAAAAAAAACCCTCCCGCAGCCGCCCTGGCGATCTTAATAGAACTCCAGGGTGGTTAAAAGGAAGTAAATATGGCAGCCTCCATATTCTCTTCCCTTCAGTTGTCCTATAAAGGGACCGTGAACAGTACCATAAAAATAAAATCTGAACTTACCTCAGGCATCTTCTAGCCACCCGTAGCCTGCGAGGTCCCCTGGCATCCTCTTGCTCCTTTCCGTGTTAATTTGGCAACTTTGGCTGAAGTCGCACATGCGCGCCATCAGGCCGGTCACCGTAAGCGTCCTGCGTGGTTCTCTAAAAACGAAACCGCGCATGCGCAGGATGCTTACGGCAACCGGCATAATGACGGGCCTGGTGGGCACACACGCAACATCAGTGGGAGCAAAGGATGCTGGGGGAATGGAGGAGGCCCCAGGTAAGTCCAAATTTCATTTTTATGGCACTGCTCAGAGTCCCTTTAGGGTCAAACAATCTATCATGAAATGTAGATTGCGGCTTATAACTATGACAGTGAGAGTGGGACTAAGTAAAATCATACATAAAACATTATATCACTCAAAAATACCAGCTATGCAAATCCATTGCAGCCTTAACCCAGATAACAACAATCAGCATAGTATGCATGTGCTCATCATGTCTGCACATGTATTCTCCTAACAGCACTGCCATGTGTATTATGGGAGCTGTTCTGTGACTGCACTGCTCTCACTCTACCATAGGAGATATCAGGGAGAGGAGTAACAAGTACAATTTACAGGCTAAAACTCAGAAATAGAGAAATCATACCTGTAATGAAATGACAGCTTTTCTCTCTAACAGGGACAGTGCAACTAAGAAGAGTTCCCCAACAACAAGCAGGTACATTAGTTCCACCTGCCACAGAAAGTGCAGGAGGCATGCTGGGGGAATGTGTGTCCTCTCTATAGAATATTAGGCTTGTATATCCAGATCTTCAATAATTATATCTATATACCAAAGTAAGAATACCAAATGTTTATTTTGGGGGTTGTCTGTTTTATATATACATTACAAAGCTATCTCATTGCAGACTCTAGATGCTGAGAACCTGTTGCATAGCAATAGGAGATGCAGAGTGTGCGACCGCAGTAGTGCCCATGTGCTATTCACTTTTCGGGCTGGTGCACACTGAGCGGCTTTTTGAGCGTTTCTGCAGCCGCGGATACGCTTGGTCAATGTATCTCAATGGGGTGGTTCACACCGAGCGGCTTTTTGAGCGTTTCTGCAGCCGCTTGCGGCTGCGGATACGCTTGGTCAATGTATCTCAATGGGGTGGGTCACACCAGAACGGGAGGCGTTTTGCTGAAACGCATACTCCCGGGGTGAGGCAATTTTTGGATTGCGGAGGCGTTTCTGCCTCCAATGTAAAGTATAGGAAAAACGCAAACCACTCTGAAAAACGGCAGTTCAGAGCGGTTTTGCAGGCGTTTTTGTTACAGAAGCTGTTCAGTAACAGCTTTACTGTAAAAATATATGAAATCTACTACACCAAAAACGCTTCACAAAACCGCAAAATGCTAGGTGAAACGCTACAGAAAAATAAGAAAAAGCGTTTCAAAATCTGCTTGCATTTTGCTACGGTGACCATATGTCCTGCTTTACCCGGGACGCGTCCCGCCTTCGGGGGGCGCTGTCCCAGGCTGCATGAGGTCCCGGGAAACGTCCCGCTTTCAGCAGCGGGACGTCCCGGCCTCGGGACTCTGGTCACCATACATGAACTAGCCGCAGCGTCTCATAGACGCTGTGCCAGTTCATTCCCCGCAGCCCCGCTCCAGCAGCCTGCATTGTGCTCCGGCAGGCACAGGCAGAGCGGGGCTACGGGAAGATGGCGTCCGGAGGCGGAGCCCTGTACTGGAGACTATTTGTGTCTTCAGTACAGGGCTCCGCCTCCGGACGCCATCTTGCCGTAGCCCCGCTCTGCCTGTGAGAGGAGAGTGGGAGATTGAAGGAGGATCGTCCGGAGGAGCTGCACACACACCAGAGGCCGGCTGTGTGAGAGGACTTCTGTCAGGTGAGTACATGCTTTTTTTTCCCAGGTGAAATGTGCCCCCATTGCGTTTTTGTGCTGACATGTTTGCCCCCATTGCGTTTTTGTGCTGACATGTTTGCCCCCATTGCGTTTTTGTGCTGACATGTTTGCCACCATTGCGTTTTTGTGCTGACATGTTTGCCCCCATTGCGTTTTTGTGCTGACATGTTTGCCCCCATTGCGTTTATTTTGTGCTGACATGTTTGCCCCCATTGCGTTTATTTTGTGCTGACATGTTTGCCCGCAGTGCGTTTATTGTGTGCTGACATGTTGCCCGCAATGCGTTTATTTTGTACTGACATGTTTGCCCGCAATGCGTTTATTTTGTACTGACATGTTTGCCTGCAATGTGTTTATTTTGTGCAGTCATGTTTGCCCGCAATGCGTTTATTTTGTGCTGACATGTTGCCCGCAATGGGTTTATTTTGTGCTGTGTCCTGCCCATGTCACAGAGGGTTACCATAAATGTATAAATGCAGTGAACTCCAGTGTCGGACTGGTAGGCGGAAAAACTGAGGAAAGCCACTTGCTGGCCAAACAGCAGTAACCCTGTGTTATCACTCCCAATAGAAACCTTCAGCAAGTCTTCACTGTGAGCAGCAATACCTGATTACTGCTGCTTGGCCAGCAAGTGGATTTCCTCAGCTTTTCCAGCTCCCAGCCCGACACTGGTGAAATCTATAAGAAAAAAAAAATCTCTAGTTGTCCTCTTCTTGATATATTGTACAGAATTAAGCAAAGGTCTGTTCTTGAAAATTCCAGGACAGAATTGGATGGCGGAACGGGTCTCTACATCTGCTAGTGTTTGTGACAGACGCTGACTCTCACTACGGCATGGACAGCAAGCTGGCCGGGATTGTAATACCCAATGACAGTCTGTGCCATCTGGACAGCAATAACGAATACTACATGTCAACTGTCCAGGTACCTGCCATCCCCTTCATATCATTCATAGTGTGATCAGATAGAAGTAAAGAGAATGACTACACCAAGATTGTGCAGCTCCAGGAACTTCATTCAAATTGTGTATAATGTAAACAATAAATCCCGACTCAGGGTAATGAGAACTCTCACACTGATGTTCTACAGGCATAACTTTACCATCTTTATACATTACCAAGACAGCTATAATTGCCAGTCAGATTGTATTGAGAATCCTGATAATGTGCTGCCAGCACTGTTGTAAACTACAAGCCAAATGGTAGGCTACAAACCCTGGTGAATGACCAAACATTGTGCCCAGAATAAAACAATCCAATGTTTGGAAGAAAAGCACTAGTGTGCTATTACGATGCTAGCCCCGGATATATCCGGACTGTACAGACATGGGTGCCGTGAAAGCAATTCAGAGCAGGATCATCCACCAGGCAACCTAGGCAAGTGCTTGGGGCCTAGTGGGTGTCAAGGGACCCTCCTGCCACCTCCTTTGACCTCTCTTCACTTCAGCTCACCAAAAGGATCACACGGACTCCATTACATCTTAAAGTGGACCTGAACTCTTCCACAGGACAGAAGGAAAACATAGAGGAATGCACCCTGTATGTATTTAGAGAGTTTAGCCTGTCTAATCCCCCCTCATTTGTGTCTAATCACATGTTGTAATTTGATCTCTCCCCTTTGTCATCTGACTGCCACAGCAGATAAGGCAAATAAGCTCATTTGAAAGCGAAGGATGTTAACAATATGTTTGCTTTCATGAAAGCAGGAAGTGGACACACTGCAGATTTGTATCAGCAGTACCAAAGATATGTTTTCCTTTAAAGGTTATTATGCTGTGGCGTATCTTTTAGAGCAGAGAGGAAGTTCTGAGTTCAGGTCCGCTGCAGTCCATCTCTGATGCAATTTAACCACTCTGCAACCGCCTAACGCCGATCGGCGGCCGCAGAGTGGCTCTCCAGGGCCGCCTAACGCCGATTGGCGTCAAGTCCTGGGGGCAGACATTAGCAGGGATCACACATCCCCACTGAGCTAGCCACGATCGAAGCTGCAAGCTATAAAAAAACAAACAAACGCCAGAATAACTTGTACAGTGCTGAAATCTAGTGCAGCGCTGTACGGGGGACAGCTCTGTCACTGAGTTGACCCCAGGAGAGGCTCACAAAGTGATCTATCTCATAGGCTCATGCCTATGAGAGGCGATTGTAGGGATTGGGTTTTGGGGAGGAGGGAGGGATAAATAATAAAAAAAATGAACCTTTTTATTAAAAAAATGGCAGCAGAAATCAGATGCCACCAACAAAAAGCTCTGTTGGTGGCAAGAAAAGGAGGGCAGATTCATTTGTGTGCTAAGTTGTATGGCCATGCAGCACATTGTTAAAGCTGCAGTGTGCTGTGGGGGGGGGGCGCAAGCCTGTGGTCCTCAAGCAGCTAAGAGGTGTTATGCCCTTCCTAAATATTTACATGACTCCCTGCGCTGGTCAGCAGTTACTGGGCCAAGGCTTGTTGAGAGGCACAAGCCACGAGAATGTATCATCTACCCCTTCCCTACTCCCGTATGGGGCCTGGCCAAACTGGCAGCACAAGGGACGTGTGGAGGGGGGAACCAAATTCTTTCCTTCCTCTGTCTCCTCAGGTCCCCCCTCTCCTGTGCTCCCCCTCATATGCGGAGTTTAGGCTCCTGTGTTTACAGACAGTAGGTGAGTTATAAGTTGACACCAGGATGCACAATAAGCTGTGGTGTCTTTTTTTTTTTAGGAATATCCAACACTGGGTCAGCTGATCGAGAAGCTAGTGGAGAATAATATTCTTCTGATTTTCGCTGTTACCAAACTTCAAGTTCCTCTCTATCAGGTAAGACATGATCTTTTATTATTACAAGTCAATGGGGTCCGCCCCAAATGTTTGGTTCCTGAACATTTACAAATGGTCCATGGATGTTCGTTCATCACTACCCAACACCCATCAATAACATCAGTGCCCTATTGGGCAATAGGGAGTAAAGCCTTGATCATGTCTGTGCAGTAGCACAGATCCACTCATACGGCTGCGCAGGCGCTGCCATACTCACGCCCGGGTCATACGGCTGCGCAGGCGCTGCCATACTCACGCCCGGGTCATACGGCTGCGCAGGCGCTGCCATACTCACGCCCGGGTCATACGGCTGCGCAGGCGCTTCCATACTCACACCCGGGTCATACGGCTGCGCAGGCACTTCCATACTCACACCCGGGTCATACGGCTGCGCAGGCGCTTCCATACTCACACCCGGGTCCTACGGCTGCGCAGGCACTTCCATACTTACACCCGGGTCATACGGCTGTGCAGGCGCTTCCATACTCACACAGGCAAAAGTATGGCCGCACTTGTGCCTGAAGAGGGGCGCGACCCTGATCTTCAATCCAACAAGCCCTTGTCATTAATCTTCAGTTTGTCTGGGCTTGGCAATTGGGGGACTGGAGAATGGTGTGAGAAGCCTCTATAGGATTCAGAGGAATCTTCTTAGGAACCAAGATTTGGGTACTCTTTAATGGCTGCCTTGGTAGAGTGTCATCTATTGTGTGTGTACTTTGCTTAGGGACCAAAAGTTTGTGACACCCGAATCCAGAAAAAATGGCGCAGGAGCCCCTATGGAAAAAACGGCACAGCCATAGATGCCTATTATAAGAGCTGCAATCTGCGGCAAAGAATGGAATTTTAAGTGCACGGCGGTGAAATTATGGCTTTTATAATTGCCCGCGATATGCAGCAAAGGAGGCAAATTTTAGCACCCAGGGATGCCCGATTTTGCCACTAATCACGTGCCGAAATGTACCTTCTTTGCTTTGTGGCTGAGGGGGATTTAATGTTTAGAAGGGGGTTAGGTGGCACTTTGGATGGGGTTAGGGTTAAGCACCACCAGGGAGGTTCTTAGGGTTTGGCACCACCAGGGAAGCCTTAGGGTTAGGCACCATTGGGGGGGTCTTAGGGCTAGGAACCACCACCGGGAATCTTCGGGTTAGGCACCACCAGGAGGTGTCTTAGGGTTAGGCAAAACCAGGGGACGTCTTAGGATTAGACACCACCAGGGCGGTATTAGGGTTAGGCATCAGTAGAGGGAGGGTTCTGTGTGAAAGTAGTAAAATATTGGTAAACATTATGGATACTTTACTATCGGAATTCAGCAGTAGCATATCGCTAATGTTAGCGATATTCTACTAGCAGCAATCCCCCGCGCCCTTTTTTCGAGGTGCCTTTTTTTCATGTACACCGTGGAACCATCTCCACTCTACAGCAGATGAAAACATTTCAGCCTTCGCATAAATGAGCAAACAGCAGAATTACTGTAAATCTGCAGAAATGTACTAGACTTGTCTGATAACACAGAACATTTTCATCTTTGAGGGGATGATAGCTTCCATTCATCAAAGCCATAGCTGTCACTATAGAGGATACATTTATAAATTACCGGTAACATAACTTAGCAATTTTTTTTTGTCTGGGTTATTTCTTCCAAAGGTAGCTGGAGATATTGGTGTGTGTGCTGCTCTGCTGAGTCCAGCCTCCACAGTGATTTAATATGTGGAATTCAATTACCCTTTGATTAATGATATTTTTCCTCAGACAAGGAAAATAGGTTTAAACTGAAATCAGTGCATAATGAACTATATTTCCTCTCTTTGTGATCTTTGTGCTCCATACAAGACAAAAGAAGGAAAGCTGAAGACACATTATTCAACCACTGCTGTTTCTAGGTGTAGGCAAGCCTTGTATCATGACTGTATTTTACATTTTGCATGACTCACACAGTAGTTTGCCACAAAAGACAAAAGAAAATTGTAGAAGTAGACCTTCAATATGTGAAGTAGCTTGTCTGCGTGACAGAGGATCTCTGTTCCAGTCCCACAGGACTGAACCTGAATATTCACCTCACGAGGCAGGAAGATGGACCCCAGCGACGCCCCGCGGCTACGAGCATTTCCCAATCCATTTTCCTGCCGGTACACGATGGGCACTAACGAGAGTTCAAGCGATCATGGCACTTTACACGGGAGTCTTCAGGGATCTTAAAGATTTGATCCACCATGATGGTCGTTGTCGCCGCACCTCGTTCTCATGTTTGTGCCTGCACCAACTGCGTGAGATCATGGAAACGATCACTCATCTCTCAAAAAATTGCAGATTGTCAGAAAATTGCATATTGGGTACAGGCCTTGAGAGAGTACCTGCATCCCTTTAAATGGGTTGCAAGGTGAAAAAAATAAATGTAACTACTTACCTGGGGCTCCTTCCAGCCCCTAGAAGTCTACCTGGTCCTTCACCGCAGTTCTGGTCTTCTCCTGGGTACCGCTGGCAGACTCTGAAGGGTCAGCAACTTCTGAGCATGCGAGCACCTTGCAAACGCGTCCACATCACTGTAGCAGACGCGGTATGCTCCCAATGACGTGGGCACATTCGCTGCAGTGAGGGAACAGGGAGACTACTAGGGGCTGGAAGAAGACTCATGTAAGTAAAGCTACGTTTATTTTTTCACCTTTGCAAATCCTTTAAAGCAAATATAAAGCAAACCTAAAAAAAAGTGAAAGACCGCGCCTTCATGAGTGTTCGGAAGGCTTCTGAAGATGTGTACATTTGTACTACACATAAATGAGAGCGCCTTCGCGCAATGGCCTTACGGACCCGCTTGTCTTGAAGAACTCAATGCAAATAATTCTCAAGCCTTCACAAGGACTCCCGAAGCTGTAATTAAACAGTTGGTTGAATAACTTTCACAGGGGACAGCAGTGGACCGAGGGCACTGAGAGATGACTAGGAAGGCTCTATGGGATCCAGAGCCGAAATAGCCGAGCCCGAATGGGTCCGCTCTACTGCACAGGCTAGAGGCCTGCATCGGGTCGGGTACCAGATTCAGATACCAGAAAGCAGGTTGCAGGTCGGGTTTAGCGCATTTAGTCTCTACAAGAGTAGAGACTATAATGCAGAAATACACTAAAAGGCAAGAATATACTGTGCATACAGAGCATGCAGTGTTGCTCCCTGTATGCTTGTTGGTGCCCAGATCTTTGTCTGGATGGCCTGTGCCTAGATACAGAGCCAACAAAGAGAGATAGAAGAATACAGCTCATTCTACCCTAGTGTCTAGCTAGCATGTAGTCTGTGCCACTTCCACGACCGCCATCGGATTCAGCCTGTTCCATTCCCACACCATTCAGATGCTTGTTTAGATTTTGTTGTTAGTTTTTTTTAAAGGGGAATACTACTTGTTATCCAGCAGATATCATCCAAATGTATTTATTATTTATTGTATTTATAAAGCACCAACATATTATGCAGCGTTGTACATTAGTTAAGGTTACAGACAATATTTAGGGAGGACATACAGCAATAAGACAATACAGGAATACAAGAAAGACCAGATCACGCAGCACAGTATGAGTACCAGGTAATGCTTATTCAGTCACTGGATGGGAGCATGGAGATTAGGCAAGAGTTCACTCAGATCCATAGGATGGGTGTACGGTAATGGAGGTGCGTGAACAGGTAGGAGACACAAGGAGGAGGACCCTGCTGATGGCTGGTAATTTAGAGGAATAAGTTCCATATAATAATCCAAATAAGGTTTGATACTAATAAAAGTTTATAACTCAGCGCAACACTTCCTTTTGTAATAAACGTGAGGGAATAGTGACATATTACCTCTAAGCTCTTGCATCAGGTGGATGGAGAGGTCCTTGTGGCAAGGTGCCCAGCTGCAGGCAAGCAGAGCTACACAATGGGTTTTTTCAAATTGAAAAGTTCAGTTCCAAAGGTAATACTTATTCTATACACTAATCAACGTGAGTGCTTTGAATATTTGCTTTGTTCCGTTTTGAGTTTATATGGCCTTTAAGTGCTACAGTGGCAAATGAAATACTGGCTTCTTCAATCTTGACCTTTTAAACTCTTTCTTTTTTTTTATATATATATCCATCATATCTACTTTAGAAAATAAAAAACCAAGCTTTCTTCTGTGCAGAACAAATATAATACAAAGATCCTGCAGCCTGTCTGCTAATGTTCATTGAATGACTTATGGATGGGGAGTCACAAAGCAGATGTGATCCAAACATGAAATGTCATGTTCAATTTATTTTTAAGCACATGAAGCCGTAATCAGGAAAAATACGGTAAATGCCTGATGTGTCGTACGCCTGACAAAAGACACAAAAAATATTTTGTATTGTCTTCGCATCCTTCAGAATCCCATTTGCCACTTGAGAGGTTCTTGCCGAAGACTGTCTGTAAAACATCTTGGTTTTGGCAGTAGTCTTTTAACAAAATAAACGTTTAAAGTAAACCTGAGATGGCGGATAAAATACGTTTTATACATTCCAGGGGCTTCCTCTAGCCCCCTTCGTATCATCCATCCCTCGCCATCTTCCTCCGCCGCCTGAATCTTCTTCAATATGGCCAATCTGGCCAGTGGTAATTCAGCCAGTTGGAGCCAGTCAGTGCAGTACGGCTACGTGTGCTCCCCCGTTGCGTTCCCACGGCCAAGAATCTTCTGCGCCTGAGCAGTAGTACTGCCTAGGCCCAGAATTATCCCAGCGACCGGAGTGCGAATGGGGGCATGCAGCCAGGCCGCGCATGAGCAGTAAACCCTGATTCCCAAAGTTACCAGGCCAGATTGTGGAGTAACGAGGCAGCAGAGGAGGACGGCGAGGGTAAGATAAGCGTAAAGGGGGCTGGAGGAAGCCCCGGGTATGTATAAAACTTCTTTTATCTGCCATCTCAGGTTTACTTTAAAGGATATCGGAGGGGATTAATAAATTCTAGCTTTACCTCGGGCTTCTTCAAGCTCCTAGAGGTCACTTGTGTCCCTTGCCGCAGATGTGGTCTTCTTCCAGGTTCCTCTGGCAGCCTTTGAAGTATCGCCGACCCCCGATGGGTCGGCATCTTCTGCGCATGCCCTAGCACTTGATCACGGTGTGGGTCTCAAGGTGGGAAAACTCACGTTATTATTATTATTATTTGGTATTTATATAGCGCCGACATATTACGCAGCGCTGTACAGTGTATATATATATCTTGTCACTAACTGTCCCTCAAAGGAGCTCACAATCTAATCCCTACCATTGCCATATGTCTATATTATGTAGTGTAAGTACTGTAGTCTAGGGCCAATTTTTTTTTTTAGGGGGAGCCAATTAACTTATCCGTATGTTTTTGGAATGTGGGAGGAAACCGGAGTGCCCGGAGGAAACCCACGCAGACACGGAGAGAACATACAAACTCTTTGCAGATAGTGCCCTGGCTGGGATTCGAACCAGGGACCCAGTGCTGCAAGGCGAGAGAGCTAACCACTACGCCACCGTGCTGCCCTTGCACTTGATAGCACTTGATCACGGTGTGGGTCTCAAGGTGGGAAAACTCACGTTCAGATTCTGTTGCCTGCTGAGATCTGGACTTGATCCCTCAGACAACAGGTCGAGGCCCAACGCTCTACATTAGTTGTTGTGTAGGAGGGTGGAGAGCTGATGGTGTAGCAGGCACGGATTTACATCACAGGAGCCTATAGGCACATATGGTCTGGCACCCTAAACTTCACCTTTCATGAACCTATAAACCCCGCCTCACCTCATGTGTCTGGCCCAGCTGTCACCTCTCCCCTACTTCCCCTGCCCCGTGTAGGTAGCCACAGGTGCCCTTTAACATTTGGTAGCCAGAGGTACCCTCAATGTTAACCAGCTAGAGTTGCCCCCAAGTATTAGGTAGTTATAGATGCCGCAGGCTGAAGGGAAATCTCATCAGTCGAATGACGGGTAATCTTATTTACGCTCTGCTCGGGACTCTTCATAGGGGAGGAGAGAGGTGCTAGGGGAGGGGAGTGAGCCACCTTTCCATCATCAGGTGTCTGTATGCATGAGCCTACAGTGCCTTATGGAAAAAACGGCCCTTTGGTGTGGCATATAGCAGAGTGGCACAGGGTGAGTAGGAGAACAATGGCCTCGCCTGCACATGCCCCACCAAGCTGATTGTCACTGGTGCATGGAGGGAGTTTGGGGGCCGCTGTACACACACTAGATTCTCAACAAAGGTTTCCCAGACCGATTGACCCAGCCAATAACCATCTATTATGTGTAGAAGGCTTTATCCTGGTTTATATCCATGTTTGTGTAGATGCCTGCCCCAGAGCTGCAGCTTTCTCTTCAGAAATAGGCAGCCAAGGATCAAGTGATCCAGGTTCTTGTCAAGATAATTTCACATTTTTATGCATAAACTAAAGTCTGAGATGTATTAAAGTGTACCCGAGGTGACATGTGACATGATGAGGTAAACATGTGTATGTACAGTACAGAACATATAAGTAACCAGGCTGTTTTTTTTTCTTTTTTTTCTTTTTCTGCCTGAAAGAGTTGGTTTTCAGGCATTCAAGTCAGTCAGTACCTTGTTGGGAATATAGTAAAACATCACTGATAAGCAAATTACAGCCATAAAAGTTTTTCTAGCAGAGTACAACTTCTTATAGGTGGCCATACACTGATAGATTTGCAGCAGATTCGACCATCAGATAGATTTCTGTCAGATGCCTGTCAGGTCAAATCTGATGTGTGCCACATACTAGGAACAGATTTCCAATAGATTTCAGGATGAAATCTATTGCAAATCTATTGAAAATTGATCTAAAGGTGTTACTGCACCATTAGATCCAATGCAACTCTATGGGCCATCGATCTGCTGCCAGCAGCAGATCGACCTAGATCTTCCATCCTGTCAGATCAAATCGATCGAAATCGGCCGCAAATCAATCGATCGGCAATTGATTTCCAATCGATCGAAAAGGCTGAAGTCAGCCAGTGTATGGGCCCCTTAAGGCAGGGGAGAGATAGAAAAAGGTCAATAGCTCATGTATTTCTACTCTGGGATGCTTAAAAGACTGCCATTGAGCTGAGGCAATAAAACATTCATTCTACTCAGGGCTCGTTTCCACTATAGCGAATCCGCATGCGGGCACTGCATGCGGATTCGCATAGGCAATGCAAGTGGATGGGGCCGTTTCCACTTGTGCGGCCGCGGGAGCGGTTTTTGGTGCGCAGAAATCTGCACGGCAGAGCCGTCAGATTTCGCGTGCAGAAGGAATGTGTGCGAATCGCCGCTAATGTATCTAATAGGGAAATCGCATGCGGGGTGACCATGCGTTTTTTGCTGCGAAATCGCATGCGATTTCGCATAGGTATTAATGTTAATTTACACAGGCATGGTAAAATTCGCATATACCTTACCTATGCGGAATTGCATGCGAAATCGCGGCAAAAACGCATGCGGAATCGCACCCGCATGCGATTTCGTCCGCGGTGGAATGCAGGCGATTCCGCACCGCACTAGTGGAAACGAGCCCTCATAGTTTCATAGGTTGTTTTTTTTCACCCTGGGTTCACTTAAACCTACCTGCTGTTTTAATACTAATAAATGAGCAGGCAGAGGGCAATATTTGAAATGATATGTTATAAAAACTGGTGAAAGAGCTTCCAGAATATACAAAAAAAGGTCTAGTTTTCAATTGTGTTATTTACCTTTGGAGATTCTGATCAATGGAAATAAATGGAATGTGGAATAATTGGTTTCCTCAGCACAAAACACAGAAAATCTGATATTTGAATGTCAAAACTCTGTTACCTCAGCTATCACAACACAGCCAGGCACAGCACATGCCAAGCACTGAAACAGCCAGAAATGTCAGTACAGTATTTTCTTACTCAGGTAGAATGGCCTGAGGCAGAGTTCCAGGGGAAGGGTCATAGTTCTGTCTGGGATGGTATTCCGAGAATGCTGGCAGAAAGTCAGTAATCAGGTTAGTGGTAATAAAAAACTAGCAGTACTCTTACCTGTTACACAGAGGTGTATGTTACAAAGTAACCGGATAAAGTGGGAATATACTCTGGAAAATAACACTTCAGTAACTACTCTTAGGTACATAAAAGTGCATTTGAAAGCATTCCCTGTGTGTAAAAACATTTATTTTCACTGCAGAGAGCAGTACAGGCTTGCTTATATTCAGTTAATCGGCAAATGTAATCATTGCCGGCAAGAATTTCTCTGCTTGTGTCTCCACTCTGCCCCCCTCTTTTTCTGCTGAAGTGACTCAGCTTTTGCCAGGGTGATGTGTCTATTCAGCAGAAGGATTAGATAGAGATAAGCAAGTCTGTACCGCTCTCTGTGGGGAAAGTAAACATTTTTACACTCATTCTTGAGAATGCCTTTGAATGTTCTTTTATGTACTTAAAAAACAAATGACATGAGAATATGAAGGCTGCCATATTTATTTCCTTTTAAACAATACCAGTTGCCTGGCAGCCCTGCTGGTCTATTTGGCTGCAGTAGTGTCTGAATCACACCAGAAACAAGCATGCAGCTAATCTTGTCAGATCTGACAATAATGTCAGAACACCTGATCTGCTGCATGCTTGTTCAGGGTCTATGGCTAAAAGTATTAGGGTGCATACACACATCAGACCATAGTCTTTGGAAAATGAAAGATCACAGACCAATTTTACCCCCTTCCATGTAGTATGAGAGCCATACCTACACAGTCTATTCTATGGAGCTGAACTCCCCATCAGATAGAAATCTTTGCAAGATGCTGCACACAAAGATGCTGCACACATTCAAAAGATCATTATCTACAAAAGATCTGTTCCTCCAAAATGCATTCATAGTCTATATCTGCAGATCCTCATACACACCTTGTTTAACAGACCTTCATCTGCAGATCAGATCCACCAGGAGGGATCTTCAGATCTGCAGATGATTGTCTGATCTGCAGATGAATGTCAGTTAAACAAGGTGTGTATGAGGATCTGCAGATCTCATAGACTATGAATGCATTTTGCAGGAACAGATCTTTTGCAGATACTGATCTTTTGCAGATACTGATCTTTTGAATGTGTACAGCATCTTTGTGTACAGCATCTTGCAAAGATTTTTATCTGATGGGGAGTTCAGCTCCATAGAATAGACAGTGTAGGTATGGCTTTCATACTACATGGAAGGGGGTAAAATTGGTCTGTGATCTTTCATTTTCCAAAGACTATGGTCTGATGTGTGTATGCACCTTTAGAGGCAGAGGTTCGGCGGGCTAGCCAGACAACTGGCATTGCTTAAAAGGAAATACAGTAAATATGGCAGCGGCAGCCTCCATATCCCTTTGTCCACTAAGAGTAGTTACTGAAATTTTAGTTTTACTTTTAAGGCCCGTTCTCACTTGAGCGGGAATCGCGCAATTCCCAGCTCAAGGCAAACCGCTAGCGTTTTTTTAAAAAAAAAAAACGCTACAACATGTAACAGATGGCAGTGTTCTCACTGCTGCGTCTGCGGTTAAAGTTAACCGCAAACGTGTTGCATGCAGCGGTTTGCCGGCGATTCGCAATTAGTGATAGCGATTAGCATGCATAGCACCGCTAATCAGAATCAGTATATTTTATTTCGCCAAGCACAACTGGGCCGTGCCCGGAATTGGGTATGGCAAGTACAGGGCTAGTGTGAAAAAAAAAGAACAGGACATACAATGCAAATACATGTAAGCAGCAAGACAATATAAAGGATACATTTACAGCAATTAGACACATTTGAACACGTATACGTGTAGTGTGCAGCCGTGCAGTCAAACTAGGTGCTACCAGTCACCACTGGGAGAATGAAGAGAGTTCTAAGAGTTCAGATAGTTTACGGCTGAGGGGAAGAAACTGTTCCTGTGCCTTGTGGTCCTGGTGTAGATGGATCGGAATCTCCAGCCTAAGGGAAGTCTACTGAAGAAGCGAAAGCCTGGTGGGTGGGATGGATCATTAGCGATTTTTTTGAGCTCTGGAGCGCAGTCTAGAGTTGAAGATTTGATCTAGAGAGGGGAGTAGTTTCCCGATGATTCTCTCCGCTGATCTGATGACCCTCTGCAGTTTGTGTCTGTCGCTGGTGGAGGAGCCAGCATACCAGACCAGGATGGAGGAGCAGAGGACAGATTCAATTGTAGCAGTGTAGAAGCTCGTCAGAAGCTCGCGGGCCATACCGAACTTCTTTAGTTGGCGTAGGAAAAATAGCCTCTGCTGGGCTTTTTATTGGGTTGAGGTTGTGTTGGCTTTCCAAGTCAGGTCCTTAGAGATTGTTGTGCCGAGGAGGCGTGCACAGGGAACATTCTCAACTACAGTGCCATCAAAGCTGATCGGGGGTGGAGTGGTAGCGTGTTTCCTAAAGTCAACAATCATCTTAACCGTTTTTGCAGTGTTGAGGACTAGCCCGTTCTCCCTACACCAGTGGCAAATTCTGTCAACCTGGTGGCGATACTCCTGCTCATCATTCCCAGAGATGAGGCCAACAATGGTGGTGTCGTCAGCAAACTTGATGACTTTGACGGAGTTCGCAGTGGACCTGCAATTGTTAGTGTATAGGGATAATAGGAACGGCAACAGTACACATCCTTGAGGGGCCCCTGTGTTGGTGGTCCTTGGTTGAGAGATGATAGTATCCAGCTTGACGGCTTGGGATCTGTTAGGGTGGACCCCAAGGGCAGCAAGATTCTCTTGAAGTATTTGGTGGCTGATGGTGTTAAACGCCGAGCTAAAGTCGAGTAGAAGGATCTAGGTGTTCATTTACGAGCTCCAGGCAGATGTTTATGGCGTTGTCAGTAGACCTGTTTGCTCTATACGCAAACTGAAAACGGGTCCAGCAGGGTCTCAGTGGATAGCTTGAGGAGAGGCAAAACCAAGCTTTGAAAGGATTTCATGATCGCGATTGCTCCAAAACCGCCGCAGTGTCCAGTGATTTTTCTGCGTTAATCGTGGGAAAATCACTCCCGCAACCGCCGGCGTTTTGCGGTTTTAGATGTGAACAGATCCTAAGTTATGAAGAAACAAAACCATTAGGATTTTTTATTAGAGGGCCTAAAGAATTTAAAAGTCTCTCTATTGGAAGAGCTATTGCAAGTTAACTTTTACCTTCCCAAACAGAATGTACTTGTAAATATTCAGATAGCAGTAAGAAGGCAAAGTGATGTAGCAATACGGTATGAAAAGGGTGAAACTGTACCAGGGTCTCTGGTGTGAGAGGCCTACATGGGACCTAGATGGGGCCCCCTCCAGTCTCTGCATTAGCTCTTTATTGGGGCTGCAGTGGTATTGATCACCATCACTCTATGTCAGGGTTTCTGAACCAGCGTTCACTGGAACCCCTGGAACTCCAGCGTTCCTTGGGTACTTTGGCATTTTTCCCCACCGTGGGTGTTGAGGGAAGTATGATAGAGAGCACACTATAGCAGGGGGCACACTATAATTGGCGGTCAGAATAGTAATGAACATAGTAATTAAAGGGACATTATAATGAAGGACACTGTAATAGGACATAAATGGCCACACCAGCTTTTAACCACTTAAAGAGACTCTGAAGCGCCCCCAAAACGCCCCCAAACCCCCCACTGCAACACTTGGTCGCAGACTTGGTCGCTCCTGGAGGCAGGGCTAACGGCTGCAGCCCTGCCTCCAGTCACGTCTATCAGCAGTGCATCGCCGCCTCTCCCCCACCCCTCTCAGTGAAGGAAGACTGAGAGGGGCGGGGGAGAGGCGGAGATACGCGCTGGCAGACGCGCGTGGGGCAGGGCTGCGGCGGTTAGCCCTGCCCCAACCAGGAAGCGCTCCCCCGCATTACGGAGGGGATTTGGGGGATCAGGGACTCCCGTTAAGCCGCAGGATTTATTCTCGCTTCAGACTCTCTTTAAGAACCAGGGGATTTTGCTGTGATCTGTGCTGCGTGGGCTCTCCAGCCCACAGCACAGATCACTTTGCAGCAGGGCGACCAGACTTCCCCCCTTTTTTCCCCACTAGGGGGATGTCCTGCTGGGGGGGTCTGATCGCCGCCGGCTATCTGCGTTTTGCGGGGGGGCTCCTCAAAGCCCCCCTCTGCAGCGATTTCCGCCCTCCCTCTCCTTACCTCCCTCGCAGGACGGATATCTGTCCTGCGCCTCCTAGGATAGGCTTCAGCCTATCAGATGCCGGCGATCCCCGGCCAATCAGAGGCCGGGGATCGCCGATCTGCTTTACGGCCGATCTGCTTTACGGCGCTGCTGTGCAGCAGCGCCGTATGATGTAAACAGTGGGGATTTGTTCCCCGCATGTTTACATTTATCGTGCGAGCCGCGATCGGCGGCTCGCAGTCTGTTCACGGAGGAACCCTCCGTGAACTGACATGGTAATACCACTTAAGACCTGCTGACGCCTATCGGCGTTAGGCGGTCGTTAAGTGTTTTAAAGACCATGCCACCTGCAAATTAAATTCAGGGGTCCGAAAATTACTTGCAGGGGTTCCTTGAGATCCAAAAAGTATTTGCAGGGTTCCTCCAGAGTGAAAAGGTTGAGAAAGGCTGCTCTATGTGCTTTGAATACAGTACAGCAGTGGTAATCATTGATAACCCATTCCGCTAATCGATTCGCTAGCGTTTGCGCTTACAAGTGAGAACGGGCCCTAACACATCTTCCTCATTATGTATTGCAGGATTACACCAAGCTGATACCAGGAGCCACGGTCGGCCTGCTACACGACGACTCCAGAAATGTACTGCAGCTGATCCTAACCGCATACAATGTAAGGCATTTGTATTTATTTTTATAAATATGGCACTCCTTTCCTCTTGTTACATTTACTGTTCTAACCTGTGTCAGTCTGCCAGTGATTTGAGACTGAGATAGAGGTTCACTTTCCAGCAGGGCAATTATTATTATTGATTTATAAAGCGCAAACCTATTCCGTGGTGCTATACAGAGTAAGAAACGAACCTGGGGTACATAATAATATAGACAATGGTGTACACCAATGTACAAAATAAATAATTGGTGACAAAATACAAAACGATACAAAACACAGAATTGGTGACAAATTACAGAAACAATACAAAATACAGAATTGGTAATGACAGTAATAAAAGTAACACGATGAATAAAATGTATAATGAATTCCAAAACACAAAAGGGGGGGAGAGCCCTGCCCAATTACCCATACTGCTAAAGCAACACTCAAGTGTTTTTTTTATTTTTAAACACTTAAAAAAAATAAAATACAAATATATATATATATATATATATATATATACTACAGTACTTACACTACATAATATAGACATATGGCAATGGTAGGGATTAGATTGTGAGCTCCTTTGAGGGAAAGTTAGTGACAAGACAATATATATATACTCTGTACAGCGCTGCGTAATATGTCGGCGCTATATAAATACTAAATAATTAAATATATATATATATATATATATATGCACATATACATACCTGGGGCTTCCTCCAGCCCCCTTCAGGCTGATCACTCCCTCCCCGCCTTCCACTGCTGCCTTGTTCTTCTGCTGCTACGTGGCCCGGTAATTCTGTCAGTCGGCGCAGGTGCATTCTGGCCACTTGGAAACCCCCCCCCCCCCCCCGTCGTAGTACTGCGCAGGACTCTTCCGGAAACAGGAGCACAACGGTGCGTGCACAGCTTGGCCGTGCATGCGCAGTAAGCCCCAACTGGCACTGTGCCGCCTACTAGCAGAAGATCCAGGCAGCGTAGGATGATGGCAAGGGACCGATCAGCCTGAAGGGGCTGAAGGAAGCCCCAGGTATATATAATTTTTTTTTGTTATTTTAATCATCAGGTTTCCTTATAAATGTTTCCCCTTAAAACACTCGAGTGTTGCTTTAGCAGTGGGCTTTGGGTAATTGTCCTGCTGAAAGGTGAACCTCCATCTCAGCCTCAAATCACTGGTGGACTGACAGGTTTTGCTCAAGAATATCCCTGTATTTAGCCCCATCCATCTTCTAATGTATGAATCCAGAGTCCTGACATTATTCTGCCTCCACTGGCAGCTATTTATTCAAGTTGTTGCCCAGAGCTGGTTCTCAAGTTGAAGTTGTAAGTGAAGCGCACGTTCCCAAATACATTCCCAAATGAAAGAGTGGTGTGTTTGTCACAGGGGGGTGTGCCAGAATGTTCATACTAGGCAGACTCTCAGCCTTTCATGTTACTGACTCCTGGGCCCTATGGGATTGCTTGTTTACCTTCACATTCTGATAAAATCGCAGAGAAAACAGGAGGTGCTAAGAGGAAGGTCAATATTTAGAATGCATATTTATGTGGGGTACCAAGTGCTCTTTTATACAAACTTAGTAACATTATAAAGGCTTCCCTACATACAGTCAGAGATGCATTTCCTAATAAAGCGTTATAAAAACATGCATTGCATATGCAAAACAGTCCCAGCAACCAGTCAGATTCATGTAAACAGATGTCAGTTCAGTTAAAGTGAATTTCTATTTCGGTTTTATGAAATACTGCACAATATGCAGCTTAGGCCCATTTTATATTGGCCTAAAAAAACGGAAGGTTTAGAGGACTATAACGGAATGGACGGGAACGGATGTAAACAGATTCAATTTTAACCAATGGATCCATCCCCATTCACTGTTCAGCACGTTCCAGCGAACGGACCGAAAGTTTGGGTCTGCTGATTGATCGAGTAGTAAAGATCAATGTACTACCACATTTATGCAAAGTATGAACAAGAATAGATTGTACTATTACCACTAATCTTGTACCGCTTGATTCAGCACAAAGTCATGCAGCCTTTTGATTGGTAAACCTTGGTATTAACCTTACGTTTCTCCAATAAAGCGGTCCATCCTTCAGATCAGGTGATTTTCTGGCTACACTTGTTATGGATGTGAAGATCATGATTACCACACTTGTTTATGACCCTTGTGAAATGGGCCCCCAGGCAGTGAGGGTCAGTAGGGGTTGGCAAGGAAAAGGGTATGAACAGTGGGGGCCCATTCAAAGTTTTGCGGGAGGGAAGGACTTGTTGTTACACCCCTGCATCAGAGTAAAATATTGATTGTTGTATGGCCACCATTAAAGGAGTCATCAGTCAATATACATAAAAGAAGTGCTACTTACCGGGGGCTTCCTTCAGCCCCAAGCCCCCAGCATGTCCCTCGCCGCTGCTCTCCCTTCAGCCGTTCCCCGCAGCTCTGTCCCGGTCCCCGGCAATGACGTAAAGGCCAACCCCCAGGTCGGCCTGTACTGCGCCTGCATGAGCGGCGCTGTCAATCACCGACACGTGAGCCGGAGTGGCGGATTGCAAGTCAATGTTACCCAATGTAAAAAACAAAAGTCAGATACTCCCCTAAGGAGAGGGAAGGCTCTGAGTCCTAATGAGACTTCCCTCTCCTTTCCCGGTGCCCGATCCCGCTCAGAATCCCCCGTAGCAGCATTCGACCAGTTTGGTCAAGTACTGCCACTTCCGCCGCCGAAGGGAGGTTTTGCAAGCCTTTAGGAGCACTCAGGCTCCCGAAGACGGGCCGCTCCATACTGCGCATGCCAGAGCGCCCACTATGACACACTCACGCGTGCGCAGTATGTGCTCATATGCGTGAGCGCAGTATGTGCTCACGCGTGTGCCCGAGTACTCCCGAAGACTTCCAAAGTCCCCTGCGGCGGGGAATTGGAACTCCCCGTTCCAGCGCAGCACGGAGGGCACCGGGAGAGGAGAGGGAAGGCTCATTAGGACCAGAGCCTTCCTCTCCTTAGGTGAGTATCTGACTTTTGTTTTTTTGATCGGGTAACAATGGCTTTAATATCATGCCTTTAATTCATGCCTTTCATATCATGCCTTTAACTATTATAAAACATTTACTCTGAAATGTACATATAGATTTTCTGATGTGCTTCAATATATTCCTTTTTGTTGGAAAAAAAAGAATCGCCCCAAGCGATCAAATAAATGTGACTGGAAATGACGTCATAGTGCATCAATTATTTCACCATCAATTTACCAATCTGTTATTCATATCTATCATAACTGATTATATAAACCTTTTTCTATTCGACTAAATTGTCACCAAATGATCACCTTTAGAATCATGCGCTGTCAATTTGGGACATCTACGAGGTTTTTTTTGCTGCCAATCTGATGTCTTGGGCGATCCTTCACTGAAAATTGTATCGCTAGTGGGCACCATGAAAGAAACATGAGAAAAATGAAGTATAAGCAATTATACTTACCTGGGGCTTCCTCCATCACCCTGTAGGCCTTGAGTTCCCTTGCCATCCTCCCCGGGTCGCACCATCCTCCCACAGTTGAGTCCATGATAAAATCCAGTCACCCTCTACGTGGTTACAGTCCTAGCGAAGTGCACATGCGCAGTGCATGGCTGCAGGGTGTGCAAACCCAGGGCTGCCATCAGAAATTTTTGGGGCCCATACTGGGAAAACCAACTGGGCCCACCTCACTCCCCTCCCACCCTGTATTTAAAGAGAACCAGAGACAATAAAATAACATATTTATACATACTTGGGGCCTCCGCCAGCCCCATCAGCCTGGATCGCTCCCACGCCGCCTTTCTCCGCTGCCTCTGTCCGCCGGTACCAGGTCCCGTCATTTCGGCCAGTCGAGCCAGTCGACGCAAGCGCAGTGCGCTCCCTCCGTACTGCGCAGGCACATGCATACAGAGCCGGAGGGAGGCCCTGCGCATGCGTACAACTGGCCGCATCCGGCGGAAGTGACGGGACCCGGTACGGGCGATAGAGGCATCGGAGGATGGCAGCGTGGGAGCTATCCTGGCTTATGGGGCTGGAGGAAGCCCCAGGTATGTATAACATTTTTCTTTCATTTTTAAAATGCGTTCGTCTCTGGTTCCCTTTAAGGTGAAGCCCTTATATTTAAGGTGGTCGCTGGCGATCAGCAAAGCGATGTGACACATGTAATCTTATGGGTTTAAACTCACTGCAGTGCTTGAGAAGCGCTTGCAATTTGGTCATTCAACATTTTCTCAGCGATTGCGATGTGATTCTCATTCACTGAAACGAGAATGGCAAAGCACAAGCATAGCAAAATCACAATGCAAAATTGGCCAGTCGATATGAACACAGGCACACTCACTGATGGTCTGTACATTCTGTGATAGACTTGCAGCTGGGGCCCATGTTTGTGGCATTGTTTTCTGGGCCCCAGACTCACTTGGGCCCCATTCTGCAATCCCACCTGTCATGCCCTGAAGACGGCCCTGAAGCCACCAATCATAACAACTGGTTATTGGTTAATAAGGATATAGCAGCTTTCCAGCATCTAGATTAAACTGACTCACCTGCCTTAGCAATTTTGGATGCTTTTCTCCCGGGATATCAATTTGTTGAAAATCTGTCATCTTCATCATCTTCCCATCTTGCAGCATTTACAAAACATAAATGTAATCTCAGCATATTCTTCAAAGCAGACAAGGCAACATTAAGCAATAACTGTGCCTTATGTAGGCAAGAACGGAACCTACTTCACTCTCGCCTCTTCTGAGCATCTCTCTGCTCATCGCCATGGCTACCAACAGTTAAAAACTCCATTAGTGGCCTATTTGGTTTCATGGGGATCATGATGATACAAATCGCTCCTCTATTTAAGTGCTACAGTGGCAAAACCAATATAGATATGTTTAATCATGTGGCGTTGGTAATGAACTCAGGCCCTCTGCTTCGGAGGCCTACATTAGGCCCCATCCCTATCCTCTTCCCTATCTTGCCTGTGTAATCACATTTGACATTAATGGTTGTATAATATGACACACTATTTTATCTGCAGCAGCTGCTTAATGGCCCAGACTTACAAAATAAAGCTGCCCATGACTAAGACTATTATAATGCTGTTAAGTCAGTATGAAGCCGGGGAGAGGCGAAATTCAATTTTGCCAGGGAAGAGAAGATGCCTCGGAAGAGCGCGAGGCGGAATATTAGCGGGGGCTCAGTGCTCTGTGGCAGTGTATGCAAAGTCACAGGGGTTTGCTGTGAAAAGTTCATTAAATTAGGAGAACTGCTCAGCCATAGGCCTGCGTGATAGGGCGTGTATGAAACGCGATGCTACCAGCAAATTTATCCTTATTTTCACAACAGTCGGTTAAAAAAAATGAATTAAGAGGAACATGGAAGGACACATTATCAACTCTTATTTTGAAAAATGATACCTGCCCAGCTGTTTTGCTGACATCCTCCCTGTAATACGCTTTGGACCGCTAATCTAAAACGCATAGATGAAGTTAAGATGCTCTGACTTCACTTTGATGCCAGTGACTGTGTGCTTGTTCCATGTGTTATGGAATTAAGTTGCTTGTGTATAGCAGAAAATCTTGGAGGACCAGGATTCGCGATAGGACCACTATCACAAAAAAGAAAATGCATGAAAACACGTAAATAAAAAGTACATTCAAATACATGTAAACGTATACAAATAAGAAGTGTGTTTCTTCCAGAGTAAAATGTGCTATAAATTACTTTTCTCCTATGTTGCTGTCACTTACAGTAGGTAGTAGAAATCTGACAGAACTGTCAGGTTTTGAACTAGCCCATCTCTTCTTGGGGGATTCGCAGAGCTTTCTTTATTTTTAAAAGCACTTAGTGATTGCTCAGTTCAAATGCCAGAATAGTGTGGAAACAGATTGGGGGGGGCTGCATCCTTGTTTAGATTTTTTTACATGGAGTGATTTGTAAAGAATAAATGAAATACTGAGAATCCCCCATGAGGAGATGGACTAGTAAAAAACCAGTCAGTTCCATCAGATTTCTTCTAACTACTGTAAGTGACAGCAACATAGGAGAAATGTAGTTTATCACTCATTTTACTCTGGAATATTTTGTATTCGTTTCCATGTATTTTGAATTTTTAATTTTTTTGCGATAGTGGTCCTTTAAGAGGAAAATGGAAGGACACATTACCAACTCTATTTTGAAAAATTGCACCTGCCCAGCTGTTCTGCTGACACCCTCCCTGCAATACTATTTGGATCACTAGTCTAAAATACGTATGCGGAGATCAGAAGCTTTGACTTCACTTTGGCGCCAGTGACTGTGTGCTTGTTCCATGTGATTATGGAATGAAGTTGCTTGTGTATAGCAGAAAATCCTAGAGGAGCATGTGACCGATTTGATCGGGTGATTGGGTTGTTAGGCTCTGATTTTATGTAATGACTTCCTGCTTAACCACTTCGGTACCAGCAGCCTCTTGCCACCTTAAGGACCACCAGAGGCTGCTGGTACAGTAAAACGCCGCTTCCCGAAGAAATCGCCGCAAAAATCCGCCGCTCACGCTGTTCTGTCCCCAACGCAGGCTCCTCTCTCTGCTGTTTCTATGACGTCAGATCGCTGTGCGCCGGTCAGGAGTCGCTTTCATTGGCTTGTGACCCTGTCAACCAATGGGATTGGCTTACAGTGATGACAGAGCCAGGAGCCAATGAAAACGGCTCCTGACCTGTTCACAGAGCTATGCCATCAGAGAGACGGCAGGGCGAGCAAATTACGGTGGGGACAGAGTAGCGAGATCAGCGGTAATGGCGGGGACGCGCGGCCGGTCAATGTGTGACGCAGAGTCTTCGTCCAGTCAGGGCCACAGCACCACCTGCTGGATGTAGATTCGTACTGCGTCGGTCCAGGAAAGTTTAAATAGGAACTTTAGCGAATAGGGGGAAAAAAATCAATACATTGCAAAATGAGAAGTTAAAAAATAGAAGAGAGATCAAGAAATGATTGATATTCGCCATGTAATTTGTTCATATTGTTTGATCCACAATCAGCCTGCATGTCATCATTTTTACGACTGGCAGACAAGAAAAACACAGACAGCACCAACTGCCATTATCTATAACCACATCCCCTAACAATACGATGGGCTAAAATGTTTTTGTTTGTTTTATAGCTATACATATGCACAGAGGGAGATACTGCTTGCTTGGCAGTTGGAAAGAGCCAATATTTCCCACAATGCAACAATGCTCCCAACAGGAAACTGTCAGTACCTAGGTCCTGACATCATGCTGTGGGAGGGGTTTCACCACAATATCAACCCCACCCCACCTCCCCCCATGCTCTATTAGAAAAAAAGGGAAATATTTCTCATGGGAAAGGTGAAATCAGCTACTGATTGGGATGAAGTTCAATCCTTGGTTACAGTTCCTCTTTAAACCAACATGGGAAAAAGAAGTGACCTAATTGTGACCAGCAAATCAGTACCTTCTGAATGTATCAGCTGATAAACTGAGCACATGCTTCTCCATGAGTTCTGCATTGCATCAGCCATATTACATAGTTACATAGTTATTTTGGTTGAAAAAAGACATACGTCCATCAAGTTCAACCAGTATATATTATTTGCGTTGTATCAGTGAAAGGATGAAGATTAAGTGCCAGGTCTGGGATAGGGCCTCTGACAGAGGGAAGCAGGGTAGAAGTTACCAAGGACAAGGAATGAGTTAATGCTAGGCAATGGTGATGAAAGGGGACCAGTTGGGGTCAACGAGTCTCTTGACTGATAGCAGCTCCACTAACAAACAATTCCAGTACTACATTCTGCCCTCAGTTTTACTGACCCCCACTGAATCTGCAGGAAAGACTACAAAAGAATCTTGATGTTTATGCCACTGATGAAGTGGAATTAACCTGTGAAATGGCTGTCAGGCAAGGCCAGATGTACTGTATACTTTTTACACCCCTGGGCCTACGTTCTTGCAGCTTCCCTTCCATGTGCAGCACCCCCTTCTTTTTCTTGTGCAGCCCCCTCTTCCATGTCTAACATTCATGTACAGCAGCCTCCTTCAGTTCTATACAGATCCCTTTGGGCAGCATTTCCACGTGTTGCACCTTATTTGCAACCTTTGTATTCCATTTGCAGCCTCTTCTTCCATATTCAGCAATCCCTCTTCCATGCCCAGCCGGCCCTTGGCCAGCTGCTGCCCAAAGCCCGGGCCTTGGTGGTCTTTCCAGAAATATGGCCCCGCTGTCAGGCCATACATTATGCAATCATATTGGATGAGGATGCATTAAAGGTGACTTTTGCTGGACTTTCCTGGTTGGTGCCTGGATTCTTTCTACACCTTGTGGTTTGAGTTGTGCACAGCTTTTCCACTCTGGAGGCACAGCCAGCGCACCTGTCTCCCTCACCTGTCTGTGCATTCATCTTGTGCTCATCCAATCCCTTCATCTTCAACAAAAGAATCTTGTTGCTTGGAGAGATTTTCAGAGATTTTATCCCTAATGCTGAACATTGTTTTCTACACTATAATAAGCAATCCGATGTGTCACCATTGCAAGTCCATTAAAAATGGAACAAACTTGTTTCAAAATATTTGTGGAGTGATCAGTGATGAATCATTCTCCCAAGGTGCGAGTCACAGCTTGGCTCTTTCGCTTTGACTCAACCAAAAACCACAAAGGCTTTATTGCTAGATTGCACTTTGTGATGGAAAAAACAAAACACTGCTGATTCTCATATTTGAGTGAATCAATACCAACAGGCCTGAAACCTTACCTACATACAAGTACATAAACTATATAGCCAATAGTTTGTGGACACAGAAAGACCACACCCAACAACCATAAAGCTGAAGGTGGTCTCCTCTTTGGAGCGATATGAACCGCCATTGGATTTGAGTTATAAAGCAGAAGGGACAGCAATACTATGCCAGGACAAAAAAACACATATGTAAGTAGATAAATACTTGTTCTATTTACATAACAGATGTATTGTACTGTCCTTGTTTTTATTTCAGTGACGTTTATATAGTTAATAAAGAGAAAGCTGTTCCAGGCATTTTCCCTCTTAACTACCTCTGACTGAAGCCAATCCTGATGTTATTTCCTCCCTTATTCTTTTTTTCCTCTTCTGCTTGAAATGGTGTATGCACTTTAGTCAGTTTTTTCCCATTGTAAAATATTTCCTCTCCCTGATTTACATTCTAAAATGTATTACAGGCGGCGACATCTGTAGTCCTGCCAGTTGATCTGTACAGAATGTTCGTAATTACTGAGAGATCTATACACAGAGGGAGATACTGGTTGCTTTTCAGTTGGAATAAGCCCTTATTTGCCACAATTCAACGTGGTTCGCAAACAGCAAACTGTCAGGACCATGGTCATGACATCACACTGTAGGAGGGGTTTCACCACAATTATTATTATTATTATTATTATTTAGTATTTATATAGCGCTGACATATTACGCAGCGCTGTACAGTGTATATATATATATCTTGTCACTAACTGTCCCTCTGTGAGGCTTGGTGGTGTATTCTCCACAGTCAGCATGCAACGCATGAGCTGACGTGGAGGAGGTACACACACTAGCACCAGGAAACAGGCTATCCCTAGTATAGTGGAGGGGAAGACTGACTCCAATAGGAGATTGTGGCGCACAGAGCCGGTGCAGATCTGACAGCCACAAACAATGCTTTCGTTATAACGTCTCAGCGCAAAGTAGCGCTGAGCGCACAAACCAGAACTGAGGAGATCAGGACAGGTAGACAGAATGAACGCTTGCTAGCTAGCGGCTACTTAGCGACAGCAAGCGTCCAAAACCAGACAGACTGGAATGAGGCAGCCAATGCGCTGCGGCGATGGCGTGCCTCACAAAGACAGGACAGTCAGGAAACAGCAGGATCAAGATAGATGAACGTAACACAGACAAATATACAATAAGTATGTTTTCCTAGCGTATTACAATTACAGCTATCAATGAAACTATTTGTAACGTCTGACTAACATATGTATATATCGGCAATGAACCGATATATGACATAAGCAGGAACGCTGACTAGGACTGGAGTAATACAGGGAACAGGACTCAGAAGGATTCGTTATCTCTTCGCAGAGATGAACGCAATCCACAAACAGTAACAGAACAGGATTCAGAAGGATTCGTTATCTCTTCGCAGAGATGAACGCAATCCACAAACAGGACCAGGAACAGGATAACTAGCTCAGCACGGGTGCTCACGGTACGCGCAAACTACCAAAACGTGCTGGAAGGCTGACTAACTGAACACAGGAAATAAACAGTTCGTGTACGTATATATCAGCGACACTGATGTATCAACGTAACACGAATACAAGGAAAATAATAAACGTGCTGGTATGCATATATATTGGCAATGAACCAATATATGATGCAAAACCAGCAAAGTATCTTTAGAACAAGAAACACGATCGGGGGCTGAAGCGACAGCAAGACATGCTTAAACTGAAGCTATGAAAACCCAAGGAAACCCTGCAGGAAGCAGATCTTTATACTGAGGTCATCCAATGGGAGCAGACATGCAGAGTCCCACACAGGTGAATGATAATCAGTCACAAGCTGACAGCAGGGAAAGACAGACAAAGCTATGCAGCTTGCATGGAAATAGATCAGAACTGCCTGAGCTGCAACACTACTACTTCCAGCAACAGCTGCTGCAGCAGCGATCATCACAGTACCCCCGCCCTTAAAAGTGGATTCCAGACGCTTTTCAAAACTGAAATTCCCAACAAAACAGTCTGACTGATAATTCATGATGACCGGGACAGCCCGGCAAGACCGAATTCCGGAATCAGTCCCCACAAGACTGGACCCATCAGAACCAGAACCTACAGAACCATGCCCATCAGTACTACAAGCCCCAATGTGACACCCATCAGAACCATGATTTCCAGAAGAAAGCCCTCCGAAATTCCCTGAGCGATACCCACCGCCTTCCAGGAACCGTTCAGAAACGCCAAAGCCTTTGCAATGCCCACCGGTACTGTCTTTACCAACACAAAACCCACTGTTGAACCAGTCCAAGGCACCAGGACAAGTTTTCTCAGAGACCTCCCAGAACACCTTGAAGCTCCAAAGAGATCCCCATAGGTCAGAATGCCCCTTAGGCTCACATGGAGAACTATCAAGAACCCCTATGGAACCTAGGGCAATTCCCGAGTCAGGGCCACAAGGACAAACATCAATATCAGGGCTTTCAGGGACCAGAACCATCTCTGGGCATGCAGGCAGACTGGCAACATCAGAACGTGTTCCCACTAAGGAAGCATCAGAGCACGCTAACACCTTAGACACACTTGGGCATTCTGGCACACAAAGAACATCTGGGCACACCGGCACAAGAGAAACCTCTGGGCATGTCAAGGAACTGTGAGCCTCAGGGTCAGCCAAGACAGGACCAAAACCAGGACTGGCCAAAAAAAATCATCATGACTAAACTTCGCAACTACTGGACTTTTACACGAGAATGCTGGATCAGACTTAGATGTCGCTGATTCCAGCAAAGTCAGTAACAAATCAGATTCAGGGGCACTAACAAGACAGGACAAATCTTCTGATGTATGCACTGAACCAGATAGGGACTCCACAACTACCTCTGGACTGGACAGAGACTCATTTAATACACTGGATTGGAGCTCATGAGGCGCTGCAGAACAAGTCAGTATTGCAGCAGCCCCCACTGGACTAGGCAAAACTGAGGAATTCCCTGGACAGGAAGGGGACTCTGGAACCTCTGCCACAGCGGCCAGAGAACCAGAATCTTTCAGGATACAGGGCTGGGTTTCAGGAACACTCATCAGACCGGACTGAAATTCTGAGATTTCTATTATTTTGACCAGAGAATCAGAATTATCCATGTTACAGGGCAAGACTTCTGAAACATTCAGAGGACAGGGCTGGAGTTCCTCGGCTGTTACAACACTGGAGAGGGACTCAACAACATTGGTTAAATCAGACTGTGTACAGGGCAAGGTATCTAACACAATTGCTGACGAGGACAATATTTCAATGGCTTCTGCTTTGCTGGGCAGAAATTCACCAAGTTTTATTAGAGCAGACTGTAATTCCAAAACAGCTGCTAGACAAGTGAATATTACTGCAACACCAACTGAGGTAAGCAGTGCCTCAGACTCCTCTGCTAGAGGGTTTGAAATATCCAAAGTACTGGGTGAAGCATAAGACTCTGCGACCACAGCTTCACTGGACAGGATCACTGGACAGGATCACTGAACAGTCCATATTGCAGGGCAAAACCATGGAAGCACCTGCTGGACAGCATAATGATTCTGTGACCTGAGTTTCATTGGAGAGATCTACTGCACAATTCATGGTACAGGGCAAATTTATTGGAACATTTTCTGAACAAGGTAATAATTCTGCGATTTCAGGTTCACAGAGCAGATGCTCTGAGCTATTCACGAAACTAGAGCGAGGTGTAGAAACAGGAAAATCAAGACACAATGTTTGCGCATCTGAATCACCATTCAATTGTAAAATTGGAAAATTCAGATGCTGGGGTTCTGAGGTTTCTGGACAGGATTGCTGGGACTCGGAAACTGATGTAGTGCATCTATTGGCATCTGCTGGATCAGACAGGAGTTGAACTTTATTAACACGGGTAATTTCTGCAGAAGTGTTTGCAGAGACAGGCAAGATTTTTCTGGTGTCTGTTTCACTGAACAAAGACTCATGAGTACTGGCTAGGCTGGACTCAGAAGTCAGCAGGACCTCTGGATTCTCTGCTGAGAAATTTGTGCAGGGCAAAGTTAAAGTATCAGTGGCTTCTGTTTTACTGGGAAGTAACACTGAGTTATCCATGGTACAGGGTGGAGTTACAGGAACATTCACAAGACATGGCAGGGACTCAGTAACTGGAGAAGTGGGACAGTCTCCAATTGACAGTGTGTCTTCCCTGGTATCAACTGATTGAATCGCATAAAAATCATCCAAAATCATTTTCCACACATCGATCAATGGAGCCACAAAGTCATACCCACACACACCAGTTTTTATTAGGTTATAGGCAGACTTAATGCATGCATTCAATACTAATTCACTTTTTGCACTGTAAAATTGACAAAATGAACTTGAATCATTCTTCCATTCATTGACCAGAGCTTCCATCTCTCCTTTTTCAAATGGAGGATTCCAAGCATACTTAACCAGTTCGCATTCAGTCGTTTTTCGCTTCATGCATCCGAACAATGTTCACCTCCCATTCATTAGCCTATAACTTTATTACTACTTATCACAATGAACTGATCTATATCTTGTTTTTTCCGCCACCAATTAGGCTTTCTTTGGGGGGTACATTTTACTAAGAGCCACTTTACTGTAAATGCATTTTAAAAGGAAGAATAAGAAGAAAACGGAAACAAATCATTATTTCTCACTTTTCGGCAATTATAGTTTTAAAATAATACATGCCTCCATAATTAAAACCCACGTATTGTATATGCCCATTTGTCCCGTTTATTACACCATTTAAATTATGTCCCTATCACAATGTATGGCGACAATATTTTATTTGGAAATAAAAGTGCATTTTTTCCGTTTTGCATTCATCACTATTTACAAGCTTATAATAAAAAAAAAAAAGAAATATTTCATCTTTACATAGATATTTAAAAAGTTTAGACCCTTAGGTAAATATTTGTGTTTTTTTTTTTTTTTAATTGTAATGTTTTTTTTTTTTTTTAATTAAACATTTTATGTGGGTATTTTTGGGAGGGTGGGATTGAAATTGTATTTTTTTTGTAAATATATGTGTATTTTTATTTTTATTTAACATTTAGATGTAGTTTACTTTTTGGCCACAAGATGGCAGCCATGAGTTGTTTACAGTGACGTCACTCTAAGCGTACCACGTACGCTTAGAGCGACATAGGAAGCAGAAAAAGCGTAGCTTCCGAGAGAAGCTGTCGCTTTTTCTGCGGGGGAGAGGAATCAGTGATCGGGCACCGTTGCCCGATTCACTGATTCACTGGCTAACAAACCGCCGGCCGATCGCGCGCGTGCACGCGCGCGATCGGCCGCGTGGACGCGCAGGAGCGCACATGGCTTCCTGGACGTGAGTTTCACGTCCAGGAATGTGAAATAGTTAACAGGCAGATCACAGTTTGCAGATATGATTGTGGCAGGGACATATATTGGGTTAATTAGCAGGTGATTGGCAGATTCCTTATTCTTAAGAATCTCTAATACCTGTAGCAAGTGTTGAACTGTAGTGTATGCAAACTTTCCTTGCTTCACAAATAAGTTGATTTGTTCAATACTCTGTAATATCTCCTCATAATCATACTCAGATAATTCTTTTAAACAAAAATCTTTATTTTCCCTAGCCAGGGAGGAAAGTTCATTAATAGTTTCATAAGTCCATTTAACTCCCCTGAAAGACAATTGCATTTCATTATCTGTTAATGGCAGAATCTCATTATAGGTCTCAGTCGCTAAGGATAACGACTCTGCAGATCGGACACGTTTCTTAGAACGTTTGCGTTTTGCCTTAGACCCTGCTGTTTTCCCTGCTGTTTTTGGTGATTTATTCAAGGCTGCAGGAAAATTATCAGGAACACTCTCTGCTTGCTGATCATTTTTGCAAACAATTGAAGGAGCAGCTGATTGGCCTGCTGCCAGGAGTTCATTTAGAGGAAAAGGCAATGGATCTATGCGCAACCAGTTATGGATCACAAACGCTAGAAATTCCAGCGGTCTCTCATTCAAATCGGAATGATTGAGAACATCACATGCCCACTGAAGCAATTGCCCTTTAAACAAAATATAAACTAGCTGGAGTGCCCAGGTTGAAACAGGAGTCGCTTGGAGATCGGGATTGGCCAGGAACCTGGCACATTCAGAGAAAAACTCATTTTCTGTTTCAGGGTTAAGTTCTTCAAATTTCTTAAAGGAACAGGAACCATAATTAACTGTGTCATACTTTCTGGGAATCCCCCCCACAATGGGGATTGGTAATGGGGTTTTCATAATGTGAGGCTTGGTGGTGTATTCTCCACAGTCAGCATGCAACGCATGAGCTGACGTGGAGGAGGTACACACACTAGCACCAGGAAACAGGCTATCCCTAGTATAGTGGAGGGGAAGACTGACTCCAATAGGAGATTGTGGCGCACAGAGCCGGTGCAGATCTGACAGCCACAAACAATGCTTTCGTTATAACGTCTCAGCGCAAAGTAGCGCTGAGCGCACAAACCAGAACTGAGGAGATCAGGACAGGTAGACAGAATGAACGCTTGCTAGCTAGCGGCTACTTAGCGACAGCAAGCGTCCAAAACCAGACAGACTGGAATGAGGCAGCCAATGCGCTGCGGCGATGGCGTGCCTCACAAAGACAGGACAGGACAGTCAGGAAACAGCAGGATCAAGATAGATGAACGTAACACAGACAAATATACAATAAGTATGTTTTCCTAGCGTATTACAATTACAGCTATCAATGAAACTATTTGTAACGTCTGACTAACATATGTATATATCGGCAATGAACCGATATATGACATAAGCAGGAACGCTGACTAGGACTGGAGTAATACAGGGAACAGGACTCAGAAGGATTCGCTATCTCTTCGCAGAGATGAACGCAATCCACAAACGGTAACAGAACAGGATTCAGAAGGATTCGTTATCTCTTCGCAGAGATGAACGCAATCCACAAACAGTAACAGAACAGGATTCAGAAGGATTCGTTATCTCTTCACAGAGATGAACGCAATCCACAAACAGGACCAGGAACAGGATAACTAGCTCAGCACGGGTGCTCACGGTACGCGCAAACTACCAAAACGTGCTGGAAGGCTGACTAACTGAACACAGGAAATAAACAGTTCGTGTACGTATATATCAGCGACACTGATGTATCAACGTAACACGAATACAAGGAAAATAATAAACGTGCTGGTATGCATATATATTGGCAATGAACCAATATATGATGCAAAACCAGCAAAGTATCTTTAGAACAAGAAACACGATCAGGGGCTGAAGCGACAGCAAGACATGCTTAAACTGAAGCTATGAAAACCCAAGGAAACCCTGCAGGAAGCAGATCTTTATACTGAGGTCATCCAATGGGAGCAGACATGCAGATTCCCACACAGGTGAATGATAATCAGTCACAAGCTGACAGCAGGGAAAGACAGACAAAGCTATGCAGCTTGCATGGAAATAGATCAGAACTGCCTGAGCTGCAGCACTACTACTTCCAGCAACAGCTGCTGCAGCAGCGATCATCACACCCTCAAAGGAGCTCACAATCTAATCCCTACCATTGCCATATGTCTATATTATGTAGTGTAAGTACTGTAGTCTAGGGCCAATTTTAGTGGGAGCCAATTAACTTATCTGTATGTTTTTGGAATGTGGGAGGAAACCGGAGTGCCCGGAGGAAACCCACGCAGACACGGAGAGAACATACAAACTCCTTGCAGATAGTGACAATATCAGACATACAGATCTCTCTGATGAGCTATTCTAAAATAGGTAAATATTTCTAATGGGAAATACTACTGATTGGGATGAAGCTCAATCCTTGGTTAAAGTTCCTCTTTAGGTGAATATTGGTAAAATAACTGATATTCTGCTATTAGTTGTAAAGGTAAGCAATGCCTAAAACATGTGCATGCTGGAGGGAATCTGCCACCTGAGTGTGCACATCGCGGAGATTCCCTCCAGTGTGCACGTTTTGGCATTGTTTACTTTGACAAAGAGTCACTAGTTGCCTCGAAATGTTGGAAAATTGAATGTGCAGCAATAAACACATTTTGATATACATATCTAGAGTTCTAATCTTCTTCCTTTTCATTGTACGGGTTCATCCAGTAACCTTTTGCTTTGAGCACCCAGGAACTACATGGACTACGATTTTATGGTGTGCATCGCCTCCATCCTCCAGAACTACCATCTCTAACCCTAAACGACAATCTAACCTATGCCTAACCCTAAAGGACCCCCCCCCCCCAAACCTATGCCTAACCTTAACTAACCCCCCCCCCCCCCACCCCTTAAAAAAATCTAACCTCCATCCCACCCGAACTACCCTTATGCCTCTGGCGCCCAAATTAACCGCTTTGAGTAAATAGAGGTTCGAATTTTGGTCTCAGTACTGCATACAGGAGAGAATTTACATTACTTCCTGTCGTCGATCTATGACTCTTCCACTAAGAAAGGAAATGAGGTGCAATCATCTTAGCTGTAGCCCAGACACCAATCTGATGCATGTATCTAATTAACGCGCCGGGAAATTTGGGCGCAGGGTTAAGCTGAAAAAGTCTCACCCTGCTCCTAGAGATGTCCTTGTGGAAGTAATTATTATTCCCCCTCCAGACCACCGTGGAGTCGGGAGTTAAAACGTAATACGGCTGCCAGCTACTGCTGGCGACCGAATTATGCTGTTTTTACAGTAATTTGGGCTCTGTGTCTCTTGACAGCTCCCAAATTAATATATTAGCGCTGCTACAGCCATAATTCACATTACGGCCAATGGTGGCGCATGATGCGCCCAAATTACATGCCTCGAATCTGACAGGTGTACTAAACTTTCTTCAACCTGTCCATGTTTGAATTACCAAATTTGGGCCGGTGTTCCCCTTTAATGTTAACACCGATTAATTGCTGGAGCCAAAATATACCCGTTGTACAAATAAGATGTCCACATACTGTAGGCTTGACAACGTACATGCAATAAGTAACGTTTTATTGCATTATCTGCCCCAGAGTAGAAATCTGATCTATGTTTGGGGATGTTAGGAAAAGTTATTTCCGCAGCTTGCTGTTTTGATTTGCTTCCTTAGAGAGTTATGTGTGCAGAAAAAATAAAGCAGTGGAACTGATGATTCCTCCTCGGCGCGCATAATTCTCCAGCACAGCGAGCCTGGGTGAGATACCATAAATACTAGGAAATTCTCTGCTGCAGTGAATGTCCTCGGGCCTTGTACTGTCAGTGATTTTCTGGGTTTACAAGCCGCAGCTTGTCTGAGATTCTTTCCCCGCAAATATTTTATCCACAAACAGTATGTTATAAGTTCTGTGGTATGTGTGGGGATCCAGATTCCTCTGTGCAGGGCTAGGCTGGGGAAGGGGGGGGGTACATCAGACCATTCAAAAACAATGGTGAGCACTGCAATAGGTGATGCTGAGGTTGCCTCCAGGTCCCCCTCTTGTCACTGCATTAGCTCTTTATTGGAGCTGCAGTGCTAACGATCACTTCAATATCTACTTTGAATTGTGGTAACCATTAACAGACTATGGTGGTGGCAACCATTAATAGACTAACTGTTAGCAGGGGCACAGCGTAAAATGTGCACTGAGGTTAATGGATTTGTAGCTACACCGCTGTCCAACAGTATACAGGTAGTCCCTGACTTACGAACGGCATGGATTCTGTGTTTCCATGGAAACAAGTCAAAAATGTTTTTTTTTCAATTTGGACTTGTGGTGTAATGGATAGCGGAGATGCCACCGCATGGGCAAGCGGCATGGTGGCTATCTCCGCGTCCCAGCTGGCGGCTGCTCTAGTGCACACAGATGGAGAACTACGCGCGCGCGCGCCAGGCGACAGGACCTTTATGCTGCTAGACGGGGAGTCAGCTGATCATGCCGATCAGCTGACTCCAGCTATGCTCCGGATTGGCTGAGTGTCTGGGGCGGCGCTGTGGAGCGCTGTTAGTATAAATAGGACTTGCTTGTAACTTGCAAGTTGTCTGCTGTTGCGAACATTTACGTGTGAGCGCACAGACCTGAGTCAGATCCCACAGTGTGTTAGAACCAGCTGGAGCCAGATTCTATTGATAGCTTTAAAGTACTATTGCTTGCTACTGTTTATCTGTTAGTCTAGTTCCCAGGTGTTGAGACCAAGGACCTCACACCTAAGACTAAGATTGAGAGATATTGTTGTTATCTGTTATGACCTTTGGCTTCCTGACTACTCTCCTGTCCTCTGATTTGGTACTTCCGCCCATCTGACTATCTGTTGCCAACCTTGCCTGCACCTGGATACCGAATCAGTCTTCCGCTTCTGTACAGAGGTGACACAGAGGGGGACACTGGAGGCACAGGGGGGCACAGAGGAGGTACAGGGGACAGAGATGGCACAATGTTCCGATTTAAGAACAGATAAAGGTTTAGAATGAACCTACAGTCCCTACCTGTAGAGTATTTATTTCCTTTTAAACAATATCAGTTGCCTGATCTCTTTGGCTTCGAAAGTGTCTGAATCACCCACCAGAAATAAGCATGCAGCTAAACCAGTCAGCATTAAAGGGAACCTGAGGTGAAAGTGATATGGAGGCTTCCATATTTGTATTTTTCTTTTATGCAAGCTGCCCGTCTCTCTATCTACTTGATCCTGAACAAGCATGCAGATTAGGTGCTCCTACTGAAGACTGACTGGATTGGCCACATGCTTGTTTTAGGGTTGTGACACTACTAATGCCAGAAGATCAGCAGAACTGCCAGGCAACTGGTATTGTTGAAAGAGAAATAAATATGGCTGCCTCCATATCCCTCTCACTTTGGGTTCACTTTAAGTCAAACATCTGATCTGCTTGCTTGCTCTGGGTCTATTGCTTAAAGGACATCCGAGGTAAAAATAAACTGATATGATAACCAACTGTGTCTATCCTATTTCTCCTAAAATGACTTTTTTAAATATCCCACAGTTTTATTTTATATTTAAATCTAGTTTAAGTTTCCAGTGACACTTTCATTGAAGTATGCCAGAGTTCAAATCGATGAACTATTGACCATTTTTATCTCTCCCCTGCTCTCTGAAGCCATTTACTGGCACGAAAGTGTTTTATGGCTGTAATTATTTATCAGTAAGGGTCATGCCATGGTTCGACCTGGACAGAAACTGTCACTTGCATACCTGATGTTTAACTCTTTCAAGCAGAAAAAGAAAAACACGACCAACCAACTGAATGACCAACTAATTTACATAACGTGCGCACAAGTGAAACTACGGATTACACGACATAGCCACATTTAAATCAAGTACATTGTTCAAATGACGTTGTATACACGTGGCCAACTGCACAATATCAGCCAACAGTTATGCGAGTTGATCCGCCAGATAGTTCAGAAAACCGCCCATTATCAGTCACTTGTCTTGTCATTTGCTACACCTACACAAACATGATTGTCGTCCAACAGACCAAAATCAGGCCACAGTCAGGCGGTTTGGTTGAGCGTGTGTATGGGCCTTTAAAGGATACCCGAAGTGACATGTGACATGATAAGATAAACATGTGTATGTACAGTGCCTAGCACACAAATAACTATGCTGTGTTTATTTTTTTTACCCTCTGCCTGAAAGAGTTAAATATCAGGTATGTAAGTGGCTGACTCAGTCCTGACTAAGACAGGAAGTGACTACAGTGTGACCCTCACTGATAAGAAATTCCCCTTTTTATCTATTTCTTGCTCTCAGAAGCTATTTTCTGCTAGGAAAATGTTTTATAGTTAGAATTTCTTATCAGTGAGGGTCACACTGTAGTCACTTCCTGTGTGAGTCAGGACTGAGTCAGCCACTTACATACCTGATATTTAACTCTTTCAGGCAGAGAAAGAAAAAAAGGAACACAGCATAGTTATTTGTGTGCTAGGCACTGTACATACACATGTCTATCTCATCATGTCACATGTCACTTCGGGTATCCTTTAAAGTATTGGAGGAAGAGGATCAGCCAGCTAATTTGCATTGTTTAAAAGGAAATGCATATGACAACCTCCATATCCCTTTTACCTCAGGTGTCCTTTAAGCGCAATCATTAAAACACAATAAATAAATAAAACAAATACGTTTAAAATAAAACGACTGTATTGTCCCTCTACCTGTGGCCATATTTTTACCACCATACACATGTGGACAATACATAAAGATCTCATTTTTCTCAGCTATGCCACCGGAGTAGTGATTATTAAGGCAGCGGTGACTCATGTGCAGCATTCACAAGGGGCCGTAAGAAATCGCTCAGCTCTTGGCAGAAACTAGGCAAAATGTTAATGTTGGAGTGTTGGAGAGATATTGCTGAATCACGTCTCTGTGTGCAGGAGCTGAGGTCGGAAATTGAGCTGGAGGTATCGGGAGACACTGAAGGACTTAACCTCCTGTTCACCGCGTTCTGCAACAACAAAACCGCCATTCCAAACAGCAAACGCTGCCAGCAAATCAAAGTCGGGGACAGAGTGAGTACACAGATATGATGCATGTGTATACCTATAATTACACGTGCACATGTATACACACACCTATTTATATCACTTGTTTACTTGCCAGCTGAAGTTATATTAATAGAGATCTGTTTTTAGTCATTTATTACATAGACTTTTAGGCAAAAACAACAGTTGTGCTGCTAACTTGGCAGGTTAGGGGGGTTAAAGTGATACGAGCTGATCAAAATCAGATACTTACCTCAGGATCCTATTGAGGCTTCCCTCGCTAGTACTCTGTTGTCCCCCGTTGCTGAGCGCTGCCCCTCCCTACATGCCGTGCAGCTCTTCTTCCTGAAGCGTGGCCAGGAAGTAGCCGTGCAAGCCTGCAGCTCTGGCTTACTGTGCATGCGGGCTCAGTCGGCTATTGCGCGGCCACGCCGCAGGAAGAAGAGCTGCACGGCCCTGATATGATTAGCAACAATGCATTGTTGCTGATGTTCCGGGGGGCCTTGCTCAGCGACGGGGGACATCAGAGCAGAAAGAGGTAAGTATCTAATTTTGCGATAGATAAGGTATTTGTGTTCTGCTCAGAGCTGGGACAAGGTCCTCCAGCACCCTAGGCTGAGACACCAAAGTGCGCCCCCCCCCCATCCCTTCCACCCAGGGGGGCCCCAGGGCCCCCAACACCTTCATCTCTAGTTATCTGGCTTGCAGTCACTGACATGTATACCCTTTTCTTATTTCTCTCTGCTTCCAATACAATAGGGAAATGATAGCTGAGTGAGTTGTGTGCCCCCTGCTACACTGCGCCCTGAGGCTGGAGCCTCTTTCGCCTCTGCCTCGGCCCGGCTCTTCTGCTGCAGCCACCCTCCATTATGTTTAGAGGGGGGAATTAAGAAACACACTCCTTGTTTGTCTGGGGTAGGAAATGACACCATAGCCAGATTCATACTTTATTCAAGCCAGACCAAATTTCTTCTGCTCCCTATCCATGTGCCCCTCCCATTCCAAGTGCCCCCCCCCCCATTCTGTGTGTAATTTACATACACACCAGACCGTCTCCTTAATGAACAGCTCCCTTGAGTAGCATCTCTCCTTTTCCATATATATTGCTCCCCATTTACACCCTCCCTTTTGCATCAGTAGGCTCATTTTCCATGTTCAGTCAACAGCTGCCCAGAGCCCGGGCCTTTGTGGCCTTTTCAGAAATCTGTCCCTGGATAGTACAGGTGTTGTACTAGTTGTTTGGGGGGGGGGGGAGGGTTTGCTGCCTGCACTCTTTTAGTCTGAATCCGTGTATTTCTGAACTGGATATGGTCTGGATCTGGGATTCTGCTATCCATCCTAAAAATGTGCAGGCAAGGCAAGCTAAGCAGTTTTTGCTTCTTTTGTGAACTTACTAGGTTTGCTCCTAATCTGCGCTTTGTCTGCATGGACTGCAAGTAAAGTTCTGGTCTGTTTTTCAGGTTTCCTTTAGTGTGACTATAAACTCCACGTCTTGCCACAAACAGACACGGCACATTGTAATAAAGCCCGTGGGACTTCAGGACAGCCTGGAGATTGAGATTCAGTCGGAGTGCTCTTGCTCTTGCAAGGATGAAGCTGAAGAGGAAAGCCCTGAGTGTAGCCAGGGAAATGGCGCACTGGAGTGTGGGGTGTGTGTGTGTAAGCCAGGATTCCTGGGAGCTCGCTGTGAATGTGACGAGGCCTCCCTGAACAGCAGCTCCTGCAGAGAGCTGGACACTTGTGGCGGGAGAGGAGAGTGCTTCTGTGGACAGTGTGTCTGCCATCCATCCCCATATGGACGGATCTATGGACCTCGCTGTGAATGTGATGATTTTTCTTGCGTTCGCCACAGAGGACTTACATGTGGAGGTAAAAACGGCAAAGGAATTTGAAGTGAAAATAAACGTATGATATAATGATTTCTATGTGTAGTACTGCTAATAAATAAAACATTATTAGCACAGATATGAGTCTCCTATTGTTTCCAGTACAAGAAGAATTAAGAAACTTCAGTTGTTATCTATGCAAAAGAGCTACTTTGAGCTCTGCGACTTTAGAAAGTTGTGGACAGCACTGTCTTTTGAAGCACTTATCTCAACTGTCTCTCATTGTTTCTTCTTTGTTTATGTTTTTTTTCTGCAGAGAAAAGTTCAAAGGGTCAGTAGCCTGCTCTGTGAAATAATTTAAAATGCTGAATGTAGCACGGAAACTGCAATTATTAGAGAATGATAAGAATATGACATTATTTTCTTTGCTACTAATGTTCTATTAATTATCCATATTACACCACTAATTCATTATATCATACGTTTTTTTTTTTCGTTTCAGTGCCACTTTAAATGTAAACCTTTAAAATATCATATTACATTAGATAATATGTGAACTTATACCATAAAAATACTGTATTGATGGCTGTAAAAAAAGTTGACTACCATGAGATCATCTCAGGCCTCTTTTTTTCTGTTAGCGTACAGATGTCGCTTATCAACCATTCCTTAGTGATTGTATTGAAAAACACACCAGGAAATGCATTTTACGGGTATGAACCCATTTCTTCAGGGCAATGAACAGTGTCTTGAGGTCAGAGTAGCATGGCTCAGTGCGCCCAAGAAAGCAGGTTCATATCCTTGAAACGTGTTTATTCATGATCAGAATCAAATTTATTTCGCCAAGTGCGGCGGTTGCCACGTTCGGAATTGTTTGTGGTACACATCGGCATAGTGCAAGTACAGCATAAAACAAGGTGGTGCATTACACATACATACATACATTGACATAGGCTTTGAAACATAGTAGTGCAGGTGCACGTGCAATGAAGAACAGACATAGAGTAGGTGCGTAGCGGCTGAACCAGCTAAATAGCTCAAAAGTTAATTAGTCCTAGGATCGAATGAAGAACAGCCACAGAGTAAGTGCATATGGCTATCTAATCCAGGGTGGCAAGCCTGCTGTGTGCAGGGCTCGAGTTCAGAAGGTGCTCTGCTTGGGGGAAGAAGGTGTTCCTGTGTCTGGAGGTTTTGGTGGAAATAGCTCTGTAGCGGTGGTCTGAGCGCATGCGGTTGAAGAAGCGGCTGCCAGGATGGTGAGGGTCTTGCGTGATCCTGTTAGCCCTTGTCCTCAGCCTGGATGCGTGCAGGAGGTCCAGTGGCGGCAGGGGTGAACCGAAGATTCTTTCTGCGGCATTGATTACTCTGTAGTCTGTACTTGTCACTTGTGGTGGCGCCTCCATACCAGACGATGATAGAGGAGCACAGGATAGACTCGATGGTGGCAGTGTAGAAGCTTGACAATAGCTCCTGTGGCATGCCAAACTTCCTTAGTTGTCTTAGGAAGAACAGCCGTTGCTGTGCCTTCTTCTGGCATTTGGTGGTGTTTTAACTCCATCTCAAGTCATTGGTGATGGTAGTGCCCAAGAACCGAACACTTGATACTCTGCTGACCTCCGTGCCATCGATAAAGACTGGGTTGAGTGGAGGAGGGCGCTTTCTGAAGTCCATGACCAACTTGACAGTCTTTGCAGCATTTAGGACGAGCATGTTGTCCTTACACCAGTTGCAGTTTCGCTTAATCTCACTGTGTGCGGTTGAAGTACATCGGTTAGTATATAGGGAGAAAAGATACGTTTTCTTACCTTTTAAACAGTTTTTAGATATTTTATGTTGTTTGGGTAGGTGGAAGTCAGAAGAGAGGACTCAGCAGGGTAGGAGGCTAGAGGAGGATGGGAGTATAGGTGGGAGTCAGGAGAAGTGGCATGGAGAGTAGAAGGATGAATAAGGGGTGGACTTCAGAATAGGTGACTTGGGAGTATCTACAAATCTCTCAGCGCAGACTGTGGGTAATGGGGTTGATTTATGAACACTAGAGCACAGAAATCAGAGCAAGAGTGGGGCAGTTGCTGAGATCAACCAGATTTCAGTTGTTGAATAAAAAATAATATTGGGTAACTGCTCCAATTTTCTTGCACTTGGCATAGTACATCAAGACCATTATATAGTAGCACCCAGGAGGTATATGCAGTCCAGAACGTTTTTACGTTGGTGAAGGAAAAGGTAGGTTTATTATAGCTTTAGAGCATCTCTGGTTCATAGACACTGATGTTTTGTGTTGTGATGTGTCTGCAGGCCATGGAGACTGTGAATGTGGCGAGTGTGCCTGCCACAGCGGATGGACTGGCCAGTACTGTAATTGTACAACAAGCATAGACCCCTGTATCTCGGAAACCGGAATCCTGTGTAGCGGAAGAGGAAAATGTGAGTGCGGCAAGTGTGTCTGCATTGGCCCAGGGGTCTCTGGCAATACCTGTGAGAAGTGTCCCACCTGTGGTGATCCCTGCGACTTTCAGAGGTAAGATGGTGTTATAAAGCTATTGAATCATGCTATTCTGTGAAAACTACTTCACAATGAACCCAGCACAGGTTGTAGCACAAAACGAGTCTTTTGGTCGCCACAAAAGAAGGTTGATATAGATACTGTGCATCTTAGATCGGGGCTATTGCTGGTATTCATGAGTGGTGTTTGTGTGAGGGTGGGGTCCGGTTAAGGTTTAGATATTTGACTGACGGAAAGTTTGTCTAAGAGGTCAGGAAGAGTAACGTCATATTAGGCATCAGAAAGGGGTAGGTTAGTATTGGGAATCAGTAGGTAGTTGACTTGAGGCATTTGGAGGGAGTAGGTTAGTGTCAAAGACCCAGGGGGGGCTGTGTTAGGCAACAGAAAGGAGTAAGTTACTGAAGTGTCAGAAAAGGATAGGTTAGTTTCATGTGCTGGGTGAGAGTATCTTAGTATCAGGCTTTAGGAAGGGATAGGTGGGGGTTACTAATAGGTGTCAGGAAGGGGTAGGTTAGTATTAATTGTCAAAAGGCTCCAGGAGGAGGTAGGTTAGTGTTAGGTGTCAGAAAGGGGTAGGTTAGTATTAGGAATCAGGAGGATGAACGGTAGGTTAGTATTAGTTGTCGGAAAGGGGTAGGTTAGTATTCAGGGCCTGTCTATCTTGGTCAGATAGTACCATCTGGGGTATAGATTTCATGCTCCCCGCAGGAGTATCCTGATGGAACAGCTGCATAAGGAGTTTGCGTCCAAAAATATGCAAATCGGTAATTAGCTCAAAAATGTCAAAATCATGGGTAGGACAAAACCCAAGTCCCTTAGCAAGTAAAGATAACATGGACGGAGAAATTTCATCCTTCGTCAAGTTAATCACCTGCCAGGATACATTATGAGCAGCAGGCACGGCCACAGCAGAATCGCCACCATCGATCAGTCCCCCTTCTCTAAAACCGCCGAGGATGAGCAGGACGAGGGTGCCACCCATCCCGCTCCCCCACAGGATCGCAATCGGGGGAACCCCCACATGCTCCTATGGGTTCCCCGGTTGGTTTGGGATTTTTCTTGAGCTTAGCCTGTTTCTTTTTATCTTTCTCTCTTTCTGCATTGGGTCGAGGTCTGATATTATATTTTTTAGAGGTATTAGTGAGAACCCCTGATTCCACAGACACCGCCGAACTGATGCTCTCGACTGAGGAGTCCGACTCCTCTGTCCTATCCGGCTGAACAGGTTCAAAATTAGGAATCAGGAGGATGAACGGTAGGTTAGTATTAGTTGTCGGAAAGGGGTAGGTATATTAGGTATCAGGAGGAAGAAGTTAGTGTAAGGTGTTAGAAAGGGGTAGGTTAGTATAAGGAATCAGAAGGAGGTTAGTAGGTTAGTATTAGTTGACAGAAAGGGGTATGGTAGTGTTAGGAATCAGGAGGAGGTAGTTAGTGAAAGATGTTAGAAAAGGGTAGGCTAGTATTAGGAATAAGGAGGAGGTAGTTGGTGTAAGGGATAGGTTAGTATTGGGAATCAGGAGGAGGTCCGGTAGGTTAGTATTTAGTTATCAGAAAGTGGTGTGGTAGTATTAGGAATCAGGAGAAGGTAGTTAGTGTAAGGTGTCAGAAAGGGGTAGGTTAATATTAGGCACCAGCAGGAGAATGATGGGGTTGTGCTAAGCATCAGGTGCGAGTAGGTTATTGTTGAGCATCCCAATCCTGACATCTAACCTACAACTTCCTGATGTCTAACACTAACCTACCCCTTCTTGATGCTTAACACCACTTAACTTGCTCCTGCCCAGTGCCTGACACCATAGCCTCCCCACCCACCCTCTCTGTTACCCTCCGGCTAACCCGCTCCGTAATATCACTTAAGCAAAACCTGTTGTGCATTCAATATTAAATCACACTCCTCACTGAGATCCGCTCACCAGAATTTCCAATTCCCTTGACCTGCTTCATAGTTACAGTTATAACCGAATGACATTTCTGGTCTTGGTAGTGGGATAACCTTTAAGCTGGAAATTGGACGGCCGTATAATGATATTGCTAGGGGCTTCATCTATTATAATTACACCCTTGTTTGGAAGCCAAAACTGCATTATCAAAAGTAAGTCCTGGAGATGAAGCACATCATTTATTTCTCCAGCCTCATCTCATTTACGAGATCCCTTTTCAGCGTAATACTTTGAATAGAATTCTGATGAATTTTGGGCCCTTGGGCAATCACAGGGGCAAGGTCAGGTGTCTGGAACATCAAACCCCCTGATAGCTGAAAAATGATTATGCATCACATTCAGGTGCGATAACTAAAGAGCCACATATTTATCAGACACGTCTGCCTGACTAATCCAGCCTGCAGGACTGTCACAAATATGCGGAACCGTAAAGGCTCCACAAGCTCTCCACAGCTGATCTTCACAACAGTGACGTATGGTCTGCAGAGTCTGCTGCAGAAGAATGGACTCTTTGAAATGAGCATTGCTTGATCACCTGTAGTTGTTTTGGGCAGAGGTGCAGCAAGGCCCAGGCAATCCAAGCAGTCGCTTGGGGCCTCACCCACAGCAGGGGCATCCCATGCAGCCAGACTGCCCTGTCTGGGACTGCCAACCCGTCACTCACACATAGACCTCAGATCAGCGACAATTGGCCTCAATTCACTAAGCAGTTTAGACTAGTCTACTTATGGTTTTTAGTCTACTGATGGTTTGGTGTAATGTTTTAGACCTATTTTTAGACCTGGTCTAAACAGGGCCGGTTCTAGTAACAGTGGGGCCCCAGGCCAAAATAACCAAGCTACCCCCCAGTAGATACCCCCAACCAAAAAGCGGCAGTAGGGACCCTTTGTTGCAGTCAAATTTCTCCCAGGACTTCTAAGCCATGGGCTGACACCCCATGGTTCTGCTGAAGAATCTGCAGGGTCCCTGGGGAGCAACAGTTAAGTTGGGGGGGAGACACCTTGGTGCCCTGGGGCAATTGCCCCTTTTGCCTCTATGGTAGTGCCGGCCCTGGGTCTAAAACATTTGTTAATTAGGTCGGTAAAGCAGGGGAAATGATCAAAAGATGCAATTCACAAAGGCAAACAAGGAGTAGCCACGCCCACTTTTCCTGACAGAGATTAGATCAGCTGATTTCTGTCAGTCATAGCTACTCGTTTGTGAATTGCATCTTTTGATCATTTCCCCTGTTTTACCGACCTAATTACCGAATGTTTTAGACCAGGTCTAAAAACAGGTCTAAGATATTACACCAAACCATGAGTAGACTAAAAAACATCAGTAGACTAGTCTAAACTGCTTAGTGAATTGAGGCTATTGTGAACAGAGGGGAGAGTGGAGCAGTGACCATGGAGTGCACTTCAGATGCAGAAGGGAGATCATTGCTCTTTTCCTGCATTTGAAGTGTGCCGCACGGTTACTATACTCTGCTCTCCTCTTTTTGGGTCGCTGACAATCTGCAGGTGTGTAAGTGTTGGGTATGGGGAGCCAGAAGGACACTATATACCTCCACTGACACCAATGCCCTATGGGGGGCCACCTTTGACTACCTATATAGGGGGTGGTAACCCATATTGGGGGAACACCTTGGCTACCCAGGGAGCCGGATTTACCTTAAGGCACTGTAGGCATGCGTCTACAAGCGCCTCATGATGGAAAGGCGGCTTACTCCTCTCCCCAAGTGCCTCCCTCCCTCCTTCCCTATGCGGTGGCCTGAGCAGAGAGTAAATGAGAGGTTACTGCCCAGGGTCTCTGCATTCCACTGACCAGATCTCCCTTCAGTCAGGGGCACCTCTAGCTTCCTAAAACTTGGCGGCAACTCTTGCTACTCAAGGATAGCACTGGTTAAGTTCATGGAGGGTGAAGTCTAGGGTGCCAAGACATCTGTGCCTATAGGCTCTTGTCGTGTAAATCTGGGCCTGTGGCTCCCTATATGGGAATGTCTACCTATACTTGGAAGTGGTGCACCTTTGGCTACCTACCTATACTGGATTGCATCAAAGAATGAGTCGGCACCACCCAAGTAGTTTTATAGCTCTTTTATGGTGTAGGCTGCAATGACAGACTGATGTTTCGAGCACTTGGCCCTTTCTCAAATTGCAATAGCCATGATACAAAGAACAAACACACGTGCACTTCTTAAATACATGCCCCACTGGGTGTCAACCAATCAGACACACAGTGGGTGGGGCTAAGAGACGGACCTGATGGGGAACTGATTCAACTAAACTAAAATTTGAGAAAGGGCCAAGTGCTTGAAACAGCAGTCTGTTATTGCAGTCTACACCATAAAAGAGCTATAAAACTACTTGGGTGATGCTAACTCATTCTTTGGTGCAATGGAGTGTACTCCTGGGGGGACAGGAGTAGGAGTCTGGGCACGCCAACCAGTCCAGGGGGTGCTCCTTCAACTTTTTGTGTTTACTACCTATACTGGATGACTTTATATTTGAGGGAGGGGCACATCCGGCTTCCTATTATAATGGGAGAAGGGGCCTCTCATGAGGGGGGGCACAAATTACGTGCAGCTTTGGGCCACAAAAACACTAGTAGCACCCCTGGTTTTGGGTGACTTATGCTTTTTGTGTTGTTTTTTTGCAGGCCGTGTGTTGAATGTTACCTGTTTTCGGAGGAGGAAAAGAAAGCGGCAGCTTGTTTAGAGACTTGTAACCTAATGGATGTCGCTGTCACCACAGATCAAGGTTTGTACATTGATACTGTAATAAACTTTTGGGATAGTTTTCTGTGAGAGTTCTTTCATTCCTGCTATTACCAGTTTCACGATAATGTCTACAGAGAGACTAATAAGAAATAGAAGCTGCTGAAGGCAGCGCTGCATCACCTACCAGGCAAGTTAGGCTGGTGCCTAGGGCCTGGTGGCTGTCCAGGCATCTGACAGCCAATTCCTTGGAGCCCCTCCTCCCCTCCCTACACACACACACACACACACACAGACTTTACCTTACTAAAAGGCCAGGTAGGAAACTAACATTAACTGCCTAAAGTCCCATTTTAACTTACAGCAAACTGAAAAATGAATTCAAAATAAACATACACACATCGTAGTTACCTCCCACGTAGTCTGCTTATCAATTTATTTCTCCTCCCTTGCATACTGTTTGTTTACTGTGATCGATTGTGAATTCTCCGTCCTCCATTTCAGCTTTTGGGTCAGCACCCGATTAACCTGCAATTTCTTCCATTTCTGAAAGTTATAACTGAAAGGACAACTGATGAGCAAGGTAAAGTCCATGTTTCCCTATGGCTCAAGTGGGTGATATTACAGTTTAACTTACCAGGAAGCTGTTGTAATAATGGCCATTTTCAAAATGGGGGACAGAGAATTCCAATGATCACGGTGGACAAACAGGATGCAGGAGAGGTGAAGGAGATTGATGAGCAGACTACACAGAGGTAAGTATGACGTTTGTATGTATTTTGACTTTATTTCAGGTTTGCTTTAAAGACTCCCAATGACTGCTTAACGCAGACCTGAACTTAGAACTTCATCTGTGCTCAACACAACAGCATAATATACAGTTACATAGTTAGTTTGGTTGAAAAAAAGACATCTGCCCATCAAGTCCAACCAGAAAAAAGAAAATTGTAATAAAAAAAATATATATAACCTTTAACCACTTCCCCTCCCCCAGGACGAGTAAGTTTGTCTCTGCAAAATGCCATAACTATGTGTAGGGACGTAGCTACTACGTCTTTCCTCGCTGTGCGTTCCCACTCGCCCCCCACGCTCGCTACCACCGATCGGTAGCTGCTAGATCAAAGAATCGTAACTCAATTCCCATTCATTGATCTAAGTCCCCGTGTGAATGAACGCTGCCATCTATCAGATCACAAAGACCATCCACGCAGTCCTTCCGGTTTGCGTACTAATAGTACACATACTGAAGTCACCACTGAGGACGTCTTGTGGCCAGATTGTACATCTACATTTTTTTTTTCAATAAAAGATCCCTTTTTACGTTTTAAATTAACCCTGACCTTCCACACTCCCCTACAGTTACCCAAATTTTTTTTGAAAAAAAGTATAAATAAAAAAAAAAAACATAAATAGTTACCTTAGGGACTGAACTTTTTTAATATGTATGTAAAGAGGGTATATTACCATTACTTTATAAATGATGGGCTTGTAATTAGAAGTGCACCTGTATTTCCAAATAAAATATTGGTGCTATACATTATACTAGGGAAAAATGGTAAACGTTGCAATAACCGGGACAAATGGGCAAATATAATGGGTGGGTTTTAATTACGTTAGCATGCATTATTTTAAAACTATAATGGCCAAAAACTGAGAAATGATTTTTTTCTTATTTTTTCTGTTAAAACACTTTTAGAAAAAAATAATTCTGACTAAAAAGTACCCCTTACATAGAGGGCTTAAGGGAAAGGGGAGGGGACAGACAATCATATAAATTCCCAAATTCCACTAGGTATTTTCAACCCAACCTCCACAATTGTATAACAATCAATAAACTGTGACCCGGTTGCCGTGAAAAAGGTAATACATTTATTAATTGTTTGTGACCTATCAAAGCATAAAATGGTGTACAAGGCACATTAAAACCAACAGCGCTGTTGTACACACCTGCGTCAGGGCGCTCACCAGACTCACCACGTTGTATGTCACACACACACACTAGCCAACCTAGGGAGCACAAAAAGGAGGGCCATCAAAAATTCATATTCTCCCAAACAGGATTATGATGATAGTCAAGCGATGAAGGATTGTCGTCAGTATCATACATTGCAATAAGTCCCGCAACATGCAAAAAGGGCTTTTAGGTAACAGAGTGATGATATGGCAAAGCACATGCAAAGCAGTCCCTGTTGCCTAATAATACAGTTATAGGGCTTTTAATATACTCACGACTCCATAGTCCTCAAAGTTCCTGGAGACGATGGATTTCACTCCCCACATATGCTCACAACAGGGGCCCCTGTGTGGTCTACACACTTAGACTCTTCTCTGCAAACTCCCAATGGCTAGGATTTGCGGTCCCCGTTCCACACGACAACCCCACTCCACCGGCTGCATTAGCTGTTCTGATCACCTCCAGGTTTCCGAGCGCAGAGGCACTGTTCACCCCTGCACGCCCACCATCTGTAGAGATCGTACACCCGCACTGCAGCTTCTCTCTAAGGACTTGATTCACAAAACAGTGCTAACTGTTTAGCACCGGTGTGCTAAACAGTTAGCACGTGAAGTGCCGTTCGCGGGGCTTTTGCGCGCGTAAATTGCCGCGATTCGCGCGACCGCAGACCTTTGCGCGCGCAAGTTGCCGCGATGCAAATTGCGCTCGCAAAAGTCCGCGATCGCGCGAATCGCAGCAATTTGCGCGCGCAAAAGTCCACGAACGGCACTTTGCGTGCTAACTGTTTAGCACACCCGTGCTAAACAGTTAGCACGGCTTTGTGAATCAAGCCCTAAGGCTTGTGGGTTATGCGTTCGGGCAGGCTTGCTCTCCTTTAACACCCAGCCATACCCCGATCTGATCATTGGGAGTCATGGAGAAGGACTGGTGGCAGGTCCGGTAAGCGGCAGGACGCAGACAAGCCAACTAGTTTCAACCGGTACTTCCGGTCTTCATCGGGGCGTGGCTTACTTGCGGGTGGTGGCTGGAAATAAATATCCCTCCGGCTCCTCCCGCTGCACGCCAGTTGGAGAAGATGTTGCATACAGTGGTGTGAAAAACTATTTGCCCCTTTCCTGATTTCTTATTCTTTTGCATGTTTGTCACACTTAAATGTTTCTGCTCATAAAAAAACGTTAACCATTAGTTAAAGATAACATAATTGAACACAAAATGCAGTTTTAAATAATGGTTTTAATTATTTAGTGAGAAAAAAAACTCAAAACCTACATGGCCCTGTGTGAAAAAGAAATTGCCCCCTGAACCTAATAACTGGTTGGGCCACCCTTAGCAGCAATAACTGCAATCAAGCGTTTGCGATAACTTGCAACAAGTCTTTTACAGCGCTCTGGAGGAATTTTGGCCCACTCATCTTTGCAGAATTGTTGTAATTCAGCTTTATTTGAGGGTTTTCTAGCATGAACTGCCTTTTTAAGGTCATGCCACAACATCTCAATAGGATTCAGGTCAGGGCTTTGACTAGGCCACTCCAAAGTCTTCATTTTGTTTTTCTTCAGCCATTCAGAGGTGGATTTGCTGGTGTCTTTTGGGTAATTGTCCTGCTGCAGCACCCAAGATCGCTTCAGCTTGAGTTGACGAACAGATGGCCGGACATTCTCCTTCAGGATTTTTTGGTAGACAGTAGAATTCATGGTTCCATCTATCACAGCAAGCCTTCCAGGTCCTGAAGCAGCAAAACAACCCCAGACCATCACACTACCACCACCATATTTTACTGTTGGTATGATGTTCTTTTGCTGAAATGCTGTGTTATTTCTACGACAGATTTACAGGACACGCACCTTCCAAAAAGTTCAACTTTTGTCTCGGCGGTCCACAAGGTATTTTCCCACAAGTCTTGGCAATCATTGAGATGTTTTTTTAGCAAAATTGAGACAAGCCTTAATGTTGTTTTTGCTTAAAAGTGGTTTGCGCCTTGGATATCTGCCATGCAGGCCGTTTTTGCCCAGTCTCTTTCTTATGGTGGAGTTGTGAACACTGACCTTAATTGAGGCAAGTGAGGCCTGCAGTTCTTTAGATGTTGTCCTGGGGTCTTTTGTGGCCTCTCGGATGAGTTTTCTCTGCACTCTTGGGGTAATTTTGGTCGGCCAGCTACTCCTGGGAAGGTTCATCACTGTTCCATGTTTTTGCCATTTGTGGATAATGGCTCTCACTGTGGTTCGCTGGAGTCCCAAAGCTTTAGAAATGGCTTTATAACCTTTACCAGACTGATAGATCTCAATTACAGTACTTTTGTTCTCATTTGTTCCTGAATTTCTTTGGATCTTGGCATGATGTCTAGCTTTTGAGGTGCTTTTAGTCTACTTCTCTGTGTCAGATAGCTCCTATTTAAGTTATTTCTTGATTGAAACAGGTGTGGCAGTAATCAGGCCTGGGGGTGACTACAGAAATTGAACTCAGGTGTGATAAACCACAGTTAAGTTATTTTTTAACAAGGGGGGCAATCACTTTTTCACACAGGGCCATGTAGGTTTTGAGGTTTTTTTCCTCACTAAATAATAAAAACCATCATTTAAAACTGCATTTTGTGTTCAATTATGTTATCTCTGACTAATGATGAGCAGAAACATTTATGTGTGACAAACATGCAAAAGAATAAGAAATTAGGAAGGGGGCAAATAGTTTTTCACACCACTGTATCTGTCCGGGTTGGAAACCCCGATACCCCTCAAAGAAAGCTTAATTGGTGGTGAAAAAAACAAGATATAAATTGTTTTGTTGTGATAAGTAGTAATAAAGTTATAGGCGAATGAATGTAAGGAGTGCTGACAGGTGAAAATTGCTCTGATTTTTTAAGGGGAAAAACCCTTTAAGGTGAAGTGGTTAAAAAAAAACATTTCTTTGTTATAGCTGATACAAATCCTGCAATAAATCTGCAGTGTGTTTACTTCCTGCTTTCACGGATGCAGACATAGGGTTAACATCCTGTGTCTACAAATTAGCAGCTCTGCCATGGCAGAGGAGAGTCCTGAGCGGACACAGCTAAAGAGATCAAATTACAGGGGTAATTAGTCACTGGTGCATTTCTCTATGTTTTTCTTCTGTCATGTTGTGCAAGAGTTTCAGGTCCACTTTAAGATTAATATCTATTTATTGGGTATATGTATAGCGATGTACAGGATCCTCCATAGAGCTGCCACTAAGCACAGAGCAAATCACCACTAAAAAGCCCTCAACCATAAATAACTTCTCCTGTTCTATCTACAAGCGGGATAGATTACACCAAGTCGACATGGCTTGTTTTCTTTACTTAACTGACTCCAACTGTTGTGACAACTTATAAGAAGCCAAGCATGGGAAAACGCCGCCTTGGGGTATCACTATCCCATAATAGAAGAATGTCTTCTGCTACCCCAGAGTCTTCAGGTAACTGGAAGTAATAGAGAACATTCTGTTTCCTCTTAGCTCAAATAAGCCTATTAGGTTCCTCTGGCACAGTCCGAGTGCCATTGTTAAGGTTTGCTGAAGAGCGGCCATTTTGTGCTTCAGATGAACAGCCCTGACTGACAAGCACGGAATGTACTTAGACAAGAATAATCAAAGCCAGACGCAGGTATCTTCCTGCAACCCAGGCTGAGAAAAACAAAGAAATATTGAACTTTCTCTGGCAATTTTCTCTGCCGGCTTCCATCTTAACCGTTGGTGAGCTCGGACTGACATGACAATCCATCAGGGCCGTTGTTTTGATGTCATCCATTTCATTTCAGCTGTCTCTTTCTCTTCTCATCCCTTCAGATTTCTCCGAGGATAAATCTATTTTCTGTAGCATGCAAGGTGAAAATGAATGTGCTATTACGTTTTGGATGGCGACGGACGAGCGGGGAAAGAAAGTCATTTATAACCTGCACCAAAACGGTAGGCATTTAATATTGTCTGTCAGAGATTATAATGTGAGCCGTGGAAAAATGTGACAAATGGGACCTGCCTGACAAAATGGCTGGCGAACACAATGCGGCCATTTAGCGCATATATCTTATCTCGTTTGCCGCTGACATTGGGCGCAGAAATGTGTTTTTATAAGCAATAGCTATTATCAGGCATATGCAAAGCAGCAAAATATGGAGCAGGGAATGAAACATTGAATGAATATCTAGCAAAAATCTAATGGCATGGAGGTTGGTTCCTCCTACGTTCTGAAGAATGCAGCGTAGAATATATTTCTGCATGATCATTTATTGTTACAGTATGTTTGTTATTTTTAAAACTAGAACAAGAAAGAGTACAAACTATAGTGATAGTATATGTATAACAAAAAAAAAAAAAAAAGTTCAAAGAAATTCTGAATACTGGACCTGATTCTACAAAGAGAGAAAATCTCACTTTAGGGAGGATTCACTAAAGAATATTAATCTTAACGTGTGCAGATAGTGCGCGTTAAGATTACCAGCATGTACAAAATGTGCGTAGCAAGTTACGCAAATTGTGTAACGCGCTATGGGCTTGATTCACTAAACCGTAATTAAACCGTTATAACTCAAATATCACACCTTATCAAAGATCACACCTTATGAAACGATATCACACTTTATCAAAGATATCACACCTTATCAAAGTTAACACGCCTTATCAGAGTAGCACAGCGAGTGCTACAAACTAATGCCTGCTAATTGGCAATGGCACTCGTCCTGCCCTGAGCCCCTGCGGGTTCGTAGGGCTCACTATGCTACTCTGATAAGGCAGGTTAACTTTGATAAGGTGTAATAACTCAAATATCACAGCTTATAAAAAGATATCACGGTTTAGTGAATCAAGCCCTATATACCGTGTTTCCTCTAAAGTAGGACATCCTCCTAGAGTAAGGCCTAGTACATATTTCGAGCTTGCTCGAAATATAAGACCTACTCTTAAAATAAGCCTAGTGGCTGAGGACGTCCCGTCCGTCTGAAAGTCCCCCCACCAGTTTGGCCCGCTCCCACTGTACCTCCTGCCGACCCCTCCAGAAAGCCGCACTGCCCGCCAACATACGGGTACCTCTACTGCAGATCAGCGATGTAAACTGCTGATTCCCCCACCGCCGCTTCTGGCCCCGTTCTGCCCTGCCTGCTGGAATTATTTTCAAACCGCAGATCAGCAGTAAAGTGTGGTTACGAAAGCTAGTTACACTGTAACAACGCTTCCATGTACAGGAAGTGACATCTCTGCTTACTTCCTGTACACGGAAGCGCTAGTACAGTGTAACAAGCTCTTTTCCCCACACTTTACCGATGATCTGCGGTTTTAAAGTTATGCCGGCAGGCAGGGCAGAATGGGGCCAGAATCGGCGGTGGGGTAATCAGCAGTTTACATCGCTGATCTGCAGTAGAGGTATGTTGGTGGGCAGTGCGACTTTCTGGAGGAGGGGGTCAGCAGAAGGTAAAGTGGACGTGGGGGTATCGGGGAGCACAAGAGGCAAATATATTTAAGACCTCCCCGAAAATAAGACCTAGGACAAGTTTTGAGGGAAAAAAGAATATAAGACAGTGTCTTATTTTCGGGGAAAGATGGTACCGGTGAAATTAAAAACATTAGAATATCATGCAAAAGTTAATTTATTTATGTAATACAACTTAAAGGGTGAAACTAATATATATATACATATATATATATATATATATATATATATATATATATATATATATATATATATATATATATATATATATATATATATATATATATATATATATATATATATATATGTATGTATTAATTATATATACTCATTACATGTAAAGCAAGATATTTCAAGCCTTTATTTGTTATAATTTTGATGATTATGGCTTACAGCTTATGAAAATACCCAAATCAAAATCTCAGACCATTAGAATATTGTGAAAATGTTCAATATTCTAGACTCAAAGTGTCACAGACTGACCAGCTAATTAATCCAAAACACCTGCAAAGGGTTCCTGAGCCTTTAATTTGGCTCTCAGTCTGGTTCAGTAGGAATCCCAATTATGGGAAAGACTGCTGACCTGATAGTTGTGCAGAAAACCAGCATTGACAACCTCCATGAAGAGGGAAAGCCTCAAAAGGTAATTGTAAAAGGAGTTGGATGTTCCCAAAGTGCTGTATCAAAGCACATTAATAGAAAGTTATGTGGGAGGGAAAAGTGTGGAAGAAAGAGGTGCACAAGCAGCAGGGATGACCACAGCCTGGAGAAGATTGTCAGGAAAAGTGTTGTGGACTTTCACAGGAAGTGGACTGGGGCTGGGGCATCAAGAGCCACCACACACAGATGAATCCTGGACATGGGGTTCAAATGTCGTATAGCTCTTGTCAAGCCGATCCTGGAAAACAAACAGTGTCAGAAGCATCTTACCCAGTCTAAAGAAAAAAATAACTGGTCTGTTGTTCAGTGGTCCAAAGTCCTCTTTTCTGTTGAGAGCAAAGTTTCTGCAGTCTATTGATTTGGGGAGCCATGTCATCTGCTGGAGTTGGTCCACTGCGCTTCACTAAGTCCAGAGTCAAAGCAGCCGTCTACCAGGAGATTTTGAAGCACTTCATGCTTCCTTCCGCATTCAAGCTTTATGGAGATGCTGACTTAAATTTTCCAGCAGGACTTGGCACCTGCCCAAAGTACCAAAACCTAGTTCAACAACTATGGTATTACTGTGCTTGATTGGCCAGCAAACTTTCCTGACCTGAACCCAATAGAGAATCTATGGGGCATTGCCAAGAGACCGATGAGAGGCATGAGACCAAACAATGCAGAAGAGCTAAAGGCCACTATTGAAGCATCCATACCATGATGCTTTGAGGTAGTAATTGATGCAAAAGGGGCCCAAACCAAGTACTGAGTACATATGCATGTTTATATTTTTCAAAGGTCAGTTTTCAGTTAGTTTTTTTCTTTGTCATTTTTCACTTTAAAATATTTGTTTTATTGATTTCTTGTAATATTCTAATTTCCCGAGATTTTGATTTCGGGGTTTTCATAAGCTATAAGGCCCGGTGCACACTAAAAACCGCTAGCAGATCCGCAAAATGCTAGCAGATTTTGAAACGCTTTTTCTTCTTTTTCTGCAGCGTTTCAGCTAGCGTTTTGCGGTTTTGTGTAGCGGTTTTGGTATAGTAGATTTCATGTATTGTTACAGTAAAGCTGTTACTGAACAGCTACTGTAACAAAAACGCCTGGCAAACCGCTCTGAAGTGCCGTTTTTCAGAGCGGTTTGCGTTTTTCCTATACTTAACATTGAGGCAGAAACGCATCCGCAATCCAAATTCTGCAGCAGCCCGGGAGTATGCGTTTCTGCAAAACGCCTCCCGCTCTGGTGTGCACCAGCCCATTGAAATACATTACCCTAGCAGATCCGCACCCGCAAGCGGATCGCAAACTGCAGCCGAACCGCTCTGGTGTGCACTAGGCCTAAGACATAATCATCAGAATTATAACAAAGGCTTGAAATATCTCACTTTGCATGTAATGAGTCTATTTCATGTATTAGTTTCACCTTTTAAATTGAATCACTGAAATAAATAAATTTTTGCACAATAATCTAATTTTTTGAATTTCACCTGTACATGCACTACTTTACTTTGCTTGAGTAACATGCAACGCAAGAGGTGCATGTCCATTGCGTGTTACAGAAATTGCACAACTCACTAACTAAATTGCATAAAGGCAGGGATCACCACAGGAGAAGGGTCTCCAATAGTCCAATAGTCCATCAACATTTCACCGGGGCCTCCATGATTGGGCTAGTGTTCACAGACCACAATGTGCACACAATGAAATATGCAAACAGATTGCACTCCTACCACTACCAGGTTCACAGTCCTCAAGCAGAGCCGCATTTGGAACATCCGCAGTTCAATACAAACTCGCTTCCAGTAGAATTCAGACATGGCTGGTCAACTTGTGTGTCTTTTCTATTGTTGGTGTTTGAATTCGGCAGAGCTGAGGAAGTATCAAAGTCGAGTTAAACCCAACATGACTCACAAGCCAGTGAACTCCTCCTGACCCAGTCTGCTAGTTCTGTGCTGAGTATTCGGGTGCTTCTAATCGGCTATGCTGAATTTGAACACCAACACTAGTCCATACCACTAAGAGCCAGTTCACACTAGATTGGATGCAAAATGGACACGGTAAGCGCATCTGCTAGGTGGACAGGTTCTGTCCGTTTTGCATCCGCTTGCAGCAATTTCACCATCCGCTCTGCATCCACCCATCCACTTCAATTACATGTTTTGCATCGCCACCTACGTGTCCCAACGCAGCTCGGTCTGTCAGTACACAGCTCGGAGGCCGGAAGGATTAGATAGGAGACAATAGACAAATTCTCCCTAGCAACAGGGAGAATTTTCATTGGTCCTCCATGGACCAATGAGAATTCTCTGTTGCTGAGGATTCAGATTGGTCTTTTACAGCCCAGTGGAGATTTCGATGGCTTACCGGGCTGTGTACAGTGGCCGAGCTGTAGTGATTGGCAGCAGGACACATAAATATTATGTCAGGCTGTGGTCGAAATGGGCGAATCGGACTTGGCGACTAGCCTAGTGAGAACAGACACTGTCCATTCTCATAGGCTTTCATTGCATACATTTTGCCATCCAGTCCGAGAAAATGTACAAAGTTCAAACTCTGCGTTATGCTTAGCTGATCTTAGCGGATCTGGGTTTTTTTTTTTGCAAAAGTGGAGACGGATCCTATTTTCAAAATTGGCATCCACATTCTGCCCTAAGCGGAGCTTACAAAAGTCCAGAATGAGTACTTTTTTAAGCAAGTGTGAAAAGGCTCTTACTCTACTTGTTCACAAGCATTTGTAAACCAGCTATTACAGCCTGACTGTATTTGTGATATAACATAACTTAATAAGTAACCACATAACAGCGGCGTTTTATGCCTCCAGGTTCAGCATATTTCAGCAGCTGTGGTGCTCATCCAGTAATAAGGCCACCATAGTGACAGAACAGCATAGATTTATAATTGTGTCCTCTGATGCCCTCTGTTGATTTGCCTGGGGCAATTTTATTTCCACCTCTCGACCATCAGAGGTGAGGAGGACCTGTCTCCTGCAGCTCGCCATTACATGATTAGTTAATACATTCATGGACAGGATGGCGGCTTGTCTCTGGGGAAGTATTTTCTGATGTATTTTTGTAAACCTCCATCCTCCTCCTCCGGTATTGTCTGACGTGGACACTCATGAGCAATCATCAGTCTGTTCATCTGTCAGCGTTTCCCCAGCTGTCTCCGAGCTAAGGTGTCCCATAGCAGGCCGCCCATCCATTTCTCCAGGACTACAATGAGATCTCCCCCCAGCCGGAGGAATGTTGTGCAAACACAGCAATGGCGAGAACTTGCTGAATCGCCATTCCTTGTTATAGGATGATTGTGGGACTCTGGGGATTCTCCATATTTCAGATGCCGCATGGATTCTGAGGATGTCCGCTAAATGCACAAACTGTCATAACTGTATGAAATATTAGCTCTGTGTGGCTGAAACCGATACAGGGATTCCTTATCTTACACATGGATACATTTTGGCAATTTATAGGTCGCAATTTTTGCTCATTGTGGAAGTGGAGTGTACAATGCTTTCTGTTTTAATAAGGCAAAATTGCATTTTGCATAGCTTTTCACAGGGAATGTTTTTTTGGGTTCCTGCAGGCACACTACAGAGAATCTGGTAGTTCTAGTTGTCAATGTCTTTAAGGCCCCTTTCACACTAGGCCAGGGGTGTCAAACTCAAATATAAAGTGGGCCGAAATTGAACACTGGGACCAAGTCGCAGGCCAACCTTAATCTCTACTGGCCACCTTCCTCGCTTATAAATTTCCCTGGTGTCTAATGGCTCTAACCGGGATCCGTTGAAAAGGGCTCCAGAGCTGTCTGTATGAAAAGGGCGCCTCCATAGACATCGGTGTTATTTCTGCAAATATGGGCTACAAGGTGGTGAAAAAGGCGCCCGAGTTTTGAAATAGGCTACAAGCAGGCGCCCTTTTGTAGCCCATATTTTTGGGGGGGCTACAAGGTTTTCTGCTACAGTTGGCCACCCCTTTGTAGCCCATATTTTTTATTCGGCAACAAGGTTTTCGGGTTACAAAAAGGCACCCCTTTGTAGCCCATATTTTTATTAGGCTACAAGGTTTTCGGCTACAGTAGGGCATCCCTTTGTAGCCCATATTTTTTATTCAGCTCCAAGGTTTTAGGCTACAAGGTTTTTGATTCTGCTACAAAAAGGCACCCTTTTATAGCTGAGATGTTTGATTCGATGGTTAGGATTAGGCATCAGAAGCGGGGGGGGGGGGAGTCTTAGGGTTAGGCACCACCTGGGGGGTCTTAGGGTTTGGCACCACCTGGGGGGTCTCAGGGTTAGGCACCACCAGGGGAGTCCTGGGTTAGGCACCACCTGGGGAGCCTTAGGGTTAGGAACCAACTAGGGGGGTCTTAGGGTTAGGCACCACCAGGGAAGCCTTAGGGGGGGTCTTAGGGTTATGCACCACCTGGGGAGTCTTAGGGTTAGGTACCACCTAGGGGGTCTTAGGGTTAGGGTTAGATTAGGCCAGATTTGCTAAAGATGGAGAATAGGGATGGTCAATGAGATGCAAATTGTTTCAAGTTCTTACAGAATTATGCAAATATATGCAGCTTGAAATGGACCAATCGAACTCTGCTGAGTTGGACACATTTAAACAGAAACGCACTATAGAAAGTGCATTAGGATAGCATAGTCCATTACAATGCAGGGTTGGGAATATGCCCATACAAGTGTAGTGTGTTCACATGCAGCACAGCAACGCACATAGGGCTTGATTCACTAAACCGTGATAACTGATATCACGGTTGCGCTAGCGTTTTGTGCACGTTATAACGCACGTAACGATTTTCATGCGCAATCGCGTGACAGTTCACGCTTGCACGCAAAAATCATGCGCGTTATAATGCGTGCAAAACGCTAGCACGACCGTGATATCAGTTATCACGGTTTAGTGAATCAAGCCCATAATGTGACCTCAACCTCAGACTGCCATTGGCATACTTTGGGGAGCCAGTTTGTGTGGCAGCTCAGCCATTCATGGCTCTTGTGGTGCTCATACTACTGGCCTGTAGATGGCACTGTAATATTCTATGATTCTGCTGTGATACAGCTTGATTGCATGGGATCTTTCTGCTGTTCTGGTGTTGTTTCCTGTTCCTGTCAGTCAGAGCTGTGACAAGGTCCTCCAGCACCCAAAGCTGAGACACCAAAGTGCCCCCCTCCATCCATCCCACCTTAATCTCTAGTTATCTGGCTTGCAGTCCCTGCCATGTATTCCTTTTTTTATTTCTCTCTGCTTCATACACAATAGGGGAATGATAGCTGGCTGAGTGAGTTGTGTGCCCCCTCCTACACTGCGCCCTGAGGCTGGAGCCTCTCTCGCCTCTGCCTCGGCCCAACCCTGCTGTCAGTCTTTGTGTACTGTATACAAAGCAAAGCATGGCTTGATGTTTACAGAACTGCTGAAACTTTTAAATTGCTCCAGTTTTGGCATCAGTGTTTACAGAACACAACAGCTCTGTATCCTAATTGGCAGGGGTGGTGAGCGGCTGTTCTGCCTCATATTCCCCTCCCAGAATGCAGCACTCCTTACGCTGAACCCATGGAAAGGGGCACTAGGGAACAGTAGCTGATACCAAGAAAATTAGGTTATTTCGGATTTTTTTTCTTACATTTTAACTACTTCCCAACCGCCCATAGATGGCAGAAAGATAGAAAGAAAGGCATAGATGGCCACACACATGTAGTTGTGCACACGTGTATGCCCCCTGCGGCACCTGCGGTTGCATTCCAATACTCTGCCCTGAAAAACAGATCAAAACGTGTTTTGCTCGGAAACCTTTTAAAATGTCAGTTTTTGCAGGAAGTGGTTACACATTCATTTTAATATTATTTAATTTAGTACGAGGGAGAGGGAGTCTTTAAAACTGTAGGTGGTTTTAAAAGAACCTCTCAGAATCGTTTTTTGTTTTTTTTACTGAAATGAGTAGTTGGGTAACATTTTACATATGGCTTGTGGCTGCAAGAACCAATGCTTAGCTCAAAGCGACACCTAGTGGTCGATAACTGCCAGATCAGTGATTTATTCTTCAACATATAAAGCTAGCTACCCACGTGAAGATGAATTTGGTATTCTGCAGCAACTGGCTATCAATCCCTAATCAATCTTTCACAATTGCGCAAATGACATGAACGATCGCAAAAACTATTGCAGTAAATTTCCACTAAAGTCTATTGAATTTAGCGGACAGAGGAACTCCACTGAAAATAATGTAATTAGAAAAAGTGCTTCATTTTTACAATAATTATTTATAAATGTTAAAACAAGTGAGGTAGATAAGCACTACATACAATTCATACAGAGCCAATATGGCTGAAAATTCTCAATAAGTGGTATTAAATCATGCAGAAGCACTTTACAAATAAAAATTATTTATAAATGGTTTAGTCAGTGTTTGCCCATTGTAAAATCTTTCCTCTCCCCATTTACATTCTGACATTTATCACATGGTGACATTTTTACTGCTGGCAGGTGATGTCAGTGGGAGGAGATGCTGCTTGCTTTTTTGGCAGTTGGAAACAGCTGTAAACAGTTATTTCCCACAATACAACGAGGTTCACAGTCAGGAAATTGCCAGGACCATGGTCGTCACAGTTACCTGTGGGTTTCACCACAATATCAGCCATACAGAGCCCCGATGATCCGTTTGTGAAAATGCATAGATTTCTCATGGTAAAGGGGGTATCGGCTACTGATTGGGATGAAGTTCAATTCTTGTAAAAAACACGTCGTGGGTACACACCTTGGTGTAGCTCAGTTCAGAAAATCACTCAAGTCAAGACCCTGTTGTAAGCAGCGATTTCACAAAAATCCAGTGTTCTTCACGTTACCCCCAGACTGATAATGAGTCACTTCACATCGCATATAAACATTCTGATTACATATCTATAAGAAAAAAGATATTCTAGAATCAAGCCTTCATATTCAAGACGCTGCCCCTTTTCCCCTCCATAGCAAGCAGTAGGTTGTATGTTTGCAAAGAAAAAAAATAAGCATTAGTAGTGCTATGCATCAATAATATTTAGTAATATTATATAGTATATATTTTTCCATTCCAACAAAAAAAATTCTACCTGTTAAATTACTTAGCTTTAATGGCGTAGCAATCAGGGGCATAACTAGAAATCACTTAGCCTTCCCTGCAAAACTTTGGATGGGGCCCCCTCCCCCCCTCGCTTTGAAGCTTTTCTTTCTCCAGCATCACTACAGTACAGAGCACTTGGTGGAGGGGTAGAGAGGTTGGGGGCTGGGCACTTTATACAAGATCATGCTGCACACAGAATAGGGACTGTCTACAAATCTTTGTCTACAAAACTTTGTATGATTCGTTATTAGTGGCTGAGCAGATGCATTCATTAGAACAATTGTGCAGAGAGCAGAAAGCTTTTTCTCCCCATGCCCTTAGTTGTCAGTCTCTCAGGACAGGGAAAATAAACTTCTCCCCCCACGAGGCCCCCTGGGGTTTCTGGCATCCCCTGCAGCTGCATCCCTTGCAGGGTCTATGGTTACGCCCCTGGTAGCAATGGGGGTGCAGATTGCAACCGCACTCTGGCCAGAGGGGCCCTTCCTCAAACCACAGTATTAACTCTTTATTGGCCTTGTGTTGGTAATGATCACTTCTATAGATGCTTTGAATAGTAGTAATCATTAACAAACTGTTCCCCATTCCTTTCTTGTTACTCTGACTCTGTGATTGTCCTTGGCAGGTTTTGGTCCACCATATCAATTGTTATGTATTGAGTGCTTGGGGTGGGCCCAATGTAAAACTTGCACCAGGGCCCATAGCTCCTTAGCTACACCACTGCTTAGTTTAAAGAGAACTAGAGATGAAGCACCCTCTTGTATTTTACCTTATAAATCAGTGGGAACATGACAGTAAACACCTAATCTGCTCTTTGTTTCATTGTTCTCTGTTTAATCTGACTGTTATCACCTCTGATAAGAATCCCCGACTGAGCACTCAGGCTGCTCAGTCTAGCTTTGCTACGGAAAGATTATAGCTGAGTCTGTCTTCTGTGGTGTCTTTTCAAGCCCAAACCTGCCCCCTTGTGGCTCTGCTATAATGACTCAGCAATAATCATTCCCAGCCAAACCAGATTGAATGCTCAGTACGGGATTCTTATCACAGCTGATAACAGACACTTTTAGCAGTGAGGATGAAACATAGAGCATGGTAAGTGTTTTCTCTAATGTTCTTACTGATATATATGGTAAAATACACAAGGGTGCTTCGTCTCTGGTTCCCTTTAAATAGTTCAGCAACAGTACTGCATATATTTGATGCATGTCTGCAGACATGCATCAGTGGCGTAGCAATAGGGGATGGCCCAATAGGGGCCCTCTCTCAACCACTGTATTAGCTTGGTGTGTACCAGGCATTATAGCTTATTCTTCTTTTACTTCAATCTGCAGATTGCCCTCAACCTCCAAATATTCCAATGATCCTCTTAGGCGTGTCTATCACCATTGTATTAATCGGTATTGTGCTGCTGTGTATATGGAAACTGCTGGTGTCATTTCACGATCGCAAAGAAGTCGCCAAGTTTGAAGCAGAAAGGCTGAAGGCCAAATGGCCACAGGTATGTGACGGACGGATATGATGGAAATTATGGCTGGCTATAGGAAATAAAGGTCTATATTTCTAGAAAAGTGAAGAAGGAAAATCAATATAAAGAAGTTGAAAAGTTGGTTTAGTTTCTATTTATACAGCGTTTTTCCATAATGAAAATTTGCATGCTAATCCATTATGTGCAAATTTTTGTTTTCATTTTGCTGTGGGGAAAAAACTGACAGTGCGCTGCATTTTTTCACGTGCCACACTAGTTTGTGTCCAAATTGGGCATAAAGATTCTCAAGTATGCAAAATGCAAACATTTGCACCCAATTTACAAAAAAAGCATATGTTGTGATCTTTCGGTGCTTGGAATAAGGCCTGGAACCCACTAGCAGCACTAAGCTTTTGCTAAGCACTTGTGATTTGAAAAGCTCTTGCTGATGTAATGCTATGGGTGGGATCCCACTTGAGCGATGTGATTTTATAAAAATCCCCCATAGCATTGCATTAGCAAGAGCTTTACAAATCACAAATTCTTACAAATGTTCCCCCCTTAGTGGGGAAATGGTTAGAAGGAAATAACTATGACAGCCTTCATATACCTGTCACTTACCGAGAATCTTGTTTTTTTTTCCAGGATACAAACCCGTTGTATAAAGACACGATCAGCACATTTAAGAATGTCACTTACGAGCAAGGAATAAGAAGAGGTGGTGCAGCGTGATGGCCTAACCCAGGCCACTATACAGTAGTATAGAGGATGAATGCATTCCAGGTTCCTGGCGTTCTCTGTGTGGTTCATGGGCCTGAGCTGTGAGTTCATTAGTGGTACTAAAAGCATTATGACACTGGCATTCATCTGATCACAGCTCCAGGCCAAGGCACTGTCCATGCTTCTTGGCATACTGGCGAACAAAGCACTACTGAATAGATCCGGGCCTATAGCAAATTACTTAAAGGGCCCTCCAAGTTCATTATCCATACTGTGACATCATGTACAGTATATGCGCACTGGCATTTGGATTGTGTTTACATCACGTTTCTGGTATATTTTTGGGTCACCAAAACCCCAGGCAGGAATATTATTACCCCTTGCAAAAGCCCAAATGTCAGCTGCATTGTTAAAAGAAAGCCTTTACGGCTAGAATGAGTGCATAGTTTTGTGTTTGAGCCCCTCATCCGTGGTGACATCATCAATCTGTAGACTACTCTTGTTTAAAGAACTCTAAGCACCTTTAGTCTGGTCTCGGATACACCCCCTATGTTTGTGTAGCTAAGAAAGATGTGATGTAGTCACAACATAAACCCCTCCTCCAGATTTACTGGATATGCATTGACGTACATGTGCGGACACATGGCTTTATGAGATGTGCACTACCACATCATTTTTTGATGTTGCACCCCTCATCTGTGGTGACATCATCAATCTGTAGACTGCTCTTATTTAAAGAACTCTAAGCACCTCTAGTCTTGTCTTGGATATACTATCCCTAAGGAGACATGAGGGGGGGGGGGGGGGACAGAGGGGGCCGAAGGTTCAGCAGTGATGACCCAGTTCTTCATGAAATAAACCTGTGGTGATGGCCGATGCTGCTGAGGATCCTTGATATACCCTGGCAGCTCAAAAAGAGATGGTATTTGCAAGAATTCAGCAGTTTTGGATGTGTGCCTGACTTTTAGGGGCATATTTGAGACTGATGCATCATGGGAAACCGTAGTTGCTCACTTAAAGGACACTGGAACTGAGAGGGCTATGGAGGCTACCATATGTGTTTCCTGTGGCATAGCTCAGGAGCTGTGGGCCCCAAGTTTTATAATGGGGTCCCCAAGCACTCTATAAATAACAATTGATATGGTGCACAAAAACCTGCCAATGGCAACTACAGTGTCAGAGGTGCAAGAAGGGGATGGGGAGCAGTTTGTTAATGATTACCACTATTAAAAGTATCTATAGAAGTGATTATTATGAGCACAGGACCAATAGAGAGCTAATACTGCAGTTGAGGGAGGGCCCCTCAGGCCCCCCTGGCCAAAGGGCCCCTATGCGGTCGCAACCTCTGCAACCCCTATTGCTACGCCCCTGTGTGTTTCCTTTTAAACAATACTGGTTGCCTGGCAGTCTTTCTGATCTCTTTGGCTGCAGTAGTGTCTGAATCACACCAGAAACAAGCATGCAGCTAATGAGATTGGTGTCAGAAACATCTGATCTGCATGCTTGTTCAGGATCTGTGGCTAAAGATACTAAAAACAAGGGGATCAGCTGGACAGCCAGGCGATCTACGTTGTTTAAAAGGAATTAAATATGTAAGCCTCCATATCCCTCTCACTTCAGGTGTCGTTTACAGCTGAATTATTGCAACAATTTTTTGTGCTAAGAAGGCAAAGTTATGGATACAGAGAAACCTTCCCACCATTCATCACAATGAACAGACATTCTATTTTCCTTGCGCCCTCCTGTGGCTGAAAGGATGCTGATAGGTACCTAGTTTCATCAAGATATTTTCATTCAAGTGAGGGGATTATGACTATATTCTCGCGCTTTTGTATGTGATGGCACACACAGGGCATGCCCAGCAGTGACAATACTGCACAATGTGTAGATGCAGCACAATCAGCAATGTGCACATAACCTTCTGACAATACTGTACTGTACAATCTGCATTGCTTTTACAGTGTAGACTCAGTGATGGCTAACCTTGGCACTGCAGCTGTGACAAAACTACAAATCCCATCATGCCTCTGCCTCCCCGAGTTATGCTTAGAGCTGTCAGAGTATTGCAATGCCTCATGGGACTTGGAGTGCCAAGGTTAGCCATCTCTAGTCCATCTGCCTGAACTATTTCTGGATCTGTAAGGAGAACAGAGGCGTCAAAAGAATAAAATGTATTAAAAGCTTTAAAATTCCTCGGGAGGCTGTGGTGGACTCCTCTCCCCGAAGTAGACATAATACCATCAATTTTAATACAAACAAGTTTATTTATATACTCCAATAAACAGTGCAAGGCGTTTCGCAGGTCGTTATCGTGACCTTGAGCCTGTACTGTGTGTACTCCTATTTGTTATTGCCTGAAGAAGCGGGAATTACCTGCGAAACGCCTTGCACTGTTTATTGGAGTATATAAATAAACTTGTTTGTATTAAAAATTGATGGTATTATGTCTTACATTATCAGCATCCCCCCTGGTGGAGGGGTTGAATTCCCCTTTTCTTCTCCCTATCTACAGAAAGCGACATCTTAATCCTGAGTGAGGACAGGTCTAATCTCCTCACCTGCCTACACAGTGGTTACCTATACTGTAACCCTGACTTGTGAGTATATTCATTTATATACCTCTCATTACCCATTATTGTACATACTACACTATATTGGGCTCTCGGTGTTCCCTTCTTTTTTCTTTTTATTTCTGGATTTACCTACTGACTGTATAGAAACTAATGCAATAAGGTAGAGGGGCATTTTGTGTTTGTCCCTCTATGCTCACCGTACCCCCTCATAACATTAGGTCACATAGCAACCACTTGTGGAAAATAACTATCTTGGACTCTGGGGACTGCCCTAGTTAAATGCCTTCCCTCAGAACATTACTTGAAACGGGTCACCAGCTGGATCCTGTTGAACAATTCTTTTATTTGCCAATCAGATACAGGGCATTAGGTGGTAGTTAGCCTGACAAAATGACAAAACAGCTACATGTATCCCCGGATTGAATATATAATTAAGCACGCTCAGCTGGTCTGAGGTTTCTAATTCATTCTCATGGATTGGGCACTGAGAGGGTTGAAGGAGTCCTCAGAATTACAATAGCAATCAGCCCAAAAAAATACAATACAGCTGATTGCTGGCCATCAGAAAAAGAGGGGTGAAAACTGTGCATACTCACATTCTGTGTCCAATCCAAACACATCGGGCATCCATAATCTAATGACTTTATAGAGGATTCACGTGGGTGCTCTGCTGTGAAATAAAACTTTTGGCTGGAGCTGATGGTGATTATGAGGTGTGGACCGCAGAGTACCTCCCAAGTGGCTGCAAGCCTTGCCTTTAGAATCAATGCTGCTGAATGGATTTGGAATGTAAGTTTTTGTATTATGCTTTTAGATGTTTTAATTGTGATGTTATTTTGTTCCTAATCCTAGCATTAGACTTGGATCAGCACTGGCATTAACTCTCAAAGCAACCTGGTGAGAATGGATCCCATTAAAACTTGTGTGGGTACTTATCCGTAAGCCGGGCGCATCCTCTAGGTGGCGATAATTACTATTCCCCCTCCAGGACGCCATGGATAGTAGGGAAAGATGTAACTCTGCTGGAGTTCTATCGCCACCTAGAGGTTGCGCCCGGCTAACGGAAAAGAACCCTTGTGTGTCATTAGTTTGCTACGCTCACTTGTGTCAGATCAGATCATAGTGCCTGTAGTACAATTTTTTTTTTTACATACTAGATAAGTGTACTGGTTAAGGGCTCTGCCTCTGACATAGGTGATCCAACATTTCAGCATACCCGACAACATAGCATACAAATGCTACTGAGCATGTGCAAAGTCATGTAGGTCTTAACCTCCCTGGCGTTTTGATTACGCACGGCGCGGGGGAGGTTTTTTTTTACCTAATTTTTTTTTCATGTAGCTTGCCTAGCGTTAGCTAGATGATTCCCCCCTCCCTGCACTCCCCCTCCCACCCTTCCGATAGCCGCCGACGTTAATACTCATGAGGAAATCCAGTTCTGAACGGGATTTCCTGTAGGGCTTCCCCCGTCGCCATAGCGACGGTCGGACTGACGTCAGGGGGATCGGGACTCCCCCTGACGTATGACTGACGTCATACGTCAGGGGGAGTCCCGATCCACCCCATAGCGCAGCCTGACTGTGATTGACCAGGCTGCGCAAGGGGTCTGCTGGGGGGGGGGCCTCTTTCGCGGCGGGTAGCGGCGGATCGGTGGCGATCGGGAAAACACGCAGCTAGCAGCTGAGCAATCCACCACGGCGTTACTGGACGAGCTGAGCTCGTCCGTAACGCACAGGTGGTTAAATGAACCCCATAATGCCCATCACAGCACTAACTATGCAACCCGAGTTAGCAGCTTGGGTCCTGGTGTGCAATGTCCACTATCCAAGTTGATATAGAGTTAGAATAAAAAGTTGTCCGAGCGAAGCGAGGACCGAGCCTGCAGCCCAACTAGCGAAGCGAGCGGACAAGGGGACACTGATTCTACTAAAAAGGAGAATATCACTTTAAATGTATGCTATTTTTGTCAATGTATGTTGAAATGTTGGAACCCCGGCTCTGCCTGTTCAGTATGCCAGCACAGTAAGGATATCTTTGGCTAGAGTGACTCTCTAACACTGCTACTGCCTATAGATCGCCTCCTAGTGGCAGCTCAAGAGCTTTGAGTCCACCAGAAGAAAAGCGCAATATAAATGCTGTCTTGTCTTGTATATCCAGGTAGTTCTTGATCTGTACCAAAAGTTCTCACTACAGGTGTGTGTACATCCATTTCACCTACCTTCTAGCTATCCTCACTACTATGATCTGATATGACTCTTTTAAATAACCCAGCGCATTTGCTGACCTTGTAGTATTTCAGCTTCAGCCACCAAAGGTGGTGAGAGTTATCTGACACATTTGTGACTCTCTCTTTTGATGCTTTTATGCACAGGGTGCTCCTCTGGTCCCGCCTCCCTCCCTCCCTCCATTCTTGTTTGACCTTTTTTTTGCAGTATCTTCTTGACAGAGGGCAGCATGCCTATGTCCTTTCTGAAATGACTGTGGATCGCTAACTGCCCCCCCCCCCCCCCCCCTCCAGGGGTTTATCTAGCTACAGATTTCTGTATATCCAGATGGTTTTTTATTTGTCCCTAAAAGCTCTCACTACAGGTGTGTGTTCAGTATTGCAATTGTACGTCCATTTCACTTTTTGTTTAGCAATTTTCACTATGATCTTGTATGACTCAATTTAAGGCTGAAAACTGGATGTCTAAATACAGACATAGTTCTTCCGTGATTGGGGCCCTTTCAGAAGTAGCATACTAGCCACACACATTTCAGTTGCTCAGCGGTGCTATAGATCTAGTAAAAGGATTGCATGTGTGCAAAAACCAAGACAACGGGTTAAAGGGAAACTGAAGTAAGAGGTATACGGAGGCTGCCATATTTATTTCCTTTTCATCAATACCAGTTGCCTGGCAGCCATGCTGGTCTATTTCTCTGCAGTAGTATCTGAATAACACCAGAAACAAGCATGCAGCTAGTCTTGTCAGATCTGACTTTAAAGTCTGAAACACCTGATCTGCTGCATGCTTGTTCAGGGGCTAAGGCTAATAGTATTAGAGGCAGAGGACCAGCAGGGCGGTCAGGCAACTGGTATTGATTAAAAGGAAATAAATATGGCAGCCTCCGTATATCTCTTACTTCAGTTCCCCTTTAAAGCACACCTGAACTGGGAAGGATAGGGCGGTGGACATATTTATTTCCTTTTAAACAATGCAGATTGCCTGGCTATCCTGCTGATCCTCTGCCTCTAATTCTTTTAGCCAAGAACAAGCATGCAGATCAGCTGTTCCGGAATGAAGTCTGACTAGATTAGCCAAATTCGTGTTTCGGATTTGTGGTTCAGACACTCCTACGGCCAAATACATCAGCAGGGCTGCCAGGCAATTGGTATTGTTTAACAGGAAGTAAATATGGCAGCTTCCATTTCCCTCACAGTTCAGGTGTACCTAAGAGCGATCAATTTGTCACAGTATTTTAAGATCAACTATATAGTTTTATCAAATTGGGAGAGCGGGACAATTTAGATCCAGTGACACTGAATAGATTATTTTAAAACTTGATCGTGTGAAAATTTAAAATTGATGGTTTAAGGACATTTCATTAAGATCTTTACTGATGTGGCCAGTTTGTGGGTCCCCAGCCTCCTCGGAACTCAGTAGAGAGACCACCAGAACTGATTTTCTGGAAAAACAGAGGCTATGCTCTGTGACATTATTTTTACGCTGTTGGCTTCACTGTGCCAAAACAATGGTTTTTTTTTTTACTTATTACATATTTATACAAAGTTCTGTAAACCCTTATTAACCTTAAAAAAATAAAAAGTAAGCCCTGCACTCCAGCCAAGGACATTACAAGCCGATTCCGGCCCTCCCATGTAAGCGTCATTTAATTGGAGCTGGCTTGTCATGTGTCTCTTCCGCTTCCTGTTTTATCTTACATGCTTTCCCCTATAGGAGAGCTCAAGTAAAAGAAATTCATCATCTGTATTCACTACCCACAAATCTATGATCTCTGAGCTTAGCAGCTACTGCTTGTCTTCTGCTTTAACTGTTGGTTCTGGGCCTAACTGGAGCAGTATCTGCATTCTCATGTGCGCTAGCGCAGGTCTTGAATACCATACATCTACAGAGGTCTAAAAGGCTTCTCTGAGTACTAATTATCTCTTATAGACATTCATGGGCACCTAATATCTTACATAGACTTCTATCAGTTCCATATCTTTTACAGAGTTCTATGGGTATATCCTAGCTCCACACAGTTCCACATATCCAGGTGGCTGGATAGTGTAATGGTTAAGTGCTCTGCCTCTGACATAGGAGACCAGGGTTCGAATCTGGGCTCTGCCTGTTCAGTAAGCTAGCACCTATTCAGCAGGAGACCTTAGGCAAGTCTCCCTAACATTGCTACTGCCTAGAGAGCATGCCCTAGTGGCTGCAGCTCTGGCGCTTTGAGTCCGCCAGGAGAAAAGCGCTATAAAAGTGTTTATCTTTGTCTTTTACTAGCTCCACAGCTCCATAGACATCTACTGAACACTACTATCTCCCATAGAGTTCTCTGGGCAGAGATTACCTCCCAGTCCCATAGACTTTTATAGGTGTAAATGTTTTCTCCTAGACTTTTTATGGACATTACCTACCTCCCACGAGCTATTTACCCTAGACTTCCACAAGCATTAATACTTCCTACAGATTTTTGAGGGTACCAACTATCTCCCATGGCCCTCTGTGGGAACCAACATTCTAACATAGACTTCTGTGGGAACTAACTGTCTCCCATAGACTTCTGTGGACACCAATTGTCTTTCATAGACTTCTGTGGACACCGACTGTATCCCATACACTTCTGTGGGCACCGACTGTCTCCCATAGAGTTCTGTGAGCATCAACTGTTTCCCGTAGACTTCTGTGCGCACCGGCTGTCTCACTTATACTTTTGTAGGCCCCAACTGTCTTCCATAGACTTTGTGGGCATCATGTCCAATTACCGTGCTGTACAAAACTTAAAAGTATCTCTGTAATGATAGCTGAGGCAGGAATGTGTGCAATTCCAGCACGGTGTTAAGCAAGAGACCTGTGTACTTTCACCATATCATGGCATTAAATGATTGGAGATCTTTGACAATAGTTATTTGCAAATAGGCACTTGTAATATAATAATCTGAATCTCTATTGTCACATTGTCATTTTCCCTCCTGGAACAGATATTTGCCTGTTCCTGGATTACATGATCTTTTTACAGGTCTGTGCACTCCAGCTCTGCGTCAGGCTGAAAGGACCCACACTGGGGCTGTCTATATTACTGCCTGGCTTCACTGCTTTATTCTTGTACTGATGACTGTCACACAGTAAATCCTTAACCATGTTGAACGTTTAGGACTCCCGTTATCAGTATAAACTAAGATGAAAAATGTCTGGAACGGTTTTCTCTTTGTTTACTATATAAGAGTCACTGAAATCAAAATGTGAACAGTACAAAACATATTTTATGTATGTAGAACAAGCATTTATCTACTTATATACAGTATGTGTTTCTTTCCTGGAATAGTATGGCATGGCTGTCCCTGCTGCTTTAAGACCGTAAATGAAATAAATTCTACCCCATCCACCCCCCCCCCCCCCCCCTCAAAAAAGAAGAAAAACAAAGGCTGTGACTCTTTTCTATACACCACAATTGTTGGCTGGAACTGGTACTCAGTAATAATATGTTACGCAGAGGTATCTGTTATGTCAGTGTCCTTTCCCTGCTAACACAATGTAGAAAGGTACGTGCTGAATGGTATGAGAGTGATCAGACGGGATTTCTGTGATGTGGGTGAATGCTGTACAATCCATGTTTTCTTGAAGCTCTCTATCTTGACACTGGTGTGTGGCATAGACAGGACTGTACAAACAATCTGACTACTGTAAGTTACGCTGTATATTTTTCCTCAATGGAGAACTGTTATGAAATGTTTTGTTATTGAAGTATTTGATACACATTTGTGCTTTTGTATAAAATGTTTTGGCCCCAGGCTGGTCCTGATTTGAGGTCAAAATGTGGATTTTTTGAAATGTTTCTGTATTCTGTACTTTGAACAATTGAACTGCAATAAAATAAACTTGAAGTACTATTGTCTTTTACTCATGCTTTGAATGTATTGACAGTAGCTGATATTCCTGTCATTCACAAAGTAGGACTTAAAATAAGGGAAAATCTTATTAAGATGCACTCAATCACGTTTCCCACACTCTTTGCATCAACCCCTGACGAAGCTCACAAGGGGCAAGCAAAACATGTCAGTGGACAGGGCTATGTTCTGCTTCCATGTAAGCTTGCGTTTAGGGCTGCAGCCCAATGAATCACTTCGCTGCATTGGGCTGCAGCCCTAAACGCAAGCTTTCCTGTGATCATTATCTTCCATGTGGATACTTACAAGGGATCCATCTGAAAATGGCACCTGCGAATAATGGCGCACGGTGTTGCCGCTAATCCATTTGATGCTTATCGCTATTTAACGTTAAAGCCTTATCGCTATTTAACATTAAAGCCTTATTGTTATTTAGCGTTAGCACACAGAACCCTCTCTGTATCTATCCCTAACCCCCCCCCTGGTGGTGCCTAACCCTAACCACCCCCCTGGTGGTGCCTAACCCTAACCACCCCCCTGGTGGTGCCTAACCCTAACCACCCCCCTGGTGGTGCCTAACCCTAACCGCCCACTGGTGGTGCCTAACCCTAACCACCCCCCTGGTGGGGCCTAACCCTAACCACCCTCCTGGTGGTGCCTAACCCTAACCACCTCCCTGGTGGTGCCTAACCCTAACCACCCTCCTGGTGGTGCCTAAACCTAACCACTCCCTTGGTGGTGCCTAACCATAACCACCCCCCTAGTGGTGCCTAACCTTAACCACCCCCCTGGTGGTGCCTAACCACCCTCCTGGTGGTGCCTAACCCTAACCACCCCCCTGGTAGTGCCTAACCCTAACCACCCCCTGGTGGTGCCTAACCCTAACCACCCCCCTGGTGGTGCCTAACCCTAACCACCCCCAGTGGTGCCTAACCCTAACCACCCCCCTAGTGGTTCCTAACCCTAACCTTGAAAGTGTTATATTAAATCCATTCACTGTTTTGCAGTTAAATAACTTCTGCAGTTTGGCTTATGTAGGGCACTATTGATAAATAACGTTACTGTGCACAATAACGTCTGCTGTTTGGCATATGAACGGCATTATTGATAAATAACGTTAGTGTGTGCCGTTTTTCTTTTTTTTTCCCCCTGTGTGCCATTATTATGCAGTACTAACGATAAATAGCGATAAGCGTATCTTTTTAATGCGGCACCATTTTTATGCATAGGCGCTGTGCGCCATTATTCACTGATCCATCTTACAAGCCAGGTGGTTGCATATGGAAGAGGACGCTGCAGGTGAAAAGAGTGGGACGCAAACAAAGAGAAGCAGATGGAGGAGAGTAACTGTGTTTCCTGTGTTGACATGGAAGATGGGGCTTTCTGAAAACGGGGGCTGCACATGGAAGAGGGGACTGTACATGGCATTATTTACTAGAGAATGAAGATGGCATGCTCCATATTCCTCTCACTTCAGGTGCACTTTAAAGTGAGAGGGATATGGAGGCTGCCAGATGTATTTCCTTTTAACTAGTTAGGGACTGCGCCGCTAATTCAAATCTACACCCTGTTTTGATGGCTATCTGGCTGCCAAGGCGTGGATTTCAATACACCGATGCCGCACATTCTCACCACTTTCATCTCTCCCGATGATCTCGCCGCTGTCTCCCTGCCGCAGCTCACTTGCTCTGCCCTCTCTGTAACGGCAGAGCCCTGTGAGCCGGTCAGCAGCCGATTTCATTGGCTCCTGACCCTGTCTATCAATGTAAGCAACTCCCATGGGCTTACAGTGATCACACGATCAATAAAAGCAGCTCCTGACCGGCTCACAGGAACTCTATCATCATAGAGAAGGCAGCGTGGGTGGCTGAGGCGTGGACGGCGATTGCGGCAGGTACGAGCGGCGATTCCTCGTTATTCTGCCGTTTCTTGTACCAGTCGTCTCTGGTCCTTAAGGGGGCAGAGACCGCTGGTACTGAAGTGGCCAAATAATACACGTTACCTGGCATCCTGCTGATCTTCAATGCATCAGTAGTGTCTGAATCACCAGCCTGACGCATGAGGCTAATCCAGTTAGACATCTGGTCTGCATGCTTGTTCAGGATCTATAACTAAAAGTATTAGGCCCCATTCTCACTTGGAACCGCAAATTGCAATCACAGTCGCCAAGAAATTACGTTCGCGATTTTGCGTTGCTATTTTTCTGCGATTGTGTTTTGATATATTTTCATTCTAGTGAATAAGAGGCTCAATACAATTGCCAGGAAAATGCTGAAAGCAGCGCAATTGCGATAGGCGTAAATCTGTGAGTAATCCAATAAGATGACTTGTGCTGCGATAGTCAGCGAAGAGCAAAATGCAGACTGAAGGATACAGAGAAGTATCCTACATTTGCTGCACTTCAAGAAGATTTTAGTTCATACCAAAAAAAAGCCATTTAAAGAATGAAAACTTTTCCGAGTTTACAGGTAAATCAATCAAAGCATAATTCTAATGTGCATTGTTTAAATGGAAATAAATATGTAGCCTCCGTATGCCCTTCACTTCTGGTGTCCTTTAAAAAAAAAGAAAGGCATTAACAACATTTACCGCTAGGTGGCAGCAAAACCAAGCTTTCGGGTACTTTCCAAAAGTCTATCTGGTCAGCATTGAAAAATGACGGTCTACACTGGTGTTTCCTTTAAAGTGGACCTGAACTTCCTCTGTTGTTTAAAAGATAAGCAACAGCATAATAACCTTTAAAGAAAAAATATTTAGTTGTTACTGCTGATGCAAATCCTGAAATAAATCTGCGGTGTGTCTACTTCCTGCTTTCATGGAAGGAGACATAGGGCCTGATTCACAAAGCGGTGATAACTCAGTTATCACGCCTAAAAGACTTTAGGCGTGATAACCTTTGCACCGCTGAGTTAGCACCGCTTTGTGCTCTTTATCACGCGCAAAGTTTTGCGCGCACAATCGCACAATTCCGCGTGCAGCACCCATAGGGTTTAATGGGCGCATTGCGCGCACCGCACCGTGCGTAAAAACTTTTCGCGTGGGAATTTTGCGCGAGTTTCATTTTATCACGCCTAAATAAAGGGATTTTCACAGACATGCAAACACTTTGCACCACTTTGTGAATCAGGCCCATAGGGTTAACATCCTGTGTTTACAGATTAGCTGCTCTGTAGAGGCAGCTAATAGATCAAATTACAGTTGTGAGTTAGTGAAAGATGAGGGGGAATTAGGCTAAACTCTCTAAATACATACAGGGTGCATTTCTCTGTTTTCCTTCTGTCCTGTACAAGTTCAGGTCCACTTTAAAATGTTTATCTGTACACTAATGGTTTGAGGTATGAGCAAAAAGTATCTTCAAATAACTAATCAGGTGCCTTTCAGAGACAGATGAGCCTTCAGCCACACAGCTACTTTCTCATTCACTAAAATGGGAATGGCAAAGCACAAGCATGGCAAAATCATAGAAAATAGCAATGCAATATCCAATGCCAAGCCGAACACAACCACACTAACTCGCAGTCTGTACATTCTGTGACAGGCTTGCAGCTGGGGCCCATGTGCATGGCATTGTTCGCTGGGCCCCAGACTCCTTTGGGCCCCATACTGCAGTTCCACCTGTAATGCCCTGAAGGCGGCCTTGCCTGATCAAGCAGTAATTATTCTACAAAACACATTGGCCTCAGTTCACTAAGCTTTATCAAACACTTTATCAAACGTTTGATAATTTACCTCATGGGTAAAATCTAATTTTGAATTCACTGAGGTGTTATATATTTATCGAATGTTTTATCGATAAAAGGTTCAAAAAATCTATAACACCTTAGTGAATTAAAAATAATATTTTATCCATGAGGTAAATGATCAAACGTTTGAGGCACTAGGAGAGTTCAGGTGAGAATGCATAGTAAAATATCTGTAATGTAAATTACCAATATATTTAACTAGTGGCTCCACCCTGCGCCCAACCATGGTTTCCACCTCATCCCTTTAAATACTGGCACATATGAATTATACATGCCTTGTGGCTAGTTAGATGCAGTTTAGGCACTGATTATGTGTGAGAAGACCCAGAACCTGTATAATTAAATAAAACAAAAAATAATAATTCATATGTGCCGGTATTTAAAGGGTTGAGGTGGCAAGTGCAACTCTACGCATAACTCAAGCAGTGCAATACGTACTCCCCCTGTAAGATAAGCTCCCTGGCAGTTGGGGGTTCCCACAGAGGAAAGGCATGTGAACAGAGGGGTGCCTCATCATACTTTCTTCCAGGGAAGAGGAGTCCAGTGATTTGTGGTTATACCCCTATGTGGTACTAGCTAGGGACATTAGATTGTGCGCCTCTTAGGTAGACAGACACAGATAACAATGCAAACAACAAGAGCAAAGAAAGGAAGTGGGAAATAATAACAGTTGGCTCACATAGAGCATTAAATCTTTTATGACAAAAATCTTTATTTCCAAAATAATAATTGCAAAGACTGTGAATTCCACAGTAACAACACTTTTGTTCTGTTCAAATTAGGTCCTCGGCTGGGCCGTTTCCCAGAGTGGACAGCGGTGGACAAATGGACATGCAGAATGAATCCTGTATGCCCATTCACACGTGTCCATTTTCACGGTGTTCAGGCTTTGTCTGTTGCGGTTCCGTAAAATAAAAATGATTTTTCTACACAATTTTTCTGGATAGCGAATGAGCTTCCACTCATCCAATAGAATTATACTCACCCATCCCTGAGCGTTGTGGACACTGCAACAGCAGTACAGCGTATCTGTACTACTTGGGGGTGCTATTCTCCGACTCCATTGTAACCTGAGCCTCAGTATGAAAGGGGGCGGCAGCATGGCACTGTCTGCCCCAAGCCCTCTTTTTTATTTAATTAAAGGGGCATTACAGCGAAAAGCAGTACAATTTACAATATGTGCAAACGTACATTTTTTCCAGAGTAAAATGAGCCATAAATGATTAATTTTTGTTTCTTTATATAGCGCCAACATATTCCGCAGCGCTTTACAAAGTACAATAAGATGACAAGGGGAACATAGATATAACTAAAAAAAAATGTACAGCTTACAATCTAAAGGGTAGTGGGGGACACACTAGGTAAGGGGGTGGAGGATGGATGAGGCGGTGACCCTTTGCCTCTGATTACATTGTGAACAGATAAGTAAATAAGGGCTATAGAATGTTATAAGCTTGTCTGAAAATTACTTTTCTCCTATTAGGCTTCTTTCCCACTAAGACGTTGCGTTAGGTGCTACGCTAAGGTCGCATAACGTGCACCTAACGCAACGCATAGTGGGGTTGAAGCTGGACATCAGATCGAGCCGCGTTATGCGACTCTTCATGCGTCCTGTGATGCCGTGATAAGTACTCTTGGACGCATGCGGCATCACGTGGTCCCGCCAGCCAATCGCCGCACAGAGTGGCGCTCTAGGAAGTAAACACTGCACGTCACACCGTGCAGTGAATATTAATTAGCCCTGTGCCTGGCCAAGGAGGAGGAGGGGAGACCTCCTCCTTCAACATCACGGAGCATGTGCGAACACGAACAGTCTAACGGGGCTTAGCCGCTTATAACGCACAGCATGCAGCACTTTGTTTTTGCCTTCTGCGTTACAATGTAACGCAACGTGGGCACTGTGAACAGCCCATTGATTTTTCATTGCTGTGCGGTGGGCTGCGTTACAGGCTGCACTAACGTGCGACTGTAACGTCTAACTGTGAAAGCAGCCTAATGCTGTCACTTACAGTAGGCAGTAGAAATCTGACAGAAGTGAAATGTTTTGGACTAGTCCATCTCTTAACCTTCCTGGCGGTAAGCCCGAGCTGAGCTCGGGCTATGCCGCGCAGGAAGATATCTCAGCCCCTGGTGGAGCGATTTGCTCCATTTAAAATGCTGTACGCGCAGCTAGCACTTTGCTAGCCGCGCGTACAGCTTGATCGCCGCCGCTCTGCGGCAATCGCCCGTACGCAGCGGCGCAAGAGGCCCCCCCGGCCAGAGCCCTGCGCTGCCCGGACCAATGAGTTCCGGGCAGCGCTATGGGCTGGATCGGAGGTGTCTGACGTCAGGACGTCGGCTGACGTCCATGACGTCATTCCGATCGTCGCCATGGCGACAGGAGAAGCCAAACAGGGGAGCGCGTTATATACGCGTTCCCCTGTTTGCTATTGATGCCGGCGACGATCGCACTAGAGGGACACATGCGCCCTCTAGTGGTGTTTCATGTAGCTACCACTCTGGTAGCTTTACATGAAACACAAAATTTAAAAAAAAAAAAAAAAAGGATTTTTGCCATTTTGGCAAAAAAAATTAACCGCCAGGAGGGTTAATAGGGGATTCTCAGCAAGGCTTTTACTCTTTATAAAGATATTCCCGAAAACAGGTAAACTCATCACCAGATCAACCTTAGAAGAGAAAATTGATTTTACTCCGCAAATCCTTATGGAGTAATATCAGATTTCTCACTTCCTACACAGGCATATAGACAAGACCACACCTTTACCTTCTTGTACCACATTTGAAAGACTATGTGCTCATAAAGGCCATTAAAAAGGACTTATCTCTCAGATTTATTCCCTTCTCCACACTAAATCATGCACATTAATACCATCCCACCCATATATGACCAAATGGAACTCTGCTCTCTCTATGAATATAAGTATTGAAGACTGGGAAAAAATATGGGATAATGCAAAACATTCCTCTATATGCACCCAAATTAAGGAACGCATTTACAAAATAATCTTCCGATGGTATTTAACACCAGAGGTACTCTCCAAAATTTACCCCAATGCTCCAGATACTTGTTGGAGTGGTTGTGGTCACAAACGATCTCTGGAACACTTATTCTGGTATTGCCCCCTTTTATTACCTATGTGGACAGATATTCAGACAATGATTTCTTTGATAACAGGTGTCTCGATTCCTCTAGACCTATTGACTATGCTATTAGGCAAGCCAGTCAAGGGGATCAATTCTTCTAAATCCCATCTGATTACACATATTTTGACGGCCACCAGCCTCATCTTGGAAAATAATAGCTCCTCCTACTACTTCTACTTCTGAGATAATCAATAAAATAAACTAGACTAAATCCATGTAGCAAATGACAGCTTCCTTGAGAAATACAGAACATAAATTCCAAAAAACCTGGGATCCTTGGTCTCAATACACCTTAGACCATCTACCCCCTTGATCCTCTTTTTCAACTATAAAGCAGTCTCAGTATTCTAGAACTGTCGAGACACCCTGATTATATCAAAACAAACTAATGTTCAAGGCTCCTTGCCTATTCCACTCTCTAAATAGTGAATTTTTCCTACTTTTTAAATAGGACTCTGAGCATGGTGACCCCTTCCCCCCACATTCTGATTCTCTTCTTTCACTCCTATCTTTTTCTCTATATTTTTCCTCTATATAGAGACATACTAATGGACCTTATCTCAGCTCTTTAAAATATTCTCATTCTTCCCTTTCTCTATATAACCAGCATTCGATCATGCTTAGGTCATATATCATTGTCTTTTTTTATATATTATCAATGAGAACCAGGATTAAAAAATGTTCGGTAATAGGCTCTTCCTGAATGGACTTATAATTAGGGATGGTCGGAAATGCCAATTTCCGATTCCGCGGTAATACCGCATTCCGCCATTGCTAAATACCGATTCCGCTTTCCACTACCAATTTCCGCATTCCAATGCGGAATTTCCGCCGGAAATCGCGGAAATTCGGCCCGACTTTAACATCGATTTTCTCAAAAACTATAAAATCTATTTGAAAACCTTTTTTTGCATCCTGTTCAGAAGATTCAGTTTAATAAACCCTGAAAATTTGATGTTTCTAGGACTTATGGGTGATTTGCTATTAACCGCTAAAGTCGGCGGATTTTTAATGTAATGTAAATGCAGAAAATAGGCAGATGCAGATTTTCTGCATTACATCACAGTAAAAATCTGCCGAATTTAGCGGTTAATAGCAAAACCCCCTTAAGTCCTAGAAACATCAAATTTTCAGGGTTTATTAAACTGAATCTTCTGAACAAGATGCAAAAAAAAGTTTTCAAAAAGACTTTATAGTTTTTTAAAAATTCGATGTTAAAGTCGGGCAAAATTTATGCGATTTCCGGCGGAAATTTCCACGATTTCAGGCGGAAATCCGCCTAACGCACTTGCATTACCGATTTCCGCATTCCGATGCGAAAATGCAATTTCCGATCGGAATTTCGGAAATTGCATTTCCGCGGAATCCGAATGAGCATCCCTACTTATAATTCTCCAGCCTTGTAGGGAAACTTGTCTGAGCCTATACTTCTAGGCTGAAGATGTCATAAAACTCTTTTCTCATCTTTTGTAAACCAAAAAGTGCCTGACCTATGTATCATAAGATTTTCAACTTAAAATTAACTGTTTATTTCCCACACCAAAATGTTACCCAAATAAAATTTTTAATGGAAAAAAAATAAAAATTACAAAAAAAAAAAAAAAAAAAGACATGAATAGTTACCTAAGGGTCTGAACTTTTTAAATATGCATTTGAAGGCGGTATACTACGAACATTTTTTGAATGAGAAGCTTGTAAATAGTGATGGACGCGAAACGGAAAAATGCACCTTTATTTCCAAATAAAATATTGGCGCCATACATTGTGATAGGGACAAAATGTAAATGGTGTCATAACCGAGACAAGTTTGCAAATAAAATACATAGGTTTTAATTATGGTGGCGTGGATTATTTTTAGGGCTCGTTTCCACTATCGCGAATCTGCATGCGTCCAACGCATGCAGATCCGCACATGTAATACAAGTGGATGGGCCTGTTTCCACTGTAGCGTTGTTGAGGTGCGTTTTTTTCAGCGTGAAAAAAACGCACAAAAGAGCCAACGATTTCGCCTGCGTCGGGAATCCGTGCGAATCGCCGCTAATGTATTTAATAGTAAAAACGCATGCGTTTGTTACATGCGTTTTTACCCGCGATTTCGCGTGCGATTTCGCACCTTTTTCAATTTTATTTAGCCCTGGCAGTGTCATGGTTAATTTCGCATGGCACCCTGCCATGCGAAATCGCAGGCGAAATCGCGGGTAAAAACGCATGTGGAAACGCATCCGCATGCGTTTTTACAAGCGTCGGAATGCGGCCGAAATCGCGTCGCAACAGTGGAAACAAGCCCTAAAGCTATAATGGCCGAAAACTGAGAAATCATGAATTTTTTCCATTGTTTTCTTATTAATCCTGTTAAAATGCATTTATAAAAAAATAATTCTTAGCAAAATGTAACACCCAAAGAAAGCCTTGTTAGTGGCGGAAAAAACAAGATATAGATCAATAAATTGTGAAAAGTAATGATAAAGTTATTAGCGAATAAATGGGAGGTGAAAATTGCTCTGATGCATAAGGTTAAAAATCCCTGCGGGCTTAAATGGTTAATAAAGTGTTTTTACTGCATTGTGTGCTGGCATTCACATGCTTTGAAGCTATGAATGTTGCCCTAGTCCTATTGTACTGCAAAATCTCCATTCTTTTTTTCTTGTTTCTGCTGATATGTTCGAAGTTTTATCAGATTACGTTGAGGAATTTTTCAGAGATGTGAGTGGCTATACGCACACTGTAGAGCATTGTGTAATATGTCCATTTTATGCAAGTGAATATTGAGTCCTGGCTATTATGTACAGTAGGGTTGCGACATATTATTCTAAGAAGCAAAGAAAACATTATCGTTCTACAGCCAACGTGATTCTGTGAACGAAGTTCAGCCTCCTGTCCTAAACCTACTTTGACTTTGGAAATCCTAAACCAGCCCCATAGGCTGTTCCCTCCCCATTCCTCCCCCTGTGAGAGACAGAATCCTCTGCTTACATATGAGAAGGCAGAGCTGGGATTGCTGTGGGTCATGATCTGGAGTTCGGTGACCACAAATCGATGATCAGCATGGCTGGCTTTCTGATCCTAGTCGGATTCTTACTTCCCTTCCTTTCTGTGACTTGTGCTACAAACAGTGAGTGCAGCTAACAGAATTATGCATTGAGTAGTTTATTTTCTCGTGTTTTCCAGTCTTAGGGTTACTTTGCACTATGTAATGCTGTCCAAAGAAGCCCAACACACATGGGACTGGATGTACGAAACTACATTAAACTTTGCACGCAATGATAGTGCATGTAACATTTAGCTTATGCAACACACGTTATGTACGGAAAAGCACACAATGTGGTCCATATGCAATCCACTTTTCTCCTAGGTGATGTTTTCACACTTTGTCAATAAAATGCCTTTGAACCACTTCAGTACCAGCGGTTCTGGCCCCTTAAGGATCAGAGACCGCTGGTACTAAAAACCAGGGCTCGCCGACATCACGCCGCATGGAACCGCTGCTACCGCCGAACACGCCGCTCACGCGTCACCCCAGTCCACTCAATCTGCCTCCGTTATGACGGCGTTGTTGTGAGAGCCGGTCAGGAGCCAATTGAGTTGATTCCTGACCCTGTGAATAAATGTGAGCCAATGAGATTGGCTCACAGTGATCACATGGTCAGGAGCCAATGAAATTGCCTCCTGACTGTCTCACAGAGCTCTGCCGTCATACCAACAGCTGGGCAAGTGTGCTGCGGCGAGGGACAGAGTGGTGTGATCAGCGGTAGTGGCGAGAGCACATGGCGGCAGTGAGTGAAATCTACGCCCTGGCAGGGATAACAGCTTCCAAACAGGGCGTACATTTCAATTAGCGTCATCTGAAAGCGGTTAAAACACAAGCAAGCAAGAAAAGCTTAAAATAATTTTGTTAGTACATTTTCACCTACTTTTTGGTACTTTTTCAATTGCAGAGTGCTAGAAAGTTATTTTTAAAGGAAGTTGAAAAATTATCCCCTAGGAGAAAACTCAGGAGAAATAGTGAATTCGCTATGGACCCCTGTGTTGTGCCTGCAACATACTGTATATAGAGTGGGTAATGTGGATTTCAGCCTGGCTTGGGCTTACCAAATACTGCGCTGTTATGCCATTTGTTAACTCATAGCAATATACATGTACTGCTGTGTTCTATTGCTTGTGTGTGTTGAATTTAGCATTCAGTATGGAGGCAGTGTTGGTGGGTTTTCTGGATGTGAGAGGTCCAGAGCCTGGGTGTGAGAGGTCCAGGCCCACCTGCACTCCCCTCCAGGTATCGCATGTTGGCCTTGGGGCCCCGGCCAGTGAGAGAGGTCCGGGGCCCCTGGTCATCGTGCTAACCAATCGTGTGTTTTTAAACGTTTTCTTTCAGCTCTAGGACATGGTGGACAGGTGAGCGGTTAGGGAGGGACCCCTGTGGGAGGGATGCCTGCACGGGGCGGTCCTGCTAGCGACGCAATCTTGCGATGGCGTCCAACTGAAGCCTCCCACTTGAATGCTAATGGCTGCTAGATGTGGCATGGCAGGTAAAGGGTGTATGACAGTGCATCCTGATTGGCTGAGGAGCACCTGCTGACCACTTAAATGTAGCTGGATGCATGTACTGCTGTGCTCTATTGCTTGTGTGTGTTGAATTTAGCATTCAGTATGGAGGCAGTGTTGGTGGGTTTTCTGGATGTGAGAGGTCCAGAGCCTGGGTGTGAGAGGTCCAGGCCCACCTGCACTCCCCTCCAGGTATCGCATGTTGGCCTTGGGGCCCCGGCCAGTGAGAGAGGTCCGGGGCCCCTGGTCATCGTGCAAACCAATCGTGTGTTTTTAAGCAGTATACATTTGTCAGAGCAGTGCAGTGCTGCTCCAAGCACAGGGCCGGTTCAACCCCCGATGGGGCCCCAGGGCAAAAGTAACCTGCTCCCCCCCCCCCCCCCCCGGCAAACTCAGCCCCCAGGGCCCCCAAGCCAGCTGCCGCCTCCCCATCCCCTACCTTAACCCTAATGTGCTCCACAGGGCCCCTGCACTACTACAGCATTGGTATCTCACCTGTCCTGGCGGCACTGCTCCCATCTTCTTCCTGCTGTCTGCCTCTTGTGATCTGGCGCATGTTGCATCATGACGTGCGCCGGTCACGAGGCAGGCAGAGAGATATGAAAATGGGAAGCCTGAAACCACCAAAACAGCAGGCCAGCCATCAAGACAGGTGAGAAACTAATGCTGTTATTGTGCAGTAGCCGGGGGAGCATGTCAGAGTTAAGGGGGAGTTTCGGGGTCCGGCAGCACAGGAGGCCTGGCCGCGTTTGGGGGCCTAGGGGCAATTGTCCCCCTTGCCTTTATGGAAGCGCCGGCCCTGTCTGTGCATGTAGTGTAATTGAATGGGGTCAGCCTTGCAAGGAATGGCAAGCAGAGGCCATGAATAGCATATTCACTCAGGGAAAGCTCTACCAGAGGAGCAACCTGGGCAATTGCCTCAGGGCTCCGGAGTGCTGAAGGCCCCTCCCTGAGTCCTTCAGGTCTCCTGACTTGTACTGCAAAGTATTTGGTAGCAAAGCAACTTACCTTTCCTGGTTGGCCCGCTCCTCCATTAGTCCATGCTCCCCCATTCTCACCCTCATTGGCCCCATCTTCTCAGTGACCTGGCGCATGTCATTACATAATAATATGTGTCGGGTCACTGAGAAGAGGTGCCCCTGTGAGGATAAAGATGGACTAATGAAGCAGGTGAGTTGCTATGCTGCCAAAAACTTTGCAGTTTTTTTTTGGGGGGGGGGGGGGGGGGGGTCAGTGGTGGGCATCACTTGACAGGCAGTCTATTGCGCCAGAGTGCCAGCCCAGGATCACTTCCTTTACAGTTACTGGACCCGAAGGCGTCCAGGGCGGGATGTTCGGTGTGCTCAGTAGTGGGTAATAGCCAGCATTAGCTACAGGCGCTCGCAAATGCTGGGCATAGCGACGCTCATCTGACCACGGGCCAATAGCGCTGCCAATAGCGCGCATAGCGTGCATTAAAGAGAATCTGTATTGTTAAAATCGCACAAAAGTAAACATACCAGTGCGTTAGGGGACATCTCCTATTACCCTCTGTCACAATTTCGCCGCTCCTCGCCACATTAAAAGTGGTTAAAAACAGTTTTAAAAAGTTTGTTTATAAACAAAGAAAATGGCCACCAAAACAGGAAGTAGGTTGATGTACAGTATGTCCACACATAGAAAATACATCCATACACAAGCAGGCTGTATACACCCTTCCTTTTGAATCTCAAGAGATCATTTGTGTGTTTCTTTCCCCCTGCAGCTATCTTCCACTGAAGTGTCAGGCTGTTTCTTCCTGCAGAGTGCAGACAGCTCTGCCTGTATGTAATTCCTCAGTATGTGAAAGCCCAGCCAGCTCAGAGGAGGATTTATCCAGATTGTAAAAGATAATAGAGCAAAGAGAACCTGCCATAATCTAAATAACACACAGGCAGTGTGCAGAGAGGGGCCAGGAGGGGGGAGATGCATCACAGAACCACAACACTGAAGAACTTGGCAGCCTTCCAGACACAGGCTGACAAGTCTGACAAGAGAGAGATAAGTTGATTTATTACAGAGATGGTGATAGTAGAACGTGCTACAGTAAGCCAGAACACATTAGAATAGCTTTTGGAACTTGTAGGATGATAAAAAACTGGATGCAATTTTTGTTACGGAGTCTCTTTAAGGTGCACAGGGTTAAGTAGTACGAGTAACAGCAGGTTACTTGCGCTATTTGTGTTAGTGAATCAAGCCCATTGTCACTAACTGTCCCTCAGAGCTCACAATTTAATTCCTACCATAGTCATATGTCTATACCGTGTAGTGTATGGATTGTAGAAGGGGCGTAGCAAAAGGGGGTGCAGAGGTTGCGACCGCTTTGGGTCCCTTGGGCTAGAGGGGCCCCGAGAAGCCCACCCCTTAACCACAGTATTAGCTCTCTATTGGTCCTGTGCTCATAATAATAACTTCTATAGATGATTTGAATAGTGGTAATCATTAACAAACTGTTCCTCATCCTCTTCTTGCACCTCTGACACTGTAGTTGCCATTGGCCGGTTTGGGTGCGCCGTATCAATTGTGATGTATAGAGTGCTTGGGGGGCCCCAAAGTAAAACTTGCATCGGGGCCCATAGCTCCATAGCTATGCCACTGGATTGTAGTCTAGGGCCAAATTAGGGGGAAGGCAATTAACTTATCTGTATGTTTTTTGGGATGTGGGAGGAAACCAGAGGAAACCCACGCAGACATGGGGAGAACATACAAACTCCTTGCAGAATTCACCCTGGCTGGGATTCGAACCGGGGACCCAATGCTGAGAGGTGAGAGAGCTAACCACTACACCACCATGCTGCCCATAGAGGTCATGGGTACCCACCTCGCGATTCTTCCTACGATTTTCCGTTTGATCGTTTACCTACTCTCAGAACGTGGGTACAGGCACATGATCACTCGAATGCCGCTTAGCGTCCGTCAGTGTGGATCGGATCTTTAACCCCAACGACTCCCACGAAAAGTACCGCGATCGCTTGAAGTCTCGTCTCACCCGTCGGGTAACATCACACATACCTGACAGCCAGAAGATGAATCGGCAGACCGTTTGTCGTCAGGGAGACATCGTTGGATCCATCTCCCTGCATTGCAAGGTAAGTACTTAGCTATACAGCGGGGTTTACCTCAGCTGCTGGATCCACAGTACGGAGGCACTTGCCCATCAACAAGGCAACTGTTGTCATGGTTGTTATTTGAGGTCATGGTTATTCAGCAGAAACTGAATGAACTACATAGTTAACCGTTATGTTGGTTTGTACTAATTAGGACAGTACTTAAAACTGTATGAGTTACCTTAAATAATAAGCCACAGCCTGTTAAAGGGAAGGTCCAAGCAAAATAGAAAAATGAGTTTTACTTACCTGGGGCTGCTTCTACCAGCCCCATGCAGCCATCCTGTGCCCTCGTAGTCACTCACTGCTTCTCCAGTCCCCCTCTGGCAGCTTGCCGACCTCGGAGGTCGGCGGGCCGCATTGCGTAAATTTTTACGCATTCCTGCTAGTGCAGGAACATTAACACATACATTTTTATGCGTTACTGGTGCAATGCGTAAAAATTTACGTATTAAACCAGTAACGCGTAAAAATGTATGTGTTAATGTTCCTGCACTATCGGGAATGCACGCAATGTGGCCCGCCAACCTCGGCAAGCTGCCAGCGGGGGACTGGAGCAGCAGTGAGTGACTACAAGGGCACAGGATGGCTGCATGGGGCTGGTAGAAGCCCCAGGTAAGTGAAACTGATTTTTTTTATTTTGCTTGGACCTTCCCTTTAAATGCCAGTGTTTGAGTAGTGTATTAATTCAGAGGAATGAGTTGTTGATTCCCACGTACCATTCCATGACCTTTTTCTTTTATGCCTCCAGAGGCATAGCTAGGGAGAGCAGTGCCTATAACTAACACTGTAAGAATGAAGTGTGGCAATAAGTCATGCTATATACCCCAAATAACAAGCAGCTTGTCCCACCAAATAATGTGACCAGGCAGAAGGATTCCCCCCGGATAAAAACTAAAATCTATATAATCTATATAGGTCAAAGACGCTATGGAGCAGTGACCCCATGGCACATGCCATTCCTGCACCTCTGTAGATACGCCTCTGTCTTCCTGCATAGGCTAACACAGGAAACTGCAGTGACAAGTGATCATGTGATCACAACCAGCCAACCAGACCCTTAGAGCTCGATTACATGACCAAACCAACTATCTGCACTTCCATGATTTGTCCTATTGGAAAAGCTGTGTATGAAAAAAAAATATCGTCTCTGTTAACATAAGTTTTATTTGTCTTTCAGAAATCTATACCATTGGGGGGAATGGTAAGGGATGGCCATGTGTATTTCCATTTAAATTCAACAACACCTTGTACCATAAATGTACTAAAGATGGAAGGTCTGATGGAATACCCTGGTGTGCCACCACCTTGTCATATGCCCGGGACGGAAGATGGGGTTATTGCCCCAGTGCTGGTAAGCAATATGTATATATGATATCTTTTCACATACATCTCACAGATTGAAAGTGGAGCTGAACTCTTGCACAGGACAGAAGGAAAACATAGAGAAATGCACCCTGTATGTATTTAGAGAGTTTAGCCTGTCTGATTCTCCCTCATCTGTGCCTAATCACAAGTTGTTATTTGATCCCTCAGCTGTGTTATCTGACTGCTCACTTGAAAGCACTGGATGTTAAAATGTCTGCTTCCATGAAAGCAGGAAGTAGACACACTGCAGATTTATTGCAGGATTTGGATCAGCTGTAACACAGAAATGTTTTTCTTTAAAGGTTAGTATGCTGTTGCTTATCTTTTAAAGCAGAGAAGCAGTTCTGAGTTCAGGTGTGCTTTAAAGTGAGTCTGAAGTGATAAAACAAAACTTACCTAAGCAGAGTGAAGGCTCTGGGTCCTATAGACTCTCCTCTCCTGGTCCCGTCGTTCCTGCGCTGGCTCCCCCGTTAGTAGTCTCTGTCTGACCGATGGCCTGAAGACTGTTCACTTCCACCGCGGGAGGCTTCGGCAATCTTCAGGAGCCTGAGTTCTCCCGAAGACAGGCTGCTCCGTACTGCGCATGCGCGAGTGCGCAAGAGAAGGCTATAATAGCCCTCATAAGTGTATGACCATAGGTACTAGTAAAAGATGAGTGATTTTTATATATATATATATATATATATATATATATATATATATATATATATATATATATATATATATATATATATATATAGTCATGATTCCATAAGGTGCCGGTGCTTTATATTGCAATCAATAACTGCATGTGCATACAATTCCTATATCTAAAAACGGGGTAGGTCTGCCAGTAATCCACCCGCGCACACCCGCCTACCGCTCGCACACACGACTGCCCCTTCTGGCCCTGTCCTCCTCCGTCCTCCTCCGGCTCTCGGCAGTGTCTCTGCGTCTTGTCCCTGCACATGCGCGCGCTAAAAAGCACTGACACACGGAGAGACACATAGACACTTGCCTATTGAGTAGGATGCTAGCAGGTGGAGGAGTGTAGACAGTACATAGACTGCTGCTGAGTGCAAACCCAAGCAGCCAGTTGATTAAACACAGGGGCACCTCTAGGCATAGGCAGTACAGGCCATTGCCTGGAATGCCATTGGTCTTGGGGGGGCGCCGTGTTGCTGGATTAAGCCCCGCCCCAAAATCAAGCCCTGCCCCTGGACTAAGCCCCACCCCCGTGGGTGTTCTATTACTTGCTTCTGCTGCATCTACTTAGCGTAAGTTGCAGGCAGCTGCCACCTCTGTGCCTTGTGAATCCTTCTTTCCCTCTTTGCGCCTCCTTCTGTCCCTTTTGTGCCTCCTGTCTCCTCGTGCCTTCTTCAGTCCCTTGTGCCATGTCTGACACTGTTTGTCCTTCTCTCTCCCTTTGTGCCTCCTTCTTTCTCCATGTGCCACCTCTGCCTCCTTCTGTTCCCCTTTGTGCCTCCTTCTATCCCCCTGTGCCTCTTTATGTCCCTTTTGCCTTTATTTGTCCTTTTGTGCTACTTCTGCCCCCCTGTTCCTCCTTCAGTCTCACTCTGCCTCCTTCTTTCCTCCTGTGCCTCCTTCTGTCTCCCTTTGTGCCTCCTTCTGTCTCCATGTGCCTCTTCAGTCCCCATGTGCCATCTCTGTCCCCTGAGCCTTCCTCTGTCCCCCTGTGCCTCCTTATGTGCCCCTTTGTGCCTTATTCTGTTTCTCTGTGGCTCTTTTTGTCCCCCTCTGCCTCCTTCTGTCTCCCTGTGCCTCCTTCTGTCTCCCTTTCTGTCTCCTTCTGTCTCCATGTGCCTCTTCAGTCCCCATGTGTCACCTCTGTCCGCTGTGCCTTCCTCTGTCTCCCTTTCCTCAATCTGACCCCATTGTGCCAACTCCTGCCCCACTTTGTCCCTACCTTCTGTCCCCCCTCCCCGCACAGGTTTTCTCGCCTGGAGTGACAAAATGGCTAGAGCCGCTCCTGATTAAACTAATGAACACTTCATGGCTCATGTGCAAAACTCTGTGCATTGCAGATTATGATACGTTTCACACAATACATTAAAAATACATAAACCTAAGCTAGGGCTACAAAGAGTGTGGGTGTGAGTTTTCTTTTATATTTACATAACTGGGATTGTTCCGTAAAACCTGATCTTGAGATTTGATAGTATATGAAATAAAGATATGCAGATTATAAAACTAAGGAGGGTTCTTTGTCATACTTCTTACGGTAAGCACAGAATAAGCTGCTTTCCAGATGTGACCTTATATAAGGCATTGCAAGAATGTGTTAACTAATTGTCTTTTAATATACATTTCAGATGTTTTTGTAAAGATCCAGTGTTTCAGAGTCCCACAAGTACCTCTTTCTCAAGGAAGAAAAAATAGAAAATGAGGACGGGCCATAATACTTATCAGCAATGTGTGGCTTCAAGTTGCTGTTTCATTACAACTACACATCACTGATTAAAGGGGGCTGTAACATCCAAAAAGTCTAAGAAAATAGTGCCCTAAAAATATATGTAAACCCCACTTTTTTCTAAAATAGGTCCCTATACATCCCCATTTTATTTTTACCTAGTTTGGATAACTTTGCCTAACTGCAGTCAGTGCCAGCGGTATTGTGAGAAGGTTTTTTTTTTTTTGTTTTGTTTTTTTAGCTACAGTAACAAGCTTATCTCAGCATGCAAATAAAAAGTTTCCTTTTTCAGATAAGTCCCACAAATAACCCACAAAGATAACCTACAAATCAGGGTTGGCTCTCTAATGCTGGGCATACACGGCGTCGAGGGGAGGATTATCAATCGAGCCTGATGGGATTCCGCGCTCGATCCCCGCAGGCGGACAATAGCGGCGAATCGAGCGGGTGATAAGAAGCGCCGGCAGGGACGAGCGGGAATCGATCCGAGCGGGGATGCAGCGTGGGTCAATCCGGCAGCTAATCGGCCGCCGGAACGACCCGTGTATGCCCAGCATAAAAGTTAACAAAATCAGCTTGGAGGAACTCATATATGGTGCATACTCCACAACAGAAACTTCTAACAAAGTATGGGAAGGATAAGCACAATTTCATTCACACTGATTCCTACAAAGTCCTTGCAAAATCACATGGTCATATTCAGTTAATAGATTTAATAATTCAGAAAATGGACTAGTGTCCGACCTGATCCTGAACATAACATGCGTATAAATGTACTGAGAGAATTTGCTACCTATACTACACTACGAGACACACTCAACTCAGGATTGATAGAGTTCTTGCTTTGATTGAACTGATTAAATTTGTCTTATTCGATATTTGTTATTTACTAATGAACTCATGGCATAGACACATGAGTCATTGTTATTAAGAAATTGCAATTTTAAAAGTGTTTTATGGCTGTAATTCCTTATCAGTGAGGGTAAAGCTATAGTCCGACCAAGTACCAACTGGACAGAAACCTTCACTTGCATACCTGATGTTTAACTCTTTCAGACAGAGAAAGAAGAAAAGGAACACAGCATAGTTAATTGTGTGCATGGCACTGTACATACACATGTCTATATCATCATGTCACATGTCACCTCGGTATTCCTTTAACTATTTCTGCCGCCCTCGATCGCGGGTGCGCCCCCGTGGTGTCCCCCTGTAGCCCTGGGATCAGTGAACGGGAACATAGTTCCTGATCACCGATCCGTCTCCCCAGCAGAAAAACCGAAGCACTCTAACTAGAGGCTTCAGTCTTTCTGCCCGGAAAAATTTCCGCATCCCCTTTGTACTTCCGGTTAGTGAGAAGCACAAGGAGGGGGAAAAAAATTCAAGGTGGGCATCTTGTGGCCAAATAGTAAAACTACATCTATATATTTTTTACATTACAATTTACACATATAATAACATTAAAAATTAACTGTTTATTTCCCACACCAAAATATTACCCAAGTAAAATTTTTAATGGAAAAAAAAAATTACAATTAAAAAAAAAAGACATAAATAGTTACCTAAGGGTCTGACCTTTTTAAATATGCATTTGAAGGGGATATACTACGAACGTTTTTTAAATTATAAGCTTGTAAATAGTGATGGTCGCAAAATGGAAAAAATGCACCTTTATTTCCAAATAAAATATTGGTGCCATACATTGTGATAGGGACAATTGTGAATGGTGTCATAACCGAGACAAATGGGCAAATAAAATACATAGGTTTTAATTATGGTAGCGTGGATTATTTTAAAGCTGTAATGGACGAAAACTGAGAAATAATGATTTTTTTCCATTTTTTTCTTATTAATCCTGTTAAAATGCATTTATAAAAAAAATAATTCTTAGCAAAATGTACCACTCAAAGAAAGCCTAATTAGTGGCGGAAAAAACAAGATGAAGATCAATAAATTGTGATAAGTAGTGATAAAGTTATTAGCGAATGAATGGGAGGTGAAAATTGCTCTGATGCATAAGGTGAAAAATCCCTGCGGGCTGAAATGGTTAAAGAAGCAGGGACAGCCACACTATCCCAGGAAAAAAACAATAACACATGTATAAGTAGATAAATACTTGTTCTACTTACATAACATATGTAATGTACTGTCCATGTTTTGAATTCAGTGAATTTTATATTGTAAAGAAAGAGAAACCTGTTCCTGGCATTTTCCATTTTTACTTCTTTTGACTGAAGCCAATCCTGATGTAATTTCCTTCCTTACTCTTTTTTTTCTCCTGGAAACTGCACTGTCATAGCTAGCTTGCTTTAAACACATGTGAGCACAGCACAGATCAGATTTCAGCAGCCTTTCCTTTCTCAGCCTCGTGTGACATTTAACTGCCCTCAGCCAATCAGTGAGAAGTGGGAATGTGGGAGGGGAGATGACAAGCTTCCTTCTCGTCAGCAATGTACCAAATAGAGCCAAGCTGACTGAGATAAGATTTATTACAGCAGAAACATTTATGATTAGATTGGAATGCTTGCAATGCAGGGTCAGGTTGTAGGCTGCATAATAAACACAGAGCAGTGGGTAAATGGAATTTGATTGTGTGGCTGACAATCCCGCTTTAAACAATTACAAATGTGAATTTCATAAGAATGCCCATCTTTAAAGAAAAACCTTTAGGTAAATCAATGTTTTAATATCTGCCCATAACTAAAAAAAATTGCTTTTGGTTGAACTTAGCTTTTTAAATACTTTCTGTCTCACTAATGCTTGTGATTTTTGTGATAATCAGCAAGGATCTGCTTTGCCATTAGATGTTGGTTGCAATGCACTATGGGAAAAGAACCAGGTCACAAAAGCTTGCTACCAATTCAACTGGAACGCCCTCCTCCCTTGGAGTCAAGCCCGGAGCTCTTGTCAGGCTCAAGGTGGAGATCTGCTGAGCATCACAAACTTGGAGGAATACAAGTACATTGCCCGTAAGTAGACAAATCCTTTCAGCGAGCTGCTTCTCATTGAACGTTACAGGAATCCTCACCTGAGTTGAGGAATATATACAAGGTGCCAATCTTGGCTTTGTTTTATAAATATGCTACTTCGCTGGCCATTGCATAGATCCTTTGCCTCTTAAAGAGTAACTGTCAGGCTGCAGAAGCTAATTTAAACCTCTATTCTCCTGTGTTAAACAGTTTAGACAGAAGCCAAAAAGGCATTACTAAAGATAAAAATCTCTCTTACATTTGATGTGTGCTTATCAGCAAAGCTAAGCTCCTAAGGAGGACGCAAGCCGCATTCCATACTGCAAAGCATTCTGGGGCCCTCCCCTCGGCTGCTAAGGAGAAGACGGGATCAAGTTTCAGCAGCTTCTAACTCAGTCCAGCCACAGCACAGATAAATCTCGGGGCAGAGTACACTGCAGGAGTCCGCTATTGTTCCTAGCCACATGGCTCATTAATATTCACTGCACACTGTGTTATTCTGTACGAGCTCCTCTGTGATCAGGAAGCAGGCAGGACATGACGACACATTTGGCTTCACAAACATGGAACCTGCCATGGGCTGTCAGGAGCATCATTCTCTGCATATACTATATACAAATTCTGTGAAATCCAAACGTGGACAGTGAAATGCATATGTAATGTAAGTGCAGCCAATATTTAGCTACTGATATATGTGTTTATTTTCTCTGAGACCTTATACCTAACAGCTCCTCTTTAAGGGGCCCATACACTGGTCGAGTTCAGCGATCGATCGATTCTATAGAATCGATCAATCAGAAATCAATTCTTTAAAATCTAACGATCGATCGATTTGCGATCGATTTCAATGGATTTGATCTATCTGACAGGATGAAAAATCTAGGTCGATCTGCTGGTGGTAGCAGATCGAGTTGCATTGGATCTAATGGTCCAATAATGCATTTAGATAGACTTCCAATAGATTTCATTCTGAAATCTATTGGAAATCTGTTCCTAGGGTGTGGCACACATCAGACAGATTGCTGTCAGATTAGACTTGACAGACATCTGACAGAAATCTATCTGATGGTCGAAACTGCTGTAAATCTATACGTGTATGCCACCTTTAGGAGAGAAAGTGAATTGGATTGGGCAAAATATATAAAAAAAAATAATCCAATAAAGTATTATTGAAGCCAAAGGATCAGCATGGAAGCCAAGCAACTGCCATTTTGATTAATATGGAATTAAGATGGAATACATCATATTTTTCTTACTTTTCTTTAAAGTGGAATCCCAGCTAATCTTTTTTCTTTATTAGTTTTGGACAGTTTTTAATTGGTGTTGTTGTTATTTGTGTTTCTATGAGAGATATTTACCCACATACGTCTCCTTTTGGTGGATGGGGTTTTAGGAGCGGGTTTCAATATACTTTATCTCTCTTTCCCTGTGTTGGTCATTTTCAGCTTCTACCCTAGCCATTAGCCCTTTGTAGGATTGCTTAACAATAACCCTCCTTATTGTGGCCCAGACTTAACTGTCCTCCTCTTCGGCATTCAACCTTTATCATCATCTAACCCGCCTTATTCTGGCCCAACCAAAACCGTTCACCTCTCTGACACCTAACTCTTATCATGGACTAACCTTCCATCTCCTTTTTACCACCTAACCTAAACCTTCACATTTTTGTTGAGGAATCTCACCTCCCTTACCATTCATCGCAACCACCCTTAGCAATTTCTTAAAGAGACTCTGAAGTCTCTCTATAATGAGGTTTTTAGTTTAAAAACCTCATTAACATTATAGTCCGACCTAAAACACAGCAGAACCGCGGCTGAAAACCCCCTCGATCACCCCAAACTCACGGGGGTACACGGAGGCAACTTCCGCATAGAGGCAGCGCAGCTCTGCCTCTATGCGCGTCAATCCGCACCGATCGCCGCCTCTCCCCCGCCTCTCTCAGTCTTCCTTCACTGAGAGGGGCGGGGGAGAGGCGGAGATACGCATTGATTGACACGCATAGAGGCGGCAGCAAAATCCACGTCCAAGAAAGTCATGGAGATTTCAGCCGCGGTTCTGCGGCGTTTTAAGTCGGACTATAATGTAAATGATGTTTTTAAAATAAAAACCTCATTTTAGGGAGATTTCAGAGTCTCTTATCCTCATTACCATCACCTAACTCTAACCGTCCTATCAATGCATAATATTCCCCCTTTTTTTCCACCTTAATCCATTCCCAGTTTGATACCCAGTCTTATCATCACCTATCCTTATCCCTTGGTTTTGGCACCTAACCTTCAAAGTCTTACTGATAACACTAACCTTCCCTTAAAGAGAATCTGTATTGAAGAAATGTTATATAAATAAACATATCAGCCTGTTCGGGGACATCTCCTAGCCCCCTCTGTGACATTTTCACTGCTCTCTGCCACAATATTGGCGATAAAATAACAGTTTTATAAACTGTTTTGTAAACAATAAAAATGGCTGCCGAAACAGAAGAAACAGGATGTATACTGCCTTATGTTTGCATGACAAGTTTTTATTATTACACAGTGAATGCAGCCTTCAGATGTTATGTACAAGTTTAGAAAAAGTTTTACTTTCTGCCTCTGCGGCTCTGTGCCACTGAAGCATGACAAGAAACCTTAGACTCCTTTATAAACACAGAGGTTTCTTATAAACAGAGCTGAGCCAGGAGTCTGGACTCTGCACTTGTGTCTGGGTAACAAATTGTCAGCATGTGACAGGAAGCTCCCTCCTCTCACAGCCTCACAGACACGCTGAGACTCAGAGCAAGGACCTGTCTGTGAGTGAGAGATAAAGAAAGCACACAGGAGTGAACCTGGAGGGGCCGTGCATAATTTGTCCCCATCACAGCAGAGGCAGCTCCTTCCTCTCTGGGTCCACAAAGCTTGACAAAGAAAAGAAGATAAGATATATTACAGAGACAGTGCAACTAGAAAAGGCTGCAGTAAGCCAGAGCACATTAGAACAGGTATATGAACTTATAGGAGAAATAAGGCTGACAATTTTGTTAAAGAGTCGGGTCTATTTCAAAAGGGCGCCCGGCATGCCTGTATGAAAAGGGCGCCTCCATAGACCTCAATGTTAAATTAGAAAATATCGGCAAATAGGTGTTGAAAAGGGCGCCCGAGTTTTTATAGTTATCATAACATCGGCTATATGGAGGGCATGTAATGTAGCCCATATAATATGGGCTAGAAACGCCCCCGGATAGCCCATTTGTCTTAACTAGTTAAAAAAGGGATCAGTTTTGTTAGCCCATATATTTGTACTTCGTTTATTAAACAGGGCACATGGTTTTGCCCATACATATTATCTTCGGTTATAAAAGGGATCCAGTTATATAGCCAATATGTGATAAAGGCGGCTATGCTGGTTTAGCCTATACAGTACCTTCGCTTATAAAAGTGATCCTTTTTTGTAGCCCATATCTATTAATTTCGGCTACAGAAATGGGGTTTTAGTGTTGCCCATGTATGGATATGGCGTGTAATAGGGCTCCTTGTGTAGCCTATATATCTTACCTTACACTATAAAAAGTGAAATTTTGTAGCCTTTATTGGCTAGAAATCGGTTCACTTTCATAGCTGAAGGTACAACATATCGGCTAAACCTGTCGTCCTCCTTCTAGCCGAAGTTATCTCACATGGGCAACAAAAGAAGGATCACGTTCATAATTGAAGAGAACAAATATGGGCTAAACATTTGGCCTTTTATAGCCGCAGTAAAAAAAAAAAAGGAGTACAACAAAGGGATCCCTTTTGGGATCCCTTTTATAACCAAAATGAAGGATCCGTTTCATAAATGATTTTGATTAACATGGGCTAGACAAGGAATTAGGATCCCTTTCAAAACCGAAGTGAACAGATATAGGTAAAAATATATGGGTTATATAAAAGGGATCCCCTGTGTAAGAAAAGTGACAGATCCCGTTATAACCGGTGTGCACATCAATTGGCTATACCGTGATGTATTTTATAACCGATGTTACATGGGCTACACTAGGCGCCCTCGCTTTAGCCGAATTTATATAAATATAGGCTCCACCAGGCGCCCTTTTTTTACAGGCGCCCTTTTTAACCGATCCCAAAGAGTCTCTTTAAAGCAAACATGAACTGAAAATTAAAAGGCAAAATAAACATACACACATCATACATACCTACCGTGTAATCTACTCCTCAATCTCTTTCTCTTCTCCCGCATCCTGTTTGTTCACTTTGATCAATTAAATTCTCCATCCTCCATTTTGAAAATGGCCATTACACCATAACAGCTTCCTGGTCAGCACACTGTTAAACTGTAACATCACCCACTTGAGCCATAAGGACACATGGACATTACCTTGCTCATCAGTTGATCTTTCAGTTATAACTGAAAGCAATTGATATATAACTGACAGCATCTGATATATTTAAGTTCTGACAAAATCTTGTCAGAAATAGAAGGAATCGTAAGAAGAAAACGGTCAGCTTCTGAGAGTAACTGATGTATGTAATATTAATTTGCATGTCCATTGTGTTTATTTTAAAAAATTTTACTTGGCTTAGGTTCACTTTAACCACCTATCAATTTCTAACTGTCATTACTATTGCCTAACCCTATTTCCTCTTTATGTATACCCAACCCTAACTGTTGTTACATAATGGTAAGTTTTTCTATACACAGATAGAGCTGAACTTCATGCCACAATGATATTTTGCTGCAAAACCTCTTCGCAGATTTCTCCTTACTTCCTGTGGCTAAGATGGGTTTTGGTAGAAGATTACAGTACTGATTTTTCTACACTGCCTTTCAAATGATTATACAAATGATATTTTTCTCTAATTTTCATAAATAGTCGATGCAAGTAGCAGTCAGCATAATGTGGCAGTCAGCATAATGTTTGGAGTCATAAACCATAAGAGCATAATTTGAATGTTACTGAACAAACCTCCCAATGATAACGGTATGTTTTTCAAAAATAAACTGCACTGTTCCAAATTATTACAAACAACAGCGTTTCAAAGCATTTTATAGGCCGTAAAGAACCTAAAATGGTAAATGTTTTGAATTTGCAGCATTTTTTGTGAGATCAAACGCTATTTCATTTAAAAACATTTTAAAGAGACACTGAAGCGAAAAAAAAAAATGATATAATGAATTGGTTGTGTACTATGAATAATTTCTAGAAGATTAGCAGCAAAGAAAATATTCTCATACTTTTATGTTCAGGTATATAGTGTTTTTTCTAACATTGCATTATTCTATAATATGTGCAGATTACACAACACTCAGCATTCAAAATGATTCTTTCAGAGCAGTCTGTGAAGTAATGACCTCTCCTCTAGCAGAGAAAAAGTAAACAGTTCACTTACAGTTGAGATAATAAAAGTCAGATAACAGCCCTCTCCACGACTAACTTAGTCGGAGAGCTTAATGACTTGTTTGCATAGAGATAACAACTGGAGTTTCTCAACTCTTCCTGTACTGGAAACAATTAGACTGATGTATCTGATCTTAATGTTTTATTTCTTAGCTGTGCTACACATACAAATCATAATATCATCATTTTTTTCCGCTTCAGTGTCTCTTTAAGAGGTCAAGTAACATGTTAAAGAACCACACAAAAAAGAACATTTAAAATACATACAAGAAGTGCATTTTTCCCAGAGTAAAATCAGCTATAAATTATTTTTCTGCCATGAGTTTCTCTCCTTTTATGCTGATAGCAGCCAATGATGCATACAGTAGGTATTCCTTGCAGCATGAGATGGTATGTTGTCATTCATGAAGATGATTTTATCATAGTTACATAGTTACATAGTTATTTTGGTTGAAAAAAGACATACGTCCATCGAGTTCAACCAGTACAAAGTACATCTCCAGCCCGTCCCCCACATACCCCTGTTGATCCAGAGGAAGGCGAAAAAAACCCCACAAGGCATGGTCCAATTAGCCCCAAAAGGGAAAAATTCCTTCCTGACTCCAGATGGCAATCAGATAAAATCCCTGGATCAACATCATTAGGCATAAGCTAGTAATTGTAGCCATGGATGTCTTTCAACGCAAGGAAAGCATCTAAGCCCCCTTTAAATCAGGGGCGCCTCTAGCCATTTTGTCACTCCAGGCGAGAAAACCTGTGGCGCCCCCCCCCCCCCCAGTCTTCAGCCACATGAAACACCCCCCCCCCCCCCACACACACACACACACACACACACACACACACACACAATATTATACTATATTTTCAATCGTTTTTTTGATCGATTTCTCATAGAAGTGAATGGAAATCGATCGGACAGTAAATCTGAAAAATCTTATTGTGTATTCCCAGCATCACACATCCTGGGACTGTTTGTTTACAATAGCATTTAAAGGAGAACTGTAGTGAGAGGTATATGGAGGCTGCCATATTGATTTCTGTTTAAGCAACACCAGTTACCTGGCAGCCCTGCTAAGCTATCTGCCTGCAAAATCACACCAGAAACAAGCATGCAGCTAATCGTGTCAGATCTGACAAAAATGTCAGAAACACCTGATTTGCTGCATGCTTGTTCAGGGTCTAGGGCAAAAAGTATTAGACGTAGATGATCAGCAGGATAACCAGGCAACTGGTATTGCTTAAAAGGAAATTACCGTAATATGGCAGCCTCTATATACCTCTCACTACAGTTCTCCTTTAAAGTGACCCCAGAGATCACGAATTACAACATTTTTTACTTACCTGGGGCTTCCTCCAGCCCCATAAGCATGGATGAATCCCTCGTCATCCTCCCATTGCCCTCTGTTCAGCGGTAATCAGTGCTGACCTTCTGTGTATGCGCAGAAGACCCCGGCAGACATCACTGAGCCAAATGCCGGAGCTGATTATCGCTAAAACAGAGGACTGCGGGAGGATGGCGAGGGAAGAACCGTGCTTATGGGGGTGGAGGAAACCCAGGGTAAGTAAAAAAAAAAAACTTTATAAACCGTGATCTCTGGTACACTTTAAAGTGGACCTGAACTCAGAATGTCCTCTCTGCTCTTAAAGATAGGCAACAGCATAATAATTTTTACATTGAACCTGAGATGAGAAGCGTCCCAAGTTCCATACTTACCTGGGGATTCCTTAAAGGAGTTATCCGGGCAAAAATAAGAAAATAAACGCTACTTACCGGGGGCTTCCTCCAGCCCCAAGCGCCCAGCATGTCCCTCGCCGCAGCTCTGCCCGCAGCCGCTCGCCTGCGCAAACGTCGCTGTCAATCACCGCCACGTGGGCCGGAGCGGACGGCGCAGTAGTTCTGTGCCTGCGCAGTCCGCTCCACGTGGCAGTGATTGACAGCGCCGCTCGCGCAGGTGCAGTACAGGCCAACCTGGAGGCCGGCCTGACGTCATCGCTGGGGACCGGGACAGAGCTGCGGCGAGGGAATGCTGGGAGCTTGGGGCTGGAGGAAGCCCCCGGTAAGTAGCGTTTATTTTCTTTTTTTTGGCCGGATAACTCCTTTAAGCTCTGTTAGGGCTGCTCGTCCCTCGCCATCTCACTGGGTGACTCCTGTCACCTGCAGTTGTCCCCGAAAGCCTGGCTGCACTCCATCGTGCATGTGTGGCTCGGCCAGGCGTGCTCCCGTCCCTGTACTTGTACTGCGCAAGCACCGATCCCGCCCAGGGACAGGAGCGCACCTGGAAGGGCCGCACATGTGTGACTGAGCGCAACTCGGCCAGGCTTTCGGGGACAATTATGGGTGACTGGAGTCACCCAGGGAAATGGCAAAGGACGAGCAGCCCTAACGTGTTTAAGGAAGCCTACTGTAAGTATTGTACCAAAGACGCTGCTCGTCTCTGGTACACTTTAAAAAAAACATTTCTTTGTTACAGCTGATACAAATCTTAAAATAAATCATCACTTTTTCTACTTCCTGCTTTCATGGAAGCATACATATTGTTAACATCCTGTGCTTTCTAATGAGCTTATCTGCCATGGCATGGCAGTCAGGTGACACAGGGAGGGTCAAATTACAACTTGCGATTAGTAATAAATGAGGGGGCATGAAACAGGCTAAATCTAAATACATACAGGGTGCATCTCTCCAAGTTTTCCTTCTGTCCTGTGCAAGAGTTCAGGTCCACTTTTTTTTTTTTATTAATGCAGCAGCAAGAAGTGATCACAACTTTAGCCTACTATGGGCATGGGCTTACCTTAAGCTGCCTCAGCACAGCACTCCTAATGCAGCCACTTGTTTGGGGGGTCCGGGAGGGGGAGAGAGAGAGCAGTACACATGCAAGGCCGGGCCGGCCAAGGGGGGGCTCAGCAGGGGGCACAGACACAGTAGCCGTGCAATCTTCCTGTCCTCCCATCCATGCGGCGCCAGCCAGGAGAGTCACGCTGCCTTCAGGCAGGGGGCGGAGTTAGAGGTGGCATCGCACACACACACACAGTAAACAAACTGCGGCTGCTGCTAGGGAGAGGGGTGGTGGGCGGGCAAGGCGATTTGGAGGAGGTGGAGTGGGCGGGACTATCCACCGAGACTTTCCAGCTACTCTATTGGCTGGGCCTGGGCGGGTGGGGAGGGGGGCGTGCATATAAGCGGCAGAGCACCACGACCACGTGGTGTAAATAAACCACGATCGCCGCCGACAAGCAGCTGATTTTAATAGCGGCAATCAGCCGCACACAGTCAAACCACCCTCCGCAGCAGCGTGCCCGGCGCCTCCCTCTCTTCATGCCGCCTCAGGCACCCGCTTGTAGTGACAGCCGGTAAAGGCGCCCCTGCTTTAAATGCAGGTATAGAGTTTGCCATAACGACTTCCTGTGGCAATGCATTCCACATCTTAATCACTCTTACTGTAAAGAACCCTTTCCTAAATAAATGGCTAAAACGTTTTTCCTCCATGCGCATCTCATGTCCTCTAGTCCTTTGAGAAGGCCTAGGGACAAAAAGCTCATCCGCCAAGCTATTATATTGCCCTCTGATGTATTTATACATGTTAATTAGATCTCCTCTAAGGCGTCTTTTCTCTGGACTAAATAAACCCAGTTTATCTAACCTTTCTTGGTAAGTGAGACCTTCCATCCCACGTATCAATTTTGTAGCTCGTCTCTGTACCTGCTCTAAAACTGCAATATCTTTTTTGTAATGTGGTGCCCAGAACTGAATTCCATATTCCAGATGTGGCCTTACTAGAGAGTTAAACAGGGGCAATATTATGCTAGCATCTCGAGTTTTTATTTCCCTTTTAATGCATCCCAAAATTTTGTTCGCTTTAGCTGCAGCGGCTTGGCATTGAGTATGATTATTTAACTTGTTGTCGATGAGTACTCCTAAGTCCTTCTCCAAGTTTGATGTTCCCAACTGTATCCCATTTATTTTGTATGGTGCTAGACCATTGGTACGACCAAAATGCATGACTTTACATTTGTCAACATTGAATTTCATCTGCCATGTATGTGCCCATATAGCCATCCTATCCAGATCCTGTTGCAATATGACACTATCTTCCTGAGAGTTGATAATTCTGCACAATTTTGTATCATCTGCAAAAATAGCAACATTGCTCACTACTGCATCTACTAGGTCATTAATTAATAAATTGAAGAGCACTGGACCCAGTACAGACCCCTGTGGGACCCCACTGCTAACAGTCTCCCATTTTGAGTACGATCCATTGACCACAACTCTTTGTTTTCTGTCCATTAGCCAGTTCCCTATCCATGCACACAAACTCTTCCCCAGTCCTTGCATCCTCAACTTTTGCACCAGACTTCTGTGGGGAACCGTGTCGAAAGGCCTTTGCAAAGTCCAAGTATATCACATCTACAGCATTCCCAATATCCATATTAGCATTCACTACCTCATAAAAGCTGAGCATGTTAGTCAAACAGGACCTGTCTTTAGTAAACCCATGTTGATGCTGAGAAATAAGATTATTTTCTACTATGAAGTCATGTATAGTATCTCTTAATAACCCCTCAAATAGTTTGCATACAACTGATGTTAAGCTTACAGGTCTATAATTTCCTGGATCAGATTTTTTGCCCTTCTTAACCACCCTGGCGTTCTGATAAGATCGCCAGGGAGGCTGCGGGAGGGTTTTTTTTAATTAAAAAAAAACTATTTCATGCAGCCAACTGAAAGTTGGCTGCATGAAAGCCCACTAGAGGGCGCTCCGGAGGCGTTCTTCCGATCGCCTCCGGCGCCCAGAATAAACAAGGAAGGCCGCAATGAGCGGCCTTCCTTGTTTTGCTTCCCTCTTCGCCATAGCGACGAGCGGAGTGACGTCATGGACGTCAGCCGACGTCCTGACGTCAGCCGCCTCCGATCCAGCCCTTAGCGCTGGCCGGAACTTTTTGTTCCGGCTACGCTGGGCTCAGGCGGCTGGGGGGACCCTCTTTCGCCGCTGCTCGCGGCGGATCGCCGCTGCTCGCGGCGGATCGCCGCAGAACGGCGGCGATCAGGCAGCACACGCGGCTGGCAAAGTGCCGGCTGCGTGTGCTGCTTTTTACTTGAGCCAAATCGGCCCAGCAGGGCCTGAGCGGCAGGCTCCGGCGGTACTGGACGAGCTGAGCTCGTCCAGACCGCTCAGCTGGTTAAATAATGGGAAAACGTGGGCTGTACGCCAATCCACTGGGACTCTGCTAGTTGCAAGAGAGTCACAAAAGATAAGATAAAGGGGCTTAGCTATAACTGAACTTAATTCTCTTAGGACCCGAGGATGCATGCCATCCGGGCCAGGTGCCTTGTCTATTTTTAATTTATTTAGTCTTGCCTTTACTTCTTCCTGCGTTAAGTATTTAATATTACAGTTAGAAGATTGAGACTCTTCTGCCTCTGTAATTTGCAAAAATTATGAAAAAAATGGTTATTCTTTTTGTACTATGGAAGCAAGAGGTCAGTCAGAAACTCCACATACTTTCCAGAGGTCATTTTCTTTTTTTTCTTTCTTTCTCTTTTTTTTTTATAGACAAATTTTATTGAGTTTTTCAGATGATATTTGACACCTTCAAGGACTCTAAAGGAGCCCATTAGCTCTCTCTCCATGATTCCAGCTCAAAACATTGCTCCGCCACCTCTTTTCTGACCTTGTAGCCTTGTTGGGACATGTTGGCCGTCCATGAACTATCCACCACTTTATCCATCTGGACCATACAGGGTTGCACGGCGTTCATCAGTAAACAAGACTGTTTAACCACTTAACGACCGCCTAACGCCGATAGGCGTCGGCGGGTCGTTAGTGGTATAGCATGGAAACGCCAGTTCACGGAGGCTGTCTCCGTGAACAGTCGGAGAGCCGCCGATCGCGGCTCACGGGCGAAATGTAAACACGCGGGGAAGAAATCCCCGCTGTTTACATCATACGGCGCTGCTGCTGCGCAGCGCCGTAAAGGAGATCGGCGATCCCCGGCCTCTGTTTGGCCGGGGATCGCCGGCATATGATAGGCTAAAGCCTATCCTAGGATGCGCAGGACGGACTTCCGTCCTGCGCATTACAGATGAAGAAGAAGAGGGAGGTGAGCAGAGGGAGGGCGGAAATGGCTGCAGAGGGGGGCTTTGAGGAGCCCCCCCGCTACTCCGTAATAGCCGGCGACGATCAGACCCCCCCAGCAGGACATCCCCCTAGTGGGGAAAAAAGGGGGGGAAGTCTGATCGCCTGGCCAGAATCCTGATCGGTGCTGCGGGCTGTAGAGCCCACGCAGCACCGATGATGAGAAAACTTGCTGGTCCTTAAGTGGTTAAAATTAGTGTTCATTAATTTCTCGGCCCACTGCAGCCATTTTTGCTTGTGAGCATTGGCTGAATAGAAGTTTTATGCATAATTGCAATCCTCCAGAGGATTCTGCACCTTGATGTTCACAGGACTCCAGAGGCACCAGCAGCTTCAAATGCCTGTTTGCTGCTTTGCAATGGCATTTTAGCAGCTGTTCTCTTAATCTGACTTATTTGTCTTGCATAAACCTTTCTCATTTTGCATTTATCTGCATGAACCCCATGTGTGCTCTGATTCAGCTACATCTTTTAGTACGATAATCATGCTTAAAGTTATCCAGAGCTGCAATAAAAGCATGACTCAATACTTACTCGGGGCTTCCTCCAGCCCCTTAAGCACATCTGAGTCCCTCGCCATCCTCCCGCATCTACCGTTCTGCTGTGATCAGCCCCGGTAACAGGCTTAAGGTGGCCACACACGATACAATGAAATGATCCGATTTTACAGTAATTCAATAAAAGTGATCGTATCTCTTGGAAAAAATTTAAAGCTTTTTTTTTCATCCGATCGGATTTCCCAATTTTTTTTTCTATTTAAATCGATACGGAATGCCAGGTACTTCTCTTCAATTTCTACTAAAGATTGTATGGTGTGTGTTGGATTGTCAATATATTAATATACACACCCTAGCAATTTTCTCAGAGTTTCCAATCATTTGTATCATAATTGAGGAAAAATTGAACATAGGTGTGTGGTACATTGGTCATATTTTTGAAATGTTACAATCAGTCAGAAAAAATTGATTGCAATTCTTAAATTGAACAGATATTTAAAAAATGGTATGGTGTGTGGCCAGTGCCACACTAAGTCACGTCAGTCGTGGCCTAATTATCTCAGGTGTAGTTTTGGTAAAATATCTAAGGTTTTTATACCTTGTCCAAAGCGTTCAACTAGTTCATGCTTTTTGGCAGCAGAGATGTCCTTTTTCTTTCCTATGTGGTGGTCTACTTAATAATGTGGAATGTCCTTCTTTAGTAGTTTTTCCTTTAAATGGGCTCACCAGGCAAATTATCACAGGTGTCCAACAAACATTTCTTTCGGTGATCAAAAGAACCCTGAGACACAATACCATCAATGAGATTAATTGAAAAACAAAATATCTAATCTTTATGATACTTAAAAACAAATTACATAATAATTTGGAACACTGTGTACTCTAGTTCTGATTAGTAATATACAGCTGTATTTGTCCATAATATACAGGCTGGCATAGTATGGTAACAGTGCTTGCCAGTATGCCAACCATCCCAGCCGGCAACTATCAGTTTTGATTCTGAGACTATTTACAGGGAAATTACAGGACTAGTATTTGCATATATTTCAATGTTTGATCATTTCTGTTTACATGCAGAGAACCCAAATGCTAGTAAATATTCATTCTGGATTGGCCTCAATCAGCTGGACCCAATGGCTGGTTGGCAGTGGTCTGATGGTGAACCCTTTGCCTTTGTCAACTCAGCGTCAGGTACAGTGTATATTTTGTTTTCATACTTTTTGTATACATATTGAATTGGTGCCAAGTATCAGGAGGCAAGACTCATATGGTAATATCTGCTTCTCCCAAGACTCCCAACCTAACCTATATTCTGCTATGGGTAGCAACCGTTTCTCGTTTCTGACAGTACCCTTCTATCCTCCCCCCAAACACCAAACCACCTACCACTATGCTTAACACAAATTTTCTTACGGACACGCATAATACTAACCTACCTACCAATACGCCTAATGGAGTGCTTGCAACTGCTTGTCAAACACTTGCACCACTCACTATATCACTCTTTCTGCTTGCCAAAGTCTCCCTGCTTAACCGAACGTCCCCAGTACCCATTGCCACCCAGTGCCACTTACTGATTACTTGCCACACACTTGCTCTACTAGTCATCTACTGACAGTTACTGGCACTTCCCGAACACTCGCCCTATCACATTGCTTACCCAAATACCCATGCCAAAAACAACCACCACATTGCCCCTTAATATTTTGCTTTCTGTTGGATGGATGAAAAGTGCCGTTGTTTCTGAAACTATTGGCTTCGATGCTCAATAGTCCGTGTTGTTGTTCAGGCATCTTTGTTAAGCACTGTATATGATACTTAAATGTACTTTTAAAGGGGCACTATGGCGAAAAATTTTTACATTTAAAATATGAGCAAACACATACAAATAAGAAGTACGTTTTTTCCAGAGTAAAATGAGCCATAAATTACTTTTCTCCTATGTTGCGGTCACTTACAGTAGGTAGTAGAAATCTGACAGAAGCGACAGGTTTGGGCTAGTCCATCTCTTCATGGGGGGATTCTCAGGGATTTATTTATTTTCAAAAGCACATAGTGAATGGCAGTTGCTCTGTCCAACTGCCAAAAAACTGTTTAACGAGCAGGGAAGCTGACCAGCATCATTGTTATAATCCTTTTTAAGGAAGATCTTTATAAACAATAAAAGCCTTGCTGAGAATCCCCTATGAAGAGATGGACTAGTCCAAAACCTGTCGCTTCTGTCAGATTTCTACTACCTACTGTAAGTAACAGCAACATAGGAGAAAAGTAATTTATGGCTCATTTTACTCTGGAAAAATGTACTTCTTATTTGTCTATGGTTTGCCCTATTTTAAATTTTACAATTTTTCACCCTAGTGCCCCTTTAAATAAAATAATTGATGTAAATGTTGTACATAACTTGCACATGCTGTACATGTTTTATGCTTTGTCAATGTGAATTTATTTTTCTCTTTTTAATTTATTTTTATTATGTTTTCTGTTAAATGTGTTAAAGCGGAACTGAAATAAACAAAAAAAAAAAAGTTTCACTTACCTGGGGCTTCTGCCAGCCCCCTGCAGCTGACCTGTGCTTCCGATGTCCTGGACTGATCCTCCGTTTCCCCGCCACGCTCACTTTTCTTCACGCAGTGGAAGCCGACTTCTAAGTGAACCCCCACTGCGCCCTGGCCACACATATCCTAGTATTCTTTCCTGTAGCCAGGAGCATCCTGCACAGGTGCAGTTTGAGAAAATCTTTACTACGGGAGCATAAATGAGGACACTCGCAGCCATGTGCACTGGAACTGTGCAAAGTGAAAGTAAGCCGAAGGGGGGGGGGGGGGGGGGGCGATAGCATCAGTGAGTGGCTGCGTAGGCAAAGGTCGGCTGCAGGGGGCTGGGAGAAGCACCAGGTAAGTGAAATTCTTAATTTTTTTGTTTTTTTAAGTTCTGCTTAAAACCTAAAAATGTATTAAACATAAAGTCTTTAACCTATTGGGGACCGCCGTAGGTTGAATCAACGTCCGGCAGGTGGTGGTACCCTTTTGACCGGACGTTCATTCAACGTCCGCGCTAAAGAACCGCTCCCGACGTGATCGTGCGCACCCGAAGGGGGAGTTTAAGCTGTCATATGACAGCTGGCATCTCCCCCGAGTGATCAGCAGCCATCGCGTATGGCTGCTGATCACGTGATCACTACGATCGCCGTCGGATCGTAGTGATCACTTTGACAGCAGCAGCGGCAGGGGGGAAAAGAAGAGGATCCACTCACCTCCCTGCTGTTCCAGCGACGATCGGCTCGCCCCCCCTCTGCTCTGGCCGGCATCTCCGCTCCGTCTGACGTCAGCGCCGGGTCCCGGCTTGATGACGTCATCAAGCCGCGACCCGACCTGAGCGTCATTTGGAGCGGAGATGCCGGCTGGAGAAGAGGTGGCTTCTGCGGCTCATTGCTGGAGCCTGGAAGGTGAGGGATTGCTTCCAGCTACAGGGGGGACACCTGCCTCCATGGGGGACACACAGCCCAGCACACCACAGACGGGATCCGGCCGCCCGACCCCCCCCCAAACGCGTGCACCCCCCTCCACCGCAAAATGCCCTGGTCCTTAAGGGGGGTTAGGCGGCCGGTCCCGAAGTGGTTAATAACAACAACAAAATAATAATAATATCAACATCACAACATAAAGTGAAACCAATGTGAGGTTTCAGGCATTGGACAGAATACACCCGTCTATTTGTGGGGGGAATGTACACAGAGTCCTACTACAAAGGGAGTCTAAGAAGTTATTAAAATTTAAAGAGAAACTTTACTGAATATAACTTATTAAAATGACTTATTCTTTTTTACATTGTTAATTTATAAACTATTTAGTCAGTATTTGCCTATTACAAAATCTGTCCTTACCCTGATTTCAATTCTTAAAATGTATCACAGCTGGCAACATCTTTACCAGGAGAAAGAGCATCACTGTGGAATGTTGTGTGTTCCAAAGTGATAGAAACAACACTTTGTCTCCCAGAGTGCACTGGGGAGAGAAGTGTAACGATTGGTGTCAGCACACAGAGAGAATCTGATTATTGGTGATCTGCAGTATCACCAAGAATGCAGATATATACCTGATTATTGATGATCTGCAGAATCACCGATAATACAGATATATTACTAACCTCTGGACACCTAAGGATATGAAAGTGTTTGGTGTAACAGTAGTACTTTGAGTAATGCACCTGCTGGGCAGATGATATAGGCAGTAAAGGAACACTGCTCTGAGAGCACAGGAACCTTCCAGCAGCCTGAGACTCTCCAAGGGGTGGAGTCAGGCTGGAGACAGGAAGGGCCATAGAGTGAGTGACACCTGAAGGTGGATGTCACTCTCTGATCTGGAGACTATCTCTTAAGAGGGGAGATAGCTCTCAAGGTCGGGCACGCCTGGTCGGTAACACACTGACAGATAAAGTACAAAGACAGAAGGCTGATTCGGTATCCAAGGCAAGCAGGGTCTGGCAACGGAATATCAGATATGCGAGGTACCGAATCGAAAGACAGAGGAATGGTCAGAAAAGCAATAAGTCATAACAGATATCAAACAATGCCTAGTCTGGGTGCGAGGTCCGTGGTCTCAGCACCCTGGAACTAGTCTGGAGTATAACACAAATGATAATACAGTTCCCTAGTCTGGGCGCGAGGTCCGTGGTCTCAGCACCCTGGAACTAGTCTGGAGTATAACACAAATGATAATACAGTTCCCTAGTCTGGGTGCGAGGTCCGTGGTCTCAGCACCCTGGAACTAGTCTGGAGCAATACAAATGATAATACAATTCCCTAGTCTGGGTGCGAGGTCCGTGGTCTCAGCACCCTGGAACTAGTCTGGAGTATAAACAGAATAACAGTTCAAGTAATCTGGCTCAGTGTGAATTCCCAGGTCCTCCTGGTTCAAACACACTGTAGGATCTGACTAAGGTCTGAGTGCTTCCACGTAGTGTTCGCAACGGCAGACAACTTGCAACTGGCCAGCAGTAACTATATATGGAGTAGTGCTCTCCAGCACCACCCCTAATTGCTCAACCAATAGTATCCTGCTCTGGAGTCAGCTGATCGGCGTGATCAGCTGACTCTTCCTGCCCAGCATAAGAATTCTGCCTCTCAGCGCGCTCGCGTGTATTCCTAAGCCTGTGTGCACTAACAGACTCAGCCACACCAGACACACGCTGCCGCATGCAAACCGCCGCGCTGGACGCGGAACCAGCCGCCTTACTGTTGTTGCATGCGGCGGCTTTTCCGCGTTCTGCACGCTTCCGCGTGCAAACTGCCACATTGGACGCGGAATCAGCCGCCTCCTCAGTAACACACGCAGCGGCTTTTCCGCGTTCTCTCACAAGAAGGCTGCATAACTAAACATCACTGGGAGGGTGGGGTCATATGCTAATATACAGTATACATTTAAGGGTCTGTCCTGACTTTCATTTAATTAACTTTTGGGTTTTTTTTCTTTTTTTTTTTTTATATTTTCAGTGATTGGACCCCTCTGGCGTTCAAAAGCAAGAGATGTAATTCAGTCAGGTATGATTCATTCTCTGTTCATTCTCAATCTTTTTCCCTTCCTTTCCCATTTCTCCCCTGCTGCCCCTTTCTCCTCATGTTCCTGTCCCTTCCCCTTCCCTTCAGCGTCCCCATCCCCCTCCACCCTTCCCTCTATCCCCTTCTCTTCCCCTTTCTCTCTTTCCCTTCCTTCACCCCTCTCCCCTTACCTTGCTTCACCCCTCTCGCCTTCCCTTCCTCCACCCCTCTCCCATTCCCTTCCTCCACCCTCTTTCCTTCCTTTCCTTCACCTCTCTCCCTTTCCCTTCCTTCACCCCCCTCCCCTTCCCTTCCTCCCCCCTTCCTTCACCCCTCTCCCCTTCCCTTCCTCCCCCCTTCCTTCACCCCTCTCCTCCTCCCTTCATTCATCCCTCTCTCCTTCCCTTCCTTCACCTCTCTTTCCCCTTCTCCTCTTCTCTCTCCCTCCTTCTCTTCCTTTCTCCACCCCCATGTCCTCTCTTCTTTTCCTCATCACCACCTTTACCTCCCCCTCTTCCTTCTCCATCTTACAACTCTCCCTCACTTTTTGGGTTCTATCCCTGTTTTCCATCTTACTGTTCCCTTCCCTCAGTTATCATCACCACTGGTGCTTTCATGACCTAGTAATGGCAACAAAGGTCTGCCACTGTCTTATTCTACCTCTGGTTCTGAGACCACAACCAACTCAACATAAGCTGCAATTGTTGCAGGTGGTTACTCCTACCCAAAGTTATGTGCTCTATTATACTTTCCCCACAAAGGGGGGAAATGCCAAGGAACCCCTGCAGAGTACTAAAGGAACCCTGGTTGAGAAAGCCTGGTATATACCTTCTGTGGCTGTATGAGCTCCTCGAGCCACAAAAACGTGTCCTTTGGCATGTCCCTGTTTCAGCAGCAACACTACTTTTGGCAAAGCTTTGAGGAAGTGTTTCTTTGCCTACAGTACAGACTGCATCTTGCTACCTTCCACTGTCACTGTTCTAATGCTGGGAACACACCATGAGTTATTTTGGCAGACAGATGGCTCGAGAGATAATTTCAGACAGGTCCCCTATCGTTTTTCTGATCGATTTTCTCATAGAAGTGAATGGAAATAGATCAGAAAATCGATCAGAAATCTGCCTGAAAAAACGTATCGAGTATTCCCAGCATCAGACTTGTCTCTTTTTATTTTATCTACGTTAGGTCTCTTATATATTGGTAGGTGAACAGAGGCGCCAGAAGGATAAAAGTACATAAAATTTTTAAAAAATTGCTGGGAGGAAGTGGTGGACTCGCCTCCGTTAAAGCAGACACCAAGGACTGTAAATATATAGATATACACATTTATTGAAAATACCCCAAAGATGCAACGCGTTTCGTGGGCACAGCCCACTTCTTCAGGCAACAGCCCACTTCATTAGGCAGGTGAGGTCTAATCTCCTCACCTGCCTAATGAGTGGTTACCTAGGTGGTAACCCGTGTTTGTGAGTATTACCATCTCACTGTTTCATTTATCCAATCAATTTTGACATACTACACCATATTGGGCTCTCGATTTCTCTTCAACTTAAGTTAGGCCTCTTGTACACTACATGCAACTCCGATTTGATGCAATTTTACATGCAATTCCAATGTGCAATTTTTAATCGGTACTGCATTCTGCGGGGGGGGGGGGGGGGGGGGGGGGGGTTCTGCATTTTTCTTCTTTTGTTGATAGCATCCAAGGAAAATCAGAATCACAAATGGGAATCGGATTTGCAATTTGCAGTGCGCAAGAGGCCTAAAACATTTGGAAGAATGTTGAGGCAGATCTGTCTGGCAACCTACAGTCAGTAATGTAATATATCAGTGAGTAGCAGTATACATATGTGCCTGTGGAATACAATAGTATGTGACAGGCAAAAAGCATAGATCAGCTATAAACTGAAGCTCAATACTGATAAACCCCCATTATCCAGCACCAACGGGGATTGGCTGATGCCGGATAAGTGTAATTTCTGGTTGATTTAAAGAGTACCCAAGGTGGCTTTACATTATAGATTATAGGACACAGAGACATGTTCTCTGCCCAATGACATGCCTCTGTGTCCATCTGCTGCCGCCGCCAATCCCCCCAGGCTCTGCTGTGCCCCCTTTAAAATAGCAACAGGCTAGCAACAATCTCCTTGTTGCTAGGCTCCTATTTACATGCCAGCCATCAATCAAGAGCTCCCCCGCCTCCCCCGCATTGCCTCCCCCGTATCGCTCCCCCGCCTCCTCACCTCAGTTCCCCGCCTCCTCCAACCGGCAGCTAAGTCATGACCCAGGAAGTACTTCTGGGTTGTGGCCATCTTAGACTCGTCTGCCGGTGAACGGGGCCACGCAGCGTGACGTGGAGCGTCACAGAGGCATCCGGGAGGCGACGTGGAGCAGGTAGTATGTGTTTTTTTTGTTTGTGTTTTTTTTTTTTTTAAAGCAGTCCCGGGTTCTCTTTAAAGTCAATGGTAGAAATAGGCCTAACTAAAAAAAAAAAGTATATAAGCAGGCTCCAGTTATATTTTCTTTTTTGTATTCAAGGGCACTATAATGATTTGTGTATAAATATTGGCCTTTGTAGCGATAAAGATTTTTACTTTTCTATCTTTTTTCTTTTCTGAATTTATAGTTTGGAACCTCTACCCCATTGGGGAGCAGCAGTGTGGATTCTATAACATACGAGCAAATCATACTTGGTCTACGAGTAGATGTGAGATCAGCAAGCCATATGCTTGTAAAAAACGTCTCACACCACGACAGTTTGACAGCTTCGGTGAGTTAATAAAGCACGCTTTGCTGTCTTTCTCTTGTTGAATGATTCTTTATTGAATGTGGAGAGTAGCAACACAGAAAAGAACCTTACAGGAAGAAATATTAACACAATTTGCCAAAATTGAAGAAACTGGGCCTATAGAATTTGTTGGTTTTAGCAATAGTGACTAAACACAAATGTTAACCAAGGATCGAAAAAGGAACCTGGAGGCATATGGATTTGATAAGGCCCAGATTTACCTCACAGGAGCCTATAGACAAAGATGTCCTGCTACCTTAGACTTCACCCTCCATGGACCTACAAACCCCCACCAAACCACACCAGAAGTCTGCTGGCTGTCCCAGCTATCACTTCTCCCTTACTTCCCTTGCCCGTCATAGGTAACTACAGGTGCCCCTTAGCATTAGATAGCCAGAAGTACCCTCAATATTAAGCAGCTAGAGGTGCCCCCAAGTATTAGGTAGCTAGAAGAACCTCAGGATTAAGTAGCTAGAGGTGCCCCCAGGTATTAGGTAGCTAGAAGAACCTCAGGATTAAGTAGCTAGAGGTGCCCCCAGGTATTAGGTAGCTAGAAGAACCTCAGGATTAAGTAGCTAGAGGTGCCCCTGACTAACGGGAGCTCTCGCCAGTGGAATGCATAGAGAAGGGGAGAGTAAGTAACCTCCCATTTACACTCTCATCAGGACTCTGCATAGGGAAGGAGGGAGGGAGGCGCTCAGGGAGGAGAGTGAGCCACCTTTTCATCATCAGGCGCCTGTAGACATGTGACTACAGTGCCTTACAATAAATCCAGCCCTGGATTTGATCCTATCAGAACGTTCAAAACATGAAACTTGGGTGGGCATTTATTTTGTCAGTCTATAAAATTTGAAATGGAATTGAATGATTTTGTCATTCTTTGTCAAGGAGTTTCTTTTTTTCTAGCATGAATTGAACAGTAATCTGATGCAGGTAACATCAGGTGAAGTCAGGTTTTGGGTGTGCAGTATGTCAGGGGTGTGAATTGGATTAACAGAATTACAAATTCTCTGGCAGGTAAATGGTTCACACCTTGCAACTGGATATTGCTGTTTGCCAGCATTTTAATTTGAAATCCCAGACTAAGCACAGATCTCAGTATTTCATCAAAGTAGTAATCAGAGAATGTGAATTACCACATTGAACAAGCCTTTTACAGCTGAGAATCCAGTTGTACAAATCTGGCTACAGGCCACTGTTGGCAAGGCTGCTGCCGGCACCATGCTGTTCTGACTGCAAGAAGGTGTGTGTGTGTGTGTGGGGGGGGGGGGGGTAGACTTAACTCTTTGGGCTCGATTCACAAAAGGTTCTAACACAGCTAGCATGGACGTGCAAACTAGAATGCTAAGTAGTTTGCACGACCAAAGCTGTTACTGATCGTGCGTTAAGTTGGTGCGCCCCAAAATGTTGCACCGGTGCGCTCGAAACGTCGCACCGTTCACGTGTAAAATAGCTTTTCAGGCTGTTTTGCGTGCGAACGGTGCAACGTTTTGCGCGCACCACGCAGCGCTAACCTTTGCGTGCACAAACGCTTGCGTACATATTAGCGCATGAAGCAGCCATTTTCGCGTCCTAAGTGACTTTTCACTGACGTGCTAACACTTAGCACCCTTTAGTGAATTGAGGCCTTTGTGAGGATGACGGCCTGATGCTTTGTGAGTTTGTGCTGCAAGAGATCCTAACTAGGTGCCTTAAGTGAGGGAAGAAAAGTTAGATACCTCAGTAGTGGGAAGCTTCTGAATTGTCCAGAGGCCTCCCAAATCCTCCTACATCCCTCCACCCAGCACAGGGTCCCCCTATATCTGTTTGACTTGTGTGAGTCATCAAACTTCTTCTGGTTGTTGGCTATGGATGAGCTCATTTGGACTGGTCATGTGCAAGTGCAAGTAAGGCCTGAACATGCCCAACAGAACACAGCGCTTATGCACGGTGCAAAAAAAATCTGTGCATCAGTGGCTTCAATCTACTGGGCATGCGCAATAGGTCCCTGCCGAGACACGGAGCAGAGCTCCGTGTTCAGTCTGCCAGCCGCTATCACGGCTGACAGGCTGTAAAAGAGAAAAAAAGAGTCATTATTTGCATGTACAGTACATCCCTGCGATCTCCTGCAGCGCTGTTCAGGGGACAGCTCTGTCACTGAGCTGTCCCCTCGAGTGGCTCAATAAGTGATCGCTCTCATAGGCTGATGCAGATCACACTGATTGGCTCTCGGGAGGGGGAAGAAAAAAAATGACATTTTTATTTTTTAAAAAAAGAACATTTAAATTAATAATAATTAAAAAAAAAAAACATTGGAGCAGTAATCAGATGCCACTAACAGAAAGCTCTGTTAGTGGCAAGAAAAGGGGGCAAGATACATTTTTGTGCTAAGTTGTATGGCTGCACATGGCAGTGTGTTGAATTGTAAAAAATGGCCTGATCACTAGGGTGGTGTAAGCTTGTGGTCCTCAAGCTGTTAAAGAGAACCAAGCACCACTTTTTGTTCCTGCAGTTTTTTTCTGGTTCCTGCAGTTTCTTCTGGTTTCTAATAACTACATGGACTGCCATGTCACCCCTCCCCTACTTGCTGCATTTATTTATCCAGAGGCAGGTGTGAAGATAGCAGGTGTGAAGACTGTGACTTCTCTAAACTCTTTAAAGCACAGTGTCAATCTCCCCACCTCCCTGCTGAAGGAAGCTTTGGTTTGCTTTCTGCTAATGTGTGCAATAAAATAATTACATCAGTTCTTTTCTGCCTGAATTTTCTGCAGTTGGGCAGGCCTCGGAAGTAGGGTAATAAAAGCCTCTGCTAAACTGTTACATGTAAAAGAAAAGGTACAATTTATTTTTTTTACAATTAATGAACCACATTGTCAGCATGCATTTTTTTTTTAAAAAACTTTTTTATTGAGTTTGCTCATAGTGGAATATAGAAAACAACATTTAGCAATATTAGCAAGATACAGATGAGACAAACTATACAATTTTCTGTTTTCAACCTCCCTTTAACCCCTTATTACCCCCCCCCCCCCCCCCGAAATTCCTCCCCCCTCGTCCCACCCTCCACGAGTCACTTTTTAGGGTAATTCTCCCGTATTCTATATCCGATTAAGTTGGGAATTTAGCGTCTAGTAGGTACTTTCAAAGCACCTAGAGTTTCTCCAATGTCCTCCAAGCAATACCAAGAAGTGTACATAAAGTCTCTCATAAGAGCCTCAATCTGTTGTGGTGTAAACTGATGAAGAATAAAGTTCTTCCAGGTTTTAAAAAATGACTTTGTTCGTTGTTCTTTTGCCTGAAGGGTATTTAATCGTTCCATTGAGAAGATATAAGAGAGTTCCTGTTGTATTAACTTGATATCTGGAGGAGTTGAGTCAAGCCATTTACATAGTATAGCTCGGCGTGCCGCTATTAAAATAATATGGTATAAGGCTGAGGGGGCAACCAAGGGTTCACCAGAGGCAGGACTTAAGTAGTTAAACAATAACAAAAGATTAGATTTCAATATTCTTTTCTTACATATCTTGTTAGCATACCTGATGACTTTGTCCTAAAAATTCTGAATGCTAGGATATTCCCACATGCAATGAAAAAGATCTGCGTCTCTTAGTTTGCACTTAGGGCACCAAGGATTATAGTGAGTAGGAGGATTTTTATATTTAATGTTAAAAGCAAATTTGCCTCTATGTATAAATAGGAGGTGGGACGATCTCCGTTTTTCATCTTTGATAACCCTTCTAACAACCATGTTTCCTTCTAAAATTTTTCCCCCCACATCGTCTTCCTGGAGTATATCTTCCCATTTACTCATGGCTTTGTCAGCAATAGTTTTACTATCTAAATCCCTGAGGACTTGGTAAAATTCTGCCAATGTGCGAGCAGAGCTCCCAGGTTTCAAGATTGTGTCAAATTTTGTGGGAGTCATAATAATGTTTGGTGAGCAAAGGTTATGTGAAACCATAGAGCGTACTTGAGCATAGGGCAGAAAGTCACTTGGGGGTAACCCAAATTTCTCCCTTAGGTCTCGAAAGGATAGCCATTTCCCATTCTGGATATCGAACATGTTGCCCAAGTTTTTTAAGCCCCTTTCCTCCCAACGCGCAAAATCTTTCTGCTGAGTACTAACAGGAAAGTTGGGGTTGCCCCAAAGTGGGAGGTATTTAGATATTTTAAATGGCAGTGAACATTTTTTCCGAACTGCCTTCCATGTTGCGATCGTGTCTCTGAAAACGGCGTTTTGGTTCAGGCGTGGGGGCAAGTTTTTATATTGTGCATGTAAAAGGCCACTGAGTGACCATGGGAGTGCTTGCTCACTTTCCAGCTTCGTATTTGAGTAGGCTTCATTTCCTGTAACCCAGTCATGGACATGCCGCAAGAGGGACGCCAAATTATATTCTCTAATGGAAGGAAGCTTAAGACCTCCCAATATTTTTGGAAGAGCCAATTTAGACCTTGATACTCTAGGTTTTCGTGCACGCCAAATGAATTTGGACCAAAGTGAGTTAAGCAGCGATACATCCCTATGTTTTAAGAGGAGGGGGACTGTCTGTAAAGGATACAGAAGCCTCCCCATAGATACCATTTTGATCAATGCAACTCTACCAGCAAAGCCCAGAGGTAAATTTTGCCATTTCTCTATTTGAGCTTTTATGCTTCTTATTAAAGGTGTGAAGTTCAAATTGTACAGTTGGGAGGGGTCTCTAGAAAAGGTAATTCCCAGGTATTTTATAGTAGTAGTCGTCAATTTAACTCCCAGGGAAGCCCAAGAAGCGCTATCCGCCCTTGACGATAGAGGCAAAAGCTCACTTTTTAATTTGTTTATTGTAAAACCTGAAAATTTACCCACTTCTTCAATTGTGTGTAGTACTATAGGGACCTGAGTAAGTGGGTCAGATAAGAACAGCAAAATATCGTCTGCAAATAGCGCCTGCTGGACTTTTACTTCCCCAATGTGGATACCACCAAGCCGTTTTCTAAGTAACACTGCCAGAGGTTCTAACGCTAAGTTAAAAAGAAGGGGCGACAAGGGGCACCCCTGTCTTGTTCCTCTTTTCAAGTCTATTGGCCTAGATAGAAATCCTGGCAAAGAGATTTGAGCCCTTGGGTTTGCATACATGGCTTTGATTGCGTTGATAAATTGCCCCTGGAAGCCTTGGCGTGTGAGTACCCCGAAGAGCCAATCCCACTCCACCTGATCAAACGCCTTTTCGGCATCAATACTCAGGAGAGCAGCTGATCGATGTGTTGTCGGATAGGCCCTGATCTGCTCCATTACCGTAATTAATCTGCGAATATTTGCCACTGCTGCTCTACCCTTGGTGAACCCAACTTGATTTGGGTGTATCAGTCGTGGCATGATCACTGCTAATCTGTTTGCCAATATTTTAGAAAGGAGTTTAACATCAAGATCAATTAATGATATGGGACGAAAAGAACCAACCTGGTGAGGATCCCTGCCCTCTTTTGGTATGAGCTTGATGTGGGCTAGATGACCTGTAGATGGGTACTTCCCTGTTTGGAGAATTTTATTATAGACTCGAACTAGGGTCGGGGATATGTCAGATTTTAGTATTTTAAAGTATTCGGACGAGAGACCATCAGGGCCTGGGGCTTTACCTAAAGCTAGTGAAGTAATGGCTGCATTGACTTCTGGCAGAGTGACATCCTCATTTAAAGCTTCACACTCCTCTTGTTTTAAAATTTTAAAACTAAGACGGTCTAAGAAAGCATTTAGATCTGTACGTGACGTAGACTGTGAGGAATATAGCTCCCTGTAGTACTCAGCAAAACGTTCACATACCTTAGATGGGTGGTGTGTCAAGGTCCCCTGTTTATCTTTAACTATTGTAGGTTTCCTGTTGGTAAAAATTATTTTTAGCTAAAGAAGCTAATAATCTGCCTATTTTGTCTCCATGTTTATAGAAATAAAGGTTATTATAAGGCATATTCAGTTCTTCCCTTACTCTGAACCATGTGTCTCCATTGAGTTTACTCTTGATCCAAGCTCTACGGTTGTTCTCTGAAGGATCAGCTCTATAAATTTTATATGCGTCTCTAACCATCTTTACTGCATTTGTATATTGTTTGTTTGTTTCAGTCCTTTTAGCTTTCAGGTAGGAGATAATTTTACCTCTAATCACCACTTTTGATGTTTCCCAAAATAAAAGGGGATCATCAATGTGTTGAGAGTTGTCCCCCGTGAATTCAAGCCACCAGCTTTTCATCATACTAGTAAAATTTTCATCCTGATACAATTTGGCTGGAAACTTCCAGATTATATCAGTTCCGCGTGGGGTCATATCTAGTAGGTCTAAGGTAATGGGCGCGTGGTCCGATATAACCATGTCCTCAATAGTTGCAGTTTGCAATCTTGTTAAGAGGTTTGCTCTAATCATTAAAAGGTCTATGCGAGAATGAGTTTTGTGTCTGTGTGAGTAATAGGTATACTCTTGGAGAGATGGATTTAGAAATCTCCAGGAGTCTATAAGATTGGTGGCTTCTAATAGGACTGAGAGTCTTTTGTCATGTGCTTTGGTCTGGCCCCCCCTACTGGATCTGTCTTCAATCACGTCTACCACAGAGTTCATATCTCCTCCCACTACAAGATTCGAGGAAGCAACTTTAGAGAGCTTGGAGAGTAAACTGTCAAAGAAGCTCTGATTTTCATTGGGAGCATAAACATTCCACAGGACAAATGAATCACCCGCCAGGGTCAGTGTAATAGATACCCATCTGCCGTATTGGTCAGCCTCATATGCTTGTACTTCTGATTGCAAACGTTTGTGAATCAGGATTAAAGCTCCCGCCTTTTTGTGATAGGCCGAAGCTCCGTATACTTGTCCTACCCATTTTTTCTTCATATAATTGAACTGATGTTGTTCCAAGTGCGTCTCCTGTAAAAAGCAAATATCAGGACTCAATTTCTTAAGATGGTTCAAAATTCTAGAGCGCTTTCCTGGAGATTGAAGTCCCTTTACATTCCATGATACTATTCGCATATTGTGACAGGACCTCTATGGCAGAATGAGCAAGACACAAAACCAAAAATAGAGATATAATTATCAAATATCAATTTTCCTTTACCCCAAAGTGACTCGTTCCCACCCACAGACCCTTTTCCCTTAAGAAAATTCCCCTTTAAACCAGGGAAAGCTAATTGTAAAGCAAGTAATAACAATAACCAGATTAGGGAAACAAACCAACACATTTCCCGTGATGGGACTTCACTTCTTCCCCTGAGGTGGCTCATCTCCTCCTTCAAAACTCCGACATAGCCAGCTCCCACACAGGCCATAAATTTGAGAAAAAAAGGGAGCAAAAGCCTTATATCAAATGCTTGGTATAGCAGACTCAGGTATCGTCATCTCCCGCAACATGAGGGGAAGACACTCGGCGCGAGGCTGGCGAAGATCCGGCCGGACATGTAGCTGATTGGATAAATTGTTGTGCTTCCTTTGGTGAGAAAAAGTTAGTCTGGTTGCCCTCTGCATCTGTGATGCGAAGTGTAGCCGGATACAGCAGCATAAATTTGAATCCTCTGCTTGCCAAAGTATTGCAGATGGGAACATAAGCTTGTCTCCTCTTGGATATTTCTGCTGAGTAGTCGTTGAAGAGTCGTACAGATGAATTATGCAATTCCAGCGTGTGGTCTTGTGCTCTGTAGGCTGTCATTAACCTGGCCTTGTCCGCGAAATCAAGATAACGTATCATAACCATTCTAGGTAGAGTACGGTTCTTTTTGGCTTTCAGCGGGCCCACTCTGTGTGCTCTCTCGACTTTTAAAGGGGATTCAATGCCCAGGACAGCTGGGAGATCCTTGGAGCAAATCTCCATCAACTGACTAGCTGGGATGTCTTCTGAGAGGCCTACGAGCCTAATGTTTTTCCGCCGAGATCGATTCTCCAGATCCTCTATTCTGGCATGTGAGATAGAGTTGTCTTTTTCTAGAGAGTCAATCCGATCTTTAGCTTTGGCCAGGTCATCTTCGCAATTACTGACACGTTGTTCTGCTTCTCTAAGTCTCTTATTGTGCTGCTGCAGTTCCTGCTTGATGCCCTGCAGAGATTTCTTGATAGTATCCTGGATCGTGGCCTGTATGTCCGGCATCAAAGCTCTGCCCACCTCTTCAGCCAGACGCCTGTAGTCAATGTGCAGCTGTGGTCTGTGCCCAGTGTCTCCTACGGATTCGTCTCCTGAGTCTGCCTCCGAGCTCTGGTATTGGGACTGAGAGTCTGTGTCCCCTGCAGCTTTAGCAAGCTTTTTGCTAGTCTTACCGCCCGCCATCTTGGATGTTTCCGCGCCCTGTTCCCCGCGATTCTTCCTCTCGGAGCGCGTTAAGTATCGCTCCATACGTGATTTTGGGGGTATGTGGGGGGTCACCTGGGTGTCCGCTGGTGTCGCAGGCTGTGTCAGCGGGCTCTGTGCTGCAAAAACGGCCTCTGTGGAGCGCGGCTTCTCGGAGCTCTAGCCTCCTACATCCACCTCGCGGGCGCCGGAACCGGAAGTCCAGCATGCATTTTTAATGAGCTATTAAGATGCACTGGGTGCTAAAAATGGTGCTTGGTTCACTTTAATTGCGCATGGCCAGTCCAGATGTGCTCATCAATGGCTGAGAGCTCGGAATAGTGGGCTGTAAGTCTTCTGTGAAGTCTTCCAACTACTGAGTTATGTATCTAACTTTTTTCTTTTTACTCACATTAGATGTGCTGTAAAAGTGATTTGTTAGTGTGTACCAATGCTCTCCCCATACAAGTGTAGGGCAAGCAGAAGTCAATGACTCTCCTAGCTAAGACTGGTGGTACAAGTCATCAACTTATAATTGTATTAAAATATATCTCGTTCTACAATCATTTCATGTGTCTAATTACCATTAATGGTCACAAACTCAAGTATTAACAGGTTTAAAAAAAAAAATCTATAAAAACATGATGATATCTACAATATTACAAACATTATCATTTTTTATTTGTTACCAGTTGATTTCAAAGTCCGTGAAATGTTTATGACATATGTAACATCCCTCTGTGATCTCATCTCTGTTGGGAGGAAGAAATTTCACGTATTCGCATAATCGCATTATCTATAGAGTGCGACCACAGGAAGATACCACCGGGGTGGGGGACAAGGATTTCCCCACACCAAAAAGTAGATTAGAAAGTTCTATTAACATTATTTCGAGTATTTTATTGCTTGCTGGTGGCGTAGAGGGCATTTTATGACAAAGTGTGAAAACATCACCTAGGAAAAAAACGCAAAAGAAAAAGTGAATTGCATAAGGGCCCATGCGCATGTTACAACACACATTATGGGCCTAAATCAATGCACTTTTTCTCCTAAGCTTTCTCCTAGGATAGTTTTTCTCAAACCTCGTGACTCCCCAACAGTGCATGTTTTGCTGGCAACCTCTTCTATGCACAGGTGGGGTAATTAGTGTCACAGCTACATGGAATGCACTTAGATGAGACTAAATACCCTACCTGTGCATAAGAGCGGTTGCCTGCAAAACATGCACTGTTAGGAGTCACAAGGACAGGTTTGAGAAACATTGTCCTAGAAATCAATTTTTCATCTACTTTTTAAAATAACCTTTCAGCACTTTTAAGCTGCCGGCAAGCAAGAAAATACTCCGAATAATGTTGATATTACTTGTTCACCTACGTTTTGGTAAGTTATTTTAAACTGAAGATTAAAATGATCTCATAGGCGTAAACTTAGGAGAAAAGTGAATTGAATAAGGCCCTTTATTATTCTGGGTATTTCCTTGGTTGCCTGTGACTTACGGTAAAATGCATTTTATTGAGAAGGTGGGAGAATTTCACCTGAGAGAAAAACTGAACGGAATAAGGGCCTTAGACCCAAATGCAATGAATGTTTGTCCTGAGTTTTCTCCTAGGAGATAATTTTTTCATCTTCTATTTATAATAACTTTTTAGTACTTTGCAACTGAAAAATAACCCCCCCAAAAAATGGGTGTCAAAGTACTATCAAATTTTAAAGAGACTCAGAGATGAACTAATGTAAATCCCACACCGTCCTCCCACAGTCTGCCGTTCAGCCGCGGCCGGTGAGTACCACAGACTGCTTAGCCCTTGTCCCCCTACCCCACCCCCTTCCATGTCCCCCTTTTCCCCTTGCTTTGGCAATATCTGTAATGAATCTTGGTCATGCCAATAAAGCTATCTTTGATTTGATTTGAGTACCGGTAACAGGCTATGTTGATGCGGGTCTGGGTCTACTGCGCACACATGCAGACCTCCCGCGGATGCGCAGTAGTCCCGGACTGACGTCACTGAGCCTGTTACCGGGGCTCACCGCGGCTGAACGGCAGACTGCAGGAGGACGGCGCGGGACTTAGACGAGTTTATGGGGCGGGAGGAAGCCCCGGGTAAGTATCAGAGCTTTACATTATTTCATCAAGTATTTTCTTGCTTGCTGGTGATTTAAAGAGAAACTCCAACCAAGAATTGAACTTTATCCCAATCAGTAGCTGATACCCCCTTTTACATGAGAAATAGAATGATTTTCACAAACAGACCATCAGGGGGCGCTGTGTGACTGATTTTGTGCTGAAACCACTCCCACTAGAGGCTCTGAATACCACGGTACTCCTGGCAAACTGCCACAATGTAACAATGTTCACAGACAGGAAATGGCTGTTTAGAGCTGTCTAACAGCCAGAACAGCTAGAAACAGCTACATAACATGCCCACAGTAACAATGTCACCATGTAATACATGTCAGAATGTGAATCTGGGAGAGGAAAGATTTTACAATGAGCAAACACTGACTAAATCATTTATACATAATTATGGTAAAAATGAAGCACTTTTTTTATTACATTATTTTCACTGGAGTTCCTCTTTTTAATGCTCTTTTACTGACAAGTTTGAAAAAAATTTCTTAGTAGAAAACTCAGGAGAAAAAGTTAATTGCATATAGGCTCTAATGTGCATTGAGTTACGCGTGGTATGAATGCAACCTTAAAAATAATTATGCTTAGATTTGTCCTGAATTAACATGACATTAATAACATGTTTTCCCCACTGTTATGAAAGAAAACTGGAAATACTACCCAATAGTCTGTGAAGAAACTTGGTATCCATTCAACCGCCATTGCTATAAACTCAACAGAGAGCAGCTGAACTGGACTCAAGCTTCCAATGCCTGCAGGGCCAATGGAGGGGAATTAATACAGGTCCACTCATTGGCACATACTGAGGTGCTGCTGCATCTTCTGCACCAAGGTGGGTTCATATACACCGTGTTTACAATCAGAACATCTAATAAATGTATCTAAAGGTGGCCACACATGATACAAAAAAACATTCAATTTTACCATTTTATTGATAAAAAGAATTGTTGTGTAGAATAATTAATTGTTTACATTTTTTCAATCTAGAAATATTATCAAATTTCCTATTTTTTTTTTTTATATATAACAGACGCAGCATGGTGGCGTAGTGGTTAGCGCTCTTGCCTTCCAATGCTGGTCCCCGGTTCAAATCCCAGCCAGGTCAACATCTGCAAGGAGTTTGTATGTTCTCCCCGTGTCTGTGTGGGTTTCCTCCGGGTGCTCCGGTTTCCCCCCATATCCAAATAACATACAGATAAGTTAATTGGCTTCCCCCTAAATTGGCCCTAGACTACGATACATACACTACACTATACATGCATAGACATAGGACTATGGTAGGGATTAGATTGTGAGCCCCTCAAAGTGACAAGACAATATACTCTGTACAGCGCTGCGGAAGATGTCGGCGCTATATAAATAATAATAATAATATATATTTTCGATTGGCTGTGGTGGAAAATTCTGATTAATTTTTCAGAAACTGTAATGGTGTAGGATATATTATAAACGTCTCGGTTTATAGACCCAAGCAATTTTTGGGGGGAACTTTCAGGCTAGGTTCACAGTGGTCAGTTGCATAACACACACGTTATAATGTGTCATAATGACTGTGAACTGCAATGGAGACTGGACATAGACTTTAAAGGACAACTGTAGTGAGAAGAATATGGAGGCTGCCATATTAAATTTCCTCTTAAACAATACCAGTTGCCTGGCAGCCCTGCTGATCTATTTGGCTGCAGTAATATTTTAATAACACCAGAAACAAGCATGCAGTCCATCTTGTCAGATTTGACAATAACGTCAGAAACACCTGATCTGCTGCATGCTTGTTCAGGTTCTACAGCTAAAAGTATTAGAGGCAGAGGATCTGCAGGACAGCCAGTCAACTGGTATTGCTTAAAAGGAAATACTGTACATATGGCAGCCTCTACATACCTCCCGCTACAGTTGTCCTTTAAAACAAAGCCTGCATGTAGCAAGTTAGAATAGCGTGATCAACGAAGTACAACGCAGAACTGTGAAAAGGACATAATTCTGCAAGGCAACTGACCACTGTGAACAGGGCCTCAGGGCTCGTTCACATCTAGAGTGTTTTGCGTTTTTTTTTTTTTTAGCGCCGGCGATTTTAACCATTTCTGCCGCCTGGACGTGAAGCTCACGTCTGGGCGGCTGCTCTGCTGCAGTGCCGTGTTTCGGCGCACTCCCGTGCGCGATTGCGGGCGCCCCCGTGTTGTCCCCCAGTAGCCCTGGGATCAGTGAACGGGAACATGGTTCCCGATCACCGATCCGTGTCCCCAGCAGAAAAACCGAAGCGCGCTTACAAGAGGCTTCAGTCTTTCTGCACGTCAAAATTTCCGCATCCCCCTTGTAGCGAGAAGCACAAGGGGAAGAAAAAAAACCTGAAGGTGGCCATCTTGTGGACAAATAGTAAAACTACATCTACATATTTTTTACATTACAATTTACACATATAATAACATTAAAAATTAACTGTTTATTTCCCACACCAAAATATTACCCAAATAAAATTTTTTATGGAAAAAAAAAAAGACATACACACATACACACACATACACACACTAGGAACATATTTTGAATAGATTTCAGAATAAAATCTATTGAAAATCAAAAATCGAAATGCATTATTGCACCATTCAATCCAATGCAACTCTATGGGCCATCTATCGGCTGCCAGCAACAGCTCCACCTAGACTTACCATCCGGACCGATCGAGCAAATTGAAATCGATCGATCAGCTGGTTGATCATGCTTTCTGCTGCATTGATTGCTGGCCGATTCGATCGGGGCGGTCGAATCGGCTGTCGATCGATGGCTAAAAACAACCAGTGTATGGGCCTTAGGAGAGTCTCTAGCCATTTTGCCACTCCAGGCAAGAAAACCTGTGGCGCCCCCCTATGCCTCCTGATGAAAATAATCGCAACGCAGCAATGTTTCACCATAAGATAAAAGTAATGCGGCAATCTTTCACCAGAAAATAATCATAATGCAGCAATGATTTGCCATAAAATAATCGTAATGTGGGCAGCGTTCACCATAAAATAATCGTAATGTGGCCAGCATTCACCAGAAAATAATCATAATGTGGCCAGCGTTCACCAGAAAATAATCGTAATGTGGCCAGCGTTCACTAGGAAATAACCGTAATGTGGCCAGCGTTCACTAGGAAATAATAGTAATGTGGCTAGCATTCACTAGGAAATAATCGTAATGTGGCCAGCGTTCACCAGAAAATAATCGTAATGTGGCCAGCGTTCACTAGGAAATAATCGTAATGTGGCCAGCGTTCACTAGTAAATAATCGTAATGTGGCCAGCATTCACCAGAAAATAATCGTAATGTGACCAGCGGTCACCAGAAAATAATCGTAATGTGGCCAGCGTTCACCAGAAAATAATTGTAATGTGGCCAGCGTTCACCAGAAAATAATCATAATGTGGCCAGCGTTCACTAGGAAAAAATCGTAATGTGGCCAGCGTTCACCAGAAAATAATCATAATGTGGCCAGCAATCACTAGGAAATAATCGTAATGTGGCCAGCGTTCACCAGAAAATAATCATAATGTGGCCAGCGTTCACTAGGAAATAATCTTAATGTGGCCAGCGTTCACCAGAAAATAATCGTATGTGGCCAGCGTTCACCAGAAAATAATCGTATGTGGCCAGCGTTCACCAGAAAATAATCGTATGTGGCCAGCGTTCACCAGAAAATAATCGTATGTGGCCAGTGTTCTCCAGAAAATTATCCTAATGAGGGCAGCGTTTCACTAAAAAATGTATAATTACCTGTATAAAGAAAAGCATTTACTCACCTGCAGAAGACTCCTCTCCCTGGGTGCAGCTCCCCCAATGATCTTACTGTAGCGGCGCATCCAGCCTCCGAAAGTCCCGCGCTGACAGGCAGAGCAGGGCTACGGGAAGATGGCGCCCGAAGCCCTGTACTGGAGACACAAATAGTCTCCAGTACAGGGCTTTGGACGCCATCTTCCCATAGCCCTGCTCTGCCTGCCGGAAGACTATGCAGGGTGGAGCAGTGCGTTGCGGGCTGCAGGGATGAACTGGCGCGGCGTCTATTAGACGCCGCAGCCAGTTCACCACAGGGGTCGCACAGTCTGGCGGGGGAAGGTGGGCACTTCCCCCCGTGGCGGCGCCCCTCCCCCACCCGGCACTCCAGGCCACCGTTTGTCCTTGCCTGGTGGCTGGGACGCCTCTGATGGGCCCCTTAAGGGTTGTAGTTGATAACTTTTGAAGTAAGATTGCAATGATATCAGTTACAATTGTTGTTCCCTATTCTGTCCTGGACTGCTGTAGAGAACATAAGTGAGGCCTGGATTGGAATGAGCAGCAGAGATAAAGGTCCAGTTATGTTCCAGTGGTCAGATGGCTCAGATGTGACCTTCACGAGCTGGTCGAGACATGAACCCACCATTGACCTAAGCCTTAGTGTCCAGTGTGTGTCAGCACAAGCAGCGGTAAGAGCTCTCTTGTGTGTGTGTTTTCAGCCGTTCCTGGTCAAATGACTAGTGAACTGATTACATAATGGATAAAGCTCATTACAGCAGACCTGAACTCAGAACTTTCTCTCTGCTCTAAAAGACAGACAACAGCATAACATTTAATGAAAAACATTTCTTTATTACAACTAGTACAAATCCTGCAATAAATCTGCAGTGTGTCTACTTTCTGCTTTCATGGAAGCAGAAATAGGGTTAACATCCTGTGTTTATAAATTAGATGCTCTGCCGAGGCAGCCAGCTGACACAGCTGAAAGATCAAATTACAGTGGTAATTAGTCACAGATGAGGGGTTATTAGACAGGCTCGTCTCTCTAAATATATACAGGGTGCATTTTTCTATATTTTCCTTCTGTCCTGTGCAAGAGTTCGGTTTAACTTTAATTCAGTTAAGTCCACGCTGTAATCTTTTTTATTTTTTTTTTTATTTTTTTTTTGCCCCATCAGATCTGTCTAGCCTTCTCACTAGATCTCTGGCACTTCAGCCTGTGGCCATGACTCTGTTTTGTACAATATGTCTGTCATAGCTTGCAGGTAGCAGAAAATTGTGTAGTGTTGAGGTCAAGAAATACACCTGGTGCAAACTAAACTGTACTTGGGCTCAGGAACACTTTGAAAACAGAGGGCTGTGCACTGCAGGAACTGGCACTGCGCTTACCTCCCTCTGCTACTGTCAGGTCAACACCTCCTCCCTACTGGCCTGCAGCATCAGATCCCAAAGAAGGCCAGGTATTTGCTGCACCGGCATTGTATCACTCACCTGTTCTCAGCAAATTAGTGATGGGATCACCAGCCACACGTGTAGTCCTGCCTCCTCTCTGATTATAGCAGTGTCTCATGTGACCCGGCAGCACATAACAGGCAGGGGCTTAGCAATAAGAGGTGCAGAGGTTGCAACCGCATCGAGGCCCTTGGGCCAGAGACCACAGTATTAGCTCTCTATTTATCCTGTGCGGGTAATAACCACTTGTATAGATGCTTTAAATAGTGGTAATCATTAACAAACTGTTACCCATCCACTGCTTGCACCTCTGACACTGTGGTTGTCCTTGGCAGGTTTTGGTGTGCCGTATCAATTGTCATATAAAGAGTGCTTGGGGGGCCCCATGTAAAACTTGCACCAGGGTCCATAGGTGCTTAACTACGCCTCTGATAACAGGCCACATGAGGCACTGCTGTAGCCATGGATACAGAATGCTGGATGGGGTGGATGGAGATACCATTGCTGGAATGCTGAGAGCCGGTGAGTGAAGCGGCGCCATGCATCTAGGAAGGTGGAGAGGGTGCATTTGAGGAGGGGGACATTTGGGGAGGGGCACCGCCTCTTGCCGTCCTCTAATTGTTGCCATCCTGAACGCAACGCATACGAATGCACGCCATCCGTATTTGTATGCGTTGCGTGGCTGATCCCATTCATTGAAGTAAATGGGTCAGACGCGCGTTTCTGCAAAAAATGCATGCAGCATGCGTTCCCGGACCGCACTGGTCCGGAACGCATGCAGTGTGAACATCAGACAGTGCAGACTATGCGCTGTCTGATGTCGTGCGTGTCTGCCTCCCGAACACGTTCCCAAAACGCAGATGGGAACGCGTGCCATGTGAACAGGGTCTTATAGTACACAATGCGCAGGAGAGCTACGCTGTGTGTGGGCTTGTAGTAACTGAGCTTGAAACGATAGTGTAATTAGTACACTATCATTCCGAGTGCAATTACTACAAGCCCACACACAGCGTAGCTCTCCTGTACGCTGTGTATGTACTGTTATTCAGCTCAAGCTTTCAGCTATTTTTTTCCCCTTGTTTCCCCCCTGTCCTCCTTAACATACCCTGCAAATTTGGTGTCTCTAACACGTAGGGGGGCTTAATTTCAAGTCATAATTATGGATACAACGCGCAATTCGGAACTTGTAATCGAATCCAAGTCAAAACTGCGATTCGATTTGTAATTTCGATTACGGTCAAATTGAAAGCACATGAAGGTGTAATCAGATGTGCCCCACTTTTTCTGCTGCTGTTAACGCTTCTGTACTCCTTTGCAGAGTGAGGGGACACTTCAGGCAGCCAGCGAGCTGCCTCTCATGCACGTGGGGGTGCAGAGATTGGGCTGAGCACCCTCACATTGCTGCACACAGGGACATATGTCCCCCCTTGCCCTCCCCCATAGCAAGCCCTCCACCTTCACTAAACAACACAACAGAAGCCAAATAGACACAGAAGTACAGTACAGTCCCCTGCATGATCAACTACTAGGTAAGCCCTCTTATCCTCCAGGGGCCCACGTGATGTCTAAACCTCAGGGCAGCCATCAGGGGGGGACAACTGACACTGCAATGAGGGGCCCAGGGCTTTTTAGGGCCCCCAAAAAGCACTGGAAGGGCCGCATGTGCTGGCTGCGGGCCTGTGGCTCACTAACCAGCACACCGCGTTCCAGCAATGAGAGAAGAGTGACATCAGCACTTGAACGTGGGGAGCAGATGAGTGAGCCCGCTACTATACTATACTGGGGGCACCTATGCCTGGATACCTATACTGGGGGCACCAGGAAGAAAAGAGGGGGACAAAAGAGAATGGATAAAGGATAAGAACGGACCTACAAGTCCCTATCTCATTTGTTAACCGTGGACTTCCTGTTTTTGCTAGTATTTGGTTCCATCCACAACATGCCATGGTCACTCCCACTTTTTGCCACATCATACTGTGCATGCCTCTTTCTTCAGTGTCGGAGCCATGCACATTTTTCGCCACAGCGCACTTCGCGCACAGACACAGGGTAGCTAGTGGGCGGGCACAGCAACCAGTGGGTGGGCCTAGGGAGGAGGGGGGACCAGGCTTAAGGATGTGTGAGGAGCCCGAAAATTTCTGATGTCGGCCCTGCCTCTGCATACCACCACATTGCTACACCACTGCTCTTGCAACTGATGTACACGAGGGTGGGGGTATGTTAAGCATCTGCTCATTGTCAATGTCTGCTGCTATATTCTGTGCTATCTTGTATTGTGTTGTGAAATAGTCTTTTTGTAAATCTGACCTTTACCCATGTGACTCTCTGCTTATTATCTAGGATGGAAAGTGGAGATTAGAGCCATGCAGCACCAACATGTCCTCCATTTGTAAGAAGCCTGGACAGGACAAGACATCCGAAACAGCTGAAGAGTCATGTGACAAGGTACTTATTTAGCAAAACACAAGCAAAAGCTACGGAATGTATTCATATTTAGGCAAATTTTGGCACTAGTCTAACCTAGGGGACCCATCAGGAAACCTCATAGGGAGATTCCGCTAATGTGATTTAAGTGGACAGCACCCTCTCGAGCACTCAGGATTCAGATAGGTTGTAATAAACTACGCCCACACAATTTAACCAATCACATAGCTTCTTGCTGTAGAGGGTGCTGTGGTCGGAGAACTATTTCCTGTTGAGGCGCTTTAACTAGTCTAGCCCCCAGGTAATATATATACACATATACTGTATATACTGTACAGTATATACGTAGTAAAGTGCAATATTATACATATACGGTACATACAGTACATACATACGTTGTTAAAAAAGTAGCTATTGCAAAATACAATACAATAAAATGGAACCATATTTTAATACAATATACAGTAGATACAGTGAACCCATTTATAGTAAACTCCAAGAGACCAGGAAAAGTAGTTTACTATATCGGAAGTTTACTATATCAGAATTGGCCTTACATTTTATATTTATACAGAAGCATTTGCTGGGACCTGAGGACTGAGTACTATATCAAGGTCGAGATATTGAGGTTTACTTTATTAGAGTTTCCTGTAACGAGAGTCTACTGTACATCCAAATGTTAAGTCACATGATATAGTTTTGCAGAAATATAAAATCAGGTACAAAACTTTCATAAAAAGGTGTAGCCAATGAAGACATTGCGTTTGAGGAGCCAAGATGACCAAAAACCCTTTTATATATGTATTTCAAGATGGGTTTAGAGCAGCGATGGCTAACCTTGGCACTCCAGCTATGACAAAACTACAAATCCCATCATGCCACTGCCTCCCCGAGTTATGCTTAGAGTATTGTAATGACTCATGGGACTTGTAGTTCCACCACAGCTGGAGTGCCAAGGTTAGCCATCACTGGTTTAGAGTAATATAATTGTCACCACTCGCAGAGTGCAGATGTTGTTTCTCTCCCCAATAATATGTGCAGCCACCATTTCTCACCCTAGGAGTTCTGGGACCCCATGAGCTTGCTGGGCAATCTGTAACACTCCCCTCCAGGATGTTTAAGTGTCAGTACAGCAACTGACAGTGGGCGGGGACTTACCGCTGTTACAGACGTCGGAGGGAGCTCTGGTCTGTGTGCCGCTAGTCTGGTCTACTCAAAACCAGACTAGCGGCGCACAGAGCAGAGCTCCCTCCGGCAGCTGGAAGAACAGCGGTAAGTCCCCACCTGCTGTCAGCCGCTGCGTCGAACACTTAAACATTCCGAAGGTAAGAGCCAGGAAGGGGGGCCCCAAGGTGAGGAAAGGGGGGGGGGGAGGGGAGACATCCTCCCTTCCCCGCCGCGTGCCCATCCCTCCTTTTCACTGGCTGCCTCCCTTCTTGGGGACCAGTGCTGCCAACTCATCCCTTTAATTATTTATTTATTTATTTATTTGTTGTATTTATAAAGCGCCAACATATTACGCAGCGCTGGACATTAATTTAGGTTACAGACAATATTTAGGGGTGACAAACAGCAATATGACAATACAGGAATACAAGAAAACCAGATCACACAGCACAGTATGAGTACAAGGTAATGCTTAGTCAGTCACTGGATGGGAGCATGGAGTTAGGCAAGTTAGGTTCACTCAAATGCATAGCATGGGTGCACAGTAATAGAGGTGCATGATCAGGTAGGACACAAAAGGAGTGAGGACCCTGCCCAAAGGCTTACAATCTAGAGGGAGAGGTAGGGACACGAGAGGTAGGGGACCAGAGTTCGGCTGTGGGTTTAGAGCAATTGTGAGGGGTGGTAGGCAAGACACACTTACTGACACATATGAATTATACAGGTTTTGTGGCTAAGTAGATGCAGTTAAGGCACTGGTTATGAGCAAATAGCCCCAGAACCTGTATAAATTAGATGTGTCAGTAATTAAAGGGATGAGTTGGCAACACTGCTGGGGACACCTATAGACCTGGCTGCATATACTGGGGACTCCTATAGACCTGGCTAGCTATACTGGGGACACCTATACATCTGGCTGCATATACTGGGGACACCTATACACCTGACTACATATACTGGCAATACCTATACAGCTGGCTACATATACTGGGGACACCTATAGATCTGGCTATACTGGGGGACACCTATACACCTGGTGGCATATACTGGGGACACCATATAATAGCTTGGCGGATGAGCTTTTTGTCCCTAGGCCTTCTCAGAGGACTAGAGGACATGATCTGCGCATGGAGGAAAAACGTTTTAGCCATTTATTTATTTATTTATTTCTTTATAGTAAAAGTGATTAAGATGTGGAATGCATTGCCACAGGGAGTAGTTATGGCAAACTCTATACCTGCATTTAACCTCCTTGGCGGTAATCCCGAGCTGAGCTCGGGGTATGCCGCCGGAGGTCGCCGCTCAGGCCCTGCTGGGCCGATTTGCATTCTGAAAAAAGCAGCACATGCAGCCGGCACTTTGCCAGCCGCGTGTGCTGCGTGCAGCGGCGAAAGAGGGTCCCCCCAGCCGCCCGAGCCCAGCGCAGCCGGAACAAACAGTTCCGGCCGACGCTAGGGGCTGGATCGGGCGGCTCTGACGTCAGAACGTCGACTGACGTCCATGACGTCACTCCGCTCGTCGCCATGGCGACGAGGAAAGCGAAACAAGATAGGCCGCTCATTGCGGCCTATCTTGTTACTTTCGATTGCCGGAGGCGATCGAAAGTACGCTTCCGGAGCGCCCTCTAGTGGGCTTTCATGCAGCCAACTTACAGTTGGCTGCATGAAATATTTTTTTTTTAATTTAAAAAAAACCCCATTTTAGCCTCCCTGGCAAAATAAATAAACCGCCAGGGAGGTTAAAGGGGGCTTAGATGCTTTCCTTGCATTGAAAGACATCCATGGCTACAATTACTAGGTAATGCCCAATGATGTTGATCCAGGGATGTTATCTGATTGCCATCTGGAGTCGGGAAGGATTTTTTTCCCTTTTGGGGCTAATTGGACCATGCCTGGTAAGGTTTTTTTTGCCTTCCTCTGGATCAACAGGGACATGTGAGGGAACAGGCTGGTGTTGTACTTTTTTCTCTGGTTGAACTCGATGGACGTATGTCTTTTTTTCAACCAAAATAACTATGTAACTATGTAACCTATACACCTGACTACATATACTGAGGACATCTATACACCTGGCTGCATATACTGGGGACACCTATACACCTGACTACATATACTGGGGTTCATCTATTCACCTGGCTGCATATACTGGGGGCACCTATAGACCAGGCTACATATACTGGGACACACCTGGCTACATATACTGGGGAATAGAGATGGCTCGAACCTCCGATTTCGGGTTTGCAAACCTCGAACATGAACTTCCGCAAAAGTTGGCGAACCTGCAAACTTTTCGAACCGCAACAGACTTCAATGGGGAGGCGAACTTTGAAAACTACAAACATTTATGCTGGCCACAAAAGTGATGGAAAAGATGTTTCAAGGGGGTCTAACACCTGGAGGGGTGCATGGCGGAGTGGGATACACGTCAAAAGTCCCCGGGAAAAATCTAGATTTGACGCACAGCAGCGTTTTAAGGGCATAAATCACATTGCAATGCTAAATTGGAGGCATAAAGTGCTTTAAAACATCTTGCATGTGTATACATCAATCCGGTAGTGTAATTAGAGTACTGCTTCACACTGACACACCAAACTCACTGTGTAACGCACCGCACACAGCTGTTTGTGTAGTGATGGCCATGCTGGACTGGTGCGCACCATGGCGAGAGTGCAGGCCATGGCGGTTTTCAAGCCCATATGGTCGCCGGGCAGTGGTAGCTCAATGATAGAACAGTGACTGTCCAGCTGATCAAATTTGGTCTGTCCACAATGAAGCAATGGCCTTATTATCTTGGGTGTGTTCCCCAACACTTTCATATAACCAGCGGTCATTGCTTCATTGTGATACGCAAGCCCCTTCACCGCGGCAAGGTAACGATCACAAAGGGGAATTGATACATGTACATGCCTTTTGTTTTGTTGTTGCAGTCGCAGTGCAGCCAGAAAAATTAGGCAGGCATGTACACACATCAGAAAAATTATTATAGCAGCCGCTGCTAGCAGCTGACTTAAAAATTCAGGAATCCACCTGGAGTCCTGGACCCTGTTGGTGGTGGCGGAGAAGGCAGTCAAGCGGCCTGCAGAGATGCTGTGTGGGGACTGGGGACCGACTTAGTCTTGGGGCAGACAGTCACACGGTGTGCAGGCAGAGATGCTGTGTGGGGACTGACTTAGTCTTTGGGCAGGCCTGACTGTGCTTTGCAGACCACGCGGTCAGATGGACCCTTGACCTAACACTGTGTGCCAGAGATGACACCACTTGCCTTTCAACATCACAGTACAGTTTGGGTATCACCTTTTTTGAGAAATAATTGCGGCCTGGTATCTTCCACTGCGTTGTGTGGCTTTGCTTTTGTGTGCTGCTTTTCCTCAGGTGGTCATCCCATTGCAGTTTGTGTTTGTCATTATATGCCTTCGTAAGGAAGTTGTCTTGGTCTTTCCACGGCTAAATTTTTGGCGGCAGAGAGTACAGATGGCATTGTTCTCATCTGAGGCAGACACACAAAAAAATGTCCACACCGCTGGACCCTGGGATGATGGCACTTGGTGGTGGTGGCCAACTGAGTGTTAAGTGGGGTGCCAGAATCAGAGCAGGAGGAGGAAGATATGTCACGGTTCCATGCGGAAGCTGAGGAAGATGAGGTGTTCTGTGTTAAATATTAAACTATGTCCTGACAATTTTGGGGGTTGATGGCACATGCCTTCTGAACACTGTACTTTGGTCCAGGGCCGCACAAAATCATGACAGCACGACCTCGAGCAGACCTGCAAGGTGGCCTGCCTCTGGCTCTGCCTCTGCCTGTTTTGCCCATATTGGGGGGGATGAAGTGAAAGGTATGCACTGACTTGACTAATACAATGTGCAGTCCCACAGGTGCAGTGAACAGGTATGCAGTGACTGGTATCAATACAATGAGCAGCTGTCACACACACAGGTACCGTGAACAAGTATGCAGTGACTGGTATTACAAATGTGCAGCTTTCACACACACACAGGTACTGTGAACAGGTATGCAGTGACTGGTATAGAATATACAACTGCGTGCTGTCACAAGGTGCACTAAACAGGTATGCAGTGACTAGTATTACAAATGTGCAGCTGTCACACACAGGTACCGTGAACAGGTATGCAGTGACTGGTATATATAACACTGCATGCTGTGTGCTGTCACTCAGGTGCAGTAAACATGAACAGGTATGCAGGGACTGGTATTACAAATATGCAGCTGTCCCACACAGGTGCAGTGAAAAGGTAGTCACTAAATGTGCTGGGCCTTGCACAGTATAGCAATTACCAAGGGCCAGCTGCGACTGACACGGCTGTATATGCAATGTCAGTGGGCCACACAAAAAAAACACATCAAAAGAACATTAGCTCTCAAAAAAGCTGTTTTGGGGTGCTTCTTAGCAATAAGTATCAACAAGGAGCAAGCTAACAAGCCTAACAGCCTAACTAAGCTTTCCCTATGTCTACAGCAGGTTCCTCTCCCTTCTCTCACTACTGCAGCCAGACCGAGTGAAATAATGGCCAACGCAGCTGCCTTATATAGGGGGGTGGGGGGGCTCCAGGAGGGAGTGTAGCCGGATTGGCTGCCCTGTGTCTGCTGACTGTAATGTAGAGGGTCAAAGTTGAGCCTAATGATGTAGTATAGGGGGCGGGTCGTACTCGCATAAAGTTCGCGGTTCACCACTAACGTGAACCACTGATATTCGCGCAAATCGGTTCGCAGTTGAACCGTTCGGGCCATCACTACTGGGGAACCGGTGCCAGATTGTGTTTGTTGGGGGAACTGCTGCTTCCAGATTATGTGTATTTTGGGGGAACCACTGCTGCCAGATTACATGTATTTAATTTTGGGTGATCCGCTGCCAGATAACGCATATTTTGGGAAACCGCTGCCAAATTATATGTATTTGGGGGAACTGCTGCTGCCAGATTACGTCTATTTTGGGGGAACGACTGCCATATTATCTGTATTTTGGAGGAACCTCTGCCAAATTGCATGGATTTTTGGTTAAATGCTGTCAGATCACATGTATTTTGGGGGGAAACACTATGGCAGCGTTCAAACTTCCCTGGCAGACCTTTTACACCACTGGTAAGTTCATGCATACTTTGCCCCACTCATGACCACGCCCACATTCTGTTGCGTGATCACACCTATTTTTCGTTGGGGTTTTTATCAGTATACAATATCTGTTGTCAGTAAATTATTATATCTTAGTCTGTAAAAAAATGACATGAAAGTTGGGCACACTGGTACAGGGCCCCATAATCTCCTATTGCCCTGGGGCCCCCTATGAATTGTCAGTCCGACCTTGGCTGCAGTAGTGGCTGAATCACACACCTGAAACAAGCATGCAGCTAATCCCATCTGACTTCAGTCAGAGCTCCTGATCTGCATGCTTGTTCAGGGGCTGTGGCTAAAAGTATTAGAGGCACAGGAGCAGCAGAAGAGTCAGGCAACTGGTATTATCTTAAAAGGAAAAACCCATATCCTTCTCAGTTTAGGTTCCCTTTAAAGCCATCATTTATTACACAAAGTATACTGAGTGCAACTGCCCAAGCTGTAAGACATGGTTGGAGACGACTGTTTATGTTTAGCTTCTGACCCAAAAAATGTATGGAATTTTGCATGTGGCTGTTTCCCAGTTTAGTTGCCTCTGCGCTGCTGTTCCTTATGAATTCCTATGTGGAAAGAACGGAAATAGGAGATTACACAGATTGTTACTTTTTCTGGGTGGTAATAAAAGGAAGGCTAGGTACAATATAAGTCTACCTAACGCAAAGCAGAAGTGTAACAAATAGCCTATTGTATAGGTAAAGTACACACGTGATAACTGTATACCTTCACCAAAATCCTTGCTATTCAGTTCAACCAGCACACACCCAGTCTGTACTGTACAATCACTAACATTGCATACCTCTCAACCGTCTAAAGCAGCCCATACACTCAGCCGATTTTCTGGCCGACCGATCGATCCCGATCGATCAATCGATTGCAAATCGGTTGGCCAATCGACCGATCGACGGCCGATTTCGATCGATTTCGATGGATTTCCATCGAACTAGCAGGGTGGAAAATTTAGGTCGATCTGATGAGATTGCTTATCAGTTTGCATTGGCCTTAATGGAAATCTGATGGCAAAAAAATGCCATCAGATCGAATTTCAATAGATTTCAAACTGAAATCTATTGGAATTCTATCCTGGTAAAAAATGTTCTAAAAACGCATCAGATAGATCATCAGATGCATTTCTTATCTATCTGCTGCCAATCTGACGAGTGTATGGGCACCTTAAGAAAAGGAAGCGGACGCTTCCAAACATCACATTTTGGACACATGATACATCTTCCATTTCTGACATACCTCCACTAGTGATGGCCCGAACCTGTTTGCCATTTGCATTAAATGAGAGCTTTTATGGCAAAAGTTTGCGTTCGCATTTAATATTAAAGTCAATGGCTTCTGACTTAATAGCAGTTAATAGTGGATAATAGCAAAGGCCCCGTATGTTCTAGAAACGCCAGATTTACAGGGTATAAATAGAACAGTGGGAGAAAGAGGAAAAAACATTTTCAAAAAGACCCTGTAGTTTTGGAGAAAATCAATTTTAAAGTTACGATAGGAAAAAAGTATGGTACTTATCCGTTAGCCGGGCGCATCCGGCAGGTGGCGCTGTTGTTGCTAATTCCAATCATAATTACTTCACGTAACAAAACTGTGAATGTAAACGGTGCAGGTGGCGCTAATTGCATTCCTAGTTAAGGTAACAATATGTATATTTAAAAAGTCCCCCCCCAGGGCTCTATACGAGAGAGGGCAAGGGGGGAGTTGAGCGAGACACGAAGCCGGCGGCTTGATCTGTTACATTGCCGCCAGCTTATTTGTCATTTAATTATCTCACTTTTTTAATATACATATTGTTACCTTAACTAGGAATGCAATTAGCGCCACCTGCGCCGTTTACATTCACAGTTTTGTTACGTGAAGTAATTATGATTGGAATTAGCAACAACAGCGCCACCTGCCGGATGGATAAGTACCAAAAGTATATATCTAGCCCCGTTCACATCACAAACGCGGACGGGCACGCACGCGGAACGCAACGCGTACGAACGCACGCCATCCGCGTTTGTGTGCGTTGCGTGGCTGATCCCATCACTGAAAAGTGAAGGGGACAGCCACGCGTTTTTACAAAAAATGCGTGCAGCATGCGTTCCCGGACCGCACAGGTCCGGAACGCATGCAGTGTGAACATCAGACATTGCACTCTATGCAATGTCTGATGTCGTGCGTGTCGGCCACCTGCACGCGTTTCCAAAACGCGGCTGGAAACGCGTGCAGTGTGAACGGGGCCTAAACGCGGTGAAATTACAGATAATGTATCAATCTATCGGTAATGTAAATTTACATGTATCAAAAGAAAGAGCAATGAATTTCATTACAGGGTTTCCAGGTGGTCAGTGCATAGTGCTTACTGACCACCTGGAAGGCCATGGAAAATTTGGCAACGCTTCGGCCAGGGCTATACAGCTATAATATAGCTGTATAGGGATCCCTGGAAACATTACCTATTTTTTGACCATTAACATTTTTTTGTCTAGAGTGTGGGAAATAATAAAAAAAAATGATGTGGGGTCCCCCTTCCCAAGCCTCTTTAACCCCTTGTCCCCCATGTAGACTGGGATAGCCAGAATGTGGAGCCCCGGCTGCATGGAGCTTTGACCATGTGGGCTGGTATAGCTCAGGGTGCAAAGGAGGGCTCTGGAGGAGCGGCCAATCCTCCCCCCTCTCCCCCAGAGCCCTTGTCTAATCAGCTAATTAATCCAAAACACCAGCAAAGGGTCCCTATTGCATATATTACTTTCAGCTTTTAAGTTGAATTACAGAAATAAATAGACTTTTGCAAAATATTTAAATTTTTTGAGTTTCACCTTTTATAATTTTATAACATGCAATAATTAAGAGGCTGTAGAAAAAGTTTAGCACAATACAAATGTATTATTTTATTTTTCTGAGAAATACATTACTCTATACAGATTTGTATAATTGACCTAAAACATCAACACGGTCGGTATTCCTTGAAAGGTTTTGACCAAGCACTAGGACTGTGTGATGGCAGAGCCTATTTAAAGGGACTGTAATATCCCGCCCAACAATTGCAAAAATGGTAAGTGCAGTGCACCAAAAATATGTGTAAATATATGTATAACCCTTTTTTCTAAAATAGGTTCCTGTATGTCCCCATTTTCTTTTCTTTTTACCTGGTCTGGTTTCCTGTGCCTAACTGCAGGAACTGTGCAGTCCAAACAGGTTTGTGGGAAGTTTTTTCAATAGCTACAGTAACAAGCATGCAAGTAACGGAAAGCTTCCTAATTCAGATAACATAAGGACACTATGCCACTATGACCCGCATCCTTCCCCATGTTTGCTGTGGGAGGGACAGTATGGGCTGGTGCACACCGAGCGGCTTTTTGGGCGTTTTCAGATCCGCTTGCGGCTGCGGATCTGCTTGGTCAATGTATCTCAATGGGGTGGTGCACACCAGAGCGGCAGGCGTTTTGCAGAAACGAAAAATGCCTGGGTGAGGCATTTTTTGGATTTCGGATGCGTTTCTGCCTCAATGTTAAGTATAGGAAAAACGCAAACCGCTCTGAAAAACTGCACTTCAGAGCGGTTTTGCAGGCGTTTTTGTTACAGAAGCTGTTCAGTAACAGCTTTACTGTAACAATATATGAAATCTACTATACTGAAAACCGCAGCAGCAATCCGCAAAACGCTAGCAAAACGCCTCATAAAAATAAAAAAAAGCGTTTAAAAATCTGCTAGCATTTTGCGGATCTGCTAGCGGGTTTTGGTGTGCACCAGCCCTAAGCAGTCAGTAAGCAGTGGTAATAGGGAGGGAAAATTTAGACTGAGCTGGGTTCAACAAGAAAAAAAGAAAAGGGCGGAAGTGATGTCACTTTTGGCATCACAGAGGAACAGTAAAGATGGAAACCAGCAGAAATATTCTTAGCTTTTATTGTCCTAAATCTGACAGTGAACTCTAAAAATAACACGATAGGTACGCTAGATAGGTAATTTCTTTTACATTTTTACAGTTAATGCCATTGCATTAAAACCCATTGGAGGGAAAGGGAACAAACGTTCCCCTAACCAATCGCAGTACCTGAAATGAATGGACATGACCCTGATCAGAGGTCGTGTCCATTCATAACAAAAGGAAGTAGTACAAAATAAAAGTGAACACTTCCTGTAAAAGTGAGGATAGTGTTTGCAGTGTGACAAAGTAAAATTAAACACATACACTTATAATACATCAGCTTTTTTAATATGTATTTTATGATGGTATATCACTGTTATTTTACTACATAGGGGGCACACAAAATAAACCTAGAAAAGTTACACCTATATTTCCAAATCGTATATTGTAGCCATACATTGTGATAGGGACATAAGTTAAATGGTGTAATAACCAGGACAAATGGGCAAATAAAATATGTGGGTTTTAATTATGGTAGCATGTATTATTTTAAAAGTATAATGGCTGAAAACTGAGAAATAATGATATTTTTTTCAATTTTTTTCTTATTAGTCCCATTAAAATGCATTTAGAATGAAATAATTCTTAGCAAAATATACTACCCAAAGAAAGCCTAAATGGTGGGAAAAACCGAAGGTATAGATCATTGTGTTGTAATAAGTAGTAATAACGTTATTGGCAAATAAAAGGAAGGAGCATTGATGGGTGAAAATTGATCCATTAGGATAACAACCTCATGGGGGTGAAATGGTTAAACAATAATCATGTGATTGCACATTTTATTGACACAGCTTATTGCAAAGCATAGCTTAGGCTATGTGTTCTGTGATTTGTATGACAAAGCTATGTAAATTTTATGAATGCTGGTAAACCATAGTATTTTTTCCATTGTTCAGTTCTAACAGCCTGTTTCAAAGTTTGTGTTAATATGAAATATTATCTAGGAATATTTCATATTTTCCACCTACAGGCAGAGGAGAGCAACTGATAATCTCAGCTGGTCTCTGTTTCTTCTCTGGATGAAACACAGCTTGCCATTCAAAAGATTGTCCTTGTCTCCCAGTATTTTGCCGTGAGAGATTAATTGATGTAACTTGTATTGCAGACCTTTGAGAGGTACGGGAATTACTGTTATGGAATTGATCCAGAAAAGGAAACTTATGAAGAAGCAGCAAATAGTTCCTACTGTCCTCTCATGACTATAACAAGCAGGTAAACATTCTACAAATAATCTTGCTGTCCAGCTGCAATCAAAAGGGAAGCCATTCCAATACAGAATAATGTACAATGAGCAGGGGGTAGATATAAGTCTCCTGCCTTAATCACCCACAGCGCGCTCCCGGGTGCGTTCTCGTTGCCACCGGTTGGTACATAGATCAGTGAATGGAAACACAGTTCCTAATCACTGATCTAAGTGCCTGTGATGAATGATCACCGGCTTCAATGTGTTCCCAGGTGGTCATTGACAAAAGTGAAAGTAAAGCATACAGTATAACATAAAACCATGGGATATCTAAAAAAGGTATTTTTTAGGAGTAGGAGGATAAATACAATTATTTATCTCATCAGTTTATTTTCACTTTGGGTTCACTTTTAAGTACGTTTGTCACATAAAGAGGTGAAATGCTGTGAAAATAATGTAATGAAAAAATCCTTAATTTTTACAATCGTTATTTATAAATGATTTAGTCAGTGGATGCCTGTCACAGGAGCCCTCAGTGGCTGACCGCCCTTAGCCTTCTAAACGGTGCCAGCGCACAGATCGTGCGAACTCTGGTCGCAGTCAATGCGCAGGAACCGTTAAGAATTAGCCGCAGACAACTCAGAAGGGAGCCTGTGAGACACGGGTAATTACAACGTCACCTACTGGTTCAGAGTAAACTGCCACCACCGCGGTTACTATGGGACCGTGGGGCCCACTAACTGACTGACTAATCCTGCGAATAAAACGGTTAAACACACGATATTCTGCCTAGCCAACAACAAACAAACAGTAGCGTATCTTCAGAGACCCGGGATCAGTTCTGTGTGTGCTGATAAGCAGGGTAGCGAAACAGTGAATGACTTGGGGAAAGTCGTTTATTCACGCAATATAAATAATTAATATATACAGACAATTATGAAAATCAACAATTATTAACCGCTTGCCGCCCGCGTCACGCCAGTAGGCGTGGCCGCGGCGGCAGCCCCAGGACCAGCTAACGCCAATTGGCGTAAAGTCCTGGGGCAGCAGTTTACGGGAGATCGCGCGCACGATGCGCGCGCATCTCCCGCTTGGTGGGCGGAGCCGAGCTCCGCCTTCAGTCTCCGAGCGGCGATTGCCGCTCGGGAGACTGTTACACGGCGAAACCGCCGTGTATTTACATGTGCAGCGCTGCGATCAGCAGCAGCGCTGCACTGGGGACAGCCGTGTGACACGGCTGTCCCCATGGGGGACAAGAGAGCGATCGGCTCTCATAGGCAGAAGCCTATGACAGCCGATCGCCGTGATTGGCCGGCTGGGGGGAGGGAGGGGATTTAGAAAAAAAAAAAAAAAAAAAGAAAATGTCCAAAAATATTTAAAAAAAAAACAAACAAATATTTATATAAAAAAAAATAAACACAGGGGGGGGCGATCAGACCTCACCAACAGAGAGCTCTGTTGGTGGGGAGAAAAGGGGGGGGAGATCACTTGTGTGCAGAGGTATACGGCCCTGCAGCTTGGCCTTAAAGCTGCAGTGGCCAATTAATGTAAAATTAGGCTGGTCACTAGGGGGGTTTACCACCATGGTCCTCAAGAGGTTAAAACAGTAATAGCCAGTATGAAAAATAAAAGAAGGGAGAAAAATACTTAGTTCCTGGAAAGATGTCCTTATTGTGGGAAGAATCATAAAGTTCTTGGTTTCAAAGTCCAGAGTTCAGAGTTCAGACCAGGTGGATGCCAGCATATCCTCAAGCTGGCATCTGATGAGTGCAAGATGGTTCAGTGTGGAGGACACTGAGTTTGGGTCCTCAGCCATTCTTATGCCCCTGCTTCAGTAGGAGGGAGTGAGGGCGGGGAGCCATACACCCCCTTCAAAGATGAGATGAGCCCTCCCCTTATCCTGGGGCTAGAAATCATATCTACCCATATATGGGCTCTAACTCACAGAACCGTACAGGTCAGGGCAGATTTATTAACATTTTCAGGTCTGTCTCGATTTACCCAGCGCCCTGATACCAGACATGAGGGGTGGGACCCCTGTGGTATCATCAGGGCATTTTGAAACTGCCTAGCTGGCAGTCCTTACCTCCGAAGGTTCTGAAACTTCCTCAGAACCAGCACCGGGGCTCATGCTACACTTCCCCCATGTTTGGTGAAGCGGCCATCTCAGGAACCCCAGAAATATTACAGATCTGGGAAGTTATGGATTATGCCAGGATGTTCTAGCTGCTAACAGCTGACTTTCCTTTGATCTTTAGCAGAGAGCAGAGTGTCCAGACCTCCCGTGGATTCGTAGCCTGCTTGGCTGCACCTAGGCATCCTTTGGTTAATTAACATCTCCGTGAGATCAGCTAAGTGTCACCTGGTTCCCAGAGCCAAAAGGGAAATTGGGCCTTCCACAGGGAATATGTCCAAGCTAATTAACACCTCCCCCAGGCTTTCACTCAGCTAAGACAGATTCCCCAGCTGTTTTAAGCAGAGGGATACTACACGTCAAATCTTGGTTCTATTGATCTGAGGCGCACCTGATGCAGGAATCGAGTGCGATCGTTCTTTTCTTCACGGGCGGTTCCAGGACGCGCCTGCGTCCCCGCAATCGTCCGTGACAATGCCCATTGTAAATTCTTTCCTCTCCCTGATTTACATTCTGAAATGTATCACATGGCTACATATTTACTGCTGGCAGGGGATCTCTGTGGAAGGAGATGCTGCTTTTTTGGCAGTTGGAAACAGCTGTTATTTCCCACAATGCAACAAGTTGTACTCATGTACAACTGTCGGCACAACGACTGCACCGCGGGAGGGTCTGACGGACCCGTAGTTTGAAGAAGTACGGCGTGTGTACGCACCTTATGTATTTCTCATGGGAAAGATGGTATCAGCTACTGATTGGGATGAAGTTCAACCCTCAGTTACAGTTCCTCTTTAAGTGTTTTGTGACATCAAAATAATGTTCTTCCCGCAGGTTTGAACAAGCTTTCATTAACAGCTGGATGGCCACAAGGATATTTCCACTAGATTTACACTTTTGGATTGCCTTGCAAGACCTAGACGGCATGGGAGAATACACCTGGGCAAAAGACCCCCACATGCTGATCTTCACAAACTGGAATACGGAGCAGCCCAGTAAGTGCAGTGATGCTCCTTCTGATTGCTACAGGCTGGTATGAATAGTTCCTGGTCAGATGTGTAACTATGGGGGGGGGAGGGGGGGGTAGTCTCTACAACTGCAGATTGACCCAGGACTGTAGGGGATTCTAACTACTTACTCCCCTTCACCTTCAAAAACAGGTGTCCATACTCTTGATTAAGCTTTGTTGCGGCCACACTTACTACATGTAGGAGATCTTGATGGCCATACTTGTTTTATGGCCTCTGGCAGATGGACCCCTTGATTATGGATAGTAATCAAGGGGGTAGAGGACAAGAAGTGTAAATGCTGGTGGGGTCTCATCAAAGCTTCTCTGGAGGACCTCATGATTTGTAGTGATGTCCCTTCCATGGAACTAGCAAGCTGTAACATGGTTGTTACACCGGTGTGGTGGCTGTTGAACCTTCCACTATTAGGACGGAGCGTTGCCCAGGTGTGGGTTCTAAGTGACCACAAGTTTTTACCAGAATGCTCTACAAGGGACAATGGACTTTGCAGCCAATTGCCCACCAGGTCACACCTGGGATAACCCCAACTAGTCGTTAAGAGAACAGTGACACCCCAGCAAGGAAGATCCTGTAGAGCAGGAGTCAATATCCAGGCAAAGTCCTATGCAGGCAGCAAAGTCAGTATTCAGGCAGATGGTCACGGCAGGCAGCAGAGAGGCAAGAGCGAGGACAATCTGATTTCAAGGACTGAAGGTAAATATGTGAATTCCAGATAAAGTCCCGTTCAGGCCAGGCAGCAATAAGTGTAGTCAGAGTTATAGGCCGAGGACGAACCAGGATACAGATCAAGAGTAGTCAAGCAAGCCAGGTCAGAATGGAAGTACAAGATAAAACAGAGCTAGTGAAATGCATGGGTATAATCAGGCAACCAACTAGTTGTCAGATGAACAGCACTTGTTAAGGCAGAAGAGGGCCTTTCATGAGGCTTGAATGGAGCTTTGGCACCTAATCCCTTACACCATGCTTGCGTAATAGCCCACACTGGGTGTAACGCAACATGCAACTAAACTGTGGCAGGTGACATGGGCATGCACGGAAAGAGCCAAAGGAGCCAGATCTTGTGAGTATTACCATCATGTCAGGCAACAATAGGAGGTTACATTCCTTGAGTTTTGTATGTTTTGAAACTTGCCTAGGTGAGCATGGAGGGTGTGTTGCTGTGTCCAGACTGTCTCTCGGGCGCTGGGAAGTGAAGGACTGCAAGAGATTCAACGCAATGTCCCTATGTAAGAAGCCACTGACCACAGCTGCAGAAGATGATGAATGGAATCCACCCACTGAAGAACCCAAACTAAACTGTCCTCCAGGTTGGGAATTAGAGCTGCATCTTCCATACTGCTATAAGGTAAATGCACACAGCTACCCAAATTATGACAAATATTTTTATCTAAAACAATCATTTAGCGCCAATCCAGATGGATGGTTCATAGTATCGTTCCCCCCCAAACCAATCAGTAGTAATGAGTGATGTATTTGTCGATTCAATCTCACCATAAGCACCTCCTCCTTCCCACTTGAGTAAAAATGTATTTGAATATGCAATTACCATTTTGATGGATAAACCCTCAATTGATTCTGGACAATTGCGCAGAAAGATAACTGGCATATTTAAAAAAAATTATCAGATCTTGTAAACATATTAGGGTATAGTCACAAAATAATGGTAAAGTTGCCGGGTGCCCGGAGCACATGGCCATAGCTCCCTACTGTCCCTCTTTGGAGGGGCGCTCGCATGGTCGGGCTGTACATGCGCAATAAGCCCTAACTCCCGAAGTTACTGAGAGCCATAATGGAGGATGTTGAGGGCGGAGGATGGGGGTGAGAGACGGATCAGACCAAAGGGGGCTGGAGCAAGCCCCAGGTATATATGATTTTTATTTTATTAGTAATCTCAGGTTCTCTCTAACCACTTGAGGACCATGGTGTTCCCTAGTGACCAGGCCATTTTTTGTGAATTGGGCTACTGCAGCTTTAAGGTCAAGCTGATTTCCCCCCCTTTTCTCCCCACCACCAGAGCTTCCTGTTGGTGGTCTGATCCCACTCACAATCCGACGTGTGTTTATTTATTTATTTATTTTTTACAAATATTTATTTTATTTAATTTTAAATACATTTCTTTATATTTTTTTTTTCACTAAAACCTCCCTCCCCCCGCTAGCCGATCACTGTAATCGGCTGTCATAGGCTTCAGCCTATAACAGCGGATTACCGCCGACACTCTGGAGGGGACAGCCGCGTCACACGGCTGTCCCCAGTACAGCGCTGCTGCAAATCGCAGCGCTGTACAAAGTAATTAGACAGTCTAACAGTCTCCCGAGCGGCAATCGCCGCTGGGAGATTGAAGGCGGAGTGGAGCAAGCCGTTCACGCCAATGGGCGTGGAGCGGTCCTGGGGCTGCCGCCGCGTTCACACCAATGGGCGTGGTGCGGTCAGCAAGAGGTTAAGGTCACAGTGATAGATTATATTCCAGATGAATAGGGATGCTCATTTGGATTTGAAATTTCACATTTAGGCCTCTTTCACATTTAGGCACCTTAGAAAATGTTTCAATGCAGACTAACGCACAGCAATAGGAAGTCTATGCGACATTCACAGTGCATACGTTGCGTTTGTGTGTAACGTGTAGCAATATTATAAAGTGCTGCATGCTGTGCGTTATATGCGTTATTAGCTGCGGTGGACTGTTTGCACATGCTCAGTAATGATTTGGAAGCATACTTTTCTCTGCCTGTATTTAGTACTGTATGTGCTGTATGCGTTAGTAATGCTGCGGTGCGACTTTTTGGGCGTGTTGCATTGTAAGTTTGCGGCGCGAATTTAACGTCACATCAAACAGCAACGTCGCACTGTGAAAGAGGCCTAATGGTCATAAATCAGCATTTCCGATCATCAATCGAATTTCCGCTGAAATTTACCACAACTCTGTAATTTTAGCCCCATCAGTGAACTCAAAAGCATTGGGCCAACCAGAGAATGCAAAATCTTTCCACAAATATTGGATTACCACTGTAATTTCAGACCAATCGCAAGAAAATTGGTGAGGAACACATGAAAAAGGGAAACTGATGCTCAAGGGAGCAGTTCATGAAAGAAAAGGGGCTGCTGTACATGATTGATAAGTACCAAGTATTCCTGCGTCTTGTGATTGGCCTAAAATGTTCTTGTTATTCCAATTACCGTGGTACAATTCTGCATTCTCTGATTGGTCCAATACTTCTGAGTCATCTCTGAAGTATTTGGCCAATCAGAGAATGCAAAAAAAGTCTACTCGGAAATCGGCATTGGAGGAAATCGGCATTAGAGGAAATCGGAATTTCCCCAGAATCAGAAATTGGCATTTCCGACCATCCCTACAAATAAATGCACAAGAGCATCAGATCAGTGTGTCAGACTCAGCATAAGCAAAAGCACAGCATATGCCCAGAACAACCAATCACAACCCTGCTTTCATTCAACAGTTGATTTAAATCAGGGGTTAGTGCATAGTTTGCATCTGATTTGCATTCCAGGTCCCTGGGAGGCTGTATAAGTCCCTGGGGGACTTATTTCACTTGCAGCCTAGGAGCGCTGCCTACTTCTTGGTGTTCAACAGCTGAAACCAGATTGGTTGCTTTGGCAACTACTCCACTTTTGGTCTAGTTTTCTTTGAAACTGTCTTCACCTTGATCTGATCACGTGAGGAATTGATTATCAGCAATCACGTGACCCCCTTTACTAATGATAAAATAGCCAAAACAAAAAAGGCCAAAACAATAACCACCTCGCGATTTTTTCGATGATTTTCCCGACGACTGAGGATTTTCTTTTTAAGCAATGAGTGGTCATTTCGACAATCTCGCAACATGGACACAGGTGCACGATCACACAAACGTCCCTTATCATGCGGCGATTACGACCGTCACGGCAGATCGGATCTTTAAAATCCCCAACGACTCCTGTACAAAGTACCCCGATCGCTTGAAGTCTAATTTGCGCCCATTGTGTAACGTTACGTGACGTCACGCATACTCACCAGGCAGAAGATGGATGGGGAGCGCTCGTCCTCAGGGAGATGTCGCTGGATCCATCTCCCTGCATCGCAAGGTGAGTACATAGCTTAAAGGTGGCATGTGACAAGATGAGATAGACATGTGTATGCACAGTGCCTAGCACACTAATAACTATAACTGTTCCTTTTTTTATTTCTCTGCCTGAAAGAGTTAAAGGGAACCTTAACTGAGAGGGATATTGATGTTTCCTTTTTAAACAATACCAGTTGCTTGTCAGTCCAGCTGATTACTTTGATTTCAATAGTAGCTGAATCACACACCTGAAACAAGCATGCAGCTAATCCAATCTGACTTCAGTCAGAGCACCTGATCTTCATGCTTGTTCAGGGGCTGTGGCTAAAAGTATGAGATACACAGGATCAGCAGGAGAGTCAGGTAACTGGTATTATTTTAAAAGGAAAAATCCACATCCTTCTCAATTTAGGTTCCCTTTAAATATCAGGTATGTAAGTGGCTGACTCAGTCCTGACAGACAGGAAGTGACTACAGTGTGACCCTCACTGATAAGAAATTCCAATTATAAAACATTTTCTTAGCAGAAAATGGCTTCTGAGAGCAGGAAAGAGATAAAAAGGGTCAATAGTTTATAGATTTTAGCTCTGGCATACTCCAATGAAGGTGTCATTGAGCAAAAACAATAAAAAAAGTGAAATTTAAACATAAAATAAAACTGTGAAATATCTTAAAAAGTCATTTTTAGGAGAAGAAAGATAGATACAATTGTTTATTTCATTAGTTTATTTTCGCCTCGGGTGTCCTTTTAAGAGTGCTGATTTTGGTGCTTCGAGTAAATGGAGGTTTTCATGTCAAGTTGGAGAGTGTGTTTTTCTCTGCAGATCTTCCATGAGGAGTGGATGCAGAAGAAGAGGGCGTGGCAGGAGGCGGAGAACATGTGCCAGGACTTTGGTGCCCACCTTGTCAGCTTTTCTCATTTACATGAAGAGAAATTTGTTATGGACCTGCTAAAAAGCACATTTAATGGGTACGCACCTACAAAAATCCTACAATGACTGACATCCCCACCATGCAAAAACCACACCGCATCCACCTCTGAAGAACATTTATACTCAGTCCCTTATTACAGAATGGTAACTGTCAGGTACCTAAGTGACATGCAGGCCACCTACTGTTGGGAGAAGCCAGGATGGAGAATTCCGATAAGATGTAGGGGCAGCCAGGCTGGAGAGGGACAGCTAGGACATAGGAGTAGAGTGGGCCGAGGCAGGGGAGAGAGAGGCACCAGCCTTGGGTGTAATGGTGAGGGAAGGTTTGGAGGCCACATTTTGAATTAGTGCAGTTGAGGTTGGAAACCTTTGCACAGCAGAGACAAGCACTGCCCAGCACAGCCTAACCACACTCACCTCCTCTGTGGTCAGTATGCTGATCAGAATGGGAGTCTGTGGTGGACCTCACCATTCACTCTGATACAACTGGCACCTGCAAGTGTGCAGACATTTAACATACCTCCCAACTTTTTGAGATGAGAAAGAGGGACACTTAAGCAACGCCCCTGCCACACCCGAAACACGCCCCCGGCAAACCCCTAGTTGCGCATACCATAAAGATTTCAAAAGAAAAATATGTTGTTTTATAATTCGAACCACACTGGTCCTTTCTATCCTGGTTCATTTTCCTTCATATTAACATTTTAAAATTAGTAATTTATCAATTTAAAGGATGGGAATAAAGTTTAGAGTCAAGCAAACACATTTTTTAGTAGAGAAATATATATATTTACATAGAAAGAGGGACAAAGTCTATAAAGAGGGGCAAATGAGGAGGAAAGAGGGACAGAGGGACAGGGTTCCCAAAGAGGGACTGTCCATTGGGAGCTATGATTTAAGCCTGTGTATGGATGAACAGGGCAGGTGTTGTATGGAGGAGCAACCCTTTCAGTCAGCCTGCCCTATAGCCTAAAGCTATAGGTTTGCTATACACCAATAGTTCTGGATGCTAGCCTGGCTTACAGGGACATAAAGAGATAATTTGCATATTCAGTAGTGGTGCATTGTGGGTAACCACAAATTTTCACTTAAAGCTGAATTATTGCAAGTTTCCTTCTGTTTTAAAGAGACTCTGAAGCGAGAATAAATCTCGCTTCAGAGCTCATAGTTAGCAGGGGCATGCGTGCCCCTGCTAAAACGCCACTATCCCGCGGCTAAACGGGGGTCCCTTCACCCCCAAACTCCCCCCCCCCCCCCCGCAAAACTTGGTCGTAGACTTAGTCGTGAATTTTTTTCTTCCTGGAGGCAGGGCTAATGGCTGCAGCCCTGCCTCTAGTCGCGTCTATCAGACGCGCATCGCCGCCTCTCCCCCGCCCCTCTCAGTGAAGGAAGACTGAGAGGGGCGGGGGAGAGGCGGAGGTACGCGTCTGATAGACCCGCATGAGGCAGGGGTGCGGCAGTTTGCCCTGCCCCAATGCGGAAGCGCTCCGGCTGAACGGAGGGGATTTGGGGGTGAAGGGACTCCCGTTAAGCCGCGGGATATCGGCGTTTTAGCAGGGGCACACATGCCCCTGCTATCTATGAGGTCTGAAGCGAGATTTATTCTCGCTTCAGACTCTCTTTAAGAAGGCAAATCACACCAAGCATTGCTTTTTAGTAGGGGCTTTTCGGTCTTTTTTAGCCCCCTATACATTCCTAGTGGTTTGGGTCACCCGAGCTGCTTGGTTACTCAGTTTAAAATCTGCATTCATTATTCAAAGTCAAAGATAGCTTTATTGGCATGACCAAGATTCATTACAGTTATTGCCAAAGCAAGGGGAAAAGGGGGACATGGACGGGGGGTGGGGTAGGGGGACAATGGCTAAGCAGTATCTGGAAATTTTTAGGTTTACAGTTCCGTTATGCTCCCCTCAGTCTGTGGCATGCTGTGACATAGTGTGAGGCGATTGTCACTGTGGATTCCTCTTCTCCTAGTAGGATATATGTTTTTCTCTCATCTTCTAATGTGAGAAAGTCTGGGAATACTTCCAACAATTTCTTAAAGTAAGTGTCCCTGGTTGCAGTATATTTGGGGCAGTGCAGCAGGAAGTGGCTTTTGTTCTCAAGGGTCTTCTGCTTACAGTGTTGGCATAGTCTCTCCTCCCTGGGTTTTTACGTCTGTCTGTATCTCCCAGACTATTTCGAGGTTGTAAAAAGAAGAAAGACAATCGAGAGCCCCCAATAGTCTATTATTGACAGATACATTGTATAGGAAGTAGATGAAGTTATACTCACCTGATTGGCCTGCTCTATTCTTATACTGCGTATAGTCTTATGCAGCCTGCGGTTTGGTATGATGCTTGCTGCCCGCAGGCTGCTATCTATCTATTTATTAATCTATTTAGCTATTGTTTTGTTACTCATCTGCCATAGTTTATGTATTTATTTATTATTATAATTTTTTGTTATAGAAATGGGGAAGGTTTATACCTATATATGAATATTGTGAGAAGCTATTATGTACTAAAAACTACAATTGTGAAAGGTTTATGGTTGATCTATGTTGTGGAATATTTTTATGGAGCTCTTATTTTATAAGCAATCTTGACCCTACATTATTGGGTATTTACTGGTTTAGAAGATGTTTTTAAGCTTTTTCAAGTTATTCTGCAGCACCTATGACTGACATACTTTAGACTGTGCAGCTGTTTTTTGATGATTTTTTTGATACATTTTTGATGAATTTTTCTGGATCTATTTATTTATTTGTGATTTCGGGAAAATTGTTATATGTATTTTTTTATGTTTTTTTTTATGTTTATGTTTCAGTTACTCCTGTTTTGTACTTTTGCCTGAGGAAGCGGGCTTAAAACCTGCGAAACGCGTTGCAGTCTGTTTTTTTGGAGTACTATTTATAATTATATTTGATTAAATGTATTGCAACATACACAGTGGTTGTTTTATTTGTTGGGGAGACGAGTCCACCCTCGCCACCCACATTTTAATTGGTTTTAATTTGTACTACTATTTTTATTCTGCTGGCGCCTCTGTACTTTTTTTCATCTATTTCGAGGTTGTGAGCACTCAATCTGTAGACACTCAGGATTTTCCGCTCTTGAGAGTTTTGGAGCTTTTCCAGGTATGGGTCCATTTTATATTCTCCCTGTAGGGACTGGTATATGGTTAGCTTTTGTGACTGTTTTATTTCACGCCTCCATTTTTCCACATAGTCCTCTTTGCTCTTGGCTGTGGTGTTTTTTATCTGGATTTTTGTTATGACCTGTGGATCGGGGGTTGGAGGGAGTATAGAGCTGACCACTGGTGAGCTTTTATTGCAACATTGTTGGATTACAAATAAAGGTCGTTTTGATACATCCCACCATCTCGTGTAGCGGGATTTCTTTGGACTCTCAGAGCTGACCACTACTTTCAGTGCACATGGCTTTTCTTGGCCTTCATTGTGCAGCATGGCTTTGTAATGGGGTGAGTCAGGGCTGCTGCTCTGTAGGTGGGCCCAGAAGGACAACACTCTGTATCTCAAGCAGTAATGGGAATCTCCCCAGCTCAGCTCGGCAGGCATTGTTTGAGGTACTCAGATGGACATGGAGAAGGTGTTTGCAGAACTCCAGGTGGAATATTTCTGTTGGGCTGGATTCCCATTTTGATTGGTCTGGGTAGGTGGTGGGGCCCCATACTTATGAAAGTCCTCTTTTTCTCTGTTACAGAGAACATCACAGACTATTCTGGATTGGATACAATAACAGGAATCCAGCCTCTGAAGGTGCATGGACATGGTCAGATGGGACTCCAGTAAGTGAAATCAACAATTACATGTTTAGCTGCATACACCTGAAAAAAACGCCAGAATTGTATCTGTGGGGTCTACAGGCACAACAAAACCTATCTCTCTATACCAACTCCACCAATGCATATCATGCTCTAAAGTCTTGTGTACATGTTAGAGGAACCATGGCCAAAGAGATTGTCCTCAGAGAATCTAGCATGTGTACAGCTGTCCAATTACAGGTAGTTCCTGGTTAACAAATGAGGTAGGGACTGTAGGTTGTCCCCTTCCGTGAAACCTCCCATAACCCCACCCCCACTGTCTCACCTCTGGCCCCCTGTTCAAATTTTTTTTAACTGATGTTCTCAAAAACTACAAGGTCTCTAAAAAATGTTTTTGACTTGTTCCCATAGAATCAAATTTAAAAATGTCAGGCTTTTTGTATCAGTGGGTTGTTGGTAAATTGGGTGTTTGTAAATTGGGGACTACCTGACCTGTACATCATTTAGTGACCCCTCTTTCCCACGCAGCGGATCGCTAAAAAAAGAAGTGGCAAATGAGTCCATTTTGCTCATATTTAGTGTTTTTGTTTGAATCCTGGTTTTCTTATTCAGAAACCCGGATAATGCCATGCACAGCAGTTCAGCACCATTACAAACGGAGAGAGTTGCGTTCCACTTCGTGCTTCAGGTGATTCCGATTCTTCCTCCTAGCTTAGTAGGAGAAGGAATCGGAGTCGTATGAATGCATGGAATGCAACTCCATGACTCTCTCAGATTGTTATGGTGCTGAAATGCTGTACATGGCATTATCCAGGTTTTTGGATAAGAAAACCAGGCTTCAAACAACACTACTCCTTTATACTGGTCCTGCCAGATGCCAGTTTCTTGTTTGCTACCCCGTCACCCCTCTCTCTTCAATGAATGGTACATGCTCTAAGCAAACCTCAGTGCTCTTCATTGCACCACTTTAAATTTTCCCCCAGGCTATGCCTCTGTCCCATAAGGAACAATGGGAGGAAAACCTTAAAGCGGGATTGTCACCATAAAAATCAAATTTCAACAGCAACTGGTCTGAGTGTATTAAGGGATAAAGATGCTAATCCTCCATTCAAAACTTTCAAAACTTTTTATGCTGTTATGATTTGGCGTTATCACATACTCAAGGAGCACTGGCCCTTTAATAGTCAGTGCCAAACGGTTGCATGCTGGGGGTTCTTTTTATCTATAGTACAGTATATTCCTCCTCTTCCATTTATTTCCCTGCCTGGCTTCTTATCTGAAACATGATCCCCTGCTCACTTGTGTTTACAAGCAAGGCTGAGGTGACTCAGCGATTGGAGGAGAAAAGAAAAAAAAAGTGAAGGGCAGAAATGATATCAGGATTTAGCCTAAACTCTGGGCAAAAGACATGGTTCCCACCAGGAACAGAATTCTCTTCATTTACTATATAGAATTCACTTAAAGAGAACCCGAGGTGGGGTTCTAAGAATGATATCTGCACACAGAGGCTGGGTCTGCCTATACTGCCCAGCCTCTGTTGCTATCTCAATCCCCCCCTAAGTTCCCCCTGCGCTCTGCTGTCCCCCATAAATCACAGCTGCGCTGTTGACACGCAACAGGGCTGTGTTTACCTATGTAGTGTCACTCTTGCCGCTATCCGGTTATCTTTCATGTCCAGGTGCCCCCTTGAGCTGTATCCACCCAAGGCCTGGGCTTTTGTGGCCTTTACAGAAATCCATCCCTGAATGTAACAAGAATAAATATGGCAGTCTCTATATTCCTCCCTCTTCAGGTGTTACTTAAAGTGGAACTGAAGAACAAAGAGTTTCACTTACCTGGGGCTTCTGCCAGCCCCCTGTAGTCGTCCTATGCTGCGCCGGTCCTCAACGATCCTCCATTCTCCCGCCGTGGGGCAGTTTAGTTGCCACCGACTTGTAAGGCATATCCTTCTTCACATTCACATCCGCAATAGCGTCCTGCAGGACGGGAACACAAAGAAGGATAAGCGTGGGCAGGGCTGCGCAGGTGCAGCTGCCATCGACTTACAAGTTGCCGGTAATGAAACTGCACCACGGCGGGGGACCGGAGGATCATTGAGGACCGGCGAGGGCACAGGACAGCTGCATGGGGCTGGCAGAAGCCAGGTAAGTGAAACTTTTTGTTTTTAGTGAATTTTCAGTTCCGCTTTAAAGAGTAACTGTTAGCCCCCAAAATGAAATTTAAATATCTATTGCAATGTTTTATTTAGTATTTAAGTGAGCCAAAAAGCCAATGCAGAACTTAAAAATCAATCTAATTTTTTTACTATGTAGCCTTTTGCCCAAGCTCCGGACGCAAAGGTGCATATCAGATACTGATGAGCATGCAGAGCATGCCTATGTCTCCCCGACCCCCCTCTCCCCCCCAGGACCAGGTGCCGATATATTCTCACATCAAACAGCTGACCGCTCGGACACGGAGAGAGAGCGGGAGCACTTCCCACCGCAGAGCAGCCGCCGCCGTGCATCTCTCTCACATGTGATTCTCTCACATGTGACTCGGCGGCGGCTGCTCTGCGGTGGCGGCACTGGAAGTGCTCCCGCTCTCTCTCCGTGTCAGAGCGGTCAGCTGTTTGATGTGAGAATATATCGGCACCTGGTCCTGGGGGGAGAGAGGGGGGTCGGGCAGACATAGGCATGCTCTGCATGCTCATCAGTATCTGATATGCACCTTTGCGTCCGGAGCTTGGGCAAAAGGCTACATAGTAAAAAAATTAGATTGATTTTTAAGTTCTGCATTGGCTTTTTGGCTCACTTAAATACTAAATAAAACATTGCAATAGAGATTTAAATTTCATTTTGGGGGCTAACAGTTACTCTTTAAGTCAAAGCTGCAATACTTGAAATGTTTGATTTTTGTATCAGAATTTTGCCTAGCCATGTGTAGATTGTAATATTACTGTTCTCCTATTGCAGGTTGTATCTTCATTTCAGCCAGAAATATTTGCTAGTGATGTCACCAAAAACTGTGCTGCGCTTGGTGCAAATAAGACCTTTGTTCCATTTCACTGTGATGCAACGCTAGACTGGGTGTGCAAGCTTCCAAAAGGTTGGTTGTTGTTTTTTGTGCTGCAATATGAGGGACAGAACTTGATTTAATGGAAATATAAACTTTTGAGAAAGAAAAATATCCCTACTTTCAGGTCAGTAAGTTAATTGTGCTCCTGGCTTCTCTAGAGGCAAATGTGTGAATCTGCAGATGAACTCCACAGATTCTGCAAAGGGGTGTGACATCCGCCAACATGTAAATTGCCACAGACACAAGTAAATATGGTCTGAATCATCTCCCACGTCTGGAAAACATATGTAGCTAGACTGAAATGTTGAGTTCATTATTAATAACCTTACGTCATAAGGTTTCTTATGTGCAGAGCAGGATCATCCACCAGGCAACCTAGGCAGGGTCTTGGGGCCCACCAGCCACATTATTATTATTTATTGTATTACAGTACTTATTGTATTTATAAAGTGCCAACATCAGGGCAGTTTCTGGGCTAAATTGCACTCAAGGCGAGGGTGTAAAAATTGCACCCCCTCCCATCCCTGTGTACATTTGAACCCTTACTCTTTAGGGACACTCACACAGGTCACAAGTAGATCTACCTGCTTACTAGTGACCAGCCGCTCATCCAGGAGGAAGCAGGGGCCAGGAAAACACAAAGACGAAGAGAGCCTGGAAAGCCGACTTCTCCATGGATGCCGCGCACTGACAGCCTGCAGTACCGCTACAGGACATCAGGTGTCATCACCTGGTGGTGACGTGATGATGACTTGATGTCGGACGCAGGCAGCCCAGCAGGAGCCAAGGAAGGTGATCGCGCTGGTAATCTTTTTTTCTAATTCCATTTGGTTGCACCGCGAGTCACCAGCTCCCTAGCGGTTATGTCCTTCTGCCTGCGCCCCCCCCCCTTCTTCTACTTGCTGGGCTGCGCCCAGGGCGTTCGCATTACACGCACTGCCCAAAAAACGGCCCTGGCCAACATATTACGCAGCACTGGACAATGAATGCATACAATGATAAAAAGGATGATAGATGTAACAAGGTTATAAACATAGGATAAAGTTATACAAGGCAAACGGTACAAAATGCATGATCATGCAGTTATGAGCTGGTTAGGTAGGCCCGGTAATACAAGTAAGAGGCTGTCATAGGAAAGGAGCACACAATCATGTAGAATACACTAGGGAAAGGAGAACTCTGCCAAAGGCTTTTGTTTGTTTGTTTTTTGTCTTTCCACCTTTCTACATCCAGCAATTACATTCTAGGCAAATGGATGTGGCTAGACACTTCAGAAAGGTGTACCGATTTTTCCACTCATATTCATTGTTCATTTTGGTAATTGGTCCATTGCTTTCGATGGAGAAGCAGAAGAGAAGCAGAGGCACCCTCTAGTGGTCACAAGTTATAACGTTGATTTAAAACCTAACTAAACCACAAAACTTTCTGTGATTAGCTATAATAGACACTGGCCACAATTCACTAAGCTCATCTCTCTCTCTCTCTCTCTGTGTATGTATGTATATATATATATATATATATATATATATATATATATATATATATATATATATATATATATATATACACATATACACAGAGGTTCTGCAGCACACAACAGGAAAGTGACAGGGGCTCTTGGTTGCGCTTTGGTTGCGCAAAGTGTCCCCAATCTGTTGAGTCCTACTCTAACCAGGCAAAAATGATAGTTGTTATCAGCATTCTAGTGGGAACCATGCCAAAAGCCCAATGGTCAACTAAATGGGAGAAAGGAAATTAAAAACACCTCACCTTCTACTAGCTACTGATTGAACTATGAGCTCCGCTCATTTATATGCTTAACTGTGCTAGAGGTGGGCGTGGTTATGCACGCACACAGGGGAAAATTATAAATAAATACCAAGGGATGAGCAGCACAAACCAAATTATATGCAATACTATGCAAAGCATGCACGCAGCCTGTAGATCCCCAGTCTCCATAAGAAATATATAAATACAGAGGGGCTGCAGCACACAACAGGAAAGCAGTGACAGGGGCTCTTGGTTACGCTTTAACGCGTTTAAGCTCACCAACTGCGCCAAAGTGTCCCCAATCTGGTGAGTCCTACTCTAACCAGGCAAAAATGCTAGTTTTTTATCAGCGTTTTATCAGCGTTCTATACACACACAGACACACAGAAATTCACACACAAAGACACACACACACACGCAGATCCAGCCACACATACGCAGCCACAGCCTCTCTCTCTCTCTTACCCTGGCTGTCTACAGGCTAGCTGTAATCGTCCTGAAGGAGAAGGTAGCAGGAGGGGTGGAGTTACATCCTGCTTGCTTGTGCTCCTCTCCTCCCTATACACTGCATGTGTATGCTTCTTCCTCCAGCAGCATAAACACGTCTGAGTCCCACGCTGTCCTCCTGCGGTTTGCTGTTCAGCCGCGATCAGCTCTGGTAGCATGCTCCGTCAGGTCCAGTCTAGGTCTTCTGCGCATGCGCGATCCACACATGCGCAGAAGACCCAGACTGGACCCAACTGAGCATGTTGCTGGGGCTGATCGTGGCTGAACAGCAGATCGCGGGAAGATTACGTGGGACGTGTTTATGCTGCTGGAGGAAGCAGCAGGTGAGTATCATATCTTCCATTTACAACAGCTCTGGTACACTTTAAAGAGAAACCGTGACCAAGAATTGAACTTCATCCCAATCAGTAGCTGATACCCCCTTTCCCATGAGAAATCTTTTCCTTTTCACAAACGAATCATCAGGAGGCGCTGTATGGCTGATATTGTGGTGAAATCCCTCTCTCAGTGTGATGTCAGGACCATGGTCCTGACAGCTTCCTGTCTGTGAACCTCATTGCATTGTGGGAAATAACAGCTGTTTACAGCTGGGTCCAACTGGCAAAAAAGCAAGTAGCATCTCCTTCCAGTGACTTCACCTGCTAGCAGTAAAAATGTCACCATGTGGTAAATGTCAGAATGTAAATCAGGGAGAGGAAAGATTTTACAATGGGCAAACACTGACTAATGATTTATACCTAATTATTGTAAAAATGAAGCACTTTCTTATTACATTATTTTCACTGGAGTTCCTCTTTAAGGACTAAAGTGATAAGACAACACTCTCACTTCTTTAGTAAATTAACACTTAAAATACCGTTCGATGTGTGGTAATGCGTTTTCAGCCTGCTAGGTTTTTGTTGTTGTTTTGCATCACAGCCAGGATAATTTCACTCACTTCCTGTTGCTCTCATGGGTCTGTATAGAGAGGATGGGTTTGAAAACTGTTTCAGTATCCAATCTTATTAGGAAACTTTTATACCTCTTCCTGTTCCATATACATGTGTCACAAGCCAGGACATTACAGTCTCCACATTTGGAAGACAGATAGGAAGAGCACACAGACACTGTTTCTGTGGTTTTATGCATGGTTAATGTTATTAATTATATTCTATTATGCCCTTAGTACAATGCTAGAGTGGTCCCTTCCTCCCCCAAAGAACAATTAGTCAGTGTGCCCCAGATAATTAAGTAGCCTGGTGTCACCCACTCTCAGATATTTAAAACAAATCTCAAGCAGCCTCCGCGCAGAGGCAGAGCAACACAGGAACAATGGGAAGGCTCTATAGGACCTCTCCTTAGGCGAGTATCTGGCTTTTTTAATTATAATTATTATTATTATTTTTATTTTTATTATGGCTTCAGACTCCCTTTTATAAGGAACCAGAGGTGAGAGCGATATGGAAGCTGACTTGTTTATTTCCTCTTAAAGAGAGTCTGAATCGAGAATAAATCTCGCTTCAGACCTCATAGATAGCAGGGGCACGTGTGCCCCTGCTAAACCGCCGCTATCCCGCGGCTTAACGGGGGTCCCTGATCCCCCAAATCCCCTCCGTAATGCGGGGGAGTGCTTCCTGGTTGGGGCAGGGCTAACCGCCGCAGCCCTGCCCCACACGCGTCTATCAGCGCGTATCTCCGCCTCTCCCCCGCCCCTCTCAGTCTTCCTTCACTGAAAGGGGCGGGGAGAGGTGGCGATGCGCCGCTGACAGACGCGACTGGAGGCAGGGCTGCAGCCGTTAGCCCTGCCTCCAGGAGCGACCAAGTCTGCGACCAAGTGTCGCAGTGGGGGGTTTGGGGGTCAAGGGACCCCCGTTTAGCGGCGCTATTGCGGCGGTTTAGCAGGGGCACACATGCCCCTGCTAACTATGAGCTCTGAAGCGAGATTTATTCTCGCTTCAGAGTCTCTTTAAGTAATGCACATTGCCATAAAGCGTAGACATTGCCATAAGCCGTAGAACCTGAACATGCAGATCAGATGTCTGTGATAAATCTGACAAGATTAGGGGCATGTTTGTTTCAGGTGTGCGATTTAGACCCTACTGATCAGAAAAATCAGCTGAACTGCCAAACAACTGGTATTGTTCAACCACTTCAGTCTATATGGATGACTATAGTCTTCCAAATAGACACCGCTCAAGTCTAACTGGACACATATACGCGTGCTCACCTGCCGCTCGTTCCTGTTGGCACTGGGCATGACCGTGTTGGCGATTGGGGAAGGGTAACAAGTGTTCCCTGAACCAATCTAATTGCCTGGAATGAATGGACATGACCCTGATCAGGGGCCATGTCCATTCGTAGTAACAGGTGCAAAGGAAAGTAAAAATACATTTTACACCTCGTAAACCAGGATAGTGTTTCTAACACGTTCTAGTGGCGAAACGATAAATTACACACACCACACATTTTTAATAGTAAAAAAAAAAACAATTATACAATTAATCCCTTCCCGCAGCATTCTACATGTCTTCTCCTTCTTCAACACCTCCCACTGTACCTACACAAGTACAGTGGGCAGTGCTGAAGAAGGAGAAGAACTGTGGAACGCAGCGTTCCGACGCCTGGAACGCGGAAGGAAGAGGTGAGTCATCCATTCCCAGCCCCCCGCCGCTGACACACTGGCTAATATCTGGAGGGAGGAGCGCACAGGGGTCTAGTCCTGGGAAAAGAGGTGAGCGGGCTCACCCCAGAAACCTGCCGAAAAATGGGCGTGGTCATGCAGCAGAATGTGGGCATGGTCATGGGTGTGGCCAAATATACATGACCTTAGCAGTGGCGTAAAAGGTCTGCCGGGGAAGTTTGAGCTCTGCTGTAGTGTATCCACCAAAATAGATGTAATCTGACAGCATTTCACCAAAAATACACGTAATCTGGCAGGGGTTCCTCCAAAATGCAGATAATATGGCAGTGGTTCCCCCAAAATAGACATAATCTGGCAGCAGCAGTTCCCCCAAAATACACATAATCTGGAAGCAGTTCCCCAAAATATGCATAATCTGCCAGCGGATCACCTAAAATACATGTATCGACCAAAATACACGTAATCTGGCAGCAGTGGTTTCCCCAACATACACAATCTGGCAGCGGATCCCCAAAATACACATAATCTGGTAGCAGTGGTTCCCCAAACATACACAATCTGGCAGCGGTTCCCCAAAATACACGTAATCTGCCAGCAGTGGTTTCCCAAACATACACATAATCTGGCAGCAGTTCCCCAAAATACACTTAATCTGTCAGCAGTGGCTTTCCCCCAGTATAGGTAGCCAGGTAGTCGGAACAGAATTGTTAAACCTCTCAAACGGAATTCCGCGGAAATTTTATTATTTCAGCGGAATTTTCCGTGATAACACTCAAAAATCTCTCTCTCTCATTCCAGCTCAGGATCCCCCATAGCAGCATTTGACCAATTTGGTCAAATGCTGCTATCTCCGCTGGAAGGCTTCGGAAGTCTTCGGGAGCCCAAGTGCCGAAGACGGGCTGCTCCATATTACGCACGCGCAAGTGCCCTCTATCACGTAATTGCGTGTGCGCAGTATGGAACCACCTGTCTTCGGAAGGACTCGGCTCCCGAAGACTTCAGTAGTCCCCTGCAGCTGGGGATTTGAACGGAGGATCCTGAGCTGCACGGAGGGCACCGGGAGAGGAGAGGAACGGCTCATTAGGACCCAGAGCCTTCCCTCTCCTTAGGTAAGTATCTGACTTTTGTTTGTTTTACAGCGATTCCCAATGACTTTAATCAGTGTTGCTGCCTAAGTAGACAGTTTGATTTAAAAGAAGTGTAATTGACTTGGAGTTACATTGTGTTGTTTAAGTGTTCACTTTATTTTTTTTTGAGCAGTGTACTTAGCTATGGAAACTGGAGAAAGTCCAAGAGTAGAGTGGGCACAACGTCAGGGTTCGTTAGTACTTTATAAAGTGGTATAGGCAGTATAATTGTTTTGGGGGCCTCACAGGGTCCCCCTTTGTCAAGGTGTGTGAAACCAAATGCCCAACAATTGTTGGACTTTCTGTGGATACTGGCACAATAAAGTGCAATAAACTGCAAATAGTGAGCTGATAATACTTGCTATGGACACTGGAGGGTGTGGAGAGAGTTCAAGAGTTTGACAGTAGATGGGAAAAAAGTGTTCCCATGCCTTGAGGTCCTGGTGGAGATAGCCTGAAACCTCCAACCTGATGGGAGCCGACTGGCGACTGAAGAAACGGGAGCCTGGGTGTGAGGGGTCGTTGGCAACCATAAAACTTTCAAAGCTACTAAACGCAAGCAGGTGTGTCTGTGCCATTCAATTTGTTAAAATGTTTACATTTTATAGGGATGATTTGCTAAAAGTTTACCCTTGTTTATTTCTGATTTTAAAAGTTGGGACAGGTACTCTAACATAATTATTTTTATATTCTTCAGGGGTCGAACCGGCCTCCCCGGACTGGCATACAGGTATGGCTTATAAGCGCAACAATACACCAAATGTTACATAGTTACATAGTTACTTTGGTTGAAAAAAGACATACGTCCATCGAGTTCAACCAGTACAAAGTACAACTCCAGCCTGCTCCCTCACATATCCCTGTTGATCATAAAATCCCTGGATTAACATCATTGGCATTACCTAGTAATTGTAGCCATGGATGTCATTCAACGCAAGGAAAGCATCTAAGCCCCCTTTAAATGCAGGTATAGAGTTTGCCATAACGACTTCCTGTGGCAATGCATTCCACATCTTAATCACTCTTACTGTAAAGAACCCTTTCCTAAATAAATGGCTAAAACGTTTTTCCTCCATGCGCAGATCATGTCCTCTAGTCCTTTGAGAAGGCCTAGGGACAAAAAGCTCATCCGCCAAGCTATTATATTGCCCTCTGATGTATTTATACATGTTAATTAGATCTCCTCTAAGGCGTCTTTTCTCTAGACTAAATAAACCCAGTTTATCTAACCTTTCTTGGTAAGTGAGACCTTCCATCCCACGTATCAATTTTGTTGCTCGTCTCTGCACCTGCTCTAAAACTGCAATATCTTTTTTGTAATGTGGTGCCCAGAACTGAATTCCATATTCCAGATGTGGCCTTACTAGAGAGTTAAACAGGGGCAATATTATGCTAGCATCTCGAGTTTTTATTTCCCTTTTAATGCATCCCAAAATTTTGTTAGCTTTAGCTGCAGCGGCTTGGCATTGAGTACGATTATTTAACTTGTTGTCGATGAGTACTCCTAAGTCCTTCTCCAAGTTTGATGTCCCCAACTGTATCCCATTTATTTTGTATGGTGTTAGACCATTGGTACGACCAAAATGCATGACTTTACATTTGTCAACATTGAATTTCATCTGCCATGTATGTGCCCATATAGCCATCCTATCCAGATCCTGTTGCAATATAACACTATCTTCCTTAGAGTTGATGATTCTGCACAATTTTGTATCATCTGCAAAAATAGCAACATTGCTCACTACTGTATCCACTAGGTCATTAATAAATAAATTGAAGAGCACTGGACCCAGTACAGACCCCTGTGGGACCCCACTGCTAACAGTCTCCCATTTTGAGTATGATCCATTGACCACAACTCTTTGTTTTCTGTCCATTAGCCAGTTCCCTATCCAAGCACACAGACTCTTCCCCAGTCCTTGCATCCTCATCTTTTGCACCAGACTTTTGTGGGGAACAGTGTCGAATGCCTTAGCAAAGTCTAAGTATATCACATCTACAGCATTCCCAATATCCATATTAGCATTCACTACCTCATAAAAGCTGAGCATGTTAGTCAAACAGGACCTGTCTTTAGTAAACCCATGTTGACGCTGAGAAATAAGATTATTTTCTACTATGAAGTCATGTATAGTATCTCTTAGTAACCCCTCAAATAGTTTGCATACAACTGATGTTAAGCTTACAGGTCTATAATTTCCTGGATCTGATTTTTTGCCCTTCTTAAATAATGGGAAAACGTGGGCTGTACGCCAATCCACTGGGACTCTGCCAGTTGCAAGAGAGTCACAAAAGATAAGATAAAGGGGTTTATCTATAACTGAACTTAATTCCCTTAGGACCCGAGGATGCATGCCATCCGGGCCAGGTGCCTTGTCTATTTTTAATTTATTTAGTCTTGCCTTTACTTCTTCCTGCGTTAAGTATTTAATATTACAGTTAGAAGATTGAGACTCTTCCGCCTCTGTAATTTGCAACAGTGCTGTTTCCTTTGTAAAGACAGAAGCAAAGAAAGCATTTAATAACTCTGCCTTACCTTGGTCATCCACCATTGAGTTCCCACCCTCATCCTTTAGGAGTCCTATACAGTCAACCTTTCTTTTTTTAGAGTTGATGTACTTGTAAAACTTTTTTGGGTTAGATTTGATATCCCTAGCGATTTGATTTTCAGCTTCGATCTTTGCCAGCCTAATTTCTTTTTTACAATTTTTATTGCACTCCTTATAATTGCTTAGTGCAGCCTCGGTCCCCTCCTGTTTTAGGACCTTATAGGCATTCTTTTTCCTCTTCATTTTATCTTTAACCTTTCTATTCATCCATAGAGGCCTTTTTTTATTCCTAGACATTTTGTTTCCATATGGGATATACATATTACAATATTGATTGAGAATACGTTTAAAAGCTTGCCATTTCCCTTCAGTGTCCTCCCCTTGTAGTATATTATCCCAGTTCACCAAACTTAGTGCCTGCCTGATTTGATTGAACTTTGCTTTTCTAAAATTCATAGTTTTAGTGGTCCCGCTGCCCCGTGGCCTATCAGTCACCAGATCAAACGTTATCATGTTGTGATCACTATTTCCCAAATGTTTACATTATCTTTCTATAGGCCGCAATAACAAGTTTTAGTTTACTTAGATTAATGCTCATCTGTAGTCAGGCCCTTTTGAGGGTTTTAACTGCTGGGTTTTCATTAGCCAAGCAGTAGAGTATTGTGCCGTGTTTGGCCCAGCTCACATTTACAGTAAAAAAAGTTCAGATGTGGATCGTAAGGTAACGGATGCGAACGGATTCAACGTTAACCTATGGATCCATTCACCTTGGTCCTTTCGAACGGAGCCGTTCTGCATGTTCCGTTGAACGGACCGCAAGTTTGCTGAGCCAAGCAGAACGGAAACGGACGATGAATCACTGCATCGGAGGCAATGTGAAACTGATCCTTTAATCGGCTAAAAAACTGACCATTTTAGGCAGCAAAAATCTACTGTGGTGATGGGAATCTTGGGGGGATATATGGGGAAATGAAACTGAATCAACGGAATGGAAATGGAACAGAAACTGATCCGTTCGAATGGAAATCAGATCCGTTTTCACAGATCCGTTTCCCAGAAAGTGCCAATGTGTGCCCTTAGACATTAGTAAAAGCAAGAAGTTTTGAATCGGATGATACCATTTAATGGCTAACCTAAGCTAGGTACACACTTGAGATAAAAGTCTTTGGAAAATGAAAGCGCACAGACCAACTTTACCCCCTTCCATGTAGTATAAGAGCCATACCTACACAGTCTATTCTATTCAGCTGAGTACACCCATCAGATTAAATAGAGCAGGGGCGTAACAAGGTCCCACCGGGCCCCCCTGCAGAAATACTAAGCGCCCCTCCCCCCCTCGGGGCCCGCTTGGGGCGTTTTGGGGGGCTGGATGGGGTTGCAGCATGAGGGGAAAGCCATGCTGCACTTCGGCGGGGAGGGGTGACGGTTCCCCCTCCCTCACCTCGGGCTTTCCCCTCTGCGCTCCCCTTCAGCATTGAATAGTTTGTGTATGCAGCGGCGGGCAGCGGCAGATACATACCTTCCGTGCACTCCAGCGTGGATGTTCCTCTCCTTAGCCTCTGATGCGACTTTCTGTTTATACAGGAAGTTGCGTCAGACACTAGAGGGAGAAACGTCCACGCTGGAACGGACGGAAGGTATGTATCTGCTGCTGCCCGCCGCCTGCATACACAAACTATTCAATGCTGGAGGGGAGCGCAGAGGGGAGAGCCCGAGGTGAGGGAGGGGGGGACTGTACCCCCTCCCTGCTGAAGTGGAGCATGGCTTTCCTCTCATGCTGTGTCCCCTCCAGCCCCACAAAACGGCCCCAAGCGGGCCCTGAGGGAGGCCCGGTCCCCCCGCAGGGGCAGAGGCTGCAGGCCCTATTGTTACGCCACTGAGTTTAACCTACCAAGAGTTACAGCACTTAGAACTACAGCACAGGTTTTGCAGCATCAGAATCCCCCTTAAAAATCTAATAAATTGCATGGCTGCAAAGGGTTTAGCTAGCACTAGACTAGCTAGTATACATGGCCAGCACCCCCAATCGCCCCAATCCAGCCGCTTATACATTACCCAGTCTGGTTCCAGCGATCGGCGCTGCCTCCGGTCTTCCCTATGGGGAGGATCATACATGACGTCATGCGAGACGTCACGCGACGTTACATGACAGCCATGAACGGGAAGTCAATCGATAGCGGTACTTTGTGAGGAGTTGTCAGGGATCTTAAAGATCTGATCCGCTGTGATGGTCATTATTGGCATGCGTCACTAAACGTTGTTTGCATGACCGTGCGCTTGTACCCACGTCACAAGATCACGGAAATACTCGATTGTGTCTCAGAAACATTGCAGGTCATCATAAAAATCGTTGGTAAAATTGCGTGGTGGATTACGGACCTTTATCTACAGTATTTGTCAGAAATTAGCTGGCATCCCTAGCTGGCATAAATTAGTTGGCATTAGCTGGCATACCCTCCTTAGGGCATATAATGACATTTATTTATGTTTACAAAATACTGTAATGTACAGCATTTGTTAACCGGAACTCAGGCAACCGGAAGTCTCAACTAACCGACATGCCTGAGTGGGATGACGGGGCTGAGCTTTTGGAAGATGGGAGGCGGGGATAGTCGGAGAGCAAGAAATACTCACCGAACATTCAGGTGCCGTCTTCAACTTATCCTGCACCTCCCAGCAGCTTTCCAGCATCCACATGTGGCTCCCGATGCGGGTCAGGTGAAATACCGGGAGCCGTACACTGAGGAGGCCGGAAATCCACGGGAGCCGCAGGATGCAGATAAGATGGCATCTGGGCAATTGGTGAGTATTTCCTGCTGTTTCAGGGGGTGTGGGGGTAGGGATTGAGGTGGGTGCTTTTAATGCTATTTCAAGAAAACCTGCAAGCACTTGTATCCGGCATGTGGCGATCCCTGCCCGTGCAGAATACCAGGGGTCTTGCTATGACTCCTTTTAATGCCCATCGTATATACAGGGACGGATTTGTACTCTTTACCGCCCTAGGCCACTGTCACCACCCACCTCCCTTCAGCATAGGTAGCGAGATGACTCCTCCCCCCTTCCCTTTAGTATAGGTAACCTGATGACCCCCCCAGTATAGCTAGCCAGATGACTCCTCCCCCATTTCCCTCCACTATACTGTAGGTAGCCAGATGACTCCCTTAATTCCTCCTTTTCCCACCTTCAGTATAGGTAGCCAGCTTGCCTTCAAACCGCAGCAGCCATCAGTGTCACTCATTTCTCCGCTCGTCTCCAGTGCAGAAACTTCCTCTTCCCTTCCTCCAATGCTGCCCAAGTCCATAGCCACCGGCCACAATGCAAATGTGCACAGAGAGCAAGGTGGCTGCTGCACAGGCAGCTAGCAGGAGAGTACTGCGTTCAGGCGTTCGCCTGATCTCCCTGCATTGCAGCATTTGCAAGCTTGCCAATGCTGCACCAGTTTAGCCTGCTGCTTTGGTGCCCTTCCTCCTGTGGTGCCCTAGGCCATGGCCTAGGTGGCCTTGGCCTAAATCCGGTCCTGCGTATGGACGCTGTCTGTTCTACTTCTAACATCTTGTCAGCATAGATGAATCGACTCTGAAGAAGGTTTTCCTTTTCTTGTAAGTTAGCCAATAAATGGTAGCATCCTGATTCAAAAATTCTTGCTCTTCATTAGGGGTAATTATTTTTTTCCACCGTTATTTTATTACTGCGGATGGAAGGAGGAGGGGCCCCCAAGGCCCACCTGCAGGGGTCGCGGAGGCTATGGTTATGCCCGTGCCCATAAGGCAAGTACTTGGTCACTTCTTCCCTCGCCCGTTTGACAGAGACTTAGCAACATCGACTTCAGGTTGAATGTTAAATGACTGGGCATGGTGGGGACACCAGATTTTAACCAAGTATGGCTGAAAGAATTGATACACATATGGCTAGATTTAGGTGCAGAGAATAATTGAGTTGAAAAGTACTACACTACAGTAGCCCAACACACAACATGCAGTGCGCTACTGCATAACAGTTGCATCAACAGAGGCAGTGAAGCATAGTTTTCATTCTGTATGCTTCACTGTATGCAACGTTTTCATTCCAGTGCGTTTCTGTTTTTACAGGGAACGCATTGCAGCTTTCACTGTGAATATAGACATGGATAGCTTACAAATGTCATTCCTATTACGTAGTGATCCAATGAAACTTGTTGTAATTCTTTTACATTTGGAAATAAAAAAACGAAATATATTCCTTTTCTTTTTATATTTTTGTTTGAATTCTTTGCTGCAGAGAGTCCATTTGTTTTCTTTCAAGGCTACAATTACCATTTCTCTGAAAGACAAGATGATTATGTTTTTACTGAAGGACTGTGTGCTTTTTGGATTAGAGGTAGCCTCACCTCCATACACTCTGAGGCTGAGCAAGAATTCATCCACAGCAGAATCAGAAAGGTAAAATGTATGAATATTTTTTGAATACAGTCTTCCGTGGCCACTCCTGGTATTAAAAGAGAACCTGAGATCAACATAAAAGGTATATTTATACTTACCTTGGCCTTTCTCCAGCCCCACAAGGTCCGTGAGCTCCGTCGCTGTCCTCTTCGGCCATTCCGTTATCTTCTAATCGGCCCTGGTAATCGGGCCAGCTGCGCTCTTCTGTGCATGCGCACCCCCTGCATCTGCACAGACTGCTCTTGCGCAGAAGAGGACAGACCTTATGGGCCTGGAGGAAGCCCCAGGTAAGTACAAATATACCCTTTATGTTGATCTCAGGCACATACAAGGACTGTCATCCACAAATCCAGTGCTAAGCTGATGCATTAATAGCCTGAGGGCTAGCGATGTGTCTGTTGCTATGGAGGGCGGTGGAGCAACAATGATTTGTGCACGGTGAAGTGGGGAAACAATGAGATCAGGGGCTGCTCGGTCATCTGTACACACACTAGAAGCTGTGTACACACACTAGATGCTTGCTAGATCCATGACTGAGATGGTCTTTATCGACCACCCTGCACGAGTTTAATCTAGTGTGTGTATGTAGCTTAACTGTGTCATGTAAACATTTCATAATTTACTTTCTATTCACATATTTGTCCCATGAATTAAAAGAAGCTGTGAACAAAAAAACTCTTGTATGACATTCATTGCCTTGACATGGAATTGAAAAAAATGTTTAAACAGAGGCGCCAGGTAAGAATAAAATAGTTAAAAACTGTTTAAGAATGGGAGGTAGTAGTGGACTTACCTCCCACAAGTAAACCTAAGGGTCAATTTTCACTGAAAAGGTAATTGTATTCAAGGAAACTACAGAGCTATGCAACGCGTTTCACGGATGATATCCCGCTTCATCAGGCTGTACAGGGAGCTTTAGAATAGTCCAGACGGGTATGGTCTTGGTGGAGGTGTGTTACACCATTTTTCCATTTCTATGGAGAGCGACATCTTTTAACCCAAGTTGGGTCGGGTCTAATTTCCCCAACTGCCATCATAGTGGTACTATATCTCCTCATATATTGATTTATCATATTTTTGAATCGACATATTGCACTATTGGGGCACTCAATGGGCTCGATTCACAAAAGGGTGCTAACTCAGTTAGCACGCCTAAAAGCTTTGGGCGTGTTAACTATGCTGCTAAGCAGTTAGCACGCCCAAAGCTTTTATTGATCACACGCAAAGTTTAGCAATGCGCGCGAAACGTCGCATTGGGTGCCTCTAAAACATCGCACCGGGTGCCTCTAAAACATCGCACCGGGTGCGCCCGAAACGTCACACAGTGCGCCGTTTCGGGTTGTGCAATGTTTTAGGGGCACCCGGTGCAACGGTTTAGTCGCGCTAAACTTTGCACGTCCTAAAGGGCTTTAGGCAAGCTAAGGGGCTTTTAGGCATGCTAACTAAGCTAGCACCCTTTTGTGAATCAAGCCCAATCTCTTTGAATGCAAGTTGTGTAATCTGCCCGTGTTTTGGGCTCTTCACATCTATGCAGCTTGTCAACTCGGGTGCAGCCTGCATTTGGAAGAGCTGCCAATATCTCCTGTTGTATATGAAAAGTTTTGAACTGAATAGGTAATATGGACAAAGCTGAACACAGGGAATGCACATGAGTTGAAGGAGAGTAGAAAATAAATGTAATTAAAAAAAAAAAAAGTTTTACAGCCATGTTTTGACCCTACCTGCATGTACCCCCACTGCCAAAAAACACCCGATCTGCTAAGTCCACAGAAATGCCACGATATCCCCCATGAATCTAAGGTGTTACCACCATGTCTCACCTAAGTCCCTGGCACAACCACCATATCCCCATGAATCCAAGGTGTTACCCATCTTGCACCCAAGTCCCTGGCACTGCCACCATATCCTGCATGAATCTAAGATGTTACCACTATGCCCCACCCAAGGTCCTGGCATTGCCACCATATCCCCATGAATGAAAAGGTGTTACCACCACCCAAGTCCCTGGCATTGCCACCATATTCCCATCATGAATCCAAGGTGTTAGCACCATGTTGCACCCAAGTCCCTGGCAATGCCACCATATTCCCATGAATCCAGGGTGTTACCACCATGTTGCACCCAAGTCCCTAGCAATGCCACCATATTCCCATGAATCCAGGGTGTTACCACCATGTTGCACCCAAGTCCCTGGCAATGCCACCATATTCCTATGAATCCAGGGTGTTACCACCATGTTGCACCCAAGTCCCTGGCAATGCCACCATATTCCCATGAATCCAAAGCATTACCACCATGTCACACCTAAGTACTGGCACTGCCACCATATCCCTATGAATCCAAAGTGTTACCACCATGCGGCACCCAAGTCCCTGGCATTTTCACCATATCCCCCATGAATCCAAAGTGCTACCATCACGTTACACCAGAGTCCCAGGTACTGTCACCATGATCCTTCTGAATCCCAAATGCAGCAGCCATGTGCCCCCCCCCCCCCCTAAATTCCAGAAAACTGTGCAAAACAAAAAACGGGAGAAACCCTGAAGCAGCCGTAAGAGCTTCTCTAGCAAGTGATTTACCCCACCAGGGCCCAAATACAATTCACTTTTTCTCCTCAGTTTTCTCCTAAGTGATATTTTCAAACTTGTCCATAAAATGCCTTTTAAATTACCGGCAAGCAAAAAAGACTTAAAATAGTTTTTAAAGTACCTTTCCACCTACTTTTTGGTACTTTTCAATTGCAAGGTGCTGAAAAGTTATTCTAAGTAGAAGATGAAAAAATATCACCCAAGAGAAAACACAAGAGGAAAAATGAATTGCTTATGGCCTCGGGTGGTTTTTTGCTTTAAAGCACACCTGATCCACACCTGACCCCAGAGCCACCTAAGGTAAGCACAGAGGTATGTTCATGCTGGATCCACAATCTTTGGATTGTCCATTCCTTTCCTTATTCCCCTTGGTCTCCATAATCGCTCCCCAAAAATGTTGCCTTTTAGCCAAAGTCAAATATTCAGAAAGGAAGAGGCAGGCTTGCTCCCTTCTATCACCCGCCCTTAATGGGATTGAATGAGGTGGGGAAGAAGAGGGAATGGGAGGGTGATAGGAGGGAACATCACGGCAAGCCTGCCTCTTCCTGTCTGAACATTATATATATAGTACTCTGAACATACTTTCATTGAAATTGTTGTTCTGTGGTTGCAGCTGTCAGAAAAGGAGGCTAAATGGTGGATCGGTCTTGTCTTTCAAGACTCATTTAATGGATTAAAAAGGTATGGAAATATATTTATTTTTTAATACATCATCACAAACTTGCTCATATTTAAAGTGAACTCGAGGAGTTTTTAAAGTATACAAATTTTGATACTTACCTAAGAAGAGGGATCCTCCAGAGGCTTTCCTCCCATGTCCCCCTTGAGATACCAATGCTGCACAGGACCCTCTGACAGCTCACAACCACAGTCCTCTTCATGCACAAGTGTAGCCGTACTGAGCCTGTGCGAGAACGGCTGCATTCGTACACAGTTAAGAGCGCGGCCACAGGCTGTTTGATATTTTCAGAAGATCCGTGCGCAGCAATGGTGGGGGCAAGCGGGAAACCTCTAGATTATCCTAGGTAAGTATCTACAGTAACTTTTATTTTTTAACCGCCTTGGGTTCACTTTAAATTGTACCAGAGATAAAAGATTAGCCTGTATTTATACTTACCTGGGACTTCCTCCAGCCCCATGAGGTCCATGTAGTCTCTCGCCCTCCTCTCTGGCGGCTCTGATCTGCTGCTATCTGTTCAATTGTAATAGCTCCCGGTACTCTGGCCAGTCGCGGCTAGCCGTTGGCTTCTGCACATGCCCGGCTGCACGCGCACCCCCGCCGGTCTTCCACACCAGCAAGCGTTCTGCGCCTGCACAGTACTACTGCACAGGTGCAGAACGCTCCCTGTCACTGTTACAATTGAATTAAGCCGCCAGAGAGGACAGCGAGGGAGCTCACAGACCTCATGGGCCTGGAGGAAACCCCAGGTAAGTATAAATATTGCCATTATCCCCGTCTCAGGTTCTCTTTAAGACACGCCCCTGCGACACCTCTAACCACAGCCCTCGTCATGCATATCACAAAGAATTCAGACGTGAAAGATGTATTTTTATCATTCAAACAACACTGGTCCTTTTTATCAGCATTAGTTTCCCTTCATTTTAAGATTTGAAAATAAGAAATATGTCAATTTATATTATGGGAATAGAGTTCAGGGTCAATTAAACACATTTTTTCTGTAGAAAAATACATATGTTTACATAGATCTGTACATGAGTCCTGAAAGAGGGACAAATGAGAGAACGAGGGACAGAGTTCAGGCCCGGATTTACACCACTGGAGCCTATAGGCACAGATGTCCTGGCACCCTAGACTTCATCCCCCCATGAACCTACAAATTCTCACCAAGCTGTCATTTCTCTCTTACTTCCCTTGCCCATCATAGGTAGCTGCAGGTGTTACTTAGTATTAGGTAGCCAGAAGTACCCTCAATATTAAGTAGCTAGAGGTGCCCCCAAGTGTTAGGTGGCTAGAAGAACCTCAGGATTAAGTAGCTAGATTGACTGAAGGGAGATCTGGTCAGTGAAATAGCCGGGTGAGTAGCCTTTCATTTACACTCTGCTTGGGACTCTGCATAGGGAAGGAGGGAGGCTCAGGGAAGGGAGTGAGCTGCCTTTCCATCATCAGGCGCCTGTAGACTCGTGCCTACAATGCCTTATGGTAAATCAAGTCCTGACCGAGTTATTTGGTTCCCAATGAGGGTCTGTGCATGCGCAGTTATTTGGTTCCCAAAGAGGGACAGTTGGGAGCTATGGTGTAGCTGCGGATCATACTTTCACATGCGCAGTACGACCACTCTCATTAACCACTTGCCGACCGCGCACTCATACCGCGCGTCGGCAAAGTGGCAGCTGCAGGACCAGCGACGCAGTACTGCGTCGCCAGCTGCAGGCTGATTAATCAGGAAGCAGCCGCTCGCGCGAGCGGTTGCTTCCTGTCAATTCACGGCGGGGGGCTCCGTGAATAGCCTGCGGGCCGCCGATCGCGGCTCGCAGGCTAAATGTAAACACAAGCGGAAATAATCCGCTTTGTTTACATTGTACGGCGCTGCTGCGCAGCAGCGCCGTAAGGCAGATCGGCGATCCCCGGCCAATCAGCGGCCGGGGATCGCCGCCATGTGACAGGGGACAGCCTGTCACTGGCTGCACAGGACGGATAGCGTCCTGTGCAGCCCCGATCACCGGGGATGAGCAGATAGGAGAGGGAGGGGGGAATTTCGCAGCGGAGGGGGGCTTTGAGGTGCCCCCCCCCGCAACATGCCAGACAGGAGGAGCGATCAGACCCCCCCTGCACATCATCCCCATAGGGGGGACAAAAGGGGGGCGATCTGATCGCTCTGTGTGCCAGCTGATCTGTGCTGGGGGCTGCAGAGCCCACCCAGCACAGATCCCAACAAACAGCGCTGGTCCTTAAGGGGGGGGTAAAGGGTGGGTCCTCAAGTGGTTAAACAGGTGGGAGTGCGGCATACAGAGGAAGAGGCTCCCAGCCAGGAGTAGTGGGTTGAGGAGGACAAGTGAAGCCTTTGGACTATCCAGATACTTTCCTCTACTGAGGTAAATATCAAACTTGTATTTATTTATTTTTTTCCTTGCAGGTTTGCTTTAAAGGACAACTGTAGTGAGAAGAATATGGAGGCTGCCATATTTATTTACTCTTAAACAATACTAGCTGCCCGGCAGCCCTGCTGGTCTATTTGGCTGCAGTAGTGTCTGAATCACACCAGAAACAAGAATGCAACTAATCTTGTCAAATCTGACAATACTGTCAGAAACACTTGATCTGCTGCATGCTTGTTCAGGGTCAGTGGCTAAAATTAGAGGCAGTGGATCAGCAGGATAATCAGGCAACTTGTATTGTTTAAAATGAAATAAATGTGGCAGCCTCCATATCCCTCTCCCTACAGTTGTGCTTTAACATACAGGGAAACTGAATTGGAAAACTTCATGGTGTAACTGGAGATTTCTGTGCTATTTGAAAACAGCATTCTAAGGGGTTAAGTGGTTTACATTAAATACGTTAAATGAGTATGGAGCCAGCCATGAATAACCAAAGCAGTTAATTAAAGCGTAACGGTAATCCGGGGCTCCGGTGGTTGCCAGACCCAGAATTACATCTCCCCCCGAGTTGCTACAACTCGGAGGGGGGATAGTATTTAATGGGCTTGATTCACAAAGTGGTGCTAACCTAGTTAGCATGCCTAAAGACTTTTGGACGTGATAAGCATTGCACTAAGTAGGTTAGCACCGCTTTGAGGGAAAAAAAAGTCCTGTGCATGCAAGTTTATTTTATCACGCCTAAACTGAGTTTAGGCGTGATAATGGGCTTTTCACCAGCGTGCTAACAGTTAGCACGGCTTTGTGAATCAAGCCCAATGTGTTGGGAGTTTAGCGGCGCCGTCATAACATGTACCCATGAATAACACCCTTTAGCCCCCTCCCGACCGCCTAACGCCGATCGGTGGCGGGAGGGTCGCAGCCCCAAATGGCGTCAAAAGTGGTGGGCGGGGATTACCAGGGAACGTGCGTGCGCATGCGCGATTGTTTCCTGCAGAGATACGGAGCAGAGCTCTGTCATCAGCTTGCCACCCCGCGATAGCTGGCTGGATATTAACATAAAAAAAATCCCCTTTATTTACATCTGTACAGCGCTGCGATCTAGTCCGGCACTGTACAAGGGACACTTAGCTGTCCCTCCGAGCAGCTCACTATCAGATCCCTCTCATGGGCTGATGCCTAATATAAGAGGATGGGGAAGTATCGATTGCTGCCCAGGGCCAATTTAAGGGAGGAAGGAGGGAGGGAGAACTAGAATTAAAAAAGACTCTTTTTTTTCAATTAAAAAAAAAATAAAAAACACATTCGCAGCAGCAATCAGATGCCACCAACAGAAAACTCTGTTGGTGGCAAGAAACACAGACTAAAGGAGGGCAGATTCATTTCTGTGCTAAGTTGTATGGCCGCGCAGCACACGGTTAAAGCTGCAGAGTGCCGAATTGTAATAAACGGTCTGGTCACTAAGGGGGTTTAGGTCTATGGTCCACACAAAGTATAATCCAATATTGAGTACAGAAATTGGTTGTCAGTGCCATATAAATGCTTAACAATATTAATAGTAGATGTTTCTGTTTTTTTTATTTCTAGATGGAGGGATGGATCCCCTGTTGTATATAGTAAATGGGATAAAGAGAAAGAGCTCAGCATCCCATCGGTAAAAGAACTACAATGCGCCTATATCATGTCTGACACAGGTCAGTACTACAGTGTGTGTGTGTAAAATAAACTGATGAGATAAACAGTCTTATCTATACTCCTTCTCCTAAAAATGACCCTTTTTAGGTATCCCACAGTAACTTTTTAGCTTTTTACTGTTCTATGGTCTCTGCTCAATGACACATCTATTGAAGTATGCTACAGCTAAAATCTATGAACTATTGACTCTTTTTATCTCTTTCCTGCTCTCAGAAGCCATTTTCTTGCACAAGGTTGCATAGTCGATGGGCACCTTTACAAAGGTGGAGATCTGATTTAATGGAACGTAAGAAAGCAAAAATCAGCAATGGGAGATTCCACAGATATTTTAGAGCTTAATTTACTAAGTCATTGGACTACACGCTGAGTTTCCTTGGCTAAATGTTTGTGCACACGCTAGGGAGTGTACAGTGGTCCCCAATCCCCACCCATGTGTTGCCGAGAGATCTGATTGGTGGATCGTTTTGATCGAGCACAGGCTGATGGCATTGTTCTCCTACTCACTCTGCCCACTCTTCCGCCCCATCAGTCCTCCTTCCCAATCCATAGAAATCGAATATCCATAAAGAACTTGGCTCTAAACTATCAGGTTTAAGTACTAATGCAGAAATCTGAGTAGCAGGTAGGGCAGTGTCTAGGCTATATTTACACCCTCCCCCACTCAAGTACACTATTTGCAAATACTGCATCTTCAGCCCCCAGTATTGGTGTTAGCCAGAGATGTATTAGGTAGCCAGATGTAGCCCCCCCCCCCCCAGTATAGGTAGGCAGGTGTAGGTGCCCCAAGTAGAGATAGCCTGCTATAGGTGCCCCCAATATAGGTAGCCAGGTATAGGTGCCGCCAGTATAGGTGCCGCCAGTATAGGTATCCAGGAATAGGTGTCTCCGGGATTATAGTGCAGGGGGGGAGCAGCAGGCACACAGCCTCGGAGAGGAGGGGTCTGACTTCCTCCTGCACCTTGGGTCCCCTTCAGCGCTTCCCTCTTCAGAAATTAGCGCAGCAGTCCTCTTCTAGTTTCTATGGATGATGGAGCTGCGCGTGCCGTCGTTCTTTTCTGTCTCCCAACACCGCTCACTCTTCTTCCGCTAATCAGGAAGTAAAGTGAGCAGTGATGGAGACAGCAGCTGTGTGTGCCTGCTGTTCCTCCCTCCTGATTTGTGACGGACACCCACCCCACCTGACCCTAAAAACGTACCTGGAAGCAGGCATGTTCCATACAGAAAAGGCAAACTATTGCACTGTTTTGTATGACTTGAGCTAGTCCCAAACGATGCTGCTGTAGACCTTTCCTGCTCCACAGAAATAGTTACAGAAGCAGTGCAGGTGTAAAATTATGCACAAGTGGCTCATTCCCACTTCTGGTGCCCAGGGAGAGGTGGGGATGATTATATGGGGGAAAATTGTGGAATCTGGAAGCCCACTTTTAGGCCACTTTCTGATGTGCACCAGTGAGCGCTCACCCTGCCCACCAGAAGCTGCTCCATTGTTCACAACCCCGTCTCCATAGAGACAGTACTTGCCAACCAGGTACACCTGACTACCATGTTGGTATAGTGATTATTGTCTGCAGTGTCACCCTAACAGTCAAGCTGGATCCTTAGAGGTGACACTCATCGTGTACCAGGTTCACAACAGGAGTACAGAGTGCAAGGTACATTTTCCTGTGGTTTCACCAATCTGGTATATCTGATCATGTGTGCTAAATGCCCCAATGTTATGTACGTGGGAGAAGCTGGACAAACTCTGCACAAACGTATGAATGGACACAGGCACACTATTAATGATACCAAATCTGGACTCCCAGTTGCTACACACTTTCGGTCCAACGGACACAGTATGGATGATCTTCGTGTCACTGCCCTGAAGGGTGGCTTCAAAACGTCAAATGATCGATTAATAGCAAAAAGAAAATTTATAAATTGGTTCAAAGCTGTGCAGAACGGTTTGAATAAGGACAACAACTTTTTATATTGGTATGAGGCTGATGATATTTGAACTTTCTCAGCCATTGTAGCTGAATTTATGAACTAAGAATTTACGATACCTCTGGGTCAATCCTAATCCCAGGTTTACTCCAGGAGCATGGAGTAAACAAGGATCCTTATCTTAACAACCTCTAACCCCATTTAGATGGTCTGTTTGAATTAAGGCACCTAAAGCAGGCCATACACTGGCTCGATTCACGGCCGTTTCGACAGCAGATCCGATCCTGGGATCGGATCTGCTGCCAATCGCTTGCGCTAAACGCACCCGCCGATCCGATTTCCTCCCGAAATCGGATCGGTCCGTCGATCGCGCCGTGCGGGAAATTACCCTCGATCGCCCGGCGGTAGGAGCGCGTCGCTTGCGGCGTACGATTCGGGCCCGATCCGAGCATGTATACATTACCTGAAGCTGGCTCCGGGGTCCTCTTCTCCTCGCTGCACCGCATTTCCGCATGTCCCAGTGTACGCTTATACTTCCTGTGTCACTCCGGTGACCAGGAAGTTGAAATAGAGGGCGCTCTATTTGAACTTCCTGTTCACGGAGTAACACAGGAAGCGCCGGGATGGAGCAAGAACAGCGGTGCGGTGCAGTGCGGAGAAGACGCCCGGGAGCCAGCCTCAGGTAATGTATACGGGGGGGGGGGGGGGGGGGGGACAGGCGGCAGGAGCAGCTGAACAGATTGTGATCGGTTTCAGGCTGAAATCGATTCACAATTTGTTTGCAGTAAAGGCAGCCATACGATCCCTATCTGATCAGATTCGATCAGATAAGGATCTGTCAGCTGGTCGATCTAATGGCACATCGACCAGTGTATGGCCACCTTTAATGAGATGTATTTATGCTTGAAAAAAAAATCTGTTTTCCCTTTTGATGTTGCATGTATAAAGCTGTCTGTACCACCAGCTTGCAAACTAACAGGATATAAGCCCGACGAAGTCCGCAAGGCTGAAAGCTTGCTTATTTTTATTCATTTTTAATTAGCCAATAAATGGTATCATCCTGATTTAAAACTTCTTGCTAATCATGTGGACATTGACAGTCATGCATGTTGATCTTACATGAGTGAATTGTACTATGAGGGGTCCGGAATCTGCCACAGATCGGGACCCCTAAACTACCATGCGATACCCAGAGGGAGATGCAGGTGAGCCCTGGACCTCTCACCACGAAAATTTGCTTTTCGTGTTTTGCAAACAGCATTGAGTTCAGAGGCAGTACGGGTGATTCCCCTGGTGATGAGAGGTCCAGGGCTCACCTGTATCTCCCTCTGGATATCGCATGGTAGTTTAGGGGTCCCGGTCTGTGGCAGATTCCGGGACCCCTGACTGTCGTGTGAACCAGTGTTTGTGGTTTCTCTTTTTGCAGCTTCCAGGATGCGGTTGATAGGTGAGTGGTTAGGGAGGCGACCAAGTGGGCGGTTACCTACACGCGGTGTCCCTGCTGAGTGACATAATCTACGATTACGTCCGACCGAAGCCTCCCACCTGAATGCTGCTAAATGTATGCAATTTATGCAATTCCTGCTAGGTTTGATACAGCAGACAAAGGGTGTATACCATTGTACCTGATTGGCCGACAGGTGTCTGCTGATCAGATATAAAGCAGGAATGTGCTAGTTGGGAGTGTGCATTTGCTTTTCGTGTTTTGAATTGTACTGTGCTATGGTTTGGGGGGGATTGGAAAACCGAGTGACCAATCAGCCAAAAATTTCCACCACAGCCAATTTGTTGATGCTCATCCTAATGTTTGATTGGCTCAAACTGAAGCCATGAACTGGGAGGAAGAGCAACGCAGGGGAACCCTGGTGAAACTGGGGGTTTGCACAAGGCATCTGTTATCCCCTATCCACCCATCCCCCTTCCTCCCCTTCCTAAATTCAGGAATAGGAAGTCTGTAGCCTACATTAATTGACTTTGCAGACAGCAATGACATATTGATATATTACATAAAAAATATTGTTTCTCAAAACAACTCTGTAAAAGATATATACATTATTACTAGGCCAGATACACCTTACTTGCTTAAACCCACTCAACCCACATAACAAATACTTCCTATACATGTTAAGATAGGTATGTGTCCACACTGTTTGTGCAAAGCCTTGTTCATTATAGGTTGGGATATTGTCCTGAAAATCCAGAAGAGTTGAAACAATAAAAACGACTAAATCAAAACAATTACAGCTTAATTAGCTCATGAACAGTACCTGCCATTCATTGTTGTGCCGTTTAGGCAACTTTTGTTATGTAATCAGCAGTATCCATTTAGGTGTTGAAATTACCATTCATCCCTGTCTTAATGGGACTAGCAGTTGTTTATAAGAATTCCGTAAAGCCCATTCTGCTAAGAATACGGTAGCTCCTTAGTGCCCCTTCAAGTAGCTGAAACACCAGGCATGTGCCTTGTCTGTCTATGCCTAAAAATGTCCCTAATCAGGATGCCATAATACACTCATTCCAATGTTTAGTTTAGCACTTTGGGGGTCAGTTCAAGTGTGCTGTAAGAGTTAGCTTTGTTTAGTGTTTGTGAATGGCTTCTTAACCACTTCATTAAGGAATGTAGAGGGATGGAGGCACCCAAAATATGTATTTCTCAGAGTGAAATATGATAAAATAAAGTATATGAGGTATCTTACCTCTCCAGATGAACCAACCCAGGCAAGAAGGGTTTAGATCAAGTAAGGTTTATTCAAGCCCAATGTTTTTTAAAAAAATGCGTTTCACAGGTCTTTGCCCGCTTCCTCAGGTCAATAAAGTGCCTTAGGAGATTGAGTTTATAGAGTGGGCACCCTATGTCTACTTCACTAAGGAGATGGACCAGATGTGGTAAGCATTGGATCCATAAATCTAACATGATTTGCTCATAAGTCATGACTATGTAGGCCCTGAACCACTGTCTACAAATCCTGGTTCATGCAGAGGTCTAAACTAAACACTTCCTATAAATAATATTTCTGCTAATACGGGAATAAACGCTTCCCGTTAAAAGGCTTTTCATAAAACAGCCAGGGCAACATTTTCCTTACACACAAAATTGAGAAATGTAATTATTATTTCACCCTTGCTTGTCCGGACAACTGGAATTATCTGTCTCTCTCTGTAGCAAGTGCTCATGAAATATTTAATATGCCATTAAGTGTTCCAGCACTCGCTGGATACATCAAGAAGGAGGAGGGTGGTTGGGATTTACAGATAATGCATTGTGTTGTTTTGTTTCTTCCAGGGCGCTGGGGTTATTCAAACTGTACGGATAAGAATTGGGGTATTTGTAAAACAAGTAGGTTACTCAAGATAGAAATACCTAAATCACGTGAGGAGGATGACGAGCGGACGCATGGAACCTGCCCTGCAGACTGGCTATTCTACGGATATAAGGTTAATATAAGCGGTAAATACTTTTTCATACTCATTGGAGGCAGGGGCGTAACAATAGACCCTGCAAGGGATGCAGCTGCAGGGGGGCCCAGAAGCCACAGGGGGCCCCGTCCTGAGAGACTAACAACTAAGGGCAAGAAGAGAAAAAACATTTTACTCTCTGCACAATTGTTCTAATGACTGCATCTGCTCAGCCCCTGATAAGGAATCACTCAAAGATTTGTAGACAGTTCCTATTCAGTGGTCAGCAGGGTCTTGTGTACAGCGTTGCTAAAAATGTGGGCAGTGCTTCACTGCTATCTGTTTCTATCTGCATGGGGAAAACACATTCAAGTGTGCCCTCGCCAACTGAATAACATTGGTTCTCAGTTTACCTGTGCAGAAAGTGTGTGTGTGTGTGCGTGTGTGTGTGTGGGGGGGGGGGCATATAAAGTTTTGCAGGGGGGTCCAGTGATTTCTAGTTACGCCCCTAATTGGTTCTTCTTGACTCAGCCACCTTCCAAAGGCCATCAGTAAGTGGCTTCACCAAACTGCATCCCAAGATAAAGCAGTGCTTCAGGGGGCCATTTTCTTACCAGGGTTGCCAACCTAATTTCTAATTTCAAAATGTGAAGCAGAGAGAAGAGGCACCGCTCCTGCTTAGGTTAACTTTCAAGCAGTAGGGTTAGCCATACTATGCCAGGGGAAAAAACACATATATAAGTAGATAAATACTTGATCTACTTACATAACACATGTATTGTACTGTCCACGTTTTGATTTTTTGCCCACAGTTTGAGGCTAAAACCTGATGTCATTTCTGCCCTTAGCATTTTTTCCTTTTCTCCTCCAATCGCTGAGTCACCTCAGCCTTGCTTGTAAACATAGGTGAGCAGAGGATCGTGTTTCAAATAGGCAGCTAGGCAGGAAAATAAGTAGAAGAGGAGGAATATATTATCGATAAAAAGAACCCCCAGCATGCAACTGTTTGGCACTGACTATTAAAGGGCCAGTGCTCCTAAAGTATGTGATAACTCCAAACCATAACAACAGAAAAAGTTTTTAATGCAGGATTAGCATCTTTATAACTTCATACACTCAGGCCAGTTGCTATTGAAATGTGATTTTTAAAGTGACAATCCCACTTTAATCAACGCTTAGCACAGACATATACATGCAGTGGGGGTGACAGGGTGACATCTGTTTCACGTAAACAACGCTTCTTCAGAGGCTAAGAGCACACTTAGCCTCTGAAGAAGCGTCGTTTATGCGAAACAGCTGTCAGGCTGTTGTCCCCACTACATGTACATGTCTGTGCTAACCATTGATTGAAGCTAACCTCAGCAGGAGCAGTGCCTCCTCTCTCGCCTTCACATTTTGACACGAGTTCTGCCTTTCTGAGAGTCCGCGCTTGCAGCTACAAATCCGGTTTAGGTCCTGTGCCATTCCTCAGCTGCATCTGATGCCAGTGCTTTTGATCTCCCCTTTCAAATGGTTTAATTTCTAATTTCTCATGGACAAAAGGCTTAAAAAACCTGGACACCCAAACTTTTGGATGGATGGGAGGAGGAGAGAGTCAGAAGCACATTTTGAAAGTGTGTTGTGGGTTAGGCTAAACTGTGGGTGTGGTCACTTTTTCCCTTTTTTTTAAAGCTAAATTAATGGCTGCGGAAGGCTATTTAATACCTATCTGGTATTTTCAATGAGCAACCTCTCGGAAAGTCTGTGTATGCACCACGTTACTGTTACTTGATCGCCATGAAAAGCTTCTCGTGTGAACGGACTCTTGGGCATGTATGGGGACTGCACGAGGTGAGACATTAAAGAATACCAGAGCTCAAAACTTTTTAAAAAATGGGGGAAGCGGGCATATACTGTTACCTGTGCTGATGCCTACAGCTCCCCCTGTTCTCCTCTTATCCCCCATTACTCACCTAAAAGCCCCTCGGATCCTTTCTGGTCGGCCAGGTAGGGACTTACTGTGCAGGTGCTGGCTGGGCAGTATATCCCTGCTCCCCCCCCCCGTTTCTCAAAAAGATTTGAGCTCTGGTATCCTTTAGTCCCCATACATGCCCAAGAGTCAGTTCACACAAGAAGCTGGACGTGAAAGTTGGCCTAGGGGAGGAAAAAGTATAACTCTAGACTTAGTGGTGCCCTGTGGTGGGTGGTGTTTGGGATGTAGAACATTATGAGGAGCAGTGCAGGGGATGTGGAAGGAAATGGGGATAGCCTATCACCAGTGATGTAACTAAGGAGCTGAAAGTTTTACATTGGTGCCCCCCAAGCACTCTATACATAACAATTGGTACAGCACACTAAAACCTGCCAATGGCAATTACAGTGTCAGGGGTGCAAGAAGGGGATGGGGAGCAGTTTGTTAATGATTACCACTATTCAAAGCAAAAGTTTGCTTTCCTAAAACAGAAAGAATTTGCGATAATTCAGGTTGGAGTGAGCTCGAGATGCTGAATATATGCAAATTAACCACTATTCAAAGCATATGTGATTATTATGAGCACAGGGCCAGTAGGAAGCTAATACTGTAAATGAGGGAGGGCCCCTCTGGCCCAAGGGCCCCTATACGGTCGCAGCCTCTGCGCCCCCTATTGCTATGCCCCTGCCTATCACTCCAGCTTTTTCACATTGTTCCCTATGGGAGTTCCCTATGGTTTGGTCTGAGAAACTGGGGTGTTATCACAGCAGGAAGCCAGTAGGGTGCAGAGAAGAGCAGGGTTCTTTGCTCAGATGAAGTTTATATTTCCTATCGACTGGGTAAGGCAGTTGGGGAGGTGACCAATGTATATAGTGGGGTGGATGGAACTTAGTTCTATAGCAATATATAAAAAGAGGTATCTTACCTCTAATGAAGACTCACATAGATGGGAAAAAGGAGTCTTTATTGTAAAAAACTGTTATACTGTAGACAGTGGCCTCAATTCACTAAGATCATGCTAGAGATAATAAGGCAAGAGAAAACTTACCACGGCATAGTGAGAGAGTTATCTTATCCCTTCATTCCATAAGTTACCTCCTCTGTAGTTATGTGTGTCTATCAAAAAAGGGCGCGTGGAAAAAAGGGCGCGGGGTGTAGCCGAAATTGTACGTTTGAATGCAAAACCATATTTTCGTTTAATATGTTATAAACGATAATTTAGTGCTAAATAGGTGAAATAAACGGAAATGAAATGGCAAAATACCGTCTATAACAGTAAACGAATTCTGAAATAGAACGTCAAATAGCGTCTATAGAAAAAAAACGCTATTTACACGTGTATTAAGCATAGTATTAGAATGGTAGGTTTTACAGGTATTTTACTACAATTATACCTAACTTTAAGGTCACAGATATATCTCCTTATCCCTATCCCTCTCACCTAGACCCCCCTTTTGTGTAAATACACATAATTTAATAAATTGTATATATGACATATATTGTACTATAACTATACCTAACCTTACTCTCACACAGAGCCCTCCCTGTACCTATCCCTAACCCCTAGACCCCCCTGGTGGTGCCTAAACCTAAAACTCCCCTGGTGGTGCCTAAAACTAACCACCACCCTGGTGGTGCCTAAGCCTAACCACCCCCCTGGTGGTGTATATTGCACTGTAAGTATACCTAACCCTCCCTGTACCTATCCCTAACCCCTAGACCCCCCTGGTGGTGCCTAAACCTAAGACCCCCCTGTTGGTGCTTAAACCTAAGACCCCCCCTGGTGGTGCCTAAACCTAAGACCCCCCTGGTGGTGCCTAAACCTAAGACCCCCCTGGTGGTGCCTAAACCTAAGACCCCCCCTGTTGGTGCCTAAACCTAAGACCCCCCTGTTGGTGCCTAAACCTAAGACCCCCCTGGTGGTGCCTAAACCTAAGACCCCCCTATTGGTGCCTAAACCTAAGACCCCCCTGGTGGTGCCTAAATCTAAGACCCCCCTGGTGGTGCCTAAAACTAACCACCCCCCTGTTGGTGTGTATATTGCACTGTAACTATACCTAACCCTCCCTGTACCTATCCCTAACCCCTAGACCCCCTAGTAATGCCTAAACCTAACCATCCCCACCGCACAAACATGCTAAACACATATAAACAATAATATATTTAATCCTTAAAATACTTCACTCCAAATAACATGAATAAAATAATTTATATATTTGTCATGGAATAGGTAGCCTTAAAATCACGTATACATTAATAATATTAGAAGTAGAAAAAGGTATATATAATATATATACACATACAATACAATAGATAACCTTAAAATCACTTATGCATTAGAAATCTTAAATTAACAGTAATATTTAAAGCGATATTTTAGTAACTATAATCAACGCATTATAAATGTAAAAACAAAGTTAATACCAAAAGTGATGTATTTCTAATACAATCAGGTTGAGAAACGTTATTTAAGCATTATACATATGAAAACGAATTTTAAATGCAAAAAGAAGTTTAAACGAAATTTTAGTTGTAATAGGTCTGTAAGCGTAATTTTAAAACGAAAAAACTAGTTAAAACTCATATAAGCGAAATTTACAAACGAAAAAATAAGTATAATACAAAGTCAAAACGAACTTGTAAATGATATTTGTTATAAACTTTATCCTGTAAACGGAGCCTTTTGTTAACACGATCCCTGTAAAACGCTATTTCTCGGGCGCCCTTTTTTCCTGTCGGGCGCCGAATAGCCGATATTTTGCATTGCAGTCTATGGCGGCGCCCTTTTTGTCCACTATCCCTGTGCGCCCTTTTTTGCTAGCCCGGTAGTTATGTTACCTCCTCTGTAGTTATGTTACCTCCTCTGTAGTTAAGTTACCTCCTCTGTAGTTATTTTCACACGCAGTTAATTAACAGCCTGTCTTTAACTTTAGAATCATGGAGTTATTTTAAGGATTGAAGAGTTAACTTTAGGTTTGCCTGAGGTAAAATGTTTCCTGAATACGACATGCCTCATCACCATGGTGATAACTCTAGAAACATTATTAAAGACAGGAGATAAGCTTAGTGAATTGAGGCCAATGTGTTTCACGTAGCTAGACTCCCATTGTGAAGGGACTTCCTGTTACCTGGACCACCATATATTTCCTATCAAACTGAAGATCACTGTAGGTGAGTTAGAGGGGTTTGGGGAATTGTAGATGCCTTCTTTCTATATGTTAGGTGTGAATGTAAAGTGGAGGGGGACGAAAGGGAATTTGTGTACATGGGCTTCAAGACAGACTTCTCTGAATTGTTACCTTCTTGCTAGGATGTTAACATCTTTTTTGGTCAACAGTGTTTCCATGTCTACAGAGGGGAAGATGGACAGCAGTTGGATTGGCATTCAGCTGATAACTATTGTAAGGGACAGGGGGGCCGCCTGGCAATCATTTCAAATGAAATAGAGCAAGGTGGGTAATTCTGTGAAAGTGACACTGAAGCGAAAATAAACTTGATAGATAATGAATTGTATGGTAGTATGGATAATTAGTTGAACATTAGTAGCAGAGAAAGGAGTCTCATTTTTATTTATAGTTATATAGATTTATTTATAACACTGCATCATTCTGTCATATTTGCAATTTAGAAACTACACTCTGTATTTTACGCTGTAAAATAGAGTGGAGTTAATGTCTTTTGAACTCTCCTGCAGTAAAACCTTATCTCAAGCTGTCTTCCACTCTTGGCTGTTTCAGTGCTTCAGAAGACAGGCCTGAGTTCGGCCAAGTTGGCTGAATAGCTCAGTGAACCTGTTTTTCATAGATAACAACTCAATTGTTTTAACTATTCCTGTACTAGAAAACAATATACTACTTTTTTCTTAGCTACTAATGTTCTATTTGTTATCTGTACAACACATATAAATCATTATCTCATTAGTTTATTTTCGCTACAGATTTACTTTATGTAGAAATGATTTCTTATTAAGCTTATTATTAATATATAAGCTTATTGTTTATAAAACGCCAACGTAATACAGACAGTGGTATGCACAAAGACAATGGTACAAAATACAGAATTGGTAGACATAGTAATTACTGTGACAAATGTAACATGATGATCCAAATTAATAACATAATCCAAGATACAAAAGGGTGGAGAGCTCTGCCCTTGAGAGCTTGTAATATAAAGGAATGGGGAGGAAACAAGAGGTGGGGTATTGAGATGTACATAAAAAAACCACCAAAGTTTGACGCAACTGTGCAACATCAATCTTACAATATAAGAGCTGAGGGAAATTTATTGAGAGCTAGTGTTAGTGGACATACCTGCCCAGGGTGCCAAGACCCCAGTTTATGAATCCACATAACCTCCCTTTTTTTAGACGAAGGAACCCAGGTTTAGGAATGTGGTCAACTACCAAAAATGTACAAAACATTCGTATACAGTATATGTTTTAAAGCGGATCCGAGATGAAAAACTAACTATAACAAGTAACTTGTCTAATATCTTATCTAAAGTTTTGATAGTTTACACAGCAAATCTAGCTGCAATGCAAACAGCTTTAATAGAATAAGAATATTTCTTCCTGTGATACAATGACAGGTTTGTAAACGACAAACATGTCATTGTATCACAGGAAATGACATACAATGACAGGTTTGTAAACATTACACAGAGGCAGGCTTATCTGTATCTTGATCACTAAGCCTGTGAAAAAAACCTAATCCCCCTCCTCCCCTCTGCCTCTGAAATTAATGGCTAGTAACACCTCCTCCTCCTCCTCCTGCCCAGACTGAGCTCCCATGAGCCCTTGCTACTGCCAAGGTTCTCTGAAAACCTGTGGGCGTGGTTTATTTAGTTTATAGGGAATTAGAGTATTAAAACAAAAACAAAAAAGTATTTGGCTTGAGGAATGCCCTATAAACAATAGGAAAGGAACACAATTATGCAATGAGTAAAAATTCACCTCGGATCCACTTTAATCATAGTACTGGTGCAATGGACTTGATAGTTGATTGACCTGGGAGTGCAAGTCGTGAATACTGTACAGCATATTAGATTAGTCTCTGCAGGTACAGTTTTCCAAGAATTATATAACATGTCATACAGTGTAAGGTTTTGTGGCTATTTTAGCCTATTTATGATTTGCGTTTCCACATCTGTATTTATTTGGCCTGATACCTGGAATTTGCTCTAATGTCCTCCATTTCAAAGCAGTTAAAGTGACACTGAAGTGAAAAAAAACTGATGAGAAAATGAATTGTATGTGTAATACGGATAATTTATAGAACATTAGTAGCAAAGAAAAGAGTCTCATATTTTTATTATCAGTTATATAGCTGTGTTTCTACAACATTGCATTATTCTCTAATATTTGCAGTTCACAAATTCCACTCTGTATTTTAAATGATGAAACAGAGCAGATCTAATGATCCTTTGAACTTCCTGGCAGAAAAACCTTAAACAAAAGAGTGAGAGACAGGTTGAGATAAGTGCTTCAGAAAATAGCATGGCTCTCTGACTAAATTAGTCAGAGAGCTCAGAGAAGCTCTTTTGCGTAGATAACAACTGAAGTTTCTTATCTCCTCCTGTACTGGAATCAATATGAGACTCTTTTCTTTCCTAATAATGTTCTATTTCTTAGCTGTGGGATAGGCGAGGGAAAGGGTGTGAACAGTTACGCCCCTGATTGGCAGTTGCCAAGCAGTTGCTACTTAGTTTATTTATTGAAGGTTGTAAAATTAAAATATCTCTATTGTCCATCTACTGTCTTTATTGCTGATTCATCCTATTTCACTGTTATGTGTTGGTACCTGTAATCTTATTGGTTGGTGTGTGTGACAATATAAACAGTCATTCCTTAGGCTGGTTTGATGCTTGTTTTGTTCTTCTTCTTAGCATTCATACTTATGCAGCTGTTTGGGCAGCAAAAGAGCTTTTGGATTGGAAACGACAGAGACAGTTATGAGCTATGGGAATATGGCAGTCCACAAGGATTCACAAACTGGTTTCCAGTTACAGCAAACCATGTAAGCTCACCCAGTGGTGTCTGTAAAGTTGGAAATAGATGTCATAAATAAAAATAAAAATAAAACCTATCTTAGTTTTTATGATTTTTTGAACTTTGTAATAACACATTGTGCATGGTCTGCTAAGACATCTCTAAAGATCTTTAACCACTTAACGACCGCCTAACGCCGATAGGTGGCGGCTGGTCATAAGTGGGTTTCTGTGGAAAAGCCGCTTGTTCGAGCGGCCGTTTCCTGTCAGTTCACGAAGGGTGTCTCCGTGACAGCCTGAGAGCCTCCGATCGCGGCTCGCAGGCTAAATGTAAACACACGGGGAAGAAATCCCTGGTGTTTACATTGTACGGCGCTGCTGTGCAGCAGCGCCGTAAAGGAGATCGGCGATCCCCGGCCTCTGATTGGCCGGGGATCGCTGGCATCTGATAGGCTGGAGCCTATCTAAGGCGGTACAGGACGGATCGCTGTCCTGTACCGCCGATATGGAGAAGGGGAGGGAGGGAAAGAGAGGGAGGTGGAATATAGCTGTGGAGGGGGGCTTTGAGGAGCCCCCCCCCCCTCCCCCCGCAAGGCACAACAGAGCGGCGGCGATCAGACCCCCCCAGCAGGACATCCCCCTAGAGGGGAAAAAGGGAGGAAGTCTAATCGCCCTGCCTGCAATGTGGTCTGTGCCCACCCAGCACAGATCACAGAAAATTAGCCCGGTTCTTATGTGGTTAAAGGCAACCTGAGGTGAGGGCATATGGAGGCTGCCATATTGATTTTCTTTTAACCAGTTGCTGCAATTATGACAGTATATCTACCCCCCTTGAGACTTCATCTTAGCTCTAGGGGTCGTATCTATATGTTCTCTGCCCCGCAATCGCTTTCACATGCGTACTCTCATACGTGCCCCCATCACCACTGTTAGAAAACTGATCGGTCAATGGGAACATGTGTTCCCAAAGCTGATCAAAGTGCATGTGATGAATGATCACCGGCACCAGTGAGATGCCAGTGGTCATTCACAAAGTGAAATAAAAAATACATACACAACACTCCCGCTGTACTGTTCATTTAGGTGTGGTAAGTAGTGATAAAGTCACAAGTGGTTCAAGAGGAACTGTAGTGAAAATAACATAAAGAATAAAATTGTTTGTGTTTTTACAATATTTGTTTATAAATTAATTTGTCAGTGTTTGCCCATTAAAGAAAATCTGTATTAAAAAAAAACCTCTGGGGGATACTTACCTTGGGAGGGAGAAGCTTCTGGGTCCTAACGAGGTATCCCCCGACCGCCGGTGTCCCAGCAGTCCAGCGCTGCAGCCCCCGATTCGCAGTCAGGTAAATATTTACCTACCACGATCCTGCGCAGGTGCACAAGCAGCTTTCTGTTTGGGTAAGTCGGAAATAGCCGAACCCGATTAGATCCGATCTACTGCGCAGGTGCGAGTCCTTTGCGCCTGCGCAGTAGAGAGGATACAATTGGGTTTGGCTATTTCCGCCTTACCCGAACAAAGAGTCGCTACTGCACCTGCGCTGGATGCTCCGAAGAGGTAAAAATATCACAGCTTGTCAGGCTTGTATTCGGGGGGAGACAGCGCTGGGTTCCCTGCAGCTACAGGGGAAGGGGAAGTCTCATTGGGACCCTGAGGCTTCCCCATCCCGAGGTAAGTATCCCCCAGAGGGATTTTTTTTAAAGGACATCCGAGGTGAAAATTAACTAATGAAATAAACAATTGCATCTATCCTCCTTTTTCTAAAACTGACTTTTTAAGGTATCCCACAGTTTTATTTTATATTTAAATCTACTTTTTAAGTTTGTACTGTTTCATGGCCTCTTCTCAATGACACATTCATTGATGTATGCCAGAGCTAAAATCTGTGAACAATTGATCATTTTTTATCTCTTCCCTACTCTCAGTTGCCATTTACTGCCAGACAAGTGTTGTATGGCTGCAATTCCTTATCAATGAGGGTTGCGTTATAGTCCGACCCGTTTAAGACCCAGACTGAAACTGTCACTTACATACCTGATTTTTAACTCGTTCAGGTAGAGAAAGAAAAAAAGGAACGCAGCATAGTTATTTGTGTGCTAGGCACTGTACGTACACATGCCTATCTCATCATGTCACATGTCCTTTAAGCGAAGTATGGCCGCTCTCATACCTGAAGGGAGCACTGTCACAAACAAGCAGCAGCGATTGGCTGGAAGAGGACATGGGAAGTCTCTGGACTATCCAGAGGTCTGCTTCTACTTCTTCTAAGTATCTAACTTTTTAATTTTTTTAATCTCACAATTTTGATTTAAATGGAAACATTTTGCTGGAGCTTGGCTCAAACTGTTGCACAGCATAATGATTTATGTTTTCTAGAGCTCAGCAAGCTTCCAGGACCTCCGATGTGCTGCCATAGCCGGTGATCGTACGTCTTTTCCTGCAGGTAGATGGCATCTTGAGAACTGTGATCATCAAGGCTATGGGATTATATGTGATAAAAAACAAGGTAAGGTTTCATAAATTCACCTGTCCTTAGTTGTGTTGAATGAAAGTCTGTCTGTTAGCTGGTCCATAACCAGTGCAGGCAGAGGATCCATATGCCCTCATACAGCTTATCCACTGAACTACAGTCTGACTCGTGTGACAATGTTGTCTGTTAACCAAGATATGTTAAATAAAGTTTTTTTTATAAAGCAGCGTAAAAAAGAAAGAAAGAGAACAGAACAGTGTGTGTTCCTGAGGGAAACCAAAGCATGGTGTCTGTGTGCAGTTTATCCAAGATCTGTTGTTACTCACAAGATAAGATTAGAAAGCAGCATCAGGCCAGTTATCCCACCTCTTAAATCAAAATGGCAACATTCCCTATCTTTCCCTGTACTTGACTTTCTGAATGCTACTTACTTCTTCTTTTTTTTGGATACGGTATGAGGCGCCCGGAAAGGAAATTATAAATAGTTCTATTTGGTAGGTACAACATTAGGTAGAAAAAAATGGTGTGATCCTACCTTCTAGATGTCCCTTGCGCTCGGACTCCAGGCAAGTCTGGAATATAGGCACTTCAATTGACCTGAGGAAACGGTTTTGACCGTGAAACTCGTTGTCTGTGCCCCAAATAAAACCTGACTATATACGTATACATCTCGATCTGTATTTTTCCCGCAAGGGACATCTAGAAGGTAGGATCACACCATTTTTTTCTACCTAATGTTGTACCTACCAAATAGAACTATTTATAATTTCCTTACCGGGCGCCTCCTACCGTATACAAAAAACAGTTAGCACCCCTTGATTTTAGGGGTAGATCAACGTTAGAAAATCTCTGACGGATCTGCCTTTTTAGGAGCAGCGACCAAAAAAAGAATAAAAGGCCGAGTGGGGACGGTATTTCCCCACCTGCAAAAATGAGTGGTTGCCTCTTTCAGCAACCTACTCTTGTGAGTATAATACCTACTGTTTGTATGAAATTTCTTCCGTACATATTAACGTATTGCACCAAATTGGGCTCCCGGATCTCCAGTGTTTTTGTCTTCTACTACTACTACACTTACTTCTTCTTGCTTTTTCACTTTCTTTATCCAGTTATTTCGCACAATGCAACAAGGCTCCCACATGTCAGTACCTAGGAGCTGACATAACACTGTGGGAGGGGTTTCACCACAATTTCAGCCATACAGAGCCCCCTGATAATCCGTTTGATAAAAGATAAAGTTTTGTCATGGGAAAGGGGGTATCGGCATTGGATGAAGTTCAATCCTTGGTTCTAGTTCCTCACACAGTTAGAGCCTTGTTGCATTGTGGGAAATAACAGCTGTTTCCAATTGCCAAAAAAGCAGCATCTCCTTCCACAGAGATCACCTATCAGCAGTATAGATGTCGCCATGTGATACATTTCAGAATGTAAATCAGGGAGAGGAAAGATTTTACAATGGGCTAACACTGACTAAATCATTTAAAAATAATTATTGTAAAATTAAGCATAGGTGGTGCATTGCAACGCTGTAAACCACATTACAAAGCAGCCTTTATGCCGCACTGCAAGGCACCATTTTGAACATGGCCTTAGTGCCAATTCACATTATGGGTGTTTTTACTGTAGGCTTTTTCACAATGCACAATGCACTCCTGTGGAAAATAAAAATGCATCGTTTTTTTCAGTGTACAATGTAAAAGAGGCCTATACTCAGGGCTGGGCCGCCCCTAAGGCTAAGTGAGGCAGGTTCCTCAGGCGGCGGAAGTGGGGGGCGGCACCTGCCTAGCCATGTGTGAGGGGTGGGCGCGCCGGGCTGGAGGATGTAGCAGCCAGGACGTAGGACTAGCGGGCTCAGCGACGGGGGGGGGGGGGGGGAGGTGGGGGTCAGACCACGCCTCCCTCACCTGGGTACATCAGGGGGCAGAATTGCAGGAAGTGATGCGGTGGTGGAACGCAGCCTGGACCGAAAGGAGGTGAGTAATTGCCTTTGCTCTTCTCTTACTGACACTGGACGGTAATCCCGGGCAAATAGCTGGAGGGGAAGCGCAGACGGTGGGAGGGAGGGGGGTCCCCTCCCCACTGCTGTGCCCACTGCTCTCATGTCCTGGCTGCTACCCCCTTCAGAGATACTGGGGTCAAAGTAACTCAGGTGGCATAAAGTCTAGAACCGGCCCTGCTTATACTAAGCTTCTATGTTCAATAAAGGTTGGTAAGTGAGATTGTGTTTTATTCAGATTTTTTTCTTCAATCATTGAATTGTAGATACGTCACGTTCTGTGAATGCATCTGACATGTTCCCGGTACCAGACATCGTGCCCTATGGGAATAAGTCTTACAAATTTCTATCTGGTAACATGAGCTGGGAGGAGTCCTACGTTGCCTGCAAGCAATATGGAGGAGATCTGGTCACAATCCATAATGAGTATCACCAAGCCTTCCTAACCATCATTGTTCATCGCCTCGGTTATCCCCACTGGATCGGATTCCATTCAGAATCTGTAAGTCACTATTCATATTGTGTGGGATACATTCATATCACAGATGAGTAATGTCACAGATGAGTAACAAGTTCCTGTTTCTCTTCTGCTGCAGAAGCGTATCTGGTAATATAGAGCCTATGGCAAACACTGAAATTGTGCCCCCCCCCCCTTCCCCAGTCAGAGCCCCCTTCCCCTCTAAAGCATCCTTTCTCATGTACATGTGTTATGGTTTCCTGTGTTTTTGGCTTACGATATTGCTAAAGTTACTTTTTGGGAAATATCTCTTCTTATTTCTTCTCTGTCCTCTTTTCTAACACTAAGCTAAGTGAGCCCTCCATACATAAATTAAGTAGCCATGTTCCCTAGATAACAATTAATCTGATCTGAGGCATGGGGGCACTGCACAGGGGCAGGCATGGCGCCCCATGGTGCTGTGGCACCCATGGCACAAGCCATGCCTTCACCCCTCTAGATACGCCTCTGCTTCTGCATAAATTCCCATAACCGTTTCAAGGGAACCTGAACCAAGTAAAATTATGATGTACCCGCAAATTAATATTACATACTTACCTCACCGTCAGTCCCTCTCAGAAGCTCACCATTTTCTTCTAACAACGATACTTTCCAGTTCTAAGCCCCTTATTCAATTCACTTTTTCTCCAAAGTGATATTTTCACAACTTTTCAATAAAATGCCGTTTATAGGAAACCTGTAACGAGTTAAAAAAGAGTTTCACTTACCTTGAGCTTCTGCCAACCCCCTGCCACCGACCTGTACCCGTGCCATCCTGGAACGATCCTCCGGTCCCCGGAATTGACCCTGTCGCTGGCCACTGCGCCTTCATAGCCCTGGCAGCACGCGTCCTCGTTTGCACTCCTGTCGCTGGGAGCATCCTGCACAGGCACAAGACACTCCTGGCGACTGGAGAGTGAATGAGATGTGAGCCGCTAGGGCCGCGCAAGTGTAGTGAACGTCGACTTGCATGCCAGTGAAAGTGAACGCACAGGATGGCTGCAGGGGGCTGGCAGAAACTCTCTTTTTTTTTAAACTCATTACAGGTTTCCTTTAGCCACCCACAAGCAGGAATCATTTTGAGAGTACTTTTTCCAGCTTCTTTATGGTACATTTTCCTCAATTAGGACTGCATCTGCTCAGCCACTGATAAGAAATCATACAAAGTTTTGCAGACAAAGATTTGTAGACATTCCCTATTCAGTGTTCAGCAGGGTCTTGTGTGCAACAGTGTTCTACCTCCCGAAGTGCTGTGTATTGTAGTGATGCTTGAGGAGTCTGGGCACGGAGAGAAAAAGCTTTCTGCTCTCCCACAATTGTTCTAATGACTGCATCTGCTCAGTCATTGATAAGGAACCATACAAAGTTGTGTAGACAAAGATTTGTAGACAGTCCCTATTCAGTGTGCTGCAGTAGGCTCTTGTGTGCTACAGCGCCCTGCCCCCAACCCCTCTACCCCTCCCCAAGTTCTCTGTACTGTAGTGATGCTGGAGAAGTCTGCAGAGCCAGTTCTGCTCCATCAGAGATGGACAGAGTGAGTGTAATAAGTAGTGCTGGGAGCACACTCGTTTGTCGGTTTTCTGTATGCGTTTTCTGCACACCAAGTGTGTTTGTATGTGTGAAAACATGCACGTTTCATCACAGAAGCTAATGTAATTGATAGAGAAAATGCATGCAGTGCTTCACTGCTGTCTGTTTTTATCTGCATGAGGAAAACACATTCAAGTGTGCACTAGCCAATTGAATAACTTTTTTTCTCAGTTTACCTGTTCAGAAAGCGAGGAGGAGGGGGCCCCATCCAAAGTTTAGCGGGGGGGGGGGGGGGAGGGGGCAGTGATTTGTAGTTAATTTTATTTCCTGTTGATATGCTAGTGCTATATCCCCAGATTCACTTTAAAGTTGATCTATAATGGGGTTATTATTATTATTATTATTATTATTGATTCACTATTACAAATAGTGTTTCTTATCTGAGTTACCATGCCTTATCAGAGTTAACATGCCTTATCAGCGAACTCTACGAACTTATGCCTGCTAATTGGAAATGACAAGAGCTCCACTCGTCCTGCCTTGAACCCCTGCGGGTCCAATCACTTTAAAGGACATTATCCCCGCACGTTGATTGGCCCAATAGGCTGCCTGTCAAGTTTCCTGCCATGGGACAGGCAGCCTATTGGGCCAATCAAAGTGCAGGGATAATGCTATGCAGGGCCGGGCCGAGGCATAGACTGGAGAGGCTCCAGCCTCAGGGCGCAGTGTAGGAGGGGGCGCACAATTAATTCAGCTGTCATTCCTAATTGTGTTTGAAGCAGAAAGAAATAAGAAAAGTGGATACATAGCAGTGACTGCAAGCCAGATAACTAGATATTAATGTGTTGGGGAGGTTGTGGGCCCTGTTGCCCTCTTAGTCTAATAGCAATCAGTGTGTGACAGCTGAGGTGGGAGGAATGGAGGGGCGCACTTTGGTGTCTCAGCCTTAGGTGCTGGAGGACCTTGTCCCGGCTCTGATGCTATGCTACTCTGATAAGGTGTGCTAACTCTGGTAAGGCATGTTAACTCTGATAAGGCTTTATAGTGAATCAACCCCAATACAATTTTATACACTTGCAATCATAAAGCTATATATAACTGTAGATTACTTTTCATATGAAATCTCTGTATCAACAGGGAAGATGGGCTGATGGTTCTATGCCTCGGTTTACATGGTGGGCAGAAGGGCCGCCATCACAAGATGGGCTGTGCGCCTACATTAATACCAATGGATACTGGGGAACTCTGGAATGTAATGCACAGCTACAGGGGGCCGTATGCCTTCTCAGCACAGGTATAGACGTTTGTCTCAGGTTTTATGTTAGTTACCACCCACTATTGTATTGACTCCACCTACAAGGGGATAAATCTATACTGGCAGCATTTCAAGGCTGTAGATACCTGGCCTTATGTATCCAGTGGGTTGTTTGGCTAACACCGGAGATCATATGTAGTTCTTTAAATGTGTACTGCAGTAAAAAGATGGTCTACTATTAGGTGGCAACGCAAGTCTTGAAACCTCACAGGGGCGTTGCTAGGATCTTAAGAGATCAGGGGCACTTTTGGGCACTCCAACCAAAAAATGGGTGTGGCCATGCACCGGAATGTGGGTGTGGTCATGGGTGGAGTCAAATTTACATTAACTTAACAGCGGCCTGAGTAGGTCTGCACAGCAAAATGTTGGATGATGTCTCCATTAATACAAAAAACAGAAACGTAAAATACTGTATCACATAAATAGGCAGTGTCACTTAAACATAACTAGGCAGAGTTACCTGGTTTCTGTGCTGGCTGGTCTGGCTTTCTGCTGGGCGAGCTGACCTGCTGCCAGTCTCACCATAGCATAGCCTGACCTTCTAGTGGAGACCTTCCCATGCTCCCACGGACCTCCCATTGAGGCATCACAACTCCCAGTATGCCCTCATAGTAGAACAGCTCCCTGCATACTCCCATAAAGGCATCACAGCACTCAATATGCCCACATACAGGCACCATAGCACCCGGCATGGCACTACAGCACACAGCAATAGGGGTATGGGGCCCGCTGGATGCTGTAATTTCATGCTGGGTGCTGTGGTGCCATGCTGGGTGCTGTGGTGCCTCTGTGGGGAATGCTGGGTACTGTGTAGTGCCATGCTGGGTGCTGTGGTGCCTCTGTGGGGCATGCTGGGTACTGTGTAGTGCCATGCTGGGTGCTGTGGTGCCTCTGTGGGGCATGCCGGATACTGTGTAGTGCCATGCTGGGTGCTGTGGTGCCTTTACTCTGCCTGGGGGATATCCGGGGCACCCCAGAATAGATCAGGGGCACGTGCCACTGGGCACAGGATGGCTGCAGGGGGCTGGTAGTAGCCCCGGGTAAGTTCAACTGTTTTCTTTTAGGTTTTTTTTTAGGTTCACACTGGGAAATCACCCTGTAGTGTAGATTGATATGATAAAAACTAGTGGAAAGGGTACATACATGATTAGGAGTACAGATACGTGGAAGGAAACAGGAGGGGTGTGACTGGACTTATGCTAGGTGGTTTCACTGAATTCCAGGACCTGCTGTAGTTCAGTGGAACATTTAAAGATTATTTTTTGTTTTCTATTGCAGCTTCTGGCTCCACCCCGTATTCTAGGTGTCCAATGTAGGGTTATGGTTAGGTAAACGGTGTGTGTCTGGAGGCTAAAATGCATGTAAAATACACCTGCATTGTTCTTCAAAAAAATCAGTTAACAGGTGCTAAGAATCTAGTGCGTGAGTTGGGGTCTTAAAAGGGGCGTTACTATGAATCATGGGGCCACCCAGCAAAACTTTGATGGGCTTCCCAATGTTTACATCCTTCCACTTGCCAACCCCTTGTGACGCTCACAGCCTGGGAACCCATCTCATAGGGGTCATAGAACAGGTGTGGCCATCATGATCTTCACACCCATAACAAGTGTAGCCACAAAAACACCTGATCTGAATGATGGACCCATTTATCAGCGGGCGTGAAGTAGTAGTTGGGGCCCCCCTTGCAGCTCTGGACCCCCCTACAGTCACAGGGACTGCTCCCCTCTAGTTACGCCTCTGGAAGTCAGGCTGGATGTCTAATGACTATTACACACAATGAGATGTTTTGGCAGATTTCCTGGCAGATCGATTATTTCCAACATGTCTCATCTAATGTCCGAATGATTTTCCGCTCACTGCTATGGAAAATCAGTCGGAAAATTGATCAGAAATGAGATCAGACATATTGGAAATAATCGATATGGCAGGAAATCTGCCTGAAAAACTCATCGTGTGTACTAGGCATAAGCGACACCAACAAATGAGTGCATTGTTCCCCTCCTAACGCTGCCCCCAGAAGCCACTGCATCATTTATTGCTCCATTGTCCCACCCCCACACTATAAAAACAGTACATGCCTATATAAGGCGTGCATAGAAGCTGCTCTTCTGTTTAACAATCACACCCTCACATTCAATGAATTAAAGGATACCCGAAGTGACATGTGACATGATGAGATAGACATGTGTATGTACAGTGCCTAGCACACAAATAACTATGCTGTGTTCAATTTTTTCTTTCTCTGCCTGGAAAAGTTAAATATCAGGTATGTAAGTGGCTGACTCAGACAGGAAGTGACTACAGTGTGACCCTCACTGATAAGAAATTCCAACTATAAAACACTTTCCTAGCAGAAAATAGCTTCTGAGAGCAAGAAAGAGGTAAAAAAAGGACTTTCTTATCAGTGAGGGTCACACTGTAGTCACTTCCTGTCAGGACTGAGTCAGCCACTTACATACCTGATATTACTTGATATACCTGATATTTAACTCTTTCAGACAGAAAAAAAAGGAACACAGCATAGTTATTTGTGTGCTAGGCACTGTACATAGACATGCCTATCTCATCATGTCACTTGTCACTTCGGGTATCCTTTAAGGCCTTAGAGTACCAGCGATGGGGAATGGGGGGCGGACCCCAAAGATTACAAGTAGTGTCAGGAGTCTATGAAGGAGATAATTTAGCCCACCATGGGCTTTATTTAATTCCCTCCCCCCTCCCAATTCAGGGGTACTTTAATGATCAAGCCCGATCCTTATGGGCACCACTAGCAGTTTGTGGGTATGCACCACACAAGTTCCTTAGCTAGGGAGCTGATCTTCCCAAGCTAGGGAGCACACAGCCACCCGACCCAGCACTGCAGAATAATATCCATATGAGTCTCTGCTTAGCTGTAGTGCTGTCCACAAAGAGTTAATCTGTGCTGACGGGGAGAGATTGACTTGTGTCCCCTCCATGACTATCCCATGTGGGTAACGATGGGACAAACGTGCAATGTGCTTACTAATATGTATTGCTAATGAATGCAAATGTACTAGTATATGCATTGGAGGCTTAAATAGAGCTTTGATAAGCTGCTTATGATGTCTTATATTGTTACATCTGATTTTCAGAAAATAAAACCACAGAAAAGATCAATGACTGTCCAGAAGACTGGTTCCAGTTCCAGGATGTTTGCTACACTTTAGAATCTGTTTTTAACAATACCGATTACAACACTGCTGAAGGAATTTGCCAACAACAGGGTGAGCTTCATACTACTACTATTTGCTAAGTGTAAGGATTCCAGGTGATCACCAACTTCCCTCCGTATCCTATTCCCCAATCTTCCCCATGAGCTTCAGCTACAGACAAGCCCCTGGTTGAACAGGACACTCTTTTTATTATTATTGATTCATAAAGTGCTAACATATTCCGTAGCGCCAAAGCAGCCATCAGAAATCTTGGGGTCCCATAGTGGGAAAAACTACTGGGCCCCCCTCATTTAGGTTTACTTTATTCGCTAACTAACTAAGGTAACTCCTGGATGAGCCTCCCAGCGCCTCTCATCCCATAATGGGCAGCCCATGTGTGGCAGTGTTTCCGGGCCCCAGATTCACTCAGGCCCCATACAGCAGTCCCCCGTGTGATGCCCTGAAGGCGGCCCTGCGTAGTGCTGTACAGAGTAAGAACAAACATGGGCTACATAATAATATAGACAATGGTGTACACAAATTATAGACAATGGTACTTAATACAGAATTAGTACACATATGTGAGGAAACGCGCAAAAGCCGCCGCAAGGGCTCAGAGTGAGGCGGCTGTTTCCGCGTCTAACATGGCGGCACAACGCGAAGAAACCGCCGCATGCCGCATGGGCAGAGCGGTAGAGTCCGCGTTGGATGCGGCGGATTCTACGCATGGCAAAGGAGATGGCATTTCGGCTGGACGCGGGGAAACCGCCGCTTGCTTAGAGAGCGGGCGGCGGTCCCCGCGCCTGAATCAGTGGTCACATTGCAAGACATGTCTGGTGTGGCTGGGACTGCTAGTCCACACAGGTTCAGAAGGACGCACGCGCGCGCTGAGAGGCAGAGCTTATATGACAGCCAGAAAAGGGTCAGCTGACCAGGCGGCCACCTGCCATTGGTCCAGCACTTAGGGGAGGCGCCGGAGAGCGTTTTGCTATATATACTGGGTGCTGGTCATTCTCTGGTTGTCTGCCGTTGCGATCACTACGTGGTAGCACTCAGACCTTGTCTGTATCTGTGTTCTAGCATAGTTTCCAAAGGTGTTGACATCAAGGAGCTCACACCTTAGCAATAGGAATTGAACTGTATTATTTGTTATGACCTTCTGCCTGTCTGACCATTCCTCTGAACTCTGATTCTGTACCTCGCTATTTCTGTTACCCAGTTGCCAATCTCTGCTCGTTCCTGGACTCTGTATTGGCCTCCTGATTCTGTACTGTGCTATGCTGATACTCCGTTGCCAAACCCTGTCTGTTTATTGGATTCCGTATCTGCCTCCTGAATCTGTACCTTATCTGTCTGTGTGTTAACGACCTGGCTTGCCGACCCCTGAGAACTGGCCTTACTGTTAGAGGCAGTTCACAGACCTGTTAGTGACACCCTCTCCCACGGGCACTGGCGTACCGATAGGCCCTGCAGCACCTGCGCCTGCGGGGGGGGGCCCGCCCCCCCCCCCCCTGGGGCCCGCTCGGGCCGTGGTGTGGGAGCTGGAGGGGTGGCAACATGAGGGGAAAGCCTTGGCCACAGTCGGCGGGGAGAGGGGAAGTTCCCCCCTCTCCCTCACCTCGGGGCTGTCCCCTCTGCGCTTCCCTCCAGCTAACGTTATACTGTGGGCAGCGGGCAGCAGGCGGCGGCGGGCAGATACATACCTTCCTTGCGTTCCACCGCATAATCTTCGCTCTGGCCTATGACGTCACTTCCGGAAGTGACGTCACTTCCGGACGTGACGCCAGACGCCAGAGCGAAGATTATGCGGTGGAACGCAAGGAAGGTATGTATCTGCCCGCCGCTGCCCGCTGCCCACAGTATAACGTTAGCTGGAGGGAAGCGCAGAGGGGAGAGCCCCGAGGTGAGGGAGAGGGGGGAACTTCCCCTCTCCCCGCCGACTGTGGCCAAGGCTTTCCCCTCATGCTGCCACCCCTCCAGCTCCCACACCACGGCCCCGAGCGGGCCCCAGGGAGAGAAGGGGGGGGGGGCCCGCTCTGAAATTTTGCAGGGGGGCCCGGTGGGGCCTAGTTACGCCCCTGCCCACGGGTGTCACTCTCGCTCTGTCCTTCCTCCCCTCAGCCTAGCTCCTCCCCCCTGGAGAGTCTAGGCCAGAGGAAGGAACATACTTCTGGAGAAGTACTCAAAGTATACTGTTGCATCTAAACACTCACTTGTTCATCAGGTGTCCAGAGGTTAGTAGATATATCTGATTATCGGTGATACTGCAGATCACCAATAATCGGGTATATTCTGTATTCTCGGTGATACTGCAGTTCACCGGTAATCAGACCCTCTCTGTGTTACACCGATCGTTACAACATAGTACAGTGACAAATGCAACATGATGAACAAATATATAGCAAATTCCAAGACAGAAAGGTACTCCCTCCCCTTCACAGTTCCCTGGTGTCTAGTGATCCCCTCCCACTAGAAGACCACTGAATACCAGGGAACTGTATAGGGAAGGGAGGAGACATTCGACACCAGGGAACTGTATAGGGGAGAGAGAACCACTAAACACCGGGGAACTGTATATGGAAAGGAGGGAGGAGGCATTAGACACACATCATGGTACTTTATATGGGAGGCGGTCACTAGACATTGTGGTTGGCCCACATCTTGTTTCTAGTGTTTACTTTCGGCCCACTTTCTATTTGAATTTGACACCTCTGGTGTAAGGTGTAGGATCCGAAGCTGAGGAAATAAATGAAACACCCAAGAGCCAATCAAAGTGCAGGAATGGGACCAAAGGTCAAATGCAGGAGATCAGATGACAGGGCAGAACTTTATTGGAAGTGTGCAACAGGGGTATGGTTTGCACTACAGCGCGTCTACACTGAGTGTGAGCAAGGAGCTGGCAGGACCCACTTGGCTTCGCTCTCTATGGTTATACTGCGTGCTCTGATCTTGGCAATAGGTTATACTGCAGACAAAGAGGAAAAAGAGGTCGGCACTGCAGGAGTCCATTTATTCAGTGTGGAGTACAACACATATGAAGCGCATCACAGTGAAAATCATTGAACGTACCAGTGCTGGAAGCGGTGTGGGTGGCGGTGGGCTGGGCACTGATAGCCTTACGGCCGTTTTGCGCGGTTGTGCACTTCTGTGGAGGCTCTAAGAGCACCCACCGCCACCCACACCGCTTCCAGCACTGGTACGTTCAATGATTTTCACTGTGATGTGCTTCATATGTGTTGTACCCCACACTGAATAAATGGACTCCTGCAGTGCCGATCTCTACCTCTTTTTCCTCTTTGTCTGCAGAACTTTATTGGACAATGGCCTACTAGTCCCAGCAGCCACGTGAAGTCACTCTCCCTTCCTCCCGCATACTTATCAGCCCTACAATGTCCCCTGAGGGTTCAGGTGCCACGACATGCCTCATATGTGTGTATGAGTCTCAAGCACTTTATGCACATCACTCTAGTGTATTTTACTATGATCATCTCTTGAACTCGTGGATACTGGAGAAACCTCTTTTACATAAAGCAGAGCTGCAGATATATTTAGTGACCCTTTGTTAATTGTTGCCATGTGATTATGGGGTTATTGTTCTGCCATCTACAGCCCTTATCAACGATCCACCATCAAACTTCAGAAGGCTATATGGCAGCATTTCATGCCTGAGCTCATGTAACTATTTTTACATTGTCCCTCAACCTCGGTGGGATTATGTTCTGTAGATACAGCATGTTACACTGTAGGAGTCAGCTGTATCTGCTTAACATTTCTTCTAGATAAGTGTATTTTGTGGTGCGATTAGATACATGGAAAGCAGGAAATTGATAACCAGCTGTAAAAACGTAAGCCTTTGTGTTTCATGGCTGTGTTTGATATGTAGGTGCCACAGTCCTGACCATACTTCAGGAAGAGGAGGATACATTTCTAAGAAGTCTTTTGAGTTCTTTGTCCGTAGACCAACAAGGAATCTGGTTAAACAAAATCACTTTTAGTAATGGTAAGTAAATATAATCTTATCCATGGCATAGCTCGCAATTGTCCCTTTTTTGGAGGGACAGTCCCTCTTTGGGAACCATGTCCCTCTGCCCCTCTTTCTTCCTCATTTGTCTCTCTTTCAGGACTGATGTACAGATCTGTGTAAATATATGTATTTTTCTAGTAAAAAAATGTTTGACATTGACTCTTAACTTTATTCTCATCCTTTAAAGAGAAAATGTAACAAAAAGGGGAAAAAATAAATCAAAAGATTGCAAAGTGAGAAGTTAAAAAATAGAAGAGAGTTTAAGAAATTATTGATATTCGTCATGTAATTTGTTTATATTTTTTGATCCACAATTAGCATGCACATAATCATCTTTACTACTGGCAGACAGAGGGAGATACTAGTTGCTTGGCAGTTGGAAACAGGCGTTATTTCCCACAATGCACCAAGGACCTAGGTGCTGACATCACACTGTGGGAGGGGTTTCACCACAATATCAGCCATACAGACCTCTCTGATGATCTATTTGAGAAAAGGTAACGATTTCTCAAACAGGGTATCAGCTACTGATTGGGATAAAATCCAATCCCTGGTTACAGAGCCTCTTTAAATTATTTCTTACTTTTAAATGGTATTATGAAATAAAATAAAAGTTGTTAGAAAAGCCAGTGTGGTTTGAATGATACATTTTGCTTATCAGTTCTTTGTGATAATCGTCATTAGGGGTGTGGCCGGGCATGGCCAGAGGTGTGGCAGCTTAAAGTGTTCCTCTTTCTTAACGCAAAAAGTTGTGAGGTATGGGCATAGAAGGCAGTCAGGCACACAGACAGGGCACAGCCTGATGGTCTATAGCAGGGATCCTCACATTTTTAAACTACAGGCCCACCTTCCCTTCCTCATGCAGAAGTCATAATTATCTTGACTTGGTCACATGGTGCCAATGTGTGGCTGACAACCAGGCGAGGGAGCAGATATTAATGTGTAGTGTTTCTATGCCTACCTCATTTAAAAAAAAACCCTGAGGTGTGAGACCTATGGGAGCTACCATATTTATTTCCTTTTAAATAATAATAGTTGCCTGGCAGTGCTGCTGATCTTTCTGGTCAGTAGGGTCTAAATCATGAACCTGGAACAAGCATGCAGTTTATCTTGTCAGATTTCTCAGAAACATCTGATCTGCATCCTTGTTCAGGGTCTATGGCTTAAAGTAGTGTTTCCCAATCCTGTCCTCAAGGCCCACCTACAGTGCATGTTTTGTGGAAATCCACAAAAGTACTGTAGTTGCTCTGCTGAGACACTAATTACCTCACCTGTGAATGTTTGTGGTTTCCAGCAAACATGTACTGTTGGTGGGCCTTGAGGGCAGGGTTGGGAAACTATGGCTTAAAGGGAATGTCCAGGCTCAATTAAAAAAAAAAAAAGATCTACTTACCCGGGGCTTCCTCCAGCCCCTAGCAGCCAACATGTCCCATGTCACAGCTCTGCTCTCAGCCCGGGGTCCCCACCGATGCAGAGGTCGACCTTGCGAAGTTGTCCTCTACTGCGCATTGAGTGTACTGTGCAGTAGACACCGGGCAACATGGACATGACTGACTTGATTGACAGCGGTACTCGCGCAGGAGCAGTAGAGGACGACCTCACGAGGTTGACCTCTGCATCGGTGGGGACTGGGAGCCAACGGCTGAGAGCAGAGCTGCGGCCTACGACATGTCGGCTGCCATGGGCTGGAGATCTTTTCTTTTTATTGAGCCTGGATATTCCCTTTAAAGTATTAGAGGCAGACGATCAGCAAGACAGCCAGGCAATGTGCATTATTTAAAAGGAAATAAGCATGTCAGCCTCCATATCTCTCACCTCGGGTTCCTTTGAAAGCAGTGCATCAGATAATAGCGGGACAAGGATAGTATAGGATAAGCCTTGAAATAGGCCTGGTTAGATGGAGTGCCAATATTCAAGTAGTAGGCTTGACCCAAGATTGTCTTTTGAGACAGATTGAAGTATTTTATTATGTCCTTTATTGTACTCCAATATGTATCAGTTCACAATATATGTAGCGCATTATAGAGAAAATTAATCCGTCCTTATCCCTCTCTGCATATAGCAACTGCTCATAATCTTTCCCATGCTCTGGTCAATTTTGCAAGGAAGCGAATTAACATATGTTTTTGGGGATATGGGAGGAAATATGAGCACCTAGACTAGAGGAAACCTAGCACAGCAGCATGCACTAATTCCTTGCTGTCCAAGGTGCAGGGCCAACATTTTTGGTAAGGCTACAAAGGCCCGGGCCTTGGGCTGCTGCTGCTTCCATCTGGAAAGCAGGAGGAGGAGGGGGGGGGAGAGTTGCACATGGATATGGAGCAACAAGAAAGTGAGCCTACGGGCAGAAAAAGTATCAGGCCTTGCCTGGATGAGAATCAGTGTACTGAAAACATCCTCTCCTATGTGCAAACAACCTCTCCAGCTTCACGTTCAGTAGTCCCCATGTGACATCATCCAGCATGAGCAAAAAAAAAAAAATATGATGTGTTGCCTTTAAGTATAACATGTTAGTTTAACCTGTTCTTGGTCTAGATGGCACAGAGGCGTGGTGGTCAGATGGTACTCCACTGCATTATTCTAACTGGAATGATGAGGTAGCCTATCGTGAGTCTATGATTGGTAAACAGTGTGTGCAGCTGTTGACTGACAGTACCTGGCTGCCTACAACATGCAATGACAGAAGAGGAGTCATATGTAAGAGATCAGCAAGTGAGTAAAAAGCCATTTCACTCCTAAACATTTCCCACGTCTATCATGAGTTTTCCTTCCTCAGGATCTTCACACCGGTCATATTAAATGTCAAGCCAAGCTGGGAATAAGAGTTTGTTACAGATGCACTTTGTTTGGCCACAGACATAGTAGCTACTGCGGTACTCACTAGTAGTGTTGGGCGAACAGTGTTCGCCACTGTTCGGGTTCTGCAGAACATCACCCTGTTCGGGTGATGTTCGAGTTCGGCCGAACACCTGACGGTGCTCGGCCAAACCGTTCGGCCATATGGCCGAACTAAGAGCGCATGGCCGAACGTTCCCCGAACGTTCGGCTAGCGCTGTGATTGGCCGAACGGGTCACGTGGTTCGGACCCGAACGCGCTCTGATTGGCCGAACTGTCACGTGGTTCGGGTAAATAAATACCCGAACCACGTCATATCTCCGCCATTTGTCTGTGGGTTTAGCTTTGGGTAGGCAGGCAGGGTAGTTCGCGCTCCAGCCACGCTAGCCAGGGTCCCCCCCAGTCATTGTGTGTCACTGCTGGGAACAGTAGTACACCGCTCGTTCAGCCACACTATATAGCATTCTGTGTACTGTTCTGTGTCTGCTGGGAACAGTAGTACACCGCTCGTTCAGCCACACTATATAGCATTCTGTGTACTGTTCTGTGTCTGCTGGGAACAGTAGTACACCGCTCGTTCAGCCACACTATATAGCATTCTGTGTACTGTTCTGTGTCTGCTGGGAACAGTAGTACACCGCTCGTTCAGCCACACTATATAGCATTCTGTGTACTGTTCTGTGTCTGCTGGGAACAGTAGTACACCGCTCGTTCAGCCACACTATATAGCATTCTGTGTACTGTTCTGTGTCTGCTGGGAACAGTAGTACACCGCTCGTTCAGCCACACTATATAGCATTCTGTGTACTGTTCTGTGTCTGCTGGGAACAGTAGTACACCGCTCGTTCAGCCACACTATATAGCATTCTGTGTACTGTTCTGTGTCTGCTGGGAACAGTGGTACACCGCTCGTTCAGCCACACTATATAGCATTCTGTGTACTGTTCTGTGTCTGCTGGGAATAAGTGGTACACCGCTCGTTCAGCCACACTATATAGCATTCTGTGTACTGTTCTGTGTCTGCTGGGAATAGTGGTACACCGCTCGTTCAGCCACACTATATAGCATTCTGTGTACTGTTCTGTGTCTGCTGGGAACAGTGGTACACCGCTCGTTCAGCCACACTATATAGCATTCTGTGTACTGTTCTGTGTCTGCTGGGAACAGTAGTACACCGCTCGTTCAGCCACACTATATAGCATTCTGTGTACTGTTCTGTGTCTGCTGGGAACAGTAGTACACCGCTCGTTCAGCCACACTATATAGCATTCTGTGTACTGTTCTGTGTCTGCTGGGAATAGTGGTACACCGCTCGTTCAGCCACACTATATAGCATTCTGTGTACTGTTCTGTGTCTGCTGGGAACAGTAGTACACCGCTCGTTCAGCCACACTATATAGCATTCTGTGTACTGTTCTGTGTCTGCTGGGAATAGTGGTACACCGCTCGTTCAGCCACACTATATAGCATTCTGTGTACTGTTCTGTGTCTGCTGGAAATAGTGGTACACCGCTCGTTCAGCCACACTATATAGCATTCTGTGTACTGTTCTGTGTCTGCTGGGAACAGTAGTACACCGCTCGTTCAGCCACACTATATAGCATTCTGTGTACTGTTCTGTGTCTGCTGGGAATAGTGGTACACCGCTCGTTCAGCCACACTATATAGCATTCTGTGTACTGTTCTGTGTCTGCTGGGAATAGTGGTACACCGCTTGTTCGCCACTGTATAGCATTGTGCTCTGTGTCGCTGCTGGGAATAGTGGTACACCGCTCACCCGTCACTGTATAGCATTGTGCTCTGTGTCGCTGCTGGGAATAGTGGTACACCGCTCACCCGTCACTGTATAGCATTGTGCTCTGTGTCGCTGCTGGGAATAGTGGTACACCGCTCACCCGTCACTGTATAGCATTGTGCTCTGTGTCGCTGCTGGGAATAGTGGTACTGTATAGCATTTCTGTACTGCCACTGTACTGCTGCCAGTCAGCGTGTACTGTAAGGATAAGTGAAATGAGGAAGAAATCCGGTGAAAGAGGGAGGGGCAAGGGAAGAGGTGTTTCCCCTGACGGTTCACGTACAGGCCACAGGGGAGCACCCAAGAAAACCCACTCAATACCGCCCATGTTGTCCAGGACAACAACCCTCACAAATCCAAAAGAACAGGACCAGATAATTACTTGGATGACCTCTCAAGCGTCCAGCAGTGGGTTAAGCAGCACCAGCACATCACGCACGAGGTCCGAGTCCTCAGCCAGTTACAAGGAGCCAGTGGGCACAAAGCTGACACAACCGGCAGCGACACCACGCACACAACTGCCAGATAACCAGTCCGATGAATTACCTCAGGACACAATGGGGTATTCGCAGGAGCTATTCCCAGCCCAACAAACTTCCACCTTTCAAAGGTCAATGGAGGAACAGCCAGAAATGTTGTGCCTGGATTCACAACCGTTAACTGTGGGAAATGCACCGCGCACTGAAATACAAGGCGAGTCCGAAGAGGACTCGGAAACCCAAATCCCAGAGCAATTTGGGCAGGAGGGGTTGCAATTGCAGGAGGTCGGCCGACAAGATCTGGAAGACGACGTTGGAGTGTGCTGCGCAGAGGTTGTTGTGGGGAGCTCTACTCCACGGCGGTGGCCCACAATGACATATGACGAGTTTGAGGAGATGGAAGAGGAGGGTATGGACAATGTGGACAGAGACCCAGATTTTGTTTGTGAACGAGAACATCGCCGTCGTAGCAGCAGCACAGATGAGTCTGTTGAAGAACACACTGCTGCACGAGTTCGCCTTGTGCCACAAGGTAGGCGGCGCGCAATTTCAGGCACCACAAGCGTGGAAGTTCAAGTGAGAGGCAAAAGAGGAGCAAACAGAAATCGCCAGCAAGGAGGCAGGTGCTCCAAAGTCTGGGCTTTCTTTGAAGACTGCACTGAGGATGTTACCATGGCGATTTGCAAGGTGTGCAAGACCCGCCTGAGCAGGGGGAAAAATATTAACAACCTCTCCACCACCAGCATGAGCCGTCACATGCTATCCAAACATCCCACTCTTTGGGCAAACGCGTCAGGACAGGGTACCAGAAACAACACTGCCTCCCTTGGGTTCACCAGACCCGCCTCAGCAGCAGCAGTAGCCCAGCCATTGCGTGGTTCACAACATTCACAAACATCAGACGACGCTGACACTGTCACTTTCCGGAGTAGTGCTCTTGAGGTCTCCCAGTGTTCATCAAACACAACAACCAACAGCCCTTCCGTGTGCAGCGCTACGGTTCAGTTGTCTGTGTCGGAGATGTTTGAGCGCAAGAGGAAATTGCCAGCAAATGACCCCCGGGCCGTGGCAGTAACAGCCAGCATAGCCAAGCTTCTGGCCTGCGAAATGCTGCCATATCGATTGGTGGAGACAAACAGCTTCAAGGGCATGATGTCAGTGGCCATCCCACGTTACGTGGTTCCCAGCCGCTACCACTTTGCACGCTCTGCAGTGCCTGAGTTGCATGAGCAAGTGGTCAGCAAAATAACCCGAAGCTTGAAGAATGCCGTTGCCTGCAAGGTTCACCTCACCACTGACACCTGGACGAGTGCGTTCGGCCAGGGTCGATACATCTCCCTTACCGCGCACTGGGTGAACCTTGTGGAGCCTGGCAGCGATTCCTCACCTGCTACGGCACGGGTGTTGCCCACGCCACAAACAGCTGCACCGCCGTCCCTCCCACTGGATAACAGCAGCACCTACCTCTCTGACTCCTTCTCCTCCAACGCATCTCAAAGCTGTACCTCATCCGGAAACGCTAACCCAGCAGCAGTAGGATCGTGGAAGCAGTGCAGCACAGCTGTTGGCATGCGTCAGCAAGCGTTGCTGAAGCTAATCTGCCTTGGGGATAAGCAGCACACAGGGGAGGAAATTTGGAGGGGAATAAAGGAACAGACGGATTTGTGGCTGGCACCGCTGGACCTGAAACCGGGCATGGTTGTGTGTGATAATGGGAGTAATCTCATTCGCGCTTTAAGGTTGGCTAAGCTGACACACATCCCTTGCCTGGCGCACGTGATGAACCTAGTAGTTCAGCGGTTCCTGAGGACATACCCAGGCGTGCCCGATCTGCTGTTGAAGGTGCGTCGAGTGTCCAAACATTGTAGAAATTCCAGTACTGCTTCGGGGGCACTCGCCAAGATGCAGGAGCGCTTCAATCTCCCCCACCATCGCTTGCTGTGTGATGTCCCTACGCGCTGGAATTCTACGCTGCACATGCTAGCCCGCTTTTGCGAGCAGAAGAGTGCAGTGGTCCAGTACATGACGGCGCAGTACCGAGGCGCATCCGGCCAGCTGCCAAGCTTCTGTGGATCCGATTGGGCCAACATGTTGGACCTCTGCCAAGTCCTCCAAAATTTTGAGCAATCCACGTTGCTTGTGAGCAGTGACAACTCTTCAGTCAGCATTACCATACCACTGCTGTGTTTACTGAAGAGGTCGATGTTAAAAATCAAGGAAACAGCTGTCATGATGCAACTGGGGGAATCTGAAGGAGAAAACGATCAGCGTGATGGTACCAACATCAGGCCATCCGCCTCAGGGAACGCTGGCCCCAGCAGCTATGACGAAGAAGAGGAGGAGGAACAGCTGGAGTTGGAGCAGGAATTTCATGCCACCACTGACGAGGGCCAGAGCGGTGCACGTTGGACTTCCACAATTCAACGCGAATGGTCAGCAGAAGCAGACCAGGAGGAAGGTGACGACTATGATGCATCACAACAACTATCACAACGCTCACAAGAGGATGATGAGGATTCTGGTAGGACTCTGGCACACATGGCTCAATTCATGCTAGACTGCATTGAACGTGACCCACGCATTGTGCGCATTCTGGACAACACCAATTACTGGGTTTATACCCTTCTGGATCCACGGTACAAACACAATGTTCCAAAACTGCTTGAAGAAAGAGTCAGACAGGTCAAAATGGAAGAATACCAGCAGGCCCTTGTGGAGACTTTAGAGAGGAGATTGACATCCTCCCCCTCCTCTAGCCAGTTGTACGCAGACAGACTGACTTCCGCAAACCCAGGACGACCAGGAGGGCAGCAAACAACGCAAGCCGCAGCTAGTACCCAAAAGGGAATGGTATCGGCAGTGTCCTTGGAGTGGGAAAATTTTCTGACACCCATGCAGCCGCAGCCCACTGAACAGCAAGCGTGCAGATCCACCTCCAACACCGATCGCCTGGAGAAGATGGTCAAGGACTACATGTCAGATGGCGTAGCTGTGTCGAACCATCCATCTGCACCCTTCAACTATTGGGTATCGAAGCTAGACACCTGGCACGAACTGGCAATGTACGCAATAGAGGTGCTGGCTTGCCCGGCAGCCAGCGTTATGTCGGAACGCTGTTTCAGTGCTGCCGGAGGCATCGTCACAGATCGGCGTATCCGCCTCTCTACAGAAAATGCAGACCGTCTGACTCAAATTAAAATGAATCAATCCTGGATTGGAAACGACTACGCAACACTCCAGGACCCCAACCAAGTAACATGACCAATGAACATCTGGGATGGTGTAGCGTTTCCGGTCCCTGTTTATTGAACCTCTCATCTGTATTACATTTATGACTGCATGGCGGCAAAAAGCATTGCTGCTATATCCGCACGCTTTTTGTCCACATGCAAGGCCTGGGTTGTTGTGTCTCACAAAGCGTGGCCTTCTCCTCCTGCGCCTGCTCCTGTTCCATCACGTCTGCTGCTGCTGGGTTAGCGTTGCCGCGTGGTCCCTGTTTATTGAACCACTTATCTTTATTACATTTATGACTGCATGTCGGTACAAAGCATGCTATCCGCACGCTTCTTGCCCTCATGCAAGGCCTGGGTTGTTGTGTCTCACAAAGCGTGGCCTTCTCCTCCTGCGCCTGCTCCTGTTCCATCACGTCTGCTGCTGCTGGGTTAGCGTTGCCGCGTGGTCCCTGTTTATTGAACCACTTATCTTTATTACATTTATGACTGCATGGCGGTACAAAGCATGCTATCCGCACGCTTCTTGCCCTCATGCAAGGCCTGGGTTGTTGTGTCTCACAAAGCGTGGCCTTCTCCTCCTGCGCCTGCTCTTGTTCCATCACGTCTGCTGCTGCTGGGTTAGCGTTGCCGCGTGGTCCCTGTTTATTGAACCACTTATCTTTATTACATTTATGACTGCATGGCGGTACAAAGCATGCTATCCGCACGCTTCTTGCCCTCTTGCAAGGCCTGGGTTGTTGTGTCTCACAAAGCGTGGCCTTCTCCTCCTGCGCCTGCTCCTGTTCCATCACGTCTGCTGCTGCTGGGTTAGCGTTGCCGCGTGGTCCCTGTTTATTGAACCACTTATCTTTATTACATTTATGACTGCATGGCGGTACAAAGCATGCTATCCGCACGCTTCTTGCCCTCATGCAAGGCCTGGGTTGTTGTGTCTCACAAAGCGTGGCCTTCTCCTCCTGCGCCTGCTCCTGTTCCATCACGTCTGCTGCTGCTGGGTTAGCGTTGCCGCGTGGTCCCTGTTTATTGAACCACTTATCTTTATTACATTTATGACTGCATGGCGGTACAAAGCATGCTATCCGCACGCTTCTTGCCCTCATGCAAGGCCTGGGTTGTTGTGTCTCACAAAGCGTGGCCTTCTCCTCCTGCGCCTGCTCCTGTTCCATCACGTCTGCTGCTGCTGGGTTAGCGTTGCCGCGTGGTCCCTGTTTATTGAACCACTTATCTTTATTACATTTATGACTGCATGGCGGTACAAAGCATGCTATCCGCACGCTTCTTGCCCTCATGCAAGGCCTGGGTTGTTGTGTCTCACAAAGCGTGGCCTTCTCCTCCTGCGCCTGCTCCTGTTCCATCACGTCTGCTGCTGCTGGGTTAGCGTTGCCGCGTGGTCCCTGTTTATTGAACCACTTATCTTTATTACATTTATGACTGCATGGCGGTACAAAGCATGCTATCCGCACGCTTCTTGCCCTCATGCAAGGCCTGGGTTGTTGTGTCTCACAAAGCGTGGCCTTCTCCTCCTGCGCCTGCTCCTGTTCCATCACGTCTGCTGCTGCTGGGTTAGCGTTGCCGCGTGGTCCCTGTTTATTGAACCACTTATCTTTATTACATTTATGACTGCATGGCGGTACAAAGCATGCTATCCGCACGCTTCTTGCCCTCATGCAAGGCCTGGGTTGTTGTGTCTCACAAAGCGTGGCCTTCTCCTCCTGCGCCTGCTCCTGTTCCATCACGTCTGCTGCTGCTGGGTTAGCGTTGCCGCGTGGTCCCTGTTTATTGAACCACTTATCTTTATTACATTTATGACTGCATGGCGGTACAAAGCATGCTATCCGCACGCTTCTTGCCCTCATGCAAGGCCTGGGTTGTTGTGTCTCACAAAGCGTGGCCTTCTCCTCCTGCGCCTGCTCCTGTTCCATCACGTCTGCTGCTGCTGGGTTAGCGTTGCCGCGTGGTCCCTGTTTATTGAACCACTTATCTTTATTACATTTATGACTGCATGGCGGTACAAAGCATGCTATCCGCACGCTTCTTGCCCTCATGCAAGGCCTGGGTTGTTGTGTCTCACAAAGCGTGGCCTTCTCCTCCTGCGCCTGCTCCTGTTCCATCACGTCTGCTGCTGCTGGGTTAGCGTTGCCGCGTGGTCCCTGTTTATTGAACCACTTATCTTTATTACATTTATGACTGCATGGCGGTACAAAGCATGCTATCCGCACGCTTCTTGCCCTCATGCAAGGCCTGGGTTGTTGTGTCTCACAAAGCGTGGCCTTCTCCTCCTCCTGCGCCACCCTCCTCCTGTTCCATCACGTGTGCTGCTGCTGGGTTAGCGTTACCGGTCCCTTTTCCTGGAACCTCTTATATGTATTACATTTATGACTGCATGCCGACAAAAAACATGTTACCTGTGCAAAGAAAACAGACATTTCCCGCATTTAAAAGACAGTTTTCCCTTTGAAACTTTAAAATCGATTTTCTCAAAAACTATAAGCTCTTTTTGCTAATTTTTTTTTCCTCTTGTACCCACTCCCAAGGTGCACATACCCTGTAAATTTGGGGTATGTAGCATGTAAGGAGGCTTTACAAACCACAAAAGTTCGGGTCCCCATTGACTTCCATTATGTTCGGAGTTCGGGTCGAACACCCGAACATCGCGGCCATGTTCGGCCTGTTCGGCCCGAACCCGAACATCTAGATGTTCGCCCAACACTACTCACTAGGAACAGAGAAAGGAAGGAGGGTAGAGTGGCTTCTCTGTATTGTTTATTGCCTCTTATTTCCTTCTGTAACTAAGAGAGATCATTCTGAAGGTGTATCTATCAGGGCACTGTTGATCTAAGGGGGGCAGATAATCTAAGTGGCTACTGGGCTTCACCAGAGCATCCTGAAAGGGGTGTTGGACCACTACCCTAGTAGGCTGCTTAACTGTGTGTAGCCAGGAGATTGGAACCCCCAGAGCTTTCTCCACCTGACTGGCAGGCAAGAGAGGGTAACAGGACTAACTGGCTGGCAGGAGAGGGTAACAAGGCTGACTAGCTGGCAGGAGAGGGTAACAGTGCTTACTGGCAGGCAATAGAGGGTAACAGGACTGATTGGCCAGCAGGAGAGAGTAACAGGACTAACTGGCCTGCAGTAGAGGGCAACTGGACTGACTGACCAGCAGCAGTGGGTAACAGGACTGACTGGCCGGCAGGAGAGGGTAACAGGACTGACTGGCTAGCAGGAGAGAGCAACAGGACTAACTGGCCTGCAGTAGAGGGCAACTGGACTGACTGACCAGCAGCAGTGGGTAACAGGACTGACTGGCCGGCAGGAGAGGGTAACAGGACTGACTGGCTAGCAGGAGAGAGTAACAGGACTAACTGGACTGCAGTAGAGGGCAACTGGATTGACTGAATGGCAGGGGAGGGTAGCAGGACTGACTGGCTTGCAGGAGAGAGTAACAGGACTAACTGGCCGGCAGTAGAGGGTAGCAGGAGTGACTGGCCAGGACTCACACACACTGGCAAGATAGGGACAGGTCACAGACAGGTTGCGGTTGACAGATATTCAATGTGTGTTCTAAGCTTCAGTCAAAACAACCAGTAGATGGAATAATAGTGGTCAGTAGTTCAGATGCGTAATACAGATGTTCCCACCATCCGTGAAGGAGTTGATAAAGTTTCCTACAAACCTCCGCCATGTGCAGCTTGCAACAACTAGTGAATGACAATCAGCACAAGTGTAGGGAACAGCAGGAAAGGACTCACTGCTAAGTCTGCTCTAGATATAAGGACGTGGATCATTTGGGGTGACAGATTACCCTTGACCACTATAACTTGCATCTGACACATACGGTCAGCAGAGGGTACAAGTTATACTCATAACCCTAAACTAATCCCAACTTGACTCAAAACCTAACTATGGCAGACTGGCCATACACATATAATTTTCTCTGATTGATTTCCATGCTATTTAAATACATTGATTGTGTTTTTGGACACTTTATTGATTTAAGTCTGATCGGACATGTTGGAAACTGTTCTTGCAAGCTGGGTGGGGCAGGACTGGTGGGGGCATTGGCCAATAGTATTGCATTTAATTGAGCAGCAAACTTGCAGTTCAATTGCTGCTCAAAAGATTTCTGCTGAACTCTATCAAAATTGAGTTTGCCATAGAGCGTGGGTATCGATGAATATCTGATTGAATTTCAATCAGATAGGGATCAATCTGCTTGACATATTAAGCCATAATCAGCTTATGCATGGCTAGCTTAAAGGATACCCGAGTTGTAATAAAAGTGTCCCCTTTTACTTACCTGGGGCCTTTCCCAGCCCCCGTAGTCTTGTAGGTCCTCCTTGTCCCCTTCCTTCATCCGCTGTGCATGCAGATAAAGTCCGCGACTAAGCTAAGTCTCGCACTTCTGCGCATGTGCTGACCCAGCAGTGCGCCTCCTCGATTGCATTTTGCCTGCACGGTTATAACTGATAACAAACTGCTCACATCAAGAACACTCCCAATTAAAACTGACCAAAACCAAATTTTTTTTAATACAAAATATTTAGTTGCACCACTCTGACAGTGACACGTGCAAAGATAAATAAACACTCCTTCAAGCCTATGAGCATTTCAGTGCATGCTTTTCACTCTTCTCTTTTCATAACTAGGGTTGTACAGGTGGCAGCCATTACTTCTGAGCTTAGTAGAAGGTTTTAGATCATGGGTGTATTTGTCATCAGCTACCCTCCCTCACAGGGGCGTCGTCTATGTGAAATCTCACACAAGCTGAGATCACCTCCCCGTGACATCATCAGTAGCAGCCTGTGTTAGTTTTTGTTTTTTTATTTCCTCCACCGGTCTGCCGGATTCTGTCCCAGCAATATGAAAGGAAGGGAGGGGTTCCTCCAATAAATTTAAAATATTTTATATGTGTCATCATGCAGCTGAAAAAAGGCTGCTATTTATTATTATTATAATTAAGAAAAAAAAATTATTTCTGAAATCTTGTATTTTTTAATTTGGGTCCACTTTAAGGGGGTGTGATCAAGGTGGCGCCGATGGGTCAGCACATGCGCAGAAGTGCGCGACTTAGCTAAGTCACAGACTTTACCAGCCTGCACAGCGTATCAAGGAAGGGGACCGAGAGGACAGTGAGGGACCTACAAGACTACAAGGGGGCTGGAAGAAGCCCCAGGTAAGTAAAAGGGGAAACTATCATTACATCTCGTGTATCCTTTAAGCTAGCCATACATCAGACAATTATGGCCTGCTATGACAAGCAGATCGATCTTTCATTATGACTCAAGTATCCCCTAAGCCCCTTTTACACTAGCATTGCAAACGGAGGATCGGAGGAGGATTGCGCGGGACATTTCAGCTGCAGGGGGCCGATAGAAGCCACAGGTAAGAGGCGGTTTTTGTTTATTTAAACAGTACACAGAGCCCCTTTAAAAAGCCTTAAAAGTCCTTCATCCCTCAGTACTAAGGATACATATTCTGGAACAAAAAAGTGTCTGCCTGTGTATGTTGTATTTTCTTATAATATCTTAATGAAAGCGGAATGAAACCGAGCATTTGTTCTTTGCTCTAAAACATTATTTACAGCATATTATATACTACCGCCATTTTTTTTTTTTTTACTAGAACAGCATTCAAAGGGTTAAACACAGGACTTAAAAGATCCCTGCTGGGAAAGCTAGATGCATCTGAACTGGAGATAATGTTATCAAGTATTTAATTGTATCAAGTAAGGAATGTAAACAAACACTTCTCTGATACTGCAGACTCTCCTGAACACAGACAGACAGTCAGAAAGCATTTCTGCTTATATTTCAAGATGGAAAAAAACAGTTATGAATAAAATGCAGTCAGCCCTCAGAGTAAAAAAATGTACTTTAGGAACTTGTAATTTCTAAATGAATAATAATACTTATGCACAAAAGCAAATATGATAACTGTATGGCATATAAAAAGTAGGAAAACATGTTTTTATTGAATATTATGTCAGAGTTTTATACTGCTTTAAGAAATACATTTCTGCCTCCACAGATATAAGAAATGTAGAAGACAACGTCACAGCGACAGAATCACGTAAGTTGAAATATTCCTCTAATGCTGGGCATACACAACTTGATTTTGCCACTCGATTCCGTGCCCGATCGTTTTTGCCCGCTCGATTCTGCAGGTGATTCTCTTATCTTCCGCTCGTTTTTCTTATGTTTTCCCATTGTCCTCCGTGCAGAATCGAGCGGCGAAACGATCGGGCTGGAGATCGGATGTGAAATTATCTATCGAGCCACCTAAATGGCTCAGAATCGAGCCCTCGTATTCCCAGCATAAAGGTGCAAAACTGATGTTTAGACTTTACTTACTGATCTGGGCTGCCTATTACATGGGCAGGAAAATGGGAATTTTGATCTATTCAAAGGGAGCGATCTATATTCATTAATAGCTTACTGATGCCATGGTTTCACTCCACCAGTTTTAGAAAACTGGCTGCAGTTTGCTGTGCTTCCCCTGGGGGGCAGTTGGCGCTTCCAGGCAACCGCAGTGCTTGGGACACAGCCTTGGGTTGTGACTGCCCATGCAATTGCACATAGTGTGCCTTTAAAGGAAATTTTAAGTGAAATTGAAAGTAGCCACTTACCTAGATCGAAAATAAACTGATGAGGTAAACAATTATATTTATCCTCCTACGCCTAAAAATGACTTTTTTAAGTATTCCATGGATTTATTTTATATTTAAACATTCACAAAGTAGGTTGAATGTTTTACTGTCTCTTATCAGTAGCAGTTTATTAAGTGTCCCAGAGTGAAAATACTTGAACTATTGACCTTGTCCTACCTCTCCCCTGTCCTCAGAAGATGTATTCTGCCAAGAAAACTTTTTTTGGCAGTAATTAGCTTATCAGTGAGCCTGCACCTATTCAGTGAGGAGACCTTGGGCAAGACTCCCTAACACTGCTACTGCCTGTAGAGCGCGTTCTAGTGGCAGCAGCTCTGGCACTTTGAGTCCACGGGGAGAAAAGCACAATATAAATCATCTGTGTCTTGTCTTGTCTTACCGTATTCCTGACAAGGTACCAACAAGACAGAAGCTTCCATGCCTAAAAATTAAGTATGGATCTTTATCTGTCGATCGATCGGTGTTCCTATTTGTATTTTTACGCATCCAATTATGCTTTTATGCGTTATATTTGCATGCACCTTTTATGCGTATGGCTATGTAGTTTTCATGTGACGCCTTCATCGCGGGAATTATGCGTACGTTTTTATGCATGTGTGGAAGATTTACGCATACGCCAACGTGTAGGTTTTTACGCATTCACAGACGCTTTTACACATACGTCAACGCGTACGTCACATGACTAGCTGTTCGCGTGCCCCATATGGGTAGGAACTTCAATTCCCCATCAGGCCCTCTCTTACTGGACAGTTGGAGTTAAGAGGTAAGGGGGATTTTGAATTTTTATGACACTCTAATTGGTCAGTTGGATTTTATGTCATAGGAGGCAGAACATACGTGGCTTTCTGTAGTTCTCCGTCAGGTCCTCCGTGTCCTCTCTGCATCCTGATTGGTTATTTTGTACTTGTGGTCACTATTTAGCAGTTGGCTGGTGGTGTAATGGTTAAGGGCTCTGCCTCTGACACAGGAGACCAGGGTTCGAATCTCGGCTCTGCCTGTTCAGTAAGCCAGCACTAATTCAGTAGGAGACCTTTGGCAAGTCTCCCTTACACTGCTACTGCCAATAGAGCGCGCCCTAGTGGCTGCTGCTCTGCTCTGGCGCTTTGAGTCCGCAAGGAGAAAAGCGCAATATAAATGTTATTTGTCTTGTCTTGTCTTGTCTATTTAAAGGCGTTTGTAATACACTTCAGAGAGAGCCTTGAACAGCTTGAGGAAGGACCTTGTCCGAAACAACGTCTGTCGCTGTTATGTTATTTTAACAAATAAAGAGCTATACATCATTGACGTGGTGCTATGGATTCTTCATGTTAAAAATTAACTATTTCAGGCAGCAAAATATAAAGTAAAACAGCCTGGTTATTAATGTTTTGTACTGTACATATATACATGTTTATCTCATCATGTCACATATATTGCCTCGGGTGCACTTTAAGTCCTCCTAGTTCTGTGCCGTCATTCCGCTCTGCACCATTCCCCAGTGCCCCCCACCGAATGCTGCATGCACTGCCCCTTGCTGCGTACCTTCTCCATCCCGTGGTCCTGTGCATTCTGCACTTGCCCAGTAAGTAACAATTGCTACTGCACATGCATAGAACAACCAAGGAAGTGGCTGTTGCCATTATGAGTTCAGATTTTTCCCAAAACACAAATGCTCAGTGCCTGCTCCATTTTATTCTTTGATCTTAAAACAAGTTTCTCTCAGTTGAAGGTTCTCCTGTTCTTTTTTCTTGTAATCTCTTTAAGTTACATTCAATAAAGTTCCTTTGTAAGAACAGAAGAATTCTGATCATGTCACTAGATTTGTAGTCAGTCTTTATTGTATGAATGTATTGCAAACGTTTACAAGGTTGTCAAGGTGGATAAAGTTGTTTTTCTTTCATTGTTACATAAGCTGTAACTTTTATTGTTAGAGGTTTGTTCATATGAACATCTTGTGTTTGTACTTATTTTTTTGCTCCAGTTAGCATTTTATATTTATTTGATATTTGTCCAGAGTGTGTATACAACATCGAGGTCACTTTTTGCTCCCCATCTAAGGCTGGGTCCACACTAGACCCGGTTGCAGGACGGACCCTGCAGTCCGGATCAGGGGAAGTACCCACCGTACTGCAAACTGATGAAAGTGCATCAGTTTTGCATCAGTTTTGTATCAGTTTCCGTTCAGGTTTTTCCCTGACAGAAAACGTCTCTATCATTAGGAAGGAGTGGGAGGATTTTTTGGGCCAATCATAAAGCTCAGGCTATCCGTTTTCACATCCGTTTTTTGCCTGTGGAGCTGGAGATGCGTTTTCTCATTGCTTTCACTACCCCTGCGTGTATCCGTGGTCCTGATCCGTTGCGTGAAAATGCAGCAGATCCGGACCTTCCGTTCAGGTTTTCAAAACGGGTCCCCGCAAACGCAGACGGATCCGTTTTTTACTTGGGTGAGGCTGGCTGCTATTTTAAACATTAGTATCCGGGACTCCGTTTTTCATCAGGTTTGAAAAACGCAGCCACGGATACGTTTCCGGACCTAGTGTGGACCAGCTCTAACTCAGCCTTGCAGATGCGTTCACAAAAGACTACGAATTTGTACAACGTTGCCATTGTCTTCTCGGTTGTAACACAGTTTCTTTGCTTCCAGGGACAAGTCACGCTACCATACCAGTCGCCGTCACAGTGACCTTTATCATATTAGCCTTTTCAGTACTTGGATGGCACCTGTTTCAAAGGAAAAAGCGTCAGCTTAAAAGCCCGGGCTTCCAGGACTTTAGCTGCACACAGCCTGGAGCAGACGACAGCAATATGGAGGAGAGTATCCTCATTTCGGAGCTTGAAGACATCGGGAGCAGATAGCCATCTGGCAAGCTAGAGCTAAAGGTCGATCATGAGACAGATCTCTCTCTGGTGGAATCTGATCAGAGTTAGATCTGTTGCCGATGCTGCAGACACATTCCCAAGAGATTTCAGCATGGAATGTATCTGGAGTCTGCCTAATGACACCGTCTCTGCCTCTTGCCTGACCAACCACCCAAATGCAAAATGTCCTGCAAGTCCCACTGGCGCAACTCCCAGTGTACTCCACTGTCACCCTCGTTACCCCAAGTTCTGTACCATGTGGCTTGTGTATCATGGGGCGCATGTGTGACGCCTGGAAACGAGCCAGTGGGACAGGTGAGAATTTATGCAACATGGGCCCCGGGGCAGACATTTTACATTTGGTGGGACAGCAGCAGGGAGTCCATCGTGCATGACTGTTATCCGTTGTCTGTTATTGAAGCATTTGACTGATTTTGCCCTGAAACCGATCAAATAATCGATCGGGGGGGACATGTTGCTGCACCGATTTTCATCCGATTCGATAAAATCATTGAATCAGTTTGGTCAATCGGACTGCAAAATGGTCACCTTAAAGAGAACCCGAGGCAGTTCCTTGAGGGCAGATGGGACTCAGAGGCATGTTCTCTGCCTCATTACATGCCTCTGTGTCCCCCCACCACAGCTCTCTGCCACCCCCACCGCTGCGCTATAGCCCCCTGAAATTAGCGACAATATTTGTCGCTATCTCGGAGGGTAAATAGAGGAGAGGGATTCCCTGCTCAAAACGCCCACTAGGGGCGTTCCTGCAGGCTTTCTAGAGCTACTCCTTCCAACGTCGTGACCAAGAGGTCACAAAAGTGAACGTGGACTAGTACAGCCCACAGGAGCGACGGAGAGCGACGGTATTGGCAGCTACCTGATCTGCCCAGCCCCCCGGATCAGGTAGCATTTTTTTTTTTATGTGCCCACCTCGGGCTCTCTTTAAGGAAGCAACATGCTCTGACACACTTGTTACAATCGCTCTTATTTTATATGGTTCTCTTGGGCTGGACAACAGAGGAAAACGTGGGACAGTACAAACGATCCTACAAACCAGGTCATTGTCTGCCATTCGTTGGTAAACCCTTTCCTGGGTCTTATTGGACTATAGTGGGGGGTTGCTTGGAGGGTAATGAGTGGTTGTAGGTGCATGCTTGTACCCATAGTAAGAATGCATTGTTAAAGGAAAACAGGGCTGATTAAAAATAAGTGTTATACATACCTGGGGCTTCCTCCAGCCCTATCCGCATGGATCGCTCCCATGCCGCCGTCCCCGGCCTTCTCCTGTACCGGGTCTGGTAACTTCCTCCAGTCGCAGCCAGTCTGCGCAAGAGAAGTGCGTCCTCTACGTATCTCTCCAGCGGCTGCTGGAGAGATACGTAAAGCGCGCACTTCCTTTGTGTCAGACTGGCCGCGACTGGAGAAAGTTACCAGACCCGGTACCGGTGCAGGAGAAGGCTGATCACAGCGACGTGGGAGCAATCAGTGTAGGACTGGGAGCTGGAAAAGCTGAGGAAATCCACTTGCTGGCCGAGCAACAGTAATCAGGTGTTGCTGCTCACAGTGAAGACTTGCTACAGGTTTATATTGGAAGTAATAACACAGGGTTACTGCTGCTTTCCAGCAGGTGGATTTCCTCCGTTTTTCCAACTCCCAGTCCGATACTGGGAGTAATCCACGCAGATGGGGCTGGAGGAAGCCCCAGGTAAGTATAACACTTTGATTTTTAATCAGCTCTGGTACGATTTAAAGGTTATTACTTGTGATTATTTAAAGGAGTTACCCAAATACTGCTCCCCCGCTCTACTTACCCAGGGTTTTTTTTTCCAGCTCCTTGCAGTCGACATGTCCCTTGCAGCATCTCCACTCGCAGCCGCAGGCCCGGGGTCCCCACCACTGCAGAGGCTGACCTCCTCTACTGCTCCTGCGCGACTCAAGTGCCACTGTCAATCAAGTCCATGTTGTTTGCAGTGTACTGCGAAGGCGCATTGCGGACAATGTGGACTTGATTGACAGCAGCGCTCGCGCAGGAGCAGTACGGACGACCTCGAGGTCAGCCTCTGCACTGGCGGGGACCCCAGGCTGCTGCGAGTGGAGATGCTGCAAGGGACATGGCGGCTGCAAGGGGCTGGAGGAAGCCCCAGGTAAGTAGAGTGAGGGGAGCAGCTATAGAAAATGCTGGGAAAGTGTTGATGAACACTAAAACAAGCTGTCACTAGAGTCTGGTACACACATCCAATCTTGATTGAACGATTTCACCTCTTCCATGGAGTATGAAAGCTTACCTACCCAATCTCCCAATCTGTCCAAAGTATTCAAAATCTATTGGTCCTCATACAACATCAAAGTGGAATGTTTGGTTGCTGAACAACAGAACTGAGAAGAATATGGAGGCTGCCCTATTTATTTCCTTTTAAACAATTCCAGTTGCCTGGCAGTCTGCCGGTCTATTTGGCTGCAGCAGTGTCTGAATAAAGCCTGGTGCACACTTTCAATTATGATTGGCCTATCACTGACCAATTTTACCACCTCTATGTAGTATGAAGGGTCAATAGATATCGAATACTTTGAGCATAAAGTGTAAATAAACCCTCATACGACATAGAGGTTGCAAAATTGGCCAATCATAATTTAAAGTGTGTACTAGGCTTAAAGGGGAACTGAAGTAAGAGGTATACGTAGGCTGCCATATTTATTTCCTTTTAATCAATACCAGTTGCCTGGCAGCCCTGCTGGTCTATTTCTCTGCAGTAGTATCTGAATAACACCAGAAACAAGCATGCAGCTAATCTTCTCTGATCTGACAATAATGTCAGAGACATCGGACCATTTCTAATTATTTAGGCCTTGTTCACATTGCATTCGGCTAGCGTGTCCGTCCGTGGTGGTCTTTTTTTTCTATAGCGTTTCCGGGGATTTTCTGCGCGATCGCTCGTTTTTGTAGGTGTTTTTGTAAGCGCTTTGGCAGAGCGCTTCCGTCTATTGATCCGGAAAAAAATCGAGAAACAATAAAACAATGTATTTTTTTTTTAAACGCTCACGCAATCGATTGCCAAAGCGATTTTGTGAGCGTTTTGTGTTTTTCCTAAACCTTCCATTGAGGCAAATCGCCTCAAAAATGGCTCAAGCACCGCTTTTCAAAGCGGATCGCAATGAACCGCTCTGATATGAACTCTCTCATAGTCATTGCACAAGCTCTTTCAGGGCGATTTTTAAAATCGCCCTGATTTAAAATTTAACAAAAACGCCTATAATGTGAACAAGGCCTTAGTCCATGTTTATTGGATCACGTGTTCTCCAATTATCTCCATCTCAGGATAACATTAGTAAGGCCTGGAACCCACTACAAATCGCAAATCGCTAGCGCAATCACTTGCGTTTTTAAGTAGCATTTTGTAAGCGATTTTCATGAGTGTTTCCAGCGATTTTGGGAGCGATTTTAAAAAGTGTAAGCTTTTTGCCAGCGATTGTGATAGCGATTTGCGATTAGCGATTTTAATTCTGGTTGGTCCTTTCAAATTATTACAGTTTTTTTTTAGTTTGTAGTCATTTAAAAATCGCACACGAATCGATATGGGTAGCGATTGATGAGCGATTTGCCAGCGCTTCAATACTCTACATTGAAGCACAAACGCTTCCAAAGTGCTGAATGTTCTGTGATTGCGATTTTGCTAATTGCAATCGCTTCTTTGGAATTTGTTACATTTAGTTAGATTGGTAGAGCGTTTAGGGACATCGCTAGCAATTTAAAGTGCTCCCTAAACGCACAAAAAGCGCTCTAGTGGGTTCCAGGCTTCAATCAAGTCCTTTGTGTCACTGGAATATTTTTCTCTTTTAATTCAAGAGATATATTATATTTTTATATATATTGTTTAAATGTAACAAAAAATCTCTCAAGGAATTCTAAAGCACATTTTTAGATTTAAATCAGTTTTGTGAAGGTTTCCAAATAAATGGATACATTGTTAATTTGTTTTTTAGTCATGTATTTCCTGTGCTGGAAGACTCATGTCTTAGTTGAGCAATTTTTGAGCCAATGAGTTGGTACACAGCCCCGCCCACTTAGCATGCTGACTGAGCTCTGCTATATCTTTTCATTCAGTAATAAGCTGTCTGTGATCACATAACCAAGACTTTATATGCACAAATGTGGGCTAATCTGACTATACATTGAAAGCATACATGTAAAAATGGCGCCAGGTAACCTGTCGCTGTTCTCTGTCGCATAGGAATACCACGGCTTGTCAAGTGCTGACATGCGTGGTGTTACAAACCCTGTTATTTTAATTGCGCCCAAATGACGCTCGTGGGCGGCTGACAGGACACTGAACTGCCCGACATGTGCGCAGGCCTTGGCTTCTACCTGAAAGAGGTCTTAGGCTTCTATGTACTCCTAACACTTGTGAACCATTAGCCTAACACTACACATCCATTCTTTACGTAACTTTGGGCTTCAGCTATGTTATACACATGGCACTGTATGGTAGTGCTCAAATTACTTCTGTGGCGATGCAGCAGCAGGTGAAAGTAATGTAAGTCAATGGGTGTGGTTTAAGATATCACCAAAATTGGTATATGTTCTTATGAAAAATGACAGCAATCAGAAACAATAAGAGGAGGTCCCTGCCCTTGCGAGCTTAAAATCTAGAGGGTAGTAGGATGGAAACAATAGGGAAGGAGACACAGAAGGAGATACAGGATGAAACAGTGAGACTCCATTGCGACCTACAGCAAATTATAGGCTTGTCTGGAAAGGTGTGTTTTGAGAGTACGTTTAAAGGTTACCGAGCTCGGAGCATGACGAACAGGCTGTGGGAGAGAGGTCCAAAGGAGAGGGGCCACTCGTGAGAAGTCCTGGATGTGAGAGTGAGAGGAGGTGACCAAGCTAGAGGACAATGGGTCTACTGGGAGGAGTGAAGGTTCTGGGCGGCATGGTATCTGGAGATTAATGAGGAACTTTATGGAGGTAATAACTGGTGTAGAACTTTGCATTATAGCGTGAGGAGTTTAAACTGGATCCTTTGGGTAGTTGGAGAGATTGGCAGAGAGGGGACACCTCAGAGGAGCGGGAGAAGAGGTGGATGAGATGGGCAGCAGAGTGCATTAGAGACTGGAGAGGTACAAGTTTGCTTTTTGGTAGACCACAGAGTAGGGTGTTACAGTAGTCAAGACAGGATATATGATTAGAGCATGTACAAACATTTTGTTTGTCTCCTGTGTGTGTGAGCTTTAGGAGTTGAGGTTATTCGGGTGTTTTCTGCACGGATGGTGACTATGGTAGGTGGAACAGAGAGAGAAGGTGGAAATATCACAATCTCTGTTTTGTTCATGTTAACTTTAAGGAAATGGGATGACATGCATGAAGATACAGCACACAGACAATCAGGGACTTGAGATAATAGTGTGGAGAGGTTGGGGGCTGAAAATAGAGTAGGGTACCATCAGCATAGAGGTGATATTGAAAACCAAAAGACCTTATTTGTCCCAGGACAGGAGTGTAAATGGAGAAGAGGTAAGGTCCTAGGATGGAGCCTTGTGGTACTCAAACAGACAGCAGGCGTGGTACTTGAGCTAATAGTGGACTAGGAGACATTAATGAAGGAATGTCCAGACAGGTAGGGCTGGATTCAGGAATGTGCTAGGGCCTTGATCTCCAGTGTCAAGACAGTCTGAAGAAGCAGAGGATGAATAAGTTCAAGGAGTATTCGTACAAAAAATCTGCCTTTGAATTTTGCAACTAGGAGGTCATTAGCAACCTTAGTAAGGACTGTTTCTCCAGAATGCCAAGGGTGGATGCCAAACTAGAAGGGGTGCAACTGGGAGTTAACAGAGAGAACGTCAGAAAGTTCATAAAATGTCCTGTGGTGTGGCCAATCATCTAGAAAACCTTCAAAGCGTGTTGCGTGAAATGTTAGTGTGTCCAATAATTAAGCCGTATTGTTATCAGAGATTCCTGCTTACTATGCTTTTAAATTGTATTTTTTAATAAATTTTGGCTGTCCAAGTTCTTTATTTATTGCCTTTCAGAAGAGCTCATAATCTAATCCTTACCATAGGCATTCTTGCAGGCTTTCCACAGCTGCCGTTGGGCAGATGTCTCTCCCTGGCCGCACCCCGTGTCCGTGTGCGCTGAGAGAGAATCTCTCCCTCCAGCGTCTTAACCCAGAGGTCACAAAAGTGAAAGTAAGTAAGCTGATGCAGGCCAATGGAGCATTGGAGAATTGGCGGGGATGGCAGCTACCTGATCCGCCCAACCCCTCCCTTTTTTTTTTATTTTATGTGCCCACCTCAGGCTCTCTTTAAGTGCTACAAGGCAAAGGTACTAGCGGCTATGCTTGTGGCGCTGTGTATCAAGTCTGGTTCTGGCATCTCTTGAATCCTAGGTATACTCCTGTTTGTGTCCTAACTGAAGTTTTCCATACATATTGTAAGATGTCTATACGGCTATCTTACTGCTGAAAAGAATAAATTCCTCCGCTATCACTTGGGCTGACCATCTTCATGTGTTTGTACCTGTGGCTTTCCAAGCTCATTACGGCAAGCTTCAGGGAGAAAGAGGAAGCATGTCAAGTAAACTAATACAAGTAAACATATACAGCATGAACATGTCAAGAGTTGCCACGGAGCCGGCAGTGATTCCAGCGCAGAATCAAATGGTAATATATTATTGTTGGTTATTTCTGCTAAACTCGACTTTCAACCCAAGGTCATTCTAATCACATTAAGTCATCCAAAGTTGTACTGTACATATTTATTTATATTTTTTTAGCAGTTAATGAGCATAGAGTATGTGTTAGCCCTGTAAAGATCCCCAGGTAATGAACACAGGCGTATGCTATTTAGGGAAGGCCTCCATGGTGTTTAGTCTCCCCCCAATAGCACAATTTTGCAGCAGGTGTCCCCCCAATAACAGGATTAGTTTTCCAGTGTCCTCTAATGAAAATATTACACAGCATGTTTCCCCTAAATACCACAATATTTTGGTAATGATAGAACATGACAAGTGACAGATATTGGGTGAAATTTGTAGAAGATAGTGGGTGACAAGAAGTGTCAGTTAGAGGTTGATGGCTAGTGATAGTCAGTGGATAGCAAGCAGTGGCATATAGTGGGTGATGGACACTGGTAGACAGAGAGTGATGGGCAGTGCCAGGGGGCAGGCAATGAACAGTTACAAGTAGCAGGGACAAATAATGGCAGGTAACAAATAGAGACAGGTAGTGAGGCAGCAATTAGTGACAGGTAGTGGGTGACAACTAATGGCAGGCAGGTAAGGGTGACAGCTTTAGTGGCAGGTAGCAGCCAATGATAGCTAATGGCTGGTAGGGTTGGATGTAAGTAGCCGGTGACAGAAAAGTAGTGGGTGGCAGAAAAGTAGTGGGTGACAGCTAGTGGTAAATAGTGGTGGATCATAGCTAATGACAAGTATCAGGTGACAGCTACAGGCAGGTAGTGGTGGATGATGGCTAGTGACAAGTACAGGTGACAGTTTGTGGCAGGTAGCAGTTGGAAACAGCTAGTGGAAAATAGCATCAGGTGATGGCTAATGACAAGTAGCAGGTGACAACTAGAGGTAGGTAGTGGGGGATGATGGCTAGTGTTAAGTGGCAGGTAGGTTCGGTTGATGGCTAGTGGCAGAGAGCAGTAAATGACAAGTAGTGGTAGAGAGCAGCAGGCGATAGCTAAAGACAAGTACCATGCCAAGCAGGGTCGTAACTAGAGATCACTGGGACCCCCCCTGCAAAACTTTGGACAGATATAGGTGCTCCCAGTATAGACAGGTATAGGTGCCCCCAGTATAGCCAGATATAGGTGCCATCAATATAGCTAGGTATAGGTGACCCTAGTATAGGTAGCCAGGAGTGCAGCGCATGAGGGGGAGCAATGGCCACACACAACGGAGGGGTTCCCACTCCCCCCCTTCCTCACCTCGGGCTCCCCCGTCATTGCTTCCCCCTCCAGCATTGACGGCACCATCAAGCAGGCATGGAATATGGACATACCTCTTCTGCGTTCCATGGGGCGGAGGTTCTTCTCTGTAAGTGCCAGACGCCTCTTCCTGATAAATGGGAAGTAGCGTAAGGTGCTTACAGAGTAGAACCACTGCCGCATGGAACGCGGAAGTATGTCCTCATTCCATTCCCGCTTCATGCTGCTGACCCGTTTATGCTGGAGGTGGAAGCGCTGACGGCCGGGGAAGCCCGAGGAGGTGAATGGACCCCCTCCCGCCGCTGTGTGTGGCCAATGTTCCCCCCTCCTGCACCCAAGAAACGGCCGTGGGCGGGGCCCCCCGCGGGTGCATCCCTTGCAGCCCCTATTGTTACAACCCTGATGCCAAGCAATAAGACTATAGAGGTAAGTTTAGTAAACACATGACAGTGTTTTGTTTTGTTTTTAGAATTTTTGCCATTTAAGCACTTCACTACTAAGAGGTTTTTCCCCTTCTGCACTTCCTTCCATCCATTCGCCTATAACTTTATTAATACTTCAACAAAATTATCTATATCTCATTTTTTTCGCCACCAAATAGGCTTTCTTCGGGTGGTACATTTTGCTAAGAATTATTTTATTCTAAATGCATTTTAACGTGAAAAATAAGAAAAAAATTCAAAAAATGCATTACTTCTCAGTTTTCGGGCATTATATTTTTAAAATAATACATGCTATTATAATTAAAACCCACATATTTTATTTGCCATTTTTCTCGGTTATTAAAATGGTTAAAATATTTCCCTAGTATAATGTATAGTGCCAATATTTTATTTGGAAATAAAGGTGCAATTTGTCAATTTTGGGTCCATCAATAATTACAAGCCCATAGTTTCATGAATAACATTAATATACCCTTTTGACATACATATTAAAAAAATCCAATCCCTAAGGTTACTATTAATGTACTTTTTTTATTTGTCATTTTTTATTATATGCTTATAATTTATTTAGGTAACTATGGGAGAGGGAAGGAGTTAAATTTGAATGTAAGTGTGGGTCTTTTTATTAAAATAAATGAATGTAGGTGTAATTTTACTATTTGGCCACAAGATGTCCTTGCGCATTATTTCCTATTAATGTACTATAAGTGGCTAAACAGGAAGTAATGTGTGTTACTCCAGAAGATACAATAATGCAGGCATTTCATTGATGCCAGCGATCATTGACACAGGGATTTAGATTAATGAAGGGGAACTGCGTTCCCCTTCATTTATCTCCCCACTAACGGTAGGTGGCGAGAACTCGCTTGGAAGCGAGCCCCTACCCCACCCCCTCCCATGTCCCCTATTTCCCCTTGCTTTGGCAATACCTGTAATGAATCTTGGTCATGCCAATAAAGCTATCTTTGATTTGATTTGACTGCCATCCGCAGCCATTGATGATTATCTACGTTGCTGTGCAGGAACTGAAGTCCTGCCCGACATAGATATACTGTAGCAAACCACAGAAGTGGTTAAAACAGCTTTAATCGGTGCGCAATTAGCGCAACTTGTGTTACCTAGGTAACACCAGAGTTGCTAGGGTAAGGCGTGTTATGCCTGAAACAAACAATGCAACTTCCTGGCAGATCCATGGTTTGATTTGATTAATTTTGGACATGCCTGATCTGCTGCAGATAAATAAAGGAATAGATTTTCAGCTCATTACTGCACAAAATTGATCCCTTTATCGATCATGAGCAGATCGGGCAGGCCAGAAATGATCGATTGGAACAGTTCATCTGATGGGAAATTGTACAAGCCTTTATGCTACTTGCGCACTTCTTGCAAGTTTAATGAACAGCGGCCGGTGGCGACGAGGCAGCGTCACGAGGGCGATTGCCAAATGATTTCACTATGAAATCGATCGGGAATCAGCTAGTGGTTTATAGCAGCCAACAGATCTCTCTCCAATTAGATTCGATCTCGAAAGAGATCTATCTCTTGGTCGACTGGCCGCCAAAATTACTAGATGTATGGGCACCTAAAGCCCCATCTAGACGGAGCGATCCGGCGGCTCGACTCTTCCGCATCCCCGCACGTACCCGCCGCGTCCCCGCTCGTCCGCGCGTGCGTCGGACTCGATACCCTCTCGTCCCCGCTGGCGCCGCTTATCTTCCGCTCGATTCCCCGCTATTGTCCACTCGCGGGGGTCGATCGGGGAATCGGCCGCGCCGAGATCGGACCTCTCGGATTTTATCAATCGAGCCGCATTAGCAGCTCGATTGATAAGACAAATCGGCACGTGTAGACCCAGCATAAAAGTCTCAAATATTTCAAGAGACAATCCAGGGTAATACCCTTTAGCTTCCAGGTCCTAAACCTACTGGATTACTTCTTAATAAGCTTCCTAAATGGACACAAACGTCTACTCGGCAACAGATGACGCGGGGCTGCAGCGAATGAGAAAATTATCTGAGCTCGCAGCCTTGGCAGGCCAATCCGGCGGGAATGGGCGTGGCGGAGAGCCGGGAGTGTGTTTCCCAAGTGCGGAGGGAGGGAGTTGTCTCTGCTGTTTTGGCCGCAGCTGCTGATCAGAATGGGGGCGCGCGGGGTCCAGCAGCTGCTGGTGCTGCTAGTGGGGGCGGCTGTCACGTGTTTAGCATCCTCCTCCAGACACTCAGGTAAGGGGGGGCTCCTTGGATCAGTCTGGGGGTGCTGGGTGGAATGTGCATTACCTGCTCTATTACTTCCACTTTCTGTTTGCTGTAAATGCGCGTGTGCGCTATATATAACAACAATGTAACAATGTAATTGTGTGACTGTGCCTAGGGACTGTCACCGCCGACTGTAGCGCCTGGGAAAGGGAGGAAGGTGGCTGATGAAACTTTCACTCAAATCTCCTTTCATCGTGTTGTGAATGTATTGTTGTTTTTATCATCTTCATTATTATATATTATTAAATGTTTCACTTTGTCAGTTTTTTTTTTCACAGTATCTGATATTATCAGGGGCGGTACCAGATCTTTGCGTGTTGCTGATCAGGTTTGGGTGACCCTGAACACAAGTAAAGAATGCCATACTGAATTTACCTGGTGCTTCCTCCAGTCCCAATAGTCCGAGAGGTCCCTCGGCGTCCTCTGGGCTCCCTCCTTTCTCTTGTAGGTGGCTCTGTTAACTGTGTGCGCAACTTCCTTTTTACTAGGAGCGTTCTGCGCATGCGCGGTTCTCAAAAGAATGAACAGCACATGCGCAGAATGCTCACTGGGATAGGCGAGTGTGCTGCGCATGCGCAGAATGCTCACTGGGATAGGCAAGTGTGCTGCGCATGCGCAGAATGCTCACTGGGATAGGCGAGTGTGCTGCGCATGCGCAGAATGCTCACTGGGATAGGCGAGTGTGCTGCGCATGCGCAGAATGCTCACTCTGATAGGCGAGTGTGCTGTGCATGCGCAGAATGCTCACTGGGATAGGCGAGTGTGCTGTGCATGCGCAGAATGCTCACTGGGATAGGCGAGTGTGCTGCGCATGCGCAGTTGCATACGACTCACGGCCAAGTTGCACAGCTAACAGAGCTACCAGCTGGAGAACCGAGGGAGCACAGAGGACGCTGAGGGACCTCACAGACTACATGGTTGGAGGAAGCCCCAGGTAAGTTCAGCATGGCATTTTTTCTTGTGTTCAGGATCACTTTAAAGGGGTCAAAATCTAACACATACTCCTTAGAGAGGGAAGCCTCAGGATCCTAATGAGACTCCCCTCGTTTGTTCCAAGCACCCCATTTCTGAGCACGGCCCCCCTTTACATTGGGACCGCACAGCTCCTCTTCCTGGGTCAAGTGCGTGCAATGGCCGCGTGAGTCCGTCTATGCGCAGTACCATTGCTCAAGTGCGCGCAATGACCCCCACCGCCACACTATAGCCCCCAGAGATTGGCAACATTATTTGTCACTATCTCGGAGGTAAACATGGGGGAGAGGGATTCCCTGTTCAAGATGCCCACCAGGGGCGTTCCTACAGGGTTTCCAGTGCTGCCACTCTCTCTCTCTCTCTCTCTCTGGCCACGCCTCCTGCCGCTCCCCCCCACCTCCCTGCATGCTATGAGACACACAGTCACTCAGTGCAGTGTCGTGACCCAGAGGTCACTAAAGTGAAAGTGGGCTATTGTGGCCCACAGAAGAAGCGGGGAGCGGTGGTTTTTCCGGCTGCCTGATCCACTCAGCCTGCCGGATCAGTTAGCCTACTTTTTTATTTTTTTTATTTTATGAGCCCACCTCGGGCTCTTGTTCAGGTAAGTATCTGATTTTGCGTACCCGAGCTTTGGCTCGGGTGCACTTTAAAGGGCCATTACAGCGAAAAAAGTAAGTAGTTAAAATCTGACAGAACTTTTGGTTTTGGGCTAGTCCATCCCTTCATGGGGTATTCTCAGGGTTTTCTTTGTTTTCAAAAACATTTCCTGAACGGCAGTTGTTAAGTCTAATGACTGGTACACACAATGCAATTACCCATCGGTGTTGAAACAATAATTTCCGACAGGTCCAATCTGATATACAATAATTTTTATGATTGATTTTCTTTATGTAACTGATCAGAAAAACAATCAGAAATCAGATCGGACCTGTCAGGAATTATCGATTCGAGCTGTCAGTCAGACAGGAAATTGAATAGTGTGCCAGGCTCAACTGATGAAATCGTGTGCAAGTGAGTAGGGAGGCGTACTGGTATCTTACTACAGTATTTTGGCAGTTAAATATTGTGCGGAGAGAAAGTAATTGTTTCTCATGGTTTTCGGTGTTTTCAAAAGCATTTCCTGAACGGCATAAACTGCCATTCAGGAAATGCTTTTTGAAAACCCTGAGAATCTGCCATGAGGAGATGGACTAGTCCAAAACATGTCGGTTCTGTCAGATTTTTAACTGCTTACTTCTTTCCCTGGAGTAGTCCTTTAAAGAGACTCATAGACGACAATGATAATAGATTTATACATACCTTGGGCTTCCTCCAGCCCCATATGCATGGATCGCTCCCACGCTGCCATCCTCAGCCTTCTGAATTGGCGGTACCGGGTCCCATCACTTCGGCCAATCAGGGTCAGTCGACGCAAGCACAGTGCGCTCCCTCTGTACTGCGCAGGCGCATGCGTAAAGCAGGCGCAGGGCATGCGGAAAACTGTCCACGTCCGGTGGAAGTGACGGGACCCGGTATCGCGATAGAGACGGCGGCGTGGGAGCAATCCATGTGGATGGGGCTGGAGGAATCCCCAGCTATGTATAACTCTATTACTATATTTTGTCTCTGAGTCCCTTTAAGTAAGCTGTCAGTTATGAAAGCACTTGGTCCTAAATCTGGTTATCTGGTTATCTGGTTCTGCTAGGCTACAAAAACATGTTTGTTTGTTTGTTTGTTTGTTTGTTGTTGTTGTTGTTATTATCATCCATCTCCCACCCCCTTGCTTCCAGTGCCGGTCTGCCCATTCCAGATGCCAGCAGGAAGTTTTGGAGCTAGTATGGTTGAGGTGACACAGCAAGAAAGTTCGTAGGGAAAGTCTGCTAACCTGATTGAGTGAACAGCACCCTCTGAAACTGCTAGGTTTCATATAGGCTGTAGTGATAATACATCCACACTATTTGGCCAATTAGAATGCTTCAAGTTGTAGATGTTGCTGTGATTGGAGAATTGGACGATTTTGTACTCAGCTCTGCTGAGACCCTAATTAACCCACCTGTTCATGTTTGTGGTTTTCTGCAAAACATGTACTGTTGGTGGGCCTTGAGGACAGGGTTGGGGAAGTCTGCAGCCTTCCTCTCCTAAACCCCTCGTTCCACCGCAGCCTCCTCCGTTTAAATCTCTTGCCTCAGGAGGCTTCGGCTCTGTACTGCACACACGAGAGTGTACAGTATGGAGTGGGCCGTCTTCGACTACTGAAGCCCACCCGCAGTGGAAGAGAGCAGTCTCCGACCCATGCATCAGAGACTGCTAATGGGGGAGCCAGCGTAGGAACCACGGGACAAAGAGAGGAACAGAAAGGCTCTATAGGACCCAGAACCTTCCCCCTCCTTAGGTAAGTATTTTTTTTCCTTAATTTTTGGCTTTAGACTCCCTTTCAATGCCTCTGAAGAAGTAGCTGAATAGCTGGGAAAAGTGCTTTAGGCTGCACATATGTATAATTTTATTGACATGATGATACTGTACTGCTGTGAACATGGCTAATCTTTGAGGGCTCGTTCCCACTGTTGCGACGCGATTTCGGCCGCATTCCGACGCTTGTAAAAACGCATGCGGATGCGTTTCCACATGCGTTTTTACCCGCGATTTCGCATGCGATTTCGCATGGCAGGGTGCCATGCGAAATTAACCATGACACTGCCAGGGCTAAATAAAATTGAAAAAGGTGCGAAATCGCACGCGAAATCGCGGGTAAAAACGCATGTAACAAACGCATGCGTTTTTACTATTAAATACATTAGCGGCGATTCGCACGGATTCCCGACGCAGGCGAAATCGTTGGCTCTTTTGTGCGTTTTTTTCACGCTGAAAAAAACGCACCTCAACAACGCTACAGTGGAAACAGGCCCATCCACTTGTATTACATGTGCGGATCTGCATGCGTTGGACGCATGCAGATTCGCGATAGTGGAAACGAGCCCTAAAGGGTTCTTTCGCGAAAAAAGTAGGCAGTTAAAAAATGTGACAGATGACAGGTTTTGGGCCAGTTCATCTTTTTTAAGGGGGATTCTCAGGGCTTTCTTTGTTTTCAACAGCATTTCCTGAACAAAAGATTAACTGCCAAAATAGCAAGATACCAGCCGGCCTCCCTAATCACTTGCACACTATTATGTCAGTTAAATTTTGCAACTGTTGTTCAGGAAATGCTGTTGAAAACAAAGAAAGCCCTGAGAATCCCCCTTAAAAAGATGGACTGGCCTAAAACCTGTCATCTGTCACATTTTTTTAACTGCCTACTTTTTTCGCGAAAGAACCCCTTTAAACTGCTTTATTGTTACCTTTTTATATGTACAGGCAAACAGTGGAGTCACATCAGCTGATCTGCATACTGGCTCTTCTCAGTGTTCCCAGGAGAGCATTAGCATGACAACAATATAGGGCTGTAGCATTGACCGTTCTTCTCCATATTCAGTGCATGTGGCTTTTCTAATGAAGAAGCTGTTAAATATTACCAGATATGAAAGCAAGCCCTCTATTCTTAGGGGCAGGAAAGTAGCAACTCATAAAAGCAAAGCTGAGGTGTTGCGTTTTTAACCTCAAGAAAGAGTTTTTATGCTGCATAGGTGAAAATCAGCCTCAGGTCTTCTGCAGCTACTTCCTGTAACAGTGATACCAAACCTACTTTTGTTATTGAGATAAAGCCAGGGCCTCCATTGAGCCGTGTGTAGGACACTGGAGTGGGAGAGGAGCCTTGGGGCTGACAGTCCCAGCAAGTTTCTGTACACCCTTTCACTGCTTGTCCTCAGCAGATCTTATAATTAGCCGATGATCGTGGCTGGGATCTCACACACACCCTGGCTTGCCTGCTCCACATTACTTGCTGAGACTTGTCCTAAAGTTGGGTAGTGGATATATAGAGCAGCTTCTCAGGTGTGGTGATAAAATGAAGAAACTGGCACATAGCTAATCGATACAATAATGAAGCTACTTGGAGAATTACACCTGGAAAATCTTCCATATATTTGATGGTGTGGCCACTCCAGGCTTATTTTTCTCAGCAGGTTCTGCTAGAAGACAACTAACCTACACCAATGGCTTCAGTGTAAAGGGGGCAATACGCTGGTCAATGTTTCCAGTCACTTCACTTGAATTTGATTTTGCTGGTGATCAAAAGACCCCCGGTTTTTCATTATTGCTTATTATTATTATTTAACTAGTAACTTTAGCCCATTTAAAAACGGGCTAGGTCTTTCACCGCGCGTATCAGCGCTCATGCGCATGCCCACATACGCCCGCACCTTATGGCCCTGTCCTCCCTTACAGTATCTCTGCGCCCCTCCATGCACATGCGCACTACAAAAACACACACAGGTCCATGGGACGCAGAGACAATTGCGCTTTATTAGGTAGGATATTTATATAGTGCCAACATCTTTTGCAGTACTGTACAGAGTACACAGTCTTGTCACTTCATTGTCTCTCAGAGGGTCTCACAATCTAGTCCCTACCATAGTCATAAGTCTGTATGTATCGTGTAGTGTGTATGTTACGGCCAGAATCTGAAGTCTAGCCACTTCGGGTTCTGGACAGCCAAAATGCGAAGTGGGCGTGTTACAGCGGCCAATGTGAGGAATGAACGCCTAGTTTGGCGATCAGCGCATCGATCCCCTGGGCCGTGTCCTCTCTTCCCCTCCGCCCGCTGTGCACCATTCTCTCCTCCCTGCAGAAGCCGTCCACTCTGTTTGCCGCGGTCTTTATCCTGCTGCGCCCAATGTCAGAAATTAATGGATTTCTGGCGGCTCTGTGCTCCTCTGCTCTGGCTCCTCCCCTTGCCCACCTCCTATTGACCTCTGGCAGTCGGGGACACACATGCACACAGAGTCGGTCGTAGTGGCAGGAAAGCAGAGCGGGAACGCTGCAGACATTGCTGCTGCCAGCACTCACTCTACAGTAATGAACGGAATGAATCCCTGCAGTGACAAACGACTCTGCATGTGTGTGTCCCCGGCTGTCAAAGGATAATGGGTGTCAGGGGGAGCCAGAGCCGAGGAGCAGGAGCCGCCAGGAATGTATTCATTCCTAACATTGGCCGCAGTGAGACAGCCACTTCGCATTCTGTCCAGCCAAAACCCGGAGGGGCCAGACTTCGGCTTCTGGACGTAACATATATATCATTGTCTAGGGCCAATTTAGGGGAAGCCAATTAACTTATTTGTATGTTTTTGGGATGTGGGAGGAAACAGGAGCGCCCTGTGGAAACCCACACAGACACGGGGAGAACATACAAACTCCTTGCAGATGTTGACCTGGCTGGGATACGAACTGGGTACCCATAGCTGCAAGGCGAGAGTACTAACCACTAGGGGGGGGGGGGGGGGGGGGTGGAGGTAGATGCTTACCTTAGTGGTTGACAGCCTCTGGATGGTCTGGAGGCTTCCCGGATCCTGGTAGAGCTCCCCATCCTAGCTCAGGGTGCCTTTTCATCTTCAGGCAGCACTTCCGAGCTTGGACAAGCACATCGGGCCTGGACAATCATTAGTAAGTACATGCATGCGCAGTAGAACCAAGCTGCTTATGCTCCACCTTCTAGTTTTGACTAGATCTAGTCGAAACTGGAAGAATTAGAAGAAAATGGTGAGCTTCGGAGAGGAACTGATGACAAGGTAAGTATGTAACATTAATTTCCAGGTACGTCATGAGTTTATCTTTTACTTAGTTTAAATTCCTTTTAAAAGACAGCTGACCTGAGAGGAATAGGGAGGCTGCCATACTTATTTCCTTTTAACCAGCAACAGTTGCCTGGCTGCATAATTATCTGCATATATATGGCAGCCTCCACATCCCTTTCAGTCAAGCGACACTTAGGCTGCATTTCTACTAAGAAGCTCGTTTGCACGCAAAATCGTGGTGTGACCGCGCAACCTGCATTCTCCACTTGTCATGAATCTGCCGTGAACAGAAAAATCATGCAGTCTGACTATTCCGATTTGGGAAATACTGATACGCGCTAATGGAAAATGAGCACTGCGGTTTACATGTAAATCGCAGTGCTGTTGCAATTAGAAAAATGGCTGAGATTCGCTTTTTGGAGCGGATCGTAGCAAGTAGAAAAGGGCCCTAGTATGCTAGGAATTTTTCTGCTTTATTTGAACACAACAATGTTACAACAAAGTAACATTTTGGCTGACCTCAGCGTTTGCCAAGCTTGTGTGTAAATAAAAAAAAATGACTTCAGGTTCTCTTTAACCAATCAACAAACTTCCTACTTGATTACATAACAATATTTTCTGAGCAACCTGAACTCAGAACTCTAAAACATAAGCAACGGCATAATAACCTTTAAAGAACCATAGTGTGCGCTGTTAACCACCTTACGACTGCCTAATGCCGATTGGCAGCCGCAAGGTGGCTCCCCCAGGACCGTGTAACGCCGAAAGGACGCGCATCCCGCTTAAGTGACGGAGCACTGTTCCGTCAACATTCTGCCAGCGGCGCTATCAGACTGTTAGGCGGCGAAACCGCCATCTATTTACATTGTACAGCGCTGCGATCTACTGCAGCGCTGTACTAGGGACAGCCCTGTCACTCAGCTGTCCCCTGGAGGGAAAAAAAAAAGGATCGTTCTCATAGGCTGATGCCTATGAGAGACGATCCTGTTGATTGGCTGTCGGAGGGAGGGGGAAAAACGCTTTTATTGAAGAAAAAAAATAAAAAAACCACAACAAAGCCTTGCAGCAGCGATCTGAGCTGAGCGTAATTTAACAGCGCACGCTATGGCTGCATAGCGTACGCAGGGGATTATAACTCTCAACCCCTTTGTTTGTTACAGCTGGTACAAATCCAGCAATAAGTCTGCAGTGCGCCTACTTTCTACTTTCATGGAAGCAGACATAGGGTTAACATTCTGTGTTTACAAATTAGCTGCTCTAACAAGGCAGCCGGCCCACACAGCCGAGGGATCAGATTACACTTGTGATTAGTCACAAATGAGGGTGAATTAGACAGGCTAAACTCTCTAAACACATACAGGGTGCATTTCTCTGTTTTCTTCTGTCCTGTGCAAGAGTTCAGGTCCACTTTAAATTCAATGTGTGTGTTGACTATAATGCCTAATCTTTGGACTATATCTTATGCCTGGTACACACCATGCAATTTCCCGTCAGATAGACAGGTCGAATTGATAATTTCTGACAGGTCTGATCTGATTTCCGATTGTTTTTCTGATCCATTTTGTATAGAAGTGATCGTACAATCAGAAAAATGATTGGAAATCAGATTGGACCTGACAGAAATAATCGATTAGAGTCATCAATCTGACGGGAAAGTGCATGGTGTATACCAGGCATTATAGTGTGTGTCGGCCCTGCACAGCTGAGAGATCAGTTGGGAGTTGCTCAGTAATCATTGCCCAAGTGTTGGTAGCAGGGCATTGTTGGCAGCATTCCATCAGGAAGTCAATGTGTGACAACAGACTTCGGTACGTGACAAAGTTTACTGTATGGACACCATTGAATTCCAGGATTGGCTTTCAATGTGCATGGATTGCCAAGGTAAATCTCTCAGGGCAGGACAGAGTTGCCAAAGGATGCAGTGTGCCCAGATTTCTTAAAGAGATGAGATATTTTGTACAAAACACTGATGTATCTCCACCCACGAAAAAACTAAATGAAAGACATTAAAAAAAAACAGAAAGTTCCTTCCTAGATTTACATAATCAGTTGAGATTCAGGTTAGGACAAATTGTCATGGCTCTGTTGCAAAAAAATTCACAGGATAATTAAACCAAAAACTAAAGGGTACCTAAGATCACAACAACAAAAAAAATGTACCTAACCTGGGCCCTCATCCAGCCCCCTTCAGGCTCATCAATCCCTTGCTGTCTCCCTGGGCCGTCTGGATCCTTTGCTTGCTGCCCTGGTAATCCGGTAATTCAGCCAGTCGGATCCAGTTGGTGCAAGGCTGTGGAGTTGGAGTAAGGGCCGGCTCTACGCAGGGGCAAGAGGGGGCAGTGCCCCCTCAAATGTCTTGCCCCACTCAAATCAAGGGGGGAATCTCTGCTCTTCTGCCGCTCCGCTGCACATATCAGCCAGCGGTTTCCTTTTGGAGCACAACACTGCAGAGAGAGAAAGACGTTGCGTCAGCTGACAGTGGTCACATGACGGCTAGGCTATTTCCTCCATGCGTAATGATGCGCGGCGCACCTGCGCTTGTGGACGGAGAGAGTCAGAGCACTCGCCACTCAGCATCACTGTGCTTGACTGTTGTATTAGTCACACACTGCCTCTTCCCTCTGGTCCGCCTGTGCCTCTGCCTCTGAAATACTGCAATAAATCTGCAGTGTCTACTTCCTGCTTTCATGGAAGCAGACATATAGTTAACATCCTGTGCTTTCCAATGAGCTTATCTGCTGTGGCAGGGAGGTGACACAGGGGAGAGATCAAATTACAACTTGTGATTAGACTTAGATGAGGGGGCATTAGACAGGCTAAACTCTCTAAATACATATAGGGTGCTTTTCTGTATTACAACAGGGGTGAAAAATGAATAAGGAATTCAGGAGCCCATCTATTCAATACAGGAGTCAGCAGCACATCATTGACAACGGTCATTGAAACAACAGTTAGCACACAGCTGTTATTGTTAAAGGGAACCAGAGGTGAGAGGGCTATGGAGGCTTCATATTTATTTCCTTTTAAACAATACCAGTTGCCTGGCTGTCCTGATACAGTGTTTCTAATACTGTTATCCATAGACCCTGAACAAGCATGCACTCAGGTTTTACTGGATTAGTCATATGCTTGTTCCAGGGTTTTGACCTCATACACTACTTATGCCAGATCAACAGGGCTGCCAGGCAACTGGCATTGTTTACAAGGAAATAAATATGGCAGCCTGTATATTCCTCTAATAAAATGACTTGCGGAATATGAGAGACACCAAGGATCGGAAATGTTACCAATATTCAGTACAAAATTCCCGTGCACCAACGAATCAGAATGCAAAGAGAAAAATCAAGGAGAAAAACAAGATCTAGTCCCCTCACCTCGGGTTCCCTTTAAGGTGCCTCTGGCTGCCCTGCTCCTTGTTTTTGTCCAGCCCTTGTTTACAAAAGGGAAAAAAAGAGTACTTGCCCCAGAAGGTCCTGCTGTCTTCTAGGATCCCGCCACTTGCATTGTTTTTTCTGGCTTCTTCCAGCCCCCTGGACTCGTCCTGTGCCCACAACGTCCACCTGGTCCCCTCCAGCCAGCAGCGGCGAACCTGCAAAGAGACGGCTGCTACATGCACATGCGCAGTACTCTGAAATCGCTACTGTGCAAGCGTAGAACGCTCCTAGCCACGGATTCGCAATCAGGGTGCGTAGCTTAGGGCCGCGCATGTGCAGTAGCCGCTGACTCTCGGCAACTGGCTAGCTTTGCGGGGTCGCCCCTGCCGGCTAGAGGGGACCAGGTGGACGTTGTGGGCACAGGATGAATCCAGGGGCTGGAAGAAGCCCAGGTAAGTTAAAATCAGCATTTTTAATTTTCACTTGGAGAACCCGAGGTGGGTTTTAAGAAAGCTATGCTGACACAAAGTCTGGTTGTGCATACTATCACCAGCCTCTGTTCCTATACTGTCCCCCTCCCTTCCCTCCCCTTTTGGTGTGGGGGGCATGGTATAGTAACAGAGGCTGGTGAATATATGCACAACCAGCCTCTGTGTCCTAATAGCTTTCTTAAAAGCCACTCGGGTTCTCTTTAAGTATTTTTTTAATATAGTATTTTGGGCTTTTTGGAACATACGGCTTTTAACAATAATGAGGTGCGTGAGGAGGAGGATGGTAAACATTTTTAAAGGACAACTGAAGTGGGAGGGATATGGAGGCTGCCATGTTTATTTTCTTTTAGGCTGCTTTCACAGTAAGACTTTACAGGCGCACCTGTACCGCCTGTAACGCAGCCCAACTCACAGCAATGTAAAAGCAATGGGCTGTTCACAGTGCCCACGTTGCGTTACATTGTAACGCTGCACGTACTGTGAAAGTGCAGCATACTGTGCGTTATAGACTGCTTGCCCATGCGCAGTAATTAGCCACATGGCTAATTAATATTCACTGCACTGCTGACGTGCAGTGTTTTCTTCCTGGAGCGGCCGCTTTGTGCGCTGATTGGCTGGCGGGACCACGTGATGCGGAGTGAAACACTCCGCATCACGTGGTCCCGCCAGCCAATCAGCGCCACGGAGACGCAGTGCGCACAAAGAGCTGCATAACGCGGCCATAACGTCCCCTAAAACGCAACGTCTTGGTGTGAAAGGGGCCTTAAGCAATACCAGTTGCCTGCCAGCCCTGCTGATCTATTTGGCTGCAGTAGTGTCTGAATCACAGCAGAAACGAGCATACAGCTAATCTGTCAGATCTAAAAATCATGTCAGATACACCTGATCTGCTGTATGCCTGTTCTGGATCTATAAAGGTATTAGAGGCAGAGGATCAGCAGGATAGCCAGGCAACTGGTATTCTTTAAAAGGAAATATATATGGCAGCCCTCATATCCCTTTTTATTCAGTTGTACTTTAAAGCGGATCCGAGATGAAAAACTAAATATAACAAGTGACTTGTCTATATATCTTATCTAAAGTTTAGATAGTTTACACAGCAAATCTATCTTCAAACAGCTTCAACAGTTCAACAGTATATTAATATTTTTTCCTGTGATACAATGGGAGCAGACATGTTTTCTGCTTGTCACTATTACACAATTACACACACAGGCAAGCTTATCTGTATCTAGGCATGCTAATCTGCATATTCTGTGAAAACTCCACTCTTATCTCCTCCATTACAAAGGCAACTGATCTGTATCTGCACTGCAGCTCTCAGATTGTGAAAACTCTGCCTCTGAAATCTATAGCTAGTAACACCTTTTTCACCTGCCCAGACTGAAATCCCACAATCCCTTGCAAGCGCCAAGGCACTCTGGAGAAGCTGTGGGTGTGGTTTGTTTAGTTTATAGGAAATTATGGTATTAAAACAAAACAAAACAAGTATTTGGCTTGAGGAATGACCTATAAACTATATGTAAGGAACACAATTATGCAAGGAGTAAAAGTTCATCTCGGATCCACTTTAAGGACACTTCAGCTGAGAGGGATGTAGAGGCTGCCATATTTATTTCCTTTTTAACAATACCAATTGCCTGGCAGTCCGGTTGATCTTTCATGCATCAGTAGTGTCTGAATCACACACCTGAAACAAGCATGTGGCAAATCCAATCAGACTTCAGTCAAAAACATCTGATCTGTATGCTTGTTCTGGGTCTACGGCTGAGGCCAGTCTCACACTGAATATTGGCGGTAGCCCAGGGGCTGCACCGCCCCTTCAAAAACAGGCTTGGGGGATTCCCGCACTAGTACGCAGTAATCCCCGTCTGGCAGCAGGCCAAGCAGGAAGTGACGCTCACTTCCTGTTGGCGAATCGATAACTTGCACGGAAGCGTATTGCTAAAATACACTTGCAAGCATTGCGCGACATGTAAAATTGCGGTAGTCAGTTTAAAAACACGTTTGCATATGTGTATCAGCGCCAAGGAAACAAAGTGGCCGCTGCTGAGAGAAGAACGATGTCCAGAGTTCACAAACAGATAAATTATATATGCTCAGCGCAGAGTCCAAAAACAAAAGACGAGTCTTCAACAAAGGATAAAAGCAGGCAAATCTCCACCACAATAAGTATGGGGGTCACGGCACAGCTCTGCAATCATGGATACCCAAAAAAGGAAAGAGGCTTACCAGCTGGTGACAACCCACATTATAAGGTTGTATCAACGATTTGGAAGGACATCAGGAAGCAACAGTCTGTCCAGGATCCACCAATTCAGCAATGATTCCTCTCACGAATGGATATCAGTAAACATCATAAAAAACAAACAAACGGCAACTCTAAGTGTAAACCGTTTAATATAGAGTTTTCATAGTAAAAACAGCTTAAAAATAGCATAAAAATAGCATAAAAACAAAACTTACATACGGGGCCCATGCAATGGGAACCCCGAGAAAGTTGCACGCGTGTATGGGTCAGCAGTAAAGGACAGTATGAAGGTGCCGCCTTTATACTGTCCTTTACTGCTGACCCATACACGCGTGCAACTTTCTCGGGGTTCCCATTGCATGGGCCCCGTATGTAAGTTTTGTTTTTATGCTATTTTTATGCTATTTTTAAGCTGTTTTTACTATGAAAACTCTATATATTAAACGGTTTACGCTTAGAGTTGCCGTTTGTTTGTTTTTTATGATGTTTACTGATATCCATTCGTGAGAGGAATCATTGCTGAATCAGTTTAAAAACACGCACGTTGCATGGCTTCCGGTCTGCTGCAGGAGCGGCACGGTAACCTACGTATGCGCTCCTGTTAGATAGGGTACTTCCGGCGCACTGCTGGCATTGCGAACCTCCCATAGACTTTCATTGCCCTAGCGGTAGATTGCGGTAAAATGCTGCACCACGGCAGTGTGAAAGGGCCCTAAAAGTACTAGAGGCAGAGGATCCGCAGGACTGCCATGCAACTGGTATTGTTTTAAAGGAAATAAATGTGGCATCAACCATATCCCTCTCACTTCAAGTGTCTTTTAAAGTATTTTCGGAAGTAGGGCTTTCAGTTGTAACTGTATCTCCGACCATCCCCCCCCCCCCCCCCCATTTCTTGCTGCTTCAGTATACTTTCAGAATGACTTACTCCACATAGATGCAGAATTTCATATCCTGCTGAGATTTCTGCAGATGTGTGCAGCATAATTCAGTGATACAGCAGGTTTATTGTTCATTTACATTGAAATACAAGAGTTAACGTTAGACCAGAAAGGCTATTCCACCCAATAGGGCCAGGTACTAATGTATTATACCGTCTGAAGAGTTTGGGAGTTCCTTGTTTGTTTCATTTGCTCCACTACCTAGATTTAACCCTTTTTGAAAAGTTGAAAGTCCTGGCTTTCCATTACACCAGGTCCCGTGTCAGTGTAATGCTCCGTTGCCAAGTTAAATGGTTTTGAACAAGGAATGTCCCCTGCATCTTGGCTGCACAAAGCGTGATTGCAGAAATACAGGACAAACCCAACATTGATGATCAGCAGCACCCTCGGGTGGTCGTCTTCTGTCGCAGGGGTCTCATTACAGAAGACGAAGGAGCAGACAAGCTATACACCCTCCGAAGCTCTCTCTGTGTGTTACTGGCCGGGGCTGGAGACTCTATTAAGTCGAAGAGCAGCCTAGCTATACACCCTCTTCACCTCTCAAGATGCAGGAGACACCCCTCCTTTAAAACCCTTTAACTTGGCAACGGAGCATTACACTGACACAGGACCTGGTGTAATGGAAAGCCAAGACTTTCAGCTTTTCAAAAAGGGTTACATCTTGGTAGTGTAGCAAACAGAACTTAAAGGGGAACTGAAGATAGAGATATACGGAGGCTGCCATATTTATTTCCTTTTAAGCAATACCAGTTGCCTGGCAGCCCTGCTGATCCTCTGCCTCTAATACTATTAGCCATAGCCCCTGAACAAGCATGCAGCAGATCAGGTGTTTCAGACTTTAAAGTCAGATCTGACAAGACTAGCTGCAGGCTTGTTTCTGGTGTTATTCAGATACTACTGCAGAGAAATAGACCAGCAGGGCAGCCAGGCAACTGGTATTGATTAAAAGGAAATAAATATGGCAGCCTCCGTATATCTTTATCTTCAGTTCCCCTTTAAACGATGAACTGCTAAACTCTTCAGATGGTATAATATTTAAGCACCTAGGACCGTTTCAGCATTGGGCAGATGCCTCTGAGCTTACCCTCTATCTTTTTATATCCCTTGGTCGGTATACCAGACGGTGAAATCTCGGCACTGGAGTAGCCAGGATCACCTGGTGTCAGGGCTGCTCTCCTGGTGAATTTTTCGTTAACTCTGCAGACTGTCATGGAAGTGTGAACTGCTCAGTGACTGAGCTTAGAAGTTCATTTCTTTTCCTTCCATCTCGGTTTATGCCAGGTTATCTTTGCTGAATGCATGGACCACAATGGTTGCCATGGAAATGTAATCGGCCTGTTCTCAGAGCACTAGATGCTCCATACCTATAGATCTGGTGTTTCTGCTGGTCAGAATGTCCCTGTTCCCAAAGGTGCATACAGACATTAAATGTTTGATGGCTCAGTTGATTGTAATTTTTCTGGCTGTCAGTTTCATGCTGTAGAGCCCCCCACTTTTGTATGGCTGACAAGTGGCTGTCCGCAAACACATTTTTCAGCCATTGGATGTGGTGGGAAATCCTCCTTTTTCTCTTCATCCCCTTAAATGACAATTGAAGAGAGAGGAATATGGAGGCTGTCGTATTTATTTCCTTTTAAACAGTACCAGTTGCCTGGCAGCCCTGCTGGTCTATTTGGCTGCAGTAGTGTCTGATTAACACCACAAACAAGCATGCAGCTAATATTGTCAGACCTGACAATAATGTCAGAAACACCTGATTTGCTGCATGCTTGTTCAGGGTCTCTGGCTAAGGGCCCATTCACACTAGAAGCGCTTTTCTGAGCGAGATTGTGGCGATTTTTACCGCGACTTTAATGAAAGTGAATGGAAGTGATTTTAAAAACGCTAATCAATCGCAAAATGCTCAAGAAAAGCGCTTCTCGTGTGAATGGGCCCTAAAAGTATTACAGGTAGAGGATCAGCAGGATAGCCAGGCAACTGGTATTACTTAAAAGGAAATAAATATGGCAGCCTCCATAGAGTTTCAGTTGTCTTTTAAGGTGACCATAAGCTTCTCAATTTTTCCCATCTATAACTGGCCAATTTGATCACTCTGATCGAATTTGCTTGAAATCTCTTCCACGACTGGTTGAAATCGATCAAATCCAATGATCTGGATGGAAGATACCGATTGGTGCAGAGTTGGGCGCCGCAGCAGATTGATGGCCCATAGCAGTACCAGGGCTGTGGAGTCAGTACAGAAATCATCCGACTCAGTTTATGAAACCACTTACTCTGATGCTTTATACACACTTGAGATAAAAGTCTTTGGAAAAGGCAAGATCACAGACCAATTTTACCCCTTCCATGTAGTATGAGAGCCAAACCTACACAGTCTATTCTAATTCTATGGAGCTGCACTCCCCATCAGATAAAATCTTTGCAAGATGCTGCACACAAAGATGCTGCACACACTCAAAAGATCATTATCTGCAAAAGATCTCTTCCTGCAAAAAATCCATTCCTGCAAAATGCACTTATAGTCTGAGATCTGCAGATCCTCATACACACCTGGTTTAACAGACAATCATCTGCAGATCAGATCCACCAGGATGGATTTTCAGATCTGCAGATGATTGCCAGATATGCAGATGAAGTCTGTTAAACCAGGTGTGTATGAGGATCTGCAGATGATTGTCTGTTAAACCAAGTGTGTATGAGGATCTGCAGATCTCATAGACTATGAATGCATTTTGCAGGAATGGATTTTTTGCAGGAAGAGATCTTTTGCAGATAATGATCTTTTGAATGTGTAAGGGCATCTGTGTGTGCAGCATCTTGCAAAGATTTTATCTGATGGGGAGTTCAGCTCAATAGAATAGACTGTGTAGGTATGGCTCTCATACTACATGGAAGGGGGTAACATTGGTCTGTGATCTTGCATTTTCCAAAGACTTTTATCTCAAGTGTGTATGAAGCATGACTCCAGGTACCCAAAATTGCTCCGACTCCAACTCTGACTCCACAGCCCTGAGCAGTACAACGCTTCAGTTAGATTTTTTTTTTAATAGATTTCATGCTAAAATCTGTTATTAAAGAGACACTGAAGCGAAAAAAAATATATGATATAATGAATTGGTTGTGTACTATGAATAATTACTAGAAGATTAGCAGCAAAAAAATATTCTCATATTTTTATTTTCAGGTATATAGTGTGTTTTCTAACTTTGCATCATTCTCTAATATGTGCAGATTACACAACACTGTGCATTCAAAATGATTCCTTCAGAGCAGTCTGTGAACTAATGACCTCTCCTCTGGCAGATAAAAAGAAAACTGTTCACTTAGGGCTCTTTCACACTAGAGGCTGCGGTAGAAAAGGCTGAAAGTCAGCCTTTTGCTTAACGCCAATGCATAGCATTTTCAAAGCGTTTTGAAAGAGTTTTACAGCCCATATGAAAACGTCCTTTTTTTTTTCTTCTATAAAAATAAGTGAACAAGATAGCTGTAAAACGCTTTGAAAAGGCTTTGAAAACGCTGAAGTTGGCATTTTCCATTGACTATCATTGAAACGCCAACAGCCAACTTCGGCTGTAAACAGCCTTGAAAAAGCTCCTGGGAGCGTTGAAACGCAACGCTCCAAAACGGCGAGTTAGATGTGAAAGGTAAAATGAAAGTCTATGGACTTTCTTTTACCTAGCAAAACGCCAACTTTGCCCGTGGCGTTAAAACGCCGAAAAATCCCTCTGGTGTGAAAGGGCCCTTACAGTTGAGATAATAAAAGTCAGAAGACAGCCCTCTCCACGACTTTGAAAGTCATAGAGATTAATGGCTTTTTTGCATAGAGATAACTAGAGTTTCTTAACTCTTTCTGTACTGGAAACAATTAGACTGATGTATCTGATCTTAATGTTTTATTTCTTAGCTGTACTACACATACAAATCATAATATCATAATTTTTTTCGCTTCAGTGTCTCTTTAAATGCATGCTTAGTGCAAGGCAGTAATAGATCCCCTTGAGATCAGATATGATCTGATGTAGGAGGATTTGTATCAGCTGTAACAGAAAAAGAGAGAGACCGGAAGGGAGAAATATCTACAGGCGCACTTTACTATCCGTGGGGAAACTGCAGCAAGAGGGCAAGGCATTCCAACCTGCCAATTGCTTGAGTTCCAGTGAGGGTTTGTTGTTTTTGTGCCTGGTGTTATCAAGTTATCTTTTTTCTGTAGGTGCTTTGAGTTTTCTCCTGATACCAATTTCCTGAAGTTCCTGCAGCACTGGTTCTTGCACTGTGTGATCTCAGCACAGAGCTGGGTGTCAGAGTATGGTCAGGGTTACTGGCAGGTTTTCATCTAAGAAAGTAAGTAGTTTTACTGCTTTATTGGTGGAATCGGATAAACTTTCAGAAAGGGTTCAGCACTGAACAAACATTGAATGTTTGACCAAAACAATAGCTTGTGATGGGTTTAGCCAACAATCTCTGCCCATACAGGTGTCACCTGACTTCTGGGCCAGAGATCATTTAGACTGCAAGTTTTTGTTTTTTTCTTTCCCCTTCACTCATCCATGGGGCAGCTTGTCTCCGATTCAGCCTGAGTGCTGAAACAGCTCTCTCTGCTTTTAGTATGTGTGCAACTGAGACGTGATCACTAGATTGATTTTAATATATAAATACAGCAGCTATGCTATGAAATGGCAGCTTTCAGAGCAGATAAACTGTACTTTGGGAATTAGTCATTTGTAGACCGGCAATATTACTTGTGCACAAAAGCAAATATGGTAACTGTACGGGTAACAAAAAGTAGTAAAACACATTTTTATTGACTGTTATGTCAGAGTTTTATCCCACTCTAAGTAAATGCTGCATAATTGCACAAGGGCTTACTTTTGTGGGACCTCTCTGCATATATACATATTAGTGACGGGCAAGCAGGCCTGAGTCAGAGAGCTCAATTAGTCCGAGAGCTCAGAGAAGCTCTTTTGCACAGATAACAAGTGAAGTTTCTTAACTCTTTCTGTACTGAAAACAATATGAGACTCACATCTGTGCTACTAATGTTCTATCTCTTAGCTGTACTGCACACAGGGATGAGCGACAGATTAAAAACGGACAAAATCCGAATGGTTTTTATTTGGATTTCATCCTCCTAATTACTGCAGCTGAGCGGGTGTATAAGATGGGGGGGGGGGGTTAAACTTACCCAGCAGTCGTCTTCTTTAACCCGTCCCCCGCTGTGTTCCAAGCTGCGGTCACGTGACTACAAACCCTTCTTCCTTCCGGGTTGAAGGAGGAAGTGTTTGTAGTCACGTGACGCAGCTTGGAACGCAGCGTGGGAGGCGCCGTGGGACGGATAAAAGAAGAAGCATGCTTGGTACGTTTAACCCCCCCCCCCCCCCCCATCTTACACACCCGCTCAGCTGCAGTAATTAGGAGGATGAAATCCGAATGAAACCCATTCGGATTTCGTCTGTTTTTAATTCACTTCAGGTTCCCTTTAAGGCTTAGGGCCTGTTTCCACTACACGCAGAATGGATGCAGAAAAACTGACTCCAATGAATGCCTATGGGCCTGTTTCCACTAAATGCGATTTTTTTCTGATGCAGATTTTTCGCATAGGCATTCATTGGAGTCAGTTTTCTGCATCCATTCTGCATCCAATCTGCATGCAGTGGAAACAGGGCCTGAATTGCAGTTATTGCCTCAATTAGCTGCTGCACACACAGGCCTGGATCTTGCTAATAGCAGCAGCAGAATGATTTGATTAGGGACGGAGTCTCTTGAAGCATCATCTTCTGTCAGAGCAGCTGACCTTTTTGTGAAATTCTGAGTTACATGGAAGGGGAATATCTTATGATTCCATTTTTTAAAGGGATTTTCCACTTTCTGAAAGAAAGCCCCTGGCGTAGTCTGATGGTGACTAATGGGGGTCTCCCCTCTCTGAACCACAGTCACACCGCCAGGACTTTTTGTCATGGTTGTGAATCTGCTGATTCAGTGGGAATCTAGAGAGAGGCTGGCAGCTGCTTAACCTCCTTGGCGGTAACACCGTGTGTGACACGGGGTAAGCCGCCGGAGGGTGCCGCTCAGGCCCTACTGGGCCGATTTACATAATTTTTTCTTTGCTACACGCAGCTAGCACTTTGCTAGCTGCGTGTGCATAACGATCGCCGCCGATTCGCCGCTATCCAGGGATTCCCTGCAGGGTAAAAGCGCGGGCGGGGATCGGAGGGGTGGGGGGGATAGTGAAGGGAGGGGGGAAGCATGTAGCTAGCGCTAGGCTAGCTACATGCTTTACAAAAAAAAAAAAAAGTGCTGTGCTGCCCCCCTGGTGGATTTATTGTACCGCCAGGGGGGTTAAATAGAGAATCCAACACAAAGGGAAATTCATCAGTTCATCATCATTTTCTGTGCTCTCCAACTGTGCTAATGTTTAAAGAGGCACTGTTGTGACATATAGTATAGTGCGTATACTGTAGTAGAATACAGTGAATTATTCAGGATACCCACTTTTACAACTTTTTCAAGGGTTTAGTATCAGAAACACTACCTACAGTGATGCCCATAATTATTCATATTCCTGGCAAATTTTGATTTAAAGTTACTTTTTATTCAACCTGCAAGTATTTTTTTTTTTTTTTTAATGGGAAATGACATATGGTTCTCCCAAAAGATAATACGATGTACAAGAGGCATTATTGTAGAAAAAAAAAAAACTTTCTCAGCTTTTCGTACTGTTCTGTAATTGTATTGTTTTATCTAATATTTAGTTCCTGTCAGGCAGGAAGGGCCTCTGTGAGATCGTCTCTTGTAGTGCCTGAGCTCTGCGCTTCTTCTGGCACTAGACTTTTTTTTTTTTTATTTCCTTCTAGTGATTAACTATTTATGATATGACACTTCTCTTGGCTGCTCCCTGGTTATATGGTGGTGTTTCCATATTATAGACCTGTTTATTGACTTGTCACCTGCTATAGGCAATACTGTATTGCATGAACTATTGTTTATTTTATAAAACGTATGACAACCGTAAACACACCATTTATCTGGACTCTTGAAAGCCATGATACAGCCTAATTAAATATTTGACTTGGTTGCTGTTCAGCATAATTCAAAGTAAATCTTTGAGGACACAAACAGGGTACGTATGAGGTGTTATTTTTTGAAAGGAGCCAGCTCTGCCAGTTGGGCAATTAATGCCAGGATCTGAACGGGAGCCCCAGAGCTGCAAGCTTTAAAAACAGGTTTAGCAGTGACAGCTGGCTCTCAGCCCTCTCACTGCCAACGTCTTGTCACATACTCGCTGGCCAAACCAGTTTCCACGTGTGTTGCATGTGTTAGGAAAGAACACATCGCTGACTGAAAGTTCATTGAAGTCCCCCTAAACTATATATCTTTTGAAATAAGAGTGTTGGGAAATACATTTACTATGTTTTATACTTCCAAATTTAAATCCCCAGAGCAAAATGGCAAACTCTCACATATTCCCACTAAATATAAAATAGGAAACGGTGAGACTGTGTATGTATATTTGTGGGCGCTTGCAAAATGGTGAAAGGTAACATGCACAAAATCCTAAAACTTTATCAATGCCCCTTGTTTAACATTATTTTAAAGTATTAGTCTGCATGTGATATGTATGTCGTGCACTTAAACTATGTATGTGTGTACAAATGGTGTGTGTGAAAGCTGAGTGTAAATTCCAGTCTGTGGTGTTGGTACGAAATCATCCGATTCGTTTTTTTATAAAACCACCAACTCCAGGTACTCAAAATTGCCCTTGCAGGACTATGGAGTGGATACAAAAATCATCATCCGAGTTTATGGAAACCAACAGCTCAGACTCCAGGCTCCCAAAAAGTTCTCTGACTCCACAACCCTGGTACTAAATTCAGAATGAGTGTTTGTACAGAGTGAAGGGCTGGGGATATATTATAAATATATATTTTTCTTCTTTTAACAATTGATAGAGGAGATATAGAAAAAGCTCTGTTTCAACTTATGGACAGGTTCTGGTTAACAATGAACCTACAGTCCCTATCTTGTTTATTAAGCAGGGATTACCTGTATTTTATGGTTCTGCTCTGCATGTGATATGTACCTCATGTACTTAGTGTATGTATGTGTGTACTCACAGTTGGGATGAATTCAGTATATGTGTGTGGAGGACTGGGGGTTTTATAAATTATTTCTCTTCTGTAAGGCTCCCCAGCTCTGCCTGTCATTGCAGTGATGGGCTGACTTTGCATTTGTTTTTGTCTGCACATTGCTGCAATGGAATTGCATGTGTGTGTGTGAGGATTCCCAGTTCTGTTTCTCACTGCGGTTATGGACTGGCCTTGCATTTGGCTCAGTCTTACTGCAGTGAGATTGCATGGGAGTGTCTGAACACCTGCAAGGTGAGTGCCTCGTTAGTAGAGTTAGCAGACTTCCCAGCAGCCTTTGCTGTCGCATTGATTGTCCTCCCTGCTTGTGCAGCCTCTGCCTTGTTCCTGTCCTAGCCAAGAGAATCCTGTGGCCTGCTCTTGTCTGAGTCCTTGGAGTCATATATGTGTTTGCTCCAGTCCTGCCTGTGTTCATGGAGTTATAGCCCGTGTGTTTGGTCCTGTCCTGTATGCTGAGTTCTGGATGAATATCTACATACCTGCTGGTGGACTTGAGGCTATTAATACTGTCTGGGTAAATACTCCTGCAAAGCTGCTTCATGAGCATAATGTTGCATGCTTGTTTCTGAACTGCTTGAAACCTACTTTGAACGTTTTTCATGTATATACCTTCACTGTAAATAAAACATCACTTTGCATCAAATCCTGGGCATCTGCATCTTTGGGAGTTCATCTGCACTAAGCTAAGCCTCGCCAGACAAAATGCCTGCTGGTGAGCATGACATCTTCTTTACATTTTTCGGGATTTTACCTTTTTGTTTTTTTTTTTTTTTTTTTTTTTTTAAACTTACCGTATTTTTCGCTGTATAAGACACACCTAGGTTTAGAGGGCAAAAACCAGGAGAAAATATACTAAACCTAGTGCGTCCATATTCCATGAGCGTCTTGTAGATGTTCTCCCCCAGTTGGTATCCTCCTGTGTCCCCTTCTGTCCCCAGGTGTCCCATTCCATCCTCCCAGGTGTCCCCCCCCCCCCCCTTCTGTCCACAGGTCCCCCCAGGTCCCCCCTTCTGTCCTCCCAGGTGTCCCCCCTGATCTTTTCAGGCCGTATTTAAATCTTATATGTCGACAACGTTTGGAATACAGGAAATGTTATCCCTAGCATTATAAAACTAGAAGAAACATAGAATCATACCACAATGATATGAGACCAGACCATACAGCAGCGCTATAAAAATGCCCTAAAGAGCAGACATTTGTAATCAGCCTTGCTGACTGAGCACTGACTACCTCTCTGTGTCCCAACTTCACTCCTCTGTGCCCCCACTTCCTTTTGCTATGTTCCTGCTGCAAATACCAGCTTGTGTAAGGGTATAGCTAACAGATAGCTGACATCTTCTCCCCGGCAGGCTCTTGCCTCTCCAGCAGCGCCCACCGCACTTCTCGCTCTAGTGACCGCGCTTATACCGACGTGTCATCAGTACAAGCCAACACTAGAGCTAGAAGTGCGGTGGTGAAGAGGTCGGGGGAGGGAAGCGGGGAGACAATTGAGGTAGCGGGGAACGAGGGAAGCAAAGGCACAGGAGAGAGTGGCACAGGAGAGGGAAGCGGGGAGACAGTTGAGGTAGTGAGGAGGGAAGCAAGGGCACAGGAGGGAAGCGGGGAGACAGTTGAGGTAGTGGGGATTGAGGAGGGAAGCAAAGGCACAGGAGAGAGTGGCACGGGGGAGGGAAGCGGGGAGACAATTGAGGTAGCGGGGAACGAGGGAAGCAAAGGCACAGGAGAGAGTGGTACAGGGGAGGGAAGCGGGGAGACAGTTGAGGTAGTGGGGAGTGAGGAGGGAAGCAAAGGCACAGGAGAGAGTGGCACGGGGGAGGGAAGCGGGGAGACAGTTGAGGTAGTGGGGGGCGAGGAGGGAAGCAAAGGCACAGGAGAGAGTGGCATGGAGGAGGGAAGCGGGGAGACAGTTGAGGTAGTGGGGGAGGAGGGAAGCAAAGGCACAGGAGAGAGCGGCACACAGGCAGGGAATCCCCGACGTGGCGGCGGTTCGTATCTGCAGGCATTTGAAAGTCGAAGATTCCCTGCCTTTGCCATATAAGACGCAGGGACTTTTTCCTCCCCATTTTTTTGGGAGAGAAAAGGTGCGTCTTATACGGCGGAAAATACGGTAACCTTCAACTTTAAATGACTGCAGAAGACTTAGATGAGTGAGCATGATAGTTTACACTCGCTCATCTCATCCTGAACACCACTCCAGCCATTCTGAATATGTAAGCGGGTGGAAAAGGGAGCAGTAGAGATATGGGTAGTAGTTGTGGGTTGGGAGGAGATGAACTCTGCAGCAGTTGATAGGAGCAATTGGCAAAACTAAATGGCAGCCAGAACACCAAAGTAGTCTTAGTTCATCCAATACTTTACATGGTTAAAAATGAGTTGCATATTACAAACTTTGGGTATGACGCAGAAGGAAAAGAGGGTTCTGGCAGTGCAGGTTTTAGTAATAAGTGGAGGCTTGTACAGTATACAGTATAATATATAAAGGAAATGGAACTGTGGTAAAGTAGTAGTGAAGGTGTTGGGGGGAGAGGAAGATGGGTAAGGGATTTTGAAAAGGTTTTTAGAACCTGTTCCAATGTGTAAAAGGTAGAAAAAAACAAACAAAAAGAAAGTAAATATACAAAAGTCCAAATTTACAATAGTTCAGGTGTTCTATAGAAAGTAAAAGCTTTTCCAGTTTTTTGGCCATTGTCTAGTTACAAAAGATCCATAAAATTCAAGCCTTACTTGTTCTGATAGGAAACATTATTTCCGCTATTCAACTGTTCTATGTGTCAGGCTGAGCTGAATGCCGGGCAGGATAAATATGTAGTGAACTATGCTTGCTATCATATCACCAGCATGATAGCACCTCACAAGCAAGCTATAGGGAAGTGAAAACACGCTATAGTAGAATTTCTGGTATTTCTAGGTCTACACAGTTTCACATGTACTCGATTTCTGCATGATGTAACTGTGTGCCTTAAAGCCCCAGTTTATGCATAATTTTATCTACATTCAATAAAATAATCCTAAATTATGCAACAAAAAAAGTTTTTTTGTAAAAACATTGTAGCCTGTGTGGTCTGAAGGAGGCTGGGCACTGTGCCATTGCTGACTGTCATTTGGAGGAGATGGGGCCCATACGGTCATCCTTCTTGCTTTTCTTTATAGGAGGGAGACATCACACAGACTGCCATTCACTCCTTCTCTTAATAGGAGGGGACCTGGTTTAGGCTGTCAGTCAGACTCCCTCACTCAGTGGATCCTAGAATGGTAGTGGCGCATTGTGGGAGGGGATGTGGTTCACCTCATCAATCATCTTCCAGTCAGTGCTGGCCAGTGGAAAGGATGGTATACATTAGGAGTGTGGGGTGGTGTCTGGATAGCCAGGCCCACCACAAATGTATGGAGGTTAGGGGCCCTCTGCAAACTGCAAAGTCTTAAACTGAGAAGGATATGAATTTTTCCTATTGAAATAATACCAGTTGCCTGACTCTCCTGCTAATCCTGTGTTTCTAATATTTTTAACCACAGCCCCTCAACAATCATGCAAATCAGGTGCTCTGACTGAAGTCAGACTGGAATAGTGTGAGATCCAGATGCTACTGCAGCAAATTGATCAGCAGGAGAGTCATGCAACTGGTATTGTTTAAAAGGAAACATCCATCACTCTCTCAGTTTAGGTTTCCTTTAAAGAAAGCCTTTACTGAAAATTAAAAGTCAAAATAACCACACACAAGTAATACTTACCTGCAGTGTAGTCTACTCCTCAATCTCTTTCTCCTCTCCTTCGTCCTGTTTGTCCACTGTGATCAAGGGAATTTTCTGTCCTCCATTTTGAAAATGGCCATTACCTCATAACAGCTTCCTGGTCAGCACACTGTTATACTGTAATATCACCCACTTGAGCCATAGGGAAACTTGGACACATCAGTTCTCCTCTCAGCTGTAACTGACAGCAACTGATATATAACTGACAGCAACTGATAAATTTCAGTTCTGACAAAATGTTGTCAGAACTGGAAGGGATCATTTTCAGAAGAAAATGGTGAGCTTCTGAGAGGAACTGAAGGCAAGGTTACTATGTAATGTTCATTTGAAGTTACCTCAAGTGTTTTTTTTTTTTTAAATAATTGTACTCCGTACAGGTTCCCTTAAATAATTGTACTCCGTACAGGTTCCCTTTAAGCCAGATTGTGTTGTGTATAAATTCCCCCCCCTCATGTAGCACATTCATCTATTGGTGGAGAGGGGATAGCTTGGGCCATCTTGGCGGAGAACCTAGCCTGTGTCCCCTGAGGCTGAATCTGGCATGCTGGATCTTATAACAACACATATGACTGAGTGCAGTATTTTAACTTTTACCCTTTCCGCTGCATGTCTGTATAGCGCTCATTGCCTGCAGGAATGCTATAAGTGGTACTGATTGAAGGTACAGTATAATCATGTTATAGCAAACTCTGATATAGTAAACATTCAGGTATAGTAAACTAAATGTTCAGGTCCTGGCCAAGCAGCAGTATAAGTATATGGTGGTAACGCCTGGTATAGTAAAGGCTGATTAAATATAACCTCTGTTATAGTAAACCTTTTTTGGGCCCCTGCGGTGGGTGTTCTGTTTCTGGTTATAGTGGAAAGGGCGTGGTGCATGGCTCATACGTCAGTTGGAGACCCATGAGCCATGGTCGGTGGGAAGGTTAGCAGCCAATTGCAGTGTGCTCGCTATCTGCACACTACTCTGGGAATTGCCTGTTATCTGTGACTTGCTTGTGCATGGCTGCAACGCTACAGTGTCATTAAAGCTGCACAGAAATGTGGACAGAGGAGCACACTAGAAGTACTGTGCCTGCATTAATTAGTGAGACCTATGCTTCCTGTGCAAGCTGTTGTGTGGTTATTGCATGCAAATTCCCGCATATTGAGCACTGTGCATTGTAAACTTGCTAAAGGGTCACTTAATTCACACAAAAGAGTTTTACTCACCTGGGGCTTCCATCAGCCTCCTGCAAAAACTCATTTTTTTTTCCCTTTAAGGTGCGTACATACACACTGCGGCAACGAACGACGGGTCCGTCAGACCCTCCCGCTGAGCAGATTGTTCAGAAACAGCCTTATCAGTCTGCTGACAGACTGTACACACGCACTACTGTTGCTGGAACGCCAGCCCAGCGGGAGGGTCTGATGGACCCGTCGTTCATTGCCGTAGTGCGTGTGTACGCACCTTAAGACACTGTGGGCTTGATTCAGAAAGCGGTGCTAACTGTTAGCACACCTGTGAAAAGCCCTTTAGCACGTCTGCTTTTCGTGCGCAAAACTTTGTGCGCATAAAACTTTACGCGCGCACTGCACAGAGCGCAGGGCGCTCCACGCGAAGTGCCCATTAACCTCCTGAGCGATAATCCCGAGCTGAGCTCGGGGTATATCGCGCAGGAGGATTTCTCAGGCCCTGGTGGGCCGATTTGCATAATTTTTTTTTTGTTACACGCAGCTAGCACTTTGCTAGCTGCGTGTAACTTCCGATCGCCGTGCCGCGCAGCCCCCCCTCCCCGACCCCTTGCGCAGCCTGGCCAATCAGTGCCAGGCAGCGCTGAGGGGTGGATCGGGACTCCCTCTGACGTCACGACGTCCATGACGTCGGTGGCGTCATCCCGCCCCGTCGCCATGGCGACCGGGGAAGCCCAGCAGGAAATCCTGTTCTGAACGGGATTTCCTGCTGAGTGGGTGGGGGGATGCCGCTGCGCTGCGGCTATCATGTAGCAAGCCCTGGGCTCGCTACATGATTTAAAAAATAAAACATTTAAAAAAATAGTGCTGCGCCACCTCCTGGGCGATATAATTGTATCGCCCAGAGGGTTAAAGCCTATGGGACTAAGCGCGCGCAAAACTTTGCGCGCGATACTTAGCGCGCGCTCTGATTGAGAAATCCGGTGCTAACCTACTTAGCACCCTAGTTAGCACGTCTAAAGACTTTAGACGTGCTAAGTAGGTTAGCACCGCTTTGTGAATCAAGCCCTGTCTGTGCTCACTTCTGAAGCTTAGAAAAGAAAAAGTGACTCCCAATTATTGACTGAATTAAGATCCAGTCCTATAGTATACTTTATGTGCTGGAGTATGGCAATTTCTGATATAGTAAACTACTTTCCCCGCCCCTTGGCGTGTACTATAAAAGGGACTCTACTGTATGTACTAGCCATTTATGGACCTGTATGAGAGAATAAATGTGTAATACATCTTCAGATTTTGTGTAGTTTTCTGTATTGTTTTGTGACAAGCAAAGGCCACATCTAAACACATCATCATTACAGCTGTCCATTTATCTGGTTTCCTCTGTTCATGATCCTGGCAGTGTAGTAAGCAGATAATAGAGGCTGGCAGATTGATCTGGGGACTTAATCAGACTCTCTCTTCCTTCCTCTGGATGATTTCTGAGCACATACATCCTATCTGGGGCGGAGGTCATCTGCTATCAGCTTACATGCTTCATTGGAAACCCCTCACTTTTGGCACATGAAAAATTAATTTTCAAAAATGATTTTAGGATAATCGATCTTGCACAGTGACTTGTAGACTAAATAAAAAGTAAACCTCAACCAAACGTTCCTGAATTAAAGCCAGTCTCTGGTATGTACCACATAATTTTTTTAGTGCACTGTGTCTTATGACTTTGCTGCAGAGTCTGCCCTTTCTGTTTAATGGGGACCAGCATGTATTGAAAATACTGGAAATTGCCAGTAAGGTTCCCCTACTGCTCCTGTACCTAAAGGGTTATCCCTGCCTATGCAAGTCCCCTGTCAGGCGTTTGTTTACACTGTAGAGGTACAGTAAGCAACAAATCTCAGGAAGTGCTGTTTCTGTTCTTACAGAGACTCAGAGAAGTTGATAGGGATGAAAATGAATATTATCTAGTTAAAGGACAACTGAAGTGAGAGGGATATGGAGGCTGTCATACTTATTTCCATCTAAGCAATGCCAGTTGCCAGGCCCTCCTGCCCTGCTGATCCTCTGCCTCTAATACTATTAGCCATAGCCCCTGAACAAGCATGCAGCAGATCAGGTGTTTCTGACATTAATGCCAGATCTGACGACTAGCTGCATACTTGTTTCTGGTGTTATTCAGATACTACTGCAGAGAAATAGACCAGCATGGCTGCCAGGCAACTGGTATTGATTAAAAGGAAATAAATATGGCAGCCTCCGTATACCTCATACTTCCGTTCCCCTTTAAGGGAAGGAATAAGTATGTGTGAAACCAAGATCATGAAGGCTGCTTAGTCAGACACTTCTTTTGTGTACTATGGATTCCTTGTTTTTTGGGGGGAAAAACACATCTTGCCTACTACTCCTCAGACCACCAGTTTATAAGAGTCCATGCTGTGCAAAACATTTGTAGCGGTAAACGCCATAAGAAATGAGTGGTGTTGTTGCTTGTTTCAAATGCCCTATCCTTCACTTCCATCATTTTATTGGTAGTTTTATGCTACATGAGTGACATGTAACCTTGCTCAGCTGCAGTAAGTCAATGGCGCATTGTTTGAAAATTTTCAAATATGGGTTGTAGCAAGAACTGCCATCTCTTCAGTGTGCATAAATGGAGAGTACATGCAAGTCTGTGATCAACTCTATTTCAAGGCAAACTGGAAATGTATCTATGTTTAGTACCCAGAATGTCAGAGATGGCTGTTGTCCACTTGCAATGTAATGCCTGATGATGCATATGGGAACATGCAAGATCATGCAGGAAGTACACATGTCTACACTACCTAGGCCCCTAATACCTGAAGGATTTTGTTGCAACTGTGTCAACTCCCACAACCTCAGATCAATATGATCAAATAACTTGAACACCCCCAGAGTCCACCTCAAAACCGTTAGAGCTAGGACGTTCTGTCATGCTACCCCTACCTTTTGGAAAGCGTTCCCACTCCCAATCAAGACCGCTTTAAAGTGGATCCGAGATGAACTTTTACTCATTGCATATTTGTGTTCTTTTCCTATTGTTTATAGGGCATTCCTCAAGCCAAATACTTTTTTTGTTTTTGTTTTAATACTCTAATTCCCTATAAACTAAACAAGCCTCGTCCACAGCTTTTTAGAGAGCCTTGGCATTTTCAGACAGTAGCAAGGGCTAATGGGAGCTCAGTCTGGGCAGGAGGAGGGGGAAGTATTACTAGCCAGAGATTTCAGAGGCAGGATGGGAGGAGGAGGGGGATTAGGTTTTTTTCACAGGCTGAGTGCTGAAGATGCAGATAAGCCTGCCTCTGTGTAATGTTTACAAACATGGCTGCTCTCATTGTATCACAGGAAGAAATAATCATATTCTATTGAAGCTGTTTGCAGCTAGATTTGCTGTGTAAACTATCTAAACTTTAGATAAGATATAAAGACAAGTTACTTGTTATAGTAAGTTTTTCATCTCAGATCTGCTTTAACCTTGGAGGTGAAAAGCAACCTGTTTAGTCTGACATTTATGATCACATAACTTTTCCCCCTGTAACGCATCACAAACCGCAACAATGTACTGATCAGCTTATGTGCTTTGGGTCTAATGGAAAAACAGCAGTTTACAAATGTGTTTTTTGTTGTTGTTGATCTGTGCATCAGGAGTTGCAGTAGTCTGAGGTTCTGTGCAAATTGTGATGGCCTAGTGCAGTGGTTCCCAACTTTTTTGGAGTCGTGACACATCAAACCAAACGTTCAGATCTCCGTGACACGTAGACTAAATGCATGTAATGAGAGACAGCGTTTCCCCACTAAATGCACATAAGAGACAGCGTTTCACCAGTAAATGCAGGTAATGACAGACAGCCTTTCACCAGTAAATGCACATAATGAGAGACAGCGTTTCCCCAGTAAATGCACATAAGAGACAGCTTTTCACCAGTAAATGCACATAAGAGACAGCTTTTCACCAGTAAATGCACATAAGAGACAGCTTATCACCGGTAAATGTACTTAAGAGACAGCCTTTCACCAGTGAATGCACATAATAAGAGACCTCTTTTCACCAGTAAATGCACATAAGAGACCTCTTTTCACCAGTAAATGCACATAAGAGACCTCTTTTCACCAGTAAATGCACATAAGAGACAGCTTTTCACCAGTAAATGCACATAAGAGACAGCTTTTCACCAGTAAATGCGCATAATGACAAACAGCTAGTTGTCCCCAGTATATGTAGCCAGGGATATATGTGCCCAGTATATGTAGCCAGAGGTATATGTCCTCAGTATATGTAGGCAGGTGTATATGTGGACAGTATATGTAGGCAGGTGTATATGTGGACAGTATATGTAGGCAGGTGTATATGTGCCCAGTATATGTAGTCAGGGGTATATGTGCCCAGTATATGTAGCCAGAGGCATATGTGCCCAGTATATGTAGCCAGGGGCATATGTGCCCAGTATATGTAGCTCGGGGTATATGTGCCCAGTATATGTAGCCAGGTGTATATGTGCACAGTATATGTAGCCAGGGGTATATGTGCCCAGTATATGTAGCCAGGGGTATATGTGCCCAGTATATGTAGCCAGGGGTATATATGCCCAGTATATGTAGCCAGGGGTATATGTGCCCAGTATATGTAGCCAGGTGTATATCTGCCCAGTATATGTAGCCAGGGGTATATGTCCCCAGTATATGTAGCCAGGGGTATATGTGCCCAGTATATGTAGTCAGGTGTATATATGCCCAGTATATGTAGCCAGGTGTATATATGCCCAGTATATTGTAGCCAGGCCCCCCCTCCCCCCCAGGAGGAGAGAGCGAGGGAAGGAGAGCGGCAGCTCAGGGTGCTCTCCCTCCCTCGCTCTCTCCTCCGGAACGAAGTGCGGTGGCTGGCAGAGGAGCGGAACTTACCTTCCATGTTCTCCGTCTGGTCTCGTCGCAGGCGCGGGATGATTTGCCACTACTCTGGTCTGATCCAGACCAGAGCAGCGGCTGCAGCACCAGAACTTCCGGCGCTTGGAGCAACACGGAAGGTAAGTCCCGCCCGCTGCAAACGCCTGACCACAGTTAGCTCCGGAGGAGAGAGCGAGGGAGGGAGAGCACTCTAAGGTGAGAGAAGGGGGGGGGAGATGGCCCCCTTCTCCGCCGCTGCCCACAGCTCTCCCTCCACTGCGCTGCTTTCCTCCGAGAGCTGACACAGCGACACATACCCGAAGCTGCCGCGACACATGTATGTGTCACGGCACATGGGTTGGGAACCACTGGCCTAGTGATTGTGGTTCTGTATTCAGCCAGAGGGCTGTGTTTTAGCAGTTTTTAGCTCAGCTGAGGTTCAGAGTTTTTCTTTAAATCAGAATATGAGGCAGACACCTCTTGTCCCTTCTAACGTAGTAATCAAAAAAGAATCCTTTTTTTTTTCTTGCCTAAGTGTTAGTCACGTTTTTCCTCCTCCTCCACTTGCATAGGATGTGCTGTGCCACTGGTACACTGGAAAGTGAAAATATTGATCTCTCATATTGAAACTGAATGTGAGTGAGTATCTATACAGTGCAGTGAAGGCTATGTTCAAGCAGTCATATTAATACACTCAGACATTTTAGGTACAGGGAAGGTACCGTCGCTTAGCAACTGTCTGTGAGAAACCGTACCATTAGAGTGCCGTTTATCACACGACACTACCCATATTTTAAAGAGAAACCATGACCAAGAATCGAACTTCATCCCAATCAGTAGCTGATACCCCATTTTACATGAGGAATCTTTTCCTTTTCACAAACTGATCATCAGGGGGCTCTGTATGGCTGATATTGTGGTGAGACCCCACCCACAGGAAACTGAGAGGACCATGGTACTCCTGGCAGTTTCCTGTCTGAACCTCATTGCATTGTGGAAAATGGCTGTTTACAGCTGTTTCCAACTGCCAAAGCAAGCAGCAGCTACTTCCAGTGACACCTGCCAGCAGTAAAAATGTCACCATGTGATAAATGTCAGAATGTAAATCAGGGAGAGGAAAGCTATTACAGTGGGCAAACACTGACTAAATCATTTATACGTAATTATTGTAAAAATGGAGCACTTTTTTATTACATTATTTTCACTGGAGTTCCTCTTTAACTTCATACTGATCGAGACGGCTAACTGCACCCCACCTTTTTCTGGCGGGGGGACAAGCAAGGAACTGATCTTGACCTTCATGTTTTTATTGAGATCACAACCAGTGGCAACTCAAAACTCACCTGAGTATGTAATACCCATTTGTCATCACTGACAGAATCAGGTGCTTGTAGGGCTTTTGTCCTCAGGACCAAGTGTTGTATATAGTTCTATTAATAGGCAGACTTTCAGGCTGGGGTAATGTGCTCTGCTGTAAGTAATATCTTGTGGGATGAAACAACAAATAATCACAGCAATCTAATTTATTTTCTGTGTCCCTGTGTTCTGCTGGTCATCTGGAGCAGGACTGGCTGCCAGGAAGCTGTGGGCCTGTGTACTCTTTGGGCTCGGAGCCAGGGACTAGGTTTGAGAACATGTCACTGCTTGGTGATGGGGGGCAGGGAGGAAAATTTCCAAATCTAGAGTTCTCTAACAGTGTTCATTGAGATTAAACCAGCTCCAGTTTATGTATTTCACAGATTTGTGTTCTGAACACCAGGCCTCTATAGGGTTATTAAAATCCTGGTCTAACCATGCTATGATCTTGCTATGTGGACTGTGTAAAGCTAACCCAGGTGCTTTTTAGGCAGTGCAGAGCTTGTACTTTTTGCTCCTGGGCTGTCCTGGGCTACCCAGCGTGCTCCTGGGCTTTTGTGGGCTAACAGGTGCACTCCTGGGCTGTTGCGGGCTACCCAGTGCTCTCCTGGGCTGTTGCGGGCTACCCAGTGCTCTCCTGGGCTGTCGCGGGCTACCCAGTGCTCTCCTGGGCTGTCGCGGGCTACCCGGTGCTCTCCTGGGCTGTCGCGGGCTACCCGGTGCTCTCCTGGGCTGTTGCGGGCTACCCGGTGCTCTCCTGGGCTGTTGCGGGCTACCCGGTGCTCACCTGGGCTGTTGCGGGCTACCCAGTGCTCTCCTGGGCTGTGTAGGGGCTACCCTGTGCTCTCCTGGGCTGTTGTGGGCTACCCTGTGCTCTCCTGGGCTGTTGTGGGCTACCCAGTGCTCTCCTGGGCTGTTGTGGGCTACCCAGTGCTCTCCTGGGCTGTCGCGGGCTACCCAGTGCTCTCCTGGGCTGTCGCGGGCTACCCAGTGCTCTCCTGGGCTGTCGCGGGCTACCCAGTGCTCTCCTGGGCTGTCGCGGGCTACCCAGTGCTCTCCTGGGCTGTCGCGGGCTACCCAGTGCTCTCCTGGGCTGTCGCGGGCTACCCAGTGCTCTCCTGGGCTGTCGCGGGCTACCCAGTGCTCTCCTGGGCTGTCGCGGGCTACCCAGTGCTCTCCTGGGCTGTCGCGGGCTACCCAGTGCTCTCCTGGGCTGTCGCGGGCTACCCAGTGCTCTCCTGGGCTGTCGCGGGCTACCCAGTGCTCTCCTGGGCTGTCGCGGGCTACCCAGTGCTCTCCTGGGCTGTCGCGGGCTACCCAGTGCTCTCCTGGGCTGTCGCGGGCTACCCAGTGCTCTCCTGGGCTGTCGCGGGCTACCCAGTGCTCTCCTGGGCTGTCGCGGGCTACCCAGTGCTCTCCTGGGCTGTCGCGGGCTACCCAGTGCTCTCCTGGGCTGTCGCGGGCTACCCAGTGCTCTCCTGGGCTGTCGCGGGCTACCCAGTGCTCTCCTGGGCTGTCGCGGGCTACCCAGTGCTCTCCTGGGCTGTCGCGGGCTACCCAGTGCTCTCCTGGGCTGTCGCGGGCTACCCAGTGCTCTCCTGGGCTGTCGCGGGCTACCCAGTGCTCTCCTGGGCTGTCGCGGGCTACCCAGTGCTCTCCTGGGCTGTCGCGGGCTACCCAGTGCTCTCCTGGGCTGTCGCGGGCTACCCAGTGCTCTCCTGGGCTGTCGCGGGCTACCCAGTGCTCTCCTGGGCTGTCGCGGGCTACCCAGTGCTCTCCTGGGCTGTCGCGGGCTACCCAGTGCTCTCCTGGGCTGTCGCGGGCTACCCAGTGCTCTCCTGGGCTGTCGCGGGCTACCCAGTGCTCTCCTGGGCTGTCGCGGGCTACCCAGTGCTCTCCTGGGCTGTCGCGGGCTACCCAGTGCTCTCCTGGGCTGTCGCGGGCTACCCAGTGCTCTCCTGGGCTGTCGCGGGCTACCCAGTGCTCTCCTGGGCTGTCGCGGGCTACCCAGTGCTCTCCTGGGCGGTCGCGGGCTACCCAGTGCTCTCCTGGGCGGTCGCGGGCTACCCAGTGCTCTCCTGGGCGGTCGCGGGCTACCCAGTGCTCTCCTGGGCGGTCGCGGGCTACCCAGTGCTCTCCTGGGCGGTCGCGGGCTACCCAGTGCTCTCCTGGGCGGTCGCGGGCTACCCAGTGCTCTCCTGGGCGGTCGCGGGCTACCCAGTGCTCTCCTGGGCGGTCGCGGGCTACCCAGTGCTCTCCTGGGCGGTCGCGGGCTACCCAGTGCTCTCCTGGGCGGTCGCGGGCTACCCAGTGCTCTCCTGGGCGGTCGCGGGCTACCCAGTGCTCTCCTGGGCGGTCTCGGGCTACCCAGCGCTCTCCTGGGCGGTCGCGGGCTACCCAGCGCTCTCCTGGGCGGTCGCGGGCTACCCAGCGCTCTCCTGGGCGGTCGCGGGCTACCCAGCATGCTCCTGGGCGGTCGCGGGCTACCCAGCATGCTCCTGGGCGGTCGCGGGCTACCCAGCATGCTCCTGGGCGGTCGCGGGCTACCCAGCATGCTCCTGGGCGGTCGCGGGCTACCCAGCATGCTCCTGGGCGGTCGCGGGCTACCCAGCATGCTCCTGGGCGGTCGCGGGCTACCCAGCATGCTCCTGGGCGGTCGCGGGCTACCCAGCATGCTCCTGGGCGGTCGCGGGCTACCCAGCATGCTCCTGGGCGGTCGCGGGCTACCCAGCATGCTCCTGGGCGGTCGCGGGCTACCCAGCATGCTCCTGGGCGGTCGCGGGCTACCCAGCATGCTCCTGGGCGGTCGCGGGCTACCCAGCATGCTCCTGGGCGGTCGCGGGCTACCCAGCATGCTCCTGGGCGGTCGCGGGCTACCCAGCATGCTCCTGGGCGGTCGCGGGCTACCCAGTGCTCTCCTCCTGGGCGGTTGCGGGCTACCCAGCATGCTCCTGGGCTGTTGCGGGCTACCCAGCATGCTCCTGGGCTGTTGCGGGCTACCCAGCATGCTCCTGGGCTGTTGCGGGCTACCCAGCATGCTCCTGGGCTGTTGCGGGCTACCCAGCATGCTCCTGGGCTGTTGCGGGCTACCCAGCATGCTCCTGGGCTGTTTTGGTCTATACCCATAGTATTAATTATGCTGTAATATTAGCATGTCCATAGAGGATTTTATTCTGCATTTTAAGCATTTTCCTTTTAATGTATGTGTTATAGAGCTATTTTTTTTTATTGTGAACTTTTTACTGTAGAGATAACTACTAATCTCCTCATTTCTCTCCTCAGATCACACTTTCCTCATATTCAATGACCAGACCAGTAAGTGCCTTAGCGTGGACAAGGATCAGCTAAAGCTGGACAGTTGCACAGAATCCAGAGACTCATCTCGGTGGAAATGGGGCTCCAATCACAGACTGTATAACCTTGGAGCACAGAAGTGCCTTGCTCTGAACCTCTCTAACCGCCAGAATCCTCTCACACTGGTCCCTTGCGACTCTAAGCTCATGCTATGGTGGCGCTGTAGTGGTGGACATGTATTCGGGGCTTCCAGATATGGCCTGGGAGTAAAGAACGGAACTGTAGTTGGGACTCTACAATGTGAAGACACATGGAGGTTGAATGGCACCTCAGAGAACATATGTGAGATTCCGTACCAAGGTATGTTTTCCTATTGATCCTATATATTGCTTCCTTTACGCCATTATCTGCTTCCTCTGTCTCTTTTCTCTTCTTGATAAGGCTTTGCTACACTACTTGGTAGGAGTAATCAAAAGCTGACTGTCTTGATCATCTTGATTAAAGTGGACCTGAACTCAAAACTTCCTCTCTGCTCTAAAAGGATAAGCAACAGCATAATAACCTTTAAAGAAAAACCTTTCTTTATTACAGCTTACAGAACCACTGCAATAAATCTGCAGTGTCTACTTCCTGCTTTCATGGAAGCAGACAAAGGGTTAGCATCCCGTGTTTACATATTAGCTGTGTCTGCCGAGGACTGACGAATTTCTGTGCTGACAAAGATGAGAGATCAAATTATACTTGTGACTACTTGAAGAGGGGGAATCAGACAGGCTCCAAAAAACACCCAGAGTGCATTTCTCTCTGTTTTCCTTATGCCATGTGCAAGAGTTCAGATGCACTTTAAAGGGGAACTGAAGAGAGAGGTATATGGAGGCTGTCATGTTTATTTCCTTTTAATCAATACCAGTTGCCTGGCAGCCCTGCTGGTCTATTTCTCTGCAGTAGTATCTGATTAAAACCAGAAACAAGCATGCAGCTAGTCTTGTCAGATCTGACTTATAAGTCTGAACCACTGAAACACCTGATCTGCTGCATGCTTGTTCAGGGGCTATGGCTAATAGTATTAGAGGCAGAGGATCAGCAGGGCTGCCAGGCAACTGGTATTGTCTAAAAGGAAATAAACATGACAGCCTCCATATACCTCTCGCTTCAGTTCCCCTTTAAAGCCTCTTTCACATGGAAGGTTGAATTCCATGCATGTCGGGCAGTTCAGCTCTCCGTCTGCTGGCCATGAGTGGCCAAGAAGATTGCCAACGATGGGAGGCGGGGGAACTTCCACAGACTTTAGCAGAAACATCATATAAAGACCTTTACATACGGAGGAAGTTGAACGAGTTGATCTCCTCTGTCATGATGGTCTTTCTAAATGTATGATCATCGTCGTACATCGGCTGCCTGTAACCGTCATTTACTGCTTTTCTTTAACCACTTGAGGACCACAGTGTTAAACCCCCTAAACACCAGGCCATTTTTCACAAAAAGGGCCACTGCAGCTTTAAGGCTCTTTACACAGTGGGACCTTGCTTGCAGGGGACGTTAAGGTCGCATAACGTTCACCTAACGCAACGCAGGGTGGTGCTAAAGGTGGACGCTACATAGAGCCGCGTTATGCGGCTCTTGGTGCGCCGTTTTCATTCAATAGAACCGGCAATGATTCATATGAATCATTGCTAGCAGGCAGAGAACCGGCATTGCAGTGCAGTGAATATTAATAGCCATGTGGCTAGGCAAAATAGCGGACTCTCCCCTCCTCCTCTCCTGCACACAAAAAACAATAAAACAACATTACTGTGCATGTGCAAACAATCTAACGCGGCTATAACCGCATATAACGCACAGCATGCTGCAAACCATAGAACGTCCAGCGTTGCAATGTAACGCAATGTGGGCACTGTGAACAGCCCAATGATTTTTCATTACTGTGAGTTGAGCTGCATTACAGGCTGCTCTAACGTCAGACCACAACGTCCAACTGTGAAAGCAGCCTTAGGCTTCGCTGCAGGGCTGCACAACACAACACACAAGTGATTTCCCCGCCCCCCCCCCCCCCCCTTTCTCCCCACCAACAGAGCTTTCTGCTGGTGGGGTCTGATCACTCCCAGGTTGTTTATTTTTTTTGTAAATATTTATTCTATTATTTTTTTAAATACATTTCCTTATTTCTTTTTTTCTTTTTTTCAAAAACCCTCCCTCCCCTAGCCAGCCAATCTCCGTGATCAGCTGTCATAGGCTTAAGATTGGAATGTTCATTCATCTGTCATTTTGACAGATGGAATCTTTCCGTGGGTATTGACTTTAATAGTGTATGCCTACCTTAAAGGGTACCTGAAGAGAGAGCTATATGGAGGCTGCCATATTTATTTCCTTTTAAGCAATAGCAGTTGCCTGGCAGTCCTGCTGATCCTCTATCGAATACTTTTTGCCATAGACCCTGAACAAGCATATGCAAACATTGTCAGATCTGACAAGATTAGCTGCATGCTTGTTTCTGGTGTGATTCAGACACTACTGGAGCCAAATAGATAAGCAGGACTGCCAGGCAACTGGCATTGTTGAAAAGGAAATAAATATGGCAGCCTCCATATCCCTCTTACTTCAGGTTCCCTTTAAGAAAGACCAGAAACAGGATATCTACTAAGGAATTTATTATGCAACTCGTCTGTTTTGTAAAGGTGACTTTTGTCAAATGTGTATGGGAGCTTCTAGGGATTAGCAGAGAATACTGGGGGCTCAGGTGGTGTGATTGCTGCAGGCTGCATACTGGGGGCTCAGGTTGTGTGATTGCTGCAGGGTCACAGGCTGCCTACTGGGGGCTCAGGTTGTGTGATTGCTGCAGGCTGCATACTGGGGGAACAGGTTGTGTGATTGCTGCAGGCTGCATACTGGGGGCTCAGGTTGTGTGATTGCTGCAGGCTGCATACTGGGAGCTCAGGTTGTGTGATTGCTGCAGGCTGCATATGGGGGCTCAGGTAGTGTGATTGCTGCAGGCTGCATACTCGGGGCTCAGGCGGTGTGATTGCTGCAGGCTGCATACTGGGGGCTCAGGTTGTGTGATTGCTGCAGGCTGCATATGGGGGCTCAGGTGGTGTGATTGCTGCAGGCTGCATACTGGGGGCTCAGGTGGTGTGATTGCTGCAGGCTGCATACTGGGGGCTCAGGTGGTGTGACTGCTGCAGGCTGCATACTGGGGGCTCATGTGTGATTGCTGCGGGGTCGCAGACTGCATACTGGGGGCTCAGGTTGTATGATTGCTGCAGGGTCGCAGGCTGCATACTGGGGGCTCAGGTTGTGTGATTGCTGCAGGCTGCATACTGGGGGCTCAGGTTGTGTGATTGCTGCAGGCTGCATACTGGGGGCTCATGTGTGATTGCTGCAGGGTCGCAGGCTGCATACTGGGGGCACAGGTAGTGTGATTGCTGCAGGCTGCATACTGGGGGCTCATGTGTGATTGCTGCGGGGTCGCAGACTGCATACTGGGGGCTCAGGTTGTATGATTGCTGCAGGGTCGCAGGCTGCATACTGGGGGCTCAGGTTGTGTGATTGCTGCAGGCTGCATACTGGGGGCTCAGGTTGTGTGATTGCTGCATACTGGGGATTCAGGTTGTGTGATTGCTACAGGGTCGCAGGCTGCATAATGGGGGCTCAGGTGGTGTGATTGCTGCAGGCTGCATACTGGGGGCTCAGGTTGTGTGATTGCTGTGGGGTCGCAGGCTGCATACTGGGGGCTCAGGTTGTGTGATTGCTGTGGGGTCGCAGGCTGCATACTGGGGGCTCAGGTGATGTGACTGCTTCAGGCTGCATACTGGGGGCTCAGGTTGTGTGATTGCTGCAGGGTCGCAGGCTGCATACTGGGGGCACAGGTAGTGTGATTGCTGCAGGCTGCATACTGGGGGCTCATGTGTGATTGCTGCGGGGTCGCAGACTGCATACTGGGGGCTCAGGTTGTATGATTGCTGCAGGGTCGCAGGCTGCATACTGGGGGCTCAGGTTGTGTGATTGCTGCAGGCTGCATACTGGGGGCTCAGGTTGTGTGATTGCTGCATACTGGGGACTCAGGTTGTGTGATTGCTGCAGGGTCGCAGGCTGCATAATGGGGGCTCAGGTGGTGTGATTGCTGCAGGCTGCATACTGGGGGCTCAGGTTGTGTGATTGCTGTGGGGTCGCAGGCTGCATACTGGGGGCTCAGGTTGTGTGATTGCTGTGGGGTCGCAGGCTGCATACTGGGGGCTCAGGTTGTGTGATTGCTGCAGGCTGCATACTGGGGGCTCAGGTTGTGTGATTGCTGCAGGCTGCATACTGGGGGCTCAGGTTGTGTGATTGCTGCATACTGGGGACTCAGGTTGTGTGATTGCTGCAGGGTCGCAGGCTGCATAATGGGGGCTCAGGTGGTGTGATTGCTGCAGGCTGCATACTGGGGGCTCAGGTTGTGTGATTGCTGTGGGGTCGCAGGCTGCATACTGGGGGCTCAGGTTGTGTGATTGCTGTGGGGTCGCAGGCTGCATACTGGGGGCTCAGGTTGTGTGATTGCTGCAGGCTGCATACTGGGGGCTCAGGTTGTGTGATTGCTGCAGGCTGCATACTGGGGGCTCAGGTTGTGTGATTGCTGCAGGGTTGCAGGCTGCATACTGGGGGCTCAGGTGGTGTGATTGCTGCGGGGTCCCAGGCTGCATACTGGGGGCTCAGGTTGTGTGATTGCTGCAGGGTCCCAGGCTGCATACTGAGGGCTCAGGTTGTGTGATTGCTGCAGGGTTCCAGGCTGCATACTGGGGACTCAGGTGATGTAATTGCTGCGGGGTCCCAGGCTGTATACTGGGGACTCAGGTTGTGTGATTGCTGCAGGGTCGCAGGCTGCATACTGGGGGCTCAGGTTGTGTGATTGCTACAGGCTGCAAACTGGGGGCTCATGTGTGATTGCTGCGGGGTCGCAGGCTGCATACTGGGGGCTCAGGTTGTGTGATTGCTGCAGACTGCATACTGGGGGCTCATGTGTGATTGCTGCGGGGTCGCAAATGCATACTGGGGGCTCTGGTTGTGTGATTGCTGCAGGCTGCGTACTGGGGGCTCTGGTTGTGTGATTGCTGCAGGCTGCATACTGGAGGCTCAGGTTGTGTGATTGCTGCAGGGTCGCAGGCTGCATACTGGAGGCTCAGGTTGTGTGATTGCTGCAGGCTGCATACTGGGGGCTCAGGTTGTGTGATTGCTGCAGGCTGCATACTGGGGGCTCAGGTTGTGTGATTGCTGCAGGCTGCATACGGGGGGCTCAGGTTGTGTGATTGCTGCAGGCTGCATACTGGGGGAACAGGTTGTGTGATTGCTGCAGGCTGCATACTGGGGGAACAGGTTGTGTGATTGCTGCAGGCTGCATACTGGGGGCTCAGGTGGTGTGATTGCTGCAGGCTGCATACTGGGGGCTCTGGTTGTGTGATTGCTGCAGGCTGCGTACTGGGGGCTCTGGTTGTATGATTGCTGCAGGCTGCATACTGGAGGCTCAGGTTGTGTGATTGCTGCAGGCTGCATACTGGGGGCTCAGGTTGTGTGATTGCTGCAGGCTGCGTACTGGGGGCTCTGGTTGTGTGATTGCTGCAGGCTGCGTACTGGGGGCTCTGGTTGTGTGATTGCTGCAGGCTGCATACTGGAGGCTCAGGTTGTGTGATTGCTGCAGGCTGCATACTGGAGGCTCAGGTTGTGTGATTGCTGCAGGGTCGCAGGCTACCTAATTTACATCATTCATGTGCAAGCTGCTGCTTGTAAGTTATGTCAGGCTTTTGTGGTGTTGCCTTAAAAACCCACAATTCTTAAGCTTTGGTTGAATCTGATGAAAGAAGTGTGTCTTGCAAATTAAGTAACATGGGTTTTGAAACTTAATGTGATGTTTACACGAAGCACAAAATCAGATCATATCGAGGTTTGCTAAGAGGGATGAGAATTAGCATTTCACTCACCAAGAAGCACCCATGCTAGGAAATGACAACCACAATTTGCTTATGATTTTTTTTTTTTAGCTGTCACTTGCTCCCTGAATTAGTGGAGACTTTTGTTAACTTTTTATGCTCATGATCATCCAACACATAGATAGGGAGGGACACAGATGGACAGGGAGGCACACAGACAGACAGGAGCAAATATGCAGACTGACGGGGGCGCGCAAACAGAGATGGAGACGCCCGCACACAGAGAGGTAGACGTGCACACAGAGAGGCAGATGGGCAGGCACGCACTGAAATGCAGACAAGCACAGAGATGCAGACAAGCAGGCGCCCGTACAGGGTTGCAGACTCGCGCACAAGGATGCAGGTGGGTAGACTCGCACACAGAGATGCAGAAGGGCAGGCGCATGCACACAGAGGTGCAGATGGGCAGATGCAAATACAGAGATGCAGATGCACACACACAGATGGCTGTTTTACACTATATGCTATTCCTATCTTTTTTTTATTTATTTTTTTTGATGCAATTAAAAAAAAGTACTGCATTTTTGCTTTTTTTTTTTTTTTTTTTTTTCTTGTGTTGCTAGCATCCAGTGAAGATGGAATCCCAAATCAGAATTGCGATTTGCAGTGTAAAAGAAAACGGAGACTGATGGACAGGCAGGCACGCACGGAGAGGCAGATGGGCATGTGCGCACACATGGAGAGGTAGACGTGCACACAGAGAGGCAGATGGGTTGCACGCACACACACAGAGGCAGGTGCACATATAGAGAGGTAGACGTGCACACAGAGGCAGATGGGCAGGCACTCACACACAGAGGCAGGTGCGCACGCAGAGAGGTAGACGTGCACACAGTGAGGCAGATGGGCAGGTGCGCACGCATAGAGGTAGACTTGCACACAGAGAGGCAGGTGCGCATACAGAGAGGCAGATGGGCAGGCACGCTCACACGGAGAGGCAGGTGCGCATACAGAGAGGCAGATGGGCAGGCACGCACACACCTACCAGGGCTGTGGATTTGGTACAAAAATCCTCCGACTCCTACTCCTTAGTTTATGAAACCACGACTCCAGGTACCCAAAATTAGTCCAACTCCGACTCCACAGCCCTGGTGCGCACACAGAGATGCAGATGAGTAGGCACGCACACACAGGCAGGCAGGTGTGCACACAGTGATGTAAATGGGCAGGTGCGCACATGGAGACACAGCCAGACACAGATACTGAGTGCCCTTCTGCATCTGTGTGTGTGTATTTGCATCTCTCTGTGTGCGTCTGCCCGTCTGCATCCCTGTGTGCAAGTCTACCCATCTGCATCCTTGTGCGTGCATCTGCAACCCTGTGCGGGCGGCTGCATCTCTGTGCATGTGCCTGCATCTCTGTTTGCACGCCCGTCAGTCTGCATATTTGCTCCAGACGGACAAGCCTGAACACAAACGCACAGACCTTAATTCTGTCAGAGCTGGCCTCCATAGTGCTTCATGTACCCTTCCCAAGTACTCGCTCATAGGCTGTTCCTGCAACCACATAAAGCAAAACATGCACAGCAGATAAGGCAGGCATTTCCTATGGCTTGTACAAACATTGCTTCATTGCGTAAGTAGTTATATTTTATGCCTTTAGCATTCTTTACTTAATGTGTTCAAATTCATTCATTTTTCTTTACCACAATATACTGTATGCTGTATCTATTTCATAATGTTCCGTAACATTTTGCCAGATAGTTTAAAGGAATACTGTAGGGGGGTCTGGGGAAAATGAGTTTAACTTACCCGGGGCTTCTAATGGTCCCCCGCAGAGATCCTGTGCCCGTGCAGCCACTCACCGATGCTCCGGCCCCACCTCCGGTTCACTTCTGGAATTTCAGACTTTAAAGTCTGAAAACCACTGCGCCTGCGTTGCCATGTCCTCGCTCACGCTGATGTCACCAGAAGCGTACTGCGCAGGCCCAGTACGGTTTGTGCCTGCGTAGTACGCTCCTGGTGACGTCAGTGAGAGCAAGGACACAGCAACGCAGGTGCAGTGGTTTTCAGACTTTAAAGTCTGAAATTCCAGAAGTGAACCGGAGGTGGGGCCGGAGAATCAGTGAGTGGCTGCACGGGCACAGGATGTCTGCGGCGGACCATTAGAAGCCCCGAGTAACTTTAACTCATTTTCCCCTGACCCCCCCCCCCCCCCCCCCTACAGTATCCCTTTAAGCATTTTGCTTTAAAAGAAGATCCCATCTATATTATAGAATTAATTAATTAAACGACAGTGCTCCTCTTGATCACAATAGTTTCATAATCTGTAGGGTTCAAGACAAAACTCAACATACTGCATTACTGTTAAAGTAAACTGACGCATGCATACACCCCAAAGGGAACAGTGGTTCAATGTGCATTACTCCGTGCATGAGTCCAAACACAACCCCTTCAATATAGCCGCTCACCAGATGGGATCCACCTCACATCCAGGTGGGTCTAGCGTTTGATATCAAATGAATTATATTAATATGAATTATAGAATTGCCATGGTCATAGGATACTATTAGACTGTAGTTTTAGGAGTGAGGATACTGGGCCACACCACGGAGCGACTTACAGGAGGGGGGGGGGGGGGTGAGTAACGGGCTATGGAAGCTGCTATATTTATTTCCTTGTAAACAGAACCAGTTGCCTGGCAGTCCTGCTGATCTTTCTGGTCAGTAGGGGAGGCAGGTCATTTTGGCGCCCGATGCCCAGCGCTGGATAGCAGTAGTGCTATGCTGCAAGAGTTCTTAGAGGATCCAGCGATCACCAGACCTCCTAGTTGCTACAACTCTTAGGGGGAATAGTATTTAACGCCGCCGGGGTGTTTAGCGGCAGCAGGGTGGGCTGTCATTCGGCATGCGTACCCTCAGTAGGGCCAAATCACACACCTAAAACAAGCATGCAGCTAATCTTGTCAGATTTGTCATAGAGATCTGATCTGCTGCATGCTTGTTCAGGGTCTATGGCTAGAAGTATTAGAGGCAGGGGATCAGCAGGACAGCCAGGCAATGTGCATTATTGAAGGGAAATAAACATGTCAGCCTCCATATCCCTCTCACCATTCCCTTAAAACAAAAACATCTGTTTTTCCTGTCCTTTATACACGATTGGGGGACACGTTTGTTTCTTGTCCGAGCCACCAGCCTTACGTATCTTGAGGCAGGGATCACACTTGTTGAAATTGTGTGCAATTTCACACCATTTCAAAGGGCCAAACCTGCCTTGCGATTTATTTATTTATTTTTTTTTTTTTTAAACAAAGAGTGGACGTTTCAGGGATCTTGCAGCACGTTTACAGACGCACAATGACACAAACGTTGCTTAGCGTGAGGCGATATCGATAGTCACGGTGGATCGGATTTTTAAGATCCCCAATGACTCCCGCGCAAAGTACTGCAATCACTTGAAGTCTCATTTGCGCCCGTCGTGTAGCGTCGCGACCGGAAGATGGATTGGGGGGGAGTGCTCATCGTCGGAGACTATCTTCCTGCATTGCAAAGTATGTAGCTTAAAGTGAACCTCTGGACTAAACTACTCAGCAGAACTGAAAAAGCTTGGTGTTTCACAGCATCAGAACTTTGTTTTTGTTACCAAAGCATCATTTTTAGCTGCATTTTTAGCTAAGCTACACCCATCAAAGAAAACTGCCCTGGCATATTTTTCCCTGATGGCTGTGCAAAGCATGATGGGATTTCCTATGTTGTTGTTCACGTTGCCTAGCAACTGGGAGGGGTAATCAGCACACAGAACAGTTTGAACTGTGTCTCATGCTCCCTGTCACCCCCTTTCAGCCAAAAAGATGGCTGCCCTCATGAAATCAAACATTTGCCTGTTCTTTTAAAACAGTGTGGGTAAGAGATTATATTACCTATCTATTTTAATTAACATAACTAATGTAACTTAATGACAGTATGTTTGTTTAGGCTGAAGTTCCTCTTTAAGGCACAGAAGAAGCAGTGCTGCTCTCTCCTCCCAGCTGGAGTCCAGCGCTATGGCTATCCACTCACTCTCCTGCAGGCATCTTCTGCATGTTGCTTGATTACGTGTGATTTTTGTCCATTGTGGAAAAATAGTCTGATTTAGGTTGGTGTAAACCTAGCCTTTAAAACTTCTGAAGTATCAAAAAATTTTTATTTTTTTTTAAAGTTAAGACCACTTTTCAATGCCCAATCCATTAAAATTATATAGAACTCTACTTCCATTCTAATAAAATAAATAAAAAAAAAACTCCTCTTCCTGGTGCAATATGAGCATGAATGGTGTGCAAAGTGCAGTGCAATGTATGGGGATTTCCAGCGCCAGGTAGTGTTCACAAACAGGCGTCTGTATACACAGCCTCAGGGTGTTAGCTGAACTGGAGCCTTGTAAAGCTGATGTTTGACAAACCACATCATTAAAGCAAGGTCAGGAGCAGTGCGTTTGGTTAAAGCTAAACTCTACCTAAAACTAAAACTGACATTTTTTTCATTTTTTAAGACGCTCCAACTTTATCCATGTGGCATGTACTCCACCGTGCATGCCTCACTGCACTGCACTGAGCCTCTCTGAACAACGGCGTGAAATAGAGGAAGGGGGTCAGTGCTGATTCGTGTATGTATGTATGTATGTATGTATGTATCTTATCTATCTATCTATCTATCTATCTATCTATCTATCTATCTATCTATCTATATCTATCTCTCTCTATATATCTATCTCTATATATCTATCTCTCTCTATATATATCTATATATCTATCTCTCTCTATATCTATGTCTCTATATATCTATCTCTCTCTATTTGGTTAGATTGTTTTGTCGACAGGCACTTAAGGTACCCATACACGTGTCGATTTCCCCCGGCAGATTACTGGTAGATCATAGTGATTGAGTGCCAGAGATTGATGCCTCGACATGGCTGCATAATCTTAATTTCTGGCCACAATCAATTGACACTATCGATCACGCAGGCCGGAAAGATCTCCCTCAACAAGGGCGATCAGGTGCACTGCACGGCTCGGATTGAGCACATTATATATGGAGACCTGGGAAACCCGGCAGACAGTGGCAGCACCTCGAATTTTAGATTTTATTTTCAAATTTTTTTTAGGTTTACCAGAGCTGTAAACAAAATTTGATACTCACCCGCAGCTTCGTCCAGCTGCATAAACATGTGTGAGTCCCACGCCGTCCTCCCGTGGTCTGCAGTTCAACCGCTATTAGCCCCTGTAACTGGCTTAGTCGGGTCCAGTGTGGGTCTTCTGCGCATGACAGTCCTCCCGCGCATGCGCAGTAGACCCAGACTGAGACGGTTACCGGGGCTGAACGGCAGACCAAGGGAGGATGGAGTGGGACTCGCACGTGTTTATGCAGCTGGAGGAAGCAGCGGGTGAGTATCAAATCCTTTTCTTTTTTTTTTCCTCAGCTCTGCTTTACTTTACATCTATGCACAGTGTGTGGCAGTAATAGATTCCTCTCTAATCAGATTTCAGTCAGTGAGTGATCTATCTAATGGTTGAATCTGGTTGCCACCTGCCAGTGTATTGCCACCTTATGCCTGGCACACAACATGCAATTTCTCATCTCATTGACGGGTCGAATGGATAACTTCTGACAGGTACAATAAGTTTTCTGATGGATTTTGTGCAGAAGTGATCAGAAAATCAATCGGAAACCCGATCAGACCTCTGAAATAGTCGATTCGATCTTACAATCTGATGGGAAATTGCATTCTGTGTATCAGGTTTACAGGTTAATATAAAAAATTGATTCCCTCTAAAGGCCTTTTGTACTCAAACTGCAGTATGATTGTAGCACAAAAATGATATGTGAAGACACAGACAAGACACAGAACATTTAGATCACGCTTTTCTCCTGGTGGACTCAGAGCCAGAGCTGCAGCCAGTAGGGCACGCTCTATAGGCGTGTTAGGGAGTCTTGCCCAAGGTCTCCTCACTGATTAGATGCTGGCTTACTGAACAGGGAGAGCCTAGATTTGAACCCTGATCTCCTGTGTCACAGGCAGAGCCCTTACCCAGTACACTATCCAGCCACTGCACATAGTTAATACAACAGTTGAGGTCCAAACACTGAATAGACCATGCTGTATTTGTACACCTGCAATGCAACCAAATTGTGCTCAAAGATGATAGAACTGCCTGCTCTGTGCAATTACTAAGCCCCTAGGGAAAAAATATTTACCAGATGTTGCTTCTGGCAAATATGGTTCAACAAGATTGGACAGATAAGATTGTGGTCATGTCTCTCTTGCCCTTGACACCTCTCTCAGCTTGCTGGTAGCGACCTGAGCACCCTTTATGTAAAAATATTTAAAATGAACTGTAAATGATGTGTGCTTTTGAGGGGGGGGGGGGGCAGTGCCACGGCTATATGTAGCTTCCAGGACCGCTAAGCGACGTGCTTTTTTGTCTTCCTGCTGGGGTCCAGTATGAAACGACGGATGTTACGATCGATTTGATGCGCCACCGATAACTGCCAAATGCTTTTGTGCTCCCCAGCAGAAAAGCATTTGAGTGAGAAGCTGCAGGACTCCTGTGTGAACCTGCCCTTATTTCAAGCCTGTAACAAGCAGGCTATACTCCTACTTCTGTACTTTGTTTTCTTTTGTTACTTGTGGCTTGTGACTTGTGGTTTCTTTTAGCCTTGAAGATGCTTGCATTGCTGATTGCTACACGAGATTGTGATCATAGTGGGAGTACAAATCTGCTGACTAATGTTCTGATATTTATACTTGTTACTGTTCACTAAGGCCTACCTTGCACAATACACACCATTCTCTGTAACTATTGCCTATTCCTCCCAAGAAGGTGGACTCTGTTCTCCGCTCATCGAGTGAATGTCTCCTTTTCTATAAATAGTCGTTTACATTTGTCACGCTGCAACAGATCCGAGGGGTCCTAAGCAGTAAGTGGACCACACTTCTGTGCAGTCTGCTATAATCCTGGGAAGGTGGTTGCGTTCCCCCAATACAGCCTATGGGGGGGGGGGAATCTGCCCCAGGCTCCAGCCGGACCATCGGAGCGGACATTACTCTGTCCGTTCCCGCTGGTCCGGCACAAGTGGGTATCGGGCCTTCGTACCCACTGCAAGACTGAATCGCTGGAAACTGCCGATGAACAAAGTTTTCATGAACACCCTTGAGCCTAACTACCATGTTGCATATAATGTGCTTATTTTACAGTGTTGTCTTTTGTATTGTTTTTTTGTGTGTATTGTTTTGTATTGTGACTTCCTCATGTGGGATTCTGCCATGATACTGTCTGTAGTCTTTGATGCCTATCAGCACAGTAAAACCTCTTAAAAGATATTTATATGTCAGTAAGGGCCCTTTTCCACTACGGCGTTTGCGATTGCTGGAGATTTTCCAAATCGCTACGGTTTGCTTTTAACATAGGAATCGCGGTAGGTAATTTCCACTACCGCGATTCGTTTTTTACCTAATCGCGATCGCGCGGCGGAAGGATTATTGCCGTTATTTTGCTATGTAGTGCATAGCATAGCAAAATCGCGATCGTAAATGTCGGGAAATCGCCGCAAAATTTTGTACATTTGCTGAATCGCAATATCTAGCATTCAGCGCGAATGCTAGCGATTGCTAGTGGAAAAGGGCCCTAAAGGTGGCCACACAAGATACAATGAAATGATCCGATTTTACAGCAATTTTGATAAATATGATTGGATCTCCCGAAAAAATTGAAAGCTTTTTTTTTCAAAATGACTGAGAAATCAGATCGAATTTCCTGTTTTTTTTTTTTTGTTTTTTTCAATTTTTTATCGATCCGGAATGCTGGAAATTTTTCTTAAATTTTTCTAAAGATTGTATGGTGCGTGTTATCTAGATTGTCAGTTTATTAATATACACACCCTAGCAATTTTCTCAGTGTTTCCAATCATTTTTATCATAATTAGAAACAATTGAACATATGCGTGTGGTACATTGGTAATATTTTTGAAATGTTACAGTCAGCAAAATGGATTGCAATTCTTAAATTGAACTGATATTTAAAAAATTGCATGGTGTATGGCCACCTTTAGAATGATAACTTTGACAGATTAATTCTTGCCGTGAGTGCACTTTGTTTTCACTCAGATAAAAAGCATATAAAACTATTTTAATGTTGCTTTTTTGGGGTTTGCCTGTCCCTTTTTGCTTCAAAATTCTCTTGTTCTTCTCTAGAAAACTATCATTCTCAAAGTCGGCACTGCTTTATTCCCATGCCAGCTCTTTTACTGGGAAATGCAGCTGCTCAGACACATTGCTGCATGTTCTTCAGTACTTGGTTTTGTATAGTACTTGGTCTTGTATAGTACTTGGTTTTGTATTTTAGGACTAAACTCAGGCCTTAATCTCTGCTCTAAAAAAATAATCCACAGCATGATAACCTTCTTGGTAATTTTTTTTCTTCATCACAATTTGTGGAAATCCTAAAACCCCCTGAAATGTAACTTGGTTTCACTTGTGCAGAGGATACTGAAAGGGTTAAGCTTCAGTGTTTACTGCATGAGAGCTGCCTCTGCAGAGCTCCTGCAGTCTATTCACAGCTGCTAAGACGGATTGATCTTCCTAAAAAAAAACAAAAAAAACCCACAGAGCTGTGAATTTCTTTTGCTGCTATATGTGGAATAAAGACTTTTGATTGTGTGCTGTGCAAGAGTTTGGGTCCACTTTAAGGTGCCAATTAATGGCGGCAAATTATTCTCAGTTGTGATCATTCGATCAGATTTGCAGGATTGTAAGTAATCGGAAGGAGAGTAAAGCTGGCCATACACTGGCCCGATTTGCCGCCGTTTCGACAGCAGATTCGATCACTGGGATCAAATCTGCTGCCAATCGTTCGCGCTACACGCCGAATGTCGATCCATTTTGTCGGATCCCGTCGATCGCTCCGTGCGGAAAATTACCGTCGATCGCCCGCGGGTAGGGAGCGCGTCGCTAGCGCCGTTCGAGTGCCCGACGACCGACGCAATAGAGCGGCAATACATTACCTGCTCCGCCGGCGGGACTCACCCCGGTCACCGCTGCTCCGTCTCCGCGCTGGTCTCCGGGTCTTCACTTCTTCCTGCCCGGCAGGAAGTTTAAACAGTAGAGGGCGCTCTACTATTTAAACTTCCTGCCGGGCAGGAAGAAGTGAAGCATGCCGGGGCCGGAGACCAGAGCGGAGACGGAGCAGCGGAGAGCTGGGGACTGGAGTCGCGCCGGCGGAGCAGGTAATGTATGCGGGGGGTTTGATTGTGAACGGTTTCAGGCTGAAATCGGTTCACAATCTGTTTGCAGTAAGGGTAGCCATACGATCCCTCTCTGATCAGATTCGATCTGATCGAGAGGGATCTATCTGTTGGTCGAATCTGATGGCAAATCGACCAGTGTATGGCTACCATAAAGGAGTTGTTTATGGTACTTTCTCTCTTCAGATACGATCGGAAAATATAACATACTAATCAACCAAATTCTCTATTCCATCCTACCATAGAATTGTTTTACGTTGCTTTTCTCCATATATATGTTTTCTGTAGAATTCGACTGTAAAACTCCGATCAAATGATCGCGTGAGTAAAAATATTGTGCCAATAATGGGCACCTTTTTAAAGGATACTTTTTTAACTAACCCCTCCAGACTCTCCACCTAACCTAACCTATTCATTTGCACTTCTGCTTCCTGAAACCTTACACAAACCGGTACTTTCAACTTACCACTCTTTGACATGTAAACTATGAAAATAGGACCTCCTAGACCATATTGTGGATGACGACAATGTCTATATTAGTAACCAATGCATTTTGTACACTTTCTGAGGAATCGATTCTTTATTTTATTATTTTTTTTATGGTACTTTCAATTACAGTTTTTATTACTCTTCTTTCAGTTGTCTACACCACTGGTGGAACCGCCAATGGAAGGCCATGTGACTTCCCTTTCCAGACTAATGGTGCTTGGTTCCATGACTGTGCCTCAGATGCCAGTGAGAATGGTGAATGGTGCTTGGACGCAGATGGCAAAAGGGGAAATTGCTTAAAACCAGGTAAGGTGTTGCTGAGCGAGATAGGCAAAAACTGCACAGGAAATTAGGGAGCACTAGGCCGTAATGTGCTATAGTGGTGATCAGTCTGTAATTTGAGTTCCGTCAAAAGATGGTCCCCAAATTACTATAAGAGCAGCGTAATTTAGCTCTTACATCTTACCCCCAGAGTCCACGGCAACCTGGATAGGAAGAATAGTAATTAACGCCGCCGGTACTTTGGCAGGATCAGGGTGAGCAATTTTGTAACCCAGTACTCAAATTTCCTGGCGCCTTAATTACAAGCTCTGTTGCTAAATAATGTATTTCATTTGCACAGGTTTACTTGGGTAAGGCCGTTTCAGACCGCAGATTGGCGTTATTGGTGCGGCCCCTCGGCAGCACCACCAAAAACAGGCCTTCGGGGATTACCGCGTTAGTACGCGGTAATCCCCGTCTGGCAGCCAGCCAAGCAGGAAGTGATGCTCACTTCCTGTGGCCGGAACACTCACGTGCGCAGACGAATATTGTTAAAAATACGCTTCCGCGCATGCGCAACAAGGCTATTGTCCTTGCACCAACTGCAGATTTTCAAAATCTCCTGATATAGGAGTCTGGCTTGTCAAGGTGTTCCATGATGTGCGCCAGGCTGACATTGATGGTGTCCTCCACGGACCTGTTAGCCTTGTGGGCAAATTGGTTGGGTAATGGGCAGATGATAATGTTAGAAGGAAAATGGAGACAAGCAGGTGTTGGTATTGTTCAGTGTAATATAATGAGGTTGATTATATTGGTACATGAAGTTATGGACAGATTGTACTTATTACTGCATTAGAAACCTCAGCAGGGAACCAGTGACAGGCAGGTGACAGCGATGGGCAGTGTAATACTGTACATATGAGGTTGATTATAATGGTTCATGAAGCTATGTGCAGATAGTACTTATTACTGCATTAGAGACCTCAGCATTAGGCAGATTGTCATGATAGATACACAACTGGGTACCACTCATCTCCACTACAAATAGGAAAAAGAGGCTACAATTTGCACAAGCTCACCAAAATTAAACAATTGAAGACTGGAAAAATGTTGCCTGGTCTGATGAGTCTCGATAGTCAGAATTTGGAGTAAACAAAATCAGAACATGGATCCATCATGCCTTGTTACCACTGTGTTGGCTGGTGGTGGTGGTATAAGTGTGTGGGGGCTGTTTTCTTGGCACACTTTAGGCCCCTTAGTGCCAATTGGGGATCATTTAAATGCCACGGGCTACCTGAGCATTGTTTCTGACCATGTCCATCCCTTCATGACCACTATGTACCCATCCTCTGATGGCTACTTCCAGCAGGATAAGGCACCATGTCACAAAGCTCGATTCATTTCAACATGACAATGAGTTCACTGTACTAAAATGGCCCCCACAGTCACCAGATCTCATCCCAATAGAGCATCTTTGGGATGTGATGGAACGGGAGCTTTATGCCCTGGATGTGCATCCTACAAATCTCCATCAACTGCAAGTTGCTATCCTATCAATATGGGCCAACATTTCTAAAGAATGCTTTCAGCACCTTGTTGAATCAATGCCATGTAGAATTAAGGCAGTTCTGATGGGGAAAGGGGGTAAACCACCATATTAGTATGGAAGTGACTACAGTGTGACCCTCAGTGATAAGAAATTCCAACTATAAAATACTTTCCTAGCAGAAAACGGCTTCTGAGAGCAAGAAAGAGATAAAAAGGGGAATTTCTTATCAGTGAGGGTCACACTGTAGTCACTTCCTGTCTGAGTCAGGACTGAGTCAGCCACTTACATACCTGATATTTAACTCTTTCAGGCAGAGAAAGAAAAAAGGAACACAGCATAGTTATTTGTGTGCTAGGCACTGTACATACACATGTCTATCTCATCATGTCATATGTCACTTCGGGTATCCTTTAAACAATACCAGTTGCCTGGCAGTGTTGCTCATCTCTTTGACTACAGTAGTGTCTGAATCACACACCTGAAACAAGCATGCAGCTAATCTTGTCAGACTTCAGCCAGAAACCTCTGATCTGCATGCTTGCTCAGGGTCTATGGCTAAAATTATTGGAGGCAGAAGATCAGCAGGACAGCCAGGCAATGTGCACTGTTTAAAAGGAATGAAATATGTCCACCTCTATATCTATCTTTTTTCAAAGTCCAGAGTGGAGGGGGAGGGAACGGCAATAATCTCCTTGCAGGAAGTGATGCCACAGATTAAGGAGTAATATTCAGGAAGTGGGTCAGAGGTAGACAAGGAAAACTGTTGGCAATAAGATCTTACAGACATCAATGGATCTTTGAACAGATATACAATTTTGCTGATTGTTCGGTTGGGTCAGATAATCTTATGTTTATAGAGTGCTTGAATCTTTGTTACAATGTCCCTTTCCATTGTATTAATTAGTTTTTTTCCCTTTTTTCTCTTTAAGTAAATGGTTGTACCGGCAGCTGGACGCTGAACTCCACACTGCAGCACTGCTACCAGCTGAATAAACAGAGCGCCCTCACGTGGAAGGAGGCTTACATGGCTTGTAAAAGCCAAGAGGCAGATTTGCTGAGCATTTCCAGTGAGGAGGAGCTGATGTATATCACAGGTAAGACCATTCAGCCCCTCACCCCCTTGTTTTAGCTGTATGTAATTCTTTAAAGGGACTCCGAGCAGTGCAGAAACTATGGAAAGATGCATATCATTTTAAAGCTCTCTTTCTCCTCTTTTCAATGATATATAAACCGCTGCCCTACGCCTTTTAGTTTTCGCTATTTTCGCGATTGAAATTGCCGCGGCCGCAATTTCAATCGCGAAAATAGAGAAAACTAAAAGGCGTAGGGCAACGATTTAGATGTCGTCAGAAAGAGGAGAAAGAGAGCTTTAAAATGATATCCATCTTGCCATAGTTACTTGTATTACACAGGCCGACTTTTTCTGCTGTATGGAGCTGCTGACACTGGGGAAAGTGTCGTCCTGTGTAATACAAGTAACTATAGAAAGATGGATATCATTTTAAAGCTCTCTTTCTCCTCTTTATGGCGACACCTAAATCGTCGCCCTACGCCTTTTAGTTTTCTCTATTTTCGCGACTGAAATCGCGGCCACGGCAATTTCAATTGCGAAAATAGCGAAAACTAAAAGGCGTAGGGCGGCGGTTTATATATCATCGGAAAGAGGAGAAAGAGAGCTTTAAAATGATATGCATCCTTCCATAGTTTCTGCACTGCTCGGAGTCCCTTTAAATTGTGCTTGTTTTATTTAACTTCCCTAACGTTAAAGTGTACCTGAGACAAATAGTTATAAAAGATTTATACATACCTGGGGCTTCCTCCAGCCCCCTCCGCACCAATCACTCATACACCACATGGAGAAGACAGAGGTCTGCAGTCCCCAGGGGCATGGCGGATTAGGTAAGCAGCTGCCGCTACACACCGGGGGGGGGGGGGGGGGGGGGGGTCAGGAGAGGAGGCAAGCAAGGGAAGCCGTCACTAGAGGAAGCCGCATGGAGAAGACAGAGATCTGCAGTCCCCAGGGGCATGGCGGATTAGGTATGCAGCTGCCGCTACACACCGGGGGGGAGGGGGGGGGTAGTCAGGAGAGGAGGCAAGCGAGGGGAACTGTCACTAGAGGAAGCCGCATGGAGAAGACTGAGGTCTGCAGTCCCCAGGGGCTTGGCGGATTAGGTAAGCAGCTGCTGCTACACACCGGGGGTGGTGGGGGGTCAGGAGAGGAGGCAAGCGAGGTGAGCCGTCATTAGAGGAAGCCACGTGGAGAAGACAGAGGTCTGCAGTCCCCAGGGGCATGGCGGATTAGGTAAGCGGCTGCCACTGCACACCTGTGGGGGAGGAGGGGCCAGGAGAGGGAGCAAAGGCAAGCGGGGAGAGACAGGATGACACATTGGGGAGACAGGAGGATACGGGAGGACAATATCTAGGAGACAGGAGGACACGAAGGACCCATGGGAGAGACAGGAGGACACATGGGGGAGTCAGGAGAACACATGGAGGACACATAAGGGACACAGGAGGACAGCATTTGGGGAAGAACATGTACAAGACTTATGGTTAGGTAGAAGAAAAAGCACTGTGCACCAGGGTGGTATGCTCTCTGAGGAAGGGGTCTCTGAGGAAGCAAGCTGCTTATCCTTCGAAGCAGCTGTTAGGCCATCAGTTACCCTCTGTTGTTTCGCTGTCTGTATGTGATTTTGATGGAATAAATCTTCAAGCATACCGCTTTGGTGCACAGCGTTTTTTCTTCTACCTAACCACTGGAATTCAGCAAGCTAGATGCACATTGCGGCTGAACAATCAAGGTCACACTATCCACAGCCAACATTGAGTGCTACTTTTACTTTTTTTATACAGGTACAAGACGCTCCTGGAACATGGATGCACAAGGTTTATTATTTATAGTTTTCACTCTGGTTTTTGCCTTCTAAACCTAGGTGCGTCTTGTATTCTGGTGCGTCTTATATGGTGGAAAATACGCTATACGGAAGTTTTTAGTATGCAATTTTAAGTTTCTGCTCACTACAACTGGTTTCATAAACATGAAACAACTATTCTATAGACAAGGTCTTTTTGATTTTTTTTGATGATAGTGTTTTTAATTTACAGGAATTGCTCTATTTGATCATTGTGTGGATTAAGTTAATTTGTGCGGTCTCGCATGAAGTCTGAGACAATCAGATATGATTAGTGGTTATGACATCTGAAGTAGGTTTCTAGAATTTGTGTTCTCGGCAATGATTGTTTTTTAGAGAACACTCAATACGGGCCCTTTTCCACTAGCAATCGCAATCACAAATGCCAGCGATTGCGATTTTTCATTAATTCTGTTATGCGATTGCGATTTGTGATTTTCATTTGCATTGCATTATCATTATAAAAATCGCTCCAGCAAGCGATTGCGATTTGCGATTAGCGATTTCCAAATCGAATCACTGTAGTGGAAAATACTTCTCGTGATTTCTATGATAAAGTAACAACTCTAGCGATTTAAAAATCACTAGCGATTTGCGATTTTGCGATTCAGCAATCACAATCGTTCTAGTGGAAAAGGGCCCTACATGTCACGTTCTATGCACAAGCTTATAGAGCTGCCGCGAGCGGAATATGAAGTCCACGAATTGTATAGAAAGCCACACAAATGGTGCTGTGATCGTGAATAGTTAGTTAGTAAATCTAATAAACGACTTGCCTATTTTTTTTATCTAGTGCTGACCTTTTCCACAGCTCTTTTACTCCCTTGTTCCTCGGAGGAGCTCACAACTTATTTCCTAATCCCTACCATAGCCGTATACCCATAGTATTCTAGGGCCAATTTATGGGAAAGCCAATCAACTTATCTATATGTTTTTGGACTGTGGGAGGAAACCGGAGTGCTCGGAGGAACCCCACGCAGACATGGAAAGAACATAAACCTTGTGCAGATAGTGCAAGGGTGCTATCTGCTAAGATACAGTATACTTTCCTTGCATTGTAGTTATTATATACTCTTGTCACTAACTATCCCTTGCAGGGGCTCACAATTTAATCGCCACCATAGTCGTATGTCCATAGTAGTCTACGGCCTATTTAGGGGTAAGCCAATTAACTTATCTGTACATTTTTAAGGAAACCTGAGAGCCCGGAGGAAACCCATGCAGAACATATAAACCTTGTTCAGATAGTGAGAGAGTGCTATCTGCTAAGCTACAGTATACTTTTCCTGCACTGCCTGTGCAACACGGAAAGCATTTTGTAGTTTACAGCCCCAATACACATTCCATTACTACCTTGGTTAATAAGCAACTGCAGAATCTAAGAAAGTACCAGTAAGTTTATATTTATTGTTGTTATTGTATTGTATTATTGTACTCCACAGTGTATTTATAACCATCATAAATCTATCTTCTTCTCACATGGTGCAGCACATTGGAATATGAACGTCAGTTCATTTATAGGCCTGTTCATAAAGCTAGGTAAAAAATGCATTTTTAATGGCATAATATGCCATCATTGTATGTATAAATTCTCCACAAGAATATTATGGTAAACCAGGCCTAAGGCTCTTTCCATAAGCAGCGCACTGCGTGGATGTGCACGCCAACGGCCGCCTGCCCCCCTGTCCCCGTCCTCCTGCTGTCGGCTACACATGCATAGTAGCCAAAAAAACACGGACAAGAGGATGACGCAGGGACAGGTTTTATTATAGAGGATGCTTGGGAAGCCATACAGGAGCACGCAGTCACAAGCCCCGCCCACTCTTTAATCTCATCCAGATTTTAACCACTTTATCCACAAGTCAGTAGATATACGTCCTCTGTGATGCTGAGTACACACGTTGCGTTCGCGCATCGAATGCGCCGCTCGATTCCCGACGATTCGATTATTTTCGAGCATTTCCGAGCGCATTTCGATGATTTATAAGTCGAATGCCATGTAAAGTATGGCAAATCGACCTAACGATCCATTGACCCGCGAATCGGACATGTTGGAAATAAACGAATCGACGGGAATCGAGCGGCGCATCGACGGGAATCGAGTGCGGGAACGCATTGTGTGTACCCAGCATAACTTCACCTAAACCACAAGTCAGTAGATATACGTCTTGTAGCAGAAGCAGTGCTGTGCAGCATTGGGCTTGCTCCTGTGCACATTTCTGGCACTATCTAATTGGTGAATGGGAATATGTTTCCTGAGCTAATGAGATTGATTTTTACTATTAAAAATACTTTTCTCATTTCATAGTGAAAAATACACTCTGTAGCATTATTTCGGAATCCAATATCTTCACCATAAATTGTGACCGGAACATTATGTAAGTTTTGTGATAAGCAGTAAGAATAGCCAAACAAAATTTGTGTTTTTTATCTACAGTAGCACTTTTTATTTTTAAACTGGAATTGGTAAAACTGAGAAATAAATGATTTTTCAATTTTTTTCTTTGTTTTCCATTGAATTTCATAGAAAACAAAATTGTTTGATGGAAAAAAAATGGCATACAATGAAAGCCTAGCTTGTCTTGAAAAAAAACAATATTTATTTTATTTCTTTGTCGTAAGTAGGGATAAAGTTATTTCTGATTAAATAAGGACATAGCTAAACTGTCAAAACTGCTCTGGTCCATAATTGGGGAAAAAAGGTCTGGATGCGAAGTGGTTAATCACAACCATCACTTTCAAAGATTGGGTTGGAAATTCTCCCACTGGTCTTAGGGCCCGTTTCCACTTGTGCGGTGTGAATTAGTCGTGGACAACGCAAAACAAATTCGCACGCGGATGCAAATTTTACCGTAAATTCGCAGGCGTTTTCGCATATGTTAGTAAGTATATGAATTTAACCATGTCAGTGCCTGTGTGCTTTTACATTGATTTTATGCGAAAACGCCAGCCAATTTGCGGTGAAATTCGCATGCGAATTTCCTATTAAATACATTGTATGCGAATCATGACGTTTCCAACACCATAAACCAGTCAGAGAGGTTAGCAACTATCAGAGGAAAATTGCCCCACATTGCTGTAGTTTAACAAAAATATTTTTAAATTGGTTTCCAGGCTCTTGATGGGAAAATTGCTTTTGTGAAGGCTTGGAGGATCCCCACTCCTGTCATTAGGCCATTGGATGTGTCTACTTTTTGGAGTGTAAACAGACATCATAGGATTGCACGTTACCAGTAGTAAAATGGGGACTCCAGTAGATTGTCTTCATAAATGGCAGCCAGTGATGAGCGCAAGGCTGTGGAGTCGGAGCAATTTTTGGCTACCTGGAGTTTGAGTCGCATGATTTTTTCACCCACTCTATAGCCTTGCAAGGGTTGTAGATGTTCAGAACCGAGAATAATACAGGATACATAAATCCCCGTACCCCCCCCTACTCCCCTCCCCCCCTCCCCCTCTGTCATCTCTGGGTAGAACCACCATGCGTTAGTGATCAAGATATATCAAGTCGACCCAACGAACCCTGCATCTTCTCCAAAAGGTACCACTTAGTATAGGTGAAGTGTTCCATTAATTCCCTTATTTCCAAGTCCGAGTAAGATGACAGGATATAGAGCTTCCATTTTTTTAAAGAAACTGCTGTTTTTTTTTGTCTTTGTGTATTATAGCCTCTAGCTTGTCCTGGTAAAATAGATGGTTTAGTTCCTCTTTTACATCCCAAACCCCGGGTGCACTGGGGTATATCCATTTATTAAAGATCACCTTGCGTGCTGCAATAATTATGAGGTGAGCTAGTTTGCTTGGGCCAGGTGAGCGCTGATTGCCTGTGTCTGTGGTTTGGGAGCTAGATTCAAGATAATTGAATAAGAGTAAAAGCGGTGACATTTCTAAATTGGTTTTACACACTAGTTTAATGAAAGCAAGTACCTCTTTCCAGAATTTAATAATTACCGGACATAACCACAGACAATGAAAGAGATCAGCATCTTGCAGGGAGCATTTGGGACACCTCGGGGAATAATATGAAGGAGGAGAGTGATATTTGATATTATAGGCATATTTTGCCCTATGAATTAATTTTAGCAGAGATTCTCTCCATGTGTCCCCTGGGATGAGTTTATGGACTAGTCTATAGCCTTCCAAGATCTTATCCTCTCCAGTCCTACGAGGGCCAAAGTCCTCACACATTTTTGACACAGCTCAAATTAATTGATGGTACTGAATCCATAAAGGCGTGGTCCATCAGGTAGAACACATTCCACTTTTTCTCAGTCCATCCTAAACACTGGCATGGATCTGGCCCTCCAGGACTGGAGTTTGACACCTGTGCTCTAGGTCCTCTGTCGTGATATTCTTACCCCATTTTGACAGGTTTCTCCGGGCTTTTATTTGTAAATTGATCTCCTGCAATCTAGCGTGTATTTCTGATAATAATTGGGATATATGAGGAGCCAGAAACCTGTCAAAAGAATCCAACATAGCTATGTTAGATATAATCTTTGTTTTGCTCATTACATACGATCTTAATTGGCCGTAGTACAAGAAATGATTTTTTGGTAAGTTAAATTTGTTTCTTACTTCTTGAAAGGTCATAAGTCTCCCCCCTCGCACATCACAGAGGTGCCCCAAACACCCCATTCCCCTTTCTTGCCAAAAGAGAAAACCTCCATGCGATAAACTAGCTGGGAAACCTGGGTGGCCCCATAATGGCATATATTTGGAGATCTGTTGAGGGACAGAGTATATCTTCCTTAAAGCTCTCCATGCCATTACTGTGTCCTTGATTACTCTGCTATTCTTTAATTTTGGTGGCATATATCTCTGGGGTGTGTGGAGTAGTCCAGTCAGTGACCAGGGTTCAGAGAAAGATGCCTCCAATGCATAGTTAGAGTAAATACTGGTTTTGTGTAGCCAGTCCCTCACATGTCGGGTGAGGCAAGCCAGGTTATAACGTCGAATGTCAGGTATCGCCAATCCTCCCCAATCCCTGGGCAAAAATAGTTCTGAGAGAGCTATCCTTGTTTTTTTGTTTTTCCATAGGAACCTATTGAATGCTCTATTTAAATCTTGGATATCCAGGTGTTTCAGTAATAAGGGAATTGTCTGAAGTGGGTATAATAGTCTCCCAACGGTTACTGACTTAATTAACGCTGCTCTACCCATTAAATTAATTAGTAGATTCTCCCAGTTTAGTAGTTGGCGTTTCAGATCTGCGATCAATGGGGTATAATTTAGTGAATATAGGAGATTGGGATCTTTATGAATTTTTATGCCCAAAATGTGCAAAACCTTCATCTTCGTAGAGGTAGGATGGGAAGCGCCAGATTATATCTTGGCCTCTAGGTATTTGCGGAGAGAACATTAGCTGTATAGGAGCATGGTCGGAAATGACCAGGTCTAGAATTTCTGCCGAATGTATCTGTGACATAAGCAAGGGTGTTATCAAAAAGTAGTCGAGACGCGACCAAATATTATGGGGGGATGAGTAAAACGTAAACTCCTCTCCATCTGGGTGTAATGCTCTCCAGCTGTCACATAAAGAAATATATTCATTAAAGATTTGTGATTTAGTAAATGTCAAGTTGCTGGCTGGTGTTTTCCTGGACCTGTCTTCATGAACATTACTAATAGCATTAAAATCTCCTCCCTGAATTATCTTAGCGTTACCCATCATTAAGATTTCAGACATCAGTTCTGTGAAAAAAAGACTTATCAGCTTCATTTGGTGCATAAACATTAAAAATGATCACTTCCTCACCGGCTAGACGTAACTTGATCCATTGCCATCGCCCTTCCTTATCAGATTTATTTTCAATGACCTCGCCCTGTAGAGATTTGCGGAGTAATATCAGCACTCCAGACTTGCGCCCCTGAGATTCTGACCCATAAACTTGACCCACCCAAGATTTACGCATAAATTTAAACTGGTTTTCCATCAGATGGCTCTCCTGTAAAAGAGTTATATAGGTTTTAAATTTTTTAAGGTGGCGCAACACTATTGACCGTTTCCCTGGTGACCGAAGACCTTTAACATTCCACGAAGTGACTCGTAGAGTCATATCAGTGCCCGGCTACGGATCAAGTTATGTTGTAATATACTTAACACATACATTTTAGAGATACCAGATACCCAGAGATGACAGGGCCCTCCCAACTCCCTCCCCCTTAAATGGGAACTTCAGCCTAAACAAACATACTGTCATTAAGTTACATTAGTTATGTTAATTAGAATAGATAGGTAATATATTTTTTTACCCACCCTGTTTTAAAAGAACAGGCAAATGTTTGTGATTCATGGGGGCTGCCATCTTTGTCATGGGGGCAGCCATCTTTTTGGTTAAAAGGAGGTGACAAGGAGCAGGAGACACAGTTCCAACTGTCCTGTGTCCTGATAACCCCTCCCAGCTGCACACGCTAGGCTTCAAATGTCAATTTCAAAATGTAAAAAAAAAAAAAATTTGCACCAAAACAGCAGAACGAGAGCAACAACATCAGAAATCCCATCATGCTTTGCACAGCATCAGTGGAAAAAAGCCCGGGCAGTTGTCTTCTGTGCAGCTAAAAATGAGGCTTGGATAAGAGAAACAAAGTTCTGATGCTGTGAAACTGTTAAAGAAACACCAGGACTTTTTAGTGCTGCTGAGTCGATTTTTAGTCCGGAGGTTCACTTTAACTCTAACCCCAGTGCTACATAGGAAAAAAAAGTGGGAGCTAATCTGCCACCCCCACCCAACCCTCCCCCCCCCCCCCCCCCCACTCGTCCTGTTTGGTGCCAATTGGGCGTAACAATACTGGGGAAAAAAACAAATTAAGAAAAAGATAAACAAAAACACAGTTGCTTGACTTCTCTTCTTCCCTGGATGATTTCCTCATCCCTGTGACTCCATAACCGATCCACCATCCAGTTGTGAACTTTGGCTATAACCGTATAGAAGTTTCTTTATGTTGGCCGATGTAGCTTCAAAACATTTTTTAAACTGAGCTCTCCTCACCAAGTGGCGGGAAAGCGTCATGACCAGTTATTATGCCATTGTGGATTCTATAAGTTGCAATGGCAGCGCCCCCTGCCAAAATGTGCCTTTAGGTAAAGTGCAAACATCGATTCAGGTCGGATCAGTATTATCAGTGCGGAGAAATGACAAAGCCTCTTTAACTGTATGAAAAGTATGAGTGGTTTCAGTGTCATCAGTAACTCTTAGTATCGCTGGATATTGAAGTGCAAACTTCCACCTTTTTTGAATGCAAAGTGCACATGCTGGGTTAAAGGCTTGGCGCTTCTTAGACACTTGCACCGAATAATCATTAAAGATGCGAATCTGCGTGCCTTGGCGCTAAAGGGGATGGTCTAGTTCCCTATAAGCACGTAGTAGTTCATTTTTTTCAGCGAAATCCAGATATCTGGCTAGGACTAGCTGGTTGGGGGGGTGTTTATCTGTTGCAGCTCTCAGGGGGCTTTGCATTCCCGCTTGGAAGCCCAGCATTTTGGGGAGAGTGGATGCACAAAAGTCACGCAGAGCTTGTGCAGTCATGGATTCAGGGAGTCCCACCACTCTGAGGTTATTGCGTCGCGAACGGTTTTCTAGGTCCTGCAATTTCTCTCGCATCTGTTTATGCTCTTCTCTGAGCTGTTTATTCCCCCTCTCTTCCCCTGCTCTTTCATCTTCGATTTTTTGTATACGAGACTCGGCATGATCTAAGCGTTGGCAGTGAGCTTGCAATGTGCCGTGTACAGCTTTAAGGGAGTGATCTATGGCGGCTTGTATGGAGGCATTGAGCTCTGGAGCCAGTTTTTCTACCACCGCTGCTGCCAGCTTTTGGTAATTTATGCCCCCGCTTTCCCTCTCACCTTGAATCCCTGCATGTGGCTCATCTTCTGAGTCCCAAGCGGCTGGCTGTTGTGTATCCCGAACAGGGGATAGTTGTGCGGGCAGTGTGGGTGAGGGATTGGCGGCCATCTTGGGAGTGGCTTCCTCCTCCGTGTTCGGCTGCTGCTTGCGGGTTGATCGCGTTAAGTAGCGATCCATGGAGCGGATCTCCGTCGGCTGGTGGCTCCTGTCTGCCTTTCGAGGCAGCGACAGGAAAGTGGGGTCGCTTTAGTTGCTGCAGCGGGCACTTTAAGGCGGCTCGGTCAGCGAAGCTCCGCTCTCAGCCTCTTACCATCCAGGCGCCGGAACCGGAAGTTGATTTGGAGTTGATTTTTGTACTGGCTTCTCAGCCCTGGATAAGAGGACAGTTTGTGACCTGATGCCATAGATGAGCTCTGATAGGAAAGTTGATCTGTGTGTCACTTGTTGTCTTTAGCTATTCCGGTTTCTGATGCATTCCCTATCCTCACTGGCTCTGCTTGGGATGTTCTGGCTTCTACTGGGTCTCATCTGCAGTTTTTTTTCAGTGTGTGGCTCCTCAGTCAGGGCAACTGTTGATGGTCACAGGCCTCCACCATCTGCCGGAGGAAATGAAGAGCTGCAGGCAGTCAGATCTCGCCAAGTTGGTCATGAAGGAGAGCTAACTTCACACTTTGCCCTGGTGCTTCTGGTTGTTGACTTATGTCCTGGTTACTCACTTTAACTACTTTTTAGTATTTGCATGCTTTCATAACCATCCAACCAGGATATCAACCAAGTCTGTCTGCCACCTGTTTCATCCTTCTGACTGATCTCACACTACACCTTGACTTGTCTCAATACCACTGATTTATTTGGTGGGACAATCCTTTCAGGGCAAACAATCTTTTTCGTGATATTGCGTAACATCGTTTAACAAAAATGTATTAGTCGATGTTTCACGACGCAGGCCACCTGTGGCAATCATTCATTTTTAAACTAAAGTTGAAGAGAAATCGAGAGCCCAATATGGTGTAGTATGTCAAAATTGATTGGATAAATGAAACAGTGAGATGGTAATACTCACAAACACGGGTTACCACCTAGGTAACCACTCATTAGGCAGGTGAGGAGATTAGACCTGTCCTCACTCAGGATTAAGAAGTCGCTCTCTGTAGATAGGAAGAAAGGAGGTAGATCACCCCTCCACCTGAGGTGGACTCAAATATATTGGTAGGTGAACAGAGGCGCCAAAAGGATAAAAGTACATAAAATTTTTAAAAAATTGCTGGGAGGAAGTGGTGGACTCACCTCCGTTAAAGCAGACACCAAGAACTGTAAATATATAGATATACACAAACAGAGGTGCTCTGCTTGCTATAACTGAATTGCTGTTGTTTATCCCCTGCTTATTGCCTGAAGAAGTGGGCTGTGCCCGCGAAACGCGTTGCATCTTTGGGGTATTTTCAATAAATGTGTAGATCTATATATTTACAGTCCTTGGTGTCTGCTTTAACCTCTTGAGGACTGCAGGGCTAAACCCCCCTAGTGACCAAGCAATTTTTAGTTTAAAAGGCCACTGCAGCTTTAAGGCTAAGCTGCAGGGCCGCACAACATAGCACACGAGTGATCCCCCCCTTTTCTCCCCACCAACAGAGCTCTCTGTTGGTGGGGTCTGATTGCTCCCCCCATGTTTATTTTTTTTTTAATAAATATTTGTGTTGCCGCTTTTAAAAAAAAAAAAAACCCTCTTCCTTTAAATCCCTTCCCTCCCTCGCTCCCTCCCTCCCCACAGCCGGCCAATTACGGCGATCGGCTGTCATAGGCTTCTGCCTATGAGAGCCGATCGCTCTCTTGTCCCCCAGGGGGACAGCCGTGTCACACGGCTGTCCCCAGTGCAGCGCTGCTGCTGATCGCAGCACTGCACAGAGTAAATAGACGGCGTGATCGCCGTCTAACAGTCTCCCGAGCGGCAATAGCCGCTCGGAGACTGAAGGCGGGGCGGAGCTCCGCCCCCCAAGCAGGAGATGCGCGCGCAGCCTGCGCGCGATCTCCTGCAAAACAGAGCCCCAGGACTTTACACCAATTGGCATTAGGCGGTCCTGGGGCTGCCGCCGCGGCCACGCCTGCCGGCGTGACGCGGTCGGCAAGAGGTTAACGGAGGCGAGTCCACCACGTCCTCCCAGCAATTTTTTAAAAATTTTATGTACTTTTATCCTTCTGGCGCCTCTGTTCACCTACCAATATATTCATTTTTAAACGACCGCCATTTTGGATCATATCCCAGAGGATCATGCTGATCCTTGTTGACTTTCACGGTAATTTGCTGCGATCATCTAAACGATCGGTTACATGAGTCTGTTTCCGCGATTGCCAGTGATGCTCGCAGATTCGGCCAGACGGATTGGGGAACAATCGTTCGGTGGAAATCTCTGATCCATCTAGCCGTGGGCATAGCTTTAGTGATGCACATTTTTATTTTGTATTATTATTTTTTTTTTTTTTACTAGTTTTCAGCTTGGAAGTGTTTCTAAGGGACCTATCCTGGGTTTCCAAGGGACCTATCCTGCTGCAATCTCCATAGTACAATTTTTGTAGCATCTTGGACACATGCTGTACATTGCTGTGCTGGAACCATGTTGCACTGCACTCTGAGTGAAAGCCCCACAAGAATATCATTTCGTTGCGATGATATTGTCTATTGCAATGCTGTAAACTTTGTATGAAAGGGCTGTTCGGTGATCTAAATGCTTAACCACTTGAGGACCGCAGTGTTAACCCCCCCCCCCCCCCCCCCCCCAAAGACCAGGCCATTTTTTACTTAATTGACCACTGCAGCTTTAAGGCATAGTTGCAGGGTCGCGCAACTCAGCACGCAAGTGATTTCCCCCCCTTTTCTCCCCACCAACAGAGCTTCCTGTTGATGGGGTCTGATTACCCCCACAGTGTTTAATTTTTCCAGTTAAAATATAGAGTTTGGGATATACTCCTCGTATAAGACTACCCCTCATCCAACGCACACCATATAAAAATTAAAAATAAAAATCATATACTGGTGCTATGTATGAACATATACTGGTGCTGTACTGTATGTGGTACCCAGTATATAACAATATAGGTGACTGACTGGTTGGATTGGTCAACTCTCCCGAAGCAGATTGGTCAGCTCTCCCTGTTTATCAGAGCGGTATGGAAGAATAGATTGCGCTGTGCCCATAAAACATGCCTCTTTCACCCTTCTGGCCCGCCCTTGTATCTTATTTACCTCCTTCTCTGCCTTCACTACAGTCACCAGCAGCGAGATCTGAGAGGCGGTAGCAGGATAGGGCGTATCACCCGGCATCAGTGACACCCGGCATATAAGACGACCCCTGACTTTTCAGAAGATTTTCAAGGGTTAAAACGTAGTCTTATACGCCAGAATATACAGTAATACATGTGGCTATTTATTTATTTTTCTAAAATCCCTCCCTCCCCAGCCAGCCAGCCAATCACGACTATCGGCTGTCATAGGCTTCAGCCTATGAGAGCTGATCACTCTCCTGTGTCCCAGGGGGAGAGCAGTGTCACACAGCTGTCCCCAGTACAGCGCTGCTGTAGATCGCAGCGCTGTACAGCCCTATTAGTCTCGCCGCTGGGAGACTACCAAGCAGGAGATGCGTGCGCAGCGGCGTGCGCGATCTCCTGCAGGAGCCGGCCCCAGGAATTCACGCCAATTGGCGTTAGGCGGTCTTGAGATAGTTAAGGGAAGGGGTCAAATGATTGATATTCGCCATGTAATTTGCTCATATTGTCTGATCCACAATCGGCCTGCATGTAATCATCTTTACTACAGGCATGAAAAAAAAAACCGACTGCACCAACTGCCATTATCTACAACCATGTCCATAAGAATGCGATAGGCTAAAAGGTTATTTTTTTTTTTGCTGGCTACTTAGACTAAAAGGTTATTTTTTTTTATAGATACATATGTACAGTGGGAGGTACTGGTTGCTTGGCAGTTGGAAACCGCCATTATTTCCCACAATGCAACAAGGCTCACACAGTGTGGTGTCAGGAACTAGGTCCTGACATTACACTGGGTGGGGGTTCACCCAGTGGCGTAGCTAAGGAGTTGTGGGCCCCGATGCAAGTTTTACACTAGGGCCCCCCAAGCACTCTATACATAACAATTGATACGCCGCACCAAAACCTGCCAATGGCAACTACAGTGTCAGAGGTGCAAGAAGGGGATGGGGGACAGTGTGTTAATAATTACCACTATTCAAAGCATCTGTAGAAGTGATTATTATGAGCACAGGACCAATAGAGAGCTAATACTGCATTTGAGGGAGAGCCCTTGGGGCCCCTCTGGCCCAAGGGCCCCGATGCGGTCGCAACCTCTGCAACCCCTATTGCTACGCCCCTGGGTTCACCTCAATATCAGCCACACAATGATGATCTATTTAAGAAAAGATAAAGATTTTTCATGGAAAAAGTGGTATCAGCTACTGATTGGGATAGTTAAATCCTTGGTTACAATTCCTCTTTAACTAGATTGAATACATTTTACCCACATGCAGAATCGCATTCGATGTAAGTGCCCATGTTAAATAATAGGGGTCATTCACATTAAAATGCTCTTCCTGCATGCGAGTAAAAAAACTTGCAGAATAATATCTCACACAGTGTGCTCTCAGCTGAACATGGATGATGCGTGCGCTAAAATGCGCAATGAAAAATTAAAGGGATACAAAGTAAATCGTACCTCCATTTTCAGCGTAATGTATTGGAAGCTGTGACACTTGTGTGATAGAATAGTATATACCTGGTGGAGGAGTACAGCTCACGCAGTGAAGGGCGGAGCTCTGGCCTACAGCAGTGCGTTGTGCATAAGGGTCATGTGGTGCTGTAAGGTAACAGGGTGGTGATGGGGCCTTTGTTTGTTGTGAGGGGAAGTAGTTACAATAGAGACTTTTGTAGTGACAAGCTGCAGATACTGTACAAAGCAGTGTGTGTTATTTCCTGAGGCTGAATCTCTTCTACAGAAGCCAGCCACTTAGAATGGAATGTACTCTTATTTGAACTTTGGCATCTAATTTATGTACGGACTGTAGACTTTAGTCAGCAGCATTGTCTGTGAATGTTAGTTGTGCATTGGCTGTGAGTACAGGTGTCCTCTAATATCCTGAGCTGTATGCTTGTTATGTGGGAGTTACAAGGTGATGCCTCCTCCTCTTCCTCCCCTCTCTCTCTCTCTCTGCACAGGACAGAATAGGCCACTTAACCTTTTAAGATTTCAGGATGTGAATTCCACACCCTATTTTGGATTCCTGTGCATTCCAGGATGTAAAATTTACGTCCTGTAGTTAAAATGCTGCAGAGCGTTCCCGCACGCTCCCGCGCTCGTGCATACGTTTAGGCCTCATTCACATTTTACGCATTGCCGTCTGGTCCGGAGGCCGACACGCACGAATGTCAGAAGTACATAGACTGCACTGTCTGATGTTCACACTGCATGCGTTCTGTACCAGTGCGGTGTGCGAATGCATACTGCATGCATTTTTTAGCAAAACGCGCAGCTGACCCATTCACTACAGTGAATGGGATCAGCCACGCTACACATGCAAACGCAGATGGTGTGCGATCATACGCGTTGCGTTCTGATTGCACAGCCATCTGCATGTAATAATGATAGGGCCTCAACAGTGAATACCGGTACGTTCTGCTCATTCATGAAAACAAGAAAAAAAGTATTAAAGTGACAGTGTTTCTCTCCAACCCCTAAAATAAAATATTAACCTAACTAATGAACCCCTTGTGCTACCTATACTTAGCCCTAAGATTAGTGGACACCTGTATTGGCTACCGCTTGTAGCGATTGTGCGCGATCGCTAGGGCGACACCTCTAGTACCCAACACTGTTGCTGTGCTGTTGCCTAGCTTTGTATCTGTACAGTACTGGGGTCACCAAACTGTGTGCCATAGCGATCGGATCAAATCGCTACAAAAGCACAAGCTGGCGATAATGGTACGCCACATTGCCAACAAGTGATGAAATTTGGCATGTAGGGCATTATATTAACCGGGAAAAACAAGTAAAATATTTTGAGATGTTTTACATCTGTGGCACTTGTCATGTGAAATATATGTAAAAAAAATATTTTTTGTACTTTATTTTACAGGGTAAAGCTTTCCTGGCCAGGAGCTTTTTGTTCCCAAAAGCAGATGCCATCTTAATATAGCTTTTAAGGACAACTCAGGTGAGAAGAATATGGAAGCTGCCATATTTATTTCCTTTTAAACAATACCAGTTGCCTGGCAGCCCTGAGGTCTATTTGGCTGCAGTAGTGTCTGAATAACACCAGAAACAAGCATGCACCTGATCTTGTCAGATCTGATAATGTCAGAAACACCTGATCTGCATATGCTTGTTCAGGGTCTATGGTTAAAAGTATTATGCTAGGTGCACACCATGCAATTTTCTGGCAGATTTACCTGCCAGATCGATTATTTCAAACATGTCCGATCTGAATTCCGATCATTTTTTAAATAGTTTTTTGATCGTTTTTTTTCAATTGATTTTCATTCAGTTCTATGAACATTGATAAAAATAAGATTAAAAAATGATCGGAAAATCAAAAAATCGATCGAAATTCATGTTGAAAATAATTGATCTGGCAGGTAAATCTGACAGAAAATTGTATGGTGTGTACCTAGCATTAAAGGCCCAGGATCAGCAGGATAGCCAGGTAACTGGTATTTAAAAGAGAATAAATATGGCAGCCTCCATATCTGTCTCGCTTCAATTGACCTTTAAAATTCCTAAGTGTTGGCAGTGATGAGAGGCCTTTTATGTTAAATATTTTCAATCAAAAGATTGTAATATGCAAATCAGAGGAGTTGGAGTCTTTGGAGTTGGAGTCGGAGGATTTTTGTACTGACTCCACAGCCCTGGTTCAGGTCTGCTTTCATTCAGTTGTGGCAGTGCGGTGGGCAGTATATATAGTTTAGTTTCGTTTCCTCACATTCTGCTCATGATTCCCGTCAGTGGCAGCCGGCTGCGCTGTGTAAACTCCAAGGTCAGGCTCAAGAAGTTTTAAGTAACAGATTAGATCAGCGGGACTTTCCGTTCTGGGTGTTTTATAAATAGAAATATTCAATCCTGAAAACTACGGTGTAGACTAAAAGAAAGCAAGACCTACATAAAGCTGGCCATACACTTCAGATATCCGAGACATGGGCCCCTATTCCATTCATTTTTTCTCCCAAGTTTTTCATCTTCTGTATAAAATAAATTTGTTGCGCTCTGCAGATGAAAACGTACCAAAAAGTTGGTGAAAAAGTACTATAAAAATTATTCTGAGTATTTTCCTGCTTGCTCATGACTTAAAGGGACCCTGAGTGCTAAAAATAAGCAGAATCTGGATTTACCCAGGTCTTCCCCCAGCCCCCTGTAGCCCGTGAGGTCCCCCGGCATCGTCTGGGTCCCTTCCGTGGTCCCGCGGGTGGCTCCGTTAACCTGGAGACATTGGCTGAAGTGCTTCTTGAAAGACTGAACTGCGCATTCTGCGCCTGTTGCTTACAGCAATGGGCGTGTGATCCCGCTGGTTGTGCGGATGGGCGGCGCATGCGCAACTTCAGTTGGCAGGTTAACTGAGCCACCAGCGGGACCACATAGGGGACCTAGAGGACGGTGAGGGACATTTGGGGCCACAGGGTGAGGGTGTGCGTGGGGGGGGGGGGGGGTGGTAGAGACTGATGGAAGCCCCCCAGTAAGTCTAGATTCCTTTTATATTTAGTGTCCAGGGTCCCTTTTATTGATACGGTTTAAAATGATCACATAGGAGAAAACCTAGGATAAAAAGTGTAATGCATACAGGCCATGTCATCTGTTTATTGGGAAGTCCTCTCTCCAGAAACAGAGAATTGTTCCGTCCATCCATACGCACTGTGTGACAATCCCATTTGCCTACGTTTGAACGGGGGGGTTGTTACTCACCATAAATGAAACCGCAAGCCAGCTGTAATAGACATAGTCAATGTCTTCTATTTAGCCTGAACACATCAGCCGTGGTGTATTTGCATGAGGGACGTATCTGGGATGTGTTTACAAAGACATTGAGTATGTGGCTTGTTCAGATTTAAAGCGGAAGCAAACCAGGTAGAAGCATTTAATGCAGTGATAATATAATATACCCTATATTATCATTCTATCCTGAACATTTCTTGCAATGCATTTACCTGCATTATGGAGTTTCCCATAAGCCATGCCCCCTTAGGGCCTATACACAACTAGCTGCGTTGCCATTTTAGATTTGCAGGCGTTTTTTAAATCACAAAGCCTTCCTGAAAATAAAGCAAATTGAGAGGAGCTGTGCATAGTGGTGCAATGCAATTTTAGAAAGCAGCACTTTTTGTGCTTATTTAGTCAGTGTTTGCCCATCGTAAAATCTTTCCTCTCCCTGATTTACATTCTGACAATGATCACAGGGGGTGACCTCTTTAGTCCTGCCAGGTAATCTCTGTGGAATTTTTATTTACTGATAGTTGTAGGCACAGAGGGGAGATAATGCTCGCTTGGCAATTGGAAAAGGACGCTATTTCCCGCAATGCAACGAGGGTAACAGACAGGAAACGCTCAGGGCCATGGTCATGACATCACACTGGGAGTGGTTTCCCACAATATCAGCCATACAGACCCCCCTGATAATCTATTTGAGAAAAGGAATAGATTTCTCATGCGAAAGGGACTATCAGCCACTGATTCGGTTGAAGTTCAATTCTTGGTTAAAGTTCCTCTTTTTTAAAGTCTGGCCATATTACCCCATGCTTGTTTCAGGTTGATGATTCAGACACTACTCCAGCCAAAAATATCAGGATAACTGCCAGGCAATTGTCAATATGGCAGCCTCCATTACCTTCCCACTACAGGGTCCCTTTAACAGTTACTATTGGGAGTTTCAGGAAGCCAGTTGGTGGAGATCCAAAATAATGAAAACCGTTTTATGGCTGCAGTTATCACATTACTTGACTTAGTCATACAGCAAAGTAAATATACAAGATTGTTTCCTTACAGCTCGGTGTTAAAGCTGTATTTAACCTCTGATTTATTTAAAGCATTTTTTAGTCAATTCGAATACAAGCGGTCTCCTAATTGTAAACAGGGTCCATTCTGGGCAATCGTTTGTAAGTTGAATTTGTTTGTAAGTTGAGCCATGTCTGATGCACAGTGAAACACGGATATATGGTTCACTTTCAGACGAATCTGGATTTGGACATATAGCATGAGCAGTGTGCTTTGGTTGGTTTCAATGTGCTTTTAGCGTGCTTTATAATACTTATAACAGTTCATACCATACTGTGACATTTATCAACAAAAATATGTACAAAGACAGTTCTGTATGTTTCCTACATGAGACATAATCCATGATCAGGCAATCTGAGGATTACAAAACCGCAACTTTAAATCGGCAGGAGCAACCATACTATCCCAGGAAAAAAACAACATATATAAGTAGATAATTACTTGCTCTACTTACATAACATATGTACTGTACTGTCCACGTTTTGATTTCAGTGAATTTTATATAGTAAACAAAGAGAAAACTGTTCCAGGCATTTTACATCTTTACTGCCTCTGACTGAAGCCAATCCTGATGTAGTTTACTTTCTAATGCTGGGCATACATGGTTCATTTTATATTATCAATCGAGCCGCTGATGGCTCGATTGATAATATTCAACCTGTCTGATCACCGCGGCTGGTCGATACCACGCTCGATCCCCGCGGGCGGACAATGGTAGAAACGAAAGGCAGATAAGGAAGTGCCCTCGGGGACGAGTGGGGATCGATCCGCGCAGATGAGCGGTGACGCGCCGGCATGAGTGGCTGGCTCGATGCCGGCGCATAATCTAACCACGTATGCCCAGCATTACTCTTTCTTTTTCTCCTGCCTGAAATTGTGTATGCATTGCCAGCCCTCTCCTCACTGAGCGCTGGTCTAGAAAGTGCATTGTCAAATCTAGCTTGCTTTGTAGACACATATGCGCACACCTTCTGCAGAGGGGTATGGTATATTTCCCTTCTTAACCTTGTGTCACAGTGTCTTGGTGGGGTTGGTGAAGAGGACGCCTGGAAGAAGGGGGTGGGAGGATGGAGAATTAGGGGCAGCCTCCCAGGGCCCATTAGGGGCAATCTCTCAATATTTCATTTTCTACCTGCAGGTGATTTATATCCCTAAGCCTTGACTACTGCCTTAATAGCCACCGAAAATAGATTGAGGACCAAACACATTGCCTCCTGGCTGATGATGTTCACTGTTATTTGGTAGTTTAATACTTTGCTGCTTCAATATAGCTCCATTATTTCGTGTGCCGGTGTTTAAAATAAGTCTAGGATGGTTTAACCCAATGGTATTTATAGTTCTACTAATAAACAGGACTTAATAATCTTAATTTGACCATAATCTTATTTTGTGTTAAATATTAAAGAGACTCTGTAACAAAAATAGTTCCCCTGGGGGGTACTCGCCTTGGTAGGGGGAATCCTCTGGATCCTATCGAGGCTCCCCCCGTCCTCCTTGGTCCCACGGCGGTCTCGCTGCAGCTCACGGGACGCACAGCCGACAATTTGTCAGGCTGTGCAATATTTACATTTTCTGGCTCCAGCGGGGGCGCTGTTGCAGCTCTCCTCTCGGAAATAGGCCGAAATAGCCAATCTCTGTCGGGTCCGCTCTACTGCGCAGGCCCAGGAGAGCTATTTCCGAGCAGAGAGCCACTACTGCGCTGGAGCCGGGAAGGTAAATATTTACATCCTCGCTGTTCGGAGGGGCACAGCGAGACCGCCGTGGGATACAGGAGGATGGGGGAAGCCTCGATAAGATCCGGAGGCTACCCCAATTGAGGTGAGTACCCCCCAGGGGATTGTTTTTAGTTACAGATTCTCTTTAAACTAACCTCATACCGGAGTAAAAGCGTTATACTTTAATTCACTTTTTTTTTTATTGGTACCCAGTACTTGGGTGTGTTTTCTTAGCCCCATATGGGATTTATTACCTAGTTATAATTGAGTTATGCTATCGTCCTACTGCAGAGAAACTGATTTGTAGAGCCCTGGATTCTTAACCCTTAAAGTGAGAAGAAAGAAAAATGGGGAACACAGCCTAGTTGTGTGTAGGAGATATATTTATGTTATCATGTTCCATGTTACCTCAGGTAGGCTTCAATTTCACTGTTAAATTTTAAAGGGAACCCGAGGTGAGATGGATACGAAGGCTGCCATATTTATTTCCTTCTTAACAATGCCAGTCGCCTTGCAGCCCTGTTGATCTTCTGGTATGAGTATTGTCTTAGTCAAACCCTGAAACAAGCATATGGCTAATCCAGTAAAACTCGAGTCAGAGTACCTGATCTGCTGCATGCTTGTTCAGGGTCTAGGGATAAAAGTATTAGAGACCTAGGATCAGGAGGACAGCCAGGCAACTGGTATTGTTTAAAAGGAAATAATTATGTCCGCCTCCATATCTCTCTCGGGTTCCCTTTAATAGGGGTGATTTTCAAAAGCAGTCCTTAGACTCGGGATACAAATGTGGAGCATTAGAACTGAATGGGGCCACTCCCAGCGTGTTTAGCAGTGTTGTATTAAGGTCACACTTTTGGTACCGTAAGTAAAAACAGCACGTAGAGCTGCATGATGGTGTAGTGAATAGCGCTCTTGCCTCGAATCCCATCCAATGCACAGAGTTTGTATGTTCTCCCCGTATCTGCGTGGGTTTCCTCCGGGCACTCCGATTTCCTTCAACATCCCCAAAACCTACAGATCCGTTATTTGGCTTCCCCCTAAATTGCCCTAGCCTACGAAGGACATATGACTTTGATAGGGATTAAATTGTGAGCCCCTTAACTGAGTGACGAGACTATATAATCTGTGAAGTGCTGTGGAAAATGTTGGTGCTATATAAATAATAATAATATTAAAAAACAAAACATACAAACAACTTGTTATGGAAACAGACCAATATATTTATATATACGGTAATATCTGCATGCAACCTGCTCCATGCAGATATTTGTGGTAATAGCTGTAAATCTTCTCTTGCAGTTGCCATGGATCCTCCAGATTTCGTATGGCTTGGACTTAATCGTTTGGATAGTGCAGCAGGCTGGCAGTGGTCTGACAACAGCCCCTTGAGTTTTGTCAACTGGAGAGAAGGTAAGCAGCATCCAGTGCCCCTTCCTACCATGTGAATGATAAAGCTGGCCATACATTGCTCAGTTTATGCCCAGATTGACCATTATATAGATCCCTTTCTGATCGGACATGATAAGAGAGGGATCAGAGAGTAATCTATTGCTTGCCCAGAATACAAAGCAATGTCCAGTAGAGTACAGCATGAAATCATCCTGCAGTTGCATGCCAGGCTACCCACACTGCGGTCCTCAAGAGGTTAAATATAACAATCTGCCTAGTAACAGCTTAGTCATAACTGCTGATAACTTCCTGTAACCATGGATCTAATGCGAATTTTCACGCAAATAACACGAAAATTCGAGTTGCTATGTGTTGCCTATGCAAAGCATTGTACGTGAATCGTAATGATGCAGGACCTCAGATTTTTTTCATGTGTACGAATGCGTACGAAAATTTGTATTGAATGAATGGAAGCAGCCCCATTCACTACCATTGGTAACGCAAATTTTCTGAGAGAAAAATCTGACACAAAACGCACAAGTGGAAACCTAGCCTAACAGTGTCCGCCCCTCCTCTTCACCACGACCAGTGTTTTAAAATCAAACCTCTCCACTGGTGTGACTCCTGGCCCCGCCCGGTGCAGACTTGGCAATGTAGTGACATCACATGAAACAGGTGATGGTGGACACCGGAAAAGGCTAGGAAACCTCGCTGGCATAGAGGTGAGACTTTACACTGCACATGGAGGAAAGATGACACACACACGTGGGGGGTGGGTGGGTTTAGTTGCACCAGTCAAGTATTGCATTGGTCATGGCAATACTGAAGCCCCATGCTACCGAGATTTTCTCCGTCATTCCTGATCTATCCATTTGCTCAATTTGGACCAGCAATCAATCAAACTATTGATAGGGTGGCCATGTTGAGGCACAATTCAAAAGAACTATCGAATGGTAAGGTCCATCATGCCACAATATTAAGTGATGTATGGGCACCCTAAAGGATGCCACACACCATACAATTTTTTACAATTCAAGATGTACAATCCATTTTTTCTGATTGATTGTATCATTTGAAAAATCTGACCAATGTACCACACATGTGTTCACGTATTCTCCAATGATAAAAGAAAAAGATTTAAAACTATTAAAAAACAGCTTGCTTCTCTACATTATGAAAATTGTCAATCTACCACACACCATACAATCTTGCAAAAAAAAAAAAAAAATGATGAGAAATTTCCACAACTCCCGTTCAATAAAAATTGAAAAGGGCGGGAAATAATATTTTTTCTTTAGAAACGATCATTTTTATTAAATTGCTGTAAAATCGGATCATTTTATTGTATTGTGTGTGGCCACCTTAAGGCTTCTCTCTGGTACAGAGGTGGCCAGCACATGACCCGCTAGTTCCTTGTAGTGCAGTATTGTAGGATTTGTAGTTCCTGTGCTGCTAGTGGATAGCAGAGTATCATAGCTCGTACAGCAAAAACACTCTAATTTCATCTCTGCATTGATGGCTCCTAAATCTTCCCTCCTCCCCTTATAGGCATATCTGCCTTCACAGTCCTTGACGGCTTGAATTGTGGGAGATTACATGTGGCTTCTGGACAGTGGGAAGCATATCCGTGTGATGTGTCCTTACCATATATGTGCAAAAAGAGAGACAACAGCGCGGCATCAGATTCCACTGGTATGTATATAATACAGGTGCTGACTGTATAAATGGTAAACGAACACCCATCACCTAAATATTAGCAATTATTAAAGTGTTTAACCCCAGAAGAGCTTGTAGTCCCGTCCTGAAGATGAACAGCAACTCCTAGAAACTCCCCCGTACATAAATTCCATGTTCTTCCATGTTCTCCTCAGCTCCTAACACTGAAGCAAAAAAAAAAGCTTACGATGAATTGTATGTGTAGTACAGATAATTAATAGTAGCAAAGAAGAGTCTCATATTTTCAGGTATATAGCTATGTGTGTGTGTGTGTGTGTGTGTGTGTGTGTATATATACATATGTGTGTGTGTGTGTGTGTATATATACATATGTGTGTGTGTGTGTGTGTGTGTGTATATATACATATGTGTGTATGTGTGTATATACATATGTGTGTGTATGTGTGTATATACATATGTGTGTGTATGTGTGTATATACATATGTGTGTATATATATATATGTGTGTGTGTGTGTGTGTGTATATATACGTGTGTGTGTGTGTGTGTGTGTGTGTGTGTGTGTGTGTGTGTGTGTGTGTGTGTGTATGTGTGTGTATATATATATGTGTGTGTGTGTGTATATATGTATGTATGTATATCTATCCATCTATCTATCTATCTATCTGTATATGTATATATGTATGTGTGTGTATGGGGCTTCCTCTTGCCCTCTCCGGCCTGATTGCGCCCTCAGCACGGTCCTCCGCCTCCTGGATCTTCGGTACAGGGTCCCGGTACCTTCGGCAAGTTGGCACATGCACAGTGCGGCTGCGCGCGCTACCCCATCTCGCTCCTGTGGCCAGAAGAGCAGCCAGCAGTAGTACTGCACAGGCACGTGGAGCTGGGCAGGTGCATGTGGCTGGGCTGCGCGTGCGCAGTAAGCCCCGACTGGCCAAGTTGCCGGGTCAAGGTGGAATTCAATTTTATTTTATTTTTTATTTAATTTTTTTTCGTAAGCTTTTTGTTTCTGGTTTCCTTTAAAAAGAAAATAAATATGTCAGTCTCCATATCCCTTTAAACAATGCACATTGCCTGGCTGTCCTGCTGATCCTTTGCCTCTAATACTTTTGGCCCTAAAACCTGAACAAGCATGCAGGTCAGGTGCCACATGATTCTCTCAGGTATGTGATTCAGACACTACTGAGCAGAAAGATCTGGACGGTTCATGTAATAAAAGCGTGCAAGGAAAAGGCACCGAATATTGCAGCTTTTCCTTGCACGCTTTTGTTACATGAACCGTCCAGATCTTTCTGCTCAGTAGTGTCTGAATCACATACCTGAGAGCATTTGTTACTATTATATTAATATGTTACTATGACCTAACCTAACCCTACTCTCACACAGAACCCTCCCTCTACCCATGCCTAACCCTTAACTGTCCCTTTACAGAAGCCTGTCACGTAACCCTTTCTGTACCAATGCCTAACCCTTACACCCTTCCTCACCCCCCCCCCCCCCCCCCCCCCAGTTGTGGCTAAGTCTTAATTCAGACACCCGCCCGCTATTTTATCAGGTGCCTCTGGGTGCCCAAATGTTCGCCTATTGCTCTTAACCATTGCTGCGAATGGTGGCGCCCTTCTTTCGATTGCCGTTTTCCCTGTTTCGAAGCAGTACTGCCAGGCAACCGGTATTGTTAAAATAAATATGTCCTTCACCTCGGACTCCCTTTAATGGGGCAATATGGTGAAAATTATGCAGTTCCGTTCTCCACCATCAGTTATTTAATATGGACAGCATGAACTTCACCGTAAAGCTTGTGTTAAAAAAAAATAGCTCGTAACACCAATTCTTTTCTTCTGCACAGCTGATCTGCATCATTAAATCAGCTGTTCCTGACTCAATGGCCAGCTCACAAACTCCAGAGCAGTTCTTTTGTTCCTCACATGTAACTATAATGTAACTAGCTAAGTAAGGGCCCGTTTCCACTTGCGACGCACGCATCTGCAAGACACGCGGCGTCACTTCCCGGTGTGCGGATGCACAGGCTAATCCCATCAGCCACGTCATGCACGGCTATGGGATTCGCAGCCTCCAACACTATTTTGGAAGGAAATGCCGGCCGAATCTCTAGTGCAAGCGATTCGGCCGGTGCCGCCATTGTACCCTGTGGCAGAGTTTCCCCACGCGATTTTCATGCGGGGAAACTCTGCGGATTTGGCGCGGAAACCACACCAGTGGAAATGGGAACTAAGTGATTAGCAGCCCGTTTATCTTGTTACATTATAGTTCCATGTTAGAAGCAACAGCACGGTTCTGGACTGTGTGTGGCTGCGTTGTATATCAGCTGAGGCAGAGAGACAAGAAGGCTGCTAGCAGCAGGGAACAGTTAGCCTGTTGCATCAGAACAGCTGACTTACTGATACAGATCAGCTGTGCAGAAGAAAAGAATTGGTGTTAGGAGCTATTTTTTTAACACAAGTTCTATGGTGAAATTTATGCTGTCCATATTAAATAACTGATGGTGGGGATAATGGAACAGTATCATTTTTGCCATAGTGCCCCTGTAAGTTAAGCCTATACTTCTTTTTATGACCTGTTGCCACTTTCAGCATTGCCCCGCTACTAATGTAAGTAAATGGGGCCCACGGCTCGCCCATCCACAACATCAAAATGCTGTCAGACACCGTTTTATGGAGACCACAACACACAGTAGTTGGTGTGGAAAATGATGTTTCAAGTAGGTGAAATCCCGGACAATGAGGATTCAGGGCAGAAGGGGTGTACACTGCGCCCATTGTCAATGGGCCCTACATTTCAGTATAAATCACACAAAAAGGTTCATTCATTTTTTTATTTTTTTTATTGCATTCCCATCCTTATAAAATCTTAAAAGAAAACATTATTTGCCTTTAAACTTAAGTGCTGGAAAAGATATAGAATTATAATTACGGGGGCCTTGTTTTAATTGTTTTGAATAATGTGGTTTGCTTCTCAGAACAATCTTGCACTTATATTTTCACAAAGATTTAAAGCAAACATGAATGTTTTGTAATGCACATTAGGCAGCCTTGTCTGCACCCTAAGGCGGGGCTCTACTGAATCCCAGCAGGACCTGGCTGTAGAAAACCATTACATGATAGCAAAGCAGCCATATGTGGAGGAAAGACTTGAATAGGGCCAAGTCTTAGGGCACGGGCACACTGATGTGTTGTATCGCTGATTTCAGCAGTGGGTGTTTATGTATAGGCAAGGACATCATGGTCTGGTGGGCATACTAATGTGTTGTCTGTATTATTAAGCACCTACATATTAGGCAGCGCTGCACAATAGTTGGGGTTGACATTCAAATTAGGACAGTTAAGGAGCTCAGACCCAGAAACAAGAAATACGATCATGCAATGGGGTGAGTGTCTTTGGTAGCAATGAGGTTGCATGATCAGCTGGGAAACACCAGGGGAGAAGGCACTGCCAGAAGCTTATAATTTAAAGGGTGGAGTAGAGACAAATTGGGTGCAATGAGATGCCCTGGAGTGCATATTTGGGTACAGATGTGGGGGTATAGGTGAGCATGGTTAGCTAAGTTTTCAGGGTTTGTTTGAAGGTGTTAAAGAGGGGGTGGGGGGCGTGCCTTTGGGTGGTGGGAGGGAGTTCCAGAGAGTTGGGGCAGCCGTGGGGGAGTCTTGCAGTCCCATGTGGGATTGAGAAGTGCGTGGTGTGGACAGATAGGCATTCCATATTTAAGGAAACCAAATAGTCTTTCTCTGTGTATTTCCAAACACTCACCTGGTATTTGTCTGCTGGAACAGAGCAGCTTTCCTTTACTGCACTAGTCGCACCTTGTTTGAGTTTTTTCCCATGCATCTGTCTCAGAGCTGAATACTATGCCTTGTTAAATGTATAACATTCAGCCATTTTACACTTATCTTCTACAGACTGGCACTACTCAGAGACTTCCTGTGATGGGAATTGGACAGCGTACAACGGATTCTGCTATGCCGTCCAGCAACCAAACAACTGGACAGATGCAGAACTTTCCTGCCAGAAGGAGAATGGAAGTCTGATCAGCCTGCACTCTCTAGCAGACATCGAGCTAGTAGTCACCAAACTTCAGAGCGGTATGACACGCCCATATGTACCCTGGACCAAACTCTGCATTGTCTATATGACTTAGTCCTACATCACTTGTAAAAGAATGCTTGAGGGTTAAAGTGCTCATACATCTAGCTAAATATGGGCAGATCGACCTAGAGATGGATCTCTCTCTGATTGCAGAGAGATCTATTGGTTGCCCATTCACTGCAGACTGATTCCTGATCGATTTCAGTTGGAAATCGTCCTTGTGACGCTAGACAGAGGCGCTATATCTGGCTCTTGACCCGACTTTGCTCCCTCCAAAAATTGTTTGCCTGAAGAAGCGGGACTGTTACCCGTGAAACGCGTTGCACTTTTGGAGCTCATAATAAATGTTGCTTTAAACTTGAAGTAACCTGCCCGTTGTCTGGCCATTTTTTCAGAAGGGAGGTGAGTCCACCCACTTCCCCCTTTTTAACAATTTTAACAAATTTTACTCTACTTGGTGCCTCTGTTGTTATACCACATAATTGTTTAGTCCCCCTTTGGTGGAGGGGTGTATCCCCATTTCCTTCTATCTACAGAAAGCGACTTCTTAACCCTGAGCGGGGTCAGGTTACAATTCTCACCGCCTGCTTATCTAGTGGTTGCCTTGGAGGCGACCCGCCCTTGTGAGTATAACCATTGTGTGTGTTTGCATCAGACATCACCTCATTAACATAGTACACCATATCGGGCTCTCGGTTCTCCCCCTTTCTTTCAAGCTTGTGACGCTGCCTGGCCTCCGCCCAATTGTTAAAGTGGTCCTGAACTCTTGCACAGGACAGAAGGAAAACCGAGAAATGCACCCTTCATGTACTTAGAGAGTTTAGCCTGTCTAATTCACCCTCATCGGAGTCTAATCACAAGTTGTAATTTGATCTCACACCTGTGTCAGCTGACTGCCAGCTGTCTTTCAAAGCACAGGATGTTAACAATATGTCTGCTTCCATGAAAGCAGGAAGTATACACACTGCAGATTTATTGAGGATTTGTATCAGCTGTAACAAAAATATTTTTTTTGTAACGGTTATTAATGTCTACATTTAAAGCAGTAGGATTAGCCATACTATGCCAGGGAAAAAAACACATATATAGGTAGATAAGTACTTGATCTACTTACATAACACATGTATTGTACTGTCCACGTTTTGATTTCAGTGAATGTTATAAAGTAAATGAAGAGAATTCTGTTCCTGGTGGGAACCGTGTCTTTTGCCCACAGTTTAGGCTAAAGCCTGATGTCATTTCTGCCCTTTACTTTTTTTTCTTTTCCCCTCCAGTCGCTGAGTCACCTCAGCCTAGCTTGTAAACACAAGTGAGCAGCGATCGTGTTTCAGATAAGCAGCTGGCAGGGAAATAAAGAGAAGAGGAGGAATATATTATAGATAAAAAGAACCCCCAGCACACAACTGTTTGGCACTGACTACTAAAGGGCCAGTGCTCCTTAAAGGGAACCTGAACTGAGTAAAATTATTTAAAATAAACACATGACGTAGCTGCAAATTAATATTACATACTAACCTCACCATCAGTTCCTCTCAGAGGCTCACCATTTTCTTCTTACAGTGATCCCTTCCAGTTCTGACAATATTTTGTCAGAACTGAAATATACCAGTTGCTGTCAGTTATATATCAGCAGCTGTCAGTTACAACTGAATGTGCAAGGTAATGTCTATGTTTCCCTATGGCTCAAGTGGGCAATATTACAGTTTAACAGTGTGCTAACCAGGAAGCTGTTATGGAGTATTGGCCATTTTCAAAATGGAGGACGGAGAATTCCATTGATCACAGTGGACAAACAGGACGCAGGAGAGGAGAAAGAGATTGAGGAGTAGACTACACAGATGGTAAGTATGACCTGTGTATGGTTACTTTGACTTTTTATTTTCAGTTCAGGTTCTCTTTAACCTATTTTGGTTCCTGGACGTAGTTTCTACGTCCAGGAACCATGCGCGCTACCGCGCGCCCCCGCGGCCGATCGCGCGCGTGCACGCGCACTCCCAGCCGCGGATTCGGTAGCCAAGGAATCAATGTATCGGGCTACGGAGCCCGATCATTGATTCCTCTCCCCCGCTGAAAAAGCGACAGCTTCTCTCGGAAGCTGAGCTTTTTATGGCCGTCTTCTTCCTGATGCGTCACTCTAAGCGCGTGCTACGCTTAGAGTGACGTCATGTAAACAAACTCATGGCCGCCATCTTGTGGCCAAAAAGTAATACTACACCTGGAAAAAAAAAAACCACAGAATTAACACACATTTACCTTATAAATCTATTGTTTACCTCCCACCCTCCCAAAAGTACCCTAATAAAATTTTTAGTATAAAAAAAAAAACCATTACAATAAAAAACAAACAAACATGTAAATATTTACCTAAGGGTCTAAACTTTTTAAATATCAATGTAAAGATGAAATATTTCTATTTTTTTTTATTTTAAACTTGTAAATAGTGATAGATGCAAAATGGAAAAAATGCACCTTTATTTCCAAATAAAATATTGTCGCCATACATTGTGATAGGAACATAATTTTAACGGTGTAATAACCGGGACATATGGGCATATACAATACGTGAGTTTTAATTATGGAGGCATGTATTATTTTAAAACTATAATGGCTGAAAACTGAGAAATAATGAATTTTTCCATTTTTTTCTTATTCTTCCTGTTAAAATGCATTTACAGTAAAGTGGCTCTTAGCAAAATGTACCCCCCAAAGAAAGCCTAATTGGTGGCGGAAAAAACAAGATATAGATCAGTGCATTTTGATAAGTAGTGATAAAGTTATAGGCTAATGAATGGGAGGTGAACATTTCTCACGTGAAAACGACGGAACCTGAATGGGTTAAGTATGTGATAACTCCAAACCATAACAGCAGAAAAAGTTTTTAAAGTTTATTGAATGCAGGTTTAGCATCTTTATCACTTAATACATTCAGACCTGTTGTTAAAATTTGATTTTTATGGTGACAATCCCACTTTAACAAATATAACGTAATGAAGAACAGAGGCGTCAAAAGGATAAAATCAGTTCTTAAAAAGTAAATAAATGCTTAGGAGGCAGTGGTGGACTTACCTCCTGCAAGCAGACACAACAAGCTGTGTATTCAAGATAATGTACATTTATTGGTACACTCCAGAGGGTTATTTGCAACGCGTTTCGCAGGCCTATACCCGCTTCATCAGGCAATAGATAGTTGAAGTACACAACAGCATTTAGTCCGGGTAACACCTGGCGTCTGCTTTAACTTCCCACTTTGCCGTCATGCGTCTTATGAGATGCATGCCAGCACTTGCAGTGATGCAAGAACGCATCCCGTGCTGGCAAGGCTATAGGGACTTGCATGTGTTTTTGGTTTTTTTTGTTTGTTTTTTTGCTTTGTGCTTTCTGTTTTTTTCCCTATAAATTCTATCCCAAAGATGCCTGTGAAATGAGAAAGAAGAGAAGCTACGTTCTCTGCTCCTCCTCCTCTACCACAACGTCCTGTTTATTTTTCTTTCTGTGTCTTTCTCTATCCCCACAGCTCATCTCTCTCACTCTTTCTCTCACTTGTTGCTAAGAGCGATATGGATGTTTAATAGTTGAGTACACACACAGTTCTATCTTCTACATGCACCAATGGTTGATATGCTGTCTTGATTGAAAATCTGATGATTTTCACATTTGTTTGTCTTTTGTTTTTTAAGACAATGAAAATATCTGGTCTGGCTTCCAGAGTCAGTCTCTGCCACATGTGTATAAATGGTCGGATGGAACAGAAGCACGTTTTACTTACTGGGATCAGAATGAACCTCTGCCTCCATTTAATAACACTCCAAGCTGTGTGTCCTTCTCAGGGAAGGTGAGCCTTGTGCTGTCAGTAGAGACCTTATAGGGGAACTGCCGCCTTCAAGTTACTGCAGCTAATAAGGTGCCAAAATGCACCAAGTAGCTTCAGCTCAACAGACTTTCCTGTTCTAGGAGATGTCCATGAGAAGCAGGACATTTGGGCGCCTGCAGCTAAAGGCCAGTCTCCACTCATCAGTTTTTCTGTGCTTTTTTTTTTTTTCAGGAAAACTGAGAACCAATCAGTGGGTTAGTTCACACTTGAATGTGTTTTCCCCATGCAAAAAAACAATCGACACCAATGCAAAACTGTCAGACAACTCATGAAGGAAAACTGGGGAGTGGAGACAGGCCCTACGTGCTGGAACACACTAGCAGTATGTTACAAAGTAATTTCTAGGCGCTTTGTGATTTGAAAAGCTCTTGCTAATGTAATGCTATGGGTGTGATCCCACTTGAGCCATGTGATTTTATAAATATCCCCCACAGCATTGCATTAGCAAGAGCTTTTCAAAGAGCTCAGAAAAGGCTGCTAGTGGGTTTGATCCCTAATGGACAATTTGGACACCCCATAGACGTGAATGCAAATATTGACTATCGATTGCCAAAAGGAATCCTCGTTTTTGAGGATTATAAATTTTTAAATTTCTTTTCAAATTTTGAAAATGTATTGTTTTTCAAATTGATCTTTTTTTGTATTTAAGTTATTTGTGGCGGCGGAAGGGTTTTTTTAAGGTTAGGCGTGTTATAGTGAGGCTTCATGAACGGGGGTTTTATCGTTGGGTGTCAGGAAGGGGGGGATTTAGGGTTAGGCATCAGTAAGGGGGGTTTAGGGTTAGGCATCAGTAAGGGAGGTTTTATGGTGAGGCATCATGAACGGGGGTTTTATCGTTAGGTGTCAGGAAGGCGGGCTTTTAGGGTTAGGCATCAGTAAGGGGGGTTTTAGGGTTAGGCGTCAGGAAGGAGGGTTTAGGGTTAGGCATCAGTAAGGGGGGTTTAGGGTTAGGCGTCAGTAAGGGGGATTTTAGGGTTAGGCGTCAGGAAGGAAGGTTTAGGGTTAGGCATCAGTAAGGGGGATTTTAGGGTTAGGCGTCAGGAAGGAGGGTTTAGGGTTAGGCATCAGTAAGGGGGGTTTCAGGATTGGGCATCAGGAAGGGGGGTTTCAGGGTTAGGCATCAGGAAGGGGGGTTTCAGGGTTAGGCATCAGGAAGGGGGGTTTCAGGATTAGGCATCAGGAAGGGGGGTTTCAGGGTTAGGCATCAGGAAGGGGGGTTTCTGGGTTAGGCATCAGTAAGGGGGGTTTTAGGTTTAGGCATCAGTAAGGGGGGTTTTAGGTTTAGGCATCAGTAAGGGGGGGTTTAGGTTTAGGCATCAGTAAGGGGGGTTTCAGGGTTGGGCATCAGGAATGGTTTTCTTTTAGCTCTTACTGCACACGGCATATACCACAGCGGATGTCCACATTGATGTCATGGAATGTTGTTATTGTGCATACTGAAGTCTGTGTACAATAAAGCCGCAGAATGTCACTAATGGTGACCGACTTTGCCTCCTTTGACCAACTTACTTAGGGGTGGCTTGGTCTTTCCAGGGTACAAATCTTTTGCACTCCTTATTACTCAGAACTACATTTACCAGGTTGCTGTACTTGCGTTTGGCAGCTGGATGCTCTATTTTCGGCATCAGTGTTTGGCCAATTCAATCCTAATGATTTATCGGTTTTCATTTCCTGCAGACGGGCCGATGGCATGTCCGAGGCTGTGAAGAAAAACTTAATTCTGTATGCAAGAGGCCTGGAACAATAAAGAACGGCACTACGTCTGACACAGGGTGCCCACAAGATAAGGTACATGCCTGCCTTCAGCAGTCACAGTCTCTGTAACCTGCTATCTGTTTATCCGGTTACTGCATCCCACACGCTGTACAGCTCTATAAGCTGTGAGAAGGGAATGTGTTTTTTCTGTAAAGGTTATAATGATGTAGCTTATCCTTTAGAGAGGAAGTTCTGATTTCAAGTCCAACTAAAACACCAGTTGCCTCCCTGTCCTTTTAGTCCTCTGCCTCTAATACTTTTAGCCATAGGCCCTGAACAAGCATTCATTCATTTAGATGTTTCTGACCAAAATCTAACTAGATTAGCCACATGCTTGTTTCAGGTGTGGGATTCAGATATTACTGCAACCAAAGATCAGCAGAACTGCCAGGTAACTGGTATTGCTTAAAGAGGAACTCCAGCCTAAACAAACATACTGTCATTAAGTTACATTAGGTATGTTAATTAAAATAGATAGGTAATATAATCTCTTACCCACCCTGTTTTAAAAGAACAGGCAAATGTTTGATTTCATGATGGCAGCCATCTTTTTGGTTGAAAGGAGGTGACAGGGAGCATGAGACATAGTTCCAACTGTCCTGTGTCCTGAGCACCTCTCCCAGTTGCTATGCAACGTGAATAACAACATAGGAAATCCCATCATGCTCTGCACAGCATCTGGGGAAAAAAGCCTGGGCTTTTTTTCTTTGATGGGTGGAGCTTAGATAAAAATGCAGCTAAAAATGATGCTTTGGTAAGAAAAACAAAGTTCTGATGCTGTAAAACTGTTAAAGAAACACCAAACCTTTTCAGTTCTGCTGAGTAGATTTTTAGTCCGGAGGTTCACTTTAAAAGGAAATAAATAGGGCAGCCTCCATATAACTTTTGCTTCAGGTTCCCTTTAAAGCACATTTCCATCTTCAATTTTTCATCCCCTGCTTCAATTTGACCCAGACAGGTTATCTGCATATATTTTATGTTTTAAAAATTGCAGTACAGACTGTATTTTAAGCCTAGGCAGCACAATCGCTGCACTTTTCTGTTCCCCTTGCTTCCACAGTCAGAGTAGCACAACCTTTTGGAAGGAGGAGCCATTGCCACTCGCCACCCCCTTCAATCAGGATGCATCGTGAGCAGTCCGCTTACTAGAGTGATGGTTATTAAGACAGTCCTCTGGCAAATCCCATGCCTTGCAAACTTCTACAGTACTGTTGTTCTATTGTAGTTTCCAGGGTGGGGTGCCTCTCGCTTATTCTCTCCTCTCCATAGGCCAGAACAGGTTGCTCAGCAGTTAGCTGATCAATCCCTAACCATGTTTTTGGGTGACAATGTTTCAGGTCATTTTTTCATCTAGTGTCAGAAGAATAGGAAAAAGGGCTTGTCCTTTCACATCCAACTAGTGCAGTGCAATTAAAGGATACCCTTGTTGTAATCAAAGTGTCCCCTTTTAGTTACCTGGCCCTTTGACCAGTCCCTGTAGTCTTGTCCGGTCCCTCCCTGTCCTCCCTCCCGGTCATGCTCTTTGATTGGTTGTGCGGCCCGGTAAAGTTCGCAACTTGGCTAAATCTTGCACTATTGCACATGTGCAGAGCTGGCGGCCCACCTCCTTGATTGTTCTCCTGTGGCCGGAAGAATTCTGCACATGCACAGTTCATTAAGAATTGTAACTGCGCATGCGCACACTGCTCAAAGCCATGGCAGTGTGATCAAGTACGCATGTCATCGGGTCTCCTCACGCATAGTAGTGCGCAACTTGGCTAAGTCACAGACTTCTCTGGACTGCAGATCAGATCAGGGAAAGGGAATCAGGAGAACAATGAGGGACCCACAAGACTACAGGGGCTGGAAGAAGCCAGTAGCATAGCAATAGGGGATGCAGAGGTTGCAACCGCACTGGGGCCCTTGGACCAGGGAGCCCATTAGATGCCCTCCCTCAACCGCAGTATTAGCTCTTCAATGGTGCTATGCTGGTAATGTTTATTTTGTATATGTGCTTTGAATAGTGGTAATCGTTAACAAAACGATTCTCCTTCTCTACTTCCAACTCTCATACTGTGCATGTCCTTGGCAGGTTTTGTTGTGTCGTGTGAATTGTTTAGAATGCTTGGGGACAGGGGCGTAACTAGAGGGGAGAAGCCCCTGCGATCACAGGATACCCCAACTACTAACCTCCCTTCCTTTAATACAGGGAACTATCCTGCAGGTTAGGTGTTTTGTGGCTACACTTGTTATGGGTGTGAAGATCATGATGGCCTCACTTGTATTATGACTCTTATAAGATGGTCCCAAGGCCATGAAGTAGGCCTGAAAGATAAATTGAATTTAAATCGAAATCGCGATCACCAAGATGACAATTTCGGAATCGTCAAACCGGCAATTATCGCAATCCCGTCATTTCCACATGGGGGAAGTTTGAAGAAGTGGCTTCAAACTTCCCCAAAGTCCTGGCGCGTGCAGACAGCGGTGTTGGACATACTTTCCGCACGAGTCCAATGCTGTCCGTCCTCTATCACCGTCTGCCGGCTCTTGTGCTTGGCAAAACTCCGGGTTCCTGTATGTCACATGACATACAGGAAGTATGCCGTGCATTAGAGTCTGCAGGAGGCGAAGTGGATAGACGGGCATCACTGGACTCGTGCTGGAAGCTATGTCCAGAACTGATGCAGCTTGGGGGACCAAGGAGGCACAGAGTGGGTACAGAGACAGACACAGAGAGAAACAGAGCGGGCACAGAGACACAAAGGGGGCAAGAGAGAGACCCAGAGGAGGCATAAAGAGGCAAAAGGGGCACAGAGAGAGACAGGGGGGCAGAGAGGGAACAAAGCTTGATTTGAAGGAAATCGTGAATCGAATCGAAATCGCAATTTCAGACAGAAATCGCTCAATTCAATTTTTTCCTAATATCTTTCAGGCCTACCATGAAGGGCACAAGGGGTAGCAAGGTAAGGGGGTGTGAACATTGAGGAGGCCCCATCAGAGTTTTGCTGGGGGCCCCATGAATAGGGATGGCTCCGATTAGGAGAACTCATGGGGAAGCACATGATCAGTTTGATCAGCTGATATATTTGTAAGTTCCTGATTTGCAGTGATGACTTCCTGGTTTAAAACATGATCCGGACCAGCAAATCAAAACCTTACAAATCTATCAGCTGATCAAACTGATCACATGCTTCTCCATGAGTTCTCCTAAACAGTGCCGCCCCTACCCATGAATTGTAGTTATGCCTCTGCTTGGGGGGCCCCAATGTAAAACTTGCACTGGGGCCAAAAACTCCTTAGCTACTTCACTAGCCCCAGGTAAGTAAAAAAGAACACTGATTACAGCTCCGGTATCCTTGCTATGTAGCAAGTTGCTACATCCACTCCCATGGTGTAGCATTAACTATGACTGAAACACTGAATCTAGACTCTGATTGGTCACCTTTGTTTACTCATCTTGTGAATGTTTTTTCTTGTTACAGAATTGGAGAAGGCATGGCCAGTACTGCTACCTCGTGAATAAGACTGAAGTCACATTTGCAGATAGTTGCCAACTCACAATTACTAACAAGTAATAATCTAGCTTTTAAGCATTTAGTTTATAATTGCTCTCCTTAGGTTTTCTGCTGATCATGTTTTGTTCTTGTGATCTTAGATTTGAGCAGGAATTTCTGAACAGCTTGATAAGAGAGCAAACCGTCACGGATGGGAAGTATTTCTGGACCAGTCTGAATGACTCTGAAAATTCTGGAGATTATTACTGGCAGACTGTAAGCGGGAAGAAGAAGGATCTTACTTATTCTAACTGGAATATGCATGAACCAGGTAAACTCTCATCGATGGGCTGATCTTTCATTACTCTTCCTCCTTACATTTAAAGGAAACCTAAACTGACCCCCCCAAAAAGTTTCACTTACCTGGGGCTTCTACTAGCCCCCTGCTGGTGCCCTGTGCGAAGGCCACTGCATCTGCGAGGCCCTGGCCGCTCCATTATATGCGAACACGCTCCCGCCGGGAGCATCCTGTGAGAATCTCGTATTGCACAAGCGCAGAAGGCTACCGGCAGTGGGAGCGTGATCAAGTACACGCGTGGCCAGGGCCGCACAGGTTCAGTGGCCATTGTCGGCAAAAACTAAACTAACTCGATGCAGGGGACCGGAGGATCGGTATGTCCTGACATGGGCACATGGCGGCTGCTGGGGGCTACTAGAAGCCCCAGATAAGTGAAACCCCTGAAGGGACTCCATTTAGGTTCCCCTTAAAGCCCAGCTAAGCTCAGAACTTACTGAACAAAACAAATTTATAAAGCAATATTTTTTATTGGCATTCATTTAGTAGTTTGTCATTTCGTAGTTTCTGGCAGTGTCTTGCGCTAGTGCGCGCGCCACAGTGAATGCTGGGAGATGAAGTCCATGAATACAAATACAGCTTTAAAGACGATTTACCGTGCTTCACAGCTAGACACTATTCTCTCTGGAGCTACCTTATCTTCACAACAATACTGGAAAATGAGGCCTATTCTTGTACTTGCAGAGCTCGTACAAGTTTAAACCCACTTTTATAAAACTGGACTTTGAATTCTACACCAAATAAAACAAAAATAGAAAAATCTCCTTTCCAGCTAGCACAATAAGAACGCTGTATTCCTTTGTAACTTAGGAGATACGTTTGTGGAGAGCTGCTGCTGTTCTGGCAGGAAATGTGACTCATGGTGGCTTCTGCATCCCTCTGACTCCTAGAGGACTGATAGGGTGAGGAACTGGCACATTCCAGTTCCCTAACATTATCACTCCTGCACTCTGCAAAGCCCTCAGCCTAACAGCATACTGAGGAAAAACCTCACAATTCCCCCCTGCATTGTCCCTGCTTCCTGAACAAGGACATGTCAGGCTTTAAAAATTGTGAAACATATGAAAACATTTGTATATATCTACAGCAGAGTCCCCATTATCTGGAATTCTGGCAACTGGAAGTCTCAACTAACTGGCATGCCTGTGGGATAACAGGGACTATAGTTTTGGGTGGGGGGTTGGAGGCATTTTAAATCCTCACCGAGCCTCCAGCGATGTCTGGCAGTCTCCCGGTACCTCCCTGCGGGCTCTTAGCGGCTTTCCGCCGCGGTGCACAGAAGCCGGAGTGTCACCTGACCCGATGCGGGCCATGCTGAAAGCTGTTAGGATCCCGCAAAGAGGTATGGGGTGACTGCCAGACATCGCTGGAGGCTCGGTGAGTTTTTGCAGGGGAGGTCTGTGCTTTTTTTTTTTTTTTAGCCGGTTGCTGATACAACCGGCAAGCACATGTATCATCAGGCGATCCCTGCTGTGTCCAGATACGGGGATAAGCTGTATAGGCCTTGGGATTACACTGTAGTGGATGTGAATTGTTGCAACCAACAATTAATAAGGTGTGCTCTGTTCAACTCTCTGGGCTTAGTCTCTCACTAAAGCCCCATACACACGCTAGATTAAAGTCAGCTGCATCGGTCATTAATCCGGCATGTGTACGGTAGCCCCCGACCACCGCCTGACAAGCGACCCAGTAGATGGATCAACTTGGCCGACTGACAGCTGATGCTATTGTTAAAGTGGACCTGAACTCAAGCACAGGACACAAGGAAAACACAGATTAATCCACCCGGTTTGTGTTTAGAGTGAAGAGCCTGTCTAATTTCCCCTCAGCTGATAGTGATCACAATTGTAATTTGGTCTGTCAGCTGTGTCAGCACAGGAATCTTGGCAGTCCTTGGCAGGCTCCGCTAATTTGTAAACACAGGATGTTAACCCTTTGTCTGCTTCCATGAAAACAGGAAGTGGCCAGACTGCAGATTTATTGCAGGAGTTCTGAAGACTGCAACAAAGAAATGTTTACCTTTAAAGGTTAATATGCTGTTGCTTATCTTTTAGAGCAGAGAGGAAGTTCGGAGTTCAGGTCCGCTTTAACGTGGCTCGTTCCGCCTGCAGCGTGATGTCACGTCTGCCCCGCTCCATCCCCCATCCGCCTCCCCACAGTACAACAGAACACGTTGGCAGCCGTACAGCAGACTCCATGTGTGTTCAGCCTCGGCTCAGCGATGTCGCCTGAGAAATCGGGTCCATCCCTGTCGGGCGACTTCAGTCAAGCGTAGTTACAGATCTTAAGGGCTGTCAAAAGACGGATCCCAAATGACTATAAAAACAGTGTGGCGTAGTTTGGCCACCAGCAATAGCTGGTAGCTGAATTGCACTCCTGAGTCCGTGGCAGCCTGGAGGTGGTGGTGAGGGGGGGGGGGGGGGGTAGTAATTAACGCTGCCAGGACGTTTGCAGGAGCAGGGTGAGTAGTTTTTCGGCTTTGCCCTGTGCCTGAATTTCCCAGCACCGTTTTTGCATGTATGCTTGGGGGAAACCACCTATTAATTTAAAGCATTATGGTTGCTATCTCCACACTCAGCCATGGCCTTTATGAAAGAGTGATACACGATGCACACTCATGTGCTCATGTGGCATTATGCTTAGTAGCCTCTGTTTTGTGTCAGTAATATCTGTGACTTGGTGATATATTTGGTCAGGGTCACTTCGGTGCAGGAGGTATCATGGTGTTATAGGGCTAAAGTGATGAGACTCCAGGGACTGCTGCAATATGCACTTCCAGTACATTAGACATATTCGAGTCCATTTAATAAATATCGGTAATGACATCACTTGCATTTGTCTTTCAGCTTTTCCCGGAGGGTGCGTTGCAATGTCTGGTGGAGACTCTCTTGGCCAGTGGGAGGTTAAGGACTGTCAAACATTTAAAGCTCAGTCTATCTATAAGAAAGTGATTGGATCTGCAGAAGAGGAAGTGGTTCCCCCGAAGTCCAACGTTACCAAATGTCCTGATGGCTGGATAGTTGGAACTAATTTGTACTGCTACAAAGTATGTCATTGCTGTCTACACAAGCCTTTTACTACAGTCATTACAGTTAAGAAATACATTAATAAAATGCACCGGTCACAAATGGGCATGCCATTATGTAATTAGGCACTCTTTAACTACCTAATGACTGCGTCATGCCAATGGGCATGAATGCGGCAGCAGCGCCAGGACTGCCTAACACCGATTGGCGTCAAGTCCTGGAGCTGCAGTTTAGCAGGGACTACGCGCGTGCATGCGCGATTGTTTCCTGCCGATTCAGCCTGCTAGCTGCGATCGTGGCTAGTAGGCCTTTAGTAAACAAAAGGGGAAAGAAATCCCCTTTGTTTACATCAGTACAGCGCTGCTATCTAGTGCAGCGCTGTACAAGGGACACTCGGCTGTCCCTCACAGTGGCAGGGGATCGAAGCCCTCTCATAGGCTGATGCCTGTGAGAGACGGAGAAGAGGACGGATCGCCGTCCTAGTCAATTCAGGATAGGGCAGGGGGCGTGGGAAGGAGAGGGAGGGAAAATCAGGCACTGTAAGCCTGATAAAAAAAACAAAGGATCGCAGGAGCGATCAGACACCTCCAAAAGAATGTCCTGTTAAGGACAATAAAAGGAGGTAAGATTCATTTGTGTGCTTAGTAGTAGGGCTGTGCAGCAACCTGACAAAGCTGCACAGCCCTGTGTTGTGAAAAATGGCCTGGTCACTAGTGGGATGTAAGCCTGTGGTCCTGAAGTGGATACCAGACCTGAAAACAAACATGAAAACCTCTCTGCCCCCCCCCCCCCCAATTGTACCTGAAAGCACCCTGAGATCTTCTTCTAAGTCGCCGGAGTCGGAGTGACTGCGCACGCGCTGGTGGGGCTGCCAATGGCCGGGAGTATGCAATGCGCATGACGTCATACCCTTTTGAAGTCGCATAAGTTTGTTTTTCTTAAAGGCCAACTGCAGATTAACTTTTATTTTAGTTTTAAATCCTTTAGAACCTATTTTGGGTTTGTATTCCTGTCTGTGTCCCCTTTGGGAGAATTTCTCTAAAAATTGTATTTGTTAATAAAAGAGATAAAAACTCAGTAGATGAAATAAAGTGACCGTACATATGTATCCCAGCCTACCCAGCTTAAAGAGACACTGAAGTGTCAGAAAAATCATCTTTTTATTTAAAAAATGTGTTTAACATGCTAGCCCTACTTAAACTGCCGCATCCCCGCCGCTGAAATCTAACTAAATCCCCCTGACTCCCCCCTCTCTCTCCCCTCTCTCTCCCCCGCAAAATCCACATCTTTCTTGGTCATGGATTTTGCTGCTATAGGAGGCAGAGCTATGAGCCGCAGCTCTGCCTCCATGCACCGTCTATCAGCGGCGGATCTCCTCCTCTCCCGCCCCTCTCAGTGAAGGTAGACTGAGAGGGGCGGGGAGAGGCGTTGATCCGGGCTGACAGACGCGCTGAGAGGCAGAGCTGCGGCTCATAGCTCTGCCTCTCACGGAAGCGCTTCCTGGATTGCCTCCCCCCCCCCCCCCCCCCCCGGGGAGTTAGGGGGATTTAGTTAGGTTACAGCCACGGGAATGCGGCGGTTTAGGTAGGGCTAGCATATTAAACACATTTTTTTAAAATAAAATGATGATTTTCTTGAGACTTCAGAGTCTCTTTAAGGTGGCCACTAATCATGCAATTTGCTGAATGATCATTTACAAACAATTCTTGTATGAATGATCGGAAATGATCGTTTGGGACCAGTAATGGACACAAATCTCCTAAACAATCTGATCAGATTAATGAAATCATTCCGATTTTCGGATCCATTTCATTATTCTGATTGGATTGGTTAGGAGAGTTTTGTTCATTAGTGGTCCCAGACAATAATTTCCAATAGTTGATATGAAGAATCGTTGTAAACGTTTGTTTGGCAAATAATATTGTTAGTGGCCACTTTTAGAGACCCGCGCCCCCCCCCAAAGTTCTATCTTATAGTGCCCATACATAGTACACTGAATATAAAGATTTTTACAACATGTCTGATCAGAATCAGAATTAATTTATTTTTCGCCAAGTAAGTTTGCACCTACAAGGAATTTGTCTTGGCAGTTGCTTAACCAGCTGAGCGGTCTGGACGAGCTCAGCTCGTCCAACACCGCCAGCGGCTGCCGCTCAGGCCCTGCTGGGCCGATTTTGATGAAATAAAAAGCAGCACACGCAGCCGGCACTTTGCCAGCCGCGTGTGCTGCCTGATCGCCGCCGCTCTGCGGCGATTCGCCGCGAGCAGCGGCGAAAGAGGGCCCCCCTAGCCGCCTGAGCCCTGCGCAGCCGGAACAAAAAGTTCCGGCCAGCGCTAAGGGCTGGATCGGAGGCGGCTGACGTCAGGACGTCGGCTGACGTCGATGACGTCACTCCGCTCGTCGCTATGGCGATGATATAAGCAAAACAAGGAAGGCCGCTCATTGCGGCCTTCCTTGTTTATTCTGGGCGCCGGAGGCGATCGGAAGATCGCCTCCGGAGCGCCCTCTAGTGGGCTTTCATGCAGCCAACTTTCAGTTGGCTGCATGAAATAGTTTTTTTTTAATTTAAAAAAAACCCTCCCGCAGCCACCCTGGCGATTTAATCAGAACGCCAGGGTGGTTAACAAACACAAACAAAAACAATACAAGGACAGACAGTGTGAATATTACAAGTTAAGGGCATTATAAGTATAGTGGCAGTAAGCAATGTGAGAATTGTTCAATTGTTTAGTTCTGTGCTGATTACTTTCAGTCCTAGCAGCTCTAACGTGGTTCAGCATTAAGTATGGCTACCGCTTGAGGAAAAAAACTGTTCCTGTGTCTAGAGGTTTTGGTAGCGATTGACCGGAATCTTACTCCTGAAGGCATGCGCTGGAAGATGGAGTGAGCTGGGTGAGAGGGGTCAGAGGCAATTTTGGTTGCTCTCTTTCTGCACCTGATCATATTTTTATTAAAAAAAAATGGGATGATCGTTCATCTTTTTTGATCGTTAAAAATAATTATTTTTAACTTTTATTCAATTCAATTGATTTGGTCGAATAGGCGGGAAAATCAAACATTTTTATTGTGCCGTGTATGGGCACCATTACACGCACCTAGGGTAATATCTATAGAGACAAAATAGATATTGTTGTCATGGTTATCGGGTCCCACTCCACATAACGAGAACCCCTATATGAAATGACACTATAGGTTAGCCTCCCTAGCATTCAATTTTGGCTGGATTTCCATTCAGGAAGTGGTTCAATTAATTTTCATGAAATTTTTGCCTGTAACTTACAAAAATGTGTCAAGCCAGGGTCTAGTATACATTTTGTGTATAATAAAAGTTTCAAACACAAAATCACGTAAACAGCAAAAGAAAAAAAAATTATCTTTCTGTCAGGCCACAATTTCTTCACTCTTCAGCATTTGTGGCAGAAAACCTGCATTTTTTGCATGCATTTTTTTCGCAAAAAAAAAAATTACGTTTGTGTGCAAACTTTTGCATCCAGGTATCCAGAGCATGTGAAAATTCTCAAACGCAAATTGTAATGTTTTTTTCCCTGGACAAGTCAGGCTCGTCCATACCACCAAGGAGATTAAGATGCAGGTAGGCTAGATGTGCATATCTGTCACCATGTTATCTAATCTATTGCGTTTTTATTAAATAAAAATTGTATTTTAACCTTTTTCTGAGGATTTAAAGGGAAACTGAAGCTTGCATTAAAAACAGAGTTTCACTTATCTGGAGTTCTGCCAGCCCTTTACAGTCTTCTTGTCCTGTATTGGTCCTCCATGATCCTTCGCTCTCCCGTCACCAGCTAGTTTCATTACCACTGACTTGTAAGTCGAAGGCAGCTGCGCCTGCGCGCCCTTGGCAACGCGTATCTTTCTTCGCATTCCTGCCTGCAATAGCGTCCTGCGCTAATAGCGGGACGCTATTGTGGGCAGGAATGTGAAGAAAGATATGTGTTGCGCACAGGCGTGTCCTTGTGCTTTTACAGTAAGGTCTAGTTTTTGCTGCTTTTATTTGCATCTCCACAAACCAGCAAAGGTCACTGTCTGATGACCTTCCTGGCCTGAGAGTTTGCCGCAACTTAATTTCTACTGTTCTTTATGTTCTCAGTGAGAGTAATGGAATTTCATGGACACCTTTTTTGTTTTTGGATCATAACACTACGTATATTAACATAAGCAGCAATAAGTTCATTTTACACATTATACATGTGGAGCAGAGTAGTAATTTTCTGTCATGTTTGTTTGTTTTATCAGGTGTTCCACAAAGAGAGGCTACTGAGGCAGAGGACCTGGGAGGAAGCAGAAGGCATTTGTGAGGAGTTTGGCGGCCATCTTGCCAGTTTTCCTCATCTGAAAGAAATGCAGGAGTTTAATACGCTTCTGAAACCATTCCTCAGGTTTGTAGTTTTCCTATGGACAGCAGACGATGTCTTCTTAGGGCCCATTCACGCTTGCTGATTGCAAAACGCTAGCGATTTTGCTAGCGTTTTGCTCTGGTGTTTTTTGGCGATTAAGGCAAAAAAAAAAAATCACAATTCACACCTGCTAATTTTTTTAGCGATCGCGTTTTGCGCTTCTATAGCACTAAAACGCAATCGCCGGAAAAATCGCATGAAAGTGGTGCAGGCTACACGTTTGCGTTTAGCGTTTTTGGGCGATTTGTGGCGATTAGCGCAAATCGCCCAAATGAGAACGGGTGACAAACACTAGAGCAAAACGCTAGCAAAATCGCTAGCGTTTGAACGTTTTGCCGCTCAAGTGTAAATGGGCCCTCAAAGAGGTTTTTTTTTTTTTTTTTTTCCCCGAAAAAAAATTCAGCTAACAAGAGATTACTTCAAAAGGTTTAGCTCCAAATCTACTTCAATCCCATGAAGGGTTCTACCACTGAGTTCAATGTGGAGGAGAAAGGAAACAGCCTCTCGTCTGCCAATGTCTACTCAGTACAGTAGTCAGAAACTGAACGTTTGTATGGGCCCTTGCTTATTCCCACTTCTGAGTTCTACGTGTCCAGTTGTTCTTTTCTCTTCAGGCCTTTATACAGCAGAATACAACCCCACTACCAGGCGCACTTCAGTATACACAATGTAAGGGACACTTTGATCAAAAGAAAGGTAGCAATGAGTTCCCTGCTTTTACCTCGTTATTTGAAATGATTAACCTCCTTAGTGGTATGGATGAGCTCAGCTCGTCCATCACCGCCGGAGGGCGCCGCTCAGGCCCTGGTGGGGCGATTTTCATAAATCTAGCTGCGTGTCTACCTTGATCGCCGCCGGCAATGCGCCGCTACCCGCCGCGTTAGAGGGCGCACCCCCCCCCCCCCCCCCCCCCCGAGACCCCGTGCGCAGGCTGGCCAATCAGTGCCAGGCAGTGCTGAGGGGTGGATCGGGACTCCCAATGACGTCACAACGTCGATGACGTCATCACGATCGTCGCCATGGCGATGGGGAAGCCCTAAAGGAAATCCTGTTCAGAACGGGATTTCCTTATGGGAAGACGGCGCGGCGGCGATCGGAGGGGCTCGGCGGACGCCGCAGGGAGGGGGGGATCATGTAGCTAGCGCTAGGCTAGCTACATGATAGAAAAAAAAATCAAAAAATAGTGCTGCGCATCCACCCTGGCGCATTAATAAAGTGAATGCAGCTTGAACCAATGAAAATTGACAGGAAGTTATTCTGATTGGCCATTTTCAAGTTGCATATAATTTTATATGAAATTTGAATGTTGGGATAAATTATTTTCATCTTATTGATCGTCCCTACGTTGTCATAGCCTGAAGATGGGTACAGATAGAAGGCTCCCGGCAGCTCGTTTAGCTAATGCTTAATGTTTTGTGCTACCAAGCAGAAAGCACTTAGGCAGTGGTTTCCGGCTTTTCGCCATTGTGTTTTGGCCCCCTGGGGCACACAGCATTGCAAACGCTGCTGCATGCATGCACGTTCCCTTAACCAATGGTAAATGCGTTGTGATAAAAGCTGCCATTCATCTCAATATGGGACATGGTGGATCCTGACAGTAAATGCCATGCACAGCTGCTGGCAGTTGCCTGTCTGAACCAGCCCTAAATAAACCATCATAGTAACATAGTTTGGTTCAAAAAAGACATTCATCCATCAAGTTCAACCAGAAGGACAAAAAAAAACATCCTGAACCCGCACATACCCGAGTTTATCCATGGGAAGGCAAAACAACCTTACAAGGCCTGAGCCATACTGCGCCTGCACAGTCCGCTCCGGCCCACGTGGCGGTGATTGACAGCGCCGCTCGCGCAGGCGCAGTACAGAGCGACCTGGAGGTCGCTCTGACGTCATCGCTGGGGACTGGGACGGAGCTCCGGCAAACTGCTGCGGACAGAGGTGCGGCGAGGGAGGTCCTGGAAGCTTGGGGCTGGAGGAAGCCCCCGGTAAGTAGCGTTTATTTTCTTTATATAGCCCGGATAACTCCTTTAAAAGGTAAAAACTCCTTTCCGACCACAGATGGCAGTCAGATAAATCTCTGGATCAACTCTTCCAAAAATTACCTAATATTTACAGCCATGGATGCCCTTCAGTGCAAGTAAAGCAACCAAGCCCTCTTTAAATGCAGATATAGTTTGCCATAACTACTTCCTAAGGTGGGATATTCCAGATTTCCAGATTTTTAACCACTCTCGCGGTGAAAGACCCCTTTCTAAATAGATGGCAAAATCTTTTTTCCTCCATACGCAGATCATGTCCCCTTGTCCATTGTACAACCCTAGGTACAAAAAGCTCATTTGCTAATACAACTTGACATAAAACTTGAAGGAGAAGCGTGATCTGTACAAACCGATAGGCACCCAGTATAACCAGATGGAACTCTTTACTGAAGAAAAAACATGCAGAGATCTATCATACACAACCATCGGGTAATGCAGCTTACTTAAGAGACATCACATCATTCTACAGACAGTGACATCTTGTGGTTGCTTTACTATACTGCAGTTTAAAGTAATTATGTTGTTACTGCCAACAAAACTTAAATTTTTTTTATCTTGTTCTAGTGGCAAGCGATCAATCTGGGTTGGATTAAATAAAAGAAATTTGAGGAGCTGGGAGTGGAGTGATGGTCGTCCTGTAAGTAACTCCTTTTAATTAGGAATGTGTGTGTATATACATATATATATATATATATATATATTGTTGCGTTACCCTGTTTTACAAGAGGGTAACGCAACGGCAATGCAAGGCATGGGGGCCTAGCACCCTTGTCACGTTGTGCCGGAAGTGCCCGATCTACCGCCCAGCTGTCACAAAGTCAACAGTGCGTTACCGTCAGACTTCCGTGGCGACGCAAAAAATAGAAACGTGGTTGTGGCATGAATGCGTGGAACTATACGGGAATGCAATGGAGAAACCCAGGAATCCCAGTTATGTACTTCCTGTTCAGCAGGGAGTATGTCACTGGTCTGCTTCATGCTTGTTCAGGGTTTATGGCTAAAAGTGTCAGAGGCAGAGGATCAGCAGGATAGCCAAGCAACTGGTATTGCTTAAAAGGAAATAAATGTGGCATCCTCCAAATCCCTCTTGTTACAGTTGTATTTTGTCCTCCCACTCACCTCACCTACGCCAGAATATGCACCACTGTGCGCTGCACAACGCCCCTCCTTTTCTCTCCCTAGTAGCAGACACAGCGCTAGCCTTAAAGCTAGCATCTTTACAGAACTTGGCCCTGAACTGCTGCCGAGGGATTGAGGAAGAAAATTAGGAAAAATGCCATGATGGGAACGCCGTAAAAGTTTCTGATGACTTTCAAACGTCGGCTTTTTAAATATGCTTTTTTTTAAAAAAATCCGTGTATTCCTTCCCTCATATAGATCTCATCAACTTTGCTGAATGAATTCCAGGAAGAGGACTATGCTCTGCGGGACTGCGCTGCACTGGAGGTAAGTTTAAATTAGACTCTACACTCTACAAGAGTGTAACTAGAAAGCCATTTCCCCCACTCTGAGCCAACTAACACATTTGTGTCTGCTTTGCAGCAACACATCACTGTTAGGGCTCAATCACATCATTTAGTGCAGGTGGCCGTGTGATTGGAACCGTGTGATCTGCACCTCTATGCGCTGTGCTGCGTTGCTGATCCCATTCAGTACAGTGAATGTGTCAGCGCTGGGATTCCAGAAAAATGAATGCAGCAGTGCGACAGCAAATTAAATTTTCATACTCTAAATGTTATTTCTATCATTTAAGGTGGACCTGAACTCTTGCACAGGACAGAAGGAAAACGTAGAGAAATGCACCCTGTATGTATTTAGAGAGTTTAGCCTGTCTAATTCCCCTCATTTGTGTCTAATCACTAGTTGTAATTTGATCCTCCCCTGTGTCACATGACTGCCTATGGAAGATAAGCAGATAAGCCCATTTGAAAGCGCAGACTGTAAACAATATGTCTCCTTCCATGAATCAGGAAGTAGAAACTGTGCAAATGTATTTTAGGATTTATATCAGGTGTAACAATTACATGTATTTTTGTTTAAAGGTTATTATGCTGTTGTGTATCTTTTAGAGTAGAAAGGAGTTCTGAGTTCAGGTCCACTTTAAATTGATCTATTTCTGTATTTTTAAATGTTAAAATGAAGGAGAACGAACAATGATAAAGAGCACCAGTGCTCTTTTGCTCCTGAATTCTTTCTGGTATCAGTGACTAGGGGAGTGGTGGGGGCGTAAATCGGGGTGTGTCTTAAAGAGTAACTTCAGCCTAAACAAACCTGCTGTCATTAAATTACATTAATTATGTTAATTAAAATAGATAGGTAATATCTCTAATGGCTCATACGACCCGTCGTTTGGACGTCAAATCGGGCGTGTGTACAGTCTGTCGTTCAGCTAATAAGACTGGACTGGAGCGAACCACGGATCGCTCAAGTCCAGTTCCTGATCACTCCTCCCAGCTGTGTGCACAAGGCAACGAGAACAAGAACATTAGAAATCCCACCATGCTTTGCACAGCATCAGGGGAAAAATGCCCGGGCAGATTTATTTGGTGGGGCGGAGCTTAGCTTCTGTGCAGCTAAAAATGAGGCTTGGGTAAGAACAACAAAGTTCTGATGCTGTGAAACTGTTAAAGAAACATCAAGCCTTTTCAGTGCTGCTGAGTAGATTTTTAGTCTGGAGGTTCACTTTAATGTGTCCCTCTATCTTACCCCAAAAAGTTGGGAGGGATGAGACCTGCTTACTGTTTACACTACATCAGACCAAGATAGATATCTGTAGCTGTAGTTTTTCTTTTTTTTTTTTTTTAAATGTCTTGCTTATAGTTTGGCTGTAATTCTCTGTTTTATTTCTTTTTTTTTTCTTACATTGTCTTAAATGAATAGGTTAATTTGGTGACAAAGCGAATTGTCTGGTCATGGCATATTAAAATGATGCCGGAGCAAGAGTACAGCCTGCAGCCATTCCACTGCGATGCCTTACTGGATTGGGTGTGCCAAGTGCCCATGGGTGAGCCAAAATATATAATGCTGATCATGTTTTATGTGATGTTAAAAGGGCACTCTGGGATGTGTTACATCAAACTATCACCTGAGTTATATCAATTGTTGCAGTTAAAGAGGAACTGTAGTGATAATAATGTAATGAACAAACATGCTTTTTTTTTTTAAACAATATTCATTGATGATCAATGATTTAGTCTGTGTTGCCAGTACAAATAGCAGCAACTCAGGAGAAGATTCTGCATAGCTAATCAGCCTAGGCTAAGGGGGGAGACACATACATACATATATATATATATATATATATATATATATATATATATATATATATATATATATATATATATATATATATATATATATATATAGCAATGTGTAGACCTAAAAAGTGTTTCTAATGCTGAAACCAAGAAGATAACTGTACAAGTGGGTACCCTGAATAATTTACTGCACTCTACTATATGTCACTACAGTGCCTCTTTAAAGGGTCTCCAAGTACCTCCCATGGGCCATGCCTTTAAAGGACTTATGAGTCCAAATGAAAAAAAGTTAAGTACCTGAATTAAATTTGAATGCACGGAGGACGCCATCCGCACCCTCCGTGCCATTCCGCCGGGTCCCCGCAGTTCAATAGCAGTGGTGCTCAGCAGAGCTCGAATATTCGAGTAGCTCGAATATTCGAGCTCTTTTTCAGCTATTCGAGCTCGGTATTCGAGCTCCGAATAGCTGGAGCTATTCGAATGGGCTATCCGAGTACACTCGAATAGCCCATTCACTATTCGAGCTATTCAAGCAACTCGGCGCTATTCGAGCTCGGTACCGAGCTCGAGTAGCGTCATAGCCCAGATTGATGTCCTTAGAGCCAATCAGAGGGCTCCCAGGCCCTCTGACGGCAGCCAATCACAGAGGGGGACCCTGGCCAGCCCCTACCCTATAAATAGCGGCCGCCATGTTCCGTTTCTCCATGCTTGCCTGAGACTTGTACAGAGAGAGAGTTGCTCCTTTGTGCTTTGGCTTAGCAAGTGCTCTATTGTGATCATTTACCTAGCGTTTTTGCTCACCTACACCTGCCATATACACCTATATTGTTGTTAGTTAGATAGACATTGTATTTTAGTTAGTAGCTTGTGTGTTACATTAGAGACAGGCAGCTGCTGCAAGCTTACAGGTTTAGGCCTCAGGGGGGCCTTGCCTCTGTGGGCAGCTGTCCTCTGTTTATTTCTCTCATCTATACCAGTATTTCTGCTGTCCTTTACTAATAGTATTGTAGTTATACTGTACTAGGAGTAGGACACTCACTGACTGTCACTGTTTATAGGCTACTAGCTAGCTCCTGCGTGTGTGCACTCACTCACTGTCTGTGTGTACACACACTCTATTTCCTTCTGATTACTGATAGATTATTGTTAGTTAGTTGTACTTACTTACTACTTATACTCTTACTGTACCCTTAGGGACACTCACTGTCACTGTTCATATAGGCTACTAGCTCCTGCGTGTGCGCACTGCACTCACTGTCTGAGTGTACACACACAACACACACTCTATTTCCTTCTGATCGCTGATTGATTATCGTAATTAGTTAGTTCTACTTACTGTTACTACTTACTCTTACTGTACTAGGAGTCTAGGACACTCAGTCACTGTCCATAGGCTACTAGCTCCTGCGTGCGTGCACTCACTGTCTGAGTGTACACACACCCACACTCCATTTCCTTCTGATCGCTGATTGATTATTGTAATTAGTTAGTTCTACTTACTGTTACTACTTACTCTTACTGTACTAGGAGTCTAGGACACTCAGTCACTGTGTTCATAGGCTACTAGCTCCTGCGTGCGTGCACTCACTGTCTGAGTGTACACACACTAAATTTACTTGTGATTACTACTGATTATTGTAACTGCTAGTTGTACTTCCTGACTGTTACTACTTACTTACTGTACTAGGGGACACTCACTCAGTCACCTCACCAACCAACCCACTCCATTAAAGTACCCCACTTTTCACCCGCCCTTTTACAAAACTTTTGTCTATACGCCCAAAACATTTAAGATGTCTGGAAGTGGCAGCCAGCGCGGTTTGGGCAAGGGGAAGGGCAGCAAGGGAATCAGGAGGAGAGGGAGCAGCATTGTGGCAAGCCGCGGCCGCGGGCGCGCCACCATGCACAGTTCCGCAGCAGCGTCAGTGGCTAACATTCCTCCCATAGCCACTGGCCGTGGACGCCTTGGGCGCCGCCCAGCAGGAGCATCTGCAACTCACGCTGCAGAGACACAGCAGCAGCAGCGTGTAGCACCTGCTCCCATTTTCCTCCAGCCGGGTCGGAAACGTCCCATTGAGGAAAAGGATGCAGACACTGTGGTGCAACTCATGACGGAGGATGAGCAGCCCGCCATCAGCTCTGCATCCGAGGCCTCCACCCTCACCACCACCACCACCACCACCACCACCACCACCCCTGTTCGCAGCAGCCGCCCAGCAGGGCCTGGGGAGGAGGCCAGTTCACCATCAGTCGCCGACCTGTCACTCAGCAGTCTTTTTACCCCAGGCACCATCAGGGTATTGTCTGCTGTTGTTGGCGATTTTGAGGAGGAGATGCTGATGGGCACTTTGGGGGAGGAGGGATTGGACAGCAAGACTGTGGCGACAGTCAAGCGTCCCATCCATGCATCAGGAGAGGAGTTTGGGGGGTCATCATCCCAGCAGGACATGTTTCAGGAGGGGCATGATGATGATGACCCGGTGACAGACAGAGACTGGGTGCCACCACCTCCAGGGGATGTCGTCCTCAGCAGCTCTGAGGAGGAGGAGGAGGATGCGCTTGTGGGCCTTGCAAGGAGGCGCATCATTGCAAGCATTGGCAGCGTCCCACAGCCTGCTGGTGTCTCAGGCTCAGCAGCAGCAGCAGCAGCATCAGCCAGTACCACCACCAGCCGCACCCAAGCCCCCCCCCCAACCACCACAGGGAGACAGGCAGCAGCGCTTCCATGCCGTAGGGGGAAGTTTCTGTCACCAATCTGGCGGTTTTTCACCATGCCCACTGTGTACAGCAAGTACGCCACTTGCAACCACTGTCAGCGGAAGTTGAGCAGAGGTGCAGACCCCTTAAAGTTCAGCACCAGCTCGCTCATCAACCACCTTGCGGCTAAACATTTCCACCAGCATGAGGAGTTCCAGAGGCTGAAGGCATCTGCTGCTGGCAGTGGCACCACACCCATCACTGCACAGCCTTCAGCAGCAGCAGCAGCAGCAACAGCAGCCACCCGCCCTCCTGCTCCTCCAGCAGCACCAGCAGGAGTGCGGAAACGCACTGCTCCTCCCCCCTCTGCAACTCCTGCCGCCGACACTGAGGCCTGTTCTGGCAGCCAGTCCTCAGTGGCCTCCTCTGCTGTGTCTGCTGATTCCCGTGTCAGCAAAAGGCCACGCCAGAGCCTTTTGAGCGAGTCCTTCCAGGGGGTGGTTAGGGCTCTGCCTCCCAGCAGCCGTCGCGTGCGGCAGCTGAACGGCTTGCTGGCACGGGCCATGTGCTCCCGACTCCTGCCGTACACGCTCGTGCAGGAGGGGAGCGACATTCGTGCGCTGCTTGCTTGCGCAGCCCCAGACTGGCAGCTCCCCAGCAGACACTTCTTTGCCCGCAAGGCCATTCCTGCACTGCACCGCTTTGTGATGGCCAATGTGGAGCGAGGGCTGGAGCACGCGGTTGGTGAAAGGGTCCACGTCACCATGGACTCCTGGAGCAGCCGCTTCGGGACAGGCCGCTACCTGTCCTTCACTGTCCACTGGGTCAGCTTGGTGGAAGGGGGTGAGGATGGGAGAGCAGCAGCGGGCACAGCAGCAGCAGCAACACAGTGGGTGGTGCCACCCCGCAGGCTCAGGGGAACTGCAGCAGGTTCCTCCGATCCTCTGCCATCCTCCGGCACACCTGGCCAAACCCCCCGCCTCAGCAGCAGCGTGAAGGCCCGCCACTGCCAAGCGCTGCTGCACTTGGTCAGCCTTGGGAAGACCAAGCTGACGGCAACCCATGTGTTGGCCAAACTCCAGGAGCAGGAGAGGATTTGGCTGACCCCCAGAGGCCTCAGAGTCGGAGAGGTGGTGGCCGACAATGGGGCCAATCTGGTTGCCGCAATAGACAGGGGAAACCTGACCCACATCCCCTGTCTTGCCCACGTGCTGAACCTGGTGGTGCAGAAGTTCCTGCGCACCTACCAGGGGATGGGCGAACTGCTGGAAACGGCAAGGAATGTTGTGCGTCACTTCCGGCGCTCGGCTGCAGCCTGTGCGAGCCTGGAAGACGTGCAAAAGGAGCTGGATCTGCCACGCCATCGGCTGATCCTTGACGTTCCGACTCGCTGGAACTCCACCCTGGCGATGTTGGAGCGTCTGGTTGAACAGAGGCGCGCTGTCAAACAGTACCTTGCCCTGGCCACTGTTTCCGCAGCTCAGAGAAGGGACAAGACCAGCAACTTCCCGTCCATCGTCCCCGATGATGACTGGAGGCACATGCAGCAGGTGTGCTTAGTGCTGGCTCCCTTCCTGCAGGCCACAAACATGGTGAGCAGGGACCATGCTATGGTCTGCGAGTGGGTGCCCCTGGTTTCTCTGCTGAACAGGGCCCTCGATGCTTTGCTGGAACAGGGAGCGGCAGCCTTGGACCAGCAGGAGCGGCAACCAGCTGCGCGGTCCACCTCTGAGGGGGAGGAGGAGGAGGACTTGGTGGAGGTCCCTGACCTGGCTGCTGATGAGGGGGATCAGCACAGCGCAGCTGAGTTGGTGCGGGGGTGGAGAGAGGATGAGGCGGCAGAGGAGGAGGATGAGGACAGCACTGACGTCGATGTGCCAGCAGACGTGGCCCGCCTCTTCCCAATGGCAGCGCACATGCTGACGTGCCTGCGCAGGGACCCCAGGGTGATCCAGATGAAGCAGAGGGAGGACATCTGGATCAGCATGATGTTGGACCCACGCCTCAAGGGGAAGTTGAGCCAGTTCCTGCCGCCTGCAGGAGGAGACCCAGCGCAACAAATAAGGAGCTTGCAGCAGGCCCTTGTTGAGCGCTTGGAGGAAGCCTTCCCCCAGCCTTCCACCCCCACTGTCCAGCAGCCAGCACAGAGGCAGCAGCAGGTGCCTGCATCCAGCAGCAGCAAGCGCCCCACAGACCTGCTGTCTCTCAGCCACGAGCTCTACAGGACTGTAGAGGCTCCGGCAGCAGTGACTAGAGAGGAGATGCATGCAGCAGCATCCTCCTCCGGTCACAGCCAGCGCCTGACCCGCATGGTGGCTGACTACATGGGGTCGTACAGCGGGCTTGACAGCGATGCCCCTGTTGATCCCATGGAGTATTGGGTCAAGCGCATGGAGATCTGGAGCGAGCTGGCGCAGTACGCCCTGGAAGTGCTGTCCTGCCCCCCTTCCAGCGTGCTGTCCGAGCGCTGCTTCAGTGCAGCTGGTGGCGTGGTCACCGAGAAACGCTCACGTCTGTCTCACAAGTCTGTGGACAGACTGACGTTTCTCAAGATGAACCAGGCGTGGGTGGAAGGCGAGTTCCTGGCCCCTGTTGTCGGCGAGAGGGGGACATGAACTGGCTGCCGGAACCATCGTTAATGTGCCTTACCACCCTTTACCACCTCCTGGCTCCTGCTCACTAAGCCAGCCTGGTTCACTTTGACTATTACGTCGCCTGCAGCCACACATTTTACACCTACAGTGGGCTGCTGTGTACTGCCCTTCTGCTGTCTGTCTGTGTTTCCCACTGCCAGGGTACACAGAATTACCTTCTTCTGCTGCCACTCTGCCACCAGCTATTACGTCAAACAATAGCTATATTGGTTGCAAAACCAAAAACCAAAAAACCATACAAAAAAAAAAAAAAGGTTTAATTTTTCTGAGGTGCCCGGGTTGAAAACTGTGTTGTCCCAGTTGTGTATTGGACACAATGTGGGCTGCACGACCGCTGTCTGGGACCTCCTGTTGTGTTTATTTACAGCCCTGGTATCACCGCTAGGTACCAGGGCTATTATGTCACGCTGCCTACCTGCTGCCACACTCACACTGCTCCTCCATACCTCCTCCTGCTGCTGCTGCTGCTGTCTGTCTGTGTTTCCCACTGCCAGGGTACACAGATGATTTACCTTCTGCTGCCACTCTGCCACCAGCTATTACGTCAAACAATAGCTGCTCGCCTACTCCTCCATTCCTCCTCCTGCTGCTGCTGTCTGTCTGTGTTTCCCACTGCCAGGGTACACAGAATTAACTTCTGCTGCCACTCTGCCACCAGCTATTACGTCAAACAATAGCTATATTGGTTGCAAAACCAAAACCAAACAAACCATTAAAAAAAAAAAAAAAAAAAGGTTTAATTTTTCTGAGGTGCCCGGGTTGAAAACTGTGTTGTCCCAGTTGTGTATTGGACACAATGTGGGCTGCACGACCGCTGTCTGGGACCTCCTGTTGTGTTTATTTACAGCCCTGGTATCACCGCTAGGTACCAGGGCTATTATGTCACGCTGCCTACCTGCTGCCACACTCACACTGCTCCTCCATACCTCCTCCTGCTGCTGCTGCTGCTGTCTGTCTGTGTTTCCCACTGCCAGGGTACACAGATGATTTACCTTCTGCTGCCACTCTGCCACCAGCTATTACGTCAAACAATAGCTGCTCGCCTACTCCTCCATTCCTCCTCCTGCTGCTGCTGTCTGTCTGTGTTTCCCACTGCCAGGGTACACAGATGATTTACCTTCTGCTGCCACTCTGCCACCAGCTATTACGTCAAACAATAGCTGCTCGCCTACTCCTCCATTCCTCCTCCTGCTGCTGCTGTCTGTCTGTGTTTCCCACTGCCAGGGTACACAGAATTACCTTCTGCTGCCACTCTGCCACCAGCTATTACGTCAAACAATAGCTATATTGGTTGCAAAACCAAAACCAAACAAACCATTAAAAAAAAAAAAAAAGGTTTAATTTTTCTGAGGTGCCCGGGTTGAAAACTGTGTTGTCCCAGTTGTGTATTGGACACAATGTGGGCTGCACGACCGCTGTCTGGGACCTCCTGTTGTGTTTATTTACAGCCCTGGTATCACCGCTAGGTACCAGGGCTATTATGTCACGGCGAGCTGCCTGCCTCATTGACTGCCTGCTGCCACACACTCATCCTCCTCCTCCTGCTGCTGAATTTACCTCCTGCTGTCTTTGTGTTTCCACTGCCAGGGAGCACATACAATGGCGCTTCCAACATGCGTGCGCCCACCAGCTATTTGTTACGCTCAAAAATAGCTGCATTTCTTTAAAAAAAAAATTGAAAAGAGAAATACGTGAAGAAGAAGAAGACGATATAGAAGAAGAAGGAGAAGGAGAAGGAGAAGGAGAAGGAGAAGGAGAAGGAGAAGGAGAAGGAGAAGAAGACTTCTCTTTCCACATTTTTTTTTTTTTTTAAAAAGGAACATCCCCACATAATCACTTGCTGTTGTTACTTGGAAAAAAAGAGGTTTCTTGCATCATTCACCCTCAAAACAAGTGTTGGAAGCTATTTAAGGCCAATTCGAATAGTCAGCTCGAATAGTTAGCTCGAATACCGACTCGAATAGTGAGCTCGAAGTCCGAGGTCGAATCGAATAGTAAAAATTATTCGACTCGAATATTCGACTGACCTCGAATAATTTACTATTCAAATTCGACCAAACTCGAATTTTAAAAAGGGGTATTTGAGCATCACTATTCAATAGTCCCCCTGGGCCGCTCCCGACCCACAGACCGGGTCGGACCCTCCTGCCTCCACTAAAATGCCCGCCAGAGCTGCCTCATTTAGACAGCCTGTAGCGTGGATCGGGGGGAGGCCCTAGAGCTGCGCAGCCGCACTCACGTCTATGCGGACTGCGCGGCCAGCTCCGGCGGCCATTTTAGTGGAGGCAGGAGAGCCCGACCCGGGCTGTGGGGTCGGAAGCGGCCAGGGGGGACTATTGAACTGCGGGGACCAGGCGGAACAGCACGGAGGTACTTAACTTTTTTTTTTTTGGACTCGTAAGTCCTTTAAGACAGACAACTTCCAACAAAGTCGTGCTATGACCCCTTTGGAGCAGCCTCTTGCAATGGCCATGCGTGTCACTTCCTCTTCCTGCTTCATTCAGTGATGCATTTCTCTAACAGAGAAGACAGGGGTGACCCGGAAGTTATAACATAGCCAAGATGGCAGCTGCGATTTTTAAATTGGAATCGAACGACAACTATTTGGTGTAGACTGGCGGTTCAGACATCAAATGAAAGAGGAGAGCACAAGCTACAAAATGGTATGCATCATAAGTACTTTGCAATACTGGTCAGAATCTTAAAGGCATGCCTATAAGAGGTGCAGAGTCCCTTTACTTGTCGAATACTAGTTTTCCTTTACCCTGAGTTTGTTTAAAAAGATTAGTAAAAACAGCATTACATATCACAGAGTGCGTGAGCACCAGGGCTGCGGAGCCAGAACAAAAATCATCTGACTCCCACTCCTCTGTTTATTAATCCTCCGAATCCAGGTATCCAAAAATGCTCTGACTCCAACTCCTTGACTCTGACTCCACAGCCCTAGCAAGGCTATGGAATCGGTACAAAAATCATCCAACTCCGTTTATGAAACCACAAACTCCAGGTACCCAAAAATTGCTCTTACTCTGAGTGAGTGAGCTCCTTGTATCGCGGAGTTAAGTGAGCACTGCGGATCACAGAGTTGAGTGAGCACTGCGTATTACGGAGTAAGTTTAATGGGCTGAAAATAGAATCTCTTAATTGCAGTGGTGTAGCAATTGGCGATGCAGAGGATGAAACTGCATCAGAGCCCCTGGACCATTAGTGCCCACCTGGGGCATAACTTGACACCTCATACACATGGGCAGATCCCAGGGCCAGTTGGTCATTCTAACTGATTTCCCGATGGGTAGTTGATTGGACTGGAATGTGCACCTTTGTGTAATGTCTATTTTATCTGGGTTTCTTGCTCCTTTCGTGTCACATCAATCGCTTATTAGCGCATTCACACAGCATGACACGTGATTTTATCATTTGTTTGATCCCCAAATGACCAATAAAAAAATATTTATTGGTTGTTTCCCATAGATTGGTAGAATAATTCACCAATCTGACAGTTTTAATATCTGAATGAATGAATTTTGAATATTGTCTCGTGTACCGAGCTGATCTGGGTATCCTGCGTCACACTCACTGTATGGTATCGTTTAATCATGTGACAGATGGCTAACCTACATTGTTTTACTTTTTGTTAGGTACCGATGTGAAGCAGCCCGAATGGTACCAGCCAGGTAACGGCTCCCAGTTCTCATGCTTGTTTAGTGATAGCTGCATAGTTTCTATATGTTGGAGATGAAGTTAGGATAGAAATGCTGTAAATGTTTCACTTTTAGGCCTGGTGCACACCAGAGGAGTTTTTCTGAGCGTTTTGAGTTTTTAAATCTGCTGCTAATGTTATCCTATGTGTCTGTGCACACTGGAGCAATGAGGTTTTGTAAAAACCCCATAGCATTACATTGGGAAGAGCTTTTAGAGGTTTCAAAAGCTCTTCCCAATGTAATGCTATGTTTTTTTTTTTTACAAAACCTCATTGCTCCAGTGTGCACAGACACATAGGATAACATTAGCAGCAGATTTACAAATTCAAAACGCTCAGAAAAACTCCTCTGGTGTGCACCAGGCCTTAAGGTGCGTACACACATGCGACTATAGTCGTTTGTAACGATCGTTCCCCGATCTTTACTAACGACGATCGTTACAAAAAACGAACCACCGACTATTAAGGCAAACGACGAACGAGCCAAATCGCTACAAAAGAAAGTTCTGTCTCGGCGGATTTTAACCAACGACGATCGTTTGCAAAAGTAGTACATCGTTGCAAACGGTCGTTCGTACTAGGCTTGACATGCGCATTTCACTATTTCTCTGTGAAACTTCTCATTTTTATGCGCAGGCGCAATAGTTGCTTTACGTGATGTAACGTTCGTTCTAACGATCAGATCGTTACACACCTTTAAAAACTAACTTTACTCAGGTCGTTCTTTCATCAATTAAAAGCTCGTTCGTCGTTCTCAACGAACGATCGTTGTCGCATGTGTGTACGTAGCATTAGAGTGTGTTTCTTCTCAGCTCACAGTTGTGCAATATTTAAAGCGGACCTGAACTCAGAACTTCCTTTCTGCTTTAAAAAATAAGCAACAGCATAACTACCTTTTAAAGACAAAAAAAACATTTCTTTGTTACAGCTGTTACAAATGCTGCAATAATTGTGCATTGTCTACTTCCTGCTTTCATGGAAGCAGACATATTGTTAACATTCTGTGTTTACCAATTAGCTCTCTGCTCTGACACAGCTTAGGGATCAAATTACAACTTGTGATTAGTCACAGATGAGGGGAAATTAGACAGGCAAAACTCTCTAAATACATACAGGGTGCATTTCTCTATGTTTTCCTTCTGTCCTGTGCAAGAGTTCAGGTCCACTTTAAAAATGTGTATGCCTTAACTACTTGCCCTTATATCCTTAATGCATTTGGTCTCTTATCCTAATAAATACCCAAGAATCTGTTTTGCAGTTTTGCGATAACTGACTGTTGATTCCCGAAGAGAAGGATTTAGCTCAGTGGGCGGTTCCTCTTGCGTTGTAGATCTTATACAGTATACTTGGTGGGAGGAGCACTCGGCACACTATGCGGAAGCAGTTGATCTGGGTTTCCCACATAGGAGGCATGGGAGTAAGCGGAACATTATCCATTTGTAGTTCAGGCACAGTCTTATTTTGTTGGGTTTTTTTTGGGATTTACTGAAACATTTGACATGAATTATGCACACCATGGGGGTGGTGAAGGGTCGGGAGATAGCCGCTATATCAGCTTGTTTCCTTCTTAGTGCCCTCCTGTCTCTCAGGGCCCTTTTCCACTACACAGCTGAATCGCAAATCGCTAGGGATTTTTATATCGCTACGGTTGCTACGTTATCATAGAAATCATGAGAAGTATTTTCCACTATAGTGATTCGATTTGTAAATCGCAATCGCTTTCTGGATCAATTTTCAGGACCCTTTTCCACTATAGCGTTTGCAATTGCTGAATCGCAAAATCGCTAACCGCTAGTGATTTTCAAATCGCTACGGTTTGCTTTTTAACATAGGAATCGCGGTAGATCATTTCCACTAACCCGACTAGTTTTTTACTTAATAGCGAACGTGCGGCGGAGTGATTATTGCCGCGATTTTGCTATGCAGTGCATAGCAAAATCGCGATCGCAAACGTGGGGAAATCGCCGGGTAATTTTTAACTTTTGCTGAATCATAATCGCTAGCGTTCAGCGCGAACGTTAGCAGAAAAGGGGCCTCAGAGGGATAATGCAATGCAAATGAAAATCGCATAACAAAATTAATGAAAAATCTCAATTGCTGGCGTTTGTGATTGCGATTGTTAGTGGAAGCGGGCACTTGGGGCTAGCTCACACTCGGCTCTTGGAGCGCCGCTTGCCAGCGATCGCGTTGGACTTTGTGATTTACGGGCAAAATCTCGCGATTTGCACTTGTGATTCCCACTCAATAGAACAAGAAACACAGCACAATCGCCCCTGAAACACTGCATGCAGCGCATTTGCGATTGATCGAAATCCCACGTTGCAGTGTGAATGCATCCATAGGGATACATTAGTATCACCGGTTTGCTGATTCAAATTTAAATGCAGTTGTAACACATTACACGTTTCAAGCATTGATATGCGGCGGAGGAACGCAACATGCCGAGTGTAGCTGCGGCAGCGCTCAGATCCCACTCTGTGGGTGGGGGGGTTGCTGCATGTGCAGGAGAGCAGCTGACAGGAGGTGACTTCACAGCTTGTCAGCTGATCGTGTGAGAGGGCCCTTACAGGGAGTGAGCAGCCCGCTGTCAGCCATTGAGCATGTATAAACTAGTGAACCAGCAATTTTCCCACTTCCTTTTTGGAAAAATTAACATTTTATTTTTTTCTTTTTAATAGATGCTTTAAAGTGATCCTGAGCCAAAGTTTGGAATCAAAATCAGATAGTTACCTTGAGAGGGAAGCCTCAGTATCCTATTGAGGCTTCCTCCCTGCTCTGTGGCCCGGATATGATTAGTGACAGTGCATTGTCGCTAATCTTCTGGGGGGCCGCGCTCAGTGACGGGGACATCAGAGCAGGGAGGGAAGCCTCAATAGGATCCTGAGGCTTCCCTCTCTATAGGCAAGTATCTCATTTTGGACCCAAACTATGGCTCGGGTACTCTATAAATAATGTCCTGTTAAATGCATCTTAAAGTGAATGGGAACCGCATTTTAAAAAAAATGAAGCTAATACTTAAGGAGAGGGAAGGCTCTGGGTTGTATAGAGCCTTCCGTCTCCTTTTTTTCGGTGCTCTCTATCCTGTGTTGCCCCCCCCCCCCGTTTCAATCCCCCACCGAAAGGGTATTTGGAAGTCGTGTCCTCCCAAAGACGTGCGGCTCCATACTGCACAGGCGTGAGCGTGCAAGAGAGCGTGCTTGCGCATGCTCAGTACAGGGCCGCCCTTCTTCAGGAGCATTCTGGCTCCCTGAAGACTTCTGAAGCCTCCTTCAGCCGGGTAAAGCAGTATTTGACTAACTTAGTCAAATACTGCTACCGGGCGAGCCAGCACCGGAAAGGGGGGACCAGGAGAGGAGCGGGAAGGCTCTATAGGACCCAGAGCCTTCCCTCTCCTTGGGTAAGTGTCTGTCTCATTTTTTTAAATGCGGTTCCCATTCACTTTAAAATAAAAAAACCTGAAGCCCAGTTAAACCTTAAATTGCGGAAGACTAATGAGGATGCAGACTTGTTTAAATAGTGCTAAAAACAAAGTACATTTAATTTGTGCATTACATTTTTTAAGTTTTGTTTCTGCATGGACTTGGGCTTTAGTAGTGCATGGTAGGGATGGTCAGTGAGATGCCAATAATTTTGAGTTGATTTATTTATATATAGCTCCAACATGTTACGCAGCGCTGTACAGAGTATATATTGTCTTTTTACTAACTGTCCCTCAGAGGGGCTCACAATTTAATCCCTACCATAGTCCTATGTCTAGGTATGTATTGTGTACTACATGTATCACAGTCTAGGGCCAATTTTTTAGGGGGAAGCCAATTAACTTATCTGTATGTTTTTGGAATGTGGGAGGAAACTGGAGTGCCCGGAGGAAACCCACGTAGACACGGGGAGAACATACAAACTCCTTGCAGATGGATGTCGACCTGGCTGGGATTCGAACTGGGAACCCAGCGCTGCAAGGCGAGAGCGCTAACCACTAGGCCACCGTACTGCCCGTTGATGCAAATCAGTGCAGCTTGAAAATGGACCAATCGAATTTTACCTCAGTAGGATTTGATTGGTTCATTTTCAGGCTGTATACATTTGCATTAAAAATTTGCATAATGCTGCATCAACTCCTAATTATCTGCATCTCATTGGCCATCCCTAGTGCATGGTTCTTAACCTATTTTGGTTCCTGGACGTAGTTTCTACGTCCAGGAACCATGCGCCCCCGTGGCCGATCGTGCACGTGCACGCGCACTCCCGGCCGCGGATTCGGTAGCCAAGGAATCAATGTATCGGGCTATGGAGCCCGATCACTGATTCCTCTCCCCCGCTGAAAAAGCGACAGCTTCTCTCGGAAGCTGAGCTTTTTCTGGCCGTCTCCTTCCCGATGCGTCACTCTAAGCGTGTGTTACGCTTAGAGTGACGTCATGTAAACAAACTCATGGCCGCCATCTTGTGGTCAAAAAGTAATACTACACCTGAAAAAAAAAAAAAAAAGAATTAACACACATTTACATTATAAATCTATTGTTTACCTCCCACCCTCCCAAAAGTACCCAAATAAAATGTTTAGTATAAAAAAAAACAAAAAAAAAACATGTAAATATTTACCTAAGGGTCTAAACTTTTTAAATATCAATGTAAAGATGAAATATTTCTATATTTTTTTTATTTTAAACTTGTAAATAGTGATAGATGCAAAATGGAAAAAATGCACCTTTATTTCCAAATAAAATATTGTCGCCATACATTGTGATAGGGACATAATTTTAACGGTGTAATAACCGGGACATATGGACAAATACAATACGTGAGTTTTAATTATGGAGGCATGTATTATTTTAAAACTATAATGGCTGAAAACTGAGAAATAATGAATTTTTCCATTTTTTTCTTATTCTTCCTGTTAAAATGCATTTACAGTAAAGTGGCTCTTAGCAAAATGTACCCCCCAAAGAAAGCCTAATTGGTGGCGGAAAAAAACAAGATATAGATCAGTGCATTGTGATAAGTAGTGATAAAGTTATAGGCTAATGAATGGGAGGTGAACATTTCTCACGTGAAAACGACGGAACCTGAATGGGTTAAATGACATTACTGTATATGAAATTACTATAGCTGCTGTATGGAATGTCTCATGCTTCTCCTCCAGCAGCTCAGTGATTGCTTGGCCTGATGTCTCCAACCTCTTCTCTCTTGTTCATGTAGATTCAGAGAAAAAAAATGTCTCTTCCTTGGTTATCGATAGTTCCGAGTACTGGTTTGTGTTCAATACAAGACTCAGCCATAAGGCAGCTGACCTGTACTGTGCCAGCAAGGGCAGCGAGTTGGCATCTATTAACTCCTACCACCTGGACATTATACAGGATCACCTGAAGGCAAGGCAGTCGGAGGAAATGGTAATAGTTTTTATATTTTTATATTGAAGTAGAAATAACAGATTATTTAGCAAACTCCGGCAGGTTTAATGCAGCCAGATTTTTATAAAAGCATGAGGGTAGGAACACACTAGGCCGTGCAAGACGGTAGTGTTTTGCTGCATATGAGTTTGTGCGTTTTCTGTGCATTCTTCCCGCACTTGTGTTTTTTAATGCGTTCACGGTTTGCATATGTGTTTTATACGCATTTTGCACGCTTTTTTATGCGCGTTATGCAAATCACTAGGAAGTCAACAGGAAGCAGAAATACATCAGCAATACAAGCATACAAAACGCATAATAAACTTAAATGCAATACTTTTGCATCACCATTGATTTTCATTTTGTGCGTTTTAGATTAGTTTTGGGAAAATATGCAGCAAGACCAGCGTTTAAAAAAAAAAAACAGAACGCATAACGAATGAATACATGTGTTTTTTTTTTTTTTCATGTGGCCCATTGACTTGCATTATACGTGTTAAAGCTAGCGTTTTACGCAACGCTAGCGTTTCTACCTAGTGTGTGGAGCGATGAGTTGATGAGTTCATCCACTCTGTGAACATCCCCCCCCAGAAGATCTAACAACCTTAGTTCATGCCTTCATTACTGAGTGGCTGAATGGAGTAATGGTTAAGGGTTCTGCCTCTGACACAGGAGACCTGGGTTCGAATCTCAGCGCTTCCTGTTCAGTAAGCCAGCACCTATTCAGTAGGAGACCTTTGGCAAGTCTCCCTAACACTGCTACTGCCTATAGAGCGCGCCCTAGTGGCTGCAGCTCTGGCGCTTTGAGTCCGCCAGGAGAAAAGCGCGATATAAGTGTTCTGTGTTTGTTTGTTTGTTTGTTTCATTACATGCCAACTTGACTACTGCAATGATATTTTGTAAAAGGAAATATACTTGGCAGCCTCCATATTCCTCTCACTACAGTTGTCCTTTTAAAGGCAGATTAGGATTAACTCATAAGTCAGCGTAGTAGTCAGTGACTAGGCTGCTGATGGCAGGAGAATGGATGTGACTGGATAGACACAGAGGCAGCCCATGGCCTACCGGGGCAGGAGGAAGCTCCAGGTAAGTATAAATCCTTTTTTGTTGATTTTATCAGGTTTACGTTAAGGCTACAGGTAAGTAGCTTTACTGCCCTTGCTCAGTTGTGTAACTAATGTATGTTCATCTGTACTTTACGTGTAATAAGTGGCATTTTTACAGAACCAGTTCATGCATCACCCTAATAATGGCTTGTAGGAAACATTGCTGCATGCTTAGACTTACGCAGTACTCACTCTTGTTTTATCTCCACAGGGAATTTACACGTTGCACAGGTGGTGGGTGAGGTCTGTGGGCTTCAGAAATCATTACCCGTAAGTGCTTTGCTGTAGTCAAATCCTCTTCTTTTATAGCTTGGACTGACTGGGAAAACGTGTGAGCCCCTGTCAGGGTTCTAGGACTGTGATTATGTAAGGCTGTTTTTCCACAAGGAGACATTACATTTTGCATGCATTTTTTCCACATGTATTTTTTTCCTGAACGGTCTGCATAAAAAAAATAAAAATAAAATAAAATAAAAAATACAGTGAATGGAAAGCGAATGTGAATGTCGCATAGATTAACATTGCACACATTTCGAATGTGGATTTCTGCAATGCGAATCCGCATGCAATGGAAACGGGTTCTTGGGGGTAACTCCCCCTACCACAAAGATGTTACAGTTAAACATTCTCTAGGGTCTAAGTCCGGCCTCATGGCCAAACGTGGCCCTCTGAGCTTTTTCCCGTGGCTCTGAAAGCTCTTGTGAGAATTACATGTGTCCTATAAGCCATTGCTGCGGTGCCACATGCATCAATTTATAGGGCCAACCTGTGTCACCACTCTGACTACAAAGAAATGGCCGCCGGACTATATACTCAGTATACACTTGAAAATATGTTGGCCATTTTTAGTCCTATAGTGATTGCTGTGGCACTCCAGAAAAGGCCCCAGAAGTCCTGATCAAGGATAAGAAAAAGCAGAGGTGGAAGAACAGAGATATGGATCATACCTTGATGAGTGATGGGTAGCCACTTATTCCAGCAGCAGCCACTTTTTAGCAGCCACCACTATACCAGCAGCAGCAGCCACTCATTAGCAGCCACCAATATACCAGCAGCAGCAGCCACTCATTAGCAGCCGCCACTATACCAGCAGCAGCAGCCACTCATTAGCAGCCGCCACTATATCAGCAGCAGCAGCCACTCATTAGCAGCCGCCACTATACCAGCAGCAGCAACCGCCACTATACCAGCAGCAGCAGCCACTCATTAGCAGCCTCCACTATACCAGCAGCAGCCACTCATTAGCAGCCACCACTATACCAGCAGCAGCAGCCACTCATTAGCAGCCACCACTATACCAGCAGCAGCAGCCACTCATTAGCAGCCACCACTATACCAGCAGCAGCAGCCACTCATTAGCAGCCGCCACTATACCAGCAGCAGCCACTCATTAGCAGCCGCCACGATACCAGCAGCAGCAGCCACTCATTAGCAGCCACCACTATACCAGCAGCAGCAGCCACTCATTAGCAGCCGCCACTATACCAGCAGCAGCCACTCATTAGCAGCCGCCACGATACCAGCAGCAGCAGCCACTCATTAGCAGCCGCCACTATACCAGCAGCAGCAGCCACCACTATACCAGCAGCAGCAGCCACTCATTAGCAGCCACCAATATACCAGCAGCAGCCGCCACTATGTCAGCAGCAGCAGCCACGCATTAGCAGCCTCCACTATACCAGCAGCAGCAGCCACTCATTAGCAGCCGCCACTATACCAGCAGCAGCAGCCACTCATTAGCAGCCACCACTATACCAGCAGCAGCAGCCACTCATTAGCAGCCGCCACTATACCAGCAGCAGCAGCCACTCATTAGCAGCCACCACTATACCAGCAGCAGCAGCCACTCATTAGCAGCCGCCACTATACCAGTAGCAGCAGCCACTCATTAGCAGCCGCCACTATACCAGCAGCAGCAGCCACTCATTAGCAGCCACCACTATACCAGCAGCAGCAGCCACTCATTAGCAGCCGCCACTATACCAGCAGCAGCAGCCACTCATTAGCAGCCGCCACTATACCAGCAGCAGCAGCCACTCATTATCAGCTGCCACTATACCAGCAGCAGCAGCCACTCATTAGCAGCCGCCACTATACCAGCAGCAGCAGCCACTCATTAGCAGCCGCCATTATACCAGCAGCAGCAGCCACTCATTAGCAGACGCCACTATGCCAGCAGCAGCAGCCACTCATTAGCAGCCACTACTGTACCAGCAGCAGCAGCCACAGCCACTCATTAGCAGCCACCAATATACCAGCAGCAGCAGCCACTCATTAGCAGCCGCCACTATACCAGCAGCAGCAGCCACTCATTAGCAGCCGCCACTATACCAGCAGCAGCAGCCACTCATTAGCAGCCGCCACTATACCAGCAGCAGCAGCCACTCATTAGCAGCCGCCACTATACCAGCAGCCACTCATTAGCAGCCGCCACTATACCAGCAGCAGCAGCCACTCATTAGCAGCCGCCACTATTGTCAGCAGCAGCCACTCATTAACAGCCGCCACTATACCAGCAGCAGCATAGGCACTTTAGCTTATATGTGCACTTTTTAGAAACCTTACTGGAATGACTACAATTAATACTATGTATTTCTATGGTTTTGTAGCAGTTTTCTGCTGTGTAATTTGTATTTATCGTCTTTTGCTCTCAGGCTTATGCTTCATCGAATGATTGGGGCGGAATTCTTGCAATGTCCCTTTATTTCTGCGGTCCGCTATTTTCCAGGTAGGTGTCCCATTCTGCTGTGCTTAAAGCCTGTCTACATAAATACATTTTTTTAATGCCACCGTCAAACCAACTTATATGTTGTCCCTCCCCTACTGGGACTCATGAAAGTAATGATGTCACGGTAGGGGTTCCGTGATGTCCCCGTCAGGTCCTGGAGGCATGCTGCTAGGTCATCACAGCGGCTCAGGCTTTTACCATCTCATCAGGGGGGCGGTGTTGCTTGCACCAATCACCCCCTCTCTTCAATTCTGGTTGTGGCAGTTCTAGCGACAGACTTCTACCGAGTTTATTGAGTGGGTCGGGAAAGGAGTTGAGGAATGTTGGAAGGAGTTGAAGCACTGAAAGATGCATGCACTGCCCAGACAGATGGTGACCCTGAACATTGAGACCCTTGGAGGTGGTGGGGTGGTAGTTTGCAGGTCAATTTGCAGCATTCGGTCAGGTCAGACAGGGAAAGTGGTTAACCCTTTAGCAGGCAATTTATTTCAAGCTTTGCAAGTGCTTCAGGCCAATTTATTTTAGTACATTTTTAATTTTTTTTGTTACATCTCCTTGCTAATATTTAGTACTGCTGTAATAAGTATTTATAGCCACTTGTCACTAGGGGGCAGTGTGAGACAATAACAGAGGACTTCTGCTTCAGTTTCTATGTTTTCTGCAAGCAGAGAGTCATCAAAGCATTCCAATAATTTACAGCACAACGAGTTCTGCCGACTGAGGTCAAAAGCAGAGCACTTATCTCAAATGAGATAATTCCTTTGACGCTGCTAATGTGTTAATAAAGGAAAATGTATTTTTGGAATTGGGCCTCAATTTGCTGTAGGCGAGTGAAAACCTGATACTGACCATTACTTTCCTACAAGTCCTCAGCAGAGGTCAATGATAGGCAAATTATTCAGACTTCCTTGCAGATTTAATTAAATTGCATGCATCTTGGAGTTGCACCAATCAAATGCAATTCCTTTCATTTTTTTCAATTGGCCCATTTCCAAGCTTCAAAATGTTTTTATTACATTTTCCTGCAAGTCAGAATTCTATGCACCTCTAGTCCTCAGTCCTCCTCCTCTGTAATATGAAGTCCTTCTGGCTGCTGCCGCAGCGAATGTGGCTGAGCCATGTGATGCCTCTTCCATGGCTGTCTGCTGCTACACTTCCAGGGATGAATGGAAGGTAAAGGGAAGAGAGCAGTGGGTCTATCATTGGGGAAGATGCAGGGTGTGGTGGGCATCTTGGGAAAAAAACATCTTCATGGCTGTAACCGCTGTATTGATGGAGTAGAGAGCTTTGCTGTAACATAAAGAGGAACGGGACCATTGGGAATTTACTGACAAGACTGAGTTTTTCATCCTACCTGTTTTCTTTTTCTTATTTACGGTTGTGCATTAAGGACGGATTGAAGCGAGAGGGATATGGAGGCTGTGATCTTTGTCATTTTAAGAAATATCTGTTGCCTGGCTGTCCTGCTGATCCTTTGCCTCTAATGCTTTTAGCCATAGACCCAGAACAAGCATGCAGCAGATCAGGTGTTTCTGCCGCTATTGTCAAATCTGACAAGATTAGTTGCATGCTTGTTTCTAGTGTTATTCAGACACTACTGCAGCCAAATAGACCAGCAGGGCTGCCAGGCAACTGGTATTGATTAAAAGGAAATACATATAGCAGCTTCCATATTCTTTTAATTTCAGTTGTCCTTTAAGGAGGAAAACAAAGCTTAAAGGTGGACTAAAATAAAGAAATGGGATACTTACCTACTTCTGCAGATACTTTCCACGTCCTCCTGCGCCCCCCCCCCCCCCCCCCCCCACGCCATGTATTGACCCTCGGAACATATCTGCCAAGAGCTCGTCAGAGAAGTTATTGTGACCACATTCCTCTTCATGCACAAGCACAGCCCTATGCGCACGGGTGCAGCAAATGCATGAAGAGGAGCGGGTGTGAGTACTTCCAGAGGGTCCCGGGCAGTGGAAGTGGAGGATGTAGGAAACATTTGGAGGATCCTGAGTCTTTCTTCTTGGGTAAGTATCTCTTTTTTGTTTTGTTTTGTTTTGTTTTTTTACTCCACCTCGGGTTTTCTTCTAAATAAGTACTTTACTTACTCCACAAAAAAACCTATATAACATAAATATCATTATACATAATGGTATATATTCATTATTAACAGATGTGGGGTTAATATCATTCCATGTCATTTAAAACTAGGAAAGGTGTTTTCTAAAGGTACCTTCACAATATAGTAGACTTATACAGACAGTCCCCTACTTGCAAACGACTTGGGTCACAACGTTTCGGAGATGCAAATGCAACGTTATCTTCATGTAAAAAATATACAGTACTGATTTTTTTTTTATTATATATATTTTTGGGTAAATGTCACAGAACTGTTTAAACTGACCAAAAACTAATTTTTATGCACTTTGTCCAAAACCAGGGTTGTCCAAAAGTAAGGTATTTATCCATGTTTCACCATGTTTAAAGTGGATCCAAGATGAACTTTTATACATTGCATAATTGTGTTCCTTACATATAGGTTATAGGGCATTCCTCAAGCCAAATACTTTTTTTTGTTTTGTTTTAATACTAATTCCCTATAAACTAAACAAGCCTCACCCACAGCTTCTCCAAAACGCCAAGGCACTCAGACCCATGTAGCAAGGGGTTATGGGAGCTCAGTCTGGGCAGGAGGAGGAGGAGGCTACTAGCCAGAGATTTCAGAGGCAGAGGAGAGGGGAGTTAATTTTTCACAGGCTTGAGGGGTGGTGATGCAGTTGCAGATTACCTGTGTAATGATGACAAACAGAACATGACCGCTCTCATTGTATCACAGGAATAAATCCATCTTAAACTGTTGAAGCTGTATGCAGCTAGATTTGCTATCCTTTAGATAAGATATATGGACAAGTTATTTGTTATAGTTCGTTTTTCATCTCGAAACCGCTTTAACACAGGGCTCACCTGTCAAACAAATTCCCATAACGCAGTGATCTGCAAACTTGTTTCTCCAGCTTTTAAAGGGACTCCGAGCAGTGCAGTAACTATGGAAAGATGCATACCATTGTGAAGCTCTCTTTCTCCTCTTTCCAATGATATATAAAGCGCCACCCTACACCTTTTAGTTTTCGTTATATTCGCGGCCGTAATCGCAGCCGCCATCTTGGATCCTTATCCAGAATTGTATTATGCAGGACGACACTTTCCCCAGGGTCGGCAGCTCCATTCAGTGCAATGCAATGAAATACAAGGAAGGGGGATATAATTACAAACATCATGCCGATAGGTGTGAGGATATAATTAATTAGTTGTGGGTATGCTTAAAGAACAAGCGACACCCATGCTAACCTAGAAATAAAAAACATATATAAGTAGATAAATACTACTTCTACTTACATAACAGATGTATTGTGCGATCCACGTACTGATTCCTGTGAATTTTACAAAGGAAAAGCAGAAAATCCTATTCTAGGCAGTGGCCATCTTGCCAAGCTAATGCTGACATCATATCCTCTCTGACGCTTGTTTTCCCCCCTCCCTTCTCTTGCTCACTGTGTATGCATTAGCTGCCCTCCTCCCAGAGTCTTCAGACACTCCCACTGAGGTGTATACTAGCAACTGCACTGTCTTTTTTTATTTACACATCCAATCACTGAGTCACCTCAGCCTTGCTTGTAAACACAAGTAATCAGAGGGAGTTTCTGATAAGCAGCTAGATAGGGAAATAAATGGAAGAGGAGGAATATATTATAGATGAAAAGAACTCCCAGCATTAAACTCTTTGGCACTGTTTGGCACTAGGGCCAGTGCTCCTAAAGTATGTGATAACTCCAAACCATAACAGCAGAAAAAGTTTTGCAAGTTTTGAATGCAAGATTAGCATCTTTATAACTTAATACACTCAGACCAGTTGCTGTTGAAATTTGATTTTTGTGGTGACAATACCGCTTTAAAGGCATACCCACGGGCACTGCTCAGAGTCCCTTTAAGGAACTGCAAGTCCCACAATGCATCGTGGGAGTCTGACAGCCACAGTCATGATTCATAAAGGCAAATGCACTTGTAGTTCCTTAACAGCTGGAGAGCAAAGTTTGCAGATCACTGCTGTAAAGGAACCGGTTTTTAAGTAGGAACCTGCCTGTACTATGGAAACTAAAACTGCAGTAACTACCCTTAGTTACATAAAAGAACATTTGAAAGCATTCCCACACATTTCCTGTGTGTTAAAAATGTTTATCTTCACCGCAGAGAGCAGTGGAAGCTTGCTTAACCCTGGCTAATTGGCAAATGTAATCAGTGCCGGCTAGAATCTCTCTTCCTGTGACTACACTCTGCCCCTCTTTTTCTGCTGAAGCGACTCCGCTGTTGCCAGGGCAATGTATCTATTCAGCAGAGGGAGGGAGCGAAGTCAAGACGCAGACAGAGAGTGTCTCCTAGACAGCAATGATTACATTTGTCGATTAGCCAGTACAGCTCTCTGCAGTGAAAGTAAACATTTTCACAAACAGGAAATGCTTGAGAATGCTTTCAAATGTTATTTTATGTACCAAAGAGAAGTTAATGAAATTTTAGTTCTGGGAGCATAATCCCAGTTTGAACAGCCAGGCAACTGGTATTGCTTAAAAGGAAATAAATATGGCAGCCTCCATATACCTCTCACTACAGTTCTCCTTTAAGTGACATACAGTTGCCTGCTAGTGCCCAGTCAGTCTAAACCCCTACTCGTTTAATCACATAGGCTTGCAGGTGAAGGAGTAAGCAGTAGTGATGGGCGAACAGTGTTCGCCACTGTTCGGGTTCGCCCGGATTTTGGCCTGTTCGGGTTCGGTTCGGCACCCCCCGAACACCTCATGGTGTTCGGGAGGGTGTTCGGGCACGCTGCCCGAACCCGAACAGGCCTTATTTGTTCGGCCGAACACAGCCCCCTATAGGGTCCCAGCATAAAGGGAGAGCATGCCCCGAGCGCGGGGGGGGGGGGGGGGGGGTCGGAAATGCCCCCCTCCCCGCTAAGCTCTCCCTTTTGCCGGTTCCCTATAATGTTAAATTTAAGCCCCCCAAAAGTACCTGAGGAGGAGGGCAGGAAGCGGGCAGCCGGAGATGCTAGGCGCTAGTACCATCTGGTACTTCCGCCCTCTCTTGACGCACTTCCTGTTTACATTTGAAGTCGGGTCAAGAGAGCGCAGAAGTACCGCGATGATGCGTACGAGGGTACGTGTCATCATGTACAGGTAGTCCCCGGTTAACAAATGAGATGGAGACTGTAGGTTTGTTTTTAACCTGAATCCATGATTTGGTCGGAACACTGTGCCATCTCTTTTCTCTGTACCTCCTCTGGGCCCTCCTGTGCCTTCAGTGTTTCCCTCTGTGTCACCTCTGTCTCCACTGTGTCCCTCTATCTTCACTGTGTCCCCCTATCCCCTCTTGTGCCTCCTTCTGTCCCCCTGTCCCCTTTTGTGCCTCCTTCTGTCCTAGTGATGATCATAATCTCCTAATTTCACTTACCCAAAATTTCACACAAAAAATGTTTTGTGATTACAATTTACCGGTATGCATAATAACGATTTTGAAATTGAATTGATTTCACGTAATACATGCACATTTCCAGTGGTTCCCAGCGCTGGATGACAAGTTTGCTTTAAAATGTGTATGCAGAACTCAGAACGTGTTATATAGTAAAGTATACTGCAGCACAATGGCATGTTACATAGTTTTTTTAAAAATTTTTCAAAAACTACAGAGTCATTTTTCAAAAATTCTCATTTTCAGACCATTTTTTCATTCGTAAGTCAGGGTCTATCTGTAGATATCATGTTTACCTGAAGCTGGTTGTTAATGAATAGAAGGAAGTCGATTGCTTATGTCAAAATTTGGCATTTTTGTTCTCCGCAGATTTCCAGCCCCTGCACTGCAACGACAAACTCCCGTTTATATGCAGGAACTTCAACTTGTCTAAGCTGGAGACAGAGTCCTCCAAACCAAAAATATTTTCTGGAAATTGTCCTGCCAACTGGACCGCATTTGAAAACAAGGTATGAAGAGGAAGATCTGACGGTCCTCCCAATGTGATAATCGTACAGATAGATGATCCTGTGCTAATCCTTTATTAAATTCGATTTACCTCTTGTTTTCAGTGCTTCTTGAAAGTGAGCCCCTCATCACCACTGTACAAGACCTTCTCAGATGCAGAAAAGTTGTGCAGGACATATGGAGGAACTCTCCCCACAATCTCAAATCAGCGGGAACAAGGTGAAAAAGGGGCTTGCCGGTGGAGATGGGGCCATTGGCTTTTTTTTTGTTTATTTTGCCAGGATTATCTATTCAGATGGAACGTGTGGAGTGTCTGAGTACCTTCGTAAGGGTTTTTGTCTGTCAGGCCCATTCCAATCTAGTTAGAGATTTATGTGCAGGTCATTCTGACATGAGCAAAGTAGAAGGTAGTTGACTATAATAACTTTTAAGTCACAGTCCAAAAGAAAGTGAATTAAAGTCTATTGACATACTGCAGTGGGTGCCGCAATGGTGAGTGCTGGGCAGAGATGTATTATGATGTAGTGGGGCCCTCCTCTTGTATACTCAAAATAAAAACAAGGAGTCCGTTTTGTGGTGCTGGAACAGGCTTTAGGGATCAGCACTTTGGGGCATCTGGGTGCTTGTTTCCTGCTAAATAGTGCAGAGGCATCATGGGAAACTGTTATATGTGCATTATAACTTTCCATACATGTGCAATATAATTTGCCATATCCTGTAACTTCAGACCCCCTAAACAGATTCTCCATATTTACCAAAATGCTTATAATTTGTTTTATAGCATTTACACCTCCTCTTTTTTTCCTCCACTCTTGTAGATTTTCTTACCTACTTCAGTATGGGATTGGTGCATAAGATTTGGATTGGTCTGCGTCTGACTGTGAACTCCCACGACAACACATGGAGCGACGGCTCTGACGTCACTTACACAAACTTCAACCCGCTGCTACAGGGGAGATTCAGGAGGTTTGAATTTAATGTAAGTAGTAGAGTTACAGGCTTATGTTGTATAGGACTGACTGATAGTAATTCATTTTATCCTCTTCAAAGCTGAATTTCTTTCCTCTGTGCAGCCGCTTGATCAAGAGAAGAACCAGCAGTGCGTGTTTTTCCTGAATAATCCAAAATCCTCCTTTGTTGGAACGTGGGACTACACAGCTTGCTCAGACCAGCAGTTTGTCTCCATCTGCCAAAAGAACAGAGGTAGGAAGAGTGCTACACAAAGTGGAACCTTATCTTCTCCAGTGTTGTACCCACCAAAATTTTCCATCTGGGTGGCATGAAAAAAGTAGGCGGGTGGGGCATGACGGGGAAATGCAGTCCCGGCACAACTCCGCTTACATAGGAGGAGGAGGAGGAGGGCAAGCCAATGACAGCCGGGTGCTCCACCCAGCTAATTTTGGTGAGCACCCGGCTGTCATTGGCTTGCCCTCCTCATCCTCCTCCTATGCTGTAAGCGGAGTTGTGCTGGCACTGCAAGGGTATAAGATTTTTTTCATGTGATAGCCCTAGTTACGAAATTTTTCACAACGAATTGGCAGAAACACACTATGCCACAGTGAAAATTTAAAATAGTTTGGAACCACACAGAAAAAAAAGTGATAAATAAAAAAACACAATTTTCAGTGGAAAAGGGCGCATCATATTTCAGATGCCAGAATGGATAAATTGTACTTTTTATTAGATAAATAAACATAAAGTTAAAGTGAGTGTAAAGGCAAAAATAAAATGTTAAATACTTCCGTATGGACAGGGAAGGCTCTGGATCCCACAGAGCCTTCCTGTCCTCTCTTGTACCCCTCGTTTTAGCGCCTCCACCCCCGGTTTCAGATGCACCCATGTACCCGAATGCTTCCAAAGAAGGGCAGCTCCGTACTATGCATGAGTGAGTGCGAACGTAAGTGTGCTCACGCATGTGCAGTACAGAGTTGCCAGTCTTCAAAAGCACTGGGGGACACGAGAGCTTCCGAAGCCTCCCAAGGCTTCCTGCTGCCAAACAATTGTAGATTGTTTAAGTAATCCAGACACACTACATGTTGCGGGTGCACAGACCCTTCTTCAGGTCTACCATTATCCACTCTTACCTACCATTGACAGGAAATACCACCTAATGTGCAATTGACACATTCATGAATCGGTTAACATAGCATTGATTCCAAAATGTCCCCAAAAAAAATCCTAAACCAGGGCTGTGGAGTCAAAAATACTCCAACTCTGACTTATCAATTTATGAAATTTCTGACTCTATGTACCCAAAAATTGCTCTGATTTCTCCACTATGACTCTACAGCCCTGCAGGGAACTACACCAACAGTCTGCCCTGCAATAAAGCGTTCATGGGTTGTCCTTATAATGGATGGGAAGAGGGGGTGGCGGTAGACCCGAGGAAAGTTCTGTGTGCCTGTACCATAGTGTGTCTGCATTACTCAATAAACAAACGCAAGTTTGAAAACTGTGGATTGCCTTCTTCTACACGTTACTGTATGTTCATTGCTGCATAAGTGATGTACCTACAGGAGAGCACCAGTCTACGTAACCTTATCTAGGCTGTTTACATCTACAGAGGACCAAGGTATTTATCATTTGTATTAAAAAATAACTTGATGGTGCTGCTGTGCTTTATTGAATATTATAGGACTTTAATCTGTAGAAATGTGCTAGGACGAAATAAAGACCTGGTCAGTAGCTAAGGAAACTTGACCAGACAGAAGCTGGGTGAGTGTAACGCAGCCCAGATAAAACTCACCCGATGCCAAGAATATAGCATGTTTACGCCAGACCACTGACCCATCTTGACCGCTCTGCCAACCATCCGATCTGTCGGATAGCTTCGGCTGAGAGCATTGCTCTCCCCTTGTACCCCACCGTATGATGTCACAAACATTCTGCTCCGTCGACCATCCGCCCTCCACCCCTCCCCCCCCTCCCCCCCCCCCCCCCCCCCCCAACATAGCAACAGAGCACGTCGCTAGTGAGGCGTCCGTCAGCTTCGGCCCTGCAATGTTGACCAAGAGACTGGGTACCGATCCATGTCAGGCGGTGTTGATTTTGCGTGTGCTGGCCTTTAGCTCTGGTAGCAGGAGCAGATTGAGACTAATCTGTGATGCCGACAGATTGATGCCTGGAGTATTTCACTTATTGCCGTGTGGTAGCGTGAGTGAAGGTGCAGGTGTGAAATAGAAACTAACCCATTCCAAGCGTTTTCAATATCCTAGCGCTGACCATGATGCGTGATGTCATGTGCATTTGTTCTGTTATCCCGGCTGACATACCGGTAACTCCTTTTTAGGAATTTGACATATGATGTCATATGCCCAAATTTTCAATGATGGAGATACTGAGAAGCCTAAGGCTGTGTTCCCACTTGAACTAAGAATGGACATGTTTTGTCCGGTCTCCGCTAATCACAAAACTGACAGTGACCGGCTTCTATTTTATATATAGGAGCCGTTCACAGTTGTCAGCCTGCAATGGATGCATTGGATCTGTTGCGGTAAGCAAGCCACACTTCTGTGCAGTGCAGTCTGTGATAACCCAGGAAGAGCAGATGCACTCCCCATATAGCCTATGGTGGTAATGCATCTGTTCTGGGCTACAGATGATCCATCGGAACACAACGGTCCCAAAGGATCCATACGTGATCCAGCGTAAGTGGGAACCAAGCCTTTACTAAGTAAGTAATTCATCTCACACCTACATGTGTGCTCACTTCTACCATCATATACAAATGGGTGGAACTCATCTTTAAAGTGGTATTGTACACCCATTTCATCAATGGTCTAAAGTATTAAACACAGCATTAACGTTAACATTAACAGCTAAAACTATTTATTTTTCAAGGTACCGGAAGTGTAATAAACTGTGTGAACGAGGTAGTAAAGTTCCAGATCCAGGGAGGAAACAGATACAGTGGCTTGCAAAAGTATTCGTCCCCCTTGAAGTTTTCCACATTTTGTCACATTACTGCCACAAACATGAATCAATTTTATTGGAATTCCACATGAAAGACCAATACAAAGTGGTGTACACGTGAGAAGTTGAACAAACATTATACATGATTCCAAACATTTTTTACAAATAAAGAACTGCAAAGTGGGGTGTGCGTAATTATTCAGCCCCCTGAGTCAGTACTTTGTAGAACCACCTTTTGCTGCAATTACAGCTGCCAGTCTTTTAGGGTATGTCTCTACCAGCTTAGCACATCTAGAGACTGAAATCCTTGCCCATTCTTCTTTGCAAAACAGCTCCAGCTCAGTCAGATTAGATAGACAGCGTTTGTGAACAGCAGTTTTCAGATATTGCCACTGATTCTCGATTGGATTTAGATCTGGACTTTGGCTGGGCCATTCTAACACATGGATATGTTTTGTTTTCAACCATTCCATTGGTGCCCTGGCTTTATGTTTAGGGTCATTGTCCTGCTGGAAGGTGGACCTCCGCCCCAGTCTCAAGTCTTTTGCAGACTCCAAGAGGTTTTCTTCCAAGATTGCCCTATATTTGGCTCCATCCATCTTCCCATTAACTCTGACCAGCTTCCCTGTCCCTGCTGAAGAGAAACACCCCCAGAGCATGATGCTGCCACCACAATATTTGACAGTGGGGATGGTGTGTTCAGAGTGATGTGCAGTGTTAGTTTTTCGCCACACATAGCGTTTTGCATTTTGGCCAAAAAGTTCCATTTTGGTCTCATCCGACCAGAGAGCCTTCTTCCACATGTTTGCTGTGTCCCCCACATGGCTTGTGGCAAACTGCTAACGGAACTTCTTAAGCTTTTCTGTTAACAATGGCTTTCTTCTTGACACTCTTCCATAAAGGCCAACTTTGTACAGTGCACGACTAATAGTTGTCCTAAGGACAGATTCCCCCACCTGAGCTGTAGATCACTGCAGCTCGTCCAGAGTCACCATGGGCCTCTTGACTGCATTTCTGATCAGCGCTTTTCTTGTTTGGCCTGTGAGTTTAGGTGGACGGCCTTGTCTTGGTAGGTTTACAGTTGTGCCATACTCCTTCCATTTCTGAATGATCGCTTGAACAGTGCTCCGTGGGATGTTCAAGGCTTTGGAAATCGTTTTGTAGCCTAAGCCTGCTTTAAAGTTCTCAATAACCTTATCCTTGACCTGTCTGGTGTGTTCCTTGGACTTCATGGTGTTGTTGCTCCCAATATTGTCTTAAACAACCTCTGAGGCTGTCACAGAGCAGCTGTATTTGTACTGACATTCGATTACACACAGGTGCACTCGGTTTAGTCATTCGCACTCATCAGGCAATGTCTATGGGCAACTGACTGCACTTTTAGACCAAAGGGGGCTGAATAATTACGCACACCCCACTTTTCAGTTATTAATTTGTAAAAAATGATTGGAATCATGTATGATTTTCATTCCACTTCTCACGTGTACAGCACTTTGTATTGGTCTTTCATGTGAAATTCCAATAAAATGTATTCATATTTGTGGCAGTAATGTGACAAAATGCGGGAAAACTTCAAGGGGGCCGAATACTTTTGCAAGCCACTGTAACTTTCTCTCCTTTATTTGCTCACTAATCAATCAGTAATCAATCTTATCATTTGTCCTGCAGCTGGCAATAATATCAGCTTTGGTGAGGTGTAAATTTGCATGAAAATGACAGTACTCTAATGCACTAGGGAAAACATTTAATTTTTGAGTGTGATTCCACTTAGAGACACTGAAGCGAAAAAAATATATGATATAATGAATTGGTTGTGTACTGTGAATAATTTCTAGAAGATTAGCAGCAAAGAATATATTCTCATACTTTTATTTTCAGGTATATAGTGTTTTTTCTAACATTGCATTATTCTATAATATGTGCAGATTACACAACACTCAGCATTCAAAATGATTCTTTCAGAGCAGTCTGTGAAGTAATGACCTCTCCTCTGGCAGAGAAAAAGTAAACAGTTCACTTACAGTTGAGATAATAAAAGTCAGATAACAGCCCTCTCCACGACTAACTTAGTCGGAGAGCTTAATGGCTTGTTTGCATAGAGATAACAACTGGAGTTTCTCAACTCTTCCTGTACTGGAAACAGACTGATGTATCTGATCTTAAAGGGGCACTATGGCGAAAAATTATGTTTTATAGCCACTGTACTATGCCTAGCTGTTTGTAGAGCATAGTAGCTTACATGTAGTGAGGCACAGGGGCTTTTTTTTTAAACACTGACATCACCTTGTATACATTATCAGTCACGTCGGCAGAAGTACCTTTCCGACGCCACTTAGCCTGTTCCATGTAGTTGTAGGGAGGCAACTTTCCCTGTTGCTGTAACTGACGTTACAGTTTTCCCCTCTCTGCAGCGCTGGAAGGTTTGTTCTAAATTTCAACTGCACGATCGTGCAGTTATAGTGATCCCCCATGAGCCGTAAAGAGTAGCAGCTTATGTGCTGTGAGGGGAGAGGAACGCACCCTCCCTCTTACGTGAGACGCAACTGCATGTGAGGAGGACTGTGGAGGAACGCATCATCATTACTGATGACGCTGCCCGGCAAGGACCCCTGTAGCTGAAGCTGGCATGTGCTGCGCAGACAGAGCGGCAGCTTGCAGAGCAGACACAAGCGCTGTAGCTGTGTCCTGCTAATTGTACAGTAGTTGTGATTGTTGTTTTTTTTTGTAGTGAATTTTTTTTTTTTACCCAATCGTTTTTTCAGTATTTTTTTTCTAAAGCAAATTGCAGGTAGTTATTCAGCCAGAGTAATAAAAAAAAATGAATAACTACCTGCAATTTGCTTTAGAAAAAAAATACTGAAAAAACGATTGGGTAAAAAAAAAAAATTCACTACAAAAAAAAACAACAATCACAACTACTGTACAATTAGCAGGACACAGCTACAGCGCTTGTGTCTGCTCTGCAAGCTGCCGCTCTGTCTGCGCAGCACATGCCAGCTTCAGCTACAGGGGTCCTTGCCGGGCAGCGTCATCAGTAATGATGATGCGTTCCTCCACAGTCCTCCTCACATGCAGTTGCGTCTCACGTAAGAGGGAGGGTGCGTTCCTCTCCCCTCACAGCACATAAGCTGCTACTCTTTACGGCTCATGGGGGATCACTATAACTGCACGATCGTGCAGTTGAAATTTAGAACAAACCTTCCAGCGCTGCAGAGAGGGGAAAACTGTAACGTCAGTTACAGCAACAGGGAAAGTTGCCTCCCTACAACTACATGGAACAGGCTAAGTGGCGTCGGAAAGGTACTTCTGCCGACGTGACTGATAATGTATACAAGGTGATGTCAGTGTTTAAAAAAAAAAGCCCCTGTGCCTCACTACGTGTAAGCTACTATGCTCTACAAACAGCTAGGCATAGTACAGTGGCTATAAAACATAATTTTTCGCCATAGTGCCCCTTTAATGTTTTATTTCTTAGCTGTACTACACGTACAAATCATAATATCATAATTTTTTTTTCGCTTCAGTGTCTTTTAAAGACAATGCACATAAAGAGATATGTGTAGCATTAAACTGTCTGGGGTCACACGTTTATTACGTAATTACCAACTGTCTTGTTATAAACTTATCATAGAGTCAGCTAGAGTTTCCTTTTCTCTCTCACTACAGATACGAATGGGACAGCTCCTCCAGCAGACGTACCTGAAGATATAACCTACAAGAATAAGGCATATAAAGTCCTTCAAAGAAACATGACTTGGTACCAGGCTCTAGAGGAATGTAAAAGCAAAAACATGGAACTGGTCAGCATAACGGACTTGTACCAGATGTCTTTTATTACGGTCACTGTGAGCCAAGCCAATCAGCCGCTATGGATTGGACTCAACAGCAGGGATGTAAGTCAGTTGTCAATCCCAATTCTGGCATAAAAAAATAGTTCACATCTTCCCCTAATTTCTGTGGAGCCCCTTGAACTCTAGCTGGACTTACCTCAACAGTTCTTTTTATGGAGGCAACAGATAATGTGCTGGGTCATGTTATGCCCTCAACAGTCCAGGGACTGATCCACAGACCTTACGTTAAAGGGAAGGTTCAGGGACTATCTAAAAAAAATAAAAATCCATTTCCACTTACCTGGGGCTTCCTCCAGCCCGTGGCAGGCAGGAGGTGCCCTCGGCGCCGCTCCGCAGGCTCTCGGTGGTCTCCGGTGGCCGACCCGACCTGGCCAGGCCGGCGGCCAGGTCGGGCCTCTTCTGCGCTCCATGGTGCGTTCCACGCCGGCGCGCTGACGTCATCGGACGTCCTCCGGGTTGTACTGCGCAGGCTCAGAACTACTGAGCCTGCGCAGTACAGCCCGGAGGACGTCCAATGACGTCCAAGGTCGGGTCGGCCACCGGAGACCACCGGGAGCCTGCGGAGCGGCGCCGAGGGCACCTCCTGCCTGCCACGGGCTGGAGGAAGCCCCAGGTAAGTGGAAATGGATTTTTATTTTTTTTAGATAGTCCCTGAACCTTCCCTTTAACACTCTGCCTGGTCATTCCTATGGAGGAGGTTGGGCACAGGCATGACCAGGGCTGAACTGTTGACCTCGTCAGAAGCTTGAGCTTCAAGGTACCTCAAGACTAGTAAGTTCCAAAGGGGAAGTATAACTGCTACTTATGGGCTTTCCAAAAGAAGGAAAAATTCCAGTGACTGTTTTTGAACTTCATGAAAGGAAAGGGAGTTGGCCTTTAAAGTGGACCTGAACTCTTGCACAGGGCAGAAGGAAAACATATGGAAATGCACCCTGTATGTATTTATGAAAGTTTAGCCTGTCTAATCCCCCCTCATTTGTATTTAATCACAAGTTGTAATTTGATCTCTCCCCTTTGTCACATGACTGCCACAGCAGAGATGGCAGATAAGCTTATTTAAAAGCACAGGATGCTAATAATATGTCTGCTTCCATGAAAACATGAAGTAGAAATAGTGCAATTTTATTTTAGGGTTTGTATCAGCTGTGACAAAGACATTCTTTTTTTAAAGATTATTATGCTGTTTCGTATCTTTTAGAACAGAGAGGAAATTCTGAGTTCAGGTCCACTTTAAAACCTCTATTGTTGTTGCTTAATTATTTTTATTTTATAATCCCCATTATTTTGAACTTGCATAATTGCCATTATTGTGTTTTTATATACATAAAGCTGAGTTGCAGTCATACAAAATTAAAATATGTTCCTAGCTTTTAGTTTTTTTTTTTTTTTTTTTAATGATGCTTTGAAACAGAGACCTCTTGTGGTTGGAGGGAACGAGGTAGTATTTGCAGCCAGCACCATGACAACATATTAACCATGCCAGAATTTTGTAGCTGATCCTGTTGCACAACACAATACATTTGCACAGTTATTAGTATCATTATAAAATAACCATTTACTATTTATATAGCACTGAAGTGTTCCAGTGATCTTACAAAGTATACAATCTTGCCAAAACTGTCCTTCAGAGGGCCTGATAATCTAATCCCTACTATAGTCATATGCCCATTGCACTCTAGGGCCAATTTAGGGGAAGCCAATTAACTCAACTGTATGTTTTTGGGATGTGGGAGGAAACAGGAGTGCCCGGAGGAAACTCATGCAGACACGGGAGGAACATACAAAATCCATTCTTGTGTACTTAGGGATAGAAGTAGGTTATTACTGCGCTACTGTACATTTTTTATTTTGTCTTGTGTTCTTTTTCTTATTGATCACTATATTTTCTGGGAACAGTTTCAGAGCATTAACTGTTTTGTTGTGTTTGTCTTCCCTTTGCCTCAGGATGGCAACCACTACAGATGGCAGGACGGAAGCACAGTGACCATGAGCCGATGGTCACAAGATGAGCAAGAGGAGGAAGATTGTGTTTATGTGGATGTTGATGGGACTTGGAAAACGGAGAGCTGTGATCAGGAGCTCCCCGGGGCAGTCTGTCATATTGTGACTGGTACGTTTTTGTTTTTCATGATTTGTGGCAAATAGTCTCTTGATTTTTAAGCTGCGTGTGGCGGAGGTGATCTGTGATAAAGTAATACTAAAGCAAACCTACAAAAAAAGGTTAGATGCCTACATAGAGGAAAGGCTCTGGATCTCCTAGAGCCTTCCTGGTCCTTTCTCCATGCCCTCGGTACACTGCTGTCCGCCCTTGAAAGTGGCTCAACCAACTGGTTGAATGTCTTCGGGGGTCCTCTCAAAGGCTTCGGATGTACTGTACTCACATCCCGAGTACTTCTGAAGATGAACAGTTCCTTCATGTGCAGTGCAGATGCGCCAGTCTTCATTGGTTCTGAGGGATGCAGGTGTTTCTGAAGCCTTCTGAGGACTCATGAAGATGCAGAGGAGCACAGTGTGGACTAAGGGTATAATACAGTACCGGTAAGGTTTTAACCAGATTAATATCCTATCTGTGAATGCTGCTATCATCTGGGCTTAAGGTGGCCATACATCAACCATTAGATACATCCATCCTTGATCGAATGTGATCAGAAAGGGATTTATTGCCTGGCCACACACTGCAGACAGATTTCCAGTAGAGTTCAGCATAAATTCCAGTTGGAAATCGTCCTAATGTTGCTACCCCCCCCCCCCCCCCCCCCCCCCCCCGAAAAAAAAAGTTTATTCTCCCATGCTTATGTTTACAGTTAAAGGCTCACCAGTCCGCTGGTGCGATTTCTAGCCTCCTCCGTTGTCTGGCATCACTGTGAGCCCCTGTACCACGTTACTCGGCACGTGAAGTGACATCACTATATGCGCCAGTGTTATGTGGAACAGGCAGTGACACTGGAGGAGGACCGGGATCCTACTGGTGGACAGGTGAGCCCTTTCACACTGAGCACAGGGAGGGAGGGAGACGTACACTTGGGAGGGACACGGTCCATTGTTTATCAAGCTATCAAATGCTGTTACTGACCAAGGCACCCGATTGAGCCCTGGCAAAAGAGATTTTCTGCCATTCCCGATTGATCCATTTGAACGAATTTGTCCAGAAATTGAATTATTGATTGTGCGCCCATGGTGGGGCACTGATCCTCTTCCAATTTAATAAAATTATCGAATTGGAAGGTCAATCGGCCCACAGTATCTAGTAAGGTGTGCAGCTTGAAAATGGACCAATTGAATCCCACCATGGTGGAATTTGATCCCTTTTCAAACTGCATAGAAGTGCATTCGTAATTTGCACAATCCTGCATTGACTTGGAATAATTTGTATCTCATTGACCATTTTATCGGAAAAAAAGAGTTATAAAAGTCATTAGAGTGGCGGAAGAAGCGTATTCCTACACAGACTGTTTCTGATCCCTGCTGTGAGCAGGCAGTTGGCACATCAAAATAGAATATAGATTACTTATAAGCTGCCAGGTTCAGTAATATCTGAAAGCCATCAGAAAGCATTCAAGGATTAGCTGAACAGTGATGGCGGGCCTAGAGGTTCTTCAAAATGGACCTAGTGAAGTGGTGACATCATCATTAGTGGCCATTCTTTCATCGTAAAGCATGGAGAAATAAAACTTGCAGGTTCAGCCCACAGAGCAGTAAGGTAAAGGGGCAGCAGTTCAATAAATTGTGGACTAGAAAGATGCCATACAAGCAGATAACAAGCAGATGTGTTGTGTGTATTTTACAGAGCAGAAAGAAAAGAAGCAAGAAATTGCTTGTCCTCACAAGCTCCAGGACACAGTGTGGATTCCTTACCAAAACAGTTGCTACACCTTCCTCATAAACCACAAGCGCTGGACGACCACTGACCACCCATACCCCTGCCGCTCTTTGGGTATGTGATCACTGCTCCTTTACTACTATGTTATGCACATTTATATCACATTGATGCTTTTTTCCACAGTGCTTTAAAGGGTTCCTGAGCTCAAGAGAAAGGATATATATAAACTTACCTGAGGTTTCCTCCAGGCAGGGCTTCCTCGCTGCCCTCTCCGACCACTCCATCTGTATCTAATCAGCCCTGTTAATATGGCCAGTCATGGGTTTCTGCATGGTGTGGTTGTGCGCGCATGCCTTGAGCATTCTGTGCCTGTGCGTTACTACTGCGCAGGCACAGAACACTCCCGGCTGTGGGAGTGCGGCAGGGGGCATGTGCATGGGCCGAGCGCAGCTGGCCAATTACTGGTGCTGGTTAAAAGATAACGTAGCGGCCAGAGAGGACCGCGAGTGAGCACACGGACCTCCATGGTGCTGGAGAACGCCCCAGGTAAGTATAAATGTAGCCTTTCTCTTGATCACAGGTTCTCTTTAAATAAATCAGGTAATGTATGGGTAGATCGAACATAAGACAGAGCTCTCTCTGATCGGAGAGAGATCTGTTTCCTGCCTATACGCCGCAGTCCGCAGCGGGGGTGGGGGGGGGAGAATTGCATGATATTTTACACGGCCAGGGGGTTCATCATGAAATTGCACACTGTTTGCGCCACACAACGGATCGACCATGTCAATGCAAGATTAGACTCATTTTTGTCCTAAATCAATCCAATAATCAATCGCGGGACATGTTGCAGCACTGATTTTAATCCAATTACCAAATCGGATGGTTGATCGGGCCACAAAATCGCTAGATGTATGTCCATCTTTAGAGGAGTGGAGAGAAAATATGAGTGCCCAGAAACCCACTAAGAGCGATTTCTATTCGCTAGTGATTTGAAAAAGCTCTTGCTAATGCGATGCTATGGGGGATTTTTATAAAATCGCATCGCTCAAGTGGGATCACACCCATAGCATTACATTTGTGAGAGCTTTCAAACTGCAAAGCGCTCAGAAAATCGACCCTAGTGGGTTTCTGGCCTCACTGTGTCCTGGCCAAAGCCTTTTGTAAATTTAGCATCCACAAGTGAAAAAAGTTCAGATTCCCAGCACTCAAAGCTTTATCATAAATACTTTTTAGATATATGCATTTTACAATGACTTATTATAAATAATACGCAACGGTTGACATTGTCGGCATTCCTCCCCCCTCCATAGCCTGTACACTACCAATGCGTCTGCACAGATCTCTGCCCCGAACCGTCATCCAAACGCTGCGGGTAATAATTGTGTACAAACTTTAAAGTGTTTAAAATTATAGAGGTATATAGATAGAAAAATTAGAATATCGTCCAAAAGTTCATTTATTTTGGTAATTCAACTTAAAGTAGACGTGAACTCAGAAAGCTGCTCTAAAAGATAAGCAACAGCATAATAACCTTTAAAGAAAAACATTTCTTTGTTACAGCTGATACAAATTCTGCAATAAATCTGCAGTGTCTCTACTTCCTGCTTTCATGGACGCAGACATATTGTTAACATCCTGTGCTTGCAAATGAGCTCATCTGTCATGGCAGGTGACACGGGGAGAGATGAAAATACAACTTGTGATTAGACACAGATGAGAAGGAATTAGACAGGCTAAACTCTCTAAATGCATACAGGGTGCATTTCTCTCTGTTTTCCATTCCTGTGCAAGAGTTCAGGTCCACTTTAAAAGATGAAACCAATATATGAAATAGGAACCCTTTGCAGGTGTTTTGGATTAATTAGCTGATTCGAGTCTGACACGGTGAGCCTAGAATATGGAACATTTTCACAATATTCTAATGGTCTGAGATTTTGATTTTGGGGTTCTCATAAACTGTAATCCAGAATACTCAAAATTATAACAAATAAAGGTTACAAATACCCTGCATTGCATGTTATGAGGCTATTTCATATTTTTTTTTTCTCCTAAGTTAAATTACTGAAATAAAGAATGGTTGCACTATATTCTAATTTTACAAGTTCCACCTGTATTTATGTTTTTCTGTATCCTGTGTTGGAAACTGATGCATACATGTCTTACAGATCCTGACGCTTACGTTCTCAGCATCCGAGATGAAGATGAAAATCTGTTCATTTATAATCTGCTGCAGCCGTTCCGTGACCTGGCCAAGTGGGTCTGGCTGGGAATGGTCCACAATAAAAGGGGTGAGGTTTTTACAAACCATTATATTAACCTTCCTGGCGTTTAATTTCCGTACATTTTTTTTTTTTACCAAATGCGGTACAATTTTTTAAAGGATTTCTTTATATTGTAAGCATTTTTGCGGACTGCTTGCAAGTTGCGCTCTTGCAAGCTGTCTGCAAGCATACGCACAGTATCTATTTTTTTATTTTTTTAAAGCACTTTTTTAAATTTCTATTCCAAATTATTTTTTTATTACTTTATTATTTTCTGGTATGGGCAGTAGTGCAGCCCCTAGCTTTTTTTACACTTGGATTTTTTTTTACATTGGATCTAATACAGATATTTGTATTGAATCCAATACAAAACATTTGAATTGGCCGCCTGATGTGTTTACACTGCTGCATTTGTGTATTCCTACCTGCACCCACTCACAGGTGCCACTGCGCAGTCATGGATGCACCCAGGGGTTGCAGCTAATTTGGTGTACTAAGGCCTGGCACGCACCATGACATTTTCCTGTCAAACCAAAGGACATTTTCCAATGGTTTGATCATTTCCAGCATGTAATTATAGAACGACTGGAAATTTCTTAATGATCTGATGCCAATCCAGGACAGATTTCAGTCATCTTTTTTTTACTTTAAAGCAAACTTGAAGCAATTTTTCTAAGGAGAGGCAAGGCTCTGAGGCTTCCTTATCATCTCACGGTCCCCTCCTTCCATCGCTGTCTCCCCTGTTCAAATCTTCCGCTAAGGGCTCTTTCACATTAGGGCAGATTTTCTGCGTTTCAACGCAAAGGATAAAGTTTGCGTTACCCAAGGTGAAATGAAAGTCCATAGACTTTCATTTTAGCTTTCACATATAACGCAGCCTTTTTGTGCGTTGCGTTCCACTGCACCCAGGCGCAGTTTTTTGGCCAACGCTAGCTTTATGCGTTACAATGTTAGTCAATGTAAAACGCACACTATGCGCGTTTTTAATCCGTTAACGCAGGCAATCAGTCCCAGAATGCAACAGAGGAACAATGTAGAAAGTTGAAAACTAAAAGAAAAAAAAATTATCTGCGTTTTCCTATGTCCTGTAACTTATTGAAAACGGATTAAAAACGCACACTCACTGCAGTGCAACGCATATCAAAACGCATTAAAACGCATACAACAAAACGTATGCTTTGAGCGTTCTCCAACGCAAGCTCTGATGTGAAAGAGCCCTAAGGGAGGCTTCGGAAGTGTTAAGAAGTCAGAGTGCTCCCGAAGATTAACATCTCTGTACTGCGCATGTGCAAGTGCGTGGCTCATCTGTCAAAGACTGCTGGGGGGGGGGGGGGCATCGCTGGAACAAGGGGACTAGGAGAGGAGTGGGAAGGCTCTATGGGAGACCCACCCTGCGCCCAGCTCACCGATGATATAACTATACGTACTCGCCCCCCTGCCTAAAAAAAGATTGCATGCCCTTCCCCGAGAACAGGCAGGCAGCCAATAAACAGCAGTGTAGCGTGGGGAGCATTATATTTATCTGCTTCCAGCACCACAGAGGAGACCCAGAGCAATGGAAGCTGGTAATATTACACTCGCTACCTGTTCCATTGCTGCGGGTCTCTTCCGTGCATCACAGCACACTTTCTCTGCTGCTATTCACTGGCTCCGTATCACATGACCGATGGGAGTCATGTGATCGGGAGCTCGCTGAATGGCAGCAGAGAGAGCTGTTGCTGTGATGCACGGAGATCTGCTGCGCTGGAAGCAGGTATACAGAACACTCCCTACTAGGCCTGAAAGATAAATCGAAATTAAACCAAAATCGTGATCACTGAGATCACAATTTTGGAATCGTCAAAGCGGCAATTATCGCGATCACGTCATTTCCACATGGGGAAGTTTGAAGAAGTGGCTTCAAACTTTTCCAAAGTCCCGGTAAGTGCGGCCTGCACCGTTGGACATGCACGAGTCGAAACGTTGTCCGTCCCCTTTTGCCGTCTGCCGGCTCTTGTGCTTGGCAAAACTCCGGGTTCCTGTATGTCCCATGACATACAGGAAGTATTCCGTGCATTAGAGCCTGCAGGAGGTGACGTGGATAGACAGGCATCGCTAGACTCGTGCTTGAAGCTATGTCCAGAACTGATGTAGCTTGAGGAGGCACAGAGCGGACACGGGCACAGAGACAGAGCGGGCACAGAAAGAGACACACGGGACAGGGAGAGAGAGACAGAGAAACAGAGCGGGCACAGAGACACAAGGGGGGCAAGAGAGAGACCCAGTGGAGCCATAAAGAGGTAAAAGGGGCACAAAAAGACAGGGGGACAGAAGGGGAACAAACCTGCAAAGAGGGTGAACAAAGCTTGATTTGAAGGAAATCGTGAATCGAAATCGCAATTTCAGACAGAAATCGCTCAAATCAATTTTTTTCCTAAAATCGTTCAGGCCTACTCCCTACACTACTTTACATTTGAATGGGAGGAGGAGGGGCCCCCTGCAATCGCGGTGGTCACAGGGGCTTTTGTTACGCCTATGATGTGTGTACAGCAGATAAAGAGGAAAGAGAAATCTCTAACAGGCAACAATAATGCAGAGTGAAAAAACAGAGGGTATGAAATGGGTGTCCTGTAAATGAGAAACCTTGAATGAGAACTATTACAATAATACAGCCCAGGGAGTTAAGTCAGAGCAGAGGCTGCTGCAGAGACTCTGGCGGCATGATTTTTCCCGATTTGTACGGTCTGAAAAGTTTTAAAAAGACCCTAAAATCCGGAACTAATCATACTGCCAGGGAGGGTAATGCAGGGGTTTCCTGAGATCTGAACATTTTTAGAAGGGGTTCCTCCAGGGTAAAAAGCTTGAGAAAGGCTGAGCTACAGAGTGTTTTTGTAACCTGAAACTGTTTTTGGCCCTTTCTAAAGCAAAGCGCGCTAGTTTACGTTTTATATAATCATCAGAAGTCTGATATTTTTATTACTGCGATTGTAACACAAACTATCTGTCATCAGAGGATCGGCTTTGCTGGCATGATGAAACCTACGTGAGTTATTCCAACTGGAGAAATGGGAGGCCAAATGCTACAAATACCGTCTTTTATGCTGCAATGAAGATGGATGGCTTCTGGGACTTCTTCCCAAATCCCAGAGACTTTGACCTGCAATTCTTTCAGCAACATTCCATCGTGGCCTGCAAGATTGACAAAGGTTAGACTGAATCAGTGGGCTACTTATATTACTTATATGTCGAGCTTAAAGTAATTCTGAAGTGACAATAAACTTATGAAATAATGAATTGTATGTGTAGTACAGCTAAGAAATAGAACATTGGTAGCAGAGAAAAGTGTCTCATATTGTTTTCCAGTGCAGGAAGAGTTAAAACACTTTAGTTGTTATCTAGGCAAAAGAGCTTCTCTGAGCTATTTGATGCCTAAGTTGGAATACAGTCCTGTTTTCTGAAGCACTTAAAGGAAACCAGAGAAGAACGAAGCTTAAAAATGAAAAGAAGATGTTATACATACCTGGGGCTTCCTCCAGCCCCATAAGCCTGGATCGCTCCCACGCCGCCGTCCTCCACTGCCTCTATCGCCGTTACCGGGTCCCGTCATTTCCACCAAACGCGGCCAGTCTTCCGCATGCACAGTGGCTCCCTCCGGCTCTATACGCATGCGCCTGCACAGTACGGAGGGAGCGCACTGCACTTACGTCTACTTGCTCGACTGGCCGAAATGACGAGACCCAGCACCGGCGAACAGAGGCAGCGGAGAAAGGCGGCGTGGGAGCGATCCAGGCTGATGGGGCTGAAGGAAGCCCCAGGTATGTATAAATCTCCAGTGTTCGTCGTCTCTGGTTCTCTTTAAACAGCCAAGAAACGGTGAGAGAAAGCTTGATATTCATTTTATTATTTCTTTATTGTACATACAATACGCCAACATATTACGCAGCGCTGAACATTCGTTAAGGTTACAGACAGAATATTTAGGGGTGACATACAGCAATAAGACAATACAGGAATACATGCAAACCAGATCACGCAGCACAGTATGAGTACAAGGTAATGCTTAGTCAGTCACTGGATGGGAGCATGGAGATTAGGCAAGTCGAGTTCACTCAAGAGTTCACTCAGATCCATAGGCTGGGTGTACATTAATGGAGGTGCGTTATCAGGTAGGAGACATAAGGAGTAGGACGCTGCCCGAAGGCTAACAAGCTAGAGATAAGGTTTTACTGCAGGAAAATTCAAAGGGTCATTATTTAGAGCTTAAAAGACAGAGTACTGCAACTGTGACAGTATGATGCAATGTTATATACAAAAAAGCTATATAACTGAAAATAACAATGAGACTCTTTTCTTTTCTACTAATGGTCTATTCATTATCCACACTACCCTTACAATTCACGATATCATAATTTATTTATTTTTTCGCCTCAGGTTTGCTTTAAGGATACCTGAACTGAGAGGGATATGGAGGCTGCACTTTTTTTTTTTTTAAATTTCCGCTTAAACAATTTTTCACTAAATATGATCCGATTTTCGGATCACGCCTGTTTACCAATCTCAACAGCACCGTGATTAAGGCCTCTTTTCCACGGACTGTTGATAGGCAGCGAAATGCCTCTCAAACTCCTACAACTGCTCACTGCTGCCCGGTAACTGTTTGCTGAGCACATAGCTCAACAGTCCTTGGAAAAGAGGCCTAACATATAAATCACAATGCTATTTCTCCAACAGTTCAATTCATTTTATATCCAAATCAAAATTGCTGGCCTGCACGATTTTTGGTGCATTTGCGCTCATACCCTGGCGGATCATTGGTGCAATCGTGGCCAAATTGCAGTAGTGGAAATAGAAGGCAGGGTGATCACAACACAGTCCGATTTTGCATGGAGTCAAGGTTCCTAGTGAAAAAGGGCCCTAACAGTAGTAGAATGGACGGTGTCCGTTCCCACTAGGCTGGTCACCACATGGAAATCTCCAAATCACCTGTCTTGTGAATTCAGTTCCGCCACCGCTGACACCCTCCTTTCGCTCTTCTACAGGGGAGAAGCAGATTGGAGCCCAGAAGAAGCGTGGGGCACAGGGCACCCTATTGGTTTGCAAAAGACCAATGGGAATCTTACTTAGCTACATGGAAAGCTCTCATTGGTTCATGGTGGACCAAAGAGTATCCTCCTTGTTGCTAGGTAGGACCCCAGTGCATTTTTACAGTACAGTCCAATAGGGAGCCCCATGCTTCTGCCAGGTTCCGACCAGTTTCAGAACAAGTGGAGGAATCAGCAGCAACAGACGAAGTGGGTGGTATGGTAACACAAACAGAGTGGATGCAAAATGGCAGATAATGTGAACGACACGGATGCCAGTCGCTGTTTCTGAATCTGCTGCATTTGCGCCATAATGTCAAACAGGCCTAACTCCTGTTATACCAACACAGGAAATCATTCTTTCCACTAACTTCTGCAGGAAATTGCAAGAGACCACAAAAGGGTATGTATCTCCATTGAGCGTTCCACATAAATGCTTCTATAGAAACTGCTGCTGATCTTGGGCTTCAAGAATGGATCTTCAGATGTTTGCATATGCTCAGGTTTTGTTTTACGTGAGTATTGTTAAGCTGTATCCTGACCTGCCTGTGTTCTATATTTTAATGTATTTAGGCCCGAAGGAGGAACACAAGGAGAAGTTGCCTGACTCCATACCTTACGGAAACTCCAAATACTACGTCTTGCAGACAAAGGTGACATGGCTGGAGTCAGTGAAGCAATGCAAGAAGAGCGGTGGTCACCTGGCCAGTATTCATAGTCAGACTGATCAGTACTTCCTGGAGAGCATAGCAAGAAAGGATGGATTTTCACTGTGGATTGGGCTATGGAATAATGATGTAAGTGTGTGCCTGATGCCCACTCATTCATGGATAACCTAATCAATAGCATATGGTCTACATCAGGCCTGGGCAAACTTTACGTGGCCCAGCCCACATTGTGCGGGCCGCATTCCTTAAATTCCACCCCCCTTCCCTCACTGCAAAGTTGCGAGAGTGCACCGGGGAAGTGAAACTCTCCCTGCGTCGTGTCTCCATGGAGCATGCGAGCTGGATGCGGGCCGTAGTTTGCCCAGCGCTGGTCTACATGGTAGCCAAGTACTAGTACCCATCCTACTGTTAGGCACCTCAGGACTTTAGTGTGGGTGTTTCAGCTACATTGTACCCATGAGTCCAGATTAATCTGGATTCCGGTCAATGAGATGCAAATCATTCCGATTTCATACAGGATTATGCAAATTTGGTATGCAAAAATATGTAGCTTGAAACCGGACCAATCAAATCATACAAAAGTGGAATTAGGTCAGTTTTCCATCTTCATATATTTGCATAATCCATTAGTGCAAATTAACATAATGCAATCAGCATGACCCTCGGTACATGGTTAACGTGAACTTTACTATGGTAACGCATATTACACAAGTAGCGTAACTTTATTGGCGCACCAATGCTCGGGTTACCCATGTACTGCGGGTGCTAATTGATGCGTGGGATACTGCTAGCTGTAGTGCGCTGCCTGGACACGGCAATATTACCTGCAGTAGTTCAGGGCGTATGGCTAAAAGTATTAGAGGCAGAAGATCAGCAGCACTGCCAGGCAACCGGTATTGTTTAAAAGGAAATAAATATGCCAGCCTCTGTATGCCTCTCATTTCAGGTTGCTTTTAAGTAAGTGACCAAAGTATCCATGTAAGTTCAGTATTTTTCTGGAATGGTCTGTTGCACTTACCTTATATGATTTGCCCAACAGGCATTGCCCAACAACTTAGAATGGTCAGATGGCACTTCAGTCGACTATAGAGGAAATCTAGAGACTCCGGTTCCACAGGGTAACTGCCTCTACTTGGATACAAAAGGAAACTGGCTTTTCAAGAGCTGCACAGAAACCCTGGATGGAGCCATTTGCTACAAACCCTCTGACGGTATGAAACTGACATGCCTAAAAGCCTCACTAACCAGTCCTCCTGCTGTAGAACCCACAACTTTCTTCTTCTGTTGCAGCAAAGTCAAAGTCTGAAAGTTCTGATCCACTGTGTCCTAAAGTAGCTGGCTCTGAACACTGGATACGGCAAAATGATTTCTGCTATGGGTTTGATGTACAGATCTACAACTACTCCGTGTTCACCGGTGACCAGGCCAGCAAACTGTGCAAGTCTCTAGGTATGTCATCGCAAACACTTTGGTCTGAGGGCGTAGCCACATGGAGAGTATCACGGCAGCGATTTTACCAGATTCTATTGGCTGTTGCTGCTCACCGTCTACATTTTTTCGACAGTTGGCCGTTACAGTCCATCTGCTAAGAGGAGTGTTTGCCCTAGAGAAGTTGCATATGAAGCTTATAAACTGCATTTTCACCAAACACAAAATTGCATGCAAACTCAACTGCCCAGGAGTACACTCTTACTCGTTTATAGGTTGGGGATGACAAGTGATCGCTGGCCAGTTACGGCACAAGGAGGATTTGGAGCTAGTGTGCAGCTACACTTCCATCTGTGGGAATTTTGGCGTTTGTTCCACCAACGTGATTGGGAGGCATACAGCCTATAGGATTCTGGGAGAGTGGTCTAGTACGAAATTCCTTTGCATGCAAACCGTTTTGGAAGAGTTCTTTGTATGATTACAGAGCCAGTCTAGAAACAGGTTCCTGCACCATTATTTTTTTTTTTTTTGTGTGTGTTTTTTTGCATTTTCCTACTGCAGATTCCACTGGTAACGGTTGAATGATATCCCTTGACAGTCCTTAGCTTATACACAGTAATATAGTTAAAGTGGATCCGAGATGAACTTTTACTCCTTGCATAATTGTGTTCCTTACATATAGTTTATAGGGCATTCCTCAAGCCAAATACTTGTTTTGTTTTGTTTTAATACCCTAATTTCCTATAAACTAAACAAGCCACACCCACAGCTTCTCCAGAGTGCCTTGGCGCTTGCAAGGGATTGTGGGATTTCAGTCTGGGCAGGTGAAAAAGGTGTTACTAGCTATAGATTTCAGAGGCAGAGTTTTCACAATCTGAGAGCTGCAGTGCAGATACAGATCAGTTGCCTGTGTAATGGAGGAGATAAGAGTGGAGTTTTCACAGAATATGCAGATTAGCATGCCTAGATACAGATAAGATTGCCTGTGTGTGTAATTGTGTAATAGTGACAAGCAGAAAACATGTCTGCTCCCATTGTATCACAGGAAAAAATATTAATATACTGTTGAAGCTGTTTGAAGATAGATTTGCTGTGTAAACTATCTAAACTTTAGATAAGATATATAGACAAGTCACTTGTTATATTTAGTTTTTCATCTCGGATCCGCTTTAAGGGAGAAAAATGGAGGTTACATTGATTTCTCTTATTAACAAAATAAATATTTCTTGGCTAGAATTGTGATCTTTTTTCGCCATTCAGTAGAATCTCTCTATAGTGAACCCCAAGGGACCTGGCCAAGTAGTTTACTATATCAGGATTTGTCATACATTGTATAGTCACACATGAAACCTCTGACTTTTCTCTGAACATAATTTACACACATCTCCCTGATCTGGTGATTTACAAGGAGATACAGCCACAGCATCAGCACTGTGGTAACCATTCACATTTTCAGTCACAGGTGTTCTATTATACTGGAATATATTTATATAATATATTTACTTATGGCTAAAAACATAACTGGATGAAATGGTCTTTTTTTTATTTTTTTTATTTACTTGTTCCTGGTGTTTAATCTGACCTATCGTGTGTAATTTCTGTCCTATAGATCCCACAGCCAGACTGCTGACAATAGAGAATGGTGAAGAAAATGCGTTTGTTAGCAGATATCTGAAGGATGACGCATTTATGACTGGCAGAGTTTGGCTCGGGGTAGATTCCAACTCACCTGGTATGTTTGCCAAGGAATGTGCTCTCCCTGGTATGCTCAGAATGCTGCACTCTCCTTCATGCACTCTTAATGCTATGCTCTCTCTGGTGCACTCTTAATGCTATGCTCTCCCTGGTGAGCTCTTAATGCTGCGCTCTCCCTGGTGAGCTCTTAATGCTGCGCTCTCCCTGGTGAGCTCTTAATGCTGCGCTCTCCCTGGTGAGCTCTTAATGCTGCGCTCTCCCTGGTGAGCTCTTAATGCTGCGCTCTCCCTGGTGAGCTCTTAATGCTGCGCTCTCCCTGGTGAGCTCTTAATGCTGCGCTCTCCCTGGTGAGCTCTTAATGCTGCGCTCTCCCTGGTGAGCTCTTAATGCTGCGCTCTCCCTGGTGAGCTCTTAATGCTGCGCTCTCCCTGGTGAGCTCTTAATGCTGCGCTCTCCCTGGTGAGCTCTTAATGCTGGGCTCTCCCTGGTGAGCTCTTAATGCTGGGCTCTCCCTGGTGAGCTTTTAATGCTGCGCTCTCCCTGGTGAGCTCTTAATGCTGCGCTCTCCCTGGTGAGCTCTTAATGCTGTGCTATCCCTGGTGCATCTGAGTTCCTCCCTCTTCCTGGTGCACTCAGAATGCTGCACTCTCCCTACTGTGCTCAGAATGCTGCGCTCTCCCTACTGTGCGCAGAATGCTGCGCTTTCCCTGGTGCGCTCAGAATGCTGTGCTCCCCATCCTGTGATCAGAATTCTGCGCTCTCCCTGGTGTGCTTAGAATGCTGCACTCTCCTTGGTGTGCTCAGAATGCTGCTCTTTCCCTGGTGTGCTCAGAATGGTGTGTGCTCCCTGGTGCGCTCAGAATGCTGCTCTCTCCCTGGTGTGCTCAGAATGGTGTGCGCTCCCTGGTGCGCTCAGAATGCTGCGCTCTCCCTGGTGCGCTCAAAATGCTGCGTTCTCCCTGGTGCATCAGAATGTAGAAACCGGCACCATCAGTATTTATAGCTTTAAATTATTTTATTCAGAACCGTCAAATATATACAACAACGTTTTGGAGCGTCTGCCCCTTTATCAAGTTAGTGACAGTTTGAAACAGAATCAAACGATTTATATTTCCCATCTATTAGTAACTCAGCCAATCAAACGGCTATATCTATTGCCCAGTCACCGCTGTGTAAAAAAGCGGACCTGATGGGGAACTACCTTGCTGCGCCTGTGGACCAATCATCAGTGCGCCTACTCACCATGTGACTCACAAGAAAGAGTTGCTGAGTCCACCCTACACATTCCACCGGAGTGAGGGAACGCCCCCCTTCGCTCGTCATACTTCCTGCCGCCCACACATATCACTGGACCTGATAGGGAACTGGGAGAGAGGTACATCATCGCTGGCCGAATGCCAGGGATGTGGAGCGACTAATTGGCACGCACAGAGAGGAGCCGTGCGCTCGCAAGTCAGACACGAAGGCCCGCCCATCCACCACACACGTCTCCTAGCAACCCAGCAAAACACCGCTGAATCGCGGCAATGTTAGCCAGATTGACGAAGAGTGTGCGGGGAAGGAGAGTACCACCGGGATTAGACTGCACCGCCAAAGCAAGGACCACCCAGCCAGTGCAAAGCCGCAGGGACTCTGAGGAGACACGCAAGCTGCACAACAGCTGAACATTTGGAGCCTATCGCGACTGCTGCAGTCTGTAATGTGCTCAGCTGTTGTGCAGCTTGCGAGTCTCCTTGGAGTCCTTGCGGCTGTATGGTTGGCCAGCAGGGGCATAGCAATAGGGGTTGCAGAGGTTGCAACCACATCGGGGCCCCGAAGGGCCCTCCCTCAACTACAGTTTTAGCTATCTATTGGTCCTGTGCTCATAATAATCACTTCTATAGTGGTAATCATTAAAAAAAAAACTGTTCCCCATCCCCTTCTTGCACTTCTGACACTGTAGGTGGCAGGATTTGGTGCACCGTATCAATTGTTATCTATAGAGTTCTTAGGGGGGCCCCATTGTAAAACTTGCATCGGGGCCCACTGCTCCTTAGCTACGCCACTGATGGACAGATCGCTGGGTCTGACTTGCGAGCGCACGGCTCCTCTCTGTGTGCGCGCTGGATAGGTGATCCAATTGCACATCATTGCTATGTATACAAGTTTTCATCTCTGCTGCGCTTTCCCTGGTGTGCTCAGAATGCTGCGCTCTCCCTGGTGTGCTAAGAATCCCACACTCTACCTTGTTTGCCCAGAATGCTGCGCACAAAATGCTCTGCAGAAATGGGAAAATCTGATCTGTACTTTTTCTGAAATGAAAAGGATCGTTCAGCTTTTGGCCTTGTACTGCTTTGCTATTCTAATGCCACCCAGTGGATACAAGGGAATAATGCATTAAATACTCTGAACTATACATTTTTAATAGGCTGTAAAGTGCAAATTAGGTTTCATTTGCATTAACTTGATTATGCATTTTATATCATTTATTATTCTCTTAAACTTTTTATTTTTTGTCGGAAATAATGCACTATTTTTGCACGTTTTTCTGCACATCAGTTGTCCATTCAGTTAGAAATGACAGCAACAGATTTAATGTGAAAGGACCCTTCTTTTTTTTTTATTCCTCCAAATCTGAGAATCAGTGAAAGTAAAGGCCAAATATTTCCTCAATCTGAGAACCAATTCTCTGGAGCTTTTGACATGAAGGCGGCACAGAATTGTCTGACATAAGGTAGTGCTGCCCAGAATGTGAGACAAGTCTGACATAAAGCATTGCGTAAAACTCATCCTAAAAGCTTTATTGGGTGGATAGCATGATCACAGTACATATTTATACTTCCCGGTACTGGAAGCTGCACAACGCACAAATGGACATCGGCCAAAGCTTGCCACACTAGTTGCCAAAAGCCATAATTGTCCTGATGGAACTGTGACAGTTGGAGGACCTCCTACAGTTTTCTTTCATGGGCATGAGTGTCTTGCTGAGATCAGGGCAATTGAAAGGAACATATTTCCAGTTGGCTGTGTTGTTACTGAATATTACTGTTCCATTGTTTTATTGTTGAGTTAAGGCATGTCCAAACAATCTGCCCAACTCTTCTAAACTCAGTCTGCCGTAAAATGGCTGGGCATGTGTACGGCTTGCAAACAAGAAGACGACCAACTGATCACAGGTTGTTTGCCAGATCCAACCGGTGGATCAACCTGACCAACTATCATGCAGGTTGGAATGTGTGTACAAGTCTTTTGAAAAACTTTTGTTGTTTTTGAATGCGGACGTGTTGTGCGGTTTGTTGTTTATTTGTGTGCATAGTAGTTAAGTGAGTTGGTTGTTTGGTTGGTTGACGTGTGTGTGCGTACTTGTCGTGTAAACAACTTGTCGTGCGGTTGGTTGTGCATTATGTTGGACGTGTGTATGAGCCTTTACAGCAGTATTTCTCTTATTCTCTTATCGTAAGCTAATTGAATGATTGCCATTGGTTTGTCTCTGCAGACCAGGCACCCAAGTGGCTTGATGGCACTTCCATGAAGTATAATAACTGGAGTACTCTGCAGGCAGAAAAGCCCAGCCAGGGTTACTGCACCATCTTGTTGCCAGAGACTGGAGGGTGGAGCAAAGTGTCGTGCGCTGGCGGCCAGGGCCGTGTCGTATGCAAAGCACCGATAAGTAAGTTTTCTGGAATCATTTCCTTGTCATTCAATAAAGTTGTGCAAACAGTCAACAAGTTCAAAGTTCAGTCAAGCAGGTTTCTGTTCACTGACAAATATCACTTATAAAAATGGCTTCTGTTAAAGAACCACTATTGGGGGGAGGGGCAATGTATTATGTAAAATACATATAATAACATGCAAATAAGTACATTTCTTCCAGAGCAGGGGTGTAAAACCCAAATACAAAGTGGGCCGAAATTGAGTTCTGGGACCACGTCGCGGGCCAACCTCAATTTCTAGTGCCCACCTCCCTCCATTATAGAGTGTCTAATAGCCCCCCTCCATCCCCTATACAGTTCCCTAATGTTTAGTGTTTTTTCCTTTCCTCATCTATACAATTCCCTGATGCTTAGTGGTCCTCACTCCCCTATACAGTTCCCTGGTGTCTAGTGGCCCCCTTCCCTCTCCTGTACAGTTCCCTCGTATCTAGTGCTGCCCCCCTCCCCATATGGCTTCCCTGGTGATTTAGGGCTTGCCATACAATATAGCTTCTCTGGGGGTCTACAGCGGGCCATACATAATGTAAAGTGGGGAAACCACCTGAGGGCCAAATCTGATGGCTCAGAGGGCCAGATTTGGCCCGCGGGCCGAAGTTTAACATGTATGTTCCAGAGTAAAATGAGCCATAAATTACTTTTCTCCTATGTTGCTGTCACTTACAGTAGATAGTAGAAATCTGACAGAACCGACAGGTTTTGGGCTAAACCATCTCTTCATGGGGGATTCTCAGCATAGCCTTTTTTTCTTTATAAAGACTTTCCCTGAAAAGGATTTATATAAAGATGCTGGCCATCCTCCCTGCTAGCTTCACACTTTTTTGGCAGTTGGACAGAGCAACTGCCATTTGCTAAGTGTTTTGAAAATAAAAAAGCCCCTGAGAATTCCCCATGAGGAGTTGGACTACTCCAAAACCTGTCAGTTCTGTCAGATTTCTACTACCTACTGTAATTGACAGCAAAAAAGGAGAAACGTTATTTATGGCTCCATTTACTCTGGAAGGAATGCACTTTTTTGAATGTGTTTACATTCATTTTAAATGTTATGATTTTTGTGATAGTGGTGCTTTAAATGCTAACGTGACATTTTATTGCTGCACAGGGTACATTTAGCTTTTTTACAAATAAGTCTACAGTAGAATGTAAAGGCTTTACTGGAATTCTTAGCTCCCTGAATGAGTAGCTGGCTGCACAGGACAGTAAACAGTTAGAGGAACTATACTGAAAATAATATCGGAATCATTTATTTCACCAAGTACAATATGAGGTGTACCCAGAATTGATTGTGTCACAACAGGGTCGGTGGTGGTATAGTCGATATACAGTGGATACATGCAGTGCATACATATACATACAGGGCCGGGCCGAGGCATAGGCTGGAGAGGCTCCAGCCTTAGGGCGCAGTGTAGGAGGGGGCGCACAATTCATTCAGCTGTCATTCCTAATTGTGTATGAAGCAGAAAGAAATAAGAAAAGGGGATACATAGCAGTGACTGCAAGCCAGATAACTAGATATTAAGGTGTTGGGGAGGTTGTGAGCCCTGTGGCACCTCTTAGTCTAATAGCAATCAGTGTGTGATGGCTCGGGCGGCAGGGATAGAGGGGCGCACTTTGCTGTCTCAGCCTTGGGTGCTGGAGGACCTTGTCCCTGCTCTGTATACATACAATAAATATGTACAGTAGGTAAAGTGCTTATACGAGGCATAGAGTATAAAGTATAGAGTGAAATGCATTGATAGAAGCATCCGTAAAAGATGGACCCAGGAGAAAGGACCAGGGGGAAACCGCTGCCGTCTATGGCACTCAAACGCTTCTGCAATGATCATTTCAATCAGATACCCCCCCAGCCTATCCTGGGGAAAAGGGAGAAAGGAGAGGAAAGAAAGGATAGGAGAGAGAAAGAAGGTGGGAGAGTCAAACAGTGAGAATGAGTCCCCTTAGGATTGCAGTGTAACTGGTACTGTAAGAGTCCTGGCTCTGCGGCAGCTGGCCGTCTCAATAGGTGCCAGACCTGGGGGTCCGCGTGGGATGCCAGAGTGTTTCAGCGGTGGTCAACGCTGTAGGGACCAGGAGGAGAGTGGCCGATCCTCCTCCTATATAATCATATAATGTATAGAATGGCTTATTTTTTACAGTATTCATTTATAGATTATTTAGTCAGTGTTTGCCCATTGTAAAATCTTTCCTCTTCCTGATTTACCTTCTGAAATGTATCACTGGTGGCGACATTTTTACTGCTGGCAAGTGCAGCTCTGCAGAATGTTTGTCTGCTTAGTGGCCCGCAGCCAGTAGAAAACAAATACCTGTGTGGCAGTAGCGCACAAGCCGGTGTAATTACACTTGCCTCATGTCAGGCTTGAGTAACCACAAACCCGTCATAGATGGGTGGTCTCCCAGTGGTTAACAGTGGCTGTTGACAGTACAATTTTTAGTGCATTATGACATTATTCAGATCTTATTGTATGAAAACTGAGCACCTGCTGGGTCTGTACGTTCCTGGATGATAACATGATCAATAGCTTATTTAAAGAACGGGTCGATTATTATATCCGATTTTTCCATACATCGCAACTGGTTTCAATATCAGGAATAATTTGGATTCTGTAATGTTGTCGATCGATTGAATACAACATTTTCTTTTGTGATAATCTTTAATGGGCACTTGTATAAGTTGGCCTGTAAAAAAAAAAAAAAAAAGGCTCCTCTAGAGTGTACGCCTCTGGGGAGGGGGAAGCCTCTTAATCCTAAATCCTGTGCTGGGACCCCGAAAAACGGCCTTCTCGCACATGCGCATTAGCTCTGTCCCGCTTGGCCTCCAGCGGAAATAGCTGATCCTGATCAGGTCTGTGCTACTGCGCTAGCTTGGGCCCGATCCAGCCCAGCTTTTTCCGAACAAAGCCAAGCAGGATGGCGCTAATTCATCTGGGCGAGTTGCCAACAAGCGCCAGCAACCTCTTTTCGGGGTCCAAGCTCTGGAACTCAGGAGGTCGGAGGAAGCCTCTTTAGGACCCAGAGGCTTCCCCCTGCCAACGTGAGTGTCCCATAGGGTCACCTTTTTTCCTTACATGTACACTTTAATCTTACTGTACCTCGGGTACACTTTAAAAAAAAATATCCTTATGTTATCGGTTGAAAAAATTATATCTCAAAGTTAAGAATATAAATTGTTGTTCTAAAGTGAGACTGCTTCAGACTTCAGGCACAGACTGTTCCTTTTTATCAATTGTTATTGATGTTCTAAAAGAATTTATCAAAAAGTTATGTTTTTGATCGGGGTGGATCTGTTCATTTTACAAGCATGTGTTTTTGTTTTTTTATCCAGGGTCTAGTGGAGTGGGTGTGGCTGTAGGATTTGCAGTAATCATCATTCTGATCCTCCTGATCGGACTTGGCGTTTACCTCTACAAAAAGCGAAGTCCTCTCTTCTTCAATTCTATTCGGTACCGACGAGCAGAAGATCAGATGGAGTCGATGATAGACTATGCTTAGAACTCTACTGGAAACATACTACCTGCAATTTTGTTTTGCACAGAATGGAAGAGAAGAATGTTGTGTTTTTGTCCCCCTGAGAAGCTGCCAAGCCGGATTTTTTGAAATTTTTATTTTATTATTGCCTTGGATTGATTCAAAGTATGAAGCAAGTCAGGTGGGCTTTTTCTGAGATGACCTGCTTTTGTTTTTTATTTTTTGTGCTTTTTTGAAAAAGGATTTTCTCTAAGCCAACTGTAAATATTTTTTATGATTTTAAATGTGAGAGATGATTGTACAATATTGGCTCCTAAAACAATTTTGAGGAGCTTCTTAAAAGTGTTGTCGTTATAAGTGGGCTGCCTGTGTTTAGCTGTAGAGGAAAATTCTAGGTTTATTGGTTTGTTTTATAAATGTTGGTGGGATAGGCCTGATTAACCCCAGAGATGTCGGGTTTTTAATTATGGGGCATGGCTACAGTCTTGTGTGGACTGGGGCTTGGCCTAACGGGGCACGATTAAGCCCATATATGGTCATAGTTTGTCAGACCTGTTGATTCTTGTTCAGATCAGATGCAGGCCTTAAAGAGTGTCTCCGGTTTATTTCTTTTGATTGTTCGAAAAAGGCCATGGTCTTCTTGAGCGTAAATAGAAGTTTATCTTCCTGGAAACTGACTTGACGGTTCTTGTAAATGGCGCACTGTGACGTCCTATCGATCCTCTAAATGAGGACAAACCACAGGTTTGCCTGAAAGCACAAGAATTCAGCCTGGGCTTGCTCAGTTCTGTGGGAAACCACAGCCTGTAGATTTTTGGACAAAGGCCATTGAATGTGAGAGACATGTCGAGCAATAAAACCCTTCAACATCCTAAATTTAACTCACCCAGATAACTTGGTTTTATGAAAATTTGATTGGAGATCGTAAGGGGGCAGCACACACGAGCTGAACTTTTTTACCCAATAGCAGCTTCAATAGAGTTATCTCATTTGAGGTAAGTGCACTGCTGTTGACCTCAGTCGGCGGAATTCTTGGAATACTTTGATCTCTCCCTGCTAACAGGAAATACAGAAACTGAAAGCAGAAGTCCTCTGTTATTGTCTCACGCTGCCCCCTAGTGACAAGACACCTTAAATACACATTACAGCAGTACTATTTAGTAGTAAGCAAATGTAACAAATAAGTAGTAAAAAAAAATATGCTCAAGTAAATTGCCCTGGAGCACTTGCAAGCCTCTAAATACATTGGCTGCTAAAGGGTTAACAGAAGAGGACTACTATTAGGTTGCACAGGTTTTCAACCTTTCTCCTGAGTATTATCGCATCATAGGTAGGGTTGCTGAAATGTTAATGGGAGAATACACCGGGGTGGCAGATCAGTTAAAGGTCTGATATTGATTGCTTATGTTTTCTACTGTTGTGAACCTACTGGGCTGACACCACCAATAGGTTATTACTGCACAATGGAGTATAAAGCAGTGAGAATGTTGTTTGCGCACCCAGAGCCTCCTCATCTACACAGCAACTTAGGCAGGTGCCTAGGGCTTGGAGAGAGACTCTAGCCCCCGCCAAATTTTAAGAAAAGAGCCAAGTGGCCACTAAGGGCGGGCCCAAAGTAGTTACTTGCTTAGGGCCCCATTTCTCCTTAATCCTCCTCTGTGTGCACCGCTACAGTAGCTGGCCCCATCTTCACCTTCCAGCATTGCTTATACAGGTAGTCCCTGACTTACGAACGTCCGACTTACGAATGACCCGCCGATACGAACAGTATGGATTCTCTGTTTCCATGGGAACAAGCCAAAAAATGTTTTTTTTCAAATTGGACTTGTAGTTTTTGAAAAAATCGATTTAAAAAAAATCAAAGAAAAAATGGCTTTTAAAGGGAAGGTCCAAGCAAAATAAAAAAATGAGTTTCACTTACCTGGGGCTTCTACCAGCTCCATGCAGCCATCCTGTGCCCTCGTAGTCGCTCACTGCTGCTCCAGTCCCCCGCTGGCAGCTTGCTGACCTCGGAGGTCGGCGGGACGCATTGCGTACATTTTTACACATTCCCGCTAGTGCAGGAACATTAACACATACATTTTTACGCATTACTGGTTCAATGCGTAAAAATTTACGCTTTGAACCAGTAACGCGTAAAAACGAACCTACAGTACCTATCTCGTTCGTTAACCGAGGACTACCTGTACAACAAACAGTGCCTGATAATTATTTTAATCAATGAGAAAGTTTAAATCGTTTTATTATATATAATGTTCCTTTTAAATGTAATATCTAACCTGTTAAAAACTTTGTACAGTGTATGCCTAGTTCTAGTTGGTTAAGGTAGGCACAACTGGTCAATCGTTGTGGCAGAATTACTCGTTTTGAATCTGTCAGCCTTATGGAGAGTTTCCGCCATTTATTCAGTAGACAAGCACTCCTTATAACCACCAGCACAGGCAAGCCTGCCTAGAGAATTGCATAGCACATAAAGCCAAAGATCGCTCACTGCTGGGAGTAGAATTCGGCAGGGTTTAGTCACCCGCTATTCAGAGGATTTGAAAGTATTCCCTGTGTGTAAAAACATTTCCTTTCAATACAGAGCGCAGTACAAGGCAAATGTAATCATTGCCGGCCAGAATAAACTCTCTGCCTCTTCACTCTGCTCCCCCTCCCCTCCTCTGCTGAATAGACACATTGCTGTGGTAAAAGCTGAGTCACTTCAGCAGATGAGGGAAGGGGGTGCAGATTGAAGAGAGCAGGCAGAGAGCTTCTAGCCAGCAATAATTACATTGGGCGATTTGCAGATCAGTACAAGCTTGTAGGGCCCATTCACACTGGGGCAGTTAGCGCCGAATTGCCGGGGGTCACTAGCGCTTTTTAAATCGCAAGTGTAATGTAAACTATATGGCAGTGATCTCACTGCCGCGATCACTGGTGATTCGTGGTAAATGCAAATGTAGCGCTTTTTCATGATTTTTGAGCGATTGCAATGTAAAAAAAAGAGCTAATCACGATCTCTCAAAAATATATAGTGCAAAATATGCATTTAACATGAATAAAATTGCAGAGGCAAAACACTGGCTCTTATTGCTAGTGTTGTGTGATCACAAGTGTGATTGGGCCCTTACAGCTCTCCACATTAAAAGTAAATGTTTTGATACACAGGGAATGCTTTCAAATGTTCTTTTATAAACCTAACAGTAGATACTTACATTTTAGGTTAGGAAGTTTAATTGCTGGGATTTTTATTTTTTTTTACTTTATAGCACATTAGTGTCACATGCTGCCTGTCCCCAATACACACTAGTGTTCTCAATGTATGCAATGGCCCTTACAGCCGAACATGTATAACGAGAATGTACGTTAATTTTTCGGTACAAATCTATTTTTTAAATGTCTGTATTTATTATTGCTACATAGATGGTCAGTTGACTTACTGCATCAGGTGTTGTAGTGACTAGATGGAGATAGTGCTGCTGTCCGAGGATTGGGACAGCTGTTCTTTACTACTGTGCACAAGAATCATGTGCAATAAACAAGGGAATGTAATTAATGTTCTGTAGTGTATTGTGTGCATAATGAAAAGTTATTATTTCTCTGTAGATGAGTGACAAAGTACCATTCCTGATATAACTATGGCATACTGTATATGCGCGCACTTAAGGTGGCCACTAATGGTCCAATTTCTAGCGAAAAATCATTTGAGCGATCAGAAATTCTGATCGGATTGGTTGTAAATAATCTCCATTGGTGGACACAATTGATTATGAACGAGTGAAAAAAATGTCATCCGAATGAATTTTCGTTGAACCAAAACTTGGATTTTCTTGTTGATTGTGATAGATAGGAAGCAAAGATTAGTTCGTTGATGGTGTAGTGAACAATATATATTACAATATTTCACTTCCAATCAGAATTTCTGATCGCTCAAACGATTTTTCACTAGAAATTGGACCGTTAGTGGCCAGCTTAAGAAAGAGGGGCTCGCTGCAATGTCACTTCAGGTTTATTAAGGACTTATCCCAAAACGGTACAAGGAACACTCTGCTGACATGTTTCGGACTTAAAATGGTCCTTATTCATAGCACCATAGCATGTGCTAGGAATAAGGACCATTTTAGGTCCGAAACATGTCAGCAGAGTGTTCCTTGTACCGTTTTGGGATAAGTCCTAAATAAACCTGAAGTGACATTGCAGCGGACCCCTCTTTCTTTGTCTGAATTACGGGGTGGTTACCCAGGTCCAGCTCTGTCCGCATTGGAGTGTAGCGGTATACCTGCCTTTTGAAACTTTGTATATGCGCACACTCCTAGAAGATAATGGGTTTCAGCTTTGGGTTAGAGCCCTCGAAACATGAAAATCCAGCAGTATTTTTATATATGAAGCATACATGTGTTATATCAGAGCCATATTAATCCATGCCTTGCACTGACGAGGACCAACACGTCCGAAACAGCTGTGTATTGGATTAGTATGGCTCTGTAGCGTTAATAGGCACACTACACACCAATGTTTCCTCAAGTGTCTGGCTTTTAGGGACATAAAGGGATGATTTGCATATTCAGTAGTGAATACAAGGGGTGGTCAAGGAGATGCAAATCTTTTTGAGTTGATACAAATTTTGTATGCGAATTTATGCAGCTTGAAACTGAACCAATTAAATCCCACTGTGGTAAAATTTGATTGGTTCATTTTCAAGCTGCAGACATTAGCATGCAACATTTGCATAATCCTGCATCAGCTCGAAATGATTTGCATCTTATTGACCATCCCTGGTGAATACCTTCTGTTTTAAGAAGGCAAAATTACTTTTAGCATGCAATTTTCTTTTTAATCCAGCAGCAAGTGAGTTTTATCTTTCCCTTGTGTTTCCTGCCTATCTAATTTGCAAGTATGGCAGTGAGGCCTGTGGCATGGCAACTGAGTAACGTCTATCAAAAGAAGTAGTACTGCAGTAACTATTCAGAAAGAAGGATTGAGGGAAAAGTAAGCTCAAATTCATGCCAGTATTAAGGTGCGTACACACATGCGACTATAGTCGTTTGTAACGATCGTTCCCCGATCTTTACCAACGACGATCGTTACAAAAAACGAACCAACGACTATTAAGGCAAACGACGAACGAGTCAAATCGCTACAAAACAAAGTTCTGTCTTGGCGGATTTTTACCACCGACGATCGTTAGCAAAAGTGGTACATCGTTGGAAACGATCGTTCGTACCAGGCTGGACATGCGCATTTCACTTTTTCTCCAAGGAACTTTACAATTTTATGCGCAGGCGCAATAAGTGCTTTTACGTGGTGTAACGTTCGTTCTAACGATGTGATCGTTACACACTTTTTACAACTAACTTTACTTCGGTCGTTCTTTCGTCAATTAAAAGATCGTTCGTCGTCGACAACGAACGATCGTTGTCGCATGTGTGTACGTAGCATAAGTCACACGCTCAGGCAACTGAAGCTGCGGCAACCTCCTAGTGCAAACGAAGTATGTAACCCATTAGCAGCTTCAATACAGTTATCTTGTTTGAGATAAGTGCTCTGCCTTTGACCTCAGTCGGCAAAACTCGTGCTGTAAATTCTTGGAATGCTTTGATCTCTTTCTCTCTGTTAGCAGAAAATCTAGAAACTGAAAGCAGAAGTCCTTTATTATTGTCTCACACTGCCTCCTTGTGGCAAGTGGCTTTAACTACACATTACAGCAGTACTAATTAGAAGCAAGGAAATGTAACAAGTAAGAAATAAAAAGAAGTGCTTAAATAAATTATCCTGGAGCGCTAGCAAGCCTCTAAAAAAAAAATTGGCCGCTAAAGGGTTAAAGGAGCAGTTCAAGTGAAAAATACCACCCACAGGCCAAGTGGAGAACTGCAGGATTTCTATCATGTCAGCTCACATATCTAGTAACTGAATAAGGCCTTGTACACACGCTAGAATAGGCTCCTTAGAGGTGACTGCTCAGGGCTGCCCCAGACAAAAATCTGACGCCTGTACCGCAGCCCTGATACATCATTGAAAGATCTGTCATGCACAGAGTTGTTGATCCCTCCTCCTCCCTTCATAGTAACAGTATTCATCAACCAGCTGTAGCCTTGCACCGTGTCTGTACAACTCTTCGACCATAAACAGTCACCCTAGGGACCGAATCCTGATCACCACTATATTCTGCATATATACACACCTTACCCTAGAGGAGAGATTTCAAAATGCAAGTAAAGCAGCTCAGCCCACAGCCTAATATCTGCTCCTAATAATTACCCCTTCTGCCTCTGGAACAAAAAATATATATACAGTACTACAACTGTAGGTATCATCAAAACTGATAATACTGAGTTGATGCAAATTTACATCACTGACCATCCCTACACAACGAGATGGATCCTACACAGGCTCTTGTGCTGTGGAAAGCTCTCCCTTTCGTTGCTTGGTTAAAAACTAGCACATGTATATTTTACTTTATATATAGGAATACTGTCTGCTGAAGGATTTAGTTTTTGACTGGAACTTCAGCAAGGAAATTATTTGTATTGAGTTCGATTTCAGTAGAGCAGGAAATGCACAAACACACAGCAGTACAAGCCTACCAACATTCTAACCCTTCCCCTTTTTCGCTAAAAAAAAAATTAAGACGACGACTTGGGTACCACTTGCCAAAAAAAAAAAAGTCATTCTTTAATAAACTCCTGTACATATCTTGTAATGCTATGTCTTAACTGTGTTTTTCCATGGGGCAGCCATATTTTCCTGTTGCATTTGAAAGCTATGTTTCCTGCTTAGTAGTGCTGGTGTGACTACTGTATTGTTCCACTTTCTCAATGCAAGCCTGCTTCCTGAAGGACTGAGGACAATGTACTGAGAGTTTGTTCTCAGCTCTCATTGGCCAGGGAGTTAGTCTGAAGTACAGTTACTCTCCACAAGGAGAATCTACTACTGTGTCTTGTTATACTGCACCTTTTGTTTTGATTGCTAAGGTTGCTACTGTCAACCGATATCCTGAACATTACTGTACTTGTTTTATGTGAACCTAACGCAGCCCTCCAATATTTAAGACAGATCTCCAGACAGACGGCTAAAGGGACCTTGAGTTCAAGCTAAAACCGCAATTTGGACTTGCCTGGGTCTCCCGGCGTTCTCCTGGATCCTCTCCCAGTCCTGCTGGTGGCTCCGTTAATTAGCGACTTCGGGCTGAAATCACCCTTGCGCGTCCCCGCTGCACACACTATATGTCATCACGCTGGCCAGCGTGAGAGTCTTGCGCATACATGGTTCAGTCTTAGAGAACTGTGCATGCGCAGGACTCTCACGCTGGCGGAATTAAGAGACAATAATCCTATGGTTAAAGATTACCTCAGGTAAAGACGACAGAACCTGTCATGATGGAGGATTGTGGGGGATGTTAGTTTTAAATACTTACCTGTTCTGGCATCTTCACTCTGTGCAGATGATCATTTGGCCCCACCTCCTCTGAGAATGTGCCCTGGCAATTTTTTCCACGGCCTGCCCCCAGCTCGGCAGTTGCTGCCTGATTGACGGCTGCAGAGCTGGGAATAGGCTGCGGCAAAGCAGGTGGAGGTTTCTAAAGAGCTTCTACAGTCTTCAGAAACATGACAGCGACTGCCGCCTCTTCCTCAATTCCCCCACCCATCCCTTAAGACAGAGCCTGCCATGACTGTGCTGTAGGGCCAGGAAGTCTGAATGTGCCCTTAGAAATTTACACGGGGCTTAGCTCCACCCCCAGAAGCTGCTTGGATAGCATTACACTAATGAGGTCATTATTCTGCTCACGCATTCTCTAATAGAGCATCCCCCATTAGACAGACAGCAAAGTGGAATGAGTGGAGCATGGGTTATAGTGCTGTCCTCCTCCTCCCAGTCTGTGACCTGCTGTGCAGGCATTACAGGAAGTTTACTTAGGATCTTTTTCCTCTAGGCGTGTTCTCTATCCATATTGCCAATCGCTACAGCTTTGTGATTAACCTGAAAATCCCAGTGTTGTTTTTCCACTAGTGCAATTTTCCTTGTCGCAGTTGCCTGCCCGATGCATTTTTGGTTCTTTAGTGTTGCTATGCAAATTTCCCCACGGTTCTGAAATTCAATTTTCCCGTTGAGTTTTTTCTTCTCCCGCCGGAAATCGCAAACACACCGCAATCATGCCATACACCTGATAGAGCGCGGCACAATTGTGGGAATGGAACTAGAAGGAAATGTGATTGCAGTGAATTTCCTAGTGGTAAGGGGCCCTTAGGGCTGTTTTCTACTACAAGCGATTTTGCTGCGTTTTCCAATCACAAGTAAAAAAAAAAAAAAGGGTGGGACATCAACAATCAAGAAAATCCCTTGAACCCTTTTTATACTGGTGCAGTTTTTTTCTGCATTTTATCCATGTGTTCCTGGCATCCTGTGAAAATTGCAGCAAATCGTATTGCAGTTATGTTAGTAGTTTAAAAGAGCTGTCAGAATGATTTTGGTACTTTTATTGGCTGTCTGAATGCATACGCTTATCAGTACTCATTCTGCACACTGAGTATTTCAATAAACACAAAGTACCTGATGCATTTAAAACCTGTACAATTGTCAAGTTACTACTGGTCTTCTGCACTCTAGTCTATGCTGTATATGATGTAATATCCTGTAACTCCTACAGAGCCAGGATGGGGGCGGGGCTTTACCTGCTTATACAGCTCTGATCTAGAGAGCCAGCTGCTGTAGGTACTGATTACATTTAGTGATTTTATTTGTCCCCTAATTTAAAGTAATACTTTGCTTTTTTGATGAGGTTGGAGTTATTTGAGAGGGATAACTGCATTGTGTACATTTGTTTTGCACTATATTTAAATGTTTTACCTGATCAGTTTCTTGCACTGTCTTCATGCTACTGATTTATTTTTTATTAAATCGATTTCTAAATCCGAAACACTGTTCAGTTTTCTTCTGTCTCCTAATATAGCTTTCGAAGTTTGTTTGTGGTGTGGTTGTTGTGCATGTTGTATGCAACCCCTCACCAGACAGTTGATGGGGGTGTATCCTACCACTAGGGATGCTCGGAAAATTCCGTGATTCTCTCTCTCTCTCCCTCCTCCTCCTCCTCCATCCATCCATCCATCCATCCATCCATCCATCCATCTCATGCAGTAGGGAATTGCAGATTTTCAAAACAGCTTATATACCATAGCTGGGATTTGAACCCAGGACCTAGTGTGTAGTAGGTATCTGTCTTACCCTGTAGACCATGACCCACACTACATGCTAAAGCTGGCGGTAGCATAAACCATACTTCTATTATGATCAATTCGATAGAAAAAGTAGCATGATTAAGGATTTGTACTTTTTGAAAAGCATGCTTATATACCATAGCTGGGATTTGAACCCAGGACCTAGTGTGTAGTAGGTATCTGTCTTACCCTCTAGACCATGACCCACACTGCATGCTAAAGCTGGCGGTAGCATAAACCATACTTCCATTATGATCAATTCGATAGAAAAAGTAGCATGGTTAAGGATTTGTACTTTTTGAAAAGCATGCTTATATACCATAGCTGGGATTTGAACCCAGGACCTAGTGTGTAGTAGGTATCTGTCTTACCCTCTAGACCATGACCCACACTACATGCTAAAGCTGGCGGTAGCATAAACCATACTTCTATTATGATCAATTCGATAGAAAAAGTAGCATGATTAAGGATTTGTACTTTTTGAAAAGCATGCTTATATACCATAGCTGGGATTTGAACCCAGGACCTAGTGTGTAGTAGGTATCTGTCTTACCCTCTAGACCATGACCCACACTACATGCTAAAGCTGGCGGTAGCATAAACCATACTTCCATTATGATCAATTCGATAGAAAAAGTAGCATGATTAAGGATTTGTACTTTTTGAAAAGCATGCTTATATACCATAGCTGGGATTTGAACCCAGGACCTAGTGTGTAGTAGGTATCTGTCTTACCCTCTAGACCAGGGGTCCCCAAACGTTTTGGGTTGAGGGCCGGGTCAACATACTTCAGACCGCTGGTGGGCCGGAGTAAACATAAAATGATGTAGAAGTCTTTGCGGACCAGACAGTGAAGCATACCCAGGTGACAATCTGCAAGCCAATTGCACAGCAGTGTCACCTGATGTGGAATTTGATTGGAAACCAGCAAAATTTCTGCTTTCTGGCTTCCATGTGGATGGGAGGTGCTGCACTGCTATTCCATATGTGGACCACCAATATTTAAAGATGTAGCTGACTGCATTTATAAGCAATACATTTTCTGTGTGGGGGGCCGGTAAGAAAGCCTTAGGGGGCCACATTCGGCCCGCGGGCCTTAGTTTGAGGACCACTGCTCTAGACCATCAACCACACTCAGGGCCAGGCTTTAGCATGTAGTGTGGTCAGAGGTGGGACAAGGTCCTTCAGCACCCAAGGCTGAGACAGCAAAGTGTGCCCCCCCATCCCTCCCACTCCAGCTGTCACACACTGATTGCTATTACACTAAGAGGTGCCCCAGGCCCCCCCACCCCCCCCACCCCCAACACCTTAATCTCTACTTATCTGGCTTGCAGTCGCTGCCATGTATCACCTTTTCTTATTTCTTTCTTCTTCAAACACAATTGGGAATGACAGCTGAATGAATTGTGCACCCCCTCCTACACTGCGCCCTGAGGCTGCAGCCTCTCCAGCCTCAGCCTTACTAGTGGGTAAGACAGATACCTACTACCATGCAGTGTGGTTCATGGTCTAGAGGGTAAGAGAGATACCTACTACACACTAGGTCCTGGGTTCAAATCCCAGCTATGGTATATAAGCATGCTTTTCAAAAAGTACTAATCCTTAATCATGCTACTTTTTCTATCGAATTGATCATAATGGAAGTATGGTTTATGCTACCGCCAGCTTTAGCATGTAGTGTGGGTCATGGTCTAGAGGTTAAGACAGGTACCTACTACACACTAGGTCCTGGGTTCAAATCCCAGCTATGGTATATAAGCTGTTTTGAAAATCTGCAATTCCCTACTGCATGATATGGATGGATGGATGGATGGATGGAGGAGGAGAGAGAGAGATTTTAAAATTTTCCCGACGGAATTCCGTATAAGTCGGAATTCCGCGGAACTGCCTCGGTATACCGTCGGAATGGAACGGTAACGGAATTTCTATATGACGGAATGCGGAATTGTGCCGGAAACGGAAATCGGCTATTCCGACCATGCCTGCCTACCACCTGTCGGCTGCTTGCAGACAGTTGATGGGGGTGTGTCCTAGCTTGTCGGCTGCTTGCAGACAGTTGATGGGGGATGTGTCCTAGCGCCTGTCGGATGCTTGCGGACAGTTGATGGGGGTGTGTCCTAGTGCCTGTTGACTGCTTGCAGACAGTTGATGGGGGTCTGACCTATCGTCTGAGTGCTTGCAGGCAGTTGGGGGTGTGTCCTAATGCCTGTTGGGTGCTTGCAGACAGTTGATGGTTGTGTTCTGTCTGGTGCTTGCAGACAGTTGTTGGGGGTGTGTCCTGTTGGGTGCTTGCAGACAGTTGATGGGGGTGCGTCCTATCGCCTGTCAGGTGCTTGCAGACAGTTGCAAGTGTTTGACATCGGCAGCCTCACTTGAATCCAGAGTCTTCCCTCTTCTTAGGTAAGTACTGTATGCAATTTTGCACCAGATCCTTGGCTTTGGTACATGGCGGCCCTTCAGTGGAGTGCTATCTTTATTCGACTTGCATACCACTTGGACTTTATTAACTTTGCCAAACACTAAGCTGTTTCTAAAACCAAGATATGCATCTTCAGCACCAACATGTGTAACTAACGGCACATCTGGACACTGCAATCTGCAGGTCCGTTATACAATAGCTGTTCCTTTAAAGAAAAAAAAATTGGTTGACGAATGCCCAGCAATGAGCACAGGCCTCCCCCTCTCCTCCCAGTTCACTGAAACTGTTCAACACAAGTCATTTTTTTCCCATCATTATTGTGCAAGTTGTTTTCAGTACAAAACAAAACTTCAGCTGAACTCTGAGGTTACTCGTATGACTGGGAAATACGGGTCTCGCTCACCACTGTAGGGCTACATACAATCATATAGAGTATCAGGAGGATGTATATTACTGACTGCACAGGCAGCAGAATCCAGCACAAGACCAGAGAATTCAAAAAGACTCTTCTGCTGCTTCTGTGCTGTGTGGCCTGTGGTGCAGCTGACCAGTCTGTCACTGCTGGAGATGGTAAGTGAGGCCTAATATGGGGAGCAACTCGCAATGTTTATTGTTTATTATTACTACTGTACTATGCAATTATGTAGCACTGACACAGTGCTTTACAGAATACTTAATTTCCATTTAACTGTCCCTCACTGGGTCATAAAGTTGATGTTCCTATCAGTCTGGGGACAGGTTTTTGGGGCCATGTTAATTAATCTACTGTGTGTTTTTGGAATATGGGAGGAAACTAGGGTGCCCAGAGAACACCCAGACAGAGAGTGATGGAGAATAACCTCCATCACTCTCTGTCTGGGTGTTCTCCAGATAGGTTTGGACCTTGATCCTGAATAGCTTAATTAATAACAATTAAGCTATTCAGGATCAAGGTCCAGACCTATCTGGTCCTCTAACATAGTATGGATACAGAGGCGCCAGAAGGATAAAAAGATCTAAGCATTTAAAATGAGGAGGTAGTGGTGGACTTGCCTCCTCCGGGCGACACAAGGAAATGCTGATCAATTTTCAGCAAAACAATTTATTTACATACTCCAGTAAGATACAACACGTTTCGCGGGAGTGACCCGCTTCCTCAGGCAATATGATGGAGCATAAACAAAAAGGGGTCTGGTACTATAGCAAGCGCCTCTGGTCCTCTAGCTTTATTGAAAAGGAACCCAAGGTGTGAGACTTATGGAAGCTTCCATATTTATTTCCTTTTAAACAATACCAGTTGCCTAGGTTTTCTTTTATTTGTCCTGGTTATTACAACATTTAAATGATGTCCCTACTACAATGTATGGCGAGAATATCTTATTTGGAAGTAAAGCTGTATTTTTTTCTGTTTTAAAGTTACAAGTGTCTTATTTTAGTAATTATAGGAGAGGAGGTAAGGGGTTAATTAATGGGGGATTTGTTATTTATTTAATTTAATCCATGCAGATGTATTTTTACTATTTGGCCACTAGATGTCCCCCCACTTTATTCCTAAGTGTTCTAAACAGTACACAGGAAGTGTTGTGTAATGGGTTTTTACTTTCATTTTGAGAATGACCACTGGCATCTGGCACTTTGATCGGCTTTGGGAACACATACTCCCATTCACCGATCAGTGAACTTACTGGTGGCAACGAGAACGTGTGCGCATGCGGCAGGCGATCGAGGTGGAGTATGTATATCTACACCCCTGAGGCTAAGTTGAAGTCTCAAGGGGCGTAGAAATGCTGGACTAAAATCAGGAAGTGGCAATGCTGAAAGGCTGGCTGTTCTGGCGTTCCTCTGTTGCAAGACGTCAGGCCATAGAGCCAGATCTGGCTGAAGTTTGACCGCACTAAGCATATGCTTGTTTCTGGCATGTGATTCAGATGCTACTGACGACTCGAAGATAAGCAGGACCGCTTTCATATCCATTTCGCTAAAGGGGCAATTTAAACCGATGCTCAAATGTCGCTACCATATTGCAGTGTTTCCAGATTTTATTAACATATCAGCAGAGTAATGTGTAGAGCTGCTCTGACTAATTTGTTTTGCAACATAAATATTGCAGCAGATAAACTTGTATTTCACAAGACAAATAAATTCCGTAATATGCATATACTGCAGTATTGATCAGAGCACCATTTTGTTATTTGAACCACTTGTTTCGGACACTACAGCAGGAGGTGACCACTTTTCCAGCCCCCGAGCTGCTTCAAAAACAAAAAAGCCAAAGTGAACTTCTGATCCCCCCACCCCCTAAACATAATTGCATAATAAGGCCGACTCCCCCCCCCCCCCCCCGCTTCCCCCTTCTTCAAACATAATTGGGGGTTACAGTGATCTTGAAGTGAGGAAGCACGTCAGTTTTTATACATACCTAGGAAGGCTTTGGATACTATAGAGGCTTTCCGGTCCTCAGTCCGTCCCATCATTCCTGTGCCTTTTCTAGTTCAAGTCATTTGACCTCGCGCCTCTGAGTAGTTCTAAAGATAAGTGCATGCAGGCTGCGCACGTGCAAGTTTAGAGGCTCTAAGGCTGCCCCAAGGAGTGCCGAAGAACTAGCAGGATTAATACCTTTAACTAGGCACAGTGCATGAGCAACAGGAAGGACCGAAAAGGCTCTATGGCAGTGATGGCTAACCTTGGCACTTCAGCTGTGACAAAACTACAAATCCCATCATGCCTCTGCCTCCCTGAGTTGTGCTTACAGCTGTTAGAGTATTGCAATGCCTCATGGGACGTGTAGTTCCCCCACAGCTGGAGTGCCAAGGTTAGCCATCTCTGCTCTATGGTATCCAGAACCTTCCCTCTACTTAGGTAAATATCTAACCTAAAGTGCATCCTTGCAGGTTTCTGTAATAGGGATGATCACAGATATGCAAATTTATGCAAATGTTTATGCAAATGTGTGCAGCTTGAAAATGGACCAATCATTTTAAACCTGGGTTTAAATTGGGTTTACCGCCAGGAGGGTTAAAGAGGAACTTCAGCCTAAACAAATAATCTGTCATTAAGTTACATTGGTTATGTTAATTAAAATAGATAGGTAATATAATCTCTTACCCACCCTGTTTTAAAAGAACAGGCAAATGTTTTGTGATCTCATGGGGCCAGCCATCGTTTTGGTTGAAAGGAGGTGAGCATAAGACACAGTTCCAACTGTCCTGTGTCCTGATCACCCCTCCCAGCTGGGCTTCAAATCTCAAATAAAAAAAAAATTGCGCCAAAACAGCAGAAGGAGAACAACATCAGAAATCCCATCAAGCTTTGCACAGCATCAGGGGAAAAATGCCAGGGCAGATTTCTTTGATGGGGCGGAGCTTCTGTGCAGCTAAAAACGAGGATTGGGAAAGAAAAACAAAGTTCTGATAATGTGAAACACCAAGCCTTTTCAGTGCTGCTGAGTAGATAGTTTATTCTGGAGGTTCACTTTAAGACTACCTGTTTCCCCTGGCTTGAGGAGCTGAGCAGGCAAGCAATGCTTCAGTGGTGCATTGATCGTGGACTCTTCTTGTATGGCAATCACTGCATCTTGAGACACAGCTGAATCATCCTTGGTGTGACAACTGGCTATAAGGAGGGGGGCTGACTTGTACTGGGGGAACATCTGTCTACTCTGGAGGGGGCTATACTGGGGAGGTGGCTTATACATGAGTCAATCACTTTTTCCTAGTTTCTGAGGGAAAAGTAGGTAGCTCTGCTTATACGTAGGTCGGCTTCTATGCAAGAATATACGGGCAAGTAGCATGTCTCCCAAACATAATAAGGCAAAGAGTTCCTTCAGGTAACATAATTAGAAAGTCTGTCGCTGCACACAACATAGTTAGGCTACCTGTATCACACAGCATAATTAGGTAGAGCATTCCGACTGATAACAGTATTAGGCAGCAAGTTCTCAAAAACAAACTAATCTTGTAGCGTGTTCCCAAACAACATAATCAGACATCATGTGCTCCCAAACAAAATTAAAGGACCATTATCGCGAAAAATGTTAAAATTTAAAATACGTGTAAACATATTCAAACAGTAAGTATTTTTCTTCCAGAGTGAAACGAGCCATTAATTACTTTTCTCCTATGTTGCGGTCACTTACAGTAGGTAGTAGAAATCTGACAGAACGGACAGGTTTTCGACCAGTCCATCTCTTTATGGGGGATTCTCATCAAGGTTTGTATTCTTTAAAACATTCCCTGAAAAGGATGTATACAATGATGTTGGCCAGCCTCCCTGCTCACTAATAATATAACTAGGCAGTGTCACCACAAAACAAAATAAGCACCTAATCACAGAATGTTTACTTCCAAATCACATGATTATTTTGTTCCACTAATACATAATTAGGCAGAGTGCCCCCCAAATTATTTGTGTTAAGTGGTACTTCTAATAAGAGAAATAGGCACCATACTCTCCTTCCAGATCACTCACATCCTCCAACATCCCTTGTCTACAGTAGCAATCCATTAATGGGGTAATACCCTCTGTCGGGTGATGCTGTACACCACATAATACTCTATGCATCACCTAAACCTGTTAGGGACAGCATGTCGGAGAATGCCTTCAGCACATTGGTTTTGGGACTATTTTGTTTAGTGTAGGAATCAGGGCAAAGTACTCGGTGCACGGGCCCTAAATATTCTGCCCTACCAAAGTCACTGGATCCATATACAGCAGAGTCTCGGTTATCCGGCACCAACGGGGATCAGCAGATGCCAGATAAGTTTGCTTTCCGGTTGCTTGAGACGCAGTGCTAAAAATAGGCTTAGCTATTACGGTACGATTCCTCATTCTATATACTTACTACTCCCATGAACTCTGTATTCAATGTTAACCACTTCAGGACCACAGGCTTACACCCCCCGAATGACCAGGCTATGTTTTTTTTTTTTTTTTTTTACAATTTAGGGCTCTGCAGCTTTAAAAGCTTGCTGCAGAGCCATACAATGCAGCACACAAATGATCTCCCCGCCCCCTTTTCTGCCCACCAACAGGGATTTCTGTTGGTGGGCTCTGATCGCCGCTGCGATGTTTATTTTTTATTTTTTCTTATTCATTCAGGGTTTTTTTTTCCTTTATAAATGTCCCTATTTTTTTTAAATATTTTTTCCCCCTCCCCCCGCCAGCCAATGACAGTGATCGGCTGTCATAGGCATCAGTCTGTGAGAGCCGATCGCTCTTGAGCCTCTGTAGGGGACAGCCCCCAGTACAGCGCTGCCGTAGATCGCAGCATTGTACGATGCATATAGACGGCGGTTTCACCGTCTAGCAGTCTCCTAGCGGTGATCGCTGCTGGGAGACTGATGACAGACCGGAGCTCCGTCATTCAAGCTTGAATGCGCGCGCATCGACACGTGTGCGATCTCCTGCAATCTCCGCCCCCAGGACTTAACGCCAATTGGCATTACGTGGTCCTGGGGGAGTCGCCACGTTCACGTCTATCGGCGTGACTCGGTCGTTAAGAAGTTAAAATACAGTAATTTTACTTTGGGGCAGCCGCGGAACCCAGTCTTTAAAGGGAGGGTTGACGGTGGGGAGAAAAAAATAAAAATGCACATCCAATTACCTGGGGCTTCCTCCAGCCCGTGGCAGGCAGGACGTGCCCTCGCCGCCGCTCCGCAGGCTCCCGGTCGCCTCCGGTGGTGCACCCAACCTGGCCAGGCCGGCTGCCAGGTTGGCTCTTCTGCGCTCATTGGATGTCCTCCGGGCTGTACTGACTTACTGAGGAAGCCCCAGGTAAGTGGATGTGCATTTTTATTTTTTTTCCCCCCACCGCGGATCTTCCCTTTAGTTTAAACTGTACCTTAGAACACAATAATTTATACTCAGCTGGGGCTTCCTCTAAAATAAAGGAAGCCCCAGCTAAGTATACACTTGGCTCCAACTCTTTGGGAGCACTGTCCCTCTTTCTTCCTCATTTGTATTTTTTGTATATTTACAGTAAATATATGTATTTTTCTACTGAAAAATGTATTTAATTGACTAAAATTGATATATTTCTTATTATAAAATGATATAATGACGGAAAATGAACCAGGATAGAAAGGACCAGTGTGGTTTAATTTATAAAATAACAATATTCTAATTAAATCTTTATGGTATGCATGACTAGGGGTGTGCTGGGGGGGGGGGGGGTGAGATTTGGGGTGTGGCAGGGGGGTGGCTTAAGTGTCCCTCTTCCTTATCTCAAAAAGTTGGTAGGTATGGTATAAATCATGCAATGGTTGTGGTCTCAGGTTATCTTTAAAGCACAGCAGAGCCACAAATAGCCTAAGGCCACATACACACATCAGACCATAGTCTTTTGAAAATGAAAGATCACAGACCAATCTTACCACCCTTCATGTAGTATGAGAGCCATACTCTACACAGACTTTTCTATGGAGCTGAACTCCACATCAGGAAAAAAATCTTTGCAAGATGCTGCACACACAGATGCTGTACAGACACAAAAGATCAGTGTCTGCAAAAGATCTGTTCCTGCCAAAAATCCGTTCCTGCAAATTGCAATGATAGTCTATGAGATCTGCAGATCATAATACACACATGATTTAACTGACATTCATCTGCAGATCCGCAGATCTGAAAATCCATCCTGGTGGATCTGATCTGCAGATGAATGTCAGTTAAATCATGTTTGTATTATGATCTGCAGATCTCATAGACTATCATTGCAATTTGCAGGAATGGATTTTTGGCAGGAACAGATCTTTTGCAGATACTGATCTGTTGTGTCTGTACAGCATCTGTGTGTGTGTGCAGCATCTTGCAAAGATTTTTTTCTGATGTGGAGTTCAGCTCCATAGAAAAGACTGTGTAGAGTATGGCTCTCATACTACATGAAGGGTGGTAAGATTGGTCTGTGATCTTTCATTTTCAAAAGACTATGGTCTGATGTGTGTATGTGGCCTAAGAAGTTGCCTTCACCACTGTCATCCATAAAGAAATAGGTTACTACAGTTTGTATAATGATCCCCTTTGTATTGTTTCAGGGTGTCCTGCTCCTATGTGGGTCCAGTTTAACATCAGCTGCTACACATTTATTTATTCGACACAGAGAAATTCTCTTGGAATTGAAATTGCTCGGGAAATCTGCAAAGGTAAACAAAAGGCTTGTATCTCCTGATGGCATATACAGCATAGGATCAAAAAACTTTGGCTTGCTTCAACAGCAACTCATTTATAGTTACGCTGAACTGAGAGGGAGATGGAGGCTGCCATATTTACTTCCTTTTAAACAAACTAATTAGTCATTTTTCCTCAACAGTTTTTATGAATTGAATCAGGTCAGTGTATGGACAATTATGTTGGACTAGACTATAAAGCACACTGGAAGTGAGTGGGATATGAAGGCTGCCATATTTATTTCCTTTTAAACAATACTAGTTGCCTGGCAGTCCTGCTGATCTCTTTGGCTGTAGTAGTATCTGAATTACACACCTGAAGCAAACATGCAGGCTAATCCAGTCAGATTTCAGCCAAAGCACCTGATCTGCATGCTTGTTCAAGGTCTATGGCTATAAGTTTGGAGACAGATGGTCAACAGGACAGCCAAGCAGTTTGCACTGTAAGAAATAAATATGGCAGCCTCCATATTGCTCTCACTACGGGTGTGTTTTAACCTCCCTGGCGGTAAGCACGAACTCAGTTCGGGCTATGCCGCGCAGGAGGATTTCTCAGGCCCTGCTGGGCCGATGTGCATAATTTTTTTTTTTTGGGTACACGCAGTTAGCACCTTGCTAGCTGCGTGTACAAACCGATCGCCACCGCTCCGCGCCGATTCGCCACCCCCCCCCAGACCCCTTGCGCAGCCTGGCCTATCAGCGCCAGGCAGCGCTGAGGGATGGATCGGGACTCCCGATGATGTCACGTCGTTGATGACATCATCATGATCGTTGCCATGGCGACGAGGGAAGCCAAACAGTAAATCCTGTAAAGACCGCCAGGGAGGTTAAAGTCTAATCCAACATAAGTGACTATATATTGACCTGATTTCAATTAATACAAACTGTTGTGCAAAAATATTTAATCTTTTGTTCCTGTGGCTTCGAATTTTTTACATGATGGAGCCTTTTTTGCATCAAGGTGTATAACGTTGATATATACATATATACATATACTGTATATATTGCTTTTAACCTATGTCTTTTTTCCCTGTGTTCCATTGTAGTGGTTTTGTCAGAATGGCTAGGCTGGCTAGTGTGGGGTTCCACCACCTATACAATACCAGACCACATAGTCCATGACAATGGGGGGTTGCTATGGAAGAGGTTGGCAGTAATCTCCCGCCACATTACAAAGCACTTTTATTCATGTCAAGAAGAAGAAGAAACACATCTCCAACTCTGGGGTGCAAGAGTAGATGAGGGTATCTATCCAAACATGTAAGGATAGCCCCAGGGGTGGGTTGTGACCAATGGTGGAATCTGGAGGAATATTTAGTAATTGTATTGGCATCTAATGATTTACGGGCAAGCAGGCATTATTAACCCTTTCATCTATCAATCCTTGCAGCACTAATACAGAGCCTTTCATTAACCTCTTGAGCCCCAGATGTTTATACCCCCCCTAAGTGACCAGGCCATTTTTTTTTTACAATTTGGCACTTCACAACTGACACAGCTGAGACCACCCATTTCTGCTACACCACCGTAGCTCCATTCCCTGCGTTTTGACAGAAAGTCAAAAAGAGGATCCAGAGGACGTGGGAAAAGACGTTCTTCACTGCAGAACCAAAATAACTCTGTGACAAAATCTACAGAGTGCACCCAGGCAACAACCCTAATAGCTCCAGCACAATCCAGCAGAGATGACAGCACATCTGGAGACTGTTCTGTCCTGGAGCCCTCAATCTCAGACCCTTGCTCCCAGGGTAGCCCCATCAAGGCTGTCCTCTGCAACGTCAGATCAATAAACAACAAAACAGCAATCATACATGATCTAAGGCTCCCTGCACACTGCAAATCCGTTTTCCGATTCCGATTCCGATTCCGTTTCCGATTTTCCCTGAATACATTCAACAGAAAAACGGATCAAAAAACGCAGCATGCAGTTAAGATTAAAAATCTGAATCGGAATCGGATGTAAAAACAGATTAAAAAGCGGAATCGGAATCTGAAATGCATGCAGTGTGCAAGAGGCCTAATAGAGTCTTCTGATCTGGCCTGCCTGACTGAAATCTGGCTTTCTGAACCAGTTGGCCCCACCCTGTAGGCCGCCGTGCCAACAAACTATCCCGTGATATACTGCAACAGGAAAGAACGCAGGGGTGGAGGGGTTGCACTTTGCTTTAGATCAGCTTTGAAAATCAGACCACTTACTGTAGGACCTACCAACTCGTTTGAATGCTTGGGGGTGCAACTTTCAGCTGAGAAAAACATTAACATATTGCTGATCTACCGCCCACCAGAAAAATACTCAGACTTCCTTAAGGAACTTGTAGACCTCCTATCAGAGGCGGCCTTAGAGTATGCGGGGCCTGGGGCGAGTGTCACATGCGGGGCCTAGAGCTAGCATAGTGCCCAGTATATAGCTAATATAGTGCCCAGTATATAGCTAATATAGTGCCCAGTATATAGCTAGTATAGTGCCCAGTATAAAGCTAGTATAGTGCCCAGTATATAGCTAGTATAATGCCCAGTATAAAGCTAGTATAGTGCCCAGTATAAAGCTAGCATAGTGGCCAGTATAGTGCCCAGTATGCAGCTAGTATAGTGCCCAGTATATAGCTAGCATAGTGCCCAGTATAGTGCCCCGTATATAGCTAGCATAGTGCCCAGTATAAAGCTAGTATAGTGCCCAGTATATAGCAGTATACAATAACTATGCTCCCCCAGCCCCCGTGCCCCACCCAAATTTACTCATTAGCGGCCCCACAAATAATCCATTTCTACCTACCGGTAACCGGACTGGTATCTGCTCTGGCTGCCCTGAGTGCCCTGGCCTTTGGCTCTGCAATACGTCCGGTGTGTAGGTTACTCGCGGTGGCGGCGGCGGCTGCTGCAGACAGATAGTGACACTGGCTCCCCTCAGTCTCAGTCCTGGTCCTGGTCGGCTCTTCAGGTCGCGCTGCCCGGCTGCCGCGGGGAGTGCTCTCTCTACGCATGCATATGACGTCAATCGTGACGTCACTCGTAGAGCGCACCCAGCAGCTGGGCAGAGGAGGGAAAGGATGCTGATGCGCTCCACATATACAGGAAGCACATCAGGGCAATGAGCGATCGGCGGCGGTGGCCGCAGCAGACAGTGAATATATTTTATTAAATTATGCCGGCTCTGAGTGGCGGTGCGCGTGGCCTCTTCAAGCGCGGGGCCTGGGGCGATTGCCCCACTTGCCCCCCCCCCCCCCAAAGGCCGGCTCTGCCTCCTATGCAACCTAACAATGGAACACCCCAGATGGATTGTTCTTCACAATTTGGAATAGAGCTACCTCGTGCCTTACATGAACTGGGCTTCCTCCAATCAATCAGCTCTGCTACTCACAGGAAAGGTCACACTCTGGACCTTATATTCCATACTGGGCTGTCAATAGCCAATGTGGAAATTAATCCTGTTGCCTGGTCAGACCATCACACTATCCACTTCTTCCTCTCAATACCAGCTGTCAAACACCAGGTCAAGAATCAAATAAAATACCGCCGCTTAAAAGGGCTAACACCTCAACATATCCGAGATAACCTTAGCTTTGATGAATTGACTGACTCCAGCTTGGACCCTGATACTCTGGTGTTTAAATACAACAAATGTGTGTCCTCCACCTTTGAGACCATTGCTCCTCTGTGCACCAAATATCTTACTCCACACCATCATGCACAGTGGTTTGATAACGCTATAAAAGAGCTGAAAAGACAAGGCCGAAAACTTGAGAGACTGTGTCGCAAATCTCAGTCCCCAGAAGACAAACATGCCTTAATCCTCCACTTGAAGAACTACCAAAAGGTAATCACGGGAAAAAAATCATCCTTTCTATCACAAGAGATTGCAAATGCAGTTAACAAACCAGCCCAACTGTTCCGCACAGTGGAAAAACTCTGCAACCCGGCATGTCAAAAACTTAATATCGAGTCTTCAAAGGACCTCTGTGACCAATTTGCCCATTTCTTCACAGACAAAGTCTCCGCTATAAGGTCCGCCATCCAACTTACAGCATCTGAGCCTAATATAGCGCTGAAGACCATTAGCAGAGACAACGTAACACCTTGGTCAAACTTCAAAGAAATTGATGAAGAAGTCACATCAAGCATCCTCCTTCACCTCCGCCTAACTACCTGTGACCTGGATCCTGGCCCAACACAGTTCATGTTGAACTGCCCCGACCTGTTCGTACCAGTATTCCTTAAAATTGTTAACTGTTCCTTACAATCAGGGATATTTCCTGCTTTACTGAAGGAAGCAATCATCGGGCCTCTCCTCAAAAAGCCCTCCCTGGACCCAGATGCAATGACCAGCTACAGACCTGTCTCTAACCTCCCCTTTCTGGGCAAGCTAATTGAAAAAGCTGTTTACCTCCAGCTAGAAGCCAAAATCCTACAAAACAACAGTTATGACCCATTAAAGTCTGGCTTCAGGAAACACCACAGCACTGAAACTGCCCTCATCCAAATATGCAACCACCTGCTCATGGCAAGAGACAGAGGAGAGTGCTCGATCCTCATACTGCTAGACCTTTCTGCAGCCTTTGATACAGTTGACCATGACATCTTGATAAACAGGCTACAGGAATACTGCGGCATTGATGGCATAGTTCTTCAGTGGTTCCAATCCTTCTTGAGTGGCAGAACCCACAAAGTGTCTATGGGGCCCTTCCTGTCCACCCCTGTATCACTTAAGTATGGGGTGCCCCAGGGCTCAATCCTCTCTCCCCTGCTTTTCACGATTTACATGTTACCGCTTGGAAAACTAATCCAAAAACATGGCCTGACATACCACTGCTATGCAGACGACACCCAACTATATCTTTCCTTCAAGCCTGGTGTGACAGACCCAACTCTAACTATAAACGCCTGCTTACGTGAACTACAGCAATGGATGAATGACAACTGGCTGAAACTAAATGCAGACAAAACTGAAGTCCTTCTGATTGGAGGGCAGAGCATGATAACAAAACAACTTAACTTGCAGTCTTCATCACTGGGAATAGGAGGCACGGATCTACGCAGCTCTGATCATGTGCGTAGCCTGGGAGTTCTAATTGATGGGAATTTAAACTTCAGAACTCAAATCTCTGCTGTGGTGAAAGCATCCTATTTTCACCTGAAGAACATTGCAAAAATCAAGCACCTCATCCCCCCATAAGATCTGCCAACCTTAGTCCATGCCTTCATCACATCCCGACTGGACTACTGTAATGCTCTCTACACTGGCCTTCCAAAAAAGGTCTTGTACTGCCTACAGCTGATACAGAATACTGCTGCCAGACTGCTAACCAACCAACCCCGTCACTGCCACATAACGCCAGTCCTGCACTCCCTTCACTGGCTACCTATAGAATGGAGGGTCCTATTCAAGATCGGCCTACTGACATTTAAATCCCTGAATAATCTGGGCCCTGGATACATGAAAGATATGTTGCAGCTGCGTAGCAATCCCCGCATTCTCAGATCCACAGGTTCTAATAATCTAGTCATACCCAGAGTCCACTTGGAAACTTTTGGTCCCAGAGCCTTCTGTCATGCTGCCCCTACGTTTTGGAACTCCCTACCTCAACAGATCACGACAGCTCCATCCCTGGCCGTGTTTAAATCCAGACTAAAAACCCACCTGTTCAGTTTGGCATTTGCAGAATTATAACTTTTGTTGTGTGAATACTTCATCCTACTACCAATTACTGAATCTGAGAGAGCCTAAGCGCTTTGAGTCCTATGGGAGAAAAGCGCTATAGAAATGTTATTGTATTATTGTATTAATAGAACTCGGCATCCAAATTCGATACTGATATAGCTGCAATTTATCATTGCAGTTTATGTGGCACAAAATTACCAAGCTGCCACCGGTCGCCTAAATTCCTTTGGCCTAACAGTGTGTGGAAACAAATCTTGCAGAAATGGTTACCCTACACTATCACTAAAAATTGTTCTGGGTGTAAATATTTCATGTTTACACAATATTAATTGTTTTTAGCCAAACCTGGCTTTATGTAATGTAAGTCTATGAGCGATGCTCGTTGTGTAAACGACTGCGCGTTGCAGGGCACATGCACTGACCAATGGGAATCTCAGTGACGTACTTCCTGCCCAGCAGAAGGCGGTGCACGTAACCCTGTGGTGCAGTCTGTCACATGGTCATATGTTTGTCATTTTTTGCATTGCGGTGAGATGTGGTAGGAGCATTGCATCCTCACCCCAACGCAAAAAATCAGTGTAAAACCGGCCTAAAATTTATAAGCAAAAGGCATAGTTCTATATTTCAAACCAACTTGGTCCTTTTTTATCAACATCATTAGTCTTCGTGAATATTACATTTGGAAAATAAGGAATATATCAATTTAAAGGCTGGGAATAAAGAGTCAGACACATTATTCAATACAAAAAAAAACATATAATTTTCTAGATCTGTAAATCAGTCCTGAAAGAAGGACACATGAGGAAGACATGACCACAGGGGTATTTGGTACCCAAAGAGGGACAGTCCCTCAAAAAACAGGACAGTAGGAAGCTATGCTTTAATGGGTGCAAAGGTGGCAACACACCATACAATTAAAAGGTCTAATTTTACACCAATTCGATAAACACAATCGGTTATCCCGAAAAATCAAAAGCTTTTTTTCATTCGTTATAGAAATCTGATCACTTTCCTGTTTTTATTCAATAAACGAAGCAGTAGAGTGTTAGGTTATGTCAGTTACCAAGAAGGAACCAAGTCCGATGAAGGCTTATTATTAGCCGAAAGCTTACTTTTTATTTATCTTAAAGAGAACCTGTAACAAAAAAAAGTTCCCCTGGCGGATACTTACCTCGGTAGGGGGAAGCCTCGGGGTCCCAATGAGGCTTCCCCCATCCCTGTAGCTGCAGGCAATCCAGCACTGGCTCCCCCAAAGTCTCCGGCAATTCAGGCTCGACAAGCCTGACAAGCGGTGGCACTGTTGCGGCTCTCAGCACGGAGATAGGCGGAAATAGCTGATCTCCTTCGGGTCCGCTCTACTACACAGGCGCAGGAGACTTGTGCCTGTGTAGTAGAGCGGTCCAACATCAATCGGCTATTTCCACCTATCTCTGAGTGGAAAGCCGATATTGCGCTGGCACCGGGAAGGTAAATATTTACATCCCCGCCGTTCAGAGGGCCAGAGCGAGACCGTCGCAGGACACAGGAGGATGGGGGAAGCCTCAATAGGATCCGGAGGCTTCCCCCTACCGAGGTGAGTACCCCCCAGGGGAATGTTTTGTCGTTACAGGTTTTCTTTAAAGTTAGCCAATAAATGGTATCATCCTGATTCAAAACTTCTTATTTTTTCGGTAAAAGAAGATTGGAAATGTTGGATTTTTCTGATCAAGTTATATAAAACTTGAATGGTGTGTGGTAGATTGACAATTACTTGATGTACAGACCCAAACAATTTTTTCTGAGTTTTCAATCACGTTTTTCATAATTGGGAAAAAATTGAACACACGTGTGTAGTATAGTGGTCAGATTTTTTGAAATGTTACAACCAATCAGAAATATTGCAATTCTTGAATTGAAAAGATATTTTAAAAAATGGTATGGTGTGTGGCCACCTTTAGTGTATATGCAATGTAGGAACGGTGGGTGCACATATAAGTTGGTTCTGCTATTGGTGTTCTAACCTTTTGGTTTCTTAGATATTGGAGCCGACATTATTAGCATCAACACCCAAGAAGAACATGCATTCTTGCTGAAGACATTCAAGACAAAGTGGAAGGGACCCAAAGAGGTTCTACTGGGCATGTTTTATGATAGTGATGGTAAGAATATAAGGCAATGTCATCTTATTGTACATAAAAATCCTAAACATTCAATCTTAATGAACTAAAGCAAAACAAAAATAGTGTTTGATGAATAGTTACAAGTAGCAGTGAACGATGAGAAGAGACTAAGATCCAATTACAAAAAGGAAACCAAGAGCCCGCAATAGTGTAGTATGTTAGAGTATAGAAGGTAAATTATTTAGGCGAATAAATTAATACACTAAAGGGTCATCACTAAGGCAACCAATGTTAATGCCGGTGGGGAGATTAGATCTGACCCTACTCGGGTTTAAAAAATTGCTCTCTGTAGACAGGAAAGAGAAATGGGTAACAGCCCTCCACCAAGTACTTGACTGTTACTAGGACATACTATAGTTAATTCAATATTTGCCTGATGAAGCAGGATCATACATGCGAAACGCATTCCATTGTGGAGTGTTCAAATAAAAGGGAATTGTTGACCAAAATCAATAGGTTCGTGTCTACTGATTCGGGGGGCAAGCCCGCCACTACCTCCCTCTTAAAACTTTTTTTTAGCTTTATTTTATTGTTGTGTTGGTGCCTCTGTTCAAACAATCCGTGCCTCAAAGAGTTAAAAATCAGGTATGCAAGTGACAGTTTCTGTCTGGGTCGGGACCGGGTCAGACTATAGTGTAACCCTAAGTGATAAGGAATTGCAGCCATAAAACACTTTCCTGGCAGTAAATGGCTTCTGAAAGCAGGAAAGGGATAAAAAAGTTCAATAGTTCATAGACTTTAGCTCTGGCATACTTCAATAAATGTGTTATTGTAAAAAAGTCATGAAACAGTATCGAAAAAATTAAAATATAAAAATAAAGCTGTGGGATGACAAAAAGAGTCATTTTTAGTAGAAGAAGGATAGATACAATTGTTTATCTCATTCGTTTATTTTCACCTCCGATGTCCTTTAATTATATTAAGGCTAAAATTTAAAACCCAGTCCAAAGGTGCCCACTAATAATACAATCTTGATTGTACAATCTTACCAAATCTATGTAGTAGAAGAGTCATCTGCTTTGAATTAATAGTTTAGGTAGACCAATGTATTACACAGAAGTGGTAAGATTGTACAATGAAGATTGTATGAAATTGGGCTCCCTAAAGGTGGCAATACACTGGTCAATTCTTAGCAGTAATATCTTTTGATCAAATCTGCTAGAAATCGATGCAGCAAACAATGCCCCAGGTTGGTGCTCTCTATTTCCTCCTTTCTCTTACTGCTTCTGGTGATGCACATTTGACGTTCTCGCGGGCCACGTAAAATGACGAGGATTCTGCCCGTGGCCCTTGCGATTGACACCTGTGGTGCTGCAGAAGAGCTCGTTCACACTATATGCAGCACTTCAGTTCTGACGCACTGCACGTGATGTACGATCTGCATGGTAACAGGCATGTACCCTTCACAGTATGAGTTCCCATGCAGTGGCGTAGCAACAGGGATTGCAGAGGTAGCACACTGCATAAGAGCCCCTAAACCAGAAGGGTCCAGTAGGGGCCCTCCTTCAACCACTTTATTGGTGCTAAGCTGGTAATGATCACTGCTATATGTGCTTTGATGCTTTAGATGTAACCATTGATAGACTGTTCTCCCCAGCCTACACCTCTCAGACACTGCAGCTGTCCTTGGCAGGCTTTGGTGCTCCATATAAATGTTAAGTATAGAGGGCTTGAGGGGGGCCAATGTAAAACTTGGACCCAGAGCTCCTAAGCTATTCTTCTGTTCCCATGCATTGCTGAATTGGAGAGCCCCTTTAAATTCATTAGCCTGTTCTGATAAAACAGCGTTCCTTTCAAACCAGACCTCTGCTACACAGGAAAAAGGTTGTATCTATCAAGGGGGCAATCAATCTCCTCCAAGCAGATTGGTCTGCCACCTTCTATGCCTGAGATATCGACTCCCTTGTCAGAGAAGGTGTCACCCCAAGTGAGTTTAATATTGAATGTAAAATGCTGGTTTTTAGATGATATGTCTGACATCCACCGAGTTATGACCTAATTGGAGAACATACCCAATTCGGTCCCTAATACAACAGGGGCAGACTTCAGCCTGAGGTCACATTTCTAAGGGTGGGGGAACCTGTCTTGTTTCCTTCCTCAACCTCTAGCAGAGAAAGGGTTAAATTGGCTGGACCCCCAGGCTAAGAGAGAGTCCTGCTGCAGCCATCCATACCATCGCAAATTGGCTATGTTATCCATGGACTTCTATCCACAGAACTTTCTATATTTGGATTTTATGTCTCTTTCGCTTGGACTTATTATCCCAAAGGACACCATAACTTGACAAATTGCTCAGACTGTAATTGGCTATTATTTTCACATTTAATCCTTATTAATACTGTATCGATTTGCTTCAATTGCTATATTTAGTTCTGCATTATTTCTTTAAGTAAATGAATAAAAAAAAAGTTCGTCTAAGTGCTGTTCTGAAAAACTCCACAAAGGATTCACATCTCCTTAGAGAAAGATGTTACCATAACCGTTTTATTAACGTTGTTAGTTTTGCTATCTCTAGAAAGGTTGTGAATTAACCCTTTTTCCTACAGGATTTAGCTAGAGTTAGACTTAGCGCATTCGCGCGCTTTATTGTGGATTGGTGGCAGTGACCTGGTCTCTATACGAGATCACAGATTGTATCGATTGTACATACAATCGAAATTGGACTATGTGTGGACTTACTAACTAATCCAAAAGGTTACTTTGCCTGCAGTGCTGACTGCCTTCAGGATTCCCTCAGGGTCTGAGGCTGAATGGTAAACCGCGGCAAAGGGAACAGGAATTGGAGGGTGACTGCGCATGACCAATCTTTGGCGTCAGTCTGTTCACCGTATTTAAAGCCATCGGATGCGACTATTCGGTAACGGTACCCGATTAGACAGGATTGGCGCACGTTGTCACATTATTACCTGTCGACCCAGCAACCTGTCTTTTAACGTCAGCTTGCTCACAGTCTTACAAGCCATCAGAGGCAATGAATCCCTGATGGTACTGGAGTAAGTTAGACGGGATCACTTGGCTGGACATCACACACGCCCCCCTCCCATTCCATGTACAGCCCCCTCTTTCATGTGTATCATACATGTGCTGCAGCCCCTCTCTTTCATGAACAGCTTCCTTGAACATCAGTTTCCTTTTTCATGTGTTGCTCCCCATTATCACCCTCCTCTTGTAGTATGTAGCAACCCATCTTTCATGTCTAGATGCCCCTTTCCAGAAATCCGGCCCTGTTTGGTGCATACGTTATGTGTGAACGTAACATAACACTGTCCAATATTCTCCTGACAGATGACACTCTGAAATGGTTTGACAGGACACCAGTGATGTTCACAAACTGGAGAGAAATAAGTGATGAAAATCTGAACACCTGCGTGAAGATGAATACGATCACTGGTGTGTGGGACTCTACCGACTGCGACAACTTTGTTGAATCAGCAACGTTATGTAAAATGGGGCTATGTAAGTTAATCTTTCTTAAAATTAGTCAAAGTTTGTAAGGTCCAAGTTCAGGGACTTACTTTCTGAATGCATGTATAACAAATGTACGTAATAAAAATGCTACCCTATGCTATAAAAGTGTAAGGCTGAAAATTAGAGGCCATTGACCTGATCACTCCTCCCTCCCCCTCCCCTTTTTTTTTTAAACAATGTTGATTTGAAAAATGAATGTAATTAGACTCCTTTACAATTATATTTTTGTCAGTTGTTGCACAATTGGATGCATTAGGATGTATTAAAAGAGAAATAAAACTCAGGATGCTAGCACAATATTGCCCCTGTAGTAAGGCCACATCTGGAATATGGAATTCAGTTCCGGACAACAGATTAGGCCACAAACCCACTAGAAGCGATTTTCTGAGCGCTTTGGGATTTGAAAACTCTTGCTAATGTAATGCTATGGGTGCGATCCCACCTGAGCGATGTGATTTTATAAAAATCCCCCATAGCATTGCATTAGCAAGAGCTTTTTCAAATCACTGGCGCTTAGAAATAGCTCCTAGTGGGTTTCTAACCTTACAAGAAAGATATTGCAGTTTTAGAACAGGTGCAGAGACTAGCAACAAAATTGTTTAGAGGAATGGAAGGTCTCACTTACCAGGTAAGGTTAGATAAACTGGGCTTATTTAGTCTGGAGAAAAGATGCCTTGGAGGAGATCTAATTAACCACTTGAGGACCGCAGTGTTAACCCCCCCTAGTGACCAGGCGATTTTTAGTTAAATAGGCCACTGCAGCTTTAAGGCCAAGCTGCAGGGCCATACAACTCAGCACACAAGTGATTCCCTCCCCTTTTCTCCCCACCAACAGAGCTCTCTGTTGGTGGGGTCTGATCGCCCCCCAGAGTTTGTTTGTTTTTTTTATAAATATTTGTTATTTTTTAATAAAATCCTGCTTTTTTTTATTAACATTATTACCCTCCCTCCCTTCCTCCACCTGCCAGCCCATCAGCGCGATCGGCTGTGATAGGCTTCAGCCTATCACAGCGGATCGCTTCCCTGTGTCCCATGGGGATAGCCGTGTCACACGGCTGTCCTCAGTACAGCGCTGCTGCGGATCACAGCGCTGTACAAAGTAATTAGACGGCGATTGTCGCTCGGAGACTGAAGGCGGGGCGGAGCTCCGCCCCCGAGCAGGAGATGCGCGCGCAGCCTGCGCACGATCACCTGCTAGCCCCATAGACAGCCGTTCACGCCAATGGGCGTGGAGTGGTCCTGGGGCTGCCGCACTGCTCACGCCAATTGGCGTGGCGCAGTCGGCAAGTAGTTAACATGTATAAATATATCAGAGGACGATGTCAAAGCTTGGCGATTGAGCTTTTTGTCCCTAGGCTTTTACAAAGGACTAGGGGACATGATCTGCGCATGGAGAAAAAATGTTTTAGCCATTTATTTAGGAAATTATTCTTTACAGTAAAAGTGATTAAGATGTGGAATGTATTACCACCACAGAAAGTAGTTATTGCAAATTCTATATCTGCCTTTAAGGGAAGGGGGGTGGGGGGGCTTAGATGCTTTCCTTGCATTGAAACGCATCCATAGCTATAATTACTAGGTAATGCCCAATGATGTTGATCCAGGGATTTTATCTGATTGCCATCTGGAGTCGGGAAGGAATTTTTTTCCCTTTTGGAGCTACTTGGACCATGCCTTGTAAGGGTTTTTCGCCTACCTCTGGATCAACAGGGATATGTGAGGGAGCAGGCTGGTGTTGTACTTTGTTCTCTGGTTGAACTTGATGGACGTATGTCTTTTTTCAATCCAAATAACTATGTAATTCATACAGTTAAATTTCTCATTTTTGTTTTTATTTTAGACTTACCAACAGAAAACAGTAAAATGGGTAAGTACACCTTCACTGAGACAGTATTTTTTCCTCTGAACAAAGACACAGACACACAACATAATATACAGATATGCATAACATACTTCAGCCAATACTATGCAAGTGAAGGCATGTCTTGGCCTTCACCCTAGTAAGAATATAACTTTTTATATATATATATAGTGTATATACCATATTTTTCAGAATATAAGACATGATTTTTCTTCCCCAAAACTGGGGGGGGGGGGGGAGTGGGTGTGTCTTTATTCAGAAGATGCGGTACAAAGAAGCACAGAGTGTGCAGGGAAGGAATTACCCATCGCTCCGGTCCTGTGGATGCCGATGCGCTCGTCTTCTTATCCTGGAGCTGGCAATATATTGGAACACATCGTCCGCTTGCTGCTATACCGATCCAGGTCCTCCATACTTGTGCCGTACTTCTTCATCATAAGAGGAGCGCGTCAACGTCAACATCCACAAGACCGGAGCGAGGAAAAGAGGAGCATGGCAGCGGGATAAGGTGCAGTATGGAAGTGTTAGTGCAGTTTAGTTTGTGCAGTGTAATGTAGAGTAGGGCAAGAGGGATTAGTGTAGTTTAACTTGTCAATGTAGCTTAGATAGAGTAGCTTAGAGACAGTTTGAGGGGCAAAAGGTCCATAAGACGACCCTGCACTATAGACGCATCTAGGTTTAGTATTGTAGTTTTGTTCTTTGGATTTATACAGGGCTGGACTGGGCCGCTGGAGGATCCACCGGTGGGTCTGCTCCCAAGGCAGCAATCTCAAGTGGCGTAAGGGACCCTCTGCCAAGAAGCCTTGCCTGCTCAGCTGTTCGCTGAAGTGGGTCCCAACTTTTTGAATCCATAAGGTTTTGTTAGTTAGACATGACAGGAGGGGGTTAACTTGTTATTGTGAAGCTTGAAGGAGAGTGCTGAATCTAATACTGTCCCTGAGCAGCAAGCTTGAGGGGCTGGTGTCATGGGGGGGGGGGTCTATCTGTTACCAGGGTCTTTCATGGGCACCGGTCTATGGTCCGATCTGTTTCTGGGGCCTTGCTGTCTAATTAGGTTATCTGGTGGACATGCTGTCTGATTTTATTTGTGGACACACTACTACCAAATTGTTGTTTGGGGAACATGCTACTGCCTTTTTTGGGGGGAGAAGCTGTCTGATTATGCTATTTAGGGGTCATGTACATGTTAGCTTGCACATGTTTCTGTTTGGCTGACCATTAATGACCTTTAAGACTGACACCTACTTCATGTTCATCATATTCTCTTTCAGATCAGAGAGTGGTAATGATTGTCCTGATCACTGTGAGTGGTGTAGTTGTGCCGGCCGTGTTGCTGCTGTTATTCATTCTACATAAGAGGAAGATCCTATGGTCTGGATATCAACCAAGACATCTCCCCAGGGCTGCACAGGCTCTCCCGTACTGTGACAACGATATGTTGGTGGACACAATGGAGACAGAGGACTGTGCCTAGGCACATAGATAAAACCATACTAAAGCAGTTTTGTTTTCCTGATTACACACATCGGTCTGTGTTTTTGTTCTTTCCTTGGAGGAACTAGAACTAGCAAGTGCTGAAACAGAACGTTGCACATGGGTGCTCTGATTCGGAAACCTAATGATTTCCTGACAGCTTGAGAAATCAAGCTGAAAAATAATTAAAGTACCCCAGAAGTCAGAGCAGTATCATCCATCAGGCAACCTAGGCAGGTGCTTGGGGCCTAGTGGGTGTCAAGGGGACCACCTGCCACCTTCTCTGACCTCTCTCCCCTTCAGCTTTCCAAAAGGACCACAAGGGGGCCCCAAATATACTACCTTGCCTATAACCCCATTACATCCTAATCCATCTCCAGATCTAGACCAAGTTGCCCCAAGTTGCGCCTGGGGCAAGGTCAGGTTTTGGCGCCTAAACTGCCATTCCCCATCCAAATTTTGCCGCCTTTTTAAGAATTCAACAAACTGCGCCTGGGGCAAGAGACCCGCTTGCCCCCCCCCTAGATCCGTCCCTATATGGAGACTGCCATATTTATTTCCTTTTAAACAAATACCAGTTGCCTGGCAATCCTGCTGATCTGTTTGGCTGCACCAGTGTCTGAACGTCTGAATCACACACCTGAAACAAGCATGAGGCTAATCCAGTCAGACTTCAGTCAAACATCTGATCTGCATGCTCGGTAAGGTGTGTACACACCTTTAACCATTTCTGCTCTGCTGCGGTGCCACACTTCGGTGCACTCCTACGCACTACCGCGGGCGCGCCCCCGTGCCCCTGTGTTGTCCCCCGGTAGCCCTGGGATCAGTGAACGGGAACATGGTTCCCGATCACCAATCTGTGCCCCCAGCAGAAAAACCAAAGCGCTCTTACTAGAGGCTTCAGTCTTTCTGCAAAAAATGTTTTCCTCGTCCCCTTTGTGCTTCCGCTTAGCGAGAAGCACAAGGAGAGAAAAAAAAAGCTGAAGGTGGCCATCTTGTGGCCAAATAGTAAAACTACATCTACATATTTTTTACATTACAATTTAGACATATAATAACATTAAAAATTAACTGTTTTTCCAACACCAAAATATTACCCAAATAAAATTTTTAATGGAAAAAAAAATGACAATAAAAAACAAACAAAAAAAATAAAACATAAATAGTTACCTAAGGGTCTGAACTTTTAAAATATGCATTTGAAGGGGGTATACTACGAACATTTTTTTAAATATAAGCTTGTAAATAGTGATGGACGCAAATTGGAAAAAATGCACCTTTATTTCCAAATAAAATATTGGCACCATACATTGTGATAGGGACAAAATTTAAATGGTATAATAACCGAGACAAACGGGCAAATAAAATACATAGGTTTTAATTATGGTAGCTTGGATTATTTTAAAGCTATAATGGCCGAATACTGAGAAATAATGATTTTTTTTTTCTTATTAATCCTGTTAAAATGCATTTATAAAAAAATAATTCTTAGCAAAATGTACCACCCAAAGAAAGCCTAATTAGTGGCAGAAAAAACAAGCTATAGATCAATAAATTGTGTTAAGTAGTGATAAAGTTATTAGCGAATGAATGGGAGGTGAAAATTGCTCTGATGCATAAGGTGAAAAATCCCCGCGGGCCGAAATGTTTAAGGGCTTGTTTCCACTAGAGCGAATCCGCATGCGCTGTCTGCATGCGGATTCGCATAACCAATACAAGTGGATGAGACTGTTTCCACTTGTCAGTTTTTTGGTGCGTTTTTCTGTGCAGGATTTTTCTGCACGGTAGGGCCTGCAGAATTCGCCTGCGTGAGGAATGCAGGCGATTCGCAGGCTATGTATTTAATAGGGAAAACGCACATGCGGTTTTTGCCGCGATTTCGCACGAAAACTAATGCAAATTGAACCAGGCAGTGACATGGTTAAATTCGCATATACCCTGCCTATGCGAAATCGCGGCAAAAAACGCACGCGGAATCGCATCCGCATGCGATTTCGTCAGCGGTGGAATCCCGGTGATTCGCACCGCACTAATGGAAACGGGCCCTAATGGATGTTGCCCATCAGGGATTAGGACCCGATCCCCTTGGGCAACATAGCTGGGCCGGCTGCACAGACACGAGTCTGCTGTGTAGCTGATGATGCGTACTGTTGCTAGGTGGAGGGAAGACGGAGCAGCGCATGCATGATGTCATGTGGCGGGCGGGGCAGCAGCGTTCACAAAGTAGTCCGCCGTCGCTAGGAGTGAGTTGATCCACTTGCGGGTCAGAAATCAGGCGCCCCTATATACACCTGATTATTGGCTGAGGCGGTCATTATCGGCAGCCAGCCTCAGTTGACTTTAGTCAAGCATGTGTATGGGACTTTAGAGGGTTTTTGTCTACTAGAGGCAGAGGATCAGCTGGGCTGCCAGGCATCTAATATTGTTTAAAGTAAATAAATATGTCAGCCTCCATATCCATATCCCACACATCAGGGGTGCGCTTTAAAGAGAATCTGTAACTAAAAAAAACCCTCTGAGGGATACTTACCGCGGGAGGGGGAAGCGTCTGGATCCTAACGAGGCTTACCCGGTCCTCCGTCCCTTTGTTCAAGCGCCGGGATCCCCTGAAGTGCGGCGAGGTAAATATCTACCTACTGCAGTCTTGTGCAAGCGCACTAGTGGCTCTTTGTTCGAGTAAGGCAGAAATACCCAGACCCCATCGTATTTGCTCTACTGCGCAGGTGCGAGTCCTTTGCGCCTGCACAGTAGAGCGGATACAATCAGGCTCGGCTATTTCCGCCTTGCTCGAATGAAGAGCCGCTAGAGCACCTGCGCAGGATCCTGGAGAGAGGTAAATATATCACCAATTGTCGGGGGAGGTTTTGGGGGAGCCAGTGCTGGATTCCCCCCAGCTACAGGGGACGGGAAAGCCTCATTGGGACCCTGAGGCTTCCCCCTCGCAAGGTAAGTATCCCTAGAGGGGTTTTGTTTTGTTACAGGTTCTCTTTAATCTTTAGCTTTTGGTATTCAGTTAGCCCTGTTCTGAGTTTTGGTTCAGCTCCCTCTAATTCCAGTATTTGTAGAGAAAAAAAATAAATAAAAAGAAACAAAACAAGAGAAAAAGAAAAATTGCCATGGCAGATTTCACAGCACACCATTAGGGCCCATTCACACATAAAATACGCTAGCAATTTGCGTTAGCGGTTTCCTCGGGTGATTTTTCCGCGATTTAACTTAGAAAAATTACTGGACACATTACAATTTTTGGAGCGAATGCGATTAGCGGTTCTATACATGCTAATGGCGATCGCTCCAGAAACGTCTGAAATCTGTTGCAGGTAACACATTTGCAATTAGCGATAATCGCAAAACGCCCACGATCGTGGCAGCGAGAACACTGCCATAGGCTATAAGAGCACAAGCGGTTTTAAAAAACACTAGCATTTTGCGATTAGCGGGAATCGCGTGATTCCCGCTTAAGTGTGAATGGGCCCTTATTCCTGATGTTTTAAAATCACGTCCACATTGGAGAGATAATCTAGTGGATGACCACTTTCTGAACTAAGAAGCTGGCCACTAACGGTCCAATTTCTAGCGAAAAATCGTCCGAGCGATCAGAAATTCTGATCGGATTGGTTGTAAATAATCTCCATTGGTGGACACAATCGATTATGAACGAGTGAAAAAAATGTCGCCCGAATGAATTTTCGTCAAACGAAAATTTGGATTTTCTTGGTGGTCGTGATAGATAGGAAGCAATGATTGGTTAGTTGATGGTGTAGTGAACGATTTTTCGTCCGATCAGAATTTCTAATCGCTCGAACGATTTTTCGCTAGAAATTGGACCGTTAGTGGCCAGCTAATAAGCAGGACAACCACTCATGTGATTAGACAAGACAAATAACATCTATATTGGGCTGGATCCACCAAGTTTTTTTCACCTTTTTTCCTCTGTTTTCACTTTATCTATGGTACTTTATTAAGCTCCCAAAGAGCAAAAATAGAATATAATTAAGGTAAGAAAAGTAATATTGAAATGAAGTTAATCAGGAACAAGTTACTTTGAGTAATATTTTACTTCGAAATGTGTTGAAAGGTTATTTTTTATCAATCAGGTGATAAATAAGTCATATATCATATGTTTTGTAAATAGAGCCCAATGTGGTTTTCTCCGGCAGACTCAAAGCACTTGAGCTGCAGCCACTGGGGCACACTCAGTAGGCAGTAGCAGGGTTAGGGAGTCTAGCCCAATGACTCCTTACTGAATAGGTGCTGGCATACTAAACAGGAAGAGCCGAGAACATAACCCAGGTCTCCTGTGTTTGGCCCTAACCATTACACTATCCAGCATATTCTGAAACTCTAGTTGGCAAGGTAATAGCAGAAAGTGCGCTAGTAGTTTAAAGTATACATCCGGTGATTATAATTGTTTTTTTATTTACTCACCTGGGGCTTCTTCCAGCCCCTAGAAGTCTGTTCAGTGTCATGGCACAGTAAAGCTCTGAGCCAGGCTCCCGCTCTCCCCTCCCGAAGATCACAAACCGTGGCCGGGTCAGGATCTTCTGCGCATGCAGGGCGTGCCTCTCGTGATCTCTACACTTGTGCAGTTCAATTTTCTCTGTCACAATGTGTACACAAAGCAACAATCAGAATAATTCACTGCAGAATGGAGATGGTCAATGAGATGCAAATCCTTTCAAGATCATACAGGATTATGCAAATTTAGGGGGGGGCAGACTGGGGGGGCTGGAAGAAGCCTCAGGTGAGTAAAACACTCCCCCTCCCACCCCTTCCCGCCTTGGGTGTAAGGAGGTAAAAAAAAGCAGCAAATAACCTCACTGCCAATATCCGGCAGCATATGAGCCCAGTGCTGATCTAGAGTCCTGCCTGCTGCTGCTGGGTGACAGGCTGACCACTTATGATTGCAGAATAAAACAGCAGCAGCCTCTGCTGGCTGGAGGAAGCAGGAGCTGATTTATGCCAAAGAGGCTGCAGGCTCCTACAGGCCTAATTTAGTGAGGCCTGAATGTCCATTCATTTTAAATATGATGCCCTGCCTAGTTATTTTAAATAGCCATAATGAGAGACTTTGCACTTTTGGTGAACCTGTGTACAAATCCTCTGATGGAAAGCCAACCTGAGCAGCCATTATATAAATTAGTTTGTTAGTATTCCATGTGTGATTTCAGTGTTATTTCCTGTCCATACATGGTGCATATTGTAATTAGTGATCACAAAAATGCATTTTTGTGCCATGTAGTGCAGGCTGCAGTTAGCATCTTGGACACAAGATGTCACTATTGTGCTTTTTCCCTATCCCTTTCTATTAAATATTAAATTAAACAGGATGGGAGACCTGAGATGGGGATTTAAAAAAATAAAATTATATGTATATATATCCTCCAGCCCCCTCCAGGCTTATCGCTCCATCCTCCTGCTCCTCATTTCTCTGCAATTGGCCCTGGAAAGTCCTTCGGTCCGGGAGCAACTGCACATGCGCGGCCTGGTTGCGCGTATGCTCCCGTCACCAGGAGTGTTCTGCACTTGTGCAGTACTGCTGCGCTTCCGAATGGGGAAGTGCGCAAGGCTGGACTGCGCCAACTGGCCCTGACTGGAGGATTTTCTGAGGTCAATTGCAGAAGAACAAGAAGGCAAAGGAGGACGGGGAGGGAGCGATAAACTTGGAGGGGGCTGGAGAAAGTCCCAGGTATGTTTATTTTTTTTCTTAAAGGACATCCGAGGTGAAAATGAACTGATGAGAAAAACAATTGTAACTATCTTCCTTCTCCTAAAAATGACTTTTTTTTTAGATATCCCACAGTTTTATTTTATATTTAAATCTAGTTTTTAAGTTTTTACTGTTTCATTGTCTACTCAATGACACATTCATTGAAGTATACTAGGGCTCAAATCTATGAATTATTGACCCTTTTTTTATCTCTTTCTTGTTCCAGGAAGCCATTTACTGACAGGAAAGTATTTTATGGCTGTAATTACTTATCAGTGAAGGTTATGCTATAGTCTGACCCAATCTGACCCGGTCCTGACCCATATAGAAGTTGTCACTTGCATACCTGATGTTTAACTCTTTCAGGCAGAGTAAGAAAAAAAAAAAGGAACACAGCCTAGTTATTTGTGTGTTTGGCACTATACATACACGTTTATCTCTGCGTAATATCTCTGCGTAATATGTTGGCGCTTTATAAATACAACAAATAAATAAATAAATAAATAAATCTCATCATGTCATGTGTCACCTCGGTTGTCCTTTAACCATTTCCGCCGCCCGGACGTGAGCTTCACGTCCGGGCGGCTGCTCTCCTGCGCACCCTAGCTTCGACGTGCTCCCGTGCCCCCGCTGTGTCCCCCGGTAGCCCTGGGATCAGTGAAAAGGAACATGGTTCCCGATCACCGATCCCTTTCCCCCATAGAAAAACCGAAGCACTCACCCGTGAGGCTTCAGTTCTTTTGCCCGGAACAATTTCCGCATCCCCCTTGTACTTCCGCTTAGCGAGAAGTACAAGGAGGGAAAACAAAAATGAAGGTGGCCATCTTGTGGCCAAATAGTAAAACTACATCTACACATTTTTTTACATTAAACTCTACACATTTTACAACATAAAAAATGCCCTGTTTATGTCCCACACTGTTTATGTCCCACACCAAAATCTTACCCAAATAAATTTTTTAATGAAAAAAAAGGAAAAAATACCATAAATAGTTACCTAAGGGTCTGAACTTTTTAAATATGCATTTGAAGGGGGTATACTACGAACATTTTTTAAATTATAAGCTTGTAAATAGTGATGGACGTAAAACAGAAACAATGCACCTTTATTTCCAAATAAAATATTGGCGCCATACATTGTGATAGGGACAAAATTTAAATGGTATAATAACCGAGACATACGGGCAAATAAAATACATAGGTTTTAATTATGGTAGCATGGATTATTTTAAAGCTATAATGGCCGAAAACTGAGAAATAACAAATTTTTTCCATTTTTTCTTATTAATCCTGTTAAAATGCATTTATAAAAAAATAATTCTTAGCAAAATGTACCACCCAAAGAAAGCCTAATTAGTGGCGGAAAAAACAAGATGTAGATTAATAAATTGTGATAAGTAGTGATAAAGTTGTTAGCGAATGAATGGGAGGTGACAATTGCTCTGATGCATAAGGTGAAAAATCCCTGCGGGCTGAAATGGTTAAGTGCCCATCTCATGTACACTTTAATTAGCCTGGTTAGTCCTGAGAGCCAATATGGGAACAATGGTGTAAAGGTGGTTATCAACCTCAGAAGATGTGAAAGCTTTCTACCCGTGTGTGCTGAGGAAGTGCTGGGATACATATAGCTGCCTGCTGGTTGCGTGACACCATCTTCCTGAGTGTCCTGAAGGGCAGGTAATGTCACACTGACACTTGTACCTGCTGAATCTCTGGACCATTGTCTTAGTACACAACCTACCTGGTTCCTCTACTAACTGGGTGAGACCTGTGCTTCACTTGGTGTGATATCCCCTGCAGTCTACCTGCACAGTTTTGTAGACATATCTTCCCAACATTCTCCAGTCCTCTTTGATGTCCCGCAATGATGGTGACCTGCCGGCAGGGTCGGCTCTTCTGCGCCTGTGCCCACGCCTCCACGTCACCTGGTGCGTACTGTGCCTGCTCAGGCGCAGAAGAGCCCACCCTGTCCTTACGGATGGACAATGGGGACACCGAGGAGGACCAGGCCTCGGGGAGGGACTGAGACTGCTGCTCGGGCCTGGAAGAAGCCCGAGGTGAGTAAAAAATAGATTTTTCATTTCGCCTTGGAAGTCCTTTAAAGAACAAGCGACACCCATGCTAACCTAGTAATACAAAAAACCATATATAATTAGATAAATACTACTTCTACTTACATAACAGATGTATTGTGCTATCCACGTAATGATTCCTGTGAACTTTATAAAGGAAAAGCAGAAAATCATATTCTAGGCAGTGGCCATCTTGCCAAGCTAATGCTGACATCATATCCTACCTGACTCTTGTTTACCTACCTCCCTTCTCTTGCTCATTGTGTATTCATTAGCTCCCCTCCTCCCAGAGTCTTCAGACACTCCCACTGAGGTACTAGGAACTGCACTGTTTTATCCTCCAATCGTTGAGTCACCTCAGCCTTGCTTGTAAACACAAGTAATCAGAGGGTGTTTCTGATAAGCAGCAAGGCAGGGAAATAAATGGAAGAGGAGGAATATATTATAGATAAAAAGAACTCCCAGCATTCAACTGCTTGGCACTGTTTGGCACTAGGGCCAGTGCTCCTAAAATATTTGATAACTCCAAACCATAACAGCAGAAAAAGTTTTGCAAGTTTTGAATGCAGGATTAGCATCTTTATCACTTAATACACTCAGACCAGTTGCTGTTGAAATTTGATTTTTATGGTGACAATACCGCTTTAAGTATTATCCCATCGACCGGGACAGTCATTGCAACTATTAGTGGTGGGAACAGAACATCATCAGGACAGTGGTGATGCCACTGGCACAGCCACCACTCAGCTGAATATTTGTGAAATGTAAGGGGAAAAAACCCCATAAATATCAAGACTGAATGTGCTTGGTCCTGATGCTGTTCTCTTACTGTTGCTAATACCAGCAGTGAATGTGTGGCTGTAGGTGGAATACTGCTGTCCTGTGTAACTTGAAAAAACATGAGGGAATAAACCCATAAATATCAGTGCTGCTGACAGAGAGGCAGAAAACCACACCACTCCGGCACAGCTGTTCTGGCCATGTGCTCTTCCCACCACTAATAGTAGCACCTCTTCCCACCACTAATAGCAGCACCTCTTCCCACCACTAATAGCAGCACCTCTTCCCACCACTAATAGCAGCACCTCTTCCCATCACTAATAGCAGCAGTGACTGTGCCCTGGCCAATGGGATAATACGAAAATAACTTTTTTAATATACAGTTAGGTCCATTAATATTGGGACAGAGACAACATTTTCGAATCTTGGTTTTGTACATCATAGGTTCTTGGCCTGGGGGTACTTCTGATAATTCCAGGGGGGTTCTCGGGCTTGATATGCTTAACCTCCCTGGCGTTATGATTATTTCCGGATTTAGGGTCTGAGAGCCATGCAATTTTTTTCACAAGTTTTTGGACCCTAAAAACACGAAAAAAAAAAAACATACCACAGAGAGATCTGCAGCAGCTCCTGCACATATTTTTCAAGCAAGCATCTGCACAACCGGTAATACCTGAGTCAGAGTGTGCTAAGGTTGGTTTATATATATTCAAAAAAAGGGGGAAAGAAACCCTGGAACAAGCACCACTCAACTATATATATATAGTCTAATTGTATAGCTGATCTTTATTATCACATGATCAATAACAAATAGTATATGTAACACTGTTGATAATCCAAACAAAATAAAAGCAGTTAAAACACAATGCCCATAAAATTCCTTGCAAAATTAACAATACTCTGTTGCATCATTTCGTAAGCATATTCAATACTATGCTAATATCAGTACCAGGGGTTTAGAAAAGTGCCCCTGGGCTGTGTTGAACCCGGGTTCAGTAATAAAGTGCTTATAATGCTCTCAGTGCAAACCACAATAATCAGAAATATATAGGTTCCATAGGAAAAAACTGTGCATAACTTCAATGGTTAAAGTGCTCAACTGTGCAAATATACAAACTATACACCTAAAATATTCTTAACTATTCAATGGAGATCAAAAATAGACAGTGAAGCAGCCCACAATAGAAGAAAATGAAGATACTTAGCCCAGGTAGAAAGATTCTATGGCAACAGCAGCAAGGAAGGACGGAGGATCCCTTCTGACACCCCCACTAGTATCGCGGGCGTCACCCTGCTTTTTCAAAGGAGAGGAGAGACCGTGCTGTAACGCCGGCAAAAGCCACGTTTTAAATGAACGCTGGAAGATAGTGATGTGACGTCAGGCGGGGGAAAAGGAAGTGGCTGGAAAGAAACCGCGCTGGAGCGCAGGAAGGTAAATACTATGAAGACGCCCTCCGTGTGATGCAAGAGGAAGAGAGACCACGCTGGAACGCAGGACTGTAAATATTAAGTATTACCCATTGACCGGGACAGTCATTTACAACTATTAGTGGTGGGAACAGAACATCATCAGGACAGTGGTGATGCCACTGGCACAGCCACCACTCAGCTGAATATTTGTGAACTGTAAGGGGGAAAAAAATCCATAAATCCCAAGACTGAATGTGCTTGGTCCTGATGCTGTTCTCTTACTGTTGCTAATACAGCAGTGAATGTGTGGCTGTAGGTGGAATACTGCTGTCCTGTGTAACTTGGAAAAACATGAGGGAATAAACCCATAAATATCAGTGCTGCTGACAGAGAGGCAGAAAACCACACCACTCCGGCACAGCTGCTCTGACCATGTGCTCTTCCCATCACTAATAGCAGCAGTGACTGTGCCCTGGCCAATGGGATAATACGGAAATCCTTTTTTTTAATATACAGTTAGGTCCTTTAATATTGTGACAGAGACAACATTTTTGAATCTTGGTTTTGTACCTCATAGGTTCTCGGCATGTGGTACACATACCCCAGGGGGTACTCCTGATGATTACGGGGGGTTCTCGGGCTTGATATACTTAACCTCCCTGGTGTTACGATTATTTCCGGATTCAGGGTCTGACAGCCATAAAATATTTTCACAAGCTTTTGGACCCTAAAAACCCGAAAAAAAAAAAAAAAACATAACACAGAGAGATTTGCAGCAGCTCCTGCATATAACTCACTCAGGCAAGGGATTACCACTCTGAGCTTTGGATTTCCATCCCGAGCCTGACTCAGGGTCACCGTTAAAGGAACACTTAAAGCGGAACTGCAGATTCAAAATAAACACATTGTTTCACTTACCTGGGGCTTCTGCAAGCCCCCAGCAGCCGTCCTGTCCCGCGCCGGTCCTGCCCGAGTCTCCGTTCCCCCGCCGCAGCTCCGGTCCGTACCTCGACTTGTAAGTCGAGGCCAGCGATGCCCAGCCAAGCGTATCCTTTCCCCTCTGCAATAGCAGGGAACGCGAAGAAAGGATACGCGTGACCAGAGCCGCGCAGGCGCAGTGGCCCAGCGGTGAAACCGAAAGTAGCTGGCGGCGGGGGAACGGAGACTCGTGGAGACTCGGCGCGGGACAGGACGGCTGCTGGGGGCTTGCAGAAGCCCCAGGTAATTGAAACAATGTGTTTATTTTGAATCTGCAGTTCCGCTTTAAGTCAAACAAAAAAAATGAGTTTTACTCACCTGCGGCTTCCAATAGCCCCTGCAGCTGTCCGGTGCCCTCGCCGCCTCCCTCCGATCCTCCTGGCCCCGCCGGCAGCCACTTCCTGTTTCGGTGACAGGAGCTGACAGGCTGGGGACACGAGTGATTCTTCGCGTTCCTGGCCACAATAGCGCCATCTATGCTGCTATAGCATACAGTGGTGTGAAAAACTATTTGCCCCCTTCCTTATTTCTTATTCTTTTGCATGTTTGTCACACTTAAATATTTCTGCTCATCAAAAATCGTTAACTATTAGTCAAAGATAACCTAATTGAACACAAAATGCAGTTTTAAATGATGGTTTTTATTATTTAGTGAGAAAAAAAAACTCCAAATCTACATGGCCCTGTGTGAAAAAGTGATTGCCCCCCCTTGTTAAAAAATAACTTAAAGGTGGTTTATTACACCTGAGTTCAATTTCTGTAGTCACCCCCAGGCCTGATTACTGCCACACCTGTTTCAATCAAGAAATCACTTAAATAGGAGCTATCTGACACAGAGAAGTAGACCAAAAGCACCTCAAAAGCTAGACATCATGCCAAGATCCAAAGAAATTCAGGAACAAATGAGAACAAAAGTACTGTAATTGAAATCTATCAGTCTGGTAAAGGTTATAAAGCCATTTCTAAAGCTTTGGGACTCCAGCAAACCACAGTGAGAGCCATTATCCACAAATGGCAAACACATGGAACAGTGATGAACCTTCCCAGGAGTGGCCGGCCGACCAAAATTACCCCAAGAGCGCAGAGAAAACTCATCCGAACAGACCCCAGGACAACATCTAAAGAACTGCAGGCCTCACTTGCCTCAATTAAGGTCAGTGTTCATGACTCCACCATAAGAAAGAGATTGGGCAAAAACGGTCTGCATGAAAGATATCCAAGGCGCAAACCACTTTTAAGCAAAAAGAACATTAAGGCTCGTCTCAATTTTGCTAAAAAAAACATCTCAATGATTGCCAAGACTTTTGGGAAAATACCTTGTGGACCGATGAGACAAAAGTTGAACTTTTTGGAAGGTGCGTGTCCCGTTACATCTGGCGTAGAAGTAACACAGCATTTCAGCAAAAGAACATCATTCCAACAGTAAAATATGGTGGTGGTAGTGTGATGGTCTGGGGTTGTTTTGCTGCTTCAGGACCTGGAAGGCATGCTGTGATAGATGGAACCATTAATTCTACTGTCTGCCAAAAAATCCTGAAGGAGAATGTCCGGCCATCTGTTCGTCAACTCAAGCTGAAGCGATCTTGGGTGCTGCAGCAGGACAATGACCCAAAACACACCAGCAAATTCACCTCTGAATGGCTGAAGAAAAACAAAATGAAGACTTTGGAGTGGCCTAGTCAAAGTCCTGACCTGAATCCTATTGAGATGTTGTGGCATGACCTTAAAAAGGCTGTTCATGCTAGAAAACCCTCAAATAAAGCTGAATTACAACAACTCTGCAAAGATGAGTGGGCCAAAATTCCTCCAGAGCGCTGTCAAAGACACATTGCATGTTATCGCAAATGCTTGATTGCAGTTATTGCTGCTAAGGGTGGCCCAACCAGTTATTAGGTTCAGGGGGCAATTTCTTTTTCACATGGGGCCATGTAGGTTTTGAGTTTTTTTTCTCACTAAATAATAAAAAACATCATTTAAAACTGCATTTTGTGTTCAATTATGTTATATTTGACTAATAGTTAACGGTTTTTGATGAGCAGAAACATTTGAGTGTGACAAACATGCAAAAGAATAAGAAATCAGGAAGGGGAATCAGGAAATAGTTTGTCACACCACTGTATATCAGTGATGGCTAACCTTGGCACTCCAGCTGTGGTGGAACTACAAGTCCCATGAGGCATTGAAATACTCTGACAGCTCTAAGCATAACTCAGGGAGGCAGAGGCATGATGGGATTTGTAGTTTTGTCACAGCTGGAGTGCCAAGGTTAGCCATCACTGGCATATATCATATACCATATAGCAGCATAGAGGGTGCTAATGTGTCTGGGAATGCGAAGAATCACTCGCGTCCCCAGCCTGTCAGCTCCTGTCACCGAATCAGGAAGTGGCTGCCGGCGGGGCCAGGAGGATCTGAGGGAGACGGCGAGGGTACCGGACAGCTGCAGGGGGCTATTGGAAGCTCTAGGTGAGTAAAACTAATTTTTTTTGTTTGACTTAATTGTCCCTTTAAGGAGGTTAACCAAGAAGAATAAATTTAGTTTTAAAAAATGATAAATCTTATTTAAACAACACCAATTAGTAATTAAAAGCAATAATAAATGCTTGGAAATTGTTTAGAATCAATAATGTACTACAGTCAGCATTCAGGGCCTGTTTCACATTCAACTGTCCAGCTGGCACACTTTTTCTTCAGGCAGTGTCCTTCCATCTTCATCTTAGCAGGTGCCTCTTCTCCGCGACCCGTCAAGGAGCCCACAAGAGTAAAGACCGAAGGATACAGCGAGATGGAGGAGGAGGGCACTGGCTGGACAAGTGAGTCGTAAATACACTGAAGGGGCCCCAGGGAGGAAGTACCAATTGAGAGGAGACCTGGGTGGGCTGACAGCCAGCTCCGGAGCCCTGGGTGATTGCCCAGTTTTGCCCTATAGAAGTGCAAGAGCACTGTCAGCATTGTCTCAGGTAGCGAACCAGCAAAAAATTGCTCCTAGTGATGCTATTCAGCCAACCTTGTTATAGGTGAGCTAGAGATTTGTTTCTGTTCATTTTCCGTGTGACATGGGTGGCACCCTAACTATACTTACCTAATCCCTGCGCCTGAAAACATCACCGGTCTGTCACTGCACTGGCATCTTAAAGCAATGAGATCTCTGTGCTGGCAAAAGTATTTTCTTGTCCTGTCCTGCTTCTCATTCATAAAAGATCATGTGACTTCCGAGCAACACATAGATCTATCCATTAGGACAAGCTTTTAGCAATCCCTAAGGAACTGTATTCAGCAGTAGGGGAAAAAAATGGATTGTTATGAATCCTTAATTATTTTTTTCAAAACTCATTACAATCTTTACTTAAGTGTTCTAATCATTTGTTCAGACGCTCACATAACTGGACAAGCCTGTCTGATAACAGTTTCACCGATTAACTTCTTACACAAAGGTTTATTGTGTGAGTCACACTTTCTTTGGGAAGGGTTGCCTGTACTGTTGTGACAACTGGAAGGTCAGTCAAGACAACCTATACAGTACATTATGTGGGTGTGGGTGTATAAGTGACATAGAACAGTCTAAGAACTACAGCATCTACCGTATGTCTACTTCAAACAGTAAAACCTTGCTTAAAGGAAACCTTAGATCTTTACCTGGGGCTTCCTCCAACCCCATGAGGTCCATGGCCATGGCTGGCAGTGCTCTTCTTCACATGCGCAGGTCGGACATGCGCACCCCCCCCGTCGCACTGCCGTACCCGGGAGTGTTCTGCACCTGTGCCAAAGTACTGCGCAGATGCAGATAGCTCCCTGGTATGGGAGCACAGTGGTGGTGGTGGTGGGGGGGGGGGGGGGTGCACGCATGGCTTAGCATCCCCCCCGCATGCGCAGCAGAGGCCCATCACTGAGGGCAACTGACTGGATTACCGACGAGGATATCTAGTGAATAGAGGGGCCGTAGAGGAAGGTGAGGGAGGCCATGTACCTCATGGGGCTGTTGGGAGCCCCAGGTAAGTATAAATAATGCACAGTGTACCATCTCAGGTACACTTTAAAGGACCACTCCAGCGGAAAAAAAATAAGCAGTTAAAATCTGACAGAGCTGACAGGTTTTAGACTACTCCATCTCCTCATGGGGGACTCTCAGGGTTTTCTTTGATTTCAAATGCATTTCCTGTACGGCAGTTGCGATGTCTAACTTCCAGAATAGTGTGTAAGTGAGTTGGGAGGCTTGCTGATATCTTACTGTTTTGGCAGTTAAACTGCCGTTCAGGAAATGCTTCTACAAACAAAGAAAACCCTGAGAATCCCGCATGAGGAGATAGACTAGTCCAAAACCTGTCGGTTCTGTCAAATTTTAACTGCTTAATTTTATTGCTGGAGTAGTCCTTTAAAGAAAACCTAAAGTGGTGCAAAAAAAAAAAAAACAACAAAAAACAGCAGTTTGACTTACCTAGGGCTTCTTCCAGTCCCTTCCAGCCATATTATGTCCTTCCCGTGATTCTGCTTTCCTCTGTCAGCTGCACCTCCTGATTGTGCTTCAGTGTACATTAGCACCACAACAAACGAGCAGACATATTCAGGCAACATTAATTACCTAATGCACCTAAATAGGTTAAATAAACAGGAGGAAAGAGGTCATCTGTGCTTCAGTGTACGGTAGTGTACTGCACATGTGCAGTACGTAAAAATTTCTACTGCACATGCGCCGAATGTTCCTGCCCACGGAGGCACGATCAAGGACTGCACACAGCTGACAGAGGGGGGCGCTGCGGCTGACTGGAGTATTACAGAATCACAACGAGGGCATAGAACGACTGCAGAGGAAGAAGCCAAAGGTAAGTTAAACTGTTTTTTTTTCTTCAGTTTAGTTACCCTTTAAACACTAGAGGACCAGAGGTTTATACCCCCCCTAGTGACCAGGCCATTTTTTTACAATTCAGCTCTTCACAACTTTAACGGTTTATCGCTCGGTCATACAACTTAGCACCCAAATTAATTTTACCCCCTTTTCATCTCACAAATAGAGCTTTCTTTTAGTGGTATTTGATTGCGATTTTCATGCAGAAGTGAGCTCAAGATGGTCGCTCACCCAGGATGAATATAAAGTAAAGTATTTAGCATGCTGCCAGACTTCAGACACAGGGAAACATGGTACAGGTACAATCATGGGCGTAACAATAGGGGCTGCAGTCCATGCGCCCGCGGGGGGGGGGCCCGTTTAGGGCCGTTTTGGGGGGCTTGAGGGGTCGTAGCATGAGGGGAAAGCTATGGCCACACTTAGCGGGGAGGGGGAAAGGTCCCCCCCCCCTCCCTCACCTCGGGCTCTTCCCTCTGCACTCCCCTCCAGCTTCAATAACCATATGTGTGCAGCGGCGGGCATCGGCAGCTGCATACCTTCCGTGCGCTCCAGCTAAATATTTCATACATAGAGTTTAACCCTGCTTCAAAGGAAACCTGAGGTAAGAGCTATATGGAGGCTGCCATATGTATTTCCTTGTAAACAATGCCAGTTGCCTGTCAGCCCCGTTGGTCTTCTGGCATAAGTAGTATCTGAGTCAAAACCCTGGAACAAGCGGTAAGAACACAGAGGTATGTTCATGCAGGATTCACCTACCTCTGTGTGTAGAACAAAAACAGAAGGGTAACAGAGTAGAGAGTGTACGCTCCAATGATCACTCACAAAAATGTTCAATAAAATATCATCATTTTATTAATGCATAAAAAGTGGACCTGAACTCTTGCACAGGACAGAAGGAAAACAGAAAGAAATGCACCCTGTATGTATTTACAGAGTTTAACCTGAGACACTGGAGTCTCTCTTGTCTTTCTTTCCCTATTTTTGAGCATTAGTACTTCTTTATGGCCTCTGTATTACCCAGGACTGAATTTTTTATGAGCTCATAGTTTGCTTGCAGTGGTGCCGGTATCCATTGAGCTTCTGGCGTTATCAATGGGAGCAGAATGGCCACTCAATGCCTTTTAAAGCGGAAGTGAACTCAGAACTTCCTCTATGCTCTAAAATATAAGCAACAGCATAATAACCTTTAACCTCCTGAGCATTACACCACTCAGGAGGGTTTGCAGCCGAGAGTCCCCCAGTATAATTTTAGCGGCATTATTTGTATGTAGAACAGAGGCGCCCCAGCAGGATAAAAGTCAATAACATTTTTAAAAAGTGCTTGGAGGAAGTGATGGACTTGCCTCCCAAAAGCAGACACGAGATCCTGTCTTCATATAAATCAATACATTTATTATACAGTACCCCAAAAACAGTGCAACGCGTTTCGCAGGCCCAGCCCGCTTCATCAGGCAATAAAAGTGGGGACAAAACAGAATTTCGGCAATAGCAGGTGTAGCGCCTCAGTAGAAACGCGTTGCAAGCCCACCACTTCCTCCAAGCAATTTTTAAAAATGTTATTGACTTTTATCCTGCTGGCGCCTCTGTTCTACATACAAATACTCTGTGTCCACTCCTGGTGGAGGGCAGTGCTATCCCCTTTCTTGTTTCTTTACTACAGAGAGCGACTTCTTAATCCTGAGTGAGGACAGGTCTAATCTCCTCACCTGCCTATTCAGTGGTTGCCTGAATGGTAACCCATGTTTGTGAGTATAAATCCTCTCACTTAACCACTTACCAATTGTCTTTAACATACTACACCATATTGGGCTCTCGTTTTTTCTATTCTATAATTTTAGCGGCGATCGGGGGGATCAAAAGTAATCGGGGGATGCCAGCCACCACTGCTAGCTAGCCTAGTGCTAGCTGAAGCTATTACAACTATGCAATCTCTAAAAATTATACTAGGGGACTCCTGGGTAGAATGGGGCCGAACCTCCGATTTTAGGTTCGCGAACCGGGTTCGTGAACTTCCGCGTAAGGTTCGGTTCGCGTAAAAGTTCGCGAACCGCAATAGACTTCAATGGGGATGCGAACTTTGAAAAAAAAAAATTATGCTGGCCACAAAAGTGATGGAAAAGATGTTTCAAGGGGTCTAACACCTGGACCCCCAGGTGGAGGAGTGGGATACACGCCAAAAGTCCCCGGGAAAAATCTGGATTTGACGCAAAGCAGCGTTTTAAGGGCAGAAATCACATTGAATGCTAAATGACAGTATACATCAATCATGGAGTGTAATTAAGGTACTGCTTCACACTGACACATCAAACTCACTGTGTAACGCACAGCAAGCAGCTGTTTGTGTAGTGACGGCCGTGCTGGACTGGTGCGCACCATGGCGAGAACAGGTATGCAGTGGCGGGTTCACTGAACAGAACAGGTATGCAGTGGCGGGTTCACTGAACAGAACAGGTATGCAGTGGCGGGTTCACAGAACAGGTATGCAGTGGCAGGTTCACTGAACAGGTATACAGTGGCGGGTTCACTGAACAGAACAGGCATGCAGTGGCGGGTTCACTGAACAGGAATACAGTGGCGGGTTCACTGAACAGAACAGGTATGCAGTGGCGGGTTCACTGAACAGTACAGGCATGCAGTGGCAGGTTCACTGAACAGGTATGCAGTGGTGGGTTCACTGAACAGGTATGCAGTGGTGGGTTCACTGAACAGGTATGCAGTGGTGGGTTCACAGAACAGGTATGCAGTGGTGGGTTCACAGAACAGGTATGCAGTGGTGGATTCACTGAACAGAACAGGTATACAGTGGCAGGTTCACTGAACAGAACAGGTATGCAGTGGCGGGTTCACTGAACAGAACAGGTATGCAGTGGCAGGTTCACTGAACAGGTATACAGTGGCGGGTTCACTGAACACAACAGGTATGCAGTGGTGGGTTCACAGAACAGGTATGCAGTGGCAGGTTCACTGAACAGGTATGCAGTGGTGGGTTCACTGAACAGGTATGCAGTGGTGGGTTCAATGAACAGGTATGCAGTGGTGGGTTCACAGAACAGGTATGCAGTGGCAGGTTCACTAAACAGGTATGCAGTGGTGGGTTCACTGAACAGGTATGCAGTGGTGGGTTCACTGAACAGGTATGCAGTGGTGGGTTCACAGAACAGGTATGCAGTGGCAGGTTCACTGAACAGGTATGCAGTGGTGGGTTCACTGAACAGGTATGCAGTGGTGGGTTCACTGAACAGGTATGCAGTGGTGGGTTCACAGAACAGGTATGCAGTGGTGGGTTCACTGAACAGAACAGGTATACAGTGGCAGGTTCACTGAACAGAACAGGTATGCAGTGGCGGGTTCACTGAACAGAACAGGTATGCAGTGGCAGGTTCACTGAACAGGTATACAGTGGCGGGTCCACTGAACACAACAGGTATGCAGTGGCGGGTTCACAGAACAGGTATGCAGTGGCAGGTTCACTGAACAGGTATGCAGTGGTGGGTTCACTGAACAGGTATGCAGTGGTAGGTTCACAGAACAGGTATGCAGTGGCAGGTTCACTGAACAGGTATGCAGTGGTGGGTTCACAGAACAGGTATGCAGTGGCAGGTTCACTGAACAGGTATGCAGTGGTGGGTTCACTGAACAGGTATGCAGTGGTGGGTTCACTGAACAGGTATGCAGTGGTGGGTTCACAGTACAGGTATGCAGTGGTGGGTTCACAGAACAGGTATGCAGTGGCAGGTTCACTGAACAGGTATGCAGTTGTGGGTTCACTGAACAGGTATGCAGTGGTGGGTTCACTGAACAGGTATGCAGTGGTGGGTTCACTGAACAGGTATGTAGTGGTGGGTTCACAGTACAGGTATGCAGTGGTGGGTTCACAGAACAGGTATGCAGCCAGGAACAAGCTAAGCCTAACTAATCTTTCCCTATGAGAGACAGTCTGAAGCAGCTCGCCCTACTCTCACTAACGCAGGCACACGAGTGAGCGTAATGGCCGCCGCTGCCTGCCTTTTATTAAGGGGGGAGTGGCTCCAGGGGCTAGTGTAGCCTAATTGGCTACACTGGGCCTGCTGACTGTGATGTAGAGGGGCAAAGTTGACCCTCATGGTGCATTATGGGGCGAACCGAACTTCCGCAAAAGTTCGCCTGCGGGACGCGAATGCGAAACACTGAAGTTCGCATGGAACCGTTCGCAGGCGAACCGTTCGGCCCAACTCTACTCCTGGGGACAGCCGGCGGTATGCCCGACACAGTGTCGGGCATACCGCTAAGGAGGTTAAAGAAAAAACATTTATTTGTTACAGCTTACAGAACTCCTGCAATAGATCTACAGCATGTTTACTTCTTGTTTTCATGAAAGCAGACAAAGGGTTCACATATCAGCTGTGTCTGCCAAGACTGAAAAAATTCTGTACTGACACAGCTGACAGATCAAATTACACTTATGATGACTTACAGATGAGGGGGAGACAGGCTCTTCTCTCTAAAAACACACATGGTTCATTTCTGTCTGTGTGTCCTGTGCAAGAATTCAGGTCCACTTTAATAGAAAAATAATCTGGTCCTTGGTTCTAAAGTTATTTAAATTTAATCTCAGGGGTAAAACAACACACAAAAGATTCCTCTGTGTCATTATACAGTATATTTAACAAGAATGAAAACAAAAAAAGGAGAAGCCTTGTGTGAAAAAGGAGAAGTACTCCCCATAATTCAGTAACTTCTAGAGCCACATTTAGCAGCAGTAACTTGAAGTAACCCTTTTCAATATTAGTTTACCAATCAGGATTTTGGGCTTCTTTTTTGTAGCATCATTTCAGTTAACAGAGATTTTGTGGCATTTGTTCATGCAGTGCTCTCTTATCATCCCACCACAGAATTTCAGTTGGGTTGAGGCCTGGACTTTGATTGGGCCATGGCAACAACTTGACTCTTCTTTTTCAGAAATTCTCTTGTAGATTTGCTGCTGTGTTTGGGATCATTGTCATGTAGTGTAACACAATTTGATCCAAGCTGTAGCTGTCACACAGGTGGCATCACTTTTGACTCAAGAATACTTTGTTATATTATACAGACGAGTAATCATAGGCAAATGCAGGGGGGGGGGGGGGAATGGGGGGATTACAGCTGCCCAGAATCCCCCCTCAGACCAGGGCTGGTGCAGTGTCTGGGGACAGGCACAGGTTGAGACACCAGAATATCTGCAGGTGTCCTGCAGCTCACAGCCCCGCCCCCTTTCTTTTCCTGCTACAGTTGACTTTGGATGTAGCAGCAACATGTGTACGGAGCATGGAGCAGAGGCGTGTGTACAGAGCATGGAGCAGCAGCGTGTGTACAGAGTATGGAGCAGCAGGGTCTGTACAGAGTATGGAGCAGCAGGGTCTGTACAGAGCATTGAGCAGCAGGGTCTGTACAGAGCATGGAGCAGCAGGGTCTGTACAGAGCATGGAGCAGCAGGGTGTGTACAGAGCATGAAGCAACTCTGGGGAACTTAACAGGTACAGGTACGAGCACAGCCCTGTGCCCTGCTGTGTGAACGCTTCACTTTACCCTTCATTAGCAATGTCGGCTGTCCTCATTATTATATGTATCCAAACTGCTCCTGATCGATCCCGTTGTCAGTTGGTCGGACAGGGAATTGCATTGTGTGTAACCATACTGTATTGTGCGTGGCTGAGGGAGACCTTTCAGGAATTCCCTCTTGAAAATCCTGGGTTTTCCCCTGGAGTTCATATTCTCAATTATTGCGTGGTACCCTGGTCCCGTGGCTGCAAAACATGTCCACATCATCACCCCCGGTTAGTAGGAGGTGTTTGTATAAATATTCTACGTTTGGTTTCACCAAACCAGGCCTTGTGCATTGTGACCAACCATTCCCAACCTGGTCTCGTCTGTCATAAAGACATTATTCCAGAAGTCTTGTTGTTTGCTTGAGTGCAGTTTTGCTGCCGTGTTATTTTTCTTTACAGAGAAGAGGCTTTCTCCTGGTAACCCTTCCAAACAAGCCATACTTTTAAGTATTTTCTAATTATTCTGTCATGAACTTAAATAAACATTTAACTTGCTAAGTAAGGTCTCTGGAGTATGACATGTAACTCTTGGGATTTTTTTTTTTTTTGCAATTTCTCTGAGCATTGCATGGTTTGATCTGGGGGTGAATTTACTGGGATGTGCACTCCTCACAAAACTGGCAAATGTCTTGGTTGTCTTCCACTTGAGAATGATCTGTCTCAGTGTAGAATGTTGATCTTCAAATTGTATGAAAATTACTTTATAACCATTTTCAGACTGATGTACAACAAGAATTGTTTCTTTAAAGAGGAACTCCAGCCTAAACAAACATAATGTCATTAAGTTACATTAGTTATGTTAATTTAAATAGATAGGAAATATAATCTCTTACCCACACTGTTTTAAAAGAACAGGCAAATGTTTGATTTCATGATGGCAGCCATCTTTTTGGTTGAAAGGAGGTGACAGGGAGCATGAGACATAGTTCCAACTGTCCTGTGTCCAGAGCACCTCTCCCAGTTGCTAGGCAACGTGAATAACAACATAGGAAATCCCATCATGCTCTGCACAGCATCAGGGATGGGTGGAGCTTAGCTAAAAATGCAGCTAAAAACGATGCTTTGGTAAGAAAAACAAAGTTCTGATGCTGTGAAACTGTTAAAGAAACACCAAGCCTTTTCAGTTCTGCTGAGTAGATTTTTAGTCCGGAGGTTCACTTTAAGATCATTGCAGATGTCTTTCCCCCTTGGCATTGTCTTACACTCCTGAATACTTCAGACCAGAAAACTGCCAAAACTGCTTTCACAGAGGTAGGCACTCTTATTGATGATCCATCAATCAAACAAACAGCACCTGCTTGCTACTTTACCTCTTAAAGAAGAACTGTAATCCAGGATTTAACATCATCCCAATCAGAAGCCTTTACCCTTTTCCCATGGGAAATCTTTACCTTTTCTCAAATATATCATCAAGGACATCTGTATGGCTGGTATTGAGGTGAAACCCCTTACACAGTGTGATGTCAGGACCTAGGTCAGTGGAGTTGGAGTGGAGGAATCGGAGCAAGTTTTGGGTAGCTAGAATTGGAGATTTCAACTGAGGAGTCAGTCAGATGATTTCTGTACCAACCCCACAGCCCTGGTAAGTATTAGACCAGTGGCATAGCTAAGGGCCCTGGGCAAATTTACATTGGGCCCCCTAAGCACTCTATACATAACAATTGATACGGTGCACTAAAACCTGTCAAGGACAACTACAGTGTCAGAGGTGCAAGACGGGGATGGGGAACAGCTTGATAATGATCACACTACTATTCAAAGCATCAATAGAAGTGATTATTACCAGCATAGGACCAATAAAGAGATAATACTGTTGTTGAAGGGTGGCCCAATGGGGCCCCTCTTGCCCAAGGGCCCAGATGTGGTTGCAACCTCTGCAACCCCTTATTTCTATGCCACTGTATTATTTATTTATTTATTGTACTTATAAAGCGCCAACATATTACGCAGCGCTGGACATTAGTTTAGGTTACAGACAATATTTAGGGGTGACATACAGCAAAATGACAATACAGGAATACAAGAAAGACCAGATCATGCAGCACAGTATGAGTACCAGGTAATGCTTAGTCAGTCACTGGATGGGAGAATGGAGAAAAGGCAAGTTAGGTTCACTCAGATGCATTGCATGGGTTCACAGTAATGGAGGTACATGATCAGGTAGGACACAAAAGGAGGAGGACCCTGCCCAAAGGCTTACAATCTAGAGGGAGAGGTAAGGACACAAAAGGTAGGTGACCAGAGTTCCTCTGCGGGTTTAGAGCACTTGTTGTGAGGGGTGGTAGGCCAGAGTGAAAAGGTGAGTTTTGAGGGCCTTCTTGAAGATGTTGAAGGAGGGGGCTGCCCTAATGGGTGGAGGTAGGAAGTTCCATAGTGTTGGAGCAGGGGACTGGGTGATGCAGGGGGGCGGTCAGGCAAAGATCATTGGAAGAGCGGAGTGAGCGGCTTGGTATGTACCTCTGAGTAAGATCGGAAATGTAGGTTGGACAGGTTTTGTGGACAGATTTGTAGGACAGACACAGTATCCTGAATCTGATTCTGGACTGGATAGGAAGCCAGTGGAGAGATTCAAGGAGGGGATCCGCCGTGGTGGAGCGATGGGAGCAGTGGATAATTCTGGCTGCCGCATTCCTGATGGACTGCAGTGGGGCTATCTGGGTCATAGGGAGACCAGACAGAAGGTGTCACAGACCGCAAGGCTGGTCTGCGGATGGGGTAAATCGATCTGCGTCAGAAATCCTCTCACACGGTCATTTGTTCATCACGAAGGGTAACCCGCGTTCGCAATTTGATGAACTGACTCGCGAAGGGAGCGTTCTGCCACTAACAGATTCACCACACACATACAATTCAAAGATCTGCCACCAAGCGAGTTACACAGCCCGCTACTGTAGTTTTACTAGGACTTCGAGAACGGGTAGCGATTTCAGGAGAATAGGTACGATTGTGTATGTTCAGCAACAGGTCATAACCGCTAAACGATTTTTAAAATGTTTAATAACAAAAATGCATTACATACAGTTATATACACCTATTAACATATAAACACAGAGCTTAAAAATAAAAAGGAATAAAATCAGAAAATTCTTACTTAGTTAGCTGAGCAGTCCATTTGAAGAATGAAGAAAAATAGTCCAGTTTAAAAGTAGGCATTCAGGTTAAGAGTCTTTGAACACTGCAGGCGCTGGCTCTCCTTAGCGCCTGCATAGACGTTCCTTAGTCGATGGAATTTGGAGAACTGAGCAGGTTTGGTCCCGCCCCACTTTTTATAGGACCTGAGTTCTGGGCTGTCACTACCTGAAAAGTAGGTGTGTTTAAGGCAGGGTTATCTCCTGAAAGCCAGGTTGCCACCCTCAGACTCAGAGCAAAAAATGTACCAATTTATTAATAATCTGTGTGACTCCGCCCCAGATAGGCGCATCGCAAATCCGAGACGATATTCATAAGCAGTATGCGACCCTGTATTAAACGAGGCTATACATGCCTAGTCTGTCGCATTCGCTCTACGCAGGCCGGATAAAGTGGATTCTCTACCGATTCCTGATAGCTAGAAAATTGCAATTCCTGTGTATGATAGAACTGATTCCTAGGTATCAGGAAATGTAATTTTTGTCTTGCTGTGCCAACCCCATTTTGAATTATTAATACATAAAGTTCTCTTTGTCTGAAGCTTATGAGTTTGGGAGGGAATTCTGAATTTCAACCAGTTTGCGCTGGCTTGGGGAACATGAGCTGGGTGACCAAATGGTTTCTGCCCAGGGAAGCTGGCCACTTGTGACATTCTTTCCTGACACAGGATGTGGGGGAAGGTCACTGTACTCTCTGCAATGTTCTCAGAGGGGGAAAGAGAAAGGAAGGGCATTTTTTTGTATAGTTACACAGCACTGACAGTAATGGCTGGACCATACGAAAATCGTTGGCGATTACGCGCACGACTTTCCCGTAATGTTCGTCACAAAAGGGCATTGCAATAGTCAAGGCGGGAAACTATGAGGGCATGGATGAGGAGTTTGGTGGTGGCAGAGGTCAGGAAAGGGCGAATCTTACAGATGTTACGAAGGTGGAAGTTGCAGGACTTTGTGAAGTTTTGGATGTGGGGAGTGAAGGAGAGTGCGGAGTCCAGGGTGACACCCAGACAGCGGGCTTGAGAGATAGGGAGAATGGTACTGTGGTTAACAGTGACATGCACATCTGGGGGGTTCATCATGGATGGCCGGGGTGGGAAGATCATAAATTCCGTTTTGTCTAGATTTAGTTTCAGGAACCTAGCGGACATCCAGACTAGGCTGGAATGGGAGCAATTTCGGGTACCTGGAGTCTGAGGTTTCATACAAGGAGGAGTTGGAGCAGTGGCGTAGCTAGAGATTATAGGGCCCCATAGCAAAACTTTCATGGGTCCTCAGATGTAGGCACTCTTTAGCTATGCCACCTAGTTGTCAGTACCCTATGGATGAGTTAATTGGCAATTTACATTCTTGTGCAATCTGCACTGCATATAGTAAAGGGGCACTGAGAGGGTGGAAGGATACAAGAGAGTTAATAGTGAATACATCAAGTATCACCTGGGCCCCATAGCAGCTGCTATGGGTGCTATAGCTATTGCTCCGGCCCAGAGCTGGAGTCGGATGATTTTTGTACCAACTCCACAGCCCTGACAGTTTTCTGTCTGTAAAGCTCATTTCATTGTGGGAAATAATGGCTGTTTCCAACTGCCAAGCAGGCAGCATCTTGCTCCGTGCATAGAACTCTCAGTAAGGGCTGGTGCACACCAAAAACCGCAAGCAGATCCGCAAAACGCTAGCAGATTTTTAAACGCTTTTTTTTATTTTTATGAGGCGTTTTGCTAGCGTTTTGCGGATTGCTGCTGCGGTTTTCAGTATAGTAGATTTCATATATTGTTACAGTAAAGCTGTTACTGAACAGCTTCTGTAACAAAAACGCCTGCAAAACCGCTCTGAACAGGCGTTTTTCAGAGCGGTTTGCGTTTTTCCTATACTTAACATTGGGGCAGAAACGCATCCGAAATCCAAAAAATGCCTCACCCAGGCATTTTTCGTTTCTGCAAAACGCCTGCCGCTCTGGTGTGCACCACCCCATTGAGATACATTGACCAAGCAGATCCGCAGCCGCAAGCGGATCTGAAAACGCGGAAAAAGCCGCTCGGTGTGCACCAGCCCTAAATGTACATTCCGAGATCACTTGGCAGGACTAAAGTTACAGTTTAGAATGTAAATCAATCCGAGATCACTTGGCAGGACTAAAGATACATTTTACAATGTAAATCAATCCGAGATCACTTGGCAGGACTAAAGATACATTTTAGAATGTAAATCAAGGAAAAGGAAAATTTTGCAATGGGCAAACACTGACTAAATCATCTATTAGGGCTGGTGCACACCGAGCGGCTTTTTGGGTGTTTTCAGATCCGCTTGCGGCTGCGGATCTGCTTGGTCAATGTATCTCAATGGGGTGGTGCACACCAGAGCGGCAGGCGTTTTGCAGAAACGAAAAATGCCTGGGTGAGGCATTTTTTGGATTGCGGATGCGTTTCTGCCTCAATGTTAAGTATAGAAAAAACGCAATCCGCTCTGAAAAACGTCAGTTCAGAGCGGTTTTGCAGGCGTTTTTGTTACAGAAGCTGTTCAGTAACAGCTTTACTGTAACAATATATGAAATCTACTATACTGAAAACCGCAGCAGCAATCCGCAAAACGCTAGCAAAACGCCTCATAAAAATAAAAAAAAGCGTTTAAAAATCTGCTAGCGTTTTGCGGATCTATTTTTATGAGGCGTTTTGCTAGCGTTTTGCGGATTGCTGCTGCGGTTTTCAGTATAGTAGATTTCATATATTGTTACAGTAAAGCTGTTACTGAACAGCTTCTGTAACAAAAACGCCTGCAAAACCGCTCTGAAGTGCCGTTTTTCAGAGCGGTTTGCGTTTTTCCTATACTTAACATTGAGGCAGAAACGCATCCGAAATCCAAAAAATGCCTCACCCAGGCATTTTTCGTTTCTGCAAAACGCCTGCCGCTCTGGTGTGCACCACCCCATTGAGATACATTGACCAAGCAGATCCGCAGCCGCAAGCGGATCTGAAAACGCCCAAAAAGCCGCTCGGTGTGCACCAGCCCTAAATGAATATTGTAAAAAAAATTAAGCAATTTTGTTCATTCCATTATTTTTTTAACTACAGTTCCTCTTTAATCCCTATGAAAAGTGTGAACACAATGTTTTTCACATTGCTTCTGCATTTTGACTTTAGTCTTTTTTAAATTAAATAGAAAATGGCAAGAGTTGCATTGGATCCACAGTGGTAATTGCGCGCAATATCCTGACTGATGAACTCGACGGAACCCCCGGTTGCTGTTCCCTCAAATGTTAGGTGTCCCCCTGATGCCCGTGCATTAAATACTTTTTCTGTCGCACTGTCCTTGAATGTCTGTTGTACCTCTGCATTGGAGCCCCATGAGGCTGCCGGTGTTATAGCACGTGGGGCCGTGTCCAGCCACATGAGGCCGTAACGTCACGGCCCGCGTGCTATATGCCAGTAGTCGCCTGGGACGCGAATGCGGAAGTACGGTGGAGACTCAGCAGACACCCAGGGGCAGCGGACAGGTAAAATATTTACACGCACGGGCACCGAGCATTTGAGGGGACAGCAGCCAGGGGTTCTGTCACGTTCGTTGATCTTTGCAATATAGCGCCCCATTACCACTGCGGATCCAATCATCCACGTTGGCCCAAGATTTCCCAGCATGTCCGATCGAGAAAATCAATCAATTTTGTCCGAAAATTGGTCAAATCGTCGATCTGGAATGCTTGTTGCGGCACTAGGGTTGCCACCTTATCCCTTTAAATACTGGCACATATGAGTTATACACGTTCTGGGGCTACTCACACATAATCAGTACCTAAACTGCATCTAACTAACTACAAGAAATGTTTAAGTATTATGCGCCAGTATTTAAAGCAGGGGTCTTAAACTCAATTTACCTGGGGGGCCGCAGGAGGCAAAGTCAGGATGAGGCTGGGCCGCATAAGGAATTTCACAATCGCGGCGCTTCGCCGCCTCTGCCCGCCCCTCTCACTCTTCCTTCACAGAGAGGGGCGGGGAGAGGCGGCGATCCGTGCAGCGATTGACGTCAGGAGGGGCAGAGCTGAAGCTGAAAGCTCTGCACCTTCCAGGAAATGCCGGTAGATGGCCCCCTGGGCGATTTGAGGGCTCTGCAGCCCTCGTTTAGCGGCAGGGATGCGGCAGATTACTTGGGAGCACTGAAGCGAACTATAAGGAAGCTGTTGCGGGCGAGGGCCACAAAATATTGTATCGAGGGCCGCAAATGGCCCGCGGGCCGCGAGTTTGAGACCCCTGATTTAAAGGGATGAGGCGACAACCCTATGCGGCACAGATTTTTATCCGATGAATCAAATCGTTTTTTTGATCGACAACAGAATGGATAGATGGAAAGATATATATATATATATATATTTTTTTTTGACCATTTATTAAAATTATAACATATAAAAGAAAGATGTATGCAGCAGCCAGCAACTCCTCTTGAAAACCAATCGACCTCAGAAACATGGCTGCCCTCCTCGCAGTCATCCCCCCCTAACAGCTTTGGAATGCACCGTATCGCATTTTTTTTTCAGGGACATTTTTAGACGCACGAGACCTGTAGGAGTTGGGAAGTCACGTGACCGGTTCAGCGCACAAGAGACGCGTTGGGTTCTTTCTTTATGATTCCAGCCACTGAAACGTCAACAGTCGCGATGACGTCATTTTAGACAGGCGGGGCCACGCGGTGAGAAAGGCGCGGCCACACCCGAGGGAGTCAGGCGACCAATCAGGAGCTGCTGGTGACAGGGTGCTCGCGCTGCTGGCGGGGTTTGGTCCGTTACGCTTCGGAGGTCGGAGCTCGCACGTACGCCGCCGAGTCTCTGTGTTCCCGAGGAGAGAGCTGCTTGCTGCAGGATTATGGCCTACCCCGGATATGGAGGAGGAGTGAGTATGGCGGACGGGGGAGGAGGGGGGACTCGGCTATTCACATCGGGGAGCTAGTGGGGGGATGCTCGCCAGATACCATGCAGAGGGGGGGAGGCGCTCGGTACCCATCCCCAGCCATGCTCAGATTAGTCATCCTTTATCAGTGGTGGGGGTTCCGGATGTCTCCGCCTGGCAGGGGAGGGCATGATGGGAATATCAGGGCTGGAAGCATGGGTGCCATGGAGTCTGGATTCAGCTGGGGTACACTGATCATGTAATCTTTCCCCCTGACGTGTCCATTAAGGCCCTGCCATGTGGCTGGCCTCAGCATTTCCACCACCTGGCTATATTGGCTCACCTCAACTTTTCTCTTTGTACATATCCCCCCCCCCCTCACTTTCTATGCTCCCCCCCCCCCCAACCTTTCCTTGTGCCTAAACCAGGGGTGCCCATTCAGTAGATTGCGATATACTGGTAGATCGCGAAGGCCTTCATGGTAGATCCCAACCGCACTACATTTTCCATTCTCTATATACAATTGTGCTTCTAAAATTAGCCATCGGTTGATCATTTTGACTTGATAATTTTTAAAGTAGCTCACAAGCTGAAAATGTGGGGGCACCTCAGGCCTAAACCATCCCTTACCCCCAAATTTTTTTCATGTGTATAACCTCCCCAACCCCTTGCCATGTGCCTTACCCCCTCCCTCCAACTTTCTTCTGCTACCTAACCCTGCTCTCCCCAACTTTCTTTTGTGCTTAATCCTCCTTGCTAATAGCTGAACCCAAATGCCCCAAAACTTCACCTTATGTGCCCCTAACACACACCCCACTTTGTCCACATTTTGGCGCTAGTTCATTTTAGGGGATAATTTCCGGCGTGTCCGATACCCCGCCGGATCGATTCCGCGCTCGATACCGGTGGGCAGGACAAAAGAATAAACGAGCGAAAGATAAGCTGCCCGTGGGGACGAGCCGGTGTAGATCCGGGTGCCTGCGGGGACGCGACGGAATCGAGCCAGCGGCTCGATTAAACGGTACAAAACGTACAGTGTATGCCCAGCATTAAAGAGAACCCGAGGTGTGTTTAAAGAATGTTATCTGCATACAGAAGCTGGATCTGCCTATACAGCCCAGCCTCTGTTGCTATCCCAAACCCCACTAAGGTCCCCCTGCAATCCCTCATAAATCACAGCCGTGCTGTGAGGCTGTGTTTACATCTGTAGTGTCAGTCTCAGCTGCTCCCCCGCCTCCTGCACAGCTCCGGTCCCTGCCCCCGTCCCTTCCCTCCAATCAGCAGGGAGGGAAGGGATGCAGGCGGGGACTGGAGTTCTGCAGGAGGCGGGGAGAGCAGCAGACTGACACTATAGAGATAAACAAAGCCAGCCCTGACAAGCTGTTTGTCAGCAGGTCAGCAGCGTGGCTGTGATTTATGAGGGATTGCAGAGTGCAGGGGGACCTTGGGGGGGGGGGTTGGGATAGCAACAGAGGCTGGGCTGTATAGGCAGATCCGGCCTCTGTATGCAGATAATAATCTTTAAACCCACCTCGGGTTCTCTTTAAAAGCTGTCCAGATGCCTCCACCTATCCAATAATCTCCTAAATGAGGTAATTGGGGAGTCTCTCTCTCTCTCTCAGCACAGCTTCCTGTGCTGCACAGGTGGGAGGAGCAGATGCAGATTCTGTGCTAAAGGCACGTACACACGCCTGATTTAAGAAATGACATCTACTGACAGTTTTCCTGTGTGTACAGTCTGTCGGCAGGCTGATGAGGCTGGTTTTGAGAGATCTGTGTCATGCGATTGATGATTCCAAAAGGAAGTTCTCTGGAACAGTTGCATCAAATGTAAAAATTGTGATTAAAGGCCTATTCCCTAAGTCACTTTTACTTAGAATGGTAGATTAAAGTGAGCTTATAACTTTCCCCCAGAAAGCCTCTGCATTAGGCCTGAATAATTTTAGGAAAAAATTGAACTGAGCAAATACTGTCTGAAATCGCGATTTTTGATTCAATTCACAATTTTCTTCAAATCCAGCTTCGTTCCCTCTCTGTCTTTGTGCCCCCTCAGGGTCTCTCTCTTGCCCCCTTTGTGTGTATTTTTGCCCCATTTGGGGGTCTCTCTGTGCCCCCTCTGTTCCCCAAGCTGCAGCGGTGCTGGACATATCTTCACCTCTTGCAGACTCTAATGCACGGCATACTACCTGTATGTCATGTGACATACAAGACTTATTTGTAACTTTAAAAGGGACTATATAAACTAATGCAATCTCAAAAAGGCAGAAAAAAAAGTCTCTGAAAAAACTGACACATGTAGAAAAACATCAAAAACACACGGTTCTTCAATATCACAGTGATAGGTCTTGAAAGCACATTACATTGATTTGAATCAACAAGCGGTTGTAGCTTTGCGGGTATATAACTTCAAGCCTTGAAGTTATATACCCGCAAAGCTACAACCGCTTGTTGATTCAAATCAATGTAATGTGCTTTCAAGACCTATCACTGTGATATTGAAGAACCGTGTGTTTTTGATGTTTTTCTACATGTGTCAAAGTTTTTTCAGAGACTTTTTTTTCTGTCTTTTTGAGATTGCATTAGTTTATATAGTCCTTAAAGTTACAAATAAGTGTTGGTGGGCAAAGTGGATTGCCCTGAAAAAGGACTGTTTTGATCCTTCACAATATAAAGGATTGCACCCCAAGATATTCTCTATAAATGTGACATACAAGAACCAGGACGTATAGGCCGGGCACAAGAGCCGACTGATGGCGGTAGAGGACGGACAGCGTTGGACTCGTTCGGAAGGTATGTCCAGCACTGCTCTCGCTGGGACTTGGGAAAGTTTGATGCCGCTTCTTCAAACTTTCCCATGCGGAAATGACATAACGGAAATAGGTGCTTTGATGATTCCGAAAGTGTGGTCAGGAGTTCGGTTTAAATTTGATTTATCATTCAGGCCTACTCTGCATAGGGCAGAGGCTTCTGAATGGTCTATCTTGGAGCCCACCGTTTCTGTGTAGAATGCTTCTGTATCTGTACATGACTGGCAAAAGCTTGTCTGAGTACTCAAGTGCCCCGCTTCATACTGTGAACGAGCGCTGTTTGCACTGGGCATGTGCAAGTACAACCACGCCTTTTGTAGTAGCTTCAAAGCTCTCTATATCAAGGACAGCTGAAGCGAGAGTGATATGGAGGCTGGCATATTTCCTTTTCAGCAGTACCAGTTGCCTGGCATCCTGCTGATCCTCTGCCTCGAAATACTTTTAGCCTTAAGCCGCATCTACACGCGTAGATGCGGCCGCGATGCTCCTTATCAATCGAGCCGCTGATGCGGCTCGATAAGATCCGGCAGGACGGATCTTCGCACCGCCGATTCCCTGCTCGATCCCCGCGAGGGGACAATGGCAGGGAATCGTGCGGGAGATAAGCGGCACGAGCGGGGAATCGTATGCGGCGCGGCGAGCGGGGACGCGGAAGAGGCGATCCGGCGGCTAATTGAGCCGCCGGATCGCTGCAATGTCCCTTCGTGTAGATGGGGCTTTAAGCTGAATCCACACAGTACAATTTTTCCGTCAGATCGTCCTGTGATCTGATAAGAAATTGCATCATGTGTAGACGTCCAAATTGTTTCTGATCGATTTTGCGTTTAAGTATCCAAAATCGATCGGAGCGGTTGGAAATTGTCTAATTTAGCTTTAGACCCGGAACAAACATGCAGCAGATCAGCTGATTCTGGCATTGTTAGATCTGATTAGATTAGCTGCATGCTTTTTTCTGGTATTATTCAGACACTAATGCAGCCAGAGAGATCAGCAGGGCTTAAAAGGAAATGTATATGGCAGCCTCCATATACTTCTCGCTTCAGTTGTCCTTTAAGCAGGGCTATGGAATCGGTACAAAAATCATCTGACTCCTCAGTTTATGAAACCACGACTCTGTCAGGTACCTGAAAATTGCTCAGACTCTACAATCCCTGGCAGCCCTACAAATAGTTTTCTGCACTTTGCAACACCTAGGTGCCCCATATACTTTACAACCCTGTACATACGCATGATTAGTCTTCTGAGATGTCCCATAACGACTGCCTCAGCCGATAATTAGGCTTGTATACAGTAGCCCGTGACTGCCACTGTGCAAGTGCTTCAAGGTGCATCAACTCGGCTGAGCAATGGCCGATTACTTTGTGCCACCGCATACCCAGCCTGCCACGTAATTTTACACAAGGGCCACTCTATCGCCCCCCGCCAAAAGGATTGGGTCATGATCCCCGATGGGCGACATTAGTCACAAGTGTGTACGCATCTTAACAGCCACTTTGTCCAAGTTTTTCCTGTTGTTTAATTTAAAGCTACTATATATCCTGGTGTGTAAAACAGGCAGTAATGGTTGGTAATAAGAGAAAGGGAAGCCATGCTATCTTTATCTTTATTGACTACATAACCACTAATAAAGATGTAGGCTTCCATAAAATCACTTGATAAACCTCTGTAAAAGAATCAGCCAGGATTTTATCACAGCAATAATATTGATAAATAAGCCATCCTCAACAACCTCATGGTCACCCCATGTAATAGTGATCATTGCAAGCGGCCTTGCCTTATACAAACCTTGTGTTCTGTTCTATGGAGCGGGAAGAGCAGCTGGGGGGCATGTGTGGTGCCTTGTACAAGCTTGAGACTAATGTCGTCCGGCATGGATTGGGCACAATCACCCGGATAACATTTTGTGGACTAGGCTGAGCAGACATGTCGCTAGCCCAGGAGGAGACATTAGGCAAGTCTCCCGAACACTGCTACTGCCTATAGAGCGCGTCCTAGTGGCTGCAGCTCTGGCGCTTTGAGTCCGCCAGGAGAAAAGCGTGATGTTATTTGTCTTGTCTTTGTCTAGCCTAGTGCACGAGTGGCCAGTTTCTGCGGAGCATTCACAGCCTGCATTAGTGCAAACGCTATGCATGATCATAGTCACGGACAAGAGTGTAGCCTTTTAGCTTTTAATTTTAGGTGTACTTTAAAACCATCTTGTGTTGGCATTAGGGTTTTTCACTTTGATTCTTGTAAGGGCCAAGAATACCTAGGTGAGAAGTACGGAGAGACCGGGAGCCCAATGGTGCAGTATCGTCAGGTATAGGGAGGATAAACTTACATAGATCTATACTCACAAACGTGGGTTACAGTTCCTGCAAGCACTGCATATGCATGCAGGGAATTAACTGTCCCTGCTCGGAACTCCAGGTCTTGCTGGATACTGGACGGTCGCTCTACTGTAGTACAATAGACTTTCCAGAAAATCTGAAAAGCTATTACCTCCAAAGGAAGTCTGGCTGGTAATGGGTAGGATGGAGACACCTAAAATGTGTTCCATTTTAGTATTGTTAAAAAAAAATAAAAAAAAAAAAATAGATTACCTCTCCAGAAGATAGACACCAGTTCAACTGGGAAAAAAGTTTTTATTCAAAAAGCAATCTGAAAATGTACCAGATGGGAAGTGGGAACCAAACCTTGTGTTGGTTTTTGGAGGGCAGCGTGAATTTAGTTACCTATCCCTGCCATCTACATCTAAGCCAACATCTTGTGTGTCCCTGTGCTGCAGGTTGATGTTCCTGCAGTGATGTCCAACGTTCCTGGCTGCCGCAATACATGCTGGGTGATGTAGTGCATTGATGTGGTTATATCTCCTGCCAATGGTCTAATCCTCTTCCGGCATGCATTGCGACAGCCAGGAACGTAGAGCATCACCGCAGGAGCTACAACCTACGGTTCTGTGGCATAGGGACATAGAAATAGAAGCAACCATAAAGACTGCCTGCTGCATCCCTAAAAGCTCACACATTCAAACCTTACTTAGGGGGATATTTGTTTTTAAAAGTTTAAAAAAAATTGCACACAGTTACCTTTAAAGTGCATCCGACCTAAAATGAAAAATAACTATTACACCAGTAGCATTATAAACACAAAGAACAGTACTACCTAGCTAAAACGCACCCACCTTTTAAAAATTTCTATTAAGTGGGTTCAAATTAAGCCCACCACCATCTTAAAGATGCAACCTACAGAAATCACGTGTGCAGTTGGGATTCTAGGGGAGGTGCTCACAGGAGCACTTGTGATCTGGGAACCAGTAGTGCTGTGGCAATAGATGCATGAGGGGGAGAGGCTAGTTACATTAGAGGGTGATTGGCTAGGTAGGGGAAAACATCAGTTGGAAAAATTGACTGTTAAGGAAATCTGGAACGAAAAAAAAACCTCCCCTGGGAGGTACTCTCCTCGGGTGGGGGATGCCTCTGGATCCTATTGAGGCTTCCCACAGCGGCGGTGATAAGCTCCCTGAACAGCGGGGATGTAAATTACCTTTCCGGCCTCCAGTGCAGGCGCAGTATCTGTTTTCCGCCGCGGAGATAGCCGATCGCTGTCAGGCTGCTCTACTGCGCAGGTGCAAGTCTCCTGCGCAGTAGAGCGGACCCGACGGAGATCGGCTATTTTCTCCTATCTCCGTGCGAAGAGCCGCAACAGTGCCCCCGCTGGAGCCAGGAAAGGTAAATCAGCGCTTGTCGAGGGAGGATCCAGGGACACTTCGGGGGAGCCAGCGCTGGACTGCCTGCAGCTACAGAGGTGGGGAAAGCCCCCCCCTCCACCTATAAAGATTCCTGAGCAAAGCCAGACTGAATGCTCAGTCAGGATTTTATCAGGGCTGATTAGAAGCAGGCTGAGCAGTGAAGAATGAAACAGAGCAGGGTAGGGGTTTTCTCTAATGTTCCCACTGAAAACTGAGCAGCCTGGGAAGACGGAGAGAGCCCTCAGCCTGCATGGGTCTGGAGGAAGCCCCAGGTAAGTATAAATGGTGCAGTAGTTATATATTTATATGGTAAAATACATGAGGGTGCTTCATCTCTGGTTCACTTTAAATGTATTGTATGTGAGGAGGCCATTAGTGATGACTGCACGTTTGATCTTGGATCCACTTTAAAGTATACCCAAGATGTAAACTACTGCACCATTTATACTTACCTGGGGCTTCCTCCAGACCCATGCAGGCTGAGGGCTCCCTCACAGTCTTCCCAGGCTTCTGTTTTCCTGCTGTAAGCACCAGTAAATTGGCCAGTTGTGCTCTGTCCTGCATGCCCGGCCGAGCACGCCTCTCGAGCTCCCATTGCTGGGTGTGCAATGGGGGTGCAAATGCGGCTGAGCCACGCATGTGAAGTGGAGCACAACTGGCTAAATTACCAAAGCTGACCATGGGGCAACAGAGCTGCCCACAGTATGCTACAGTAGTTACCTTTAAAGAGCACACGAGGTGGGTTTTAAGAATGCCATTAGGACACAGAGGCTGGTTCTGCATACCATCACCAGCCTCTGTCTGTACTGTGCCCCCCAGTCTCCCCCCTGCGCTCTGCTGTCCCCATAAATAAAACCGCCGTGCTAGCCAGGGCTGTGGAGTCGGTACAAAAATCTTCTGACTCCTTGGTTTATGAAACTCCGACTCCGGGTACCCAAAATTGCTCAGACTCCGTCTCCTTAGTCTAATACTAATACAGGGCTGTGGATTTTGTGCAAAAATCATCCGACTCCTTAAGCTGGCCACTAATGGTCCAATTTCTAGCGAAAAATCGTTTGAGCGATCAGAAAATCTGATCGGACGAAAAATCGTTCACTACACCATCAACTAACCAATCATTGCTTCCTATCTATCACGACCACCAAGAAAATCCAAATTTTCGTTTATCACACACACCGTTACTACTGCGTACACGATCAAATATGTCTGCTCAAAACTTCCCAGCACGTCCGCTCAATATAAATATATAGGTCAAAATGTCAATGGGCATACACTTGGCGGTACTGGTTTTCATACAACTAGATAATTATAAAATCGGGATGGTTGATCGGCCGCTATGTCCAGATGTATGGCCTTTGCTAGAAACCGTCAGAGACAACATTTTAGCTGACAGTTATCTATGGTGTTTACAGAACATGAACTCCTCTAAGAAGGGCAACTTCTCAATGAAACTACTTTACAAAATGTCTTGTGTAGCACTGATATTTAAAAATAAACTTTTGAAGCGAAGTTTCACTTTCTCATAACTGCAGAAAACTATGTAACAGAGTATCTGTTCTTGGGTTGGGTCACAGAGCACATTGGAGTGCTAGGATTTTTTTTCCACTGCAAATTGCAGACGCAAATGCACTCAATCCTGTTTTTCTTTAATTGGGTGTGCTAGAAATAATGAATGTTCTTTCCCTAGCCAGGTTAAAGTACACCTGTAACAAAACACAGCCCTATAGGGTACTTCAGGAGGGGGAAGCTGCAGCAGCATGTGGCAATATTTACCTTCAGGGCTCCAGCACAGACGCAGTAGCTGCTTTCTGATGGGCTGCGGAGGAAACGGCTGAGGCTGATCAGGTCTGCTCTACTGTGCAGGTGTAAGTCGTGCTGGATCGTGTTAGGTTAATATTTATCTCCCTGGTGTTTGGGGTCTTTCAGTGCTGGATCGCCGGAATGGAGGAGGAGGGGGGAAGCTTCATTAGGATCCAGAGGTTTCCCCCTTCCCGAGGTAAGTACCTCCTAGGATTTTGTAATTGGCAGTTGAAATGGGCCTTATATTGGTGGCATCCATGCGACTGGTAAACCGCATATGCTTTGAGAGTTGGACTGAAACGCATTCAGTGGAAAAAGGCCCATACTGAGCAAGAGAGCTGGCCGGCATGGATCCTGTTTTTGTTTTATGTTGGCCTTTAGTTGATTGTCGGCATAACCGTTTGCAGAAAACGTTTGTGTGTACTCTGAGTACTCATAGTTACAAATCCAGTTTTGAGCGAACAGCATTAAATGTTTGCAGCTTCCCTGTTGTGGAATCCCTTTGTCTTCTGTGTGTACAGTAACCGCATAAGAAAAGGGAAACCACACAGTTACATTAACCCATAACCTGCACAGGATATCACCTATGTCAGTAGATTAGCTACTACTTATGTTGTTACTAATGAGGTGTCTGCGGAACTGCTTCTTAACCCTCCTGGTGGTTTGCTAAAAAATCGCCAGGGGGCAGCAAATCTTTTTTTTTTTTTTAAATTTTTTTTTTTTTTTTTTCCATGTAGCGAGACAAAGTCTCGCTACATGATAGCCGCTGCTCAGCGGCATCCCCCCAGCCCCTCCGATCGCCTCCGGCGATCAGGAGATCCCGTTCCAAGAACGGGATCTCCTGGAGGGCTTCCCCCGTCGCCATGGCGACGGGGCGGGATGACGTCACCGACGTCGTGACGCCAAAGGGGATTCCTATCCACCCCATAGAGCTGCCTGGCACTGATTGGCCAGGCAGCGCACGGGGTCGGGGGGGGGGGGCTGCGGCGCGACGGATAGCGGCGGCGATCGGGCACTGCACGCAGCTAGCAAAGTGCTAGCTGCGTGCAGCAAAAATTATGCAAATCGGCCCAGCGGGGCCTGAGCGGTGCCTTCCGGCGGCATGTTAAAGAGCACCTCCATACAAAAAATAAAAAATCCGTCAGCGCTGCTGTAATGAAAAGTTATGTTTACCTCGAGTCCTGTTCCCCGAAGCCCCCGCATCACTACACTTCCACCTCTTGGGCCCCGCCTCCCTTCTCTCTTCCGAGAAAAAACACCTGGCAATTTAATGTAGTTAATAGCTTGGCATTTTCACGGAGGGGAGGCGGGGCCAAGTGGCAGAAGTTTAGTGATGCGGGGTCTTCGGGTGGCTTTGTGGGACAAGACTCTGGAGGTAAATATAACTTTTTCATTACAGCAGTGCTGATGGATTTTAATTTTTTGTATGGAGGTCCTTTTTAAAGTGTACCAGAGCTGAAGAAATTACAAAAATCGATGCTTACCAGCTGCTTCCTCCAGCTGCATAAATGTGAGTCCCTCGCTGTCCTCCCGCAGTCTGCCGTTCAGCCCCAGTAACTGTATCAGTCGTGTCCAGTCTGGGTCTTCTGTGCAGGTGTGGGAGGTCCGCGCATGCGCAGAACACCCAGGCTGGACTCGACTGAGACAGATACCGGGGCTGAACACTGCTGAATGGTAGACTGCTGAACAATTTTCATTTTTAAAACCGAAAATTGGGATCTAGCGTCAAAGCGGCCGTTTTGCGGCAGTTTTCGCCGCTGCCACCTGCTCTGCTCGCGAGCGCTGTAATAACAGCCCACGAGATTTTGAAGCAGCACAAGTAATTTTGATTGGTTCATTTCATTTTTGTGGACTAAGCACAGCTATGACTGTATGTATAAATTATTGATGGCTATTATCTGAGAAATAGAACATATATTCTTTTTTAATTAGGCCCCGTTCATACTGCATGCGTTTCCTGCCGCGTTTTGGAAACGCGTGCATGTGGCCGACACGCACGACATCAGACATTGCATAGATTGCAATGTCTGATGTTCACACTGCATGCGTTCCGGACCTGTGCGGTCCGGGAACGCATGCTGCACGCATTTTTTGTAAAAACGCGTGGCTGTCCCATTCACTTTTCAGTGATGGGATCAGCCACGCAACGCACACAAACGCGGATGGCATGCGTTCGTACGCATTGCGTTGTGCGTGCCCGTCCATGATGTGAACGGGGCCTTACAGTTTAAATTCATTAGGAGTTGGTGCATTTTTTTCCTGACTCCGGGTACTCAAAAATTCCCTCGACTCCGACTCCACAGCCCTGGATCAATATTGGGCGGTAACCGAAGTAGTGTGACTGGGTGGTGGTAGGATTGCTTCAGTTATGCTCCTTCAAATGTGTTCCCTCTTCTTCTATACAGTTCCAATAACCTTACATATCATTGAGGAAGTGTACCATTTCCCCATTGAGAACGTTCATTGTATGGTATTTTGCAAGTACAGATCGCATTTCCTTCTAAAAATATTAGCGGAGGCTGACATACCTTTCATTGGAATGACAGCAGTAATATGGTGAAGACAGAAGTGATGATTATCAGGCAGACTGCATCTGGTTTTACCATTGTTGAGACACTCGGTGTTGCCCAAACATCACGCCTCATTAAGAAATAGATCTATAGACACTGAAATAGCTGCCTCTAGCGTCGTGTATTCAGTTTTTGTTGCACCAGGTCTGACACGGCTCTTCCTGTAGTGACTATTAGTTAAACACCACACAGAGGAAGCAGTTAAAGCAAGCCTGAATGAAACTTGTGCACCTTGCCATTTCACCTACTATGTGCTGTCACCTGACATTTTGATTCAGTTGAACCTGGCTATAAGCAGTTTGATGACTGCCCAGTTTGGCCAGGGATGGTTTACTATATGTTTGGAAATAAACCAGGTAGTAGTGACTAAATGATTCATAGTGCTGCCACTGCTAGCATTATACTACCTGATGTACTACAGCGCTATGCCCATTATCCACTACTGATTCTCTCCTGATTTAATGCTGTGCACAATCGCTGTTTTTGATCATAAACGGTCAAAAATTGATTGGTAATTGATTGAAAATGTTGAATTACTGGTCCACTGGGCCCCTCCCCCGGAGCCAGGAGTGTTTTAAATAAATAGGAGCTATAATAGAGTAAGCAGTTTGACAATTAGTGATTATATACGTATGGCATTTATGCTGTAAATAAAGATTGGTGTGTTTAATGTTTGTGGTACAAACATGTTTAAAGAGACACTGAAGCGAAAAAAAATTGATATAATGAATTGTATGTGTAGTACGAATAATTACTAGAACATTAGTAGCAAAGAAAATATTCTCATTTTTGATTTCAGTTATATAGTGTTTTTTTTTTTATAAACTTGCATCATTCTCTAATATTTGCAGTTTACACATTACTCAGCATTCTAAATAATTTTACTGAGCAGCCCAGTGGACTTTTGAACTGTCCTCTGCAGAGAAAAAGAAAATACGACTGATAGTTGAGATAACCAGCTTTAGAAGACCGAGCTCTCTGCGACTTTGAAAGTCATGGAGCTCAATGGCTTTTTTGCATAGATATCTGGAGTTTAACTCTTCCTGTACTGGAAACAATATTAGACGGATGTCTCTGCTCCTAATGTTTTTATTTCTTAGCTGTTCTACACATACAAATAATTTTTTCGCTTCAGTGTTTCTTTAAGGAAGATATGCAGACTGTGATATTCTAAACTGAAGCTGTGTGCCAGAAATGTGCGTTCAGGCCGGCACTACACATGCATCATTAAAAAAAAGAGAGAAGAAAATATTCTTTATGTACACTAATGTGTGCATAAAACCGCATGAGGTGAAAATGTCCCAATGGTTTTTAATAGTCTGATCTAATGTGTATTGTGCGTGCGTCTGTGTCCAGAATTTGGACTCCGTGGAAAGGTGTACATTTCTTGAGCTCTGGCCACACGCTAGACTGAGCATAATTGTTAAAGAACCAGTGCCCCAACTGTAAAGGTAGCCATACACTGGTCGATTTGCCATCAGATTCGACCAACAGATAGATCCCTCTCTGATCGAATCTGATCAGAGAGGGATCGTATGGCTACCTTTACTGCAAACAGATTGTGAACCGATTTCAGCCTGAAACCGTTCACAATCTGTGGTGGTGCTGCTGCCGCCGCTCCCCATGCCCGCATACATTACCTGCTCCGCCAGCGCGACTCCAGGTCTCCGCTGTCTTCTCTGCTCTGGTCTCCAGGTCCGGCATGCTTTACTTCTTCCTGCCCGGCAGGAAGTTTAAACAGTAGAGCGCCCTCTACTGTTTTAAAGAGACTCTGTAACAAATTGTTTATCTTTATTTCTTCTATGCTATAAGTTCCTATGCCTTTTCTAATGTGGTCTGGCTTACTGCAGCTTTTCCTAATTGCACAGTAGCTGTGTTATCTCTGTTATATGATCTAATCTTCTCTCTATAGTCGGCACAGTCAGGCTGAGGCAGTCAGACTGGAATGTGCAGGGCTGCTTGTGATTAGCTAGAAGCTGTACACACCCCCTGCAGGCTCTGTGTGACTAACACACTCTGCTTAGCTGAGCCTATTAGAAGCTGGTTAGTTTGTTTGTAAACACTGCCTAAAACTGGCAATTACAAGCCAGGTTTGCAGCAGAGAATGGCAGAAACAGCACAGAGGGGACCAGGAGCACATAATGAATAGAATGGTATGCTTTTTATTGTAAGAATTTCAGAGTACAGATTCTCTTTAAGGACCAGGGGATTTTGGAATGATCGGTGCTGCGTGGGCTCTACAGCTTCCCCCCCCCCTTTTTCCCCACTAGGGGGATGTCCTGCAGGGGGGGTCTGATCTCTGCCGGCTACTATTGATTTGCGGGGGGGGCTCCTCAAAGCCCCCCTCCGCAGCGCTTTCCGGGCTCCCCTGCTTTCCCTCCCTCTCCCTTCTCCTGTGTGCGGCGCAGGACGGATATCCGTCCTGCGCCTGATACAATAGGCTTCTGCCTATCAGATGCCGGTGATCCCCGGCCAATCAGAGGCCGGGGATCGCCGATCTACGTCATGGCGCTGCTGCGCAGCAGCGCTGTGTGATGTAAACAGCGGGGATTCCTTCCCCGCATGTTTACATTATGCGTGCGAGCCGCGATCGGCGGCTCGCACACTGTTCAGAGGCAGTCTCTGTGAACTGGCATGGAAATTCCATGCTATACTAACGACCCGCCGACGCCTATGGGCGTTAGGCGGTCGTTAAGTGGTTAAACTTCCTGCCGGGCAGGAGGAAGTGAAGCATGCTGGAGACAAGAGCGGAGAAGAAGCAGCGGGGGCAGTCGCGCCGGCGGAGCAGGTAACGTATTGCCTCTCTATTGCGTCGGTCGTCGGGCACTCGAACGCCGCTAGCGACGCGCTCCCTACCCGCGGGCGATCGGCGGTGATTTTCCACACGGAGCGATCGACGAGATCGGACGAAATGGATCGAAATTCGGCGTGTAGCGCGAACGATTGGCAGCAGATTCGATCCCAGTGATCGAATCTGCTGTCGAAACGGCGGCAAATCGGGCCAGTGTATGGCCAGCTTTAGACAGCGATCTATGTAGACCAATCAGTCCTGCAGATCACATCTGAGAACAATGAATCCATTCAAAGTATTCACGTATGCTGAAATTTGCACATCCAGGTCTTTTTGCGCTTCCCCTAATGATCCAATCGGAGGACCAGCGTTGTGCTGTGGCCAAATTCAAATGTCATTTCCACTCTATCCTACACATTATGTACTTCTATATATGACGTTTCTACTTAAAGGGAACCTAAAGCGAGAGGGAAATTGAGGTTGCCATATTTCCTTTTAAGCGATGCATATTACCTGGCTGGCCTGCTGATCCGGTGTTCAATATTGTTAGCCATAGACCCTGAACATGCATGCAGATCAAGTGTTCTGACTGAAGTCTGACTGGATTAGCTGCATGCTTCTTTCAGGTGTGATTCGGACACTATTGCAGCCAAAGAAAACAGCAGAATAGCCAGGCAACTTGTATTAAAGGAAATAAATATGGAAGCCTCGCTTTTAAAGGGGACCTGAAGCAAGAGGTATATGGAGGAGCAGTGTTCTCCCAAGAATTTCTTTCCAACCTAGGTGGCATGAAAAAGTAGCCGGGTGGGGTGAGATGAGAGAATGCAGGGCTGGTGCTTCTGTGCACAACTTTGCTTACAGCATTGGAGGTGGTGAGCCAATGGCAGCCGGGTGCTCACCAAAGCTAGCCAGATGGAGCACCCGGCTGGGAAGAACACTGGAGGAGCATTTTGCCAGAAACCTCTGATCTGTAAGCTTGTTCAGGGTCTATCGCTTGAAATATTAGAGGCAAAGGATCAGCAAGACTGCCAGCTAGTGTTCTCTGTAAGGAAATACTGTATAAAACAAAACATTCTCCCAAATCATCACTTACTGTAGTTGCGTTTAAAATGATTTTAGTTTTCCTTCCTTTGCAATCTGCCTTGACTTAAAACACCGTCCTTGTCCCTGCAAAGACTGTGCGCTTACCAAGGTGTATACAAGATGCAGATCAGAAATCACAAGGGATCCATAAAACTGCTATGAACTTATTAAACTGAAGGAGTGAGTTGGTCATTGTCACTTAGCATTGGGTGCAAAGGTTGCGCTGCTTTAGCTGTAAATTGTGGAATGTTAACAGGAAAATCTGTTCCTTCTATTTCAGTATGGACAAATGAATCCCTCGATGCCAATGATGGGGGGACAGGCTATGGCAGCTGGTGGCTTCTATGGACAGCAGTACGCTGCAGGAGATCCAATGTGGAGCTACTTCACAGCTGTGGCTGGACAGGTAGGAATCTATAGATGACTTGGTCAGGTGTGTAAAAAGGAACTATGTTTTTTTTTTTTTTTTTCCCAGCTGGGTGGCATGAAAAAGTAGCTGGGTGGGGCAAGATGAAAATGCGGGGTTGGCACTAGAGATGGCCCGAATTGTTCGCCGGCGAACTTCCGGGGTTCGCGATTGCGGAGAACCGCAAACTTTTCCGGAAGCTCGGTTCTCCCCCATAGTGCATCATGAGGGTCAACTTTGACCCTCTACATCACAGTCAGCAGGCACATTGTAGCCAATCAGGATACACTCCCTCCTGGAGGCCCCCCCCCCCTCACCCGGCAGGCAGCGTCAGGCATTTTACTCACTCGTGTGCCTGCAGTAATTAGAGAAGGGAAAGCTGCTGCAGACTCTCATAGGGAAAGATTAGTTAGGCTCTTGTAGGCTTCTTAGCTTGCTCCTTGCTGATTCTTATTGCTAAAAAAGCACCCCTCAACAGCTCTTTTGAGAGCTAATCTTGTTGTGATTTTTTTTTTTTGTGTGTGTGTGTGTGTGTCCCACTGACACTTGTGTTGCATAGACAGCCTTGGTAATTCCTACTGTGTGCCACTGCCAGGCCTAGCACATTCAGTGACCACCTGTGTGTGTGACAGGTGCACATTATCCATCACTGCATATACCTACCTGTTGTTCACTGTGCACCTACCTACGTGAGCGCATGCAGTGTCACTATGCCTGTCCAGTACCTGTCTGACAGGTGCACATTGTAATACCCATCACTGCATATACCTACTACCTGTTCCCTTCAGTGCACCCACCCACCTACCTACGTGAGCACACGCAGTGTGATATTTAATACCACCAGTCACTGTACCTGTTCACGGTACGTGTGTGTGACAGCTGCACATTGTATTGATACCAGTCACTGCATACCTGTTCACTGCACATTGTATTAGTCAAGTCAGTGCATACCTTTCACTTCATCCCCCCCCCCCCCCAATATGTGCAAAATGGGCAGAGCCAGAGGCAGGTCTGTTCGAGGTCGTGTTATCATGATTTCGTGCGGCCCTGGACCAAAGTACAGTGTTCAGAAGGCGCGTGCCATCAACCCCCAAGATTGTCAGGACGTAGTTGACTATTTAACACAGAATACCTCAGCTTCCGCACGGAAGTGTGACATATCTTCCCCCGCCTTCTCTGATTCTGGCACCCCACTTAACACTCAGTCGGCTGCACATTGCATTATACCTGGCAGTCAGTGCATACCTTTCAGTTGAATGGATGGCAGACTTGTCCTCCATAACAGATTCTCGTTAAAGGTAGTACAGTCTATCAGTGCCATCTACAGCAGGACCTCGAAAGTCCTCCTGTATTTTGGTCACTACCTTGGGGTGTGCATGCCATGCCTGCTGCCTTCCTTGGATGTGTGGTGGTGGTAGCCGTTTCTTAGGCTCCCACTCCGGACCAGAATCGAACCACGATTCCCCGGCCATTACCAGTGGTCACTCACAATGGCAGACGTGCCCTCCATAAAAGATTCTCGTTGCAGGTACTGAACAGCAAGCAGAACAAGTATTTACAAAAATAGATGTAAGCTTTAACAATGGTTAGAGAAAGAACCATTGAAAGTTGATAAGGCAGTCAGACATTACCTGACATCACTGAGGAAGAGCAATCTCGCCATGGTGCGCACCAGTCCAGCACGGCCGTTACTACACAAACAGCTGTTTGCGGTGCGCTACACAGTGAGTTTGGTGTCAGTGTGAAGCAGTACTCTAATTACACTCCCTGATTGATGTATACACATGCAAGATGTTTTAAAGCACTTTAGGCCTGCAATTTAGCATTCAATGGGATTTCTGCCCTACATTTTTCCCCGGGACTTTTGGCGTCTATCCCACTCATCCATGCCCCATCACTTTTGTGGCCAGCATAAATCTTACTAGTTTTCACAGTTCGCCTCCCCATTGAAGTCGATTGCGGTTTCTGAAAGTTTGCGCGAATCGAACATTTGGCAAAAGTTCGCGAACCTAAAATCGAAGGTTCGTGTCATCTCTAGTCTGGGGAGAACACTGGGCTGTGGGATCGGTATATGATTGACTCTAGAAGCGCGGTACGGTGCTGCCAGTCTAGGGAAGCACTCTGATAGGAGTACTTTCTGGGGGCTCACAGAGGAGGTCAATTTGAATGGGGCCTGGTGCTGGAATGAGGACACACAGGACTCTATAGAATCCAGAGCCCGCCCTCTCCATAGAGTATCTTTGTTTTTTGGGGGTTTTTTTTCTTTGGACAAAACGCATACTTTAAAGTGGATGTGAAATCAGAGCTTCCTCTCTGCTGTAAAAGATAAGCAACAGCATATTGACCTTTAAAAAAACAAACCTTTTTTGGTTATAGAAATCCTGCAATTAATCTGCAGTCTACTTCCTGTTTTAATGGAAAGGCAGAGGACATTCCTGAGCTGACACAGCTGAAGAGATCAAATTACAGTTGTGATTAGTCACAGAAGAGGTAGAATTAGGCAGGCTAAACTCTCTCTCTAAGGGCTGGTGCACACCGAGCGGCTTTTTCAGCGTTTCTGCAGCCGCTTGCGGCTGCGGATCCGCTTGGTCAATGTATCTCAATGGGGTGGTGCACACCAGAGCAGGAGGCGTTTTGCAGAAACGAAAAATGCCGGGGTGAGGCATTTTATGGAATGCGGGTGCGTTTCTAGGGAAAAACGCAAACCGCTCTGAAAAACGCCTGTTCAGAGCGGTTTTGCCGGTGTTTTTGTTACAGAAGCTGTTCAGTAACAGCTTTACTGTAACAATATATGAAATCTACTATACTGAAATCCGCTGCAGCAATCCGCAAAACGCCATAGAAAAATAACAAAAAGTGTTTCAAAATCTGCTAGCATTTTGCGGATCTGCTAGCGGTTTTTGGTGTGCACCAGGCCTATATACATACAGGGCGCATTTCTCAGTGTTCCTTCTGTCCAGTGCAAGAGTTCAGATCCACTTTAGAGAGGATAGAAGGAAAACAGAGAAAAGCACCCTACATGTATTAGGAGAGTTTCGCCTGTTTAATGCCCCCTCATTTGTGTCTAATCACAAGTTGTTGTAATTTGATCTCTCCTGTCACCTGACTGCCACATCAGATGAGACGGATAAGCTCATTTGAAAGCACAGGATGTTATCTGTCTGCTTCAGTGAAAGCAGGAAGTAGAAACAGTGCAGATTTATTACAGTATTTTTATCAGCTGTACCAAGGAAATGGTTTTCTTTAAAGGTTGTTATGCTGTTGCTTCTCTTTTAGAGCAGGGAGAGTTGTGTGTTCAGGTCCCCTTTAATTACAAAAGACTTGTGCAGCTCCCAGCTATACATGTAGCAATTTTATAACAGTGCAAATTACCTTTTAACCTCTGGAAAGGTTTCATGGAATGTGAAAGTAACAACTTTCAAGATTCTATGCCTGGCGTATAAATCTGTGCACAAAACCTGCCCTACCTACATCTCGGAGCTTGTTCACAGGTATACACCAGGTCGCCCCCTCCGATCCTCCAACGACCTTCGCCTCACCACCCCACGCATTTCACCAGGGCTGTGGAGTTGGAGTCGAAGTCGTGGAGTCGGGCAATTTTGGGTGCCTGGAGTCGGAGTCGGGAAAAAATGCACCGACTCCTAATGAATTTGTAACTGTAATTAAAATAGAAAATATGATAAAATGTTCTATTTCTCAGATAATAGTCATTAAAAAGAATGTATATATACAGTAATAGCTGTGCTTAGTCCACAAAAATGAAATAAACCAATCAAAATTAGTTACTTGTGCTGCTTCAATAAAGCAGTCCCCGTATTTTTAAGGTCAGATATACATATCTGATTGTGACTGTATATATGATGCGTACACAGGAATCTCTTATATATACTAAATAACATCTATGCTGTAAGAATAAAGCCTGATGTGTAGCTGTGTCACTAATAGAGATGGTCAATGAGATGGAAATAATTCTGCACTGATGCTGATTTATGCAAATGTATGCACTCCCTTTGCTGATGAAATCAAACAATTTGATATGTTATTAAAATTTGGTTTGGTGACTACAAATTAAAGGGTACCTGAGACGGATGAAAAGTAAAGTTTTATACATACCTGGGGCTTCCTCCAGCCCCCTTCAGGCTAATCAGTCCCTCACTGTCCTCCACCACCCGGATCTTCTGCTATGAGTCCTGGTAATTCAGCCAGTCAGCGCAGTCCGGCCGCATGCCACTCCCACAGCCAGGAACATTCTGCACCTGCGCAATAGTGCTGCACAGGTGTAGTATGCGCCTAGCGGTGGAGTGTGTTCATGCGCACTACGCCAGACTGGCTCAAGTACCTGGACTCATAGCAGAAGATCCAGGTGGTGGAGGAGGACAACGAGGGACTGATTATCCTGAAGACGGCTGGAGGAAGCCCCAGGTATGTATAAAACTTTAATTTCATCTGTCTCAGGTTTACTTTGTTACACAGTAGTACTATACTCTACATATGCACTCCTCACAGAGCTGCAGGGAATCCACTGAGAATGCTGTGCACATTGAACACAGAGGTGTTGTCTGTTTACAATCTCCTCATTCCCCTGCAGAGTACCTGCACATCATTCTTACATGTACCCACACTTACATTGCCTAGGGCCTGATAGATGTTCTTTGTTCCGGTTTGTACCTTTTACAAGTACTATTACTAAGGACTAGTTTTAGTCTAAAGGGAATAAATATAGTAGTCTACATATCCTTCTCACTTCAGTTGTCTTGTAAAATTCCTAAGCGTTGGCAGTTATGAGACGAATTTCATGTTACATACTTTTAATCAACAAAATTGTAATATGCAAATTAGAGGAGTCGGAGTCGTGGAGTCGGAGTCGGTGGATTTTTGGACCGACTCCACAGCCCTGCATTTCACACTCCCATGCCCGCCTGCAGGATTTCTCAAGGGCTGCCCCCACCCTCTGGAATGCCCTTCCACCACCCATCAGACTTGCTCCCTCTTTCAACACATTCAAGCAAGCCCTTAAAACCTACCTCCTTTAGGATGGCCTACCCACCTCCTACCGCACAGTAACGCTCTAATGAGTATTTAACAGCCCCACCTAGTGTTTCCACTTTCCACCCCACCCTTTAGATTGTAAGCCTCTGGCAGGGTCCTCCACTCCCTAGTGTAATCTACAGGATTGTGTGCTCCTGTCCTATGACAGCCTGTACTGGTATTACTGGGCCTACCTAACCAGCCCATATCACACGATCATGTATTTTAAACAATTTGCATGTTTAACTTTGTTCTATGTTGTATAACCTTATGTCTGTCATCCTTGTATCATTGTATATATTTATTGTCCAGCGCTGCGTAATATGTTGGCGCTTTATAAATTCAATAAATAATAACAACAAACTGTTTGCTGTAATGAAAAATAACAGATTAGTGTAAAGCATTAGTGGTTACCTCATATTTGTGAATTGCTGTTTAGAAACCTCTAGGCTGGGGTTGGGGGGGGGGGGGGGGGGAGTTGTTAGTGAACATAGGAGAATCCAGGTGCTCAGTTCAATAGAAGGAATCATTGCAAATCCTCAGTCATCTTAACGGACACTGTGATATTGGGTTGTGCATGTTTTAAATGTCAGTAGGTCCAGGTGTGTAAAATGAGCAGCCAGCTTCTACTCTGTGCAGCTAATAACTCCTGCAGCCAGTTGTGAACTTTTTAGAAAATGTGTTCCACTGCCAAGAGTACAGACTCTAGACCAGGTATGTCAAACCGGTCCTACGAGGGCCGAGGTCCTCACACATTTTTGACACAGCTCAAATTAATCGATGGGTCTGAATCAGGAAAGGTGAGGTCCATCAGGTAGAACACATTCCTCTTCTTTCTCAGTCCACTCTAAACACTGGCATGGATCTGGCCCTCCAGGCCTGGAGTTCGACACATGTGCTCTAGACTTTTAAAGAGCAATGTATATAATTCAGTAAACTTTGATAGAATGTTCAGATTGTTAACATTAAGGTAAAAAGCTTGCAAGCTTTTGATTTGTAGCAATCTACAATATTTACCATCATGTCCAATCCAAAACCCCAAATTAATCAGTTCTTCATGTAACACACCATGCATTACTAATAGAAACCTGATCTGTATAGCCAAAAACCGAATAAAAGGTCAGGCAGTAGAGCCATCCTGCGTGTATGTTAGTTTGTCTACCATCTGTATGTTTGTTCAGAAAGTTAATCGGTAATATCAATCACTCAAAGTTGGCCAAATACCTCCTATGATGTATCAGGCATTGGCCTCAATTCACTAAGCTTTATCGAACATTTGATAATTTGATAACGGGTAAAATCTAATTTTGAATTCACTAAGGTGTTATAGATTTATTGAACGTTTTATCGATAAAACGTTCAAAAAATCTATAACACCTTAGCGAATTCAAAATTAAATTTTACTCATGAGGTAAATTATCAAACATTCGATGAGATAGTGTTTGATAAAGCTTAGTGATTTCAGGCCATTTATGTCCTTCCAAACGTGCATCTGCACAAGGTGAAAGCAAGACAGGCAATTGTTCCACGCTCACAAAATATGGGTTAAAGTGCAGAGCTGGTGTCACAAGTTACTCTACTAAAGGCCATCTCCAGCTGGTACCGCACGATCCCCACTGGGGTGTGAAGCACCACTGATATTCCTGTAGGTCACAGGTGTCAACTCCACTCCTCGTGAGCCATGTTCATGCCTCTGTTAAAGGACAACAGAAGCGATGGGGATATGGAGGCTGCCATATTTACACAATACCAATTGCCTGGCTATCCTGCTGATCCCTTGCCTCTAATGCTTTTAGCCATAGACCCTGAACAAGCATATACAGATCAGATGTTTGACATTGTCAGAGCTAAGAAGCATAGCCACATGCTTGTTTCTGGTGTGACTCAAACACTGCTGCAGCCAAATGGATCAGAAGGGTTTCCAGGCAACTGGTATTTTTTAAGAGGATATAAATATGGCAGCCTCCATACCTTTCACTTCAATTGTCCTTTAAGGCTGGAATAAGAAATGGAGAAACGTTTGATGAACCACACCTATCCTAATTCAGTCCCACCTATAATTTGAGCTGTGCCAATAATGTGAGGGCCCAGGCCCTTCAAGACTAGTTTGACATCCCTGCTGTAGGGTATTTGACATCCCTGCTGTAGGGTATCAGGCCTTCCTCCTCATGAGGGCTTGTTCAGACTATATACGCGCTGCCGTGCACATTTTGGCAGCGCATATAGTGTGCGACACGCAAGAACGGTAGAAGGGCAAAGACAGCCCTTTTACCGTTCCCAGATTGCGCTATCACGTGCTGCACGCATTTGTAGGAATTGCAGCGCAGATCACATTCATTGTAATGGGATCTGCAGCGCATAGTAGCGCAGATGGTGTGCGATCAGACACATTGTGTTTCGATTGCACAGCCATCTGCGCTGAGTGATGTGAACGAGGCCTGAGTGTATTTTTCTCCATTTTATAGGTAAGTCTGAATTAATAATGTAAAGGTCAGCATTTTTGTGAATGTGGGCAAGCTACAGTGTCTGGCCTGTGATGTGTTGTGCGTGGCCCTTTTGTGTTCATGCGTTCATGCGTCATGCGTTAAGAAAAATTCTGTGTACACAAGTTTGCAGCACACCCACATAACAATGATGCACTTCTTCTTGTCTGAATTTATGCTACTTGCAAAGCTTGCTTTTCATCTGATTGCATAGATTTGCAAATATGCTTAATTACTTCTGTCATTCTATAGGATGGTGAAGTAGATGCCGAAGAACTTCAGAGATGTTTAACGCAGGCTGGTGTCCATGGGACCTATTCCCGTAAGTTTTTGAAAACCTCATCATTTATTGCCACTAGTGTAGATCTGCAATGGTTATGTTGACAGATATGTTTTTTGTTTGGAATCAGAAATCTGTAAAGAAACAGCCCTTTTCAATCCAATTTTCAGATTGCAAGGGCACTGCGATGCCATTTTTCCACCAATGAGCTTCGATTTTTGGGATACAGAGCCCTGTTCTCTCCCTAGTGAACACTTATCAGAGAATACCCACGTTGGGGCAGGCACATAATCAGCTTGCTATAAAAGATCATGCTCTAATGCACCTGCATGAATGAATAAAAAATAGTTTCAGGTGCTAACATAAGTGGTTTTTATTAATCGTGAATAACTTAGTCCATAACAAGTCCTTCTGGTATATCTGAACTGGTGTGCTGGAGATGTAGGCGGAGGAAAACCTCCAATCAACAGGCAAGCAAAAAGTTTCTCCTAGTCACTGCTCTCAAGATTGGTATGATGCCTCCACCAAAACACTTTTGTCTCGGATGCAACAAGTCTGTCAGACCACTACTAGAATGGCCCTCTATATCAACCTCCATGCCACTCCTCAACCCACAGCTCCTACGTCTCCGACTGATGTATGACCCATGCTTTCCTCCATTTTCTACTATAGCTGGATAACGAAAACTATAGAGGCTGCAAAACGGGTTCACTAGTACCAAAGTCCTTTTATATCTAGGTTTGCTATACAAGGTGTTACTTTTATATACTTATAATGGTGCTTGGCCAGGACCTGGACGTTTAGTTTACTATACGCTAAAGCAGAAGGATTACCCATACGATGTCAGGGAAAGAAACACATATGTAAGTAAATACTTGCTCTACAACAACAAACATTTGTAAAGCGCTTTTCTCCCGTAGGACTCAAAGCACATAAGCATGTCTCAGACCATAGTGGAACAGAAGAAGAATTTTTTTTTCTTCCCCAATTACTGAGTCACCTCAGCCTCACTTTTAAACACAAGTGAGCAGAGGCTCATGTTTCAGCTAGGCAGGGAAACAAAGGGAAGAGGCGGAATATATTATAGATAAAAGGTGGTTTTTTTTGTTTTTTGTGTTTGTTGTTGTTGTTTTTTTTTTTTTTGGCCTGTTGATTGTCTCCTTCGGAGAGAGGGAAAACCTTCCTGCTTGCAAGGAGCAGATAACTATTTTGTGAAATGCCAGTATTGGGACAGGTTAGGACATGTTGGCCACATGTCTGGAGGAGGTTTACGAGGATGTTTAAGATATGTCCACAAATTGAAGTCAGATTATGGTGTTAGGTTGCTCTTGTTTTCAGTGAGTGAATCTCTTCTGGTGGATTGCTGGATTCCACAGCCAACCATGGCTGTGGAGTCTGAACACACTTCACATTTTTGTACTAAGTTGTCAGAAATTATGGCCTCAGAGAAATGTTTAAAATGTGTTGATTGTGGGTGTGGCATCTCCTCCTCCTCAAATAGTTGTAAGGCAGCTTCTGCTCAATTGCACTGCATGGTGTATGATCACATGGGTTGGAGACAGACCTTTACCCTTCTGTGTTAGACCTTCATAATGCACAAAACTAGAATCCCCAGTTTGTCAGAAACCATTTATTTATAATGTTCACTTGCTTGTAATCTGTGGAAGTTTTTAAAACCATCTTTTCTTTGTTTCCTGTATCCAGGGTCGGCCTTGGAATTAAGGCAAGTGAGGCAATTGCCTCAGTCCATAACCTTCCCCCTCCCCCAGGCATCACTCATTTAAAAATTCTGTATGTCTAGCCGGGTACACGGTGTGTGGTGGTGAGGCAGCGTCGGGTAGGACTTCTTCAAGTGCTCCTCCGCCCATATGTGCGAGGGTACAACTGACCTGTCAACATTGACGGGAACTTCAGCAAGTCTTCATGTTGCACAGTTCAGCGTCTCCCCTCTGATGCTCTCTAGTGGTGCCTCTCATTAATGTGCTGCTGGAGGAGTCGGAGAGGGCAGGATGTGACTGTGATGTGGAGAAGACTTGCTGAAGATCCCGCTGTGCTGACGGACAGGTGAGTTGTACCTCTGCTTCCACGCCACACTGATCTCCTTTTTTGGAGGGTTGGGTGTGCACATCTATCTGTATGGGGAGAGATGAGAACTACCTAGAAATTGTCGGCCTTTAAAAATCTTAGAGATAAGCCATAGTTAAAGGATACCAGAGCTCAAAGTTTGGAGAAACCGGGAGCGGCACTGTGCATGCGTCATGACAACTTTCACATTGAGCTCCCGGCCATGAGTGCGCTGTAGGACACGCACAGCCCGTGCCTGCGCAGTAAGTCCCAACCCTGCTGACTGGAAGAGGATCCTGGGGTGCTTCTAGGTGAGATGGGGGGCAGAGAAAACGGGGAGAAGTGGGCAGAAGGACAAGTGGTAGTATATGCCTGCTTTATATGCACCATGTCTCCAAACTTTTTGAGCTCTGGTATCCTTTGTGCGAGATGGAAAACCCGTAAGTCTGAAGATGAATAACACTTTTACCCATTTTTACTCATTTAACCTATGTGTAGTACTGTTGCGTTACGTTTGGAGTCGCTACGGGGACACAGAACCACAAATGCAGCTGCCGAAAGATGTTACACACACTGTCTCGGAAAACTTGATCGACCGCCGACAATGAACTGTAAACGCATTATGATGCATGTTGCCATTTATCTCAATGCGGGAGCAGTACATCCCAAAAGTAACACTGGCAGTCACCCGTCTGAACTGGCCTTAACTGCCATTGAGAACAGTCTATGATCAGTTCACACGAAGGGCTAACAGCTTGGTTTGCATGGTAAGCTTTTGAATCGTGCAACTACAACTTTGAAAATAGTTCTCAGATCTTGCATTTCTTTGCTCGAACTGGCAGCATCCACTTTATAGTCTGAGTCTTCCTGTTAGTACAGTGGGAGGACATGACTGGTTCCCTTTATAATAAAATAGCTGGCATCGTTAAGTACGTACTTGGATCAGAAAGCCAGATAGGCCTTTATAGCACTTGTTCATTGCAGTCTTTAATAGCCCTATCATTCCAGAATTGTGCACAATTGTCTATTGATTTTTTTGAGATACTTGATTTAATATTGTCCTTACAATCATTTGCAGGTCTAGAGTATTGGACCTAGTTAAAAATTAATGTTGAAGTGTGCTGCAGGATTTCCTGGAGCAGTCTTATCTCTGTAGAATAAAGACACAAGTGAGGAAACACTGGGCTATATATAGAGGCGTTGAAAAGAGTAATGATAAACTAGACCAGGAAATGCCTCATCCATAATTGCTTTTCTTCATACACTATTATGCAAGCACCCTGCGTGGCAACTGGGAATCTCAGCAGCTCCTGTAGCACCATGCAATTGGGCGAATGGATGTATGGGATTTCAGAAACCTCTGTGTATCAGGTCTTCAGCTACTCTGAGGCATTGGAGAAGGGGTTCAGTGCTTTAGGGAGAGACCTGGAGCCCAATGGTGCAATATCTATTGGGTATAAGGGGACTGAAGTATGAGTGTATACTCACAAAGGTGGGTTGCACTTCCTGCAACCACCGTATAGGCCTGCAGGGAATTGACCATTCCCGCTCGGTGCTCCAGGTCCTGCCGCATACTGGAGGGTCGCTCTCCTGTAGATCAATACACTTGCCAGAAAACTGTAAAGCTATGAACGCCAAAGGAGGTTTGACTGATAGAAGGGTGTGGTGGAGAAGCCCAAAATATATGGGTGTTAAAACTTTATAGGACCACTATCGCAAAATTTCTAAAAAATATTTATACTGGAAAAAATGTTAGTAGGAGGGATAGTGAAGGGTTAAAAAAATCGCACTGCTGTTTACACATTCAGGACAGTGTGAATGTGAGAGATCTTTACCAATGGACAGCTCCCATCTGCCTGGCTAAGATCACAGGAGGAGGCAGTTTTTCTGCTAGTTGAAAGGTCGTTAGCAGCTCGCAGTACAGTCTAATAAGCCAGGCAGATAGGAGCTGTCCTTCGGAAGAGCTCTCGCGCTGTTGTGTGTGTACAGCAGTGTGATTTATTTCAGGGCTATGGAGTCTGAGTCAGCAATTTTGAGTACCTGGAGTTGGAGTCAGTGGTTACATAAACTGAGGAGTTGGAGTCGGTTGATTTTTGGACTGCCTCCACAGCCCTGATTTATGTTTTAACAAATTCTTAACCCTTTACTATCCCTCCTCCTAGCATTTTTTTTCCAGTATAAATCTTTGGCTTTTTCTTTTAGAAATTTCGCGATAGTGGTCCTTTAAGACATAACGTGTAATAGCAAGTACCCACTGGGCGATATTGCAGCGATATTACCCGACATCAAGCAACATCGTTTAACATAAGCATGTTTGACATTTGTGCCACAATGAAAATATATTACATCTAAATGTACATCTTTTTTTCTTTCCATAGCTTTCAGCCTGGAAACCTGCCGGGTTATGATCTCCATGCTGGATGTATCCTTTCCATCAGATGGTGACAGAGAATCCGTAACAGAATGACTTGAATAGCAGCAATAAGGGTTTCCATTCCTGGGTCACGCTTGGGGCCTGATTCATGAAGGGCTAGAAAACTCATGACCGTTTGACTGGATGTAATAGTGAGGGAGCAGCGTGCGCTTCATTAGCACAGTGCGCAATACCTGGGGCAACGCATAGGGGTGACCAATGAGATTCAAGTGCTTGGATAATAAGGTTGGATACTGATCTGACTTATTGTGACAGATAGCAGACGGCACCCCTCAAGTGAAAAATAACAGAGGCTAGATACTTCAGTAGGTGAAAGCTTCTGCATAGTCCAAATGCTCCTACAGCTGACTGCCCCAACAGTCTCTTTCAAAGATGACCCTGTTCTACTTGGAGATGTAAATTAAACAAACTCTACTTATCTCTTCACTTCATTAAAATAGCACAAACCGGACCGCAGACTACGGTAGGCTTTGCTTAGAGAACCCGAGGTGGGTTCTAACAATATCAGCACAGAGGCTGGGTCTGCATATACTGCCCAGCCTCCGTTGCTATACTGATCCCCTCCTAAGTCCCCCCTGCGCTCTGATATGCCCCTATAGATCACCCAGCCATGCTGTCGACACAGCGTGTCGCAGCCGGCTGTTTACTTCTGTAAGTGTCAGTCTCTCCGCTCCCCCGCCTCCTCCAAAGCTCCAGTCCCCGCCTGCGTCCCTTCCCTCCAATCAGCGGGGAGGAAGGGGCGGGGGCCGGAGCTAAGGAGTAGGCGGGGGAGTGGTGAGACTGACACTTACAGAAGTAAACAGCCGGCAGCGACACGCTGTGTCGACAGCACGACTGGGTGATCTATAGGGGCATATCAGAGCGCAGGGGGACTTAGGAGGGGATCAGTATAGCAACGGAGGCTGGGCAGTAGATGCAGACCCAGCCTCTCTGCTGATATCATTGTTAGAACCCACCTCGGGTTCTCTTTAATATTTTTGTGTTCCAGTGCCAAAATAAAGTATAAACTGTGACCAGTTCATGGAACTATGGGGTGGTCTCGTGTATTTTGTTTGTTTTTTGACATGGTAAAATCCACCTATTTTTCTTTAACAACTCTAAATTAGAGAGATTTTACTGGCAAAATGGGGTTCAGTGAATTCAAAGAGCTGTGGGGAGCTTTAAACGCCTGGAAACAGAACTTCTGCACATTCGATCGTGACAGAAGCGGGTCTGTGGAGCCTCATGAGTTGCATCAGGCTATTCTGGCAATGGGTAAGTGATAATGAATGCGATGTGTGATACATGAGTAAGAGATAATGACCAGCATCAGGACATTGAACATGGATATCGGGCCTCACACTTTATATACAACCTGTGATTGTTGCCCACTGTTGCCTCAGTGGTGCGCCCAAGTTCTCTGCTCCTATTTTTCCATGGCTCATAGTGCTGATGCTGTACAGATGTCACTAGTTGTTTTGGGGGGGGGGGAAGACAGTGAACGGCGTACAACAGGGCAGTTTACCGCAGGGGACGGGAGAACAGTCTTCGTTAGCAGACAGCTGCTGCTGCAAACACACTGGTTCACTTCAAGATTCTTGGCCAAGTGGACAGTCCAGTGTGTGTGTGTATTGTAAAATATTTTAAATTCCTGATTTATATTCTGACATTTATCACATGGTGACATTTTTACTGCTGGCAAGTGATGTAGCTGCTGCTTGCTGTTTTGGCAGTTGGAAACAGCTGTAAACCACTATTTGCCACAATGCAACAGGGTTCACAGACGGGAAACTGCCAAGAGTAGGTACTCAGAATTTCTTTGTGGGAGGGGATTTACCACATCAGCCATACAGCGCCCCCTGATGGTCTGTTTGTGAAAAGCAATATTTTTCTCATGTAAAAGGGGGTATCAGCTACTGATTGGGATAAAGTTCAATTCTTGGTCGGAGTTTCTCTTTAAAGAGGATCTGTAACATAAAAAGATCCCCTGGGGGGTACTCACCTCGGGTGGGGGAAGCCTCCGGATCCTAATGAGGCTTCCCACGCCGTCCTCCATCCGTCAGGGGTCTCGCTGCAGCCCTCCGTGGAGTCCGGGCAGCGGTGACGTCATTATTTACCTTCCTGGCTCCAGCGCAGGCGCTCTGACGGCTGTCGGCTCCGAACTACACGGAAATACCCGATCGCCGTCGGGTCTGCTCTACTGCGCAGGCGCAAGTTTCCGGCGCCTGCGCAGTAGAGCGGACCCGACTGAGATCGGGTATTTCCGTGTAGTTCGGAACGGAAAGCCTCCACAGCGCCCCCCGCTGGAGCCAGCAAAGGTAAATATTAAACTAACAGTCGGCACAGTCGCCGGCTGTTCGGAGGGCTGCGGAGAGACCCCCGTGGGACAGAGGACGGCGTGGGAAGCCTCATTAGGATCCGGAGGCTTCCCCCACCCGAGGTGAGTACCCCCCAGGGGATCTTTTTAATGTTACAGAGTCTCTTTAAGGTGTGTAGTGTGTGTGGCCGCATGCTGTCTGTGCCAGGAGTTACAGGAGAAAATAGACTCGCTAACTCAAGCAAAAAAATTGCAGAGCATGGAGATGCTGCATAGGATTAAGCTTTTGTGCCTGGGACCCACTAGTAGCGCGCGCGTGTGTGTTTTTTTTTTTTTTTTTTTTTTTTATATCACATACCTCAGGTGGGATCACACACATAGCAAAAGCTTTTCAAATCTCAAGCACTTAGAAAACTCCTGCTAGTGGGTTCCAGGCCTTACACATATTAGACACTATGGCAAGTTAGAAAAGGCACAAAGCATAATATGCTGTTTTATTGCAGATGACATGAAGAACTTTAGTGTTTTATCCTATGTTCACATATGCAGTATCACATATATCCTTGCGATTCTGTCTGTCACACAGCACAATCGCACCCGGTTTCACTAACAGTGGATGCATTGATCTCCTCATATGAAGGTCATGTATTCCTAACAAAAACACTTGTGCTTTGCCCTGACATGGTGTGATTCTGGCCTTGAGCAATGTACATTCTAGCAGGGCTGTGGAGTCGGTCCAAAAATCCACCGACTCCGACTCCTCAGTTTAGGATTCCATCGACTCCGACTCCTCTAATTTGCATATTACAATTTTGTTGATTAAAAGTATGTAACATGAAATTCGTCTCTTAACTGGCAACGCTTAGGAATTTTACAAGACAACTGAAGTGAGGCTATGTAGACTACTATATTTATTCCCTTTAGACTAAAACTAGTCCTTGGTAAGAGTACTTGTAAAAGGTACAAACCGGAACAAAGAACATCTATCAGGCCCTAGGCAATGTAAGTGTGGGTACATGTAAGAGTGATGTGCAGGTACTCTGCAGGGGAATGAGGAGATTCTTCCTCTATTACACATCTGAACATGGATCAGGCCCTAGGCAATGTGACTGTGGGTACTGTGAGTACTTCTTCCTCTATTACACATTCTTCATGCACAATCTGAACAAGGTTTATGGGTGACAGACAAACACCTCTGTGTTCAATGTGCACAACATTCTCAGTGGATTCCCTGCAGCTCTGTGGAGAGTGCATATGCAGAGTATAGTACTACTGTGTAACAAAGTAAACCTGAGACAGATGAAATTTAAGTTTTTTATACATACCTGGGGCTTCCTCCAGCCGCTTTCAGGATAATCAGTCCCTCATTGTCCTCCTCCACCACCTGGATCTTCTGCTATGAGTCCAGGTACTTGAGCCAGTCGGGCGTAGTGCGCATGCACACACTCCGCCACCAGGAGCATACTACACCTGTGCAGCACTATTGCGCAGGTGCGGAATGTTCCTGGCTGTGGGAGCGGCATGCGGCCGGACAGCGCTGACTGGCTGAATTACCAGGACTCATAGCAGAAGATCCGGGTGGTTGAGGATAGCGAGGGACTGATTAGCCTGAAGGGGGCTGGAGGAAGCCCCAGGTATGTATAAAACTTTACTTTTTATCCGTCTCAGGTACCCTTTAATTTGTAGTCACCAAACCAAATTTTAACATATCAAATTATTTGATTTCATCAGCAAAGGGAGTGTGTACATTTGCATAAATCAGCATCAATGCAGAATTATTTCCATCTATTAGTGACACAGCTACACATCAGGCTTTATTCTTACAGCATAATGTTATTTAGTGTATATATGAGATTCCTGTGTACACATCATATATACAGTCACAATCAGATATGTATATCTGACCTTAAAAATACGGGGACTGCTTTATTGAAGCAGCACAAGTAACTAATTTTGATTGGTTTATTTCATTTTTGTGGACTAAGCACAGCTATTACTGTATATATACATTATTTTTAATGACTATTATCTGAGAAATAGAACATTTTAGCATATTTTCTATTTTAATTAGTTACAAATTCATTAGGAGTCGGAGTCGGTGCATTTTTTTCCCGACTCCGACTCCAGGCACCCAAAATTGCCCGACTCCACGACTCCGACTCCACAGCCCTGCATTCTAGAAGCAGTTGGTAATGCAGTCAGTGTGACAGCCTGGGGGGCACTGTAGCCAGCAGATAACCCTTCCTGAGCTAGGAAAACTCATGGCAAGCTTGTCATATCATAGTATGCTGCTTATCTTTAGATCTGAATGGCGAGTTCTGTGCAATAGTTCTGACTGGCTTGTCAGTACTAGAGACTTGGCTAGTAAGAAAACCTGTCATAACATGCTTTTTGTCTATGTGAAGTTTCTTGAAGTGCTAGAATACGGATTGCCACTTAAAGAGACATTGAAGCGAGAATAAGTCTCGCTTCAGCTCTTATATTCAGCAGGGGCATGTGTACCCCTGCTAAAACGCCGCTATACCTCGGCTAAACGGGGGTCCCTTACCTCCCACATCCCCTCCGTGCAGCGGGGGATCACTTCCGCATTGAGGCATGGCCAATGGCCGCAACCCTGCCTCATGCGCGTCTGTCAGCGCGTATCTTCGCCTCTCACCCTCCCCTCTCAGTCTTCCTTCGCTGAGAGGGGCGGGGGAGAGGTGGCGATGCGCCGCTGATAGCCGGTGCTGAGAGGCAGGGCTGCAGCCGTTAGCTCTGCCTCAACAGCAGCAAAATCTACGACCAATTTGGTTGTAGAAGATTTTGCAGGGGGGGATTTGGGGGGTAAGGGACCCCTGTTTAGCCGCGGGATAGTGGCGTTTTAGCAGGGGCACACATGCCCCTGCTGAATATAAGCACTGAAGCGAGATTTATTCTCGCTTCAGTGTCTCTTTAAAGAGGAACTGTAACGACAAAACGTCCCCTGGGGGGTACTCGCCTCGGGTGGGGGAAGCCTCCGGATCCTAATGAGGCTTCCCACGCCGTCCTCCATCCCTCAGGGGTCTCGCTGCAGCCCTCTGTGCACCGGGGACGTAATATTTACCTTTCTGGCTCCTGCGCAGGAGCTCTGACGGCTGTCAGCTCCGAAGTAGGTGGAAATACCCGATCGCCGTCGGGTCTGCTCTACTGCGCAGGCGCAAGTTTCCGGCGCCTGCGCAGTAGAGCGGACCCGACGGAGATCGGGTATTTCCGTCTATTTCCGTGCCGAAAGTCGCCACAGCGCCCCCGCTGGAGCCAGCAAAGGTAAATATTGAAGCTACAGTCGGCTCTGTCGCCGGCTGTTCGGAGGGCTGCAGCGAGACCCCAGTGGGACAGAGGACGGCGTGGGAAGCCTCATTAGGATCCGGAGGCTTCCCCCCACCCGAGGTAAGTACCCCCCAGGGGAGGTTTTTGTTGTTAGAGTCTCTTTGAGCTTATGATCCAATTTTTAACTAGAGCTAAAACTGAGCTTGGTTTGTTTCTTTTGTCTTCATTACAAAATCCTTCTAATTGATCGTATGCATAGAAGTAAAAAACCTTTTAGTTGAGGCTGGAGTTGGCTTTAATCCAACTTTTTTACATAGTTTATTACATACCTGGAGGTGTGTTAACATGCGGGGAAAAAGTGACAGCTTGAAGCTTTTTTTTTTTTTTTTTTTTCTCTTTCTAAAACCGTATGCGTTCATCCGTTGATGCCGATAGTTTATTGCATGAAAAGCAAAACACAGATTAATGGGGAAAAGTGCTGAGCACAACATTTTTATACTAAAATGGTATAAAAGGTGACCGTAAAGTCCACAAAAAATACCTTGATCTACGGAGGCTGCTTGGATAGTGTATGCTTTTATAATCTTTCACACTGCTTTAACCTGTTAAAAGCCTTGGGCATGTTAACTCATTTTGAAACAACTCATGGCTTCGCAGCAGGAAATGGATACACCCGGCTGCCTATCGCAGCCATGCAGAGCAGGCAGGGAGCTGTTATAGTTCACTGTCCGCATAGCTGAATCAACTTCTTTGCCCACGGCAGTGGCGCTGAACTTCTGACGTTTCTTCTGGGTCCCGATCACATGATATTTGATCGCGATCCAGAAGGTGGTGTCAGCATTACAGCGCCACTCGGTGGTAGTAGAGAATCTTCCATCACCCCTCTTCCACCACAGAGGGGCACTGTAACGCTGACACCATCTCCTGGATCCCAATCATGTCCTATGTGATCGGGACTTAGATGAATGTCAGAATTGCATCATCGCCGTGGTGAAGAAGCAGATTCAGCCCTCCAAATGCGTAACTGTAACCAGGGCTGTGGCGTTTGAGTCGGAGCAATTTTCGGTACCCGGAGTTGGAGTCTGACTTTATAAACTGAGTCGGATGATTTTTGTACAAAATCCACAGCCCTGGTAAGTATTAGACTAAGGAGCTGGAGCCATTTGGGGTACCCGGAGTCGGTGGTTTCATAAACTGAGGAGTTGGAAGATTTTTGTACCGACTCCACAGCCCTGACCATAAATGCTCCCTGCTGCCCACTCTGCGTAGCCTGCCAGGCCGGGGAAAGTGCACTTCCCCAGTGGGAGGAAACATTTGGCCCTGCATGTTTGGCTGCTAAAAGTTAACTCAACTCTGAACTGAACACCTTCACCTCCGCTTTTGACCATGAATGTGACCGTTAAAGGGATGGTTCACGGGGTTAGTTAAAAAAAATAAAAATACTAATCCACCTACCTGGTGCTTCCTCCAGCCCGTGGCAGGCAGGACGTGCCCTCGACGCCGCTCCGGAGGCTCCCGGTCTTCTCCGGTGGCTCACCTGGCCAGGTCGGGCTCTTGTGCGCTTCAACGTGCATCTCACGCGGTCGCTGTTACTTTATCGGACATCCTCCAGGCTGTACTGCGCAGTAGTTCTGTGCCTGCGTAGGACGTCCGATGACATCAGCGCGACTGCGTGAGACGCACGTTTGAGCGCAAAAAGAAGCCCGACCAGGAGGCCGGCCAGGTCAGGTGAGCCACCGGAGAAGACCAGGAGTCTCCGGAGCGGCGTCGAGGGCACGTCCTGCCTGCCACGGGCTGGAGGAAGCCCCAGGTAAGTGGATTATTTTTATTTTTTTTTAACCAACTCTTTGGACCCTCCCTTTAAAGGAAACCTGAGATCTTAGAATAAAAATCCCCCATGAGCATCGGTGCACCCCACATCGTCCTCCCGAGTGCCTCTGTTTAGCCAGAAATGGTGCCGGTAATCCTGGCTCAGAAGAGCTGACTGGTGCGACTGAGCCAGATTACTGGGACTAATTGCAGCCGAACGGAGGCACTCAGGAGGGCTGTGGGGGACACATCGGTGCTCATTCGCTGGAGGAAGCCCTGGGCAAGGATAAATTCCCCCCCCCCCCCCCCCCCCCGAGTTCTCAGGTACACTTTAAGTATCCTATTGCCTCTTCGCCATTTAAATTGGTTTATAATATGGAAACTTTTAACTATTCATAGAACATAGCACACTGAAAACCTACCTCTTTAGTCTGGCATTCATGAACATCTGACTATCTCCTCTGTAACACAACCCAGCCTGCAACCCTGTATTAATCTGAGACACAACTATGCGCTTTGAGTCCTATGGGAGAAAAGCGCTTTACAAATGTTATTGTATTGTAACATTTTCTCTAAATCCTTTCTTTTGCTTCTCTTAAATGAGTGTTTTTTTCTAACTTCTGGCAGTCCCCCGAATAATCCTGTTTAACACTTCCTTGTTTTGTAGGTTACCGATTAAACCCGCAGACGTTGACCATCTTAGTGAAGCGCTACAGTAAGAGTGGCAGAGTATTCTTCGATGACTACGTTGCCTGCTGTGTGAAGCTGCGTGCCTTAACAGGTGAGGTGGTGATTCATTCCTCACATCTTAACCTGAGGGCAGCATTTCTAGGGAATCGTACTGTCGTTTGGCTGAGTCAAGTCTGTCCTTTGTGTTCCACTTTTTCTAGTTCTGTGACGCACAATTTTTTCAATTAGGCTTTGTCCCCTGGACTTCCATGGCATTAGTTTGAAATCTGGTGTTCCCAGCAGCTGAAAACAGAGAACCAGCCACATAGCCCTGATTGGGATTCTAACTCTTCCCTGATTTACAAAATAGTTCCTTTTTGTTTATCACTGGTTTTCCAAACAGTACAGCAAATTGGGGATAGAATTCTCCTACATGGCGACATGAGAGCAAAACTCAAGAGGTTCAAAATGTAGCACCTTACAGAGCACATCAACCAATCCTATGACTAATTGTCACTTTACTGCGATGAAACTGTAAAATGTTGTATCTGTCTGGAGCAGACTGCATTATATACACTTGGAAGGCTTTCTATCTCTAGACTGTCACTGATGCCTCTAGTCTAGTCTATGCGCCCCCCCCCCCCCTCCTTGCATTATCAGCTGCATTCCTTAATAAGTACAGGATTTAAAAAAAAAATCTTATTGGTGCACACTGTTGCATCTACCTGTAACCTCAGCATCAGTCACCTGGCAGGTGCTTCTCCATAAAACAAACAAGTGGCCACCTGCTACTGTAGCAGGACACATTATAGGAAGGAGGTGAAGTGGTTGCTGGGCGACAAAAACAAGCGTTTGGCTGTGGCGAAGGTGCAAAAGTCATGCCACAAGTGCTGTTGTGAAACTACATGTGATCATGCTGGGTTATATTTATGTGGTGAACTTGGAGCTGAATATCCTTATGTTTGGGTGGTGGCTGCAATCTCCCCCCACCCTAGATGGGAACTTTTGCCACGTGAGAATACATGCTGGTGGCACACGAGGTCCTGATTGCATTTCTTGTCAGGGATAATACAGCAGGTGCTTTGAGAACCTGGTTACAGGGCTGCAAATCAGAGATGGACAGTGTTCAGGAGCTCACTTCCTGGTTATGGGCCTGCTGATCAGAGGTGGACCGTGTTCAGGAGATCCTTTCTGGTTACGGGGCTGCAGAGCGCAGAGATGGACCGTGTTCAGGAGCTCACTTCCTGGTTATGGGCCTGCTGATCAGAGGTGGACCGTGTTCAGGAGATCCTTTCTGGTTATGGGGCTGCAGAGCGCAGAGATGCAGAGTCTGGATGTCATCTACATTTAGTTCATATGGGTGATTTAAGCAGCCGGAGAACCATAGAGATCACATTGAAGAGGCATTAATGAAGATTTCAGTCTTGCCAAGGTGCTTCTTATCCATTGCAGTCATGAGACTCCCAAAGTTTAGGGTTTGTACTTTCTCTGGGTTTTCGAGCTGCATCTTACACATACAGAATTTCTCTGTGCTCTAGGTTTTTTTTCCCCAGTCAAGCCCAATATGAGAAATCTGATACAAGGTGTCATTTACAGAGAATATTTTTTTTCCCCTTTGCTGCAAGTCACAACACTGAGATCTATTTGAGATCTCAGTGTCTGTTCTGAAACTTGGCGAAATGCACAGCAAAGTTCTCCCATTGTGGCTGACTTGGTAAAGATTCTTTCACTTTACTTGGTATTTATTACATCCCAGGGTGAAGAGTGATCAATGAGGGCTGATGAAGCCACTTTGACAGCAGCAAATGGTGAGCCGTGTGTTCTGGCAATAAAGGGGGGCTCTGCTGGGAGCTTTGCATTGAAGCATCTAGCTGGCTTGCTGCTTACTGCTGCTAGTTCCTGTGCCTGCTCCATGTAAATCTAGAGATGTGGAACACTGACTGGGCCAGTACTTAGGTGCAAACTAACCAGTTTCCCAGGGGCTCATCAAGTCAGGGATTGAAGAGGTCACAATAACGTTAGTATGTATAGCTCTAAAGCCTAAGGGACTCAGTTATGCCTATAACCATCTCTTAAGGAACACCAGCAATATGAACTCTCTGGGAGGTTTAGCCCCACTGACTGCAATGGGCTGTACCTTACAGGGACTGGGACGACTCGGAGGAAGAAAAAAATTTTTTTTTCATACCTGGAGATTCCTCCAGCCCCATCCACATGGGTCGCTCCCACGCTGCATGTATGAGGACTGTTGCCCGGCAGCAATTGGGATTCTATCACTGGGCTGAGGCAGTACGAATGCATAGTTAGTCTCCAGGTTAGTGACTGGTTCTGGTGCTATGGAGGGTCATGTAGCGGGCCAGGTGAGTGGACTATCCCCCTGGGGCTGATCGCTGGCTGAGGTTGGGGACCAGAGTACACATGAGATTCAGCAGAGGCAGCCATGGTAGTGGAGGACCATTTGGCTGGTTTACAAGGCTTTACTCTCCTAGAGAGAGAGAACAGGAAGTTAAAGGCAGGATAGAGCTTAAGCCTGTATGGATAAGTACATGGCTTCAAGCAAGCTGAGCTGCACAATGGGGTTTTCTCTCTGAGGGAATTTTTTCAAAGTACTGTTTTTTTTTTTTTGTTTTTTTTTTTTTTTGTTTTTTATTCCCAAGGTGTACGCAAACCAGAGCCTCTGAGGCTTTTGTGCCAAATTAAAACAGGTTGAAGTTCTACTGTAAGATTATGACTGGAAGTAGAAGCCACTTTCCTAATGGTCTTCTTTTTTCCTCCAGATGTATTTCGGCGAAGAGACACCATGCAGCAAGGCATAGTGAACTTCATGTATGATGATGTGAGTATGCACACTCTGCAGGGCTTAATATGCTATATTAAAGGAAAATGTTCACTGTTAAAACGCTCTATGTTGTATTGTTTCCTGTTACTCAGAAGATTAGTACAGGTTAGGGCTGCACGTTATATCGATTTAAAATCGAAATTGCGATGTGGGGCACAATGATTACGTAATCGCGAAGGTGGCAATTTTGTTAACATGTGTTTCTCTGCAAACCGCTGCGTTCCACGCATATAATTGTAGCGCAACTCCCCTTCCGGGGGATCCCCTGCAGCCTCTTTCTACTTCAGTCAGTCGCATTGGTAACCATGCCCCCTGTGATGTAACCGCATGTCATCACAGGGGGTGCAGGTATTAACGCGGTAGGTGGCTGGGAGAGGAAGAAGGGAGAAGATGGAAGCTGCCAGTGTCATCCCGGAAGGTAAGTTGTCACTATGCCCCCCCCCCCTTTCCCCGCCACTACACCTATGCTGCCTGGCTGACTATACTGGAGGCTGCTGCCTACCTAGCTAACCTATGGGGCAACTATGCTGGTGGTGCCTACCGACCTAACGTTTACTAGTGGCAAATACTGGCTACCTGCACTGGAGGCACCTACCTAGCTAACCTATGCTGGGGCAACTATACTGGCAGCACCTACCTAGCTAACCTTTACTAGTGGAAGCTATAGTGGCTACGTATCTTGAGGCATCTACCTAGCTAACCTATACTGGGGCAACTATACTGGAGGCACTTACCTAGCTAACCTATATGAAGGCAACTATACTGGAGGCATTTACCTAGCTAACCTATACTAAGGCAACTATACTGGAGGCACCTACCTGGCTAAACTATACTGGGGGCATTGCAAATTTAGTGCTAAAGCTTTATTTTCAGAAAATTGTGAAAAAAAATTAAAATTGCGATTTCTGAGAGAAAAATCACAACTTTCAATTGCAGCCCTTGCATTTTATGAATTGCATTGCTTTGAAAATGATCTTTGCAAATCACAATTTCTTCTGTGGAATCGCTGCCATAGGCTTTCATTAGCCTAGTGCTTTTGGAATTGCCAGCGATTCCTAAAACGCAAAACTAGCTGCTGAAACCTCTATAGCGAATCTGCTAGTTTTAGCGAATTGCTTTGGGTGCTTCTATAGGCCGTAATGAGCATTATGGGGGGGGGGGAGGGGGGGTATAATGTATTTTGGCTGCTGGCAAAAGTTGTAGCCAAAATTTAATTTGTTTTCCCTGAGTTGCGAAAAAAAACCAAACCAGATACTTGCCTGAGGAGATGGCAGGCTCTGGGTCCTAATGAGCCTTCCCTCTCCCGGTGCCCTCTGTGCAGTGCTAGCTTCCTTGTTTGAATCCCCCACCGGGGGACTCGGGAAGTCTTCGGGAGCAGAGTCCTTCCGAAGACAGGCGGCTCCATACTGCGCGCGAGTGAGGGTGTGCGCAGTGTAGAGCAGCCTATCTTTGGGAGCCCTCAGGCTCCCGAAGCCTCCTTTTGGCAGCGGAGACAGCAGCATTTGACCAAATTGGTTGAGTGCTGCTAGGGGGATCCTGCGTTGGAGCGGGTCCCGGTAGAGGAGAGGGAAGGCTCATTAGGACCCAGAGCCTTCCCTCTTGTTGGGTAAGTATCCAGGTGTGGTGTTTTGTTTTTTCTTTACGATTCCCAATGACTTTAAAGCGGAATATAACCCTGCATTTCAACTTTGCTCTAAAACCTTATTTACAGTATATTATATGCAACTAGCATTTTTTTTTTTTTTTTACTAGACCAGCATTGGAAGGGTTACACAGGGCTTTAGTTCCTGGAGATTTCTGCAGACCCAACGGAAGCTGACATAAATACATTTTGTTTACATAAATGTATCTAAGTGTTGAATGTTACTCACTCTCTGACTGAGGAGCTGGAAGACAGCCAAAGTGTGTAACATTTCTCAATAGATTTAACTAAATAGAATGTAACAATCTGAACTTCTGCATATCTCTCCATGGAACTTTAAACCTCTGTGTTTAACCCTTCCAATGCTGGTCTAGTAAAAAAAAAAATGCTTTTTGCATATAATATGCTGTAAATAATGTTTTAGAGCAAAGTTGAAATGCAGGGTTATATTCCGCTTTAAGTCAAGACCTCAAAACTTTTTACGCTGACTTTGACAAATGTTTTGCATTTCAGTTCAGCTGTATGCAGTTTGATAACTTGTTGTTCTTTGGCCAGTTTTTGCAGTCCACCATGGCCATCTGACCTGCCAAACTACACTCAAATTATGAAGAATGTGGCATTACAACCCATCCTGTGAACTGCACTGGGAAGAAAGGAGTAACCGCACTGTGAATCTACCTTATTCTACAACGTAACATTTCCATTTCAAGTCAGTTCTCATACACAGTACACTGGCTCAGCACGCCAATAGTTCTTTTGTATGATAGGACACAGATATCTGTAAAATATGTTCAAGCTTTCTTTTTCATATATAAATATACCTACTAAAACTCACGTGTCCCATTTCCTTTCTTTTCAAAAGCTCCCTCTCTTTATAGATGATGCATATAACGTAGTAAAAGTTACATTTTTTTTTTCTGCTTTCTATACCTTTTCCCTTTAACTATGTTAAAGGCCAGCCACTTCCCTTCAGCATAAAAGCCAGTGAAATATGGTCTTTCCATGGCAGTAGATATTGTCATTATGTTTTCAGTGATTATAGGGACACAGTGGCGAAAGACTAAAACATTTTAAAATGTTTATGTATACATACACTAGTGTCAGAATAAAAACTCTGCAATTTTTTTTATGTTGCTGTCAGTAACAGAAGGTGTTGTAATCTACCAGCTCTGTACCTTTTTTTTTTTTAAAGGAGAGGTTTTAGATTAGCCCATTTCCTCATGGGGGCTTCTCAGTTTTTGTTTCAAAAGCACTGCCTAGAAATAACCTAAACAAAGATGCGGAGTTGGACTGTCCAAAACCAGTCAGTAATCTGAATGCTGTTCTGTATGAAACAGAACACACATTTCAGGGGTGGGTGGAGTGCTTGACGGTGACTGTGTGCTGCCCTCCATGGTGCGTTCCAAGTTTTCCAGCTACTTCCTCCTTCCAGCTATGAAGGAGGAAGTATGGAGGGCAGCTCTCGGAGGTGGCATCAAGGGTGAGGTAACTCTCCCCTCCGCTGTGACTAAAATTTAAGTTCTGTTCTGACTCGTTTGGATCAGTGTTCAGATTCCGAATGCTCATCAGTAGTTGAGTATGTAGACTATACAACCTACTGTACATGACTGCTACATAGGAAAAACAAAACTTTATAGTGAACTAACTCTGGGACAAATGTTCAACTTGTATGTGTATTTTTACAAATTTAAAATGTTTGTTTTCTGCCATAGTGCCTCTTTAAAACAAGCCAGCAGCCTCTGTTGTGAGGAAAACCTACTGCCTGTTGCAGGTCTGTGGAGAACCACATGACCTGCTCAGGTACCTCAGCAAACACCTTGTATGTCAGTACCGGAAAACACCAGAGATTACTGGACTACAGATATCTGGGAAATGGCTGCTGCTGATTGAACGGTTTTCTTAAAATGCTGAGTAGCCCCTCCCAAGAGGCAGAGGTTGGGATCCGTAAATTCAAGCGACTAGCAGCTGGTTAAAGGGAATTGGTGGCTTGCTGAATCTGTGGCTTGCTATCTGCAACTTCCACCTCTTAGGTGAAGCTAATTAGGATGTTAGAATATTTTCCCCTCGCTATTATAGATGTTAATGTAAGTTTGTGTACAGGATGCAGTAATGTAATGCAGATCTGTTTATTTTGATGGGGAAAATAGCAGATTTGGATAGGTTCTCCTGACACTAGATGGATTATCTAGCTTTATGGTGAAAATTCCATGAGCTCATTGATAAACCAGTTACCCGACTCTTGATAAGCTCCCCCTTGTGGCTGCAGGGAGAATCGGCTGCATAATCATTGGTCAAAACAGATGCATGTTAAACTATCGGTGCCATTCATAGGTGGACTGTATGCTTTGGGGTAAGTGGCTTGCTTTTTTTTTCATTTTACTTTTACAAAACAATACTCCTTTAGAGAACGTTCTAACCTCAGTCCAAACATTTCAGATTTTTAAACCCCTTTATAAGGGTTTACACAAGGCTGTCCTATAAGGTTCTTTGCTAAGCCGTGCTTTTGTTTTTGGCTACAAAACGGATGCTCTTCAAGCTGAATGGCGCAATGGATCCTGTACCTGTAATCTTTTGTTAATTGCTTTCTTAGCTGACGCTTAAAGAGTCTGAAGCCTCCCAAAAAACCCTGTTTTTACTTCAGTCCTTTTTTAGAATTAATGCCCTAGCTGAAACGTTGTACCCCTGCGGCTGAACACTCAAAACACCTGAAATCCCGGGGCAAAAATCCATGACTTTCCAAGTCATGGATTTTGCTGCCTAGGGGAGGCAGAGCTTTGGGCTGTAACCTCTGCCTCCAGTCCAATCAATCTTGGCTGATCGCCGCCCCCCCCTCCTTCCCGCCCCTCAGTGACAGACTGAGAGGGGCGGGGAGAGGCGATCAGCCCAGATTGACGCGAGTAGAGGCAGAGCTACAGCCCAAAGCTCTTCCTCTACATGGAAAGAGCCCCAAATCTTCCCCTGGGGATTTCAGAGTAATCATTCAGCTGTGGGGATGCAGCGTTTCTGGTAGGGCACTCATGCTAAAAAGGACTGTGAAGGTGTTTTTTGGGAGGCTTCAGACTATTTAAGGCCTTGTTTCTATGGACGTTTTGTAAACACCCGGAAAGTTACATTTGCAGTTGTCCATGCTTTTGCAAGCTGGCTGTAAGACTGCTAAAATCCAATGTCCACTGCAAAAGTCAAACCCTCAGCCTGTCCACACATGCAGCTAAGGATGGTTGGTGCGGCCCACATGCTGCATCCAGTGTCCTATTGAGTGTTCTCAATCATGCCACCTTGGAACTGCTCTCCTATAGACTGATAATTTGACATGAATTGAGGTTTCACACTTGCATTGTTGATGCTTGAGGGCGTTGTTAGGAAAGCAACCATGTAAACAAGGCCTTGAGAAACTCTGTAGAGATTTGCTGTACACTTAACTGGCTGGAACTGGCTTGGTGACTTAAAGAGGAACTGTAACGACAAAACGGCCCCTGGGGGGTACTCACCTCGGGTGGGGGAAGCCTCAGGACCCTAATGAGGCTTTCCACGCCGTCCTGCGTCCCTCGGGTCTCGCTGTAGCCCTCCGTGCAGCGGTGACGCAATATTTACCTTCCTGGCTCCTGCGCAGGCGCTCTGATGCCTCTCGGCGCCGAAGTAGGCGGATATACCCGATCGCCGTCGGGTCTGCTCTACTGCGCAGGCGCAAGTTTCCGGCGCCTGCGCAGTAGAGCGGACCCGACGGAGATCGGGTATTTCCGTCTATTTCCGTGCCGAAAGTCGCCACAGCGCCCCCGCTGGAGCCAGCAAAGGTAAATATTGAACTGACAGTCGGCACAGTCGCCGGCTGTTCGGAGGGCTGCGGCGAGACCCCCGTGGGACAGAGGACGGCGTGGGAAGCCTCATTAGGATCCGGAGGCTTCCCCCACCCGAGGTGAGTACCCCCCAGGGGAGGTTTTTGTTGTTACAGAGTCTCTTTAAGAGCTCCAGTAGATTCCAAAATGTTGAAGCCTGATACACGCCATGCAATTTTAGAAACCTGATCACAATTTGAAGAAAATTGCATGTGTATAGCAGGCAACCTTCTATACCTGATGGACCTCATATCGATCTGTTCACTCGCTCAAATCGGATCTGAAGTCAAAATTGCATAGTGTGTACCAGCCTTAAGATTGAAGGGATCTTTTACAGAAGGGATTAAATAAACCTGAAACAGAAGCTGCCAGTCAGAAAATCCATAAAGCAGCAGTGAGTCCTAATGTCCATTGAGCGCTGTTAAGTGGACTAAGAATATAGTGAAGTAAGATCAGGCATAAAAGATGACAGATATCTGGAGCCAAATGTAGCTTCAACATAGGACTGCTGATTTCCCCCATCCAGCATCACAAGCTTCAACAAAAGCTCCTCTGTGTAACAGTTGTTCCTTGTTTGAAGGGGAAAGCCTCTTGGGGCCATCTGTAAGCAGAGACCCCAGTGGCTGCACAAAGTAGTTGTTACTAATGCTATACAAAGCATTTAATGACTGTAGCACAGCAGAGCTGCTGCAGCCAGTTGCTGTGTCAGTTCTTAGCAGCCACTTCAGTAGTTATACAATGCATCTAAGTTTCTTGTAACATGGCTTTAGGGCTACAGCATACAGAGGAAGGTGTCTGTGATGGGCAGAGGGGGTCAGTTTATTCCACAGAAATTCTTGACCATGTCTCGCTTCTGGATTCAGTCTAGGCCAAACCAGGAAAAGCGAGGCATGGTCGCAGCTTGTTGTGGCCAATGATATGCAAATCATTCTGGGTTATGCAAATATATGCAGCTTGAATAGACCAATTAAATCTTTCCAAGGTAGCATTCATTGGTCTGTTTTCAAACTATATATTTGCATACACAATCTTCAAAATCCACAATCTTCAGATCGGAATTATTTGCATTCCTTTGACCATCCTTAATTACGCCTGGTCAGAAGATTCTATGCTTGCCTATGAGTTCCCCCTAGGAAACATTTCTGTAGAATGAACTGAACTGTAATGGCGAGGAATTGCTTATCAGAGAGGCTCAGCAAGATACACATAATAATCCTCCGTTAATGCAGAATTATACAAATGTATACATCTTGAAATGGGTCTATTGAATCCCACCTTGGCTTCATTTTATAGGCCTATTTTTAAGTTGCATACATTTTGCAGAAAACATCTGCATAATTCTGCATCCACTCAGAATTGTTTAGATTTCATGGACCATCCCTGTTGCTTAGGATAACGTGTAAACCTTTTTGCAATGGCAGACTGGAATGTTTCTAGCAACAAGGTAGCTAATCGCTCTTTTACTGGCTAAGATGAGTTCAAGAGTTAAAGGAATACTGTAGGGGGATGGGGGGGAAGAGTTGAACTTACCTGGGGCTTCTAATGGTCCCCCGCAGATGTCCTGTGCCGCACAGCCACTCACTGATGTTCTGGTCCCCACTACCGATTCACTTCTGGAGTTTCTGACTTTACAGTCGGAAAACCACTGCACCTGCGCGTCCGTGTCCTCGCTCCTGCTAGCATCACCAGGAGCGTACTGCGCAGGTGCAGACTGTACTGGGCCTGCGCAGTACGCTCCTGGTGATGTCAGGAGTGAGGACACGCAGGCGCAGTGGTTTTCCGACTTCAAAGTCGGAAACTCCAGAAATGAACTGGAGGCGGGGACCGGAGCATTGGTGAGTGGCTGCGGGGGACCATTAGTACCCCCGGGTAAGTTTAATTTTTTTTTTTTTGTTCCCTCCCACAGTAGTCTTTTAATGGGCATCAACAGAGTGAGGGAGGGATCACACTTGTGAGGATTCATCGGCCAATGCTGCAGATACAGGCGTTTTCTGAACAATGTACTTTTCAACGAGGCAGTCGCATGCTTTGTTTTTTTTAAGGGACTCCGAGCAGTGCAGAAACTATGGAAAGATGCATATCATTTTGAAGCTCTTTTTCTCCTCTTTCCAACAATATATAAACCGCCGCCCTACGCCTTTTAGTTTTCGCTATTTTCGCAATCGAAATCGCAGCCGCTGCGATTTCGATCGCAAACATATCAAACTAAAAGGCGTAGGGTGGCGGTTAATATATTGTTGGAAAGAGGAGAAAGAGAGCTTCAAAATGATATGCATCTCTCCATAGTTTCTGCACTGCTCGGAGTTCCTTTAACTCTATACAGAATTGCAGATGGCTCCTAAAAGCAAGGGTTCCATAGGAAAGGCTTACTTGCGATTTTCATTTTGTGACAAAATGCATGCGGTTGCCAAACGTGTGATCCCTTCCTGATCATTCCCTTTGTTGCTATTCCTTTCACAGATCTGCAATGACTGTGGCTGCAGGCAGCTTGTATCTGGTGATTTGGTGCTAGCTACAAGTTGCCCCATGTCCTGTGGGCTGGATACTGACTGGCAGCTCATCTAGTTATCTTGGGAAAACCTGGAGAAAATTCCAGGCAGTTGATAAACATTTGCCAAACTTTTTACCAAGCAATTTTGCTCATTTTCCTATTTGCCTTGAAACAAAGATCTAGTAATGCCTTGCCAACCACTGTAACTGCTTTGTGTGTCATCCTTGTTTATCTGAATGGGAAGGGTTAGCCAGCAGCAGTGCAGGTGCCACTCAAACCACTGCAGGCTATGGATCGGTTAACCGGTGCACTGTCTGTGCTGTGCCATTCCTTTGCAGGGCAACCTAGTTCACAGGAAGCCAGTAAAATGTGGTATTTTTGTAATGCTGAATAGTCATTGCTTCCCCACATATGTTGTGTGCCATGCCAGCGTAAACTGTACACCCTTTTTTTTGCCATTAAAGACTTATTACTTACAAATGTTTCTCTTGCATATTTTAAGTTATGTATGGCCTTACCTTTTTGTACCGAGAAATCTTGTGCCCCCTTGAAGGGCTCCCTATTCTTATTGTGAATGTACTAACAATATCATTGCCTTTTTGACTTGCCAAACTTGTTTACTTTTTCCACTGTTTTATGAAAAATAATCCGATCCGAATAATCCAAATATTTGTATAGCGCTTTTCTCTTGTTAGACTCAAAGGGCTCAAGAGCTGCAGCCGCTAGGATGCGCTCAAGAGGCCATGCTGCAGTGTTGGGGAGTGTTGCCTTGGAACTCCTTACTAACCCTAGCCAAGATTCGAACCCTGGTCGATGCTCTTAACCAGTGCACTGTGGTAGCATGGGATTGATTTATTTGCCTAAGGCTGTATTTGTTTTATATAGCCGGTTAGGACATTCTCTTCTACTTCTTTGACCTGTTAAAATTAAAGCACATCTAAACTGAAAGGCATATGGAGGCAGCCCTATTCATTTCCCTTTAAGCAACACCAGTTGTTCTGCTAATCCTCTGCCTTGAATTCTCTAAGCCATAGACCCTGAACAAGCATCAGGTGCTCTGACTGAAACAAGCATGCAGCAAATCCAGACACTACTGCAGCCAAAGATTAGGACTGCCAGGCAACTGGTATTTAAGAGGAAATAAATATGGCAGCCACCATATCCCTCTCAGTTGAGGTGTATTTTTAACCTCCTTGCCGGTCTAAAAAATCCGGCAAGGAGGCAGCGCCACACTTTTTTAAATTTTTTTTTTTTTTTTTAAATCCTGTAGCGAGCCCAGGGCTCGCTACATGATAGCCGCTAAGCGGCGGCATCCCCCCACCCACTCCGATCGCCTTCGGCGATCAGAGTATGCAGGGAATCCCGTTGAGAACGGGATTTCCTGCAGGGCTTCCCCGGTTGCCATGGCGACCGGGCGGGATGACGTCACCGACGTCATAGACGTCGTGACGTCAGAGGGAACTCCGATCCGCCCCTTAGCGCTGCCTGGCACTGATTGGCCAGGCTGCGCAGGGGTCTGGGGCGGGGGGGGGGTGGCTCGGCGCGGCGGGTAGCGGCGAATCGGCGGCGAGCGGCGGCGATCGCGACCTACACGCAGCTAGCAAAGTGCTAGCTGCGTGTAGGGAAAAAAAAATTATGCAAATCGGCCCAGCGGGGCCTGAGATATCCTCCTGCGCAGGTTACCCCGAGCTGAGCTCGGGATAACCGGCAAGGAGGTTAAAGACAAAGGCTTCAATTCATCAAGCATTACCGCATTCGGTAATGCTGAAAACAGCTGACTTTACGGAGCACTTAGTAAAATGTTAATTCATCAAAGCAGTTACCGCATGAGAAGCAGACATTCCTGTGCAGAGAGATAAATTACCGACTTGTTAAGTGATTACCTCAACACATGTCAGTAAAATGTCAGCAAATGTTAATTCATCAAGCTCACAGCATTCGATAACATGTGCGGTGTTTATCTCCAGCTCTCCCCTGTCGATAAGGAGCTTGGAATGCCTTCTCCATGTGTGACAGGACCATAGAAACCTCCCCTGTCCCCTGCAAGTGCTGCTGATAGGTTGGCCAGGCTTCTCGGGTGGAACAGACACCCCCCCCAGGCAGCCAGGGGAGAGAAAAGAATTAGTTATTTTCCAGGCACCCTTCTTTTCTAGGCACCCTTCGGTAGTGTAACCCCTTGAGTGCCTGTTTAAATATGCAGGGATGCAAGTGGGAGCTTGTGGCAAAATGACCTAAGCAGGGAATGTGTAATGTTTCTCAGCAGTTCATCTAAGCTGTGGCAAGTAAATAGAAACTTAAGACTAATGAGACAGATTCAGCAAGAGCAGAGGCAGCACAACAAATATAAAAGGCACATGTATAGGGATGTCGGTGCTGCCCCTTTCCTATTGTAATGCCCTCACTGCACGGACCTCTTCGGTAACTTCCTGAACATCTACCACATGTGTGAAAATATTGATGAATTAGCACAGTGAAGTGTAAAATACCGAATGCGGTATTTTAAGGACTGGGATTTTGTAATCGAACACCCTTTGATGAATTGAAGCCATAGTGTACCTATCAAGGGCTGCAATATTTAGTGTGATAGGGCTGCACGATTTTAGGGAAAATTGAAATTGCGATTTTTTTTTTCTTAGAAATTGCGATTTTGATTTTTTTCAAAACAAGCTTTAGCACTAAATTCACAATGTACATTTACAAACATGCACTGACAGAAAATGAAATCATATCAAACTGAGTGTAGTATGTCATTTTCTGTCATGTTTGTAAATGTTACTGAACTCATGCGCAGAGTAATTTAATACAGTCCTGCGACAGTGGGGCAGAGAGAGACACACAGAGGGATGGAGGGAGAGAGGGATGGTGGCCTGGCTACCACAGGGGCTGGTGGACCTGGGCCACTGGTGGCACTGGCAGAGCTGACAGTGGCCGCAATGTTAGTCTGACTGAGGGTGGTTGTGGCCATGATGTCATGTGACAGAGAGGGGGGGAGAAAGTGACAGAGGGAGGGAGAGAGACAGAGGGGGGGGGGGGGGGGGAGAAAGACAGAGGAGGCAGATAACAGAGGGTGGAGAGACAGAGGCTAGAGATGGGGGGTAGGGGAGACAGAGGGGGGGGGGGAGAGAGAGAGAGAGAGACACACAGAGGGGGGGAGAGACAGTGGTGGGAAGAGAGCGGGAGGGGGAGAGACAGTGGCCGGAGCTAGAGGTGGCCGCTGCACAATGCAGGTGGAAGGACTGGCTGGGGGATCTTTGTTGGCAGGCTGAGGCCTCTCGCTCCCTGCCATCATTAAGTCCAGCAGGCTGAGGCACAGCAAAGTTGCTCACCAGTGGCGATGGCAGGCAGCGGGCATCCATTTCGCGCTGGCGGGAAGGGGGCAGTGGCGGGCATCCATTTCGTGCTGGCGAGAAGGGGGCAGCGGCAGGTCGTCATTACTTCAAGGTGGGCGGCAAGCAGCGTGACTCCGGTCACTTCCGGATTCTGCCGCTGCCCGCACCTGGCGCACACCAGCAGTGCATATTTGTGAATATTAATGAGCCGGGCAGCGGGGGGCGAGTCCAGTCTAGAGCGGCACACAGCGCCACCAATCACTAGATATAGTATGATGGCGGTGGTAGGCGGAGCTGTACCCTCTGTACCTGCTCAGCTTCACCCCTTCCTGCTAAACCCTGAAGTGGGCACTGATGGCTGTATACAATTTTGAAGGTGACAGGAAGAGCTAGCGCAGAGCTCAGAGTTGGATAGTAAAGTTCATATTTGAGGAGCTCCAGGGTTACAAGAAGCATTTTGGAGATAAGTTGTACCACATTGTTTGTGCAATAACAGACCTCCTAAGATCCATATTGGTGAAAAAAATATATAATTTAAAGGGGACCAGAAGTGAGAGGAATACAGAGGCTGCCATCTTTATTTTCTAATGAACACCAGTTTGCTGACTTCTGTGCTGCTGATCTGTCTCTAGTATGTTGCTAGGGCTGTCCCTCTTCGGTCCTCACACATTGTTAGCCCAGCTTAAAGGGGAACTGAAGAGAGATGTATATGGAGGTTGTCATGTTTATTTCCTTTTAGACAATACCAGTTGCCTGGCAGCCCTGCTGATCCTCTGCCTCTAATACTATTAACCATAGCCCCTGAACAAGCATGCAGCAGATCAGGTGTTTCAGTGGTTTAGACTTATAAGTCTGATCTGACAAGACTAGCTGCATGCTTGTTTCTGGTTTTAATCAGATACTACTGCAGAGAAATAGACCAGCAGGGCTGCCAGGCAACTGGTATTGATTAAAAGGAAATAAACATGACAGCCTCCATATACCTCTTTCTTCAGTTCCCCTTTAAAGAGACTCTGAAGCCAGTTTAAAAAGGGCTTTTTACCTTTTATTTATCTGAGGCATGTTTGCCCCTGCTAAAATGCTGCCATCTTGCGGCAGAATGGTCTTTACCCCCCAAATCCCTTGGGGCACCCTACGGGGAGCGCGTCCATGAGAGGCAGAGCTTTCAGCTGCAGCTCTGCCTCTACACGTCTATCAGCCCGGATCGCCGCCTCTTCCCCCCGCCCCTCTGTCTTCCTTCACTGAGAGGAGTGGGGGAGAGGTGGAGATTCGCCCACTGATAGACATGCATGGAGGCAGAGATGCAGCCGAAAGCTCTGCCTCCATGAGCAGCATAATCCACGACCAAGAAAGTCGTGGATTTTGCAGGGGGGGAAAGACCCCTCGTTCGGCTGTGGGATAGCGGAGTTTTAACGGTGGCAAACATGCCTCAGATAAATAAAAGGGGGAAAAGCAATTTAACTGGCTTCAGTGGTTCTTTAAATTGATGTGACTGGATCAGGGAAGTTGTGGTTCATAAAGTAGCATTTCTCTGTCTAGCCTTAACACTGGCAGACCCTTGAAATTAAGTTGGCCAGCCCTGCATTAAAGAGTAACTGTTAGCCCCCAAATTGAATTTTAAAACACTATTGCAATGTTTTATTTATTATATAAGTGATCCAAAAAGTCAATGCACAAGTTAAAAATCAATCTAATTTTGTTACTATCTAACCTTTTCCCCCAGCTCCGGACGCAAGCCGCATATCAGATACTATAGCATGCAGAGCAGGCCTATGTCTGGCCGACCCCCCTCTCCCCCCCAGGACCAGGTGCCAATATATTCTCCCCACCGCAGCTGACCGCTCTGACACGGAGAGAGCAGCAGCACTTCCAGAGCAGCACCGCAGAGCAGCCGCCGCCGAGTCACATGTGAGAGAGATGCACGGCGCTGGCTGCTCTGCGGTGCTGCTCTGGAAGTGCTGCCGCTCTCTCTCCGTGTCAGAGCGGTCAGCTGCGGTGGGGAGAATATATTGGCACCTGGTCCTGGGGGGGAGAGGGGGGTCGGCCAGACATAGGCATGCTCTGCATGCTATAGTATCTGATATGCGGCTTGCGTCCGGAGCTGGGGGAAAAGGTTAGATAGTAACAAAATTAGATTGATTTTTAACTTGTGCATTGACTTTTTGGATCACTTATATAATAAATAAAACCTTGCAATAGTGTTTTAAAATTCAATTTGGGGGCTAACAGTTACTCTTTAAGTCACTGGTTCAGAATGAGCATGCAGATCAGATGCTTTGACTCTGGTCTGACTCCACTGTCTGCATGCTTGCTACAGGTGTGTGTTGCTCAAACCTATAAAGCCAAAAGCTAACCATGACAGCCAGGCAACAGGTGCATTTATAAGGGAATGAAGATGGCAGGCTCCATATTCCCCTCACTGTTGTCCTTTTAAAGGTAACCTGAGGTGAGAGTGATATGGAGGCTGTCATTTATTTCCTTTTTTAACTATACCAGTTGCCTGGCAGCCCTGCTGATCTATTTGGTTGCAGTAGTGTCTGTCAGACCTGACAAGATTAGCAGCATGCTGGTTTCTGGTGTTGTTCAGACACTACTGCAGCCAAATAGATCAGCACGCCTGCCAGGCAACTGGTATAGTTTAAAGGTAACCCAAGGTAAGAGTGATTTGGAGGCTGCCATATTTAATTCCTTTGAAGCAATACCAGATGCCTGGCTCTCCTGCTGATGCTCTGCCTCTAATACTTGTAGCTACAGACTCAGAACATGCATGCAGCAGATCAGGTGTTTCTGACAATGGCCTCAATTCACTAAGCTTATCTCCTGTCTTTAATAACTCTTCTAGAGTTGTTACCATGGTGATAAGGCATGTAGTATTCAGGAAACATTTTACCTCAGGCAAACCTAAAGTTAACGCTTCTCTTGTTAACGCTTTAATCCTTAAAATAACTCCAGAGTTAGACAGGCTGTTCAATAACTGCGTGTGAAAATAATTACAGAGGTAAGGAATGAAGAGATGAGATAACTTACTGTGTGGAGGTAAGTGTTTTTTTTTTCTTTTCCCCCACCTCTTGCCTTATCTCCAGCATGATCTTAGTGAATTGAGGCCAGACCTGACAAGATTAGCTGCATGCTTGTTTCTGGTGTTATTCAATGTCAAACACCTGATCTGCTGCATGCATGTTCTGGGTCAATGGTTAAAAGTATTAGAGGCAGAACGTCAGCAGGATAGCCAGGCAACTGGTATTGCTTCAAATGAAATGAATATAGCAGCCTCCATATCATTCTTACCTCAGGTTCATTTTTATGTAGTGAGATCCCAAAGCTGAAGAGACCAATTCAAGGTGATTCTTTTCAAGCTCCTGGCTATGCTGGTTGTCTCCTTGCCTACAACTTTATATACACACACATCAACCAATCGAGGACAACACCATTTTTTAAACTTTCTGCCAACACATGTTTTCATCACCAGACTCTTTCAGTGTGGTTCCTCTTGCCCTACACATTGAAGGAACAAACCTGAGAGGAGACTGAATACAAGTGCATGACATGTCCTCACTACTGGTCTGTTATTTGATGGCCTGTTCCCACACAACCTATATTCTGCAATTGGCCATTGATAGATTAAGGACCACCAGCCCCCCCCCCATCTCCAGTTACAAAAGTCTCAACTATTCATTATCTTATGGAAGAATTGGAGCTCTTTATTTTTTCTTCTGACACACATTGTCATTTAAACATGAATGTCTGGGATAGGTGGTGATAGATTGTCTCCCAGTGTTGACCCATAATTCTGTAAAGACTGAAGCGGTTCTGAACCCTCTTCTGACACGTTGCTAAAATTTAGCTTACACTTTCTTCCCAGGTGTTCTGCTGCAAGAAATTCTGTTGAATTAAATACTCCAAGATAGCACGCTAGGGATGGCGTAGAGCACAACCCTGGTTTGAACATCTCCACAATTAAAGTGGACCTGAACTCGGAACTTCCTCTCTGCGCTAAAAGATGAACAGCCTAATAACCTTTAAATTTTTTTTACAGCTGCTAGAAATCTTGCAATAAATCTGCAATGTGTACTTCCCTGGTTAACCTCTTGTGTTTACAAATTAGCTGCTCTACTGAGATTCCTGTGCTGACACAGCTAAGAGAGATAAAATTAGTTGTGAAACTCTAAATACATGCAGGGTGTGTATCTCTTTTTTCCTTCTGTCCTGTGCAAGAGTTCAGGTCCATTTTAACACTGCTTTTGGGAATTGTACGGTGCTATCTCCTAGCCCTATAAGGGACAGACCTTGGCTATGCCAGGCAATAGTTGTCCTGCTATGACCCGTTTAACACTGCCTTTCAAGTTGTTGCCTTTTCATGGTATATAGTCCTAATAAGCATTTATAACCAGCGCTGCTTGGGCATACCAAGGACAGGATTAAGAGTGTATTTAAGGGAACAGAGTACAATGTAATGTATGGCTTGAGTTAGTTTAAAGCATTGTAATTCCTTTCTACAGAAAAGTGACTAGTTATTAAAGCGATACATTATTCTGCATATGTTGTGATGTTTGATTATACTCTGCATTCTGTGTAGGTTCTGGCCAGTGCCTACTGCGTGCCTAGATCTGCATTCCATGGATGCCACCTATATACCTGCTTATTCATGCAACAGTCTTATCACACAGTCATGTACAATGCATTAAACAGAGTAGGTATTGCTGATCTCTTGTGATTCTTGCACACACAATCCTCTGCACCTAAATCAATCCTGAAAGGGAACCTGAGGTGAGAGACATAGGGCTGGCATACTTATTTTGAACAATGCTGATTGCCTGTCCTGTTGATCCTCTGCCTCTAAAGGTACGTACACTTTTTTTTTTTTCTCCCCAAAGGACTTGTCGTTCAAACCAGTAGTTTGAATGACAGTTGGCCGTGTGTGTTCGAATGTTAGACTGATGGCAGCAGTTTTGACTGATCTGCTTGGCGGATCCATTCGACTAACTGTAGTTAGGTACTTTTTTAACACTGCTGTGCTCCTGGTAGATGGCCCACACTTTCACTTTCCATAGCTTTATGTTGTTGCAGGCTCCAAAGCAGACCCCGACCCTCCCCAGGGCTGCCCTATCTGATCTAGATAAGGATTGCCGCTTTTAAATTTAGAGCCTGCATGTCGTCTACGAGAGCCCTGGGTGTGATGATGTGGGGAAGACTGGGCTCTAGACCTGCGCAGCCGCACTAGGATTGCCACTTTAGATTTAGCACCTGTGCAGTTTACATAGCCGCTAGTACGGCTGCGCAGGTCTAGAGCCCGGTCTTCCCCGCATTTGTGCTCTCAGACGTCATGCGGGCGCTAAATTCAAAGCGGCAGGTGCCATTATATGCCGTAATGTGAATTGTGTCAATGGCAGTGCTCCATCAGTAATTTGGGCCCTGTTGAAGGACTGAGCCCAAATTACAATAAAACCATAATTTGCCCACCAGTACTACCTGGAAGCTGAATTACGTCTAAACTCAGTGTTAGTGGTGGCCTAGAGGGGAATAGTAATTAAGAGACTTTTGTAGGGGCAGGGTGAGCCATTTTTTGGCTTTACCCTGCACCCAAATTTCCTGGCGCCTTAATTACATGGATGTCTTGCGTTGTGGCGCTGGGGACAATCAGAGTGTCAGACTTCAGTCAAACACTTTGATATAAAGAGGATGATGCTGTGTTAGATTACCTGGCAACAATGCCTTCCTGTGCCAGCCAGTTTTCTTATTTCTTCCTATGTCCCACATGGCCCTATAGAGGACAAGGCCCATGTTGGATATAGGTTTGGAAAGGGTTCTTTACATATTGGTGCTAATTGACAGAAAGGACATTAAAGAGATTCCGTAACAAAAATTGCATCCTGTTTTTTATCATCCTACAAGTTCAAAAAGCTATTCTAATGTGTTCTGGCTTACTGCAGCACGTTCTACTATCACCATCTCTGTAATAAATCAACTTGTCTCTCTCTTGTCAGACTTGTCAGCCTGTGTCTGGAAGGCTGCCAAGTTCTTCAGTGTTGTGGTTCTGCTATGAACTCCCCCTTCCAGGCCCCTGTATGCACAGTGTCTGTGTGTTATTTAGGATTAGAGCAGCTTCTCTCTCATCTTTTACAAGCTGGATAAATCGTCCTCTAAGCTGGCTGGGCTTTCACATACTGAAGAATTACAGACAAGGGCAAAGCTGTTTGCAGGAAGAAACAAGCAGCCTGAAACTTCAGTGCATGAGAACAGGGGGAAAGAAACACACAAATAATCTCTTGAGATTCAAAAGGAAGGCTGTATACAGCCTGCTTGTGTATGAATGTATTTTGTATGTGTGGACATACTGTACATCAACCTACTTCCTGTTTTGGTGGCCATTTTGTTTGTTTATAAAAAAAACTTTTAAAAACAGTTTTTAACCACTTTTAATGCGGCGAGGAGCAGCGAAATTGTGTCAGAGAGTAATAGGAGATGTCCCCTAACGCACTGGTATGTTTACTTTTGTGCGATTTTAACAATACAGATTCTCTTTAGGTAATATTTGAACAATTTGCAGCTCAACTAATACAGTCCCACAAGTCTGCATCTGTTCATTGGTAGTCTCTTTTTTTGAAATGATGAATCGCACCTGCGTAACAATTTTATCATTATTAAATCTGTTTACCATTTTCTTTAGTCCTTTGTTAAAGGGGAACTTCAGCCTAAACAAACATACTGTCATCAAGTTACATTAGTTATGTTAATTAGAATAGATAGGTAATATAATCTCTTACTCACCCTGTTTAATATAATCTCTTACTCACCCTGTTTTAAAAGAACAGGCAAATGTTTGTGATTCATGGGGGCTGCCATCTTTTTGGTTGAAAGGAGGTGACGGGGAGCATGAGACACAGTCCCAACTATCCTGTGTCCTGATTACCCCCTCCCAACTGCACACGCTAGGCTTCAAATGTCGAATTCAAAATGTAAAAAAAAACAAATTGCACCAAAACAGCAGAACGAGAACAAAATCAGAAATCCCATCATGCTTTGCACAGCATCAGGGGAAAAATGCCCGGGCAGTTTTCTTCTGTGCAGCTAAAAATGAGGCTTGAATAAGAGAAACAAAGTTCTGATGCTGTGAAACTGTTAAAGAAACACAAACCCTTTTCAGTGCTGCTGAGTCTATTTTTAGTCCGGAGGTTCACTTTAAGGGCCCTTTTCCACTAGCGGCGTTTGCGATGCTGAATCGCAAATCGCTAGTGATTTTGAAATCGCTACGGTTTGCTTTTTAACATAGGAATCGTGGTAGGTAATTTCCACTACCGCGGTTCGTTTTTGACTCAAACGCGATCGCACCGCGGAGCGATCTTTGCCGCAATTTTGCTATGCAGTGCATTGCATAGCAAAATCGTGAACGCAATCGCCGGGAAGTTTCCTGTACTTGCGATTCAGCAATCGCTAGCGTTTAGCGCGAACGCTAGCGATTGTTAGTGGAAAAGGGCCCTAAGAGAAAAGTGGATTTGTGCAAAAACCACAAACACGAATATGTTGTTAGAAACTACCTTTTTATTATCAGAACAATGCATATAATATATTCTAAATACTAAATCATTTGCAAATATCTTACAGTGAAGTATACATGTCCATATTTACATATCTGTAAAATGCTTCAAAATCTTTATACCGCAAGCAATGTAGAAATCCTAGCATTTTTGGGGAAGGGTTATTATTTATAGTGTATACATTCACTAAAAGTTTGCTACTTACAATATGTACATACAGTAGTATACTTGTAAAATCAAGTGCATGCTATCCGTACCTAAAGCAAGGGGCTAGCCCTGCCGTTGGGTACACAACCTTACAAAAGATAAATAACATTTAATTCCTTATACAGTAGTTTCTAGTATCATGCGTACATTGCAAAGGTGATTATGGTTTTGCAAACTTTATCTCTAATAAAAAGAAAAATCCTAAACCACCCTGGCTGTTTTGTTTTGTAGCTAATTGCTTCGTAAAATTGACTGTAGATTTTATTTTTCCTGTTGGGAAGTGTCAGAAATCATACACAGCAATACAACTTTAAATTATTACAAGGCAAAAAATTTAGTGAGGCACTGTGAAATTAAACCCCGACTCCAGCTGAAACTTTTTTTTTAAATGTATTTGATAAAGTAGGGGAATGGATGTAACCTTCTTCCAGGTGTTTTGGCTGTTTTTTTGCGCCTATTAGGAAGAATTTACCATTGCTTTCTTTCTGGAGCTGAGAGGTAGGGCTGGTTAATGAGATGCAAATAATTTGACTGGAAAAGGGACCAATCGCCGTTTACCTCAGCAGGATTTGATTGGTGCATTTTCAAGCTGCATAAGGTTGCATACAAAATTTGCTTAATCCTGCATCAACTTTAAATGATTTGCATCCCATTGACCATCCGTACTGAGAGGGAACTAGGACAGGTTAATGAGATGCAAATAACAGTTCATGCAGGATTATGCAAATATATGCTCTTTGAAGATAGATCAATGGAAGCTACCTTGGTGTGATGCCATTTTCAGGATGCTAAAATGTGTATACAAAATTAGCATAATCCTGCATCAACTCGGAATTCTTTGCATCTGGTTGACCATCCCTGCAATGGTGTTTCTAGAACCTTTTGAGTTCTTTCCCTTTCTGCTAGAAGTATTTATTTTTAATTGCTGTCTGATACTGTTGAAAAGAGTCACACTTTCCTGTCGGGATCTAGACAGGAACTAGGATATAGACAGCTGTAAAATCCAAGATAGTTGGTTCTAACCCTTTCCCACACTATCAAAGTTCACTTTTTTTTTTTGCCAGGAGTCAGGATTTAAAACCCTTGTGAAATAGATAAGGATTTTTTTTAACATGCCAGTATGTACAGATGCATAACACAGATATAAGTATTATATAATTTATACATACTTCATGAGAACCAGTTATACATACAAGAATCGGAATACTTGTTCGTAAGTGGTTATTGTGCACACATATTCAAGGCTGTCATTTTATTGAGGATGATAGTCAAAAAGGGTGGGAAATGGCAGCTGCTGCCCTGTCATCTGTGTAGATATGCGATACCTGCTACCCTGTCATCTTTGGACAGATCGTAGAGCTACTGCCCTGTGATCTGTGAAGAAATCTGACTGCTGCTGTCCTAACAGTTTTTGTCCTATCATCTGTGGAGTGATCAGACAGTTGCTGCCCGGTTATCTGTGGAGAGATTGGAAAACTGTTACCCCGTCACCTGTGAAGAGTTGTTGTCCTATCATCTGTAGAGAGATCTGATAGCTGCTGTCCATATCAACTAACAGATCCAGTGAAAAGGATCGGTTTCCACTCTCAGCAACTGTTTGTGTGCATCAGGACAAGGTTAGGTTGTGTTCCTCAGATAGTGTTTAGATTAATATGTGGATAGGTAAAGGTTGAAAGTCTATACAAGTCCATAGAAACCATTGATTACTTTGGATAGGTATAAGTGACAGCAGTCCTGCCTTACAGATTGCACATTTGCCAAAAAATTGTGTTTTACAACCATGAAGTGGAATTCATAGATGCCAAAAGAAATTTACCAAAGGAGATCTTTTTCTCCATGCCACTCTACAGCAATAGAAGGGGAAAATTAAATGTGAGAGAACAATCCTACATGGATAGAGAATGGTTGGACTCCCAAAAACTACATTCCCAACAACTTAATACAAAATAATAATGCTCATTGTGTTTGTTATTGTGCTTGGCTGAATGCTTAACAGAGTAAGGTGTGCAGATCACCTTGTCTGTGGCTCTCCTGTAGGCTTGAAAAGCTCTAGAGATGTTTTATAAAACCTACTGCAACTGAGGACTTTTTAAAGTACACCAGATGTGAGAGGGATAAGGCGGCTGCCATATTTATTTCCTTTTAAATAATACCAGTTACCTGACAGTCCTGATGATTTTTCTGGCAACCATAGTGGCCGATTCGCACACCTAAAACAAGTGTGGATAATCCAGTCAGCCACATCTAATCTGCATGCTTGTCCGGGGTCTGTGGTTAAAGGACAACTGAAGTGAGAGGTATATGGAGGCTGCCATATTTATTTCCCTTTAAACAATGCCTGACAGCCCTGCTTATCTATTTGGCCACAGTAGTATCTGAATAACATCTAACAATAATGACAAGAATGCCTCCTGATCTGCTGCAGATTGCTACTCCTTCCTCCCTGCATAGATGTGAGGGATGCGTAATGTCGCAAGCCAGGTCAGTGGAAACTCACTTTACCCAATCGCAGCTTCCAGCTGCAATCTCCATGCCACAGCAGCATCATCATGTGACCCACCGTCAGTACATGTCAGCATATCACATGACGCTGCTGTGGCCATGGAAATGGCAGCTGGAAGCTTCAATTGGTTGAGGGGCCAGTTTCCATGCACCGCTCACAGCTGTGCAGGCAGGGAGGAGCTGCTTGTGGCCTGCCCACAGGTGAAAGTTTGCCCACCCCTGCACTAGAATTTTCTCTCACTGTAACAGTGCATACACATGTACACGTGTGCTCAGCAGAAGTGGTCAATGTGGGACTGCCTCAACCAAGAATTTAACAAGTGTACAGCTGCCCCCAACCACCCTCGATGCGTGGTGGTGGATTTGTCGCACTTGATCAATTTGGCTAAGGGTAATGTTCTTTCCCTTTCACCGCTTGCTCCATGGTTTGCTGCTCTGTTGTTGCTCCTCCACCTCCATTGCAACATAACATGTTGCTAGCATGTAAGCTACTGACACCTGCACAGAACTCAGCCTGAACTGAGGAGGACTCTGAAACGGATAGTCAAAAAGGAAGTGATATGGCAGCTGCTGCCCTGTCATCTGTGGAGATATGTGACAACTGCTACCCTGTCATCTGCGTAGAGATTGGACAGCTGCTGCCCTGTCATCTGTGTAGAGATTGGACAGCTACTGCCCTGTCATCTGCGAAGAGATCGGACAGCTGCTGCCCTGTCCTCTGTGTAGAGCAGGTATGTCAAACCGGTCCTACGAGGGCCAAGATCCTCACACATTTTTGATACAGCTCAAATGAATTGATTGGTCTGAATCAGGAAAGGTGTGGTCCATCAGGTAGAACACAATCATTTCTTTCTCAGTCCATCCTATACACTGACATGGATCTGGCCCTCCAGGCCTGGAGTTCGACACCTGTGGTGTAGAGATTGGAAAACTGCTGCCCTGTCATCTGTGAAGAGATCAGACAGCTACTGCCCTGTCATCAGAAGCGCACTATACATATATTGTTATATATTGGTATGTTGCCCTGTCCTCCCAGTAAACAGCCTAGGCTGTTTAGCTATGCAGAATTCTCCTCCCAGAGCATTCTGGGAGACCAGGGCCCATATGCAATTAACTTTTGCGCCTGAGCTTTCTCCTGGGAGATCATTTTCATCTCATTAAAGTAACTTCAGCATTTTACAATTGAAAAAGTAACAAAAAGTAGGTGAAAAATTACTATCAAAATTATTTTGAGTATTCTGTGTTTGTTTAAAAAGCATTTTATTGACAAGGTGTACAAATATAATCTAGGAGAGAAAGTGAATTGCATATGGGCCTAGGTATAGTTTGTACTGGCTTTAAAACCCTGCACTTGACAGGACTGAAGATGTCACCATCTGTGATTCAGAATGTAAAAATCAGGGTTAGGGAAGATTTTACAGTGGCCAAAAACTGACTAAATAGTTCAACTACATTTGCCAGACGTTTTTAAACTACTATGGAAATGCAGGAAAGGAGCACAAGATGACAGACAGAGCCTGTTAGGTCAGTGCAATGGAGAGTACAGTTCTCTTGGTTTCGCCTCACCTGGGCGGACTCTATCGGGCCCGTGCAGCTGTCTTGTCCCGCGCCGGACGGCGTGGGACAGGACAGCTGCAGGGGGCTGATAGATGTCCCAGGTAAGTGTCCGTTTTTTTTTTAACCCCTCCACAGAAACCCTTTAATGGAAAAAAAAACAGCCCCTGGGGGTACTTACCTCAGGAGGGGGAAGCCTCTGGATCCCTAATGAGGTTTCCCCCGTCCTCTTCAGCCTCCTGGACCCCGCGCGGAAAGCCCCTGAACACCACGTGCAGCGGAAAGCCCCTGAACACCACGTGCAGCAATATTTATCTTTTGGGTTCTAGCGCAGGCGCACTAGAAGCTTTCCAATTGGACTCTGGCGGAAATAGCCGAGCCCCATCAGGTCCACTCCACTGCGTAGGTGACTCGCGCCTACCCAGTAGAGAGGACCTGACTGAGGTCGGCTATTTCTGCTGGAGCCCGATCGGAAAACTTCTACTGTGCCTGCGCTGAAGCCCTGAAGGTAAATATTGCCGTGCGGTGTGCGCCTGCGCCATGCTTGTCGGCGCTTGTTGGGGGAGTTTCTGGGGAACCCAGCGCTGGATCCCTGAGTCTAAAGAGGACAGGGGAAGCTTCATTAAGATCCTGAGGCTTTCCCCTCCTGAGGTAAGTACCCCATAGGGGCTGGTTTTTTTGTTACAGGTGTAGTGTGGTAGTGTGAACCAGTTACACCAACTGAGAAGGGACCACATCAAAGGAGGAATAAATTGCCTCAAGGACAATACAGGTATAGACATGACATGCACAGAAAATAAAGCATAAGTGGATTACCCATGGACCACCTAGAATTTTTTTCTAGAATTCTTATGAGAATTTCCAGTAGGGAAATATTTAATACATAGAACTGCACTTATTCGTGTGATTTACTTGCTGATTCTATGCAGGAAAAAAAAAAATCACCACAAAAACAATCACACCCCGACTGACTGATCTCCGGTACGTTTGGTTGCATAACAATGTTTCATTCAGCTGATTGTGAAGCTTATTAAAGAGACATTTTTACTTTCTCACACACAATGAAGGTAAATGCAAATGATTGAAACAACATATTTCTTTTCGCCTTCCTGCCCTCTTCAAATCATATGACTCTGTACTGAGCAGGACCTCAGGAGGCCTCATACTGTATAGAGTTCCAGTCACAGCATGTTAGGGGTTAATGAGGCTGATGCATCAAGACAGGAGTGAGTGAAACTTGAGAAAATGTAGAGCAGTTGTCTTGGGCAACCAGTTAGGTTTCAGCTATTGAATTGCATTCGGATAGGTTAAAGTTTTAGCTATTGAATGAACAAGCATTCTGATTGGTTACTTTAAAGAGACTCCGTAACAAAAATTCCATCCTGTTTTTTATCATCCTACAAGTTCCAAAAGCTATTCTAATGTGTTCTGGCTTACTGCAGCACTTTGTACTATCACAGTCTCTGTAATAAATCAACTTATCTCTCTCTTTTGTTCAGACTTGTCAGCCTGTGTCTGGAAGGCTGCCAAGTTCTTCAGTGTTGTGGTTCTGCTATGAACTGCCCCTTCCAGGCCCCTCTATGCACACTGCCTGTGTGTTATTTAGATTAGAGCAGCTTCTCTCTTCTCTCTTATCTTTTACAAGCTGGATAAATCTTCCTCTGAGCTGGCTGGGCTTTCACATAGTGAGGAATTACAGACAAGGGCAAAGCTGTTTGCAGGAAGAAAAGAGCAGCCTGAAACTTCAGTGCATGAGAGATGCAGGGGGAAAGAAACACACAAATGATCTCGAGATTCAAAAGGAAGGCTGTATACAGCCTGCTTGTGTATGGATGTATTTTCTATGTGTGGACATACTGTACATCAACCTACTTCCTGTTTTGGTGGCCATTTTGTTTGTTTATAAACAAACTTTTTAAAACTGTTTTTAACCACTTTTAATGCGGCGGGGAGCGGCGAAATTGTGACAGAGGGTAATAGCAGATGTCCCCTAACGCACTGGTATGTTTACTTTTGTGTGATTTTAACAATACAGATTCTCTTTAAGGTTTCTGTGCACCTGACTTGATAAATCTACCCCAGAATACCTTTATTGGTCAAAAACAAAAACCAGCAATAGTGGAGCTCTTGCCCATAACTAGCTGTTTTTCTTGCACCCGTCATGCTAATGCAGCCTTGTAAACAAGTTAGACGGAACTTGACCACGGCTGACGCTCGAAGCTGTCTTGGCCGGGGATCTAGCATGTGTACAGGTGTCTGTGTGACAGGTCTTTCAGCTTTAGCGATGGCCCAGCACATTGTTCCCCTTGTTATCCTGCCCACTGGAAGCTACACTATCATGCTGTCCTCCCTTCACCCCCTCCCCATAGCAACAGACAACACATCGGTCCTCTGTAGCTGCAAGTTATATCTGTATTAGCTTTTGCCCAGAACTGCCACCCTAGGGATCGAGTGTCCATCCCTACTGGCAACAGATTTAGTGCGTGTGTATATTCCTGCATAGAAATCAGAATTTACTGTATATGGCAAGATAAGGACTCTTGTCATGGGGCAGGACTTTTAGGGCTAGCTCACACAGATGCATGCACACATTTCCCGCCTTCCACGGTGCTCAGGGTATGCTGTCCATGCTGTTGTAATCAGCATTCCAGTGCTCCTCCCCTATTCATTGTCTAATCCAGTGTTTCTAAAACCTGTCCTCGTGACTCCCCAACAGTGCATGTTTTGCAGGCAACCTCACCTATTCACAGGTGGGGTAATTAGTGTCTCTGCTAGTTGGATTCCATGTAGATGAGGCACTTATCGCCCCGCCTGTGCATAGGTGAGGTTGCCTGCAAAACATGCACCGCTGGGGAGTCACGAGGACAGGCGTATGTAGGGAAAACAGCGCCTATGGCAAACGCTGAAATCTGCCTCGGGGAAGGGTTTGCACTCTTCAAATAGTCTCGGGTTTAATTGGTTGTGTCCAAATTGAGGTGAAGCATAGCTTGTAAGAATGGTTAGCCTATACATTTCCCCCAAATAACAGGAAGCTTGCCCCCTAAACATATGTAACCAGGCAGCAGAAAGTCCCCCAGATAAAAACTAGAATCTGTATGGAGAAAACCAGTGATGCTACAGAGCAGTGCCCCCCAGTAAGTAGCGCCCATGGCACGTGCCATATCTGCACCCCTGTAGATACGCCTCTCGTCACGAGGACAGGTTTGAGAAACACTGGCCTAATCTTAAGCAATCCACTAATCAATAAATCTCCGCCTCTTTCTGACAACCCCGGCTACCCTCCTTCCTAAGGAGCTCTTTGCAGGCATGGCAATATGGCAATTCGTTCTGTGAGCATGTTCAACTCACTTCCTCAGGCCAAATATAAGTGCCAGCGTTATGTAAAAGCACCTCAAGGTGGGAAACCAGTCATGGGAGTGACCGAGAAGACAACGAGCAGCAGGAACCCATTCAGCAGCAAATCATCTAACCCACCATGGGGTTGATTAAAAATGTATCTTACTTTACATTACGTACATTAACAATCTATATATATTTGGATTGTTGCCTGAAGCTCTGTCAATACGTTTCTCCCTTTGGTTGTCACAGTCACTCATGAAACACTACATTACCATGCAGGTTGATGGGAAATGTGAAAACAATTAATGAGATTTGCAAAACACCTGTGTAATTAGGTTGTCATGGAAATGTCCCCAGCTGGCACCACACCCACAGGCCTTTACAGAAGCACTAGATTCTTCTTCACAATATTAACGGGGAACTGAAGTATGAGGTATACGGAGCTGCCATGTTTATTTCCTTTTAATCAATACCAGTTGCTGGCAGCCATGCTGGTCTATTTCTCTGCAGTAGTATCTGAATAACACCAGAAACAAGCATGCAGCTAGTCTTGCCAGATCTGACTTTAAAGTCTGAAACACCTGATCTGCTGCATGCTTGTTCAGGGGCTATGGCTAATAGTATGAGAGGCAGAGGATCAGCAGGGCTGCCAGGCAACTGGTATTGCTTAAAAGGAAATAAACATGGCAGCTTCCATATACCTCTCTCTTCAGTTGTCCTTTAAAATCATAAACAATCCATATCCTCGCTCTGATTTCTGAGAGGTGGAATTGATTACAGGAAGGGCATTAGATCTAGATTACTTTGTAGCTGTCACATAATATCAGGCCCAGCAGGGGCATAACCATAGCCCCTGCAAGGGATGCAGTCGCAGGGGGGCCAAGAAGCTGCAGGGGGCCTGTGGGGGGAGAAGTTTCTTTTCCCTGTCCTGAGAGACTGACAACTACGGGTGTGGAGAGAAAAAGCATTCTGCGCAATAGTTTTAATTACTGAATCTGCTCAGCCGCTGATAAGGAATCATACAAAGTTTTGTACACAAAGATTTGTAGACAGTCCCTATTCAGTGAGCAGCAGGGTCTTGTGCTCAGTGAAAACACATTCAAGTGTGCACTAGCCATTTGAATAACATTGGTTCTCAGTTTACCTGTGCAGGAGAGGGGGGGGGGGCGGTCCTGCAACATTTCACAGGGGGGCCCAGTGATTTCTAGTTATGCCCTTAAGCCCAGGCAATCACAACATCATTTTATGTCGCCTACTGCTTCAATTTCCTGATCTACGTTTAAAGGACAACTGTAGTGTAAGGGATATGGTGGCTGCCATATTTATTGCCTTTTCAGCAATACCAGTTACCTGGCTATCATGCTGATCCTCTGCCTCTAATTAGCCATAGCCCATGAACAAGCATATACAGATCAGGTGGTTCTAACGTTTTTATCAGATCTTACATACCTCCTTCGCCCCGGAGGTCTCCCATCAGTACGTGCTTCATGTCACTTCCTGTGTAAACAGGAAGTGACATGAAGCTCTTAGATATCGGAGACCTCCGGGGCGAAGGAGGTATGTGACCTGCCTTCTGCACTGCTGCCCGCCCGCTGTCACTAAAGATTGCAGGAGGGGGCGCGCTGAGAGGAGAGCCCAAGGTGAGGGAGCGGGGGGGGATGTCCCCCCTCCCCACCGATCTGCGGCTACGCTCTCTTATGTTGCGATCCCTTCTGCCCCCTAAAAGTCCCTGAGCGGGCCCTTCGGATTTTTTTTTGCAGGGGGGCCCGGAGATTTCTAGTTACGCCCCTGCAAGGAAATAAATATGGCAGCCTTCATATAGCTCTTACTACAGTTGCCCTTTAATATTGCCACACAACAAACATCAGTACTAGTAAGGAAGCCCGCAGAGTTCAATTTCGCTGGCATTGTTTGTATAAAGCCAGCAGCCTTGATGACAGTAATCACCCACATTAGTGATTAGGGAAATGTTTTTCGTAATTAGCAAAGCTAGCAATGTTTTTTTTAGTAAGCAATATGAATTCTCTCCTGCTCCACCCAGACATTAGATCCTGCCGCTACAGAGGTCAATAAGTATGTAAATGACTGTAAATTATTCTAACTTCCATTTAGAGCAATGCCAGTTGTATGCATTACATTTGTTTGCATGAACAGCCCATAAAAGATGGTTTACTAAATCCAAATAACAAAGCACTTGTTCCATATGTAGTCTCTAGGGGATAAAACTAAGCTTAAAGCGGATCCGAGATGAAAAACTAACTATAGCAAGCAACTTGTCTATATATGTTATCTAAAGTTTAGATAGTTTACACAGCATATCTATCTGCAAACAGCTTCAACAGTGTATGAATATTTATTCCTGTGATACAATGAGGGCAGCCATGTTCTGTTTGTCACAGGCTGTGGGCTGGAGATGCTATCAGCTTGCCTGTGTGTAAATTCAGTCCCCTCTCCTCCTCCCTCCTCCCCTCTGCCTCTGCAATCAATGGCTAGTAACACCCCCCACCCCTCCCCCTGCCTAGACTGAGCTCCGATAAGCTCTTGCTACTGTCTGAAAATGCCAAGGCACTGTGAAAAATGTGGGCAAGGCTTGTTTAGTTTATAGGGAATTAGAGTATTAAAACAAAACAAAAAAAAGTATTTGGCTTGCGGAATGCCCTATAAACTATATGAAAAGAACACAATTATGCAATGAGTAAATGTTTATCTCGGATCCACTTTAAGTGGATTGTTAAAAATTCATAATTTTGTAACAATTTGTATGCTACAACCAGAGCCAGATCATCCACAAGACAAACCTAGGCAGTTGCCTAGGGTCTGGAGAGTCTAGGGGCCTGCTGGATGCTAGCCCCCACCAAATCTTACTAAAAAAGCGAGGCGATCATCATCAGCAGGCAAAAACTGCTATCTCGCCTAGCCCTCCCATTTCATCTAAATCCTTTTTTGGCTTTACCTGCAATAGATGTGCAGAGCTCCACAATATGGACAAAATTACACAACTTGCATTCAAAACAGGTACAGGATAACATGTCTCTCTGCAAGCCTTGCTGAATAAAAATAAATAAGCTTTAAGATCAAATCTAAATTAAATATTGTTTTAAAACTATCCCAAATTACCAGACTTTCCAGGGACATAACTACAAATCATAGACCCCACAGCAAAGAATTGATGGGGTACTGCAACATTCACACCCTTTCCCCTCTGGTGACCCCCCATGGACAGGAGGTCTAACTGCCAGGAATGCCATATAAGAAGTGTGGCTACAATCACTCTTCCCACCTACATCACCAGCTCTGGAGGCGTGGCCCCTGTATCAGAAGAAGAGAGGTTAAGAAACTGGGCTCCTCACAGTCGTGGTCCCTTTGTGGCTGCATGGGCTGCTAGCAGGATCATCCATCCACAAGGAAACCTATGCAGGTGCCTGCCATTGACAAACGCAGGGGGGGGGGGGGGGGGGGGGGGGATTACAGCGGCCCAGAATCCCCCTCAGACCAGGGCTGGTGCAGTGTCTGGGGACAGGCACAAGTTGAGATAACAGAATATCTGCGGGCATGCTGCAGCTCTCAGCCCCTTTCTTTCCCTGAAACAGTTGACTTTGGATGTGGCAGCAGCGTCTTTACAGAGAATGGAGCAGCAGCATGTTGTGTACAGAGCATGGAGCAGCAGTGTGTGTGTGTGAACAGATCATGGAGCAGCAGTGTGTGCACAGAGCATAGAGCAGCAGCGTGTGTACAGAGCATGGAGCAGCAGCGTGTGTACAGAGCATGGAGCAGCAGCGTGTGTACAGAGCATGGAGCAGCAGCGTGTGTACAGAGCATGGAGCAGCAGCGTGTGTACAGAGCATGGAGCAGCAGCGTGTGTACAGAGCATGGAGCAGCAGCGTGTACAGAGCATGGAGCAGCAGCGTGTGTACAGAGCATGGAGCAGCAGCGTGTGTACAGAGCATAGAGCAGCAGGGTGTGTACAGAGCATGAAGCAGCAATGTGTGTACAGAGCATGGAGCAGCAATGTGTGTACAGAGCATGGAGCAGCAGCGTGTGTACATAGCATGGAGCAGCAAGGTGTGTACAGAGCATGGAGCAGCAGGGTGTGCACAGAGCATGGAGCAGCAGGGTGTGCACAGAGCATGGAGCAGCAGGGTGTGTACAGAGCATGGAGCAGCAGGGTGTGTACAGAGCATGGAGCAGCAGGGTGTGTACAGAGCATGGAGCAGCTGTGGGGAACTTAGAATCAGGTATGAGCACAGCCCTGTGCCTGGCTGTGTGAATGCTTCACTTTCCCCTTCATTACCGATGCTGGCTGTCCTCATTATTATCTGCATCTAAACTGCTCCTGATCGATCCCATTGTCGATCAGAAGCAGATCGGACATTTAGGAAACAATCAGTCAGATGGTAAATTGCATTATGTGTACCCAGCATGATGTCCTACCATATTATTATACTGTATTGTGTGTGGCTGAGGGAGACTTTTCAGGAATCCCCCCCCCCCCTGAAAATCCTGGGTTTTCCCCTGCTGCGGCCTGATGGGTGTTAATGGGCCCAGCTCCCACCTTTGCTGGTCCACCTCTCAACTCCATCTGTCAAAAAGGTTATAGAGGAAAGCTAAAGTCTTACTTTGCCTCAAGTTCTATTCGATCCGATAGTTATGCTTCTTTATATATGGGGATGGCAATGCTTAGGAGAGCACATGGAGAAGCATGTGATCAGTTTGATCAGCTGATAGATTTGTAAGGTTCTGATTTGCTGTGAGGACTTCCTGTTTAACACATGATCATTACCAGCAAATCAGAACATTCCAAATCTATCAGCTGATCAAACTGATCACATGGTTCTCAGCGAGTTCTCCTAAGCATTGCCATCCCTAATCACATGCTTCTCCATGAGTTCTCCTAAGCATTGCCATCCCTACTGTATTTATATACGACCAGTGGCGTAGAAAAGAAGCTGTGGGCCCCAGTGCAAGTTTTGCATTGGGGCCCCCAAGCTATCTATACATAACAGTTGATACGCAACACCAAAACCAATAATGGACAACCATAGTGTCAAAGGTGCAAGAAGGGGATGGGAACCAGTGGGTTAATGATCACGACTATTCTAATCATCTATAGAAGTGATTATTATCAGCAAAGGACCAATTAAGAGATAATACTGTTGTTGTTGATGGTGATTCCCTCGGGGCCCCTCTAGTCTAAGAGCCCGATGCGGTGGCCACCTCTGCACCCCCTATTGCTACACCCCTGTATATGACCACTGCAGCCTTTTACATCTGTGCTCAGTTCACTGAGTTCAGATTCACTGGTTCCCAGCAGCCTCTCTTTCCTAATATTACTGTTTGTGAAAACCCTGAAAGGTGAGTGTTTCAGCAGCTGCCGAGGGAGTCTGTGAATACTAAATATATAATACACATGGGAATGGGGTTAGAATAGGTGTGACAACTGTAAGCCACATCACACCTATAATTACCAAGATGAAAATAACGTGTGTGACACAGAAGCCTTGCTACATCCACTGAATAATCTGCGCCTTGTATTCTTACTAAATCTGATTGTAAGGTCAGTGTTATAGGGGTAATCCCAATGTTAGTGCCACCAGTAACAAATGCAATGTTCCCAGAATCTCTGCTTCCCTCCCTGAGAGCATTAGGCTCGCAAAAAATGAAATTAAATTCTATCTTGGTGAGCCATAATCCAAACTGCATACAGTTCAGGAACCGCCTGTGTTGGAGTGTACCCTTCGATTTCTCAGATCAAGGGCATTTTTAGGCTTAGGCATTACAGACCCCGGCCTGGAGTACCATTGGTCCGGAGGGGCGCCATGCCCCTGAAAAAGCCATGCCTCCTGAATGAATCCACACCCCCACATTCTGCTCCCACATTTCTTTCTGTCCCCTTGTGCCTTCTTCGGACTCCTTGTGCTACCTCTGCCCCCCTTTGCGTCCAGAGATGGATTAAAGTGAAATGGTGCCCTAGGCAAGCAACATCTTTGGGCCCATGCTTGATGGCAACCTAGCTTTTTTGGCAAGATTTGTTGGTGGTATGCATAAACCAGGCCCCTAGACTCTCTCCAGGCCCTAGGCACCGGTCTAAGTGCCTTGTGGATGATCCGGCTCAGTAAGTATCCCTCTGTTTCTCCTGTCCCACTGTGCCTCCATCTGTCCTCCTTTGTGTCTCCATCTGTCCCCTTGTCCCACTATTTGTTCCTGTCCCCCTCCTATGCTCCCCCAATCCAGTGTGTAAAGGCAGAGTATAACGCAGCAGAAGCTGTGGTCTAACCTCCCCTCTGGAGTCCAGTGCTGTGCCTGTGCGACCATCCTGTCTGTTTTCTGCTCCCTCTAGTGCTGGCTCTCCTCATGCAGAATCACGGTACATGAGGTAGGAGATGCTGGGCACTAGGGCAAGTAGTGAGCGGTAGGGTTGCCTCGGTATGACGGTATACTGCTGTTTGATTGTGCATGGTAATCAATACCATGCACAATCTAGTTTTACCGGTTTTTGGGGGGCTACCAGGGGGCGGGACAACGTAGCGGCGAGGATGCGACGCAGTGGCGGGTGCACAAACAGTGGCGGTGATAAGTAAATACTCACTTGCCGGGTCCTGAACGCTGTACTGGCTTCACTTTTCTTCCTGCTCTTGCATCACATTTCCATGAAACAGCGCCCCCTGGGCGCTATTACATGGAGATGATGCACAAACAGGAAGTAGAATGAAGCCAGCACAGCGTGCAGGACTCGGCAAGTGAGTATTTACTTATCCCCGCCGCTGCTTCCCTCCTCAACCTCCCCCCCCCCCCCCCGGCTCTGTATACTGCAGGAACCTATCCTGGCTACCTATGCTGCAGCCACCTATTACTGGCTACACCTATCCCTGGCTACCTATGCTGCGGCCACCTACTACTGGCTACACCTATCTCTGGCTACCTATGCTGCAACCACCTACTACTGGCTACACCTATCCCTGGCTACCTATACTGCGGCCACCTAATTCTGGCTACACCTATCCCTGTCTACCTATGCTGCGGCCACCTATTACTGGCTACACCTATCTCTGGCTACCTATGCTGCGGCCACCTACTACCGGCTACACCTATCCCGGTCTACCTATGCTGCGGCCACCTATTACTGGCTACACCTATCCCTGTCTACCTATGCTCAGGGCCGGATTTGTACTTCTTACCGCCGAAGGCCCAATTTTACCACCCGCCCCTAACCACATAGTATCCTACTACCACAGTTGAATAGTGGGTGGAGTGAGCAATGTGCAAAAGTCCCATACCCACTGCAGTCTCCATGGTAAAGTGACGTGGACCACCACTAGCCAATCAATAACCAGGAAATGGGGACTATGATAGGCTTCCTTCTGTATTCTGTACTAATCGCTGGTGCTATGCTGGGTTATTTCATCCCCCACACCACGTGCACGCCTGACCCAGCCTTCCGTAACCACCCGCAGCTTCTGCTGTGTGATTGGACCAGGTCTGGCTGCTTGCTAATCACACTGTTCGCGCATGCTTGGTTAACTTAGTGCAGCTACCTGCAGCACAGCACAGGCAGCTGGTTCAAATAATGCGGTTGGCCCAATCCCTTTCATTTGTTTGGAACTTAATCTGCAAATAAAGCCTACTGGCTGCCTGCAGTCCGCCCCTGGTTTATCTGGTGCCCTAGCCCATGGCCTATATGGCCTTGCCAGAAATCCGGCCTTGCCTATGCTGCAGCCACCTATTACTGGCTACACCTATCCCTGGCTACCTATGCTGCGGCCACCTACTACTGGCTACACCCATCTCTGGCTACCTATGCTGCGGCCACCTACTACTGGCTACACCGATCCCTGGCTACCTATGCTGCGGCCACCTAATTTTGGCTACACCTGTCCCTGGCTACGTATGCTGCGGCCGGCCACCTACTACTGGCTACACCTATCCCTGGCTACCTATGCTGCGGCCACCTACTACTGCCGTTGGGGGGACACATTATTTAATGTAAGGGGTGGCCCGGTCCAAATAATTGTATAAAACCCTAATACCGTGGTATTTTTTTTTGACGGTTTTCATACCGTGGAATTTTATACCATTGCAACTCTAGTGAGCGGACAGGCAGAAGCACAGCACTGGACTCCAGTGGCGAGGTGAGAGCACAGCTTCTGCTGCACTATACTTTCTTCATTTGCACACTAAGCTAGAGTGATGCAGAAGGGGGCGTACAACAAAAAAAAAAAACGGCAAGTTGTTTTTATCTCAGGGATTCCCTGTATTATGCATCCACCTTATACAGTACATGGTTTATATTCTCTGTGTGGAATTTTTTTCGGGGGTGGGGGGGTGGGGGGCGGGAGTGAGGGTGACACAGGACTTCTTGCCTGGAGTGACAAAAAAAAAACCTAGAAACACCCCCATCTCAGCTTCAAAGGGACTTTCCCCCCCGGTTTCTGTAAAGCCGACGAGCTGGAGGGGGTAGCAGCCAGGAAGGGGAGCAGGCACAGCGGTGGGAAGGTGGTTGGACCCCCCTACCTCACCTGGGTCCCCCCCTTCCGTGCTCCCCCTCCAGCTAGTTTCGTTAAAGTCATCAATCAGCTTGCGGCGTGCGGGGAACTCACTTCCTTGCGTTCCACCGCTCGCCGCGTGACTTCCTGCAATGCCGCCCTCTGTACTTCAGTGGATAAAATATTGTATACACTGGTTTAGTCCTCACTGTGTAGTGTACATTGTATAATTGACTCAGAAGCAACAACACTCATAGCTCACAGTGCCCTCTCGTGGTCTATACTGATCGTGCTTCTAATGTCAACGAAAACTGAGAAACAAACTAAATAAATACGCTGTTCTTGTCAGCACAGAAATATTACTTACATTGGCATACATATTCCTACAAAGAAAGTCAGCTCTACCCAGATGTTCTGTATATTCCCTATGGTGCTGTCCTGCGGTATGCAAATACGTTGCTCATTGCATATTCATTGGCTTGACTGAATCTCGAGTCTCATAGTTAATACCAGGTAAAGTGTCTGCAACACATTCTATTGCCCAGAGGGCTAAACTAACAAAGGAGACAAACGATACAGATGTGTGTCAATCACTGCAGTAAAGTACATGGAAATGTTTGCGACAGCTGCCGAAAAAAAGGTGTTGCGTAAATCAGTCAAATTGCCAAATGATGTTATTTTAAAGCATATCTGAAGCGAAAATAAACTTATGAGATTTTGAATTGTATGTGTAGCACAGCTAAGAAATAGCATATTAGTAGCAAAGAAAAAGTTTCATGATGTTTTCCAATACAGGAAGAGTTAAAAAACTTCAGTTATCTATGCAAAAGAGCTTCTCTGAGCTATTTGACTCACTGGGTCGAACACAGTCCTGTTTTTTGAAGTGATGAGTGATGAGTACTATTGTTGCTATTTTGCAGTTCATTTATAACTATATATTACTTTGTAATTGTTCAGTATATTAATATAAAATATAGGGTGATTTATGGAGACGTTCAGCTTTGTGTCAGAAGCTGCATTGACTCCCAGCCAGTGATGTGGCTCACCCTCCACCCTCCCCTCTCTCCCTCCCTCTCCCTCTCTCTCCCTCCACCCTCCCCTTTCTCCCTCCCTCTCCCTCTCTCCCTCCCTCTCTCTCTTTCCCTCCCTCTCTCTCCCTCCCTCTCTCCCTCTCCCTCTCAGACAGGAGAAAGGCAGGATGGAGGCTGATGTTTACTACTCCAGAAAATAGACAACACTTCTATAAATAAAAAATAAAAGTAAGGGATTTGGGCCAAAGCAGAAAATGTGGGAGTCGAAGGCACCATGAAAGTTTGGGCACCCCATAGCGGCCCATGTTAACTGTGGCTATAAAGGGAAATTTTGGCTATACCCTATACCTATACCATGGCTATACCTGAGGACAAAACACTGCTAATGTTATTGTATATATGCTTCATATGTTTTCCTTATGCACCTGCACTATACCACCTCTTTCTAACCCTGACGAAGCCTCTATTTAGGAGGTGAAACGTAGGGGTTTTTTTTATTCGAGGGGGGGGGGGGGGGGGTGTTTCAGCATGATAGGAGGAATGGTCAATGAAACAAGTGATTCACACAGCAGACGCCCATTCTACGCTTCCCACCAAAATGTTGTTGCCATACCATTCCTGGTTTTGCCAGTGTTCATTTGTCGAAAAAGCAACTGCATGGCGAATCACTGTGCCTTTCTTGCAAAAAAAATCTTTGGTAAGCAAAAAAGTACCGATTCACTGAAAATCGAACTTACGAATGTTGCTTGCTAATCCCTAGCAGCCAGGACTGGCCTTGTCATTACTTCTATACATAAACAAGGTGGAAATAGTTTGTGCTTTACAATGATGCAAAGTGGTGCTGGCTCAACTGGCCTAACAGTACAGCAAGAATTCAGTGAGTGAGCAGAAATAAAGTGTAATGACGCAGGCTAGGGATGATCAATGAAATGCAAATCATTTCTCTTTGCATTCAAATTTTATGTAAATGTTATACAGCTTGAACTTGGACCAATACAAATAGACAGGAAGTTATTCTGATTGGTCCAATTTCAAACCATCAATCAAAAATACTTCAGTCCAATTTCAACCTAGCACACTATTAGGGGCCATTCACGAACGATCATGTAAACGTGTATGCGATTGCAGCAAGACCCGTGCAAGTCAATGAGGGTCTGAATGATCCTCTACTTTATCCGACATGTCGATAGTTAAAAAATGAACGATGGCTGCAGGGTGTCGTTAAAAATCGTTGAACACATTTTTGCTAAGTGATATTGCGAGATATCGTGAAAAAATAATTTATTGCAAAAATAGTTCACAAAAAAATAATAATTTAGTAGGTAAGAGCCTTACAACTGACACTTTGATCTCTCTCCTTCTCCCCCCCCCCCCCCCCCGTTCCTTACATATAACGTGGGCACATTTGAGCTCGGCCACTAGTAGCCAGCCTACGTGGATTGAAGCAGGACCAGGCAGAGGTGAGAGAGACTCCAGCCTCAGAGCGCAGTGCAGGGGGGCGCACTACTTATAAGCTGTCATTCCCGTTGTTTTCGGAGCAGAGAGAAATAAGAAAAAGGGATACATAGCAGTGACTGCAAGCCAGATAACTAGAGATTAAGGTGTTAAGGGCCCCGGGGCACCTCTTAGTCTAATAGCAATCAGTGTGTGACAGCTGGGGTGGGAGGGATGGAGGGGCGCACTTTGGTGTCTCAGCCTTGGGTGCTGGAAGACCTTGTCCCACCTCTGGATTGAAGTGTCAAAAGTCTGACACTTTGATCCCTTTCGGTAACATGCTGTGCCACAGAATATTGTTAAAACACCGGGACGCAAGCAATACCGGAACCCACCCCTCTTTCCCAACACCTACTCGCTCTAATGTAAGAAGGTAGAATGCCGGCCAGATCCACCCACAGCAGCACTCCCGCAATCACCCATGCTACCCCCCTGCACAATGGAAAAAAGTAAGTGCTGGAGGGAACTGGGTGATCACAAAAATGGACTGGAAACGATGAATGAACCATCACAGATGGCACCCTATCAAATACCACAAGTTTTCTACGTGTGAAAAAAACAAATATCCCCAGGAATGGTAAACACCTATTGATAAGGTAGACTGTTTTACACAAAATCAGGCATACCCTTGATTCCTTCTTCCATGCATCTGCCTGTTACTGATACATTTATCCAGTTGAATCAAAGAAGACTTTTCACTTACTATTGTGTCTGAATTTTTAGTATTTTTTGTGCTTGGAAGGAAACCTTGTTAATAAAACAGGAATATGCAGAGACATAGCATTTTATAATTTCATTGTGCTAGAGAAAATAACTTTCTTCTACTTCTAATATAAATGCTGTCAGCATGCCAATGCTATAATGCAACTTTAGCAATTAACTAGCGTAAGGCAAAGAAATATTAGGAGATACAGGAGATGCAGGTATATAAACATGCTAACCTAAGGATGCAGCTTTTGAAATGAAATATACAGAGACAAGGAATAGAAAGAGAAACAAAGCGATGAAAGACTGGTCTAACAACATGCAAGCGACTTACTACAACTGTACTAATAAAACTGAGTGTAGCAGGGAACGGTAAACAGAGCTCGTAAGGAATGCTGGGGAAACAACAAGTTTTGTGTCACAGGGGGAGTGAGTAGAGATGCCGGGCAAGAGAATGGGGTGGTGGGGATGGATGCACCAAAGACGTCCTGCATTGAACTAACTTAAGTCCAATGAAGAATGACGTTTTCTGACCAGAACATTTTCAAGGACAGCTACAAAAAAGTACCCATTAGTACCCAAGACTACTTTGAAGATATCCTGTAGTGGTTGTCATCTTAGCAAGCAATAGGGCTGGAGACTTACCGCCTCAGCAGTGCTTTCTGATGTCAGTGATGGGGCTCTGAAGAGTGGTATGATCCATCTACAGACTTGACTACTAATTCCCATGTGACCAATGACTGATTCTATAAATTAAAAAAGCTCATGTTTGATGTACCAAGGTACAGGGGGTGTTTTGTTTGTAGGGAATGAAGCATGACTACAAATCATTGGGCCCCCCAGCAAAAAAAAACAAACCCCAAATGTTCACACCCTTTCCCTTGCCTACCATTTTGCAAAGATCATAAAACAAGTATGGCCATCATAAGCTATCCATTCAAAACAAGTGTAGCAACAGAAACACCTGATCTGAAGGATGGGCCCCTTTATTGGAGGAAGGAAAGATTAGTAGTTTGCCCCCCCCCCCCCCCCCCGAGTTGTGACCCCCTGGGGTTGCGGGGGCTTCTCCCCTGTAGTTATAACCCCTGGAATGAAACAGGCATTTGTAGGCAGGGATGTGGCTACAGCCAGGTGAATTCATGGCTGGTCTTCTGCACCAGAAAGTCCAGTTGACTTTGGGAAAGTCTTATAAGTGACAATATAATATGGTGCCTTACCACCAATTAGGTGTACATCAAACCAATATAAGGCTGTTTTGATGGAAACCTTATAGCACACTCTGCTATGAGTAACTCTTGCAGACTTTCATAGTTTAGAGGAAAATTATACGTTCATTTCAATGACTACTGACCAATAAATCTTGACCCTACTGGTGGCCTACCACCCAACCATGTGACCATGGCAGGTACTCTACAGAAGTGGCTGGAGGAGGGAGGGGCTGTGGCAGAAACTAGAAGGGATATGACTAAGGGAGGTAGGGGCTATGGCTGGACCTCAATACGAGGTGGTCATTACAAACTCAGGTAACCTACTGGAGCTTTGAGAAGCTTCACCAATGACCATGAAGAGCTGTTCTCAAGTGGTATGGCTGCATACTATGCAGTTTTACCACCAGTCTGATTTACATTAATCCTTGAAAGGATAGCTTCAGGTTAAACATCAGACCACATGTGCTTCTTGGCTGAGTTCCCAGCATGCTGTGCAAATTTCTGCTGACCAGTGTTTCAGCTGACCAGTGTTTCAGCCGCAAGTTGCCAACACTAGTCTATAGTCCTATAATACCCCGCTCATCTTCTTCCTGCTGTAAAACAAAAAATATAAAATACACATATTTACTTTAACAGTGCAAATATGGAAGAATTTGATGGTCTGCGTGCGACTAAAAGGTTCTGACATGGTCGAAAGCATTCACACGAGACCTGTCCGTGAAATAATTTAATATCATTATTCATGCGATAAAAACGGACCTCATAACATGCAAGTTTAAAAATAAAAATTAAAAAAATAAGGTGCCTTGTGATGCTGGCAGTTTTATGTTATTTTTTTCTTTTCTTTTTTTTTCGGCATACAGTCTTTACATCGTGTTTTTGTTTTTTTTCTCCAAACGTACCTTTAGTAAGCTTCAAATGTATCAAAATATACAGTACTTTTGCATATTAGATATCCTTTTTGCCCCTGAGTCAAGTAAAGAGGATTTTAAATACAAAGAGGAGAATAGCCGTTAAAAGCACTTACAATATAATGAAAGGTACTTAGAAAATGAGCTTTTTATGTGTTTGTTTTTGGGTTATTTGCCCGGCAGACCTGGGTCAGATTCATGCCTGTGGAGGGACATTCCCCCTCTGTTGTGTATGGAAGAATCAGGTAGAGAGGTGTGCCTCATTGGGTTGAGATATGATGGACAATGTCTAGCCTGCAAGTCAATTGGAGAGTCGCAGTCATGGTCTAGGAGGGATGTCAAGTTGTCCTCAGAAGCTGTGTTGAGATGGATTCCACTCGACAGTGATTCTTTGGATTTTGGTCTGGACTTTTCAAAGTCTACGAATTCTGGACTCTGTGGATAAAAAATAAATGTAAAATATCAGGCAACTGGAGAAAAACATGTTAGAGGTGACGTGGTGGGAGGAGTGTTTTCGATGAGCGTAAGATTAGATTCAATATAATTCCACTGGTGATCACCACACCAGAATATCTATGTGTATTCAAAGGAATATTGTCTTGTACTTCATTCAGTCAGTATAGAGATTTTTTGTTGTTGTTGTTGCAAACAACGCATTGACACACCCATGCAAGAACAGTTACCCTCTTTCTAACCCAATGCAGCAACCGCTGACTAATTCATTAAGTAGCAGGGAAGCATTTTGGCAGGTCTGGAATGCAACATACTGTGGCAGGCATTGCACTGGTTCTCTATTCACCTCTCCTCTCTGAGATAAGCTGGCTCAGAGGCACAGGTAGAAGTACCTCTCAGGCCACACTATGAGGCTCCTCCCACCCACACATGACACAGTCCCGTACCAATTTCTACAAAGGCAGAAAACTGCCATGGCAGTTTTCAGAAAGGGTAACTATCAAAACCTGGATTTTATGGTACAAGTGGTCAATTTTTAGAAAGGTTTTCCTGCTAGGTTTTCGAGTTATAACTTCTGCTGTCTGTGCTTATAGTGTGGGTTTTGTTTTAAGGCTAAAAGGTCTGCTTTAAAGAGAACCCGATGTGGGTTTGAAGAATATTATCTGCATACAGAGGCTGGATCTGCCTATACAGCCCAGCCTCTGTTGCTATCCCAAACCCCCCTAAGCTCCCCCTGCAGTCTGCAATCCCTCATAAATCACAGCCACGCTGCTGACAAACAGCTTGTCAGAGCTGGCTGTGTTTATCTCTATAGTGTCAGTCTGCTGCTCTCCCCGCCTCCTGCAGAACTCCAGTCCCCGCCTGCATCCCTTCCCTCCCTGCTGATTGGAGGGAAGGGACGGGGGCAGGGACCGGAGCTATGCAGGAGGCGGGGGAGCAGCTGAGACTGACACTACAGATGTAAACACAGCCTCACAGCACGGCTGTGATTTATGAGGGATTGCAGAGTGCAGGGGGACCTTAGTGGGGTTTGGGATAGCAACAGAGGCTGGGCTGTATAGGCAGATCCAGCCTCTGTATGCAGATAACATTCTTTAAACACACCTCGGGTTCTCTTTAAGGTTTTACGGTACAGAAGCTTAATGCAACGGCACAGTTCATTTCGCTTTTCAAGCAAAGAACGATGCAACAAAGCAGCTGAAAAGTGAAAGACAATTAGAACTATAGTCAGTGTCTATAAGGAATGTGAAACATCCATGTGCAAAGGAGGAGAGATTTGTGGGAGGAGCAATTATGACCAAAGGGGCGGGTCCTAGATAAAAATCACGGTGTATAAAAAATACAAGACACCCGACAGAAAAATGCAAAAAGCATAGCCAAATAAGGAGATGATAAAAACATTCCTGCTCATATACTGTAATCCAGAATAAATACAATAAAGTGTAGGAAAGGTAGTAATCCACAATAAAAATATACATTCAAGAATGCGGTTGGTATAAAGAATATTAAATAGGCACATCTCTCACAGAGAACTTCGTTATTCCAATCAAACATTGCAAATTATATACATTTGTATGTCAAATCAATATAAACAATGTAACCAAATAGTGTTGGTAATACTGGGTGAGCGGTGGCGAGTCAGGCAAAAAAAACCCGCTGGAAATTTGGGTGCACCAGGTGCTGCCATAGGCTGTGATATGACTTATGGCAATAGTGCCGCTCAGTCAGTAATTTGGGCGCCGCCAAAAGACGGAGCTCAAATTACGCCAAAAACAGCGTAATTCGTCTGCCAGCAATGGCAATTACATCTTACTCCAGAGTCCACGGCGGCCTGGAGGGGAGTAGTAATTAACGCCGCCGGGACTTTTGCAGGAGCAGGGTGAGACGTTTTTCGGCTTTACCCTGTGCACAAATTTCCTGGTGCCATAATTACATGTACATGAGTGATGGTGCTAAGTGTAAAGCGACACACATGCTGTCATACGCAGGATAAGTTTATTATAGGGTAATGCTCCTAGAATAGGATGGCAGGCAAATATATATGGCCACTAGTGAGTCTAAAGCCCTGTGCTAACAAATGACTAAATACCATCCAAGCATTTCAGATTTTCTGGCCCTGCATATTCAGACCACATTTCTATAAAGAATGTAAAGTACAAAAAGGACTAACAAGCTCAGCTCTACTGAAAGGTGATAATGACGACAAGTCTTGTGATTACCAAAGCCCCCAGGATCACCTGGAAGAAAAAAAAAAGAGAGACATGGAGCCCAATGGTGTGATATCGCTACAAAGTTGGTGAAACATGATTGTTGACTGATATACTCACAACAGTGGGTTGCACAGCCTTTGCAACCACCGTTAGAACCTACGGGAACATAACAGTCTCCGGTCAGTTTTCCATGTCTGTGGAACAGAAACTGGTTGATTGCACTCCTAGGGTTCTTTAGATTGAAGCCAAAAAACTACCATCTAACAACAGACGTGTTCAAATGACAATAATAAGGGGTGGAGGTGCTTGATATAGATCAGAGGTGTCAAACTCAAACACAAAGTGGGCCGAAACTGAAAACTGTGACCTAGTCGCGGGCCAACCTCAATGTCTACTGGCCATCTTGCTCCCTTATAAAGTTCTCTGGTGTCTAATGACCCCCTCCAACCCCTATACAGTTCCCTGGTTTCTAGTGAATCTCTCTTCCCCCATAGAGTTACCTGGTGTCTAGTGGCCCCCACCCTTCCCTATAGAGCTCCCGAGTGTTTAGTGCTTTCCCCCTACCCCCCATATGGCTTCCCTAAAGTTCTAGTTCTAGGCTTTATACCCAATATAGCTTCCCTGGTGGTCTACAGCGGGCCAAACATTATGCAAAGTGGGGAAACCACTTGGGGCCAAATTCAATCCCGTTTGGCCCATGGGAAAGAATTTGACATGTATGATATAGATACAATACTTCTAAAAAGGAGAAGCAGTGTTGGTCTTACCTCTCCTGAAGGCCAGTCTTATTGGAAAAAGTTTTTTTATTCAAATGCTATAGAAGCCTGTGTGTTTTGCGGGTGATTTCCCGCTTCCTCAGGTGAATTCAAGTAAAAAAAAAAAAGTGCCTCAAGGTATGCCGTGTGGAGCTTGAGCACTTCTCTATGCACTGCATATTCAGACCATATTTTGTTTAAAGAATGTAAAAACAATGTACAGAAAGGCCCAAACAGGACAGCTCTACTGAAAGGCACAATAACACGCAGGAGGAGTACCCCAGCAGGTCTGCAGTTCTGTGATTAAATTCATTGCGTTACAAGAAAGCAGTGGTGGCAACATGACATGCATATGACATACAAGGGCAAAGGTCATGTGTGCCCAGAGCCGCACTACAAACTGGGCAGGGGGCAAGTGGCAGATTCAAAAACGTATTTCACTCAATGAAATGCAAATCAGTTGCTATCTTATTTAAGGTTATTTTCTCGATTTTCCTTTTGATGTGCTATCTGCCACTGTTAAAATAAACCTACCATTGAAATGATACTGTTCTGAGACTTCATTTCTTTGTCATTGGACAAACTTACAAAATCAGTGAGGGGTCAAATAATTATTTCCTCCACTGTAAGTGCCTAAATCATGAATACTCAGGGCTGTCATGAACAGCACTGATCATTCAATTAAAGTATGCAAAATAAATAACTCACAACTTTCACTTTTGTATAGAACGTTGTGATTCAGCTTTCTATGCAGAATTGTTCCTTCCTATGGACAAATATAATAGTGCACCACTACTTTGGTCAACAAAGCAGCTTAAATGGGACACTTTAAAAGACCATCTGTTGCAATAAAGATTGTTGTTGTTCTCATTCTCTGCAAATAAAAAACTAAAAAAATTCAGTTGCCCAGATCAATATTGTTGAATTAAATTGCGTCTAAAACAAGGTTAATCGGCAGGCATTCGTATGCAGGCTCCCCTGTAGATGGTAGGCTGGCCATAGGTCTCTGGTAGCTTACCATTGTCAGATAAAAATCTAATTTCTATCAGAACCATCAGAAGGGAAATGCACCTCTTGTTGAGAAAAATTCAGTCTAGCTCTCAGTTTGCTGCTATACATTGCAGCAATAGCATTTTTTTTTTTGTTTTAGTTTGATTACTTTGTTGGTCTTTCTTTCACCTAAGGAATATTGCAAAAATTAAGCACCTCATTCTTTCAGAACATCTTCCAACCCTAGTTCACGCCTTCAACACATCATGGCTGGGCTATTGCAATGCCCTCTATGCAGGCCTTCCAAACAACAACTACAATGCCTGTCAGTGGCGGACATACGGCCGTGCAGGCCGTGCCGCCGCACGAGGGCCCCTGAAGTTCCGCTGCTTCAGGGGCCCATTAAGTATTGCAGGTTTTTTTTTTTAATTTTACCTTTTATTTTAACCTGGGGGGCCCCGACTCCTGTCCTCCCCCCTCACATCGCCCCCCCCCTCCCCCTCATGCGATGCGGCGGGAGAGCAGAAAATACAGGAAGTCTCCGCCGGGGCTGCAGCAGACACTAGAGGCTGCTGCCGCTTGGTCTCCCGTGTCTCCAACTTTGTACACTGCTCGCTACTTCCTGGTTTAGTAGCGAGCAGTGTACAAAGTTGGAGACACGGGAGACCAAGCGGCAGCAGCCTCTAGTGTCTGCTGCAGCCCCGGCGGAGACTTCCTGGATTTTCTGCTCTCCCGCCCGCCGCCGCCGCCGCGCATACCGGGAGGGGGGCCCCGAGGTGAGTGAGGGAGGATAGGAGTCGGGCCCCCCACCCGGATAGCTACACACCCATCCACCCGGCTACCTTACCCACCCGGCTAACTACCCACCCGGATACCCACACACTCACCCGGCTACCTACCCACCCGGATACCCACACACCCACCCGGCTACCTAACCACCCACCCAGCTACCTACCCGGCTACCTAACCACCCTGCCGGCTACCTACCCACCCGGCTACCTACCCACCCGGATACCCACACACCCACCCGGCTACCTACCCGGCTACCTAACCACCCACCCGGCTACCTACCCGGCTACCTAACCACCCTGCCGGCTACCTACCCACCCACGCACCCACCCGGCTACCTACCCGGCTACCTAACCACCCTGCCGGCTACCTACCCACCCACCCGGCTACCTACCCACCTGGCTACCTAACCACCCACCCGGCTACCTACCCACCCGGCTACCTACCCGGCTACCTAACCACCCACCCGACTACCTACCCACCCGGCTACCCACCCACCCGGCTACCTAACCACCCACACATCTACGCACTCACCCGGCTACCTACCCACCCGGCTACCTAACCACCCACCCGTCTACCCACCCGGCTACCTACCCACCCAGCTACCTAACCACCCTGCCGGCTACCTACCCACCCACCCGGATACCTACCCACCCACCCGGCTACCTACCCACCCAGCTACCTACCCGGCTACCTAACCACCCACCCGGCTACCCACCCGGCTACCTAACCACCCACACATCTACCCACCCACCCGGCTACCTAACCACCCACCCGGCTACCTACCCACCCGGCTACCTAACCACCCACCCGTCTACCTACCCACCCGGCTACCTAACCACCCACCCGGCTACCTACCTACCCACCCGGCTACCTACCTACCCACCCGGCTACCTACCTACCCACCCGGCTACCTACCCACCTGGCTACCCACCCACCCGGCTACCCAACCACTCACCCGGCTACCTAACCACCCACCCGGCTACCTACCCGGCTACCTAACCACCCACCCGGCTACCTACACACCCACCCGGCTACCTACCCACCCACCAGGCTACCTACCTACCTACCCACCCGGCTACCTACCAACCCACCAGGCTACCTACCTAAAGACCCACCAGGCTACCTACCCACCCACCCAGCTACCTAACCACCCACCTACCCACCCACCCACCAGGCTACCTACCCACCAGGCTACCCACCCGGCTACCCAGCCACCCACCAGGCTACTTACCCACCCGGCTAAGGGCTGCCTACCTACCTACCCACCAGGCTACCTATCCACCCAACCACCCATGGGAGCTGCGCGCTGGATGGAGGCTGGGACAGGAGGTCTGCTGCTGCAGGTGAGTAAATGGTTTTTTTTATTATTTATTTTAGCAGGTGTATGTTCTGGGCAGGTCTGCCACATGATTGCGTGTATGTTCTGGGCAGGTCTGCCACATGATTGCATGTATGTTCTGGGCAAATTTGCTACATGATTGCATGTGTTTTCTGGGCAAATCTGCCGACATGATTGCACGTATTTTCTGGGCATATCTGCCGACATGATTGCACGTATTTTCTGGGCATATCTGCCGACATGATTGCACGTATTTTCTGGGCATATCTGCCGACATGATTGCGCGTATTTTCTGGGCATATCTGCCGACATGATTGCACGTATTTTCTGGGCATATCTGCCGACATGATTGCACGTATTTTCTGGGCATATCTGCCGACATGATTGCACGTATTTTCTGGGCATATCTGCCGACATCATTGCACGTATTTTCTGGGCAAATCTGCTCACATTATGTGTATTTTCATGAGAAAACCTGCACAATTATGTGAATTTTCTGGGGAAAGGGTCACCAAAACCTGGGCCCACTGTCTTTGCGTTGCACTTTTCAAGGGAACCTGAGGTGAGAATAATATTGAGGCTGCCATATTTCTCTCCTTTTAAGCAATACCAGTTGCCTGGTTGCCGTTCTGGTCCTCTGCCTCTTATTCTTTCAACCATAGACCCTGAACAAGCATGCAGCAGGTCAGGGGTTTCTGACAATATTGTCAGAACTGAGAAGATTAAGCTGCATGCTTGTTGCTGGTGTAATTCAGTTTATTACTGCAGCCAAATAGATCAGCAGGGCCGCCAGGCAACTAGTATTGTTTAAAAGGAAATAAATATGGCAGCCTCCATATCACTCTCACCCCGGGATCACTTTAAATTACAGTTAGCTCCGCCCTTATCCGGTCATTGCCACGCCCATTTTTTGCCGCGGCGCTACGCGCCGCAGGTTCTATCCACACCCATTTTTTGCTGCGGCGTGCTTCGCGCGTCGTAGGTTATAGCCACACCCATTTTTGCCGCGGCGCGCTTTGCGCGCCGCAGGTCAGGGGGGCCCACAATTGATATTTTGCACAGGGGCCCACTGCTGCCTGTGTCCGCCACTGATGCCTGTAGCCAATACAGAATTCTGCCGCAAGATTGTTAACAAGCCAACCCCGCCATTGCCACATAACACCAATCATTTGCCCGCTGCGCTTATATGGAGAATCCTTTTCAAAATTGTCATGCTAACATTCAAATCCCTAACATGACCTAGGCCGTGGATATTGGCAGGATTTGTTGCAACTGCATCATTCCTCGCACAACCTCAGGTCAAAAGGATCTAATAACTTGACCACCCCCAGAGTCCAACTAAAAACCTTTGGAGCCCGAGCTGGTCATGCTGGTACACAGCATGACCAAGCGTCTTGACAGACGCGAAACAGCCGTCGCAAGTCCCACCTAGTGCCTTGGTTCCCCCACCTCCACCGCACCATCACCATTGAGGACCACTAGATGAAGGTATCTTTTGGATATGGTACCCTGTTTACTGTCTGCCATCATCTGCAATAAAGCACAGGACGGAAGGTGCCCGGAGTCATTTTCTTTTTCTCCATTTGGACAATTGAGACTACACTTTCTTCACTTAGATCCGCAGAGCACACGTCCCAGCGGAAGACAGAGGGAAACCACAGATGGTATAGTGAGAACATATTACTTTCATTCACTCTGTATATGCTCATGAACTGGGGAGTGCCACTCTCCCAAATCCTCCATTTTCTACCAATTTGTCCTACCCTGTGGAATGCCTTGCCAATGTTAATCAAGACAGCTCCAACCCTGCACACTTTTTAAATCAAAACACGTTTGGATTTGGCATTTATGATCACATAACTTTTCCTCCTGTAGCACATCGCTATGTACTGTTCTGAGACAAGCTTATGCACTTTGGGTCCAATGGGAGAAAAGCACTTTACAAATGTTTTCTTGTTGTTGTTGTTGTTGTTATGTGAATGTAACAACACACTATTGCCCTGTGCAGGTAATTACACATGCAGCAAGATGGTCCTTCTGGACAGCCTCTGTACTCTGTACTCTAAACAAGGCATGGTTGCTAAGGCTCCTTAGAATAGCAAAATGATCTTATGGTCTGTTAACATCATTTTTATTGAAAGCATCATTCAAATAACTGACAATGCGTACTTTGAAGTGACAGTCATGCTGATCAGATTATGTTACCATTGTTACTGCTTTCACTTTTCGATACTTACTTTTTTTGGCCTGCATTAGAGATGCCATCATCCTGGCGATGTGTCAGAACTATGCACAGAAAAGGGGAAGTTCACAGGATTTTTGTTTTAGCTTGAAGTGCAAAGAAACCTCAGCCTGTTATCTGAAACATTTATCAGTCACAACGGAGGTGGTCTCTTATCACCAACTTGTGTGTAAAAGGGCGGTGTCAGTCCATAACGGATGGATTCAGGGTAAACAGGAAGTGCTTGCAAACTCTAGTTATCTATTTACTTCTGCACCTGGCCTTGGAGATTGTTAATCTGGACTTCTGTGTATTAATGCTGGGCATACATGGTTCGTTTTATATTATCAATCGAGCCGCTGATGGCTCGATTGATAATATTCAACCTGTCCGATCACCGCGGCGGATCGATACCGCGCTCAAACCCCGGAGGCGGACAATGGTAGAAACGAAAGGCAGATAAGGAAGTGCCCGCGCGGACAAGCAGTGACACGCTGGCTCAATACCGGCGCAAAATCTAACCATAATCTAACCATGTATGCCCAGCATTAGTCTGTTATCTCATTTGAAAAAAAAATTTGGGTGGTGTTGCTTTCTTCACATTATTAAACTAGACTCCACATACTTGCATTGGAGGAGAGGTTGGGGCAAAAGTGTCACAGCACCAGGGCTGTTCCCCAGGGTGACATCATTGCATGCATCATGGGAACATGAAGGAGACCACATAGCAGTTTACTCAAAGATAAGAATTGAGGACTGAGCAATTTTGGAATAACTAAGCTGTTGTGTTTAGATGCAGCCCTACATGATTTCAGCTCAGAAACATTGTTTTTATGCGCAGGGAAAACACAGTCATTCCGCAGTGTTTCTGATAGAAAATGGCAGATAAGACTGTCAAAGTTTGCTGCCATTCAGTAGATTAGTGCAGGTCCCATTTCTGGAGAGATTCGTGACCACAATGCTCCAAACAGAGCATGCAGTGCAAAGTTGCAAAGCAGTTTCAGCTCTTAGATTTGAAAAAGTTTGCTGAAAATTATTAGCATTGGGGCGCCTGCGGTGCCCCGATATATAGCAGGCGATATGCCAGCACCCACTATTGACTGGGCACACAATTCCCAATATTTTGTTTTGGCACCTATGGCAGCGCCCAATTAATCCACTAGCCGCATGCGCCCTTTTTTTTTACTGTTTTGGGGTTGCTGACACCTCTGAAGGCAGGGGGGCATGAGAAGAAGCATGGACTAGGGTTAAACCAAGTGAGAAGGAATGCTATTGTAGGATAACAGCACCAGGCCGTGTATGTGAAATTTTATTCCCTATTGATTTAGTATGACCCAGAATCAGTCAAACGTCAAACTAAAAAAATCGCAGTGCCTATAAAAGACATTTATTTCCAAACTAGGAAGTAATATAAATAAAAAATGTCCATACTCAATGCAATATTTTATTACTTATCACTAAATGAAGTTTTAGGTTTCAGCTTTTTTTCATGACCGATGTGCTTAAACCTCTTAAAAGCCCCACCCGAATTATCTTGCGTCACATAACTGTGGGTAGGGCTGTCTCAGCCGCCAAATCTCGGGCTGCCTAATGAGCGGGGGCAGGGAGCACTTTCATATTTACCTATTTTGGATGCTGGATCGACTCTCCTTGCCCTCCACTGAGCGGCTGCTGAAAGGCCAACATCGTCTTCTGGGTCCCAATCACATGATATGCCATGTGATCGGGACCCAGAGGAACCACTCGGTAGTGGAAGAGTCTTTTCCACCACTGAGCAGAGCTGCAATGCTGACATCATCCTCTGGGTAGAAGCGCTCCCTGCCCCCGCTCTGCATTAGGCTGCCAGGCTGGGGGAGGCACACTGGTGGAGGGAAAATAAAGTGCGACAATGCAGAACGCACAGCAAACGTTTATTTCGAAAGGGTTAAAGACTGATAAATCAATATACGGTATAACATTTTTACAATTATTTTTGTAAATGATCATAATAATCACACTTCTTTTGCCCTCTTTAGTACTGCATAGCTGTGCTAAAGATCAAAGCATTTTTTTTTTAATTTTCATTCTGTGATCACTGTGATTGGTTTACAGAGATCACAGGGTCAACAGCCAATTAAATTGGCTCCTGGATGGTGTACAGAACTCAGCTCTCATTTGACAGCTGAGTTTAGCGGCGGTTTATGCAAGCAATTGCGCCGGAAGCCAGTGTAGTTAAATCTATACTGCCTGTGTCATGCTTAAAGTGGACCCAAATTAAAAATACAAGATCTCAGAAATATAATCCATTTTCTAAATTATAATAATAAATAGCAGCCTTTTTTCAGCTGCATGATGACAAATATAAAATATTTTACATTTATTGGAGGAACCCTTCCCTTCCTTTCATATTGCCGGGACAGAATCCGGCAAACTGGTGGAGAAGGAGGTGTCCAGCAAAGGAGGACTTGCTAATGGCTGCATGGGTTAATGTATAACCCTAGTTATGAAAAGAGAAAGGTGAAAAGCATGCACTGAAATTCTCATAGGCTTGAAGGAGTGGTTATTTATCTTTGTATGTGTCAGAGTGGTGCAACTAAATATTTTTAATTAAAAAAATGTTTGGTTTGGGTCCGCTTTAAGCAACCACAAGCTCTTTGTAGATTTAAGCTCTTGCACAAGAGACAAGGAAACACAGAGAAATCCACCATGTGTGTGTTTATAATGAACAGCCTGTCTAATTCTTTCTTATCTGCAAGTAATGAGCTAGTGTAATTTGAGCTGTTAGCTGTCTGTTGACTGTCGAATTCTGAGCTAATATGTAAATACAGGAGGTTAACCCTTTCTGTACTCCCATGAAATAACCACTCTGCAGAATGTCAGTAGGCGTTCTAGAAGCTGAAGGTTAACCCTTTCTGTACTCCCATGAAATAACCACTCTGCAGAATGTCAGTAGGCGTTCTAGAAGCTGAAACAAAGAAATGTTTTTCTTTAAATGTTATTATGCTGTTGATTATCTTGTAGAGCAGAGAGGAAGTTCTGAGTTCAGGTTCACTATAACTGCGTGGTCCCCAAGTGGTTAAGTCCTGCAGTGAGATAAAGCCCTATAGCTGAGCTTCAGGAGTGGATGAATAATAATTGGCTAAAACTTAATGCTGACAAAACTGAGGTTCTTGTTATCGAGGGCCAGGGCTCAACAGCAAAGCAGCTCCAGTCTCAACCAACACCGCTAAGGATAGGGAGCTCAGACCTGAACAACTCAGACTGTGTGCGCAGCCTGGGAGTACTGATTGATGGGAAATTAAGCTTCAGGAATCAAATCTCAGCTGTTGTGAAACATTCCTTCTTTCACCTAAGGAATATTGCAAGGATTAAACACCTAATTCCTTCAGAGGATCTTCCAACCCTAGTTCATGCCTTCGTCACATCAAGGTTAGACTACTGCATAGTCCTCTACACAGGCCTGCATAAGAAAGACTTACGCCGCCTGCAATTAGTACAGAATACCGCCGCAAGGCTGTTAACGAGCCAACCCCGCCATTGCCACATAACACCAACCCTGAGCTCACTCCACTGGCTACCGATAAAATGGAGAATTCTGTTTAAGATTGGCTTACTGACATTCAAATCCTTGCACAATCTGGGCCCTGGATACCTGAAGGACTTGTTGCAACTACATCACACCCCCCACAATCTTAGATCAAAAGGACGTAACACCTTGGTCACCCCCAGAGTCCACCTCAAAACCTTTGGAGACAGAGCCTTTTGTCATGCTGCCCCTACACTTTGGAACTCCCTGCCACACCCAATCAGGACAGCCCCATCCCTGGAAGCATTTAAGTCTAAACTGAAAACCTACCTTTTCAGTCTGGCATTCATGAACATCTGACTATCTCCTCTGTAACACAACCCAGCCTGAAACCCTGTATTAATCTGAGACACAGCTATGCGCTTTGAGTCCTATGGGAGAAAAGCGCTTTACAAATGTTATTGTATTGTATCTGAAGACTTCCTATTCTTAATTCACGGCCACTTAGAGTCAGCTCACTATGCTTGTCCCTTGCGTTTGCTTGCTGAGTGCTTTGCTTAGGACTTGCCTGTGACGATGGAGTGAAGCTGCGGTCCGTCTTGATGGAGGCCCCGGAATGCACGCTTTGTACTCGCCTCACAGCTGGCCGCTGATAGTCAGAACTGGCCGCTACCATGCTGTAGGCTGGCGGCACAAGCGATGCCTGTCTCTGCAGGAGCTGGAGAATAGTCTGGATGTCCGCCGTCATCTGTGATTCTAACCTGCAATTATAAATCAACAGGAGTAACAGCAGAACTATTATCTTGTTTAATGCTTTTACATTTACATGACTGAAGCCCGTCTCCATTCAGAGATCTAAATATACCATCTGATAACTTATGTAAGGGGGAAGTGAGGCTTCTGCTGGTAATTAACTTGCTTTACACGTTTGGTCACATGATCTGAAACAGCTCAGCTGTAAAGGTTAACAGCAGGCTGTGTCCAGAACCATGCAGCATTTTTAGCCCCAATGTCATCTCAACAGCACATTAAAAGTGCATGCTAAGCCCCAGTAAGTAAATCTGTTTTGTTTTTTTTGTAATCTGCCAGATGAATCCTTTAACTAGGTACTATGCTACCATAGCTTCCAACTGCCCCTCTTTCCTCATTTGTCCCTCTTTCAGGACTGATGTACAGATCTATGTAAACATATCTACACAAAAACAAACAACATTTATATCGCGCTTTTCTCCTGGCGGACTCAAAGCGCTAGAGCTGCAGCTACTGTGACGAGCTCTATAGGCAGTAGCAGAGTTAGGGAGACTTGCCCAAGGTCTCCTACTGAATAGGCACTAGCTTACTGAACAGGCAGAGCCGAGATTCGACCCCAGGTCTCCTGTGTCAGAGGCAGAGCCCTTAACCATTAACACTATCCAGCCACCGCTATCATTTTTATCTACTGAAAGATGTGTTTAATTGACTCTAAATTTTACTCCCATGCTTTAAATTGATATAGTTTTTATTTTCAAATGTTAACATGAAGAATAATGGACCATAAAAGAAAGGACCAGTGTGGTTTGAATAACAAAACAACATATTTTTCTTATGAAATCTTTATGATATGCATGACTAGGGGAGAAGAAGCTGGGCTTAAAGGGATACTGTAGGGGGGTCGGGGGAAAATGAGCTGAACTTACCCGGGGCTTCTAACGGTCCCCCGTAGACATCCTGTGTTGGCGCAGCCACTCACCGATGCTCCGGCCCCTCCTCCGGTTCACTTCTGGAATCTCTGACTTTAAAGTCAGAAAACCACTACGCCTGCGTTGCCGTGTCCTCGATCCCGCTGAGGTCATCAAGATCGCACAGCGCAGGCCCAGTATGGTCTGTGTCTGCGCAGTACACTCCTGGTGACATCAGCGGGAGCGAGGACACGGCAACGCAGGCGCAGTGGTTTTCTGACTTTAAAGTCAGAAATTCCAGAAGTGAACCGGAGGCGGGGCCAAAGCATTGGGGAGTGGCTGCGCCAACACAGGATGTCTGCGGGGGACCATTAGAAGCCCCGGGTAAGTTCAGCTCATTTTCCCCCGACCCCTACAGTATCCCTTTAAGTGTCCCTCTTCCTTATATTAAAAAGTTGTTAGGTATGATGCTACTGTTATGCTGACAGATAAAATTATTTCTTATGGTGCAGTACTAAATATGAGCAGCAGAGGGAGAGCTTGCACTACATTTTGAAGGCACATTGTACACATTTTCTAGCATTTGCATGAAATAGCACTCTATTCAGACCTACACATTTTAAATTACACTGAATCAAATTAGGTTTTCAGACTCTTAAGTAGATCTATCATTTTCAAACAGGTGAAAAGAAAGCCGCACAGGCAAAGAGATTTGACTTGTTTGTTTTGCAAGTCTTGTCAGAACATCTGAAATCTTAATGGAGCCGCAAATTCATTTGTACTTAAATTTAACAATTACAACGAAGATCAAAACTTTTTAAAATGCAGATACAGATGGCTTTTATCATCCAGCGTAGAAAAAGGGAAGCTTTGTTTCCCACACTGAATAAAGGAATAGAAGGTAAGCTAAACTTCTGATGCAGAATTGATGTAGTGAGCATTCTATGTGGTATACACCCCTCCACCCAGGGTGGACTCAACAATTATGTGGTACAACAGAGGCGCCAAGTGGTGTAAAATTAGTTAAAGCCAGATATAGTGCCTCTGGCTCTTGACCCGACTTTGCTCCCTCCAAAAATTGTTTGCCTGAAGAAGCGGGACTGTTACCCGTGAAACGCGTTGCACTTTTGGAGCTCATAATAAATGTTGCTTTAAACTTGAAGTAACCTGCCCGTTGTCTGGCCATTTTTTCAGAAGGGAGGTGAGTCCACCCACTTCCCCCTTTTTAACAATTTTAACCAGTTCTACTCTACTTGGCGCCTCTGTTGTTATACCACATAATTGTTGAGTCCCCCCTGGGTGGAGGGGTGTATCCCCATTTCCTTCTACCTACAGAGAGTGACTTCTTAACCCTGAGCTGGGTCAGGTTACGATTCTCCCCGCCTGCTTATCTAGTGGTTGCCTTGGAGGCGACCCATCCTTGTGAGTATAATCATTGTGTGTGTTTGCACCAGACATCACCTTATTAACATCGGGCTCTCGGTTCTCCCCCTTTCTTTCAAGTAGTGAGCATTCTAGTTTCCTCCCGTATCCAAATCACAATGATGGATTAATTGACACCAGTGCCTTATGGAGGAACGCTAGTGCACGCTGCTGAGCTGCAGAGTGAAGTGGGGGGAGCAGAGCTGCGACTTTGGGGGGAGGGGGGGGGGAGGTTTTAAAAAAATGATACATACCTTGGGCTTCCTTCAGCCCCCTCCAGGCTCATTCCTTTGCCGTCCTCCTGCCCTTTCTGGATCCTCCGCAATTTGCCCCATAAAGTCCTTCGGTCTGAGGTGTACGGCGCATGCGCGGGACCATGCTCCAGCCATCAGGAGTACTCTGCACCTGCGCAGTACTACTACAGAGGTGCAGAACACTCCCGGGCATGACTGAAGCGCAACGAGGGAGTGCGCGCGGCCGGACTGCACAGACTGTCCCCAACTAGAGGACTTTCCGGACTGATCTGCAGAGGATCCAGACAGCTAGCCTGGAAGGGGGCAAAGGAAGCACCAGGTATGTAAAAAAAATGTTTAAATCCCTCTGATTCAGGTAGACTTTAAAAACACTTTAATCCCTGGCGGTATGATTATTTCCAGATTTTACTGTCTTAAAGCGGTGCAATTTTTTCACAAGCTTTTTGACCCAAAAATCATAACGCTAGATAGATCTGCGGCAGGACTACACATTACAGGAGGTTAAAGTGTACCAGGGCTGAAGAAAAAGATTTATACATACATGTGGCTTCCTCAAGCGCCATCTGCTCAGATCGCTCCCATGCTGCCGTCCTCCGCTGTCTGCAGCTCCGGTACCGAGTCCCGTCACTTCAGACAATCGAGACCAGTCTACGCAGGAGTGTAGTGCGCCCTCTATGTATCTATCCGTCGGCTGCTGGAGAGATACACAAAGAGTGCGCTTCTCTTACGCCAGACTGGTCACTACTAACAGAAGTGACGGCACTCGGTACAGGAGCTGCAGACAGCGGGGGACGGCGGCGTGGGAGCGATCCCAGCGGATGAGGCTAGAGGAAGCCCCAGGTATGTATAAATCTTTTTCTTTTATTCAGCTCTGGTTTTCTTTAAGACTAGTTTCACAGCGGTGCTATGTAGTGTGACTTTATAGGGCAGTGATGGCTAACCTTGGCACTCCAGCTGTGACAAAACTACTAATCCCATCATGCATCTGCCTCCCCGAGTTATGCTTAGAGCTGTCAGAGTATTTGCAATGCCTCATGGGACTTGTAGTTCCACCACAGCTGGAGTGCCAAGGTTAGCCATCACTGTTATAGGGGCATCTTAACGCAGAACATCACACTGCAATACTAAGTCTATGGAACGCTCACAGTGCATACGGTGCGTTGGGATTCAACACACTACAGTACACCAATGCACTGCATGCAGTGCATAACTGCACAACACTGCATTAACAGAGGCAGTGAAGCATATGTTTCATTGACTGTATGCCTCCTAAAGGTCACATAATGCGTATAGTGACTTTTTCGTCCCGTTGCGTTCCTGTTATGCAGGGAACACAACGCAACATCCCACTGTGAACCTAGCCTAAAGTTTAGTTTATATGTAATTTACTGTACAAAATGCACAACATTAGAGGACTTAAAAGACTCTAAAAGGCTTAAAAGTCCTTTTTTTATTTTTCTTAGAGGAAAGTTACATTTATGCATTCTGAGTTGGGTTTCTTGAGCAATCATCATTTGAGGCATCAAATCTAAGGTGACATTGACCCATTTTATCACCCTGACAACATGACTTCATCTTCTCTACACATGACATTTCCCATTCCTGCATCCTGCACAGAGCGCCCAGATTATTATCCAATCCATTCCTCCATAAGAAGGATGCAAGGCCCTGGCTGCTTATGGGCAAGTCATGCGTGCTATCTAGTGTGTGCACGCATGAATGCTCCATACATACTTGTGGAAAATGCCATTTCAGCTAAATAACTTAAAGTGGATCCGAGATAAACTTTTACTCATTGCAGAATTGTGTTCCTTTCCTATAGCATTCCTCAACCCAAATACTTTTTTGTTTTTGTTTTAATACTTTAAATTCCCTATAAACTAAACAAGCCTCGCCCACAGCCCTCAAAGTGCCAAGGCATTTTCAGACAATAGCAAGGGCTTACAGGAGCTCAGTCTGGGCAGGTGTTACTAGCTATTGATTTCAAAGGCAGAGGGGAGGAGGGAGGAGGAGAGGGGGCTGAATTTACACACAGGCAAGCTGATAGCATCTCCAGCCCTTAAGGGGCCCATACACTCAGCCGATTTTCTGGCCGACCGATCGATCGATTGATCGTTTGCAAATCGGTTGGCCAATCGACCGATCGATGGCCGATTTCGATCGATTTCGATGAATTTTCATCGAGCTGGCAGGATGGAAAATTTAGGTCGATCTGATGAGATTGCTTATCAGTTTGCATTGGCTTTAATGGAAATCTGATGGCAAAAAAAATGCCATCAGATAGAATTCCAATAGATTTCAAACTGAAATCTATTGGAATTCTATCCTGGTAAAATTTTTTCTAAAAACGCATCAGATAGATCATCAGATGCATTTCTTATCTATCTGCTGCCAATCTGACGAGTGTATGGGCACCTTTAGCCTGTGACAATATGACAAAAAGAACATGGCTGCCCTCATTGTATCACAGGAATAAATAATCATACACTTTTTAAACTTTTGCAGCTAGATATGCTGTGTAAACTATCTAAACTTTAGATAAGATATATAGACACGTTACCGTACTTGTTATAGTTAGTTTTTCATCTCGGATCCGCTTTAAAGAGAAACCCTAACCTAGAATTGAACTTCATCCCAATCAGTAGCTGATATCCCCTTTCCCAAGAGAAATCTATTCCTTTTCTCAAACGTATCATTAGGGGGCTCTGTATGGCTGATTTTGAGGTGAAACCCCAGAAAGATTTTACAATGAGCAAACGCTGACTAAATAATTTATACATAATTATTGTAAAAATTAAGCACTTTTTTACTACATTATTTTCATCCTTTTTAAAGCAAACCTGAAGGGAAAAGAAAAACTCCGGAATATAAGAATATAAGGAGCAGCATGGTGGCATAGTGGTTAGCGCTCTCGCCTTGCAAGCGATTGGTCACCGGTTCGAATCCCAGCCAGGTCAACATTTGCAAGGAGTTTGTATGTTCTCCCCGTGTCTGCGTGGGTTTCCTCCGGGCACCCCGGTTTCCTCTCACATTCCAAAAACATACAGATAAGTTAATTGGCTTCCCCCCCCCAAAAATGGCCCTAGACCATACATGCACTACACGATACATACATAGGACTATGGTAGGGACTAGATTGTGAGCCCCTCTGAGGGACAGTTAGTGACAAGACAATATACTCTGTACAGCACTGCATAATATGTCAGCGCTATATAAATACTTAAATAAATAAATAATAAATAAGACGCACCTAGGTTTAGAGAGCAGAAACCAGGGGGGAAAAATATATACTAAACCTGGTTATGGTCCAGGAGCGTAGATGTTCTCGCCAATTGGTGTCCTCCTGTGTCGCCCCATGTGCCCCTTTCTGTCCCCCCATGTGTCCCCAGCTCACCCGTGTCTCGACAACCCCCCCCCCCCCTTCCTGTGTCTCCTGCTCCCTGTATATGTGTCTGGAGCGCGTCTCACCTCACCCATGGCTCCCTCGGGGATCGCAGACCTCTCCTGTCCTGCACGGCTCCCCCTAGTGATAGCCTCTGCTGATGACGCGATCAGCAGAAGCCATCACTAGAGGAGCAATGTAGGAGATAAGAAGATGGCGATCACCGAGGGAGCCATGGATTAGGCATGGCATGCTCCAGACACAGCCAATTATACACGGGGGAGCATGAGCTACGGGAAGAAAGCGGAGACACATGGGGGGGGGAGGGGGTATAGAGGACAAACAGGGGGTGAGCGGGAGACAGAGGCACAAGGAGGGACAATGCAGGGTGTCCCCACATGTTGCAGTGAGTTGGCGGTTCTTATCAGGGGGCGTTCGTAAGTTGGGAATTCACTTCATTCGGCGTATAAGATCCAGGGACTTTTTTCTCCCCATTTTGGGGTGAGAAAAAGTGCGTCTTACATGGCGGAAAATACGGCAAGTTACCTGGAGTCCCTGATAATTATTTTAGTTAGCTGAAAATAATTTAAAGAATGACCTAATGTTCAACCTCATACTTACAGTGCTTCCCATAATTATTCATAATTATTCATACCCCTGGCAAATTTATTTAAGCAAAGTAATTTTTTGACAGGAGATGACATAGGTGTCCCTCGAAACATAATAAGATGGTGCACAAGAGGTATTATTGTGAAAAAAAACTTTTCTCAGCTGTTATTTACATTTGAGCAAAAAGTGTCCAGTCCAAAATTATTCATACCCTTCTCCATAATCAATAGAAAAGCCTTTATTGGCTATTACAGAAATCAAATGCTTCTTATAATTGCAGGCCAGCTTTTTGCATGTCTCCACATGCATTTTTGCCCATTCATCTTTAGCAATGAGCTAAACATGTACATTACTGCCGCTCATTCAGCTTCCACACAGAGAAATGATGACCTTTTCAACTTTTCATCCCTCTCCTGCTAACAGAAGTTTTTGTTTAAGTCTGATTAATGATGACAAATGTTTAACCTTTAAATATAAAATAAGACTTAACCCTTTTCAATCCTACGTCGACTGTGTGACACTGGCATTTTCTTCCATAGGACAAATGTCAGACACAGTCCGACATAGGAAAACTGGCTGCCGCTAGATAGCGCTGTTGCTGGATACAATTCAGCAGTTATCCTCCGCCACCACACAAAATAATATAAATATTATGTGGACACATATTGGCTGATTACTAGGGGTGCCCCTGCCGCATCTAGTCTACCACATCGTCACCCAATGTGGATCAAAGTCCGACACTTTGACCCTATCCAGCACCTTGCAGCGCCACGTAATAATGAAATTACGCTGGCAAGCATGCAAGGCAGTGGGAGCTACACCGGATCTCTGCCTCCACATATCCCAATCACTCATGGTACCCCCCAGCACACCGGAATAAATTGAGTTCTGAGGGGGATGTGTGGGATTGGGTCGCCTCTGGGCATCAAGGCTCGATCCCTGAGGTGACAGTTCTAGCCACTAGCACATAAAGGCACGTCTCTCGACTATAACCTAGCAAGGTGTACTGTTGCCATGGGGAAAGGAGGAGGGATGCGGCACAGATCACGATGGAGCAGCTTCTAGCAATGTGGTAAAGAGAGTTACAATGCATTTGGCCATTCCCGTTGCTTAAAGATCTGGTGTGGCAGATCATTAAGTGATCTTGTGGGACACCTTTACATGGATAGACCCCCGAATGGCCATCTTCAATCTAGCGTACGTACGGTGCTTAAAGAGGAACTCCAGCCTAAACAAACATACTGTGATTAAGTTACATTAGTTATGTTAATTAAAATAGATAGGTAATATAATCTCTTACCCACACTGTTTTAAAAGAACAGGCAAATGTTAGATTTCATGAGGGCAGCCATCTTTTTGGTTGAAAGGAGGTGACAGGTAGCATGAGACACAGTTCCAACTGTCCTGTGGGCCTCTCCCAGTTGCTAGGCAACGTGAACAACAACATAGGAAATCCCATCATGCTCTGCACAGCACCAAGGAAAAAAGGCCCGGGCTTTTTTTCTTTGATGGGTGGAGCTTAGCTAAAAATGCAGCTAAAAATGATGCTTTGGTAAGAAAAACAAAGTTCTGATGCTGTGAAACTGTTAAAGAAACACCAAGCCTTTTCAGTTCTGCTGAGTAGATTTTTAGTCCGGAGGTTCACTTTAAGATTCCAGAAAAGTCCTACTAATGATCAGGTCTACAGATACATTTGTTTATCTCATCAATTTCTTTTCAGTTCAGGTGTGCTTTAAATTCCCAGCGGATCACCCCTAGCCAGCTCTGTGAGATTTGACATCACAGCGAACACTGGATGAATAGATCAGGCAGAACAAGAACGTTAGAATGCTGACTGCACAGGCTGTCACACCACAAGCATTCATTCTGTCAAACCGGTGTGTTTGTATGCCCGAGGCAGGGAATTTAGCGCAAGCTCCACTGGGGCAGGGGCTATATAAATAATAGACAATAATAATGTTGGGGCCATTGAGAATCACATCACAGCTAGAGAGCAGGAAACAAATAAGAGAACACACCGTGCCCTATTTCTATAGGTATAACAGTAGAGAGGAAACACTCTTCAAAAATGTTAAGGTGTAATGTCAGGTTCAATTGGAATTATGTACGGCAATAGGCCAGTAATCCTCATATGATAATTTGGTAGCAGACTGTCCCACAAATAATAAGTAGGCAGCATAGTAACACACTTAGGCAGGCTTACTTCCTTAAATAACATAATTAAAGTTAACCAGAGACGAAGCACCCTCATGTATTTTACCATATAGATCAGTGGGAACATTAGAGAAAATGCTCTCGTTTCATTCTTCACTGTTCAGCCTGCTTGTTATCAGCCCTGATAAAATCCCTGACTGAGCATCCAGCCTGGCTTTGCTATAATGACTCAGCTATAATGATTCCTGAGCAGAGCCAGCAGGGGGCAGGCTTGGACTTGAAAAGACATGAGAGAACACAGACTGAGCTATAAATATTCCTGAGCAAAGCCAGACTGGATGCTCAGTCGGGGATTTTATCAGGGCTGATTAGAAGCAGGCTGTGCAGTGCAGAATGAAACAGAGCAGGGTAGGTGTTTTCTCTAATGTTCCCACTGATATATATGGTAAAATACATGAGGGTGCTTCGTCTCTGGTTCCCTTTAAGCAGCATGCATGTCCCAGTAAAGAAAAATCAAATCCCATGATAGATCCTAATAACAGATGATGCTCATGACAGACCCCATATCACAATCTGCCAGTAAAAGACGGCCCCCCAAAATCATAGAAGTAGTAATAATAGTAAAATATTAGAAACCTCTATACCAGAGCCACTGTAGCTTAGGACATTATAACAGGACAACTATAATGGGGACACTATAAGAGAAGAGTCCTACAACTTTAGGCATTATAATGCTGGAGACTATGGAAAGACATATTAGCTGTTAACTTTCTTATTCTTGGGGATTGGTATTTTATTTGGGGTTTTAAAGGGGTTCTGTAAGGTTTTTTTTTTTTAAAACAAAAACTGACACTTACCTGGGGCTTCTACCAGCCTCCTGCAGCTGTCCTGTCCCCCGTCATGTCCTGTCTACAACACTCCGTGTTCCCCTGCCGCCGGTCACTGTTCAATTATTCATCTAACTAGGCGAATGCAGTAGTTCTGCGCCTGTGCAGTATGCTCCAGACCACGGAGGTGATTGACAGCAGCGCTCGAGCAAGAACAATAGAGGACACCCCGCGAGGCACCCTCAGGGACCAGGAGATGCGGCGAGGGACATAGCGGCTGCCAGGGGCTGGAGGAAACCCCGAGTAAGTAGTACTATGGGTAGTATGAGTTGCTTGATGACTTCTTTAAAGAAGTAGTAAGAGTATACAATCAAGATTGTCCCATAAATGGGCCCCTTTCAGGGGCGTAATTCCCCCCAGCAAAACTTTGATGGTGCCCCCCAATGTTCTCACCCGTTGCCATGCTTCCTCTTGCTGATCCTCATAGTCTGGAGGGTCATAAAACAAATGCGTGCATTAAAAAAAAGAGAAGTTGCTTGGCACTCGGGGGTGAAGGGTGTTCCACTATTTCAAACAGCAAACCTCAGCCAGTTCTAGCCCATCCACACCTGGGGCTGGGATATACAAGAAACATGCTCACGGTGTTGATTAGAAGAAGAAACGTGTATATGCTGCACAAAGGGATCCAGACCGGTCTATTTTCCGTATTTATTCCAGTACAGAAACGGGTACACTTAGTGTTTAATTCAAACCTGGTGCTGTCCTAGGTGTTCGGATGAGGAGAGGTGGAGGTGCCAGAGAGATTGTGCCCATCCTACTTCTCCCTGGCACCTCCACCTCTCCCCATCTAAACACCTATGACAGCACCAGGTTTGAATTAAACACTAAGGGCTCTATTCATAAAACATTTGCGGTAAAAAAAATCTTGGAGGGAAAACACTGCATCGGTATTTTAAACTTTTGTGTGCTAATTTATAAAAAAAATTTACACTTGCGATAATAGGTCGGGGAATTCCCGGAATAAACTGGAGGTGCTGCTGAGTTGTTAGAATTGCTGGCTGAGTTGATACATTTCTCCTGCAGAGACAGAGTGAATATAAAGGAGGCAGCCCCAGCATCCCTTTACATGTGCATTCTTTTTAAAACTGCCTCTGTTTGCCCTGAATATTAGTCTTTCTAAACAGTCTATTTAATTGCCATAGCTTAGAAGAAGTTCCAGAAATGTTACACATGCAGGCTTTCTGATGTGAAATTTATCTGAAAACAGGTACCCAAGGGGTTAAAAAACCACAGTTTTGGTATTCTGGGATGCTGTTTTTGCTCTCTTCTCACTGCAGCTGCCTGGGAGGTCTGTCCTCATTGGCTTGCCTGTTAGCTTGGCTGTTACCGCTGGCTTATCGCCTTATCTAAACAGCCGGGTTTCTCCGCTCACATTCCGCCTGCTCTAATCTTTATGATTTAACCTTCAGTGACATGTGTTGTGATAATCTCTGCACAAGGTAGTAATTTCCCGCACTGCTCAGGAATGTCAGATTTTCATGCAGAAACAGCTTTTCTGAATGCCCACTTTGCTAAATGGTCGGGAAAGTCAACTGTTTTGAGCGGTAAACTTGCGGTAAAGTTTTATGAATAGAGGCCTAAGGGCTTGATCCACAAAAGGGAGCCAACACAGTTAGCACGCCTAAAAGGTATGGACGTGCAAACTAGGGTGCTAAGTAGTTTGCACGTCCAAAGCTGTTACTGATCACGTGTTAAGTTGAAGCGCCTGAAACGTCGCATCGTTCGCATGTAAAATAGCTTTTCAGGCTATTTTGCGCGCGAAGGGTGCGACGTTTCAGGCGCACCGCTAACCTTTGTGCGTGCAAACGCTTCTGCGCATATTAGCGCGTGAAGCAGCCATTTTCGCGTTCTAAGTGCCTTTTCACTGGCGTGCTAACACTTAACACCCTTTAGTGAATCAAGGCCCAAGTGTACCGGTTTCTGTACTGTTGGCAAGATTGCATGGGAATAAATACAGAAAAGAGCCAGTGCCCCGTCTGGATCTTTTTGTACAGCATAAAACATTTGTGGGCACTGTGATGGTCACATCGATAACAAGTGTAGCCACAAAAACCATCTGACCTGGAGCATGGACCCCTATATAGGAGGGAGAGAAGGCTAGTTGGGGCCCCCCCCTCACTTACTGCCTTCCCCCCCACCCCGCAGGATTGCAGGGGCTTCTCCCTTATAGTTACGCGCCCCTGGCTCCTTTACCATTGCTTTGAAAACTGGCTGGCAACTGGTATTGATGTGCAGTGGATGTCATTGCTTTATAAATATGCCCCACAGTTACGATGCTGCTGGATTCCTGTGGCACGGCATGCCCGAATCGTTACTTTGGACCTACCTGTTCATCTGCTCCTGCATTAGGTCCAGTCTGTGCTCCACTTCACTGTAGGTCAGATCATTATCGCCTTCCCCCACTCCCCAGGACTCGTTGTTTAGTGCTGCGGGATGGGTCACACTCTCATGAAGGCCGGGCGGTTCTCTCTCCCAGCTCCCTGGACTAGCTATATCTGTTAGAAAACATAACAGGCAAAAATAGTTCAGTACAGTTATCAACAGGTATAAGTTAGTGCTCAGGTCCAGTTATAGAGAAACACACGTCCAAAACATGTCCTTGTAAAGGATTGCTAGGGGGAGGTCAGAAATGTCAGAGGATACATGTCCACATTTTATACTTCTCCTGGTTAAACAACAAGTAACAATTGTTTTGGCTGAGAAATACCTTAAGGGGAATTTGAAGACAAAAGTAGATACTTACGATAATAAAGAGTCTTTATTGGAGGCAAGACACCTCTTTATTTACTGTATAGCAACTATAGCTCCTACCACTTGGGCGCCTCCGCAAATCTTCAACCAAGTTGTAATCTTACACCTCCAAAAGGGGTGCCAGCCCTTGCTACTTGTGTACGGAGTTCACCAGTAGAAAGGTCCACAGGAGGAGAGCGGCCGACCACCACCCAGTTCCAGACGGTTCCGGGACACCGAGCAGGAACAATTACTTTCCGCATGCTTATATGGTGGTTGCAGGAATGCAACCCAAGCTTGTGAGTACTACCCACAATCCTCCACTTATTTATCTAACGATACTGCACTATTGGGCTCCCGGTCCCCCCTCTCTACAGGCAAAAGGATCTCCACTCCCCTTGTGTAGGCATTTCCAGAGATCTGGACCAAAACTACCTTTCCTCTACTTCCTTCCACTACTGCAAAATCTGCAGCGTTTCCTCGCATGCAATTCGAAACGCTGCATATTCTGTTAATAAGCTTTTTGTCTGATGAGATTCGCATAGCATGCCGCATCTAAATTCCTATAGCTGTGCATGGCACAGGTGCCGCATCCAATTCGGAAACGGACCGCCACCCAGTGGAAACAGGCCCTAAGTGTTCTTCCCCTATCTAACCTAACCTAGGACAATCCTGCACAAAGAAGAAAGGTAGAACAGATAGAGACCAGAGACAGAACATTCATATTGTGCTTATCTCCTGGCGGACTCAAAGGACCAGAGCTGCAGCCTCTAGGGGGCGCTTTATAGGTAGCAGTGTTAGGGACTCTTGCCAAAGGTCTCCTCTCTGAATAGGTGCTGGCTTACTGAACAGATAGAACCGAAATTTAAACCCTGGTCTCCTGTGTCAGAGGCAGAGCCCTTAAAGTGGACCTGAACTCAGAACTTCCCCTCTGCTCTAAAAAGATAAGAAACAGCATAATAACCTGTAAAGAAAAACATTTCTTTGTTTCAGCTGATACAAATCCTAAAATAACCCTGTATGATGTCTACGTCCTGCTTCCATGGAAACATCTTAACATCTTGTGTTTACCAATAAGCTGCTTTGCTGAGGCAGACAGCTGACATAGCTAAGAGATCAAATTATGGTTGTGATTAGCCACAGGTGAATACATACAGAGTGCATTTCTCTAGGTTTTCCTTCTGTCCTCTGCAAGAGTTCAGGTCCACTTTAAAGCAGTAGAATCAGCCATACTATGCCAGGGAAAAAAACACCTATATAAGTAGAGAAATACTTGATCTACTTACATAACACATGTATTGTACTGTCCACGTTTTGATTTCAGTGAATGTTATATAGTAAATGACAAGAATTCTGTTCCTGGTGGGAACCATGTCTTTTGCCCACAGTTTAGGCTAAATCCTGATGTCATTTCTGCCCTTTACTTTTTTCTTGTCTCCTCCAATCGCTGAGTCACCTCAGCCTTGCTTGTAAACATAAGTGAGCAGGGGATTGTGTTTCAGATAAGCAGCGAGGCAGGGAAATAAATGGAAGAGGAGGAATATATTATAGATAAAAAGAACCCCCAGCATGCAACTGTTTGGCACTGACTACTAAAGGGCCAGTGTTCCTTAAAGTGAATGGGAACCCATATTTAAATAAAAAAGTCAAATACTCACCTAAGGAGAGGGAGGCTCTGGGTCCCATAGAGCATCCCCTCTCCTCTCCCGGTCCCCGCTGTTGCGCTGGCTCCCCTGTAGCGGTATTCGACCGTTTCGGTCAAATACCGCTGTTTCCTGCCCGAAGGGAGGCTTCGGAAATGCTTCGGGAGCCCGAGTACTCCCGAAGATGAGCCGCTCTACACTGCAAGCGCGCCCTCTATGACGCACTCGCGCATACGCAGTGTGGAGCCGCCAATCTTCGGGAGGACTCGGCTCCTGAAGACTTCCGAAGTCCCCTTGGCGGGGGATGTGAACGGGGGAGCCAGCGCAGCACCGAGGGCACTGGGAGAGGAGAGGGAAGGCTCATTAGGACCGAGCCTTCCCTCTCCTTAGGTTAGTATCTGACTTTTTTTTTATTTTAATATGGGATCCCATTAGCTTTAAGTATGTGATATCTCCAAATCATAACAGCAGAAAACGTTTTTAAAGTTTTGAATGCAGGATTAGCATCTTTATCACTTAATACACTCAGACCAGTTGTTGAAATTTGATTTTTATGGTGACAATCCCGCTTTAACCAATACATTCTCCAACCACTAGATACCTCACTGCCAACAACTCTCCACTATTGAGCTAATGCCAGCAGTTTCTGTACGCGGGTTTCTCCTGCCACCCCAACAACAAGGCCAGATAGGCTCTGATTTGTTCCTAGCGCAGCTAGAAGATTTAAACCCCTGAGGGTGGTCAGATTGTGGCTGCGTGTCAAAGCGCCTTGAGCTGTCTGCATAATGCATTTGTCTGGCTGTTCCTGCTCCCTGTACAGTCAAATCCCCAGCTGATTGTCAGCTGAGCTTATCACACTAATTGGAGTGACTTACATCACCGACTTACATCACCGTACACCAGCCGGGCTGTGTTTGTTATCTACTATCATTATTGCAGATCAGATCATTAGATTATCCTTTCCAGCCCAAACTTTCTATGATTGCGGGAAAGAAAAAATCAACACAGAGACCAGCAGAATCTACACGGAGACAAACCAGTCTGCCTCGACAAGACACGGATCCAACTGTCACATCCTTTACTTGGCTGACAAAAAATAGAACACGCTCTGTGCTATTCTCAGGGGAGTGCTGCACTGCCAGCCCTTAAAGGGGCACTATGGCGAAAAATTGTAAAATATAAAATATGTACAAACATAGACAAATAAGAAGTACGTTTTTTTCCAGGGTAAAATGAGCCATAAATTACTTTTTTCCTATGTTGCTGTCACTTACAGTTGGTAGTAGAAAGCTGACAGAAGTGACAGGTTTTGGATTCTCAGCAAGGCTTTTATTCTTTATAAAAATATTCCCTAAAAAGTATTTAAACAATGATGCTGGCCAGCCTCCCTGCTCTCTACACAGTTTTTTGGCAGTTGGACAGAGCAACTGCCATTCATTAAGTGCTTCTGAAAATAAATATATCCCTGAGAATCCCCTATAAAGAGATGGACTAGTCCAAAACCTGTCACTTCTGTCAGATTTCTACTGCCTACTGTAAGTGACAGCAACATAGGAGAAAAGTAAATTGTGACTCATTTTACTCTGGCAAAATTGTACTTCTTATTTGTATATGTTTGCACATATTTTAAATTGTACAGTTTTTCGCCGGTTGCTCTGCTCAAGAACCATCTAGAAAGTATGCACGTCTTTAATATCTTTGTTTGAAACAATTTAATAAGATTGATTTAACTTAGCCAAACAAGCTTCATGCTGCTTTTTGATGATCGCTTGTTTAAAGTGAACCTGAACTCAGAACTTCCTCTCTGCTCTAAAAGATAAACAGCAGCATAATAACCTTTAAGAAAAACATTCCTTTGTTACAGCTGATACAAATCTTGCAATACATCTGCAGTGTCTACTTCCTGCTTTCATGGAAGCAGACATGGGGCCTGATTCACAAAGCGGTGCAAACTTTTTCGCGGACTTTTGCGCGCGCAAAGTGCCACGGTTTGCGCGATCGCGGACGTTTGCGCGCGCAATTTCGCGGCAAATTGCGTGCGCAAAAGTCCGCGATCGCGCGGATCGCGCCACTTTGCGCGCGTAAAAGTCCGCGAAAAAGTTTGCACCGCTTTGTGAATCAGGCCCATAGGGTTTACATCCTGTATTTACAAATGAACTGCTCTGCCGAGGCAGCCAGCTGACACAGCTGAGAGATCAAATTTCAGTTGTAATAAGTCACAGATGAGGGCGAATTAGAGAGGCTAAACTCTGTGAATACATTCAGGGTGGATTTCTCTCTGTTTTCCTTCTGTCCTGTGCAAGAGTTCAGGTCCACTTTAAAGGTTATATTTTGAAGGCTACATGACACAGGACATTTTTTTTTAATAATAAAAAGGGCCTTTTGTATTATCGTAATATTTGAAATATTTGCTAAATTAAAATCTGTTCCCATTTTTTCTATACTGTATATACCTTACAGTAGCCAACAAGCAGAATCTTTCAACAAGGTCTTGCTGTAGGCTCAGGCTATTGCGCTGGCTATGCCCCATGGCTGGATGACCAGAAATCCCATTAATGGGTCCTTGGACTGTTACTGCCCCTGGAGGCATCATATAATAACTGGGGTCCACTGATGGATGGAAGAAAAAATAAAGTACGACTTATGCTATAGTTATTAATGAAGCAATCTTCCTCCAAAGCCAAAGTCATAGTAAGCTTAAAGTGTGCCTCCGGCAATGGGAATAAGGCACTATTGTTTTCCATGGGGCCAACCTGAAATCCAGAAGCTTATTATTACCGTGAATTATTTTTCTTTTTCCTATAATTAAGGTTCAAATAGGTCTATAGTGTCCTCTCTTCAGTGCTGCTGCAAATAACAGCAGTGGCATGGCGCTGTACACAGGCTCGGACTGAGCCACTGAACCACCGATTTTTCCATCGGGGGGCCCCGGACGCCCCGCCTCCTAGGGGGCTCCAGTGCTGATAAGGAAGGGGGCACAGAGCAGGAAGGGGGGAAAGTGGACACAGAGCAGCAGGGAGGGGGGGGGGAAGCCTCCCCCCTTCCTCACCTAGGGCCCCCCTTTCGTGCTCCCCCCACCTCCAGAATTGCAGCCAGCCAGCTGGCGGAACGGCTTACCGAGAGCGATAGTTCTGCGTGCCGCTGGTCTGGTCTTCTGCACTGACACTGTCCAATCACGCTCTCGCAGTACTGCCTGTGAGAGCGTGATTGGACAGTGCAGTGCAGGAGACCAGACCAGCAGCTTCACGCAGAGCTCTCTGATCCTGGTAAGTGATTCCTGCTCGCTGCCACTGCTGGCTGCAATTTTGGAGGGGGGAGCGCAGAAGGGGGGCCCTAGGTGAGGTAGGGGGAGGCTTCCCCCCTCCCCGCCACTCTGAGCCCATTGTCCCCCTTCCAGCATGGGGGCATCTATAGATCTCCCTACCTAACTGGGGGTAGAGCACGGAAGTCGGGGCCCTACCTGCTTCTCTGTGCCCACTGCCCCCCCTTCCAGCATGGGGGCCCCCACTAACTGGGCACCTGCCTACCTAAACTGGGGACACCTATAGACCCGGGTATATCTATACTGGGGACACCTATATACCTGCCTACCTAACCTGGGAAATCTGCTGGCTGCCGCCAATCTGATTGCATTTTGTGGGGATATCTGCCACCAATCTGATTGCATTCTGTGGGGAAATCTGCCGCCAATCTGAATGCATTTTGTGGGGAAATCTGATTGCATTCTGTGGAGAAATCTGCCGCCAATCTGAATGCATTTTGTGGGGAAATCTGCAGCCAATCTGATTGCATTTTGTGGGGAAATCTGCCGCCAATCTGATTACATTTTGTGGGGAAATCTGCCGCCAATCTGAATGCATTTTGTGGGGATATCTGCCACCAATCTGATTGCATTTTATGGGGAAATCTGCCGCCAACCTGATTGCATTTTGTGGGGATATCTGCCGCCAATCTGATTGCATTTTGTGGGGATATCTGCCACCAATCTGATTGCATTTTGTGGGGATATCTGCCACCAATCTGATTGCATTTTGTGGGGATATCTGCCGCCAATCTGATTGCACTTTGCAAGGTCACAATAAGCGCCTCTGTACCGACACCAGTACAGAGGCGCTTATCGTGATCTTAAGACTGCACTGGCTGTGCTGAGAGACCTCCGGAAAAGCATTTTAATGTTGCTGGCTAAAAGCTCTATAGAACCTGCCAGACAAAGTGAAGTGGGCCAAAAGCTCCCATAAAGGAAGACATTCAGGAACAGAAGAGAAAAAGTAAATGACATCTAACTGTCTGGAAAATGTCATAAAGAAATTTCTAAAGCTTTGGGACTCCAGCAAACCATTATCCACAGATCCATTATCCACAAATGGAGAAAACATAGAACATGTTTGAATCTTCCCAGGAATGATTAGCCTACACACATTATCCCAAAAGCACAAAAACAACTCATTCAAGAGGCCACAAAAGAACCAAGAACAACATTTGAAGAACTGCTTTTGTTAAGGCAACTAGGCTAACTGGAAACTGCCAAGCTGTTAGAGGCAAAAAAGCACCTATAGTTCATTTTTTTTTCATTCATAAAAACCATTAAAAATTTTTTTGTTGGGCGGGGGGGTGTCATGGGGGGAGCGGCGGAGAGCACACTTACAGATGAGGGGAGCTCGCTCACCCCCGCCCTCCAGCAGAGTGGCACGGCCGGCCAGGACATGATCCTGAACTCTGCATGCCGCCGCCTGGTCTAGTGATGTCACTAGACCAGGCGGCGGCATGCAGAGTTAAGGATCACGTCCTGGGCCTGGCCAACAGCTGCCACTCTGCTGGAGGGCGGGAGCGAGTCGGGAAAAGCCCGGGAGACACACGAAGGAGCCGCTGGCAACTGCAGCCCAGATACCCAGCCAGGAGCCAGCTCGCCCAGCCAGGTAGGTACCCAGCCAGCCCACTGCCCAGCCAGGTACCCAGCCAGCCAGCATGCCCAGCCAGGTACCCAGCCAGCCCACGTACCCAGCCAGGTACCCAGCCAGCATGCCCAGCCAGGGACCCAGCCAGCCCGCATGCCCAGCCAGGGACCCAGCCAGCCCGCATGCCCAGCCAGGTACCCAGCCAGCCAGCATGCCCAGCCAGGTACCCAGCCAGCCCGCATGCCCAGCCAGGTACCCAGCCAGCCCGCATGCCCAGCCAGGTACCCAGCCAGCCCGCATGCCCAGCCAGGTACCCAGCCAGCCCGCTGCCCAGCCAGGGACCCAGCCAGCCCGCATGCCCAGCCAGGTACCCAGCCAGCCCGCATGCCCAGCCAGGTACCCAGCCAGCCCGCATGCCCAGCCAGGTACCCAGCCAGCCCGTATGCCCAGCCAGGTACCCAGCCAGCCCGCATGCCAGGTACCCAGCCAGCCAGGTACCCAGCCAGCCCGCATGCCCAGCCAGGTACCCAGCCAGCCGCATGCCCAGCCAGGTACCCAGCCAGCCCGCATGCCCAGCCAGGTACCCAGCCAGCACACTGCCCAGTCAGCCCGCATGCCCAGCCAGGTACCCAGCCAGCCCGCATGTCCAGCCAGGTACCCAGCCAGCCCGCTACCCAGTCAGCCCGCTGTCCAGCCAGCCCGCATGCCCAGCCAGGTACCCAGCCAGCCCGCATGCCCAGCCAGGTACCCAGCCAGCCCGCTGCCCAGCCAGGTACCCAGCCAGCCCGCATGCCCAGCCAGGTACCCAGCCAGCCCGCTGCCCAGCCAGCCCGCATGCCCAGCCAGGTACCCAGCCAGCCCGCATGCCCAGCCAGGTACCCAGCCAGCCCGCATGCCCAGCCAGGTACCCAGCCAGCCCGCAGGCCCAGCCAGCCCGCATGCCCAGCCAGGTACCCAGTCAGCCCGCATGCCCAGCCAGGTACCCAGCCAGCCCGCTGCCCAGCCAGGTACCCAGCCAGCCCGCATGCCCAGCCAGGTACCCAGTCAGCCCGCATGCCCAGCCAGGTACCCAGCCAGCCCGCTGCCCAGCCAGGTACCCAGCCACCCCGCTGCTCAGCCAGCCCGCATGCCCAGTCAGGTACCCAGCCAGCCCGCTGCCCAGCCAGGTACCCAGCCAGCCCGCTGCTCAGCCAGCCCGCATGCCCAGCCAGGTACCCAGCCAGCCAGGTACCCAGCCAGCCCGCATGCCCAGCCAGGTACCCAGCCAGCCAGCAAGCCCAGCCAGGTACCCAGCCAGCCCGCATGCCCAGCCAGGTACCCAGCCAGCCCACATGCCCAGCCAGGTACCCAGCCAGCCCACATGCCCAGCCAGGTACCCAGCCAGCCCGCATGCCCAGCCAGGTACCCAGCTAGCCCGCATGCCCAGCCAGGAACCCAGCCAGCCCGCTGCCCAGCCAGGTACCCAGCCAGCCCGCATGCCCAGCCAGGTACCCAGCCAGCCCGCATGCCCAGCCAGGTACCCAGCCAGCCCGCATGCCCAGCCAGGTACCCAGCCAGCCCGCATGCCCAGCCAGGTACCCAGCCAGCCCGCTGCCCAGCCAGGTACCCAACCACTACGCCATAATGCTGCCATACTACTGTACTATATTGTACTTACATCTTCAGCAGTACTTCACGGAGTACGTAGTCATGTCACTGACTATCCTCTGAGGAGCTTACAATCTAATTCTCCCATAGTCTAATGTCCTACCATATTATTACGTATTTATATAGCACTGGCATCTTCTGCAGCACTTTGCAGAGAACATAGTCATGTTACTGACTTTTCTCAGGGGAGCGTACACTCTAATACCTACCACTATTTTGTGCGAGAGAACACTGGCTAATGTGTGGGTTTTTTTTGGGGGGGGGGGGGGGGGTGGACATTTCCTACTTGCTTTTGAAACCATGGTCCCACTGACTTTGGGCTGCACTCTTACTAGGATATTTTAATTGGCCACACCCACTGTGTTATGGACGTGCCCACTGCATTCTGTGGCCACGGCCATTTTTCACCACGTTCTCCTGGGGGGGGGGGGGGGGGGGGGCGCCGTAGGTTTGGGGTGCCTAGGGGAGCCCAAACCCTAAATACAGCCCTGATAGCCAGGTGTCCCCAGGTGGGGTGGCAGCGGAGAGAGAAGTGGGAGCGATGGGCACAGCGGTGGGTAAGGGGGGACGTCTCCCCCCCTCACCTCACCTGCGGCTCCCCCTCTCTCGCTTCCCCCTCTAGATATGAGCGGCTGGCGGCAGCAGAACACTTCCTCTATTCCCAGCGCGGGAGGGAGATCTGTGCGCGTTACTCTGGTCTGGTTTAGACCAGAGTAGTGGCGCACAGATTTCTCTACCGCGCTGGGAATAGAGGAAGTTTTCTGCTGCACTTCCAGAACTAAAAGTTAATTGTCGGCTTAAAACAGAGTTATGTCAAACTGTCAATGTGCAGGGAGGCAGAGGCTAAATAGTCCCCCCCTTCACCTGCCTGCCTCCCTGCAATGATCCTCAGAGCGGATAATAAAGAAACAGGACACAAGTCTGAGGGACATTGATTTGAGGGGGCAGGAAATTTATTTGAGGGGGCACTGCCCCCTCTTGCCCCTGCGTAGAGACGGCTCTGATATACAGCAATATATAGTTAAATAAAAGCATCTCTGATGCTGAATAGTCACCAACGAACTTGTTCGCTGTTCATTCACATTTACACGAACGATTTTTACTACAAGTTCCCATTTGCATTTAACATTACAGTCAATGGCTGCAGACTTTAGCAGTTAATAACAATTCCCTCATACATGCAAAAAACACCAGACTATCTATTTTAAAAGTTATGATAGGAAAACAGTTTTTCTTAAATGCAGTTACATGACAGATAATGTATCAACCTATCGGTAGTGTAAATTCACAAATGTCCCCAACCCGCGAGTTATCTGCCTGGCGGATCAACTCACCCAACAGATGGCCAACTTCTTTGAAAACGCAGCTCGGCCCCCCCACATAGCAAAAGTACACATCGCCAGGTACACAGCTGACAACTTCTGTACTCGCCAGCCAGGGAAGTTGGGTCCAGATCCCCGACAGGTGATACAATGCAAAGGTGCATCCTTAAAGTGTAACTGTCAGGCATAAAATCAAAAACCAATTATTTATTTTTATCTGGTAAACAAGTAATAAGGAAGCTAACCAGGCAATCCAAAAGTTACAAAAATCACTCTTACTTTTCTTCTCCATAAAAGATCATTCCCCAGTTTCCCTGGCTTTTATTTGATACATCTGCCGCACAAAGGAAATTGCAGGGCATGCAGGGTTTTTCTTTTTTTCTTCTTTACTTTCCCCTCAGGCATAACTAATGCAGCCTGATTGGCTGAAGCCTCTTTCCTTCCCGTTTTCCCCTCTCACACTTCTGTTCCTCTCTGATTGGCCAAGATTTCTCATGCTGAGACAATGCACTTTCTAGTGCAGAGCTGAGTGGAAGTGTCTGAAGACTGGGAAGAGGGCGGGCAACGCATACACAGACAAGAGTAAGGGAGGTGTGGATGTCAGGATTAGCTTTAAAGAGAATCTGTACTCTAAAATTCTTACAATAAAAAGCATTCCATTCTATTCATTATGTTCTCCTGGGCCCCTCTGTGTTGTTTCTGCCACTCCCTGCTGCAATCCTGGCTTGTAATTGCCAGTTTTAGGCAGTGTTTACAAACAAAAGACATGGCTGGCTGCTAACCAGCTTGTGATAGGTTGAGAGGAGCTCAGTCTGTGACTCACACAGAGCCTGCAGGGGGCGTGGAGAGGGTGTGTATAGCGTCTATCACAAGCAGAGCAGCACATTCCTGCCTGAGTGCCTGAGCCCGACAAAGCAGTCAGAAGAAAGAAGATTATATTATATAACAGAGATAATACAGCCACTGTGCAACTAGGAAAGGCTGCAGTAAGACAGACCACATTAGAACAGGTATAGGAAAGAAGAAAGAAGGCTGAAAATTTTGTTAGAGTCTCTTTAAGATAGAGTCAAAATGGAAAATCCTAAGAAAGATTTTCTTTTTTTACTATAGAAAAATAACTAAAATAAAAAAGGTGAACAGTGCAATACATAAGTTATGTAAGTAGAGCAAGTATTTATCTACCTATATACAGGTAGTCCCCGACTTACGAACGCCCGACTTACGAACAAACCGCCGATACGAATGGCAAGGATTCTGTGTTTTCATGGGAACAAGTCAAACTTTTTTTTTTTCAAATTGGACTTTGTAGTAGTAGACTTTGTAGTTTTTTGAGAAAATCGATTTTTTAAAGTTCAAAGAAAAAATGGCTTTTCAACTATATAAGCGGTTACAGGGGGCAGAGGTGAAGGAGAGGGGGACACTGGAGGCACAGGGGGGCACAGAGGAAGTACAGGGGACAGAGATTGAACAGTGTTCTGACTTAAGAACAGATTCCGGTTAAAGGGACTCCAAGCACCTCTCATGGGCATGCCTTTAAGACTCCGACCAGTACTGCAAAGTACTTAAAGATGCATACCTTTCTGAAGCTTGTGTTCTCCTCTTTCATTTGATGCCTGAATCGTCATTCTACACCAAATAGTTTTCGTTCAATTTAACAAATCGCGGCTGCCATCTTGGCTGTGTTATAACTTCCGGGTCACCCCTGTCTTGTCTGTTAGAGAAGTGCATAACTGAATGAAGCAGGAAGAGGAAGTGACACGCATGGCCATTGCAAGAGGCTCCTCGAGAGGGGTCATAGCACGACTTTGTTGAAAGTCATCTGGCTTGAAGGCATACCCATGAGAGGTGCTTGGAGTCCCTTTAAGAGCAAACCTACAGTCCCTATCTCGTTTGTTAACCGGGGACTACCTGTGTTTTTTTTCCTGAGATAGTATGGCTGACAGCTCCTCTTTAAAAGAGGATTACCGGTAATACTGTTTGCAGCAGACACAGGTTTGCCACCCAGGAGGCACAGAAATAAGATGAACATTCCCAGAAACTTTTTAATCTATTTTTATCAAAAAATGTTTGTATTTCTGGAAACCGACTCACGCCTGCACAAAACGTATTTACATCTTGTTCCTGGAGTCCTACTTAATCTTATCGTTGTATCTCCATTATGACTGAATGGCCGGGCACTGTACTCGGTGGCCAGGAATCATTGGATGAAATACAGGACAATAAATGTTATTCTGCTTGTCTCAGATCTATACGTCTAGACTTGATAAGAATAATTATGTTTACATTGGTTTTTAGGACATAATTCCCAGAGCACATAATTATTCAGCTGAGCTGGAGCCACAAACTAGCTACTTTGCACGCAGCACAAAATAATTATAAACCTGATAACTATTTCAGATTTGCTATAATGAGATTTTTACCCCCTCTTCAATCTAAAGGAATCAATAAAATTAGTCTGCGAGCGTCTGATGTAGTCCTGACGTCGCGGGCTAGAAAAAATAAATTTGGTTTGCAATGAACTCAAGAAGGCTAAGTTTTATTGAACGGTTTGATTTAAACAAGGTGTTCATTTTTATATGAGTTTGTATTTTACATTTGTGAGCGTTCCCTGTCATAAAGCATTCTGTGCGTTACACAGAGACAGATCTGAATCATGTACGGACAAGTTCAAAAATACACATGCTTCTCTTTTTATTTTATTTTTTTGCAGACTTTCTAAATTTAGCCCAGACTAAAATCTGCAGTTGGTTGCCTTGGTAAGGGTTGCTATGGCTGCGGGGATGAAAAGCTTCAGCCTAAATAAGTCCGAGGAACGAAATCTTTCACTTGGAGAAGTCATTCATGACAAGTTTTGAAAAAAATGGAGCCTTTGGCTTTGGGGAGAGATAAAAAAAATCACGCCTTGTTTCTTTGCTTTGATTTCTGTTCAACAAATACAGGCGATTTCAACCATTACAATAATCAAAAAACAAACAAAAAACAAAAAAAGCTGGGATGCACTAGCTAAAAATATTAGTGGTTCAGCTACAGAGCAATTTGGTACAGTACAGATAATGAAAACATCCCCACTTCCATAGCAAAATGCAGATCTTTCTCTTCAGCGAGGCATAACTACTGGGGAAAAAGACCCTAGAGCTACCAGGAGACCCAGTACGGTTGATAGGTGGGGGGCAAACCCTTACCACATCACCCCATCTTACTCTAATATTGTACACGGCCTCCTCCAACTGGTGTTGTGGCCACATTTGTTATTGCTTGCTATTGGAGGGGAGTTATGGAGGCAGGGCCGAGTCTAGCTATGGAGGCCCCAAGCAAAAGTAACCTGGGGAAACCCCTGAAAACCCTCCTGGCAGCAAATTAATCCCCAGGGCCAGCTCCTTGCCCCCCCCCCCCCCCCAATATTCAAGTCAGGCAAAACCAGCTCTGGAAATGTTGGCACACTAGGCCCCGCCATATGCTGTAATGCGAAGACTATGCCCAAATTTTTATTAAAACAGCGTAATTCAGCCGACAGCCATAGCTGGCAGCCAAATTATGCCACCAAATTATCCTGCAGTCCATGGCGGCATGGGGGTGGCGGGTGATAGCCAGGGCTTTTGCAGGAACAGGGTGAGACTTTTTGGCTTTATCCTGCACCCAAATTTCCCGGCACTTTAATTACATGTGCACACGAAATCCACCCCCTCCCGAACTTTTTTCTGCTCCTTGGAACCCCTAGAACGTTTCTGCCAGCGTAGCAACTGTCCTATCCCGGTGGGTGCGCTGTGCTGCTCGATTACTCTGTGCACTCCCCTCTTCTTCATAACCCGGCACAAGTAATAACATGCGCCGGGTCACTGAGAAGATGCAGCCAGGCAAGGATACGGATGAGAGCCCACGGACTAACGGAGGAGCTTGTTCACCAGGACAAATGAGTTGCTATGCTACCAAAACTTTGCAGGGCCCCCGGGGAGCAATAACTCAGGTTGCTGCGCCTGCCCTGTATGGAGGATGCACAATTATGGCTGAGGGGTCATGGTGGCCACATTGGTTATATAACCCCTTGCAGATGGACCACATGACTGCAGGCCTAATCTCCCTCTACCACATACCGGTACACTTCCTCTATTAGGGAAGGAGGTATAAATGTAAGGGGTCCAATCAAAGTTTTGCTGGGGGCCTCTTGATTTGTGGTCCTCCTCTAGAATTTCAGGTATGAATCCCGTGAGTAAGTGCTCAGGTCTCCCACATCCCAAAAACATACCGGCCTGCTGACAGGGATGATGATTGGCAGCTACAGTAAACATATCTTCCCTTTCACCATGGAGACTATGCAGGTGCGAGCCTACTGGTGACAGACGATTAGGCAGAGAAGGCTATCACAGGCACAGAACAGACACAGACATCAACAGTACACAGCCCAGGAACAAAACTGCTGCAAACAAGATGAGCACTGGCAGCACACACTTGGAGATGACAGGTGAGGATGAGACTGAATATAGACAAGGTTAGGACCGGAAGGATTCTCAGAACTCAGCAGGCCGCATCAGAAGACACAGAGCATAGGCAGAGAAAGAGAATTCAGTCAGACAGACAGGTGACTGGAAACATAGAACACCTGCTTCCTTAAAGTGTAACTGTCGAGCATAAAATCAAAAATAAATTCTTTATTTTTATCTGGTAAACAAGTAATAAAGATGCTAACCAGGCAATCCAAAAGTTAAAATCAGCATTACTTTTCTTGTTTATAAATGTTCATTCCCCAGTTTACCCGACTTATTTGGTACGCTCAAAATTTGGTACACAAAAAGGAAATTGCATGGCATGCTGGGTCTGTCCTTTTTTGCTTCTCTACTTTCCCTCAGACTTAAAGTGAACCAGAGACGAAGCACCCTCATGTTTTTTACCATATATATTAGTGGGAACATTAGAGAAAACACTTACCCTGCTCTCTGTTTTATCTTTCACTGCTCAGCCTGCTTGTGATCAGCCCTGATAAAATCCCAGACTGAGCATTCAGTCTGGCTTTGCTCAGGAATCATTATAGCGGAGTCATTATAGCAGAGCCAGAAGGGGGCAGGCACGGTAGGTGTTTTCTCTAATGTTCCCACTGATATATATGGTAAAATACATGAGGGTGCTTCGTCTCTGGTTCACTTTAAATAATGCAGCCTGATTGTCTGAAGCCTCTTACCATCCTGTTTACCCCTCCCACACCTCTGTTCCTCTCTGATTGGCCAATATTTCTCATGCTGAGACAATGCCCTTTCTATAGTGAAGGGCAGGCAAATCAGGCAGAGGAGAGTAAGGGAGGAAATGACATCAGGATTGGCTTCAAAATAGCCACACTAAAAAGGGAAATGCTAAGAAGGATTTCTCTTTTTTTTTACTGTATAAGAATCACTATCACTAATATCCTAATATGCCTGGCAGTCGCAGATCTTTTTGGCTTTAGCAGAGTTAGAATCAGTCGCCAGAAGCAAGCTTGTAACTAGTGTCGTAATACTTTGGTCACAGCACCTGATCTGTACACTCTTTCTGAGTTAGTTTCTTGAAGTATGAAGCTGCATAAACATGGATATTCAAAGTAGGTTGAGGTGGCCGATGGCCGCCTCAGCTGATAATCAAGCGTGTGTACAGCAGCCCACAACCACCACACCCACAAGCCATCTGCCAGGCGGGTCAACTTGGCCCAGCACCGGCCGATTGCATTGTGCACACTACTCCCCCCCCCTGGCCGCTCCGTCGTTACTCCACCTCCCCCCCGCATAGCAACAGGACGAATGGTCAGCTACAGGGATGAGCTCACGAGTCATTACCAGTAGCTAGCTGCTCGAATTTGTGATTCTAATGAGGCATAATTGCTTCAGGTGTGCGGCTGGGAGAGAGGGGGTTAATTACCCAGCCGCCTGCCGCTTCTATGCGTACCACAGCATCGCACGCGTCCAATGGGACATGTTCCACTACTCAGTACTGCGCACTTCCTCCCTCTGGCCGAAAAAGGAAGTGCGCGGTATTGAGTTGTGGAACGCATTCCATTGGACCCGTGCGAGGCTGTGTTGCACATAGAAGCGGCGGGCAGCTGGGTAATTAATCCCCTCTCTCCCAGCTGCGCACCTGAAGCAATTACGCCTCATTAGAATCACAAATTAGAGTAGCTAGCTACTCATAAATGACTCGTGAGCTCAACCCTGGTCTATAGAGCTGACTTTGCATCCATACAGCCCGGTCCAGCGATACTGCCCAAAGGGATAGGGTTCTGATCCGAACCGGCGAGATCTGTAAGAGGTGTGTACACACCTTTAGAGGCACTAGATCAGTAGGGATTGGCAGCCCTGCCAGGCAGTTAGCATTCATACAGTATCTCACTCACTACAGCGTCACTTCATGCGAAACAGGAAAAAAAGGTGCAGGAGCCCTTGTGGTAAAAAGGGTGCCGCCATAGGTGCCCAATATAAAAGTGAGAAATTTGGAAGCCCAAATTCACTTTCTGTACCGCATATCCTGGCTTAGTGGTGGCACCTCTGGGAGCCCAAATTTGCTTTCGATGCCACAAATCAAAGCTATGCGGCAGCGCCCCCTGGGGGTTAAGGTTCAAGCATCTTTAGAAGGAGGTCTTAGGGTTAGGCATTGGTAGAGGGAGGTCTTAAGGTTAGGATAACGCTTGACAGGTACTAGCTATAGGTCAGATCGTATGCCCATATGACTGACATCTAATCCAGCCCTAACACCTGCGCAAAGCTCCTTCCTAATAAGAAACTAAACCCCTGCAGGAAGATGTCAAATATAGGGTTGCTCGTCTGATTCCGCGGAATTGAGATTTCAGCGATTCCGGTCGGAAATTGGTAATTCCGTTCTGGTGAGCCGGAACGGAACATCTATAGTGGTAGTCTGTAAATAGCGGAATTTCTATGCGGAATTTCGTCGGAATTTAGAGCCAACAGAAATTAAAAGCCAATCAGAAGCGTGTAAAAGCTGCATTTACCGTTAGGCAGAATTGTTAAGCCAATCAGGAGGATCGGAAGGGATAGACCCATCACAGAAGCTTAAAACATGCTGATTTCTGCATTAAAATTGGAATTTCTGCACCAATTAGAGTCTTAACAAAAACCAACCAATCCTACGTTAGCAACCAGCTCCTAGCTACCTATCATCAGCTATCCCACCCATTTTGTATGTAAGTGAGGTGTGACAGTCACGAAGCTTGTGGGTTTCAGTCTGGTGTTTTGGAGAGAGGAGAGACAGACCCATATTCGTTTTTTCAACATAAAACAATAGTCTTTTTAAAGACTGTATATAAAACAAAAGTATTTTTAAAGACTGTGAGAGAGAATTAGATTGAGTGTGAGCTATATTAGTAGTAGCTAGCTTGGTGTATTTGTGAGAGAGTGACAGTAGATTGTTAGTTTGAGTGATAGATTGTAGTGTAGTGTACTAGTAGTTGCTGTGTGGAGAGGGTTAGACAAAGCCAGCCAGGGTGCAGGCTTAGGCCCCGTTTACTCTTAATCAGTTGGTGTGCGTTAGTATGCGTTGGTACGCGTTAGTACGTGTTTTTTCCATTGCAGTGCATTGTGACAAAGATTTCAGTTAAAACGCGTTAAGTGTGAAAGGTGATATAGTAAAATATGGGCATTACTTTGAAAATCAGTTTTCTTTCAGTTTTAACTGAGAGCAACTGATTAAGTGTAAAAGGGCCCTTAGTGTTTGACAGAGTGAGAGAGTTAGGTGATTGATTAGTTGAGTGTAGTGCAAGTTTTTTTTTGTTTTGTTTTCTAAGTTCATTTTTTTTTCTTTATTTTGTTTTTGATTTTCTTTATTTCACTCCCTTATTTTCTTATCTGTTTTTTAGTTCAAGTTAGGTGGATTTATTTTACTTTGGTCTTCGCTCATACCCCTTCCCCAATAAACTTTTTTTGTCCCCAAAACAAAGGAGCGAGAGCAGCAGCAATTTCCTGCCACTCCTAAAAGGAAATGGAGTGATGGTGGTGTTGGTGGATCACGTCAAGTACGTGATCAAGTTGAGAGTGGCAGCAGTAGCAGGAAGCGTTCCGCCCTGATCAGAGATGTCTTCCCTGTGTTTGCACGCAGGAAAATTTTGACAGAGCAGCAGGCGAACAGAGTTGTTGATTATTTCGATCAGGAACCCTCTACCTAGTCTGAGGAACTTGAAGCTAGTTGCAGCAGCACCAGTAGTGGCAAGGTTCCTCATGACCAGAACCAGACCGCAGCTGCTTATCTTGACGAGGTTGCTTCCTCCCAGTACTCTCTTCCAGAATTAAAGCACACCTATGTCAATGAGAGAGATGTGCAGAAGGATTGGGATGAGGCATTGGAGGAGACCATGGGACCAAGCTCCCAAGCAGTGGTGGGTTCTGTGGTGACAGAAATGGCCCCTGTGTTTTCTTCATCCAGTAATCCATCACAACTGGGAGCTTGTGTCACCACCAATCAACATCACCACCGGTCAACTACAGAGGTGTTTCGTGGCCAGGTGGAAGGTCCAGAAGAATCACTTATGGGTTCCAGAGCTTTGGTTGAACTGGCTGATGTTTTGGATGATGAGGTGGCTGATCCAACGTGGTCGCTATCTGGTGGGTTAGGCACTAGCAGGCGTGAGCAGCATGGAGAAACAGAGCAGACGGTTGGCCAGCAGCCTGCAAGTGCTTTCCCGTCTGTCAGTACCCACCAGTCCAATGCTGAGCATTGACGTGCTAGAACAGGTCGCACCACTGCTCCACGTGCACGCACGTCCCCATCATGGAATTATTTTACTGTTCTGGAAGAGGATGAATCCAGGGCAGTCTGTTCTGTGTGCCGTAAATCGGTGAGCAGAGGCAAATCAGGCAGCGGGTTCGGCACTTAAGAGCTGATAAGCCATCTACGCAACCACCACAGAAGGGACTTCGATTATGTAAAGAATGGGTGGGGAAAAAAAAGCAGCAGCAACAGGCCCCTCCTTTTTCTAGTCGTCCTGTCCCTATCCAACCTGCTCAGTCCCATTCTACAGTCCCATTCTACTTCAAATCCCTCTGCATGCCAGGCTGAAAGAGGGCTCCAGACCTCGGCAAGCACCTCATCATCACCCTTGTTGGTTTCCTCTGCATCACCAGTGTTCCAGCGTCAGGCCTCTGTGCCAGAGATGTTGCAGAGGAAGCGGATGCTTGCTGCAACTGATCCATTTGTTGTAAAAAATAATGCACTCCTGTCAAGGCTGTTGGGCCAACAGCTGCTGCACTACCAGTTTGTGGACTGTGCCCCCTTCCGCAGACCGATGAAAAGTGTTGCTCCACAATGGCGGATCCCCAGCCGCCATTATTTTGCCATAATGTCAATACAGATGCGTAATCAGACAGGCCGAGATCAGGGCAGGCAGCAAACAGTCGTAACGGTAATCCAGGCAATTGGTTGGTGCAGGCAGCAGACAAGGGAAATCCAATAAACAAGCAGAAGTCGAAATCCAGATAATCCAATAACAAGAACAGGAAAACAGAGTAGCCAGCAGCCAGCAAACAAGAGCTAGAAGCTATCACCAGCAATGACAGAAATCGCACACCAGGTTTAAATACTACATGCAACCAATCAGTGGCCGGCCACATGCACACAGCCAATCACACGCAGGCATCAATCAGCTGACAGCAAGATCAGCTGACACAGATGACCACAACAGGTCATCTGACCCACCCAGTACTGACCAGCAAACTTCCTGACAGTATCAGCCATAGCACAGTGGTCAAGCGCACCACCCCCGACGTGAGAGACCAGGGTTCAATAATCCCAGGCAGAGTCAGCATCCACATATGTATTTATATATAAACCCCCTGCCTGAGTGTCACCCATTCCCCCACTCCCCCCCCCACCCTAGAATTAGTTCCCCCCCCCCCCCCATAAGCCTCCACACACCCACATGTTCTAATTTTTATCTCCCCCTTTCCCTCCCTGCATTATGGCATCACCTGACCGCAGCTAAAGCCCAACCCTCCATCAGAGAGGGCCCAGCCGTTTTAAGTCTTATACAAAATCCACACAGTATAACCCAAGCCCAAGGGTATCTGATCACCTAATTGCCTTGATATAGCCCCCCATCAGAGGGCGCCCTGCCGCCTATATTATATACCCACCCAGCTTCACTGCTTTATGACAATTGGGTACCTAGTTGCCATAACTCATTTCCGCTCCAGAGGGCACCAACGCCGTCTACATCCACACTACATAATCAATACAACTTATCATCTAGTGTCTAAAGCTATATTAACACTTAAAAATATTAAAATTTATTAAAATTTACTAATTCCAAAATATCATTATTAAAACATAAACCCCTATAGAATTTGTTTCGACCATAGAGCCCCTCTACCTAACATACACACTAGCCCAGTTCCCATCGGAACATGCAGGGCTTCTTAAAAATGACCGCCGCTCCCTGGCTCCACACCATCTGACCCTATGCGGCCCCCGTCAGCCTCCCTGCGCACGTGATGTAATGACGTCACACATCGGACTTTAGCGCATCCCTCCTCTCCTTAGAGATCTACACAGCCTTTAAATCCACCCGGGAAACGCCGCGCAGTATACTGGCGCCCGGATACTCGGACCTCCTGTTTAACAGGTAAGCGCTGATAGATCAACTATTCCTAGATCATACTTTTGGAGGGAGGAAGTAAGTCTGCTCCAAGAATTTTAACGCCACTTTTTCCTACAACTAAGCATTCACTGTGTGGCAGCAGAGTGGCGCAGCAGAAGTGGGCTGAGCCCATAACCCAGAGGTCAATGGATCGAAACCTTCCTCTGCTAGGTGTACTTTGGTTTTTACACCTTGCTTTACCACATGGGCCAATCGGTGGCCATAGCCACGTTAGAGAAAGTGTCATTAGGGCCTTGCTGTAACAGATTGTAGTGTAACTATTTCAACTAATGTATGTAAGTTATATACAAACGTAAGCAGAGTGGTGCAGCGGAAGTGTGCTGGGCCCATAACCCAGAGGTCGATGGATCGAAACCATCCTCTGCTAGGCATGATTTCATTGTTGCACCTCGCTTTATCGCATGGACAAAACGGTTTACATAGCCCTGTAAGAGAAAGTGTAATAAGGGCTATGCCGTAACAGATATTACGGTAGCTAAGACTACTCCTGGGCCTTTCTTCAGAGGCGTAGCTAGGGCTTTCAGCGCCCGGGGACAAAGACTATTAATGCGCCCCCTAAGGTGAAGGCGCCAAAAAGGGGCGTGGCCATATACTAACTGTGGGCGTGGTTATGGGTGGAGCCAAATGTACAGGAAGTTAGCAGGCTCACGCTCACCCACCCTCCCTCAGTATGTAACTTCCAGCATGTTCCAAGACAAATTCAGCAATCATGAGCCCCCCCCCCCCCCATCAAGACAAATTCAGCAATCATGAGCCCCCCCCTATCAAGACAAATTCAGCAATCATGAGCCTCCCCCCCCCCCATCAAGACATATTTAGCAATCATGAGGCCCCCAACAAGACAAATTCAACAATCATGAGGTCCCCAACAAGACAAATTCAGCGATCTTTAGGCCCCCAACAAGACAAATTCAGCGATCTTTATGCCCCCAACAAGACAAATTCAGCGATCTTTAGGCCCCCAACAAGACCAATTCAGCGATCTTGAGGCCCCCAACAAATCATGAGGCCACCAACAAGACAAATTCAGCAGTCATGAGGCACATAAATAGACAGCATTTCACATTAATAGGCAGAATGCCCCCTTAATATGGTAGACACCTCTCACCTGGCAGCAGTTCCCCAAAATACACTCAATCCGACAGCAGTGGTTCCCCAAAAATAGGTAGCCCCAGGTCTATAGGTGTCCCCAGAATAGGTGGCCAGCAGTATAGATGTCCCCAGAATAGGTGGCCAGTGGTATAGATGTTCCCAGAACAGGTAGCCAGGGGTAAATATGTCCACAGAACAGGTAGCCAGGGGTATATGTGCCCAGTATATGTAGCCAGGGGTATATGTGCCCAGTAAATGTAGCCAGAGGTATATGTGCCCAATTTATGTAGGCAGGGGGTATATGTCCCCAGTATATGTAGTCAGGGGGTATATGCGCCCAGTATATGTACTCAGGGGGTATATGCGCCCAGTATATGTAGTCAGGGGGTATATGTGCCCAGTATATGTAGTCAGGGGGTATATGCGCCCAGTATATGTAGTCAGGGGGTATATGTCCCCAGTATATGTAGGCAGGGGGTATATATGTGCCCAGTATATGTAGTCAGGGGGTATATGTGCCCAGTATATGTAGGCAGGGGGTATATGTCCCCAGTATATGTAGGCAGGTTTGTCCCACAGCAGGAGGGGAGCAGCGCAGTGGAGGGAGAGCTATGGGCACAGTGGGGAGGGGCGGACGTCTCCCGGCCCCTTCCCTCACCTTAGGCGGCTCTCCCTCCCTCACTCTCCCCTCCACAACTAATGTCCGGGTGGCTGGCAGCGGCGGGCGGGACTTACCTGCGTCTCGTCGCAGCGCTGGATGGATTTGCCGCTACTCTGGTCTAGTCCAGACCAGAGCAGCGGCTGCAGCATCCGAACTTCAGGCGCTGGAGCGAGACGGAGGTAAGTCCCGCCCGCTGCGCCAGCCACCCGGACATTAGTTGTGGAGGGGAGAGCGAGAGAGGGAGAGCCCCCTAAGGTGAGGGAAGGGGGGGGGAGATGGCCCCCCTTCCTCACCGCTGCTCACAGCTCTCCCTCTTCTCTGCGCTGCTCCCCTCCCCCCCCCCAAAAAAAACCAACCCTGCAGCTCAGCTGGGCGCCCTCGGGAACCTAGCGCCCGGGGGCACCTGTCCTACCCCGACCCCCCCCTCTAGCTCCGCGTCTGCCTTTCTTGTAGGTGAAGAGATCAGTGAGATGAGCAAGAATGGATCCGCAAACCAGACCGGAGTGACGTATAAAAGTCTTGAAATGTTTATTTGAAAAAATCCACAAACCGTGCAATAAAATCACAGGATCAACTGATGCGTATTGGGCTTGCAATCTGCCCTTAACCCAACTGGCGGTTTAAAAAAAAAAAAAATTTCCTATATCATGTAGCGAGCCCAGGGAAGAACGGGATTTCCTGGAGGGCTTCCCCCGTCTCCATGGCGACGGGGCGGGATGACGTCACCGACGTCGGGACGTCATTGGGAGTCCCGAACCACCCCTCAGCGCTACCTGGCACTGGTTGGCCAGGCAGCGCACGGGGTCTGGGGGGGGGGGGGGCATGCGGCGCGACGGATAGCGGTGATCGAGAGCGGGGCGGCGGCGATCGGTGTGCTGACGCAGCTAGCAAAGTGCTAGCTGCGTGCAGCAAAAAAAAAACTTAAACAAATCGGCCCAGCAGGGCCGGAGAAAACCTCCTGCGCGGCCAAGGAGGTTAATTGTAGTTAAAAATGAACCTGAATAAGGAGGCATTTATATGACACCAGGGAGGAGAAACTCCACCCCCGGAAGCATACAAATTACTCCTTAAAGGGACATACATCCTCAAATAACACTATACAAAAATATAACTATAATAACATGGAAATGACATAAAAAAGATGTATAAAAAGTTACCACTAAGTTTAACACTGTCAATGTATGAGCAAGAAGGAAAGTAACAACAATGACAAAAGGTACAATGAAATTAATAGACATAACTTAATTGGTGATAGGATAAATATATACCTACTCTCAATATGTATAAACCAAGCTTAGGTCCCACTTTTTGTTTAAACCCTGCGGTATGCGAGTAGCCAGTCTGTGAATCCAAAAGGCTTCGCGTTTCAACAACAATCTTTGAATGTCGCACCCTCTAATTGGACGAACCACCCGTTCCACCCCCTGAAACCTAAAAGAAGATAAATCCCCCCCCCCTATGTACAGTTTCAAAGTGTTTTGAGACAGCGGACTTACGAAAAGTGTTCCAATTGGTTCCACAGTAATGTTCTGCTATACGTGCTCTTAAGTGGCGAGTAGTGCACCCCACATATTGGATACAACAGGAGATGCAGGATATAACATAAATTGTGTTTTTAGTGTTGCAATTTACATATTGATTGATAGGGAAATTCTTATTGTGCACAAAAGAGAAAATGGAGTTACTCCTCTTATGACACTGACAATAATTACATGTAGAAAAACCACAGGGGTATGAACCCACTGTGGCCAACCATGTCAGAGTGCGAGAAATGGAAGGAGACCGAAAGAGACTGGGTGAAAGAATGGACCCTAAAGTTCGGGCCCTTCTAGCAGAAAAACGACATCCTCTGTCCAAAATTGTCTTAAGTTTTGTGTCCAGATGTAGCACTGGAATATACTTCTTAACAATATTAGTAATCTTATTAAACTCCAGGCTATAGCCAGTAACAAAAGTAACCTGTTCATGTTCGGTCTCTCTCCAAGCTCTGCTGTCCTTTGCTGTGTGTGTTACACCAGCATCATCCAGGGGGGCACATGATCTTTCTGAAGTCTTGAATTGAAGCTTGTAAGCAGTATCACCATGTGTCCCGCTCCTTCCATCTAGCAAATTAGGCAAATAAGCAAGCTCATTTTTCTCTTGAGTATATCGCAATGGTACATGCTAGGCTGGCTTCAGCATGTAGCGTTGGTGGTATAGTGGTGAGCATAGCTGCCTTCCAAGCAGTTGACCTGGGTTCGATTCCTGGCCAATGCGGAGGAGGAGGAGGAGGAGGAGAGAGAGATTTTTTTCTGCCGGATCATCTTTAGTCTGACTTGATGCCATTGAAGTGAATATTCAGCTTAGAACCATCAATGGATACCGGCGGAATTTCATAGGCAATTCCGGAATTCCGCTGAATTGAAAAAGCAATTCCGTTCTGACCCAACTAGAATCACCCATTTTCGCCCGGAATCGTGGAAAACATAATTCCGCGGAAAGCGGTGAGCATCCTTAGCTCCCAGATACGTGGTTTGTCTTCATTGACACTAATTCCCACTAACATAAAAAAAAACAAAAAACAACCATGGGGAGTCTAATTAAACCTTCCTAACCATACATCTAATTAAACCCGGACCTATCCCTTACTCCTTTTACTATCCCACACACTCCTTTATACCCATTGGCTACTAATATAAGCCTTCACCGTAGTTACCACGGTAGTTAGGACAACCTATTTTTACAAATATTGTTGGATACTGCCATAGAGAGTATTACATTTACACTTGTACATCCTTTCCTGGGCACCTCCTACTTGTTCTTAAATTTTGAAGCAGAATGACACTTTGCAGTCAGGCAGAAAAATAACAGTGTATGGATGGATCCCCTTACCTCGGTAAGACAAGCTTCTTTTGGTGATGGTTAGCTTCTCAGAGGGACACACGGCTTCTTCAAACTGGGGACTAGCGGGCTTGGGCAAAACAGCGCTGAAGCCACCGATCTCCATAAACAGTGGCTTGTGCTCATTAATGGAAGGGACCAGTGACACCAACCCGGTCCTCTTTGTCTCGGTGTTCTTGTCATAGGAGTAATGTGTGAGGTTTTCCATGGAATTCTCTGAGCCCTCCTGGCTGTTATCTTTGCTGCAGTCTGCAATCAGGGAGGAGATGAATTAGCCATGGACAGGATTAGAGATTTTCAATGAGATGCAAATAATTCTGGTTTCTATGCAAATTAAATGCAAACTTGGCCACGCTCGTGCATGAAGAGGTCAAGCTCTTGTCTAATTTCTTTCAGGGGGTTCTTAGGCAAGTATCTATTTTTTACCCTTAGCTTTGACTCAGGCACACTTTAAGGATTACCACTATTCAAAAACATATGAGAGGTGATTAATCGACTAAAGCACCAATAAGGGGTGTAGTGGATAGTACTCTCACCTTGCAGTGGTGGGTCACCAGTTTGAATCCCAGCCAGGGCACTCTCTGCAAGGAGTTTGTAGGTTCTTCCCGTGCCTGTGTGAGTTTTCTCCAGGCACTCAGTTTTCTCACATCCCAAAAGCATACAGATAAGTTAATTAGCTTCCTCCTAAATTGGCTCTAGACTGCAATGGACGTATGGCCATTGTAGGGATTAGATTATGAGCCCCTCTGATGCTGGGAATACACGGGTCGATCCGGCGGCCGATTAGCCGCCGGATCGACCCCAGCCGCGTCCCCGCTTGTCTGCGCGGATCAATTACCGCTCGTCCCCGCCGGCGCTCCTTATCAGCCTCTCGATTCCCTGCCATTGTCTGCCGGCGGGGATCGAGTAGTGTGATCAGACCAGCTGAATATTATCAGCTGGCCAGATCAGGTGCTCGATACACGGTACAGAAACGTACCGTGTATCCCCAGCATGAAGGATAGTTGGTGACAAGAATATATGTGCTCTGTAAAGTGCTGTGAAAGATTTCAGCACTCTATAAATACTAAATAATAATAATAATGATAAGAAAAAGACACCGAGAGCCCAATATGGTGTAGTATGCTCGGAACAATAGTGAATAATGTAATGTGAGAAGGTAATACTCACAAACAAGGGTTACCGCTGAGGCAACTACTGTGAATGCAGGTGAGGAGATTAGACCTGTCCTCACTCAGGGTTAAGAAGTCACTCTCTGTAGATAGAAGAAAGGCAGGGGTGGGTCCCCCTTCCACCAGGGGTGGACACTATAATGACTTTGATGAACAGAGGCGCCAGCAAAATAAAAACAATAATAAAAAGTTTTAAAATATGCTGGGGAGGTAGTGGTGGACTTACCTCCGAAAGCAGACTTGACTACTTTTCTGACAAACACTTTATTAGTACCCCAATAGATGCAATGCGTTTCGCAGGACCAAGCCCGCTTCATCAGGCAATAAAACAGGGGACAAACAGTAGCTCTCAGGTAGCACGTATAGCGCCTCAGAGGCGATATATCGAGTGCCACGGGCACCCAAATCTCAGTTTAGCCTCAATGCATAATGAAGCCTATGGCAGCGCCTAAGTCTCTCCCAGTAGCCGGTGCCCAACTTTCCTACTTCCTTTGAGATACCTTAGAAACCATGCGGTCTTTGGGGCAGCAAGTAAAGGAAATTCTCCTCAATGGGTACACAAACAGCATTAACAACCTGCCAAAATTTGTAACCTTTCATAATTTGACCCAAAACTAAAAAATATATATAAAAAAAATTAGCTTGAGCTGTATTGTACCAACCAATGTAGCGGTAAAGCCCTGAATCTGAGTGCGATTACTGATAAATAGACTTATTCCTAAAATGATGTCTGCATAAACTGCACAAGGCAAACAGGCTTAGCAATATCAGCTGCTGCCAAGTTCACTTGCTTACTCAGCCGATATTTTGAATAAATGTATGAGCTTTATTCTATTTTTGTTCGGTATGATTAAAGCCATCTTTTCCAACTATGAGTAATAGGAGTTTTTTTTCTGGTATTTGTGACATTATTAAGTAAAGAAATGAATGCGCTTTCTCGACAAAACTGTGATGGGTTCATGCACCATTTGAATGCCATATGCTGTACCAATTCCAACAAACTGGCAGCATATAAATAGTCGTCAAACAAAGACACAAAATGGAACAGAATGTTTCTGACTGTTTCCATATCGCCGATCAAAAACTCATTGGCACCTGAATGGGAAATAAAAAGGCCAATGCTGCTGGAATCCTAAAGGCTTGTACAAACGTGCAACTATTCCGCCCAGCTATTGTCTAAACTTGGTCTGTTGGACGATAGTTGGGCGTGTGTATGCGTGGAAAAAGACTAGACAAGCAACTGATAACAGGCAGTTTGCCCGATTCAACCAGTAGTTCAACTTACATGACTGTTGGGCTAATATTGTGCAGTTGGCCACATGTGTACAAGTCATTTGAACAACTTGTACTTGTTTTGAATGTGGCCATATCGTGCAGTCCATCATTCCTCTGGGGGTTAGGGAGACGGTGAGGTTCAACTTAAGCCCCTGATTGAACTCCTGAATTTGCTTGTTGATTTATAAAGCACCCTAACATGTTAAACTATTCTTGAAGTGGTGGGGTAAATCAGAATATACACATGCCCCAGACAGCCAATGACATGCCTTTCCATACTTTGTTAGTTTCATTGCAAAAAAAAAAAAAAAAACTTAACCTCCTGCTGTTATAGTACATTAAATTTGCCCCATGACCTGATCAAGAGGATGTTTGGGCTACAACCCACAAGCCAAACCTCAAACCTTCCATCCATGGTCAGCCTGTGATAGAGGGAAATCATTTCCTTAGCTATCTGGGGGTATGTGGCACATCTACTTTCTGAGGTACGTTTTAAGGAACAACTGGAAACTTTGGAAAGTAACTGGTGGACTCAATGGTGACTTTTACAAAAAGAAGCAAACTCGCAATATTATGTACTTTAGAAGCGGATATCTTTAGAATTACTTATCATTTGGACTTGTGGTTTTCATTGAAAGTAACCTCGGATTGATATTTTTTCCATCCTTTGCTTGGCTTCCACTTCCCAGCTTTCTAGTTTACGTTAGAAGAAGGGTATCACCAGACTCTCCCAGGCCTCACCAGACAGGTGTACGCACGCTGTAATTACATACAGCTATTAATTCCTTCGTAGGAGCTGTTCCTGGCTTACACCAGCAGACTGAGCCGCCTGCAGGCTATGCCACCTGAAATCCATCTCCATCGTTTCATTACATTTGCCAGGAAAAGGTCAGCCATCGAACCAAGCAAGTTGATAATTAAGCGTTTTTCTCGGAAGCTTCTAGGAAGGCTGGAGGAGATTGTGTAAAGTGACACAACATGTGCCGGATCTCCTTGTTCTAAACCACAGTGGACAGTTCTCACGTGCTGGGGACATGGTGGAATGTGGGTGAGAAGAACAGAGGTAATGAATGGTGACTGAAATTACTGGGCTGTGCACAGAAGGTCTTCACCGTCTTCACTTCTAAACTGTATTGTAAATTAAAACCCAACCGCTATTAGAACTTTTCTATAAAGGAAACTATACTAATTTTAAAATGTGTCTCCAACCACAGAAATTAAACTGTACAGTTTTCAGTATGGGAAAGCTAAAATCCAATAGCTCAGTGCTGTTGCTGGGTCATAGTATTTGGGACCCGCTTCCTGCAGGCAAGAGGCATTGTGGCAATGATTCTCCTACACACCCTGCCTGCCTGTAGTGTTTGGTGATAGGAATGACATGTACTGCACTGCATAAATCGACGCTGGCATAACAGTCCAGTGGTCCAGGCACAATTGCTGCAGAAGATGAGAAGGCTGCTAAGCGAGCTGGAAGGGGAGTATGGCACATTTGGAGGACACGCTACCTAATTATGTTATTTGTGGGGGCATTCTGCAAAAATTACATTATTTGTGGAGGTAAATTATATCATCCGGGAAGGGGGGGGGGGGTTACATGCTGCCAAACTATATAAAGGTTGACAGGTTTGCATATTCACCTACAGATTTAAGAATCTTCATTAAGATGGGGTAACTTAGGAAACAGTTACTCAAATCTGTTTTTGGAAGATGTGTTCATCCCTATTGGTCACTTTGCAGTTGAAAGCAGGCCCGACCTCAGAAGCAACTGAAGTTCTACCCCTGCCCACCCACCTGATGATAGAGTTCTGCATTTGGAGTAGAGGCTGACTTATAGTCATGCGGGTGGAAAGGGTGCACAACCTACCCATTTGATGAACAGACAAGTAAGGTAGGCAGGCAGGGTTGTGTGGCTTCTTGGGGCATGGTCATGATGACCTGACCCTTTTTATAAGCCAAATTCAGCTCCACAGCCAAGCTGGTGTATGGTTGGTCCCCCAGGAGAATGTTAGGTCGATGTGAACGTCTGTAATAAAAGCCTCCCCTACTGTCTTCTCTTCATTGCGATCTCTGTCCCCGTAAAAGTGATCTACCTCACTTCCTAGTAGCACCAAAGATTACAATCAGCACATCCTTGGTTTAGGCCAAATAATAAATGGAGTGCTCTAGTCTCGTATTCAGGGTGATTGATAACATCTCCTTTGTTAATTTATAAGGAACATGAGGAGACTGGCACTTCCAATACAGATACTTTAAAGGAACACGATCGATTAAAACAACTTTTTTTTAATACTCTATATTAGGGTACATATTACTACTACTGCTAGGGTCATTTTGTTTATTCACTCACTTCTCTCTCTCTTCCTTAAAAATCATCCTTCATTCCTCCTACAGATCACAAATATACTTCACTGTGTCACAGCATGCAGGAGACATGAGGAGGCTGATCTGAGGAGGTAACAGGTAACTAGATGTGCTGTAATATTGCTGTAGTGTAACGGACAGGGAGATGAGTATACACTATTCTTGACTGACTGACTGACTGGCTTACTTGTGACTTTTCACTCCAGGCTGCATCTACTACTTTGTAGGCTGCTATGTGGTGCTGTGCTGAGAGGGAGAGATACTGTTTACGAAGGCATTATTAGGATCTTGGAGCTGTGTAAGGAAGAAAATTGCTCCTAGTACTTGTGGTAATGTGTACCCTAACATACAGCATTAAAAAAAGTTGTTTTCATTGATAGTATTCCTTTAATGTAGAAGACACTAGCCAACATTTTGGGACACAACAGTCCCTTTGCCAGCAAGCGAGCAATGTGGTTCTCCTGATTGCTGCAGCATGCTATTGTTCTGTGGCCACCAGGGGGACTACATTTCTTGCTGGCGAGTGGATTGTCAATGCTGCCATCTTCTTTCCAATTTAGATACATTTAAAAGACCTGTTTGCCCCGAAGAAGGGACTGTTCTGTCCCAAAACATTGGCTGGTGTCTTCTACATTGGAAGTGACAGCCTACTCACAAAAGACAAACAAATAACATTTATATTGCGCTTTTCTCCTGGCGGACTCAAAGTGATAAAGCTGCAGCCACTAGAACGTGCTCTATAGGTAGTAGTAGTGTTAGGAAGTCTTGCCTAAGGTCTACTGGATAGACACTGGCTTACTGAACAGGAAGAGCCAAGATTCGAACCCAGGTCTCCCCTGGCAGAGGCAGGGCCCTTAACCATTACACTATCCAATCACGATGTGGTTGTACTCATGTCCTTTATGTTCTTTCTGTACAGATAGGATGTGTGCAGGGACGTAACTAGATGGGCCCCCAGGCTGTGAGGCTCACAAGGGGGTGGAAAGGGAAAGGGTGTGAATACTGAGGGGGCTATCAAAGTTTTTCTGGGGGGCCCTATGATTTGTCATTATTCCACTGGAGGTGTGCAAACATCAGTTGATTAGTTTGTAATCTTTTTTCCAATGAATCCAGAACTAAAGTACAATTTTTGGCTGTTGATAAGTTGTAAAAAAGTTAAATTTGGTGATGAAATCTAAAGCAAGGCATGACAATAGTAAAATAGTAGCTATCATATCACGTTCACATACAGACTTCGAACGATCCTATAAAAAGGTTAAAGAGGAAAAAAATGTACTTCACCAAAATAAACACAATTCCAACTTCCCACCAGGTCAATAGGAACCCATTAAGCAAGGTAGAATATGGCATACGTAAACCCTGAAAATAGCCTGTAAAACAATAAATACAGTAAACACAATTACCTTCATCTGATCTTCCTTTAAAAGACAATTTCCTTCTCCGCAGATTGCAGCTCTCTCCATCATATTCAGCATCTGTCTGGGCTCTGAGGAGCTCGGCCTGCTTGTACAAAGCATACACATTACGGTGAGCCACAGATAAAGCTTTATGCGTACTGATGATCCATAAGCAATGGCACCAATAAAGACATTATATACATGCTAGATGCAAGTCATATAAATAAATGGACTGTAATGAAGTCTACTTTACTTAAAAGCGCACTGATGAAGTAATTACACTGAACACACCAGCTGAAGTGTTTTCTATATATGTAAAAAAAATGCCATTAATGAATCTGTAAATAAATAGAACATTAGTGCTAATTAAAGATGGCCACGTGCAAGTCGGTTTTTAGTTATTTATTTATTTTTTTATTTTACAGACAGATCAAATTACATTTTGCACTATGCCCAATCAGCTTTTGATCGGGTTTCTACAAAATTAAATGAGACCGATTGATTAAAAATAAAGTGTCATTCGATTTTTTTAATTAATATTATTATTATTTGTTGTATTTATAAAAGGGCCAACATATTACACTGTGCTGAACAAAAAGAAATACATACAATGATACAATGGATGACAGATAGAGGCCCGTATGCAATTCACTTTTTCACCTGAGCTTTCTCCTAGGTGATATATCCACAACTTGTCACTATAATGCCTTTTACACCCCCAGCTAGCAAACAGATACTCTAAATAATTGACAGTACTTTTTCACCTACCTCTTGGTACTTTTTCAATTGCAAAGTGCTAAAAAGTTAATTTAAATTGAAGAGGAAAAATTATCTCCTAGGAGAAAACTTAGGAATAAAAATGAATTGCATATGGCCCCTAATGTTATACAACATAGGACAAAGTTATACAAGGCAAACAGGGTACAATCTACATGCTCATGCGATTTTGGGCTGGTTAGATATGCCCAGTAATAGAAGTATGAGCTGGTCATAGGAATGGAGCACTTGATCATGTAGAATAGACTAGGGAAGGAAGGACCCTGCCAAAGGCTTACAATCTAAGGGGAGGCATAGCAACTGCTATGGGGCCCTGGAGAAGAGGGGTCCTAATGGTACTTGTGTTCCCTATTAACTTTGCTTTGTTGCTCCACCCTCTGACTGTCTCAGTGCTCATGGACTATAAACAGTATGAATTGCATGAGAATGTAAATTGACCAGTCAACTCCTATTCCAAGGGTAGGGGCAAGTAGCATTGCTCAAGAGTGTCTAGATAGGATGGCCCCATGAAATTTTCCTATGGGGCCTCATAACGTCTAGCTACGCCGCTGGGAGATGGACACACTAGGTACAGTTGTGGAATAAATATTCAGTAGAAATGTACTGTGTGGTAGGAGGTGAGGTAGGCCATCTTAAAGAGTTGAGTTTTGAGGGCTTGCATGAATTTGTTGAAGGAGGGGGCAAGTCTGATGGGTGGTGGAAGGGAGTTACAGAAAGTGGGGGCTGCTCTTGAGAATCCTGCAGGCGTGCAGGATTAAGTGCGCAGCATTAGAGCTAAAAATTGCTTTTCTCCTATGTTGCTATCATTTACAGTAGTTGGAAGAAATCTGACAGAACTGACAGGTTTTTGACTAGTCCATCTCTGCATAGGGGATTTTCAGCATTTCATTTATTATTTCCAAAAGCACTCCCTGGAAAGGATATATACAAAGATGCAGCCCCCCACACCAACCAGTTTCCACACTATTCTGGCAGTTGGCAGCCCTGCTGGTCTATTTGGCCACAAAAGTGTCTGCATCTTAGCCAGGCAGCTGGTATGGCTTAAACATAAATCAATATGACAGCCTCCACATGTCTCTCACTTCAGTTGTCCTTTAAAAATGATTTGCAACTGAAAAAAATTGGGGTATAGTCTTGGTTAGTGCTGCATGAATGTCTCGATGCTGAAATATAAGACGTAAATCTACCAACCTTTGTATTTTCGTCTCTTAAGTTGAAAGTCAGCTCCAGGTTTGTGAGAAACTGATCTGAGAATTCTGGATACATATCCAAAACTTCCAGTAGTTCATCCCGTTGGATTTTATGAAGATCACAATAGGTCAAAGCTCTGACATCTGCATTGGACTTGCCAGGTTTAGCATACAGGTGGACCATCTCTCCAAAAATATCATTTTTACCTGAGACAAGAAAGATCAATATATTACACTAGATGTCAATGAAGGTACTGTCATGCACACTGCTAAAATGTACCTGCTGGTGGCAGCATTTGTATGAACTACCTTGGACATCTGCTGCCCAGCAGCAGGTGGCCTCTTAGGACAGCTGCTGTAGTTCCTCGTTCCACCAGAGGGTGGTATCCAGAGTTCCTGCTAACAGGTCACCTGATAGGATTGGTTTTCAGGCCTCCAGTTGCTCCAGACTAGTGCCAGAGTATTCAGCTACTAGACTGAGCTCTATGTGTCTAGTTACAGTTGGCGCAGACATCTGGAAAGTGCATATTTCTTTTAACTATTCTATATGTATGGTTTTCACACCGTTGTCTAGGTAAACCCCATTTGTTTCTGTTGTTCTCTTCTATCAATTTTAAATATACATAGCACAGAGTCAATGAAACAAGTGCAGAATTATCCAACAAAACACATTTCTTATGTAATAGAAGCAGAGCTTCCTAGATGTATTTTATCTTTTATGACAAAAGGTATTATTTCTTACAAAACGTTGTTTTTTTTTTTGTTTTCTTTTTCTACCTATATCTTTTATGACACCAATTTTCCCAAAGATTTAGGGGTGTTTTATTAAAAAAACTGCTGATTGAGCAAAATCTATAATTGCTAAACAGTGGAAAGATAAGTTATTACCATGCGATAATTTAATAAATAAAATCAATAATATATGCATAGATGAATATCAGTCTACCCTACTTCTAGAAACAACCGCCAGATATCTTGACATATGGGATCCGTGGCTTAGGTCGGAGCTTGGCTCCCATATATGCCATCAATTGGGGAATAACATCATATGATAACTACACTGGCCCCTGTATCATATATTTCATTTCGTCTACAAGACTGATTTCCTACTCTACCCATTTAAGAATAGGCCTAAATTACCTAAGCCACAGAACATAATCAAACCACAAGATTATTTATATGTCATGGCACTCCGACACCAGCATCAGTATTATTATTACTATCACCAATCATACATTATGTGCTTTTCTTCGTTATGTTATAGGTTATATGTTATTTACTTCTTCTTTACCTCTACAATACGGGGAAATTTCCCTCCAGAAGGACTGATCGTTACTCCTTTTGTCACATCTGTTGAGATGATTTCTATATTACGGTTTTCCTATAGCTGTATGTAAATCTTATCTTCAATAAAGCAATTTTGAAAGTAAAAAACTGCTGATTGGCTAGAACACGGGTGTCAAAACACAAGGCCCGCGGGTCGAATGCGGCCCTCGACATTTTATGTGGCCTTCGAGTACCTGATCATTATAAGCAATAAGAGAACAGTACACTCCCTTATCAAGAGGATGATGGTGTTTCTGGTTGAAAAAACTCAAGGACCCCTTCTGTGAAATTAGCATGGAGCCCCCTCCTTGGAACCCGAATCCCCCCATGAGGCTGGTAAAATACACATACACCTACACACCTTTACCCCCGGTACCATCTCCCCACCTAGTAGTACAGCTCAGCAGTGTAATATTTACCTGCTCCAGCACTGTGTTTCTCTTCTGTTCTTACCGGTAGCTGCTTGCTCTATAGTTCCGTATCTCCAGCTTCCTATCACATGACGTGCATTCAGAGCCAGTGGTATGCAGCATAGATTATGTGTCTGATCAGATTAGAGAGACCTGAAGCAGCACTGTAGCAGGTAAATGTACAACTGCTCCACTGTGCTACCTTGCAGAAGAGGGAGGAGCAGAGATCCAGGCCCTCCCCAGGTCACCATGCCACGTGTTCCGCCACTTTATTTGAAACTGTTCAATAAATGTTAAATCTTAATTTAAAAAATTGGCCCACGACTTAAGGTGCGTACACACATCCAATTTTACACCTGATTGTCGTTTAAACTGGTCGTTTGAACGACTTGAAGTGCCAACAAGTCGTTCTGGCGTCATGTACACACTGACCAACAAAGCAGCTGATATGCCAATTTACATGTCGTTTAACCAACTTGATAATGGACAATGGACTGGATAGAACAATGGACTAGATCAGGGGTCCCCAAACTTTTTTGGTCAAGGGCCAGGTCAACATACTTCAGACTGCTGGGGGGCCGGAACATACATAAAATGATGTTAAAAAACATTATATTGAATCTAGGTATGGATTCCCTTCCAGTAATGCCTGGAGGAGAACTCCCAGCAGCAGCCATTCAATCATGCGGCACCGGAAGAATGTCTTTGTGCACCAGACAGTGAAGCATACTCAGGTGACAACCACCCGTCCAGTTAGACAGCAGTGTCACCTGATGCAGAATTGGATTGAAAGCCAGCAAATGACTGCTCCCTGGCCTCTACAGTATGTGGATGGGTGGGGCCAGCACTGCTTTTCTGTATGCGGGCTGCCATTATTTAAAGGTGCAGTGAGCTGCATCTATAAGTTATACATTTTGTGTTTGGGGGGGCAAGTGAAAAAGCCTCAGGGGGCCGCATTCGGCCCGCAGGCCTTAGTTTGAGGACCACTGGACTAGATTAAACAACTGATCAAACGACTGTATATTTGAATGTCTATTAGTTGGACAAACGACTAGAAGTCGTTTGTACATAGGTACCGACCTGACAGTCGTTTGAACGACAGTTGGTCCAACGGATCCGCTAAGCGGGCAAACCGGCTGTTATCAGTTGCTCGACAACCTGTACACACGTCCATCTTGGCGTTCAAATGACAAGTCGGATGACAAGTTGGTCGAAAAAGTTTTAACGTGTGTACGTACCTTTGGACTAGGTTTTAGATTTTGGCCCCTTAGCTGATTAAATTCGACACCCCTGGGCTAGAAGAAAGTCAGTCTTGCACCTACAATTTGAAGTTAGGTCCCCCCTTTTAAAAAATGGAGTGTTCATAGGGGTGTTCTTATTTTTATCACCATTACACCATTTGTGCACCATTTGTGCAGTGGTGGCTACGCTGTTGGCTACAAGGGCTATAGTGACAAAACACACAATGTACTCACCTAATATTGCCACAACGATATCATCTTTAAGGATTTCAATAGACCCCCTCGACAGAAAATACAATGCAGTAAGCACATCTCCGGAGTGGACCAGGGTATCTCCAGGGGGCGCATGGGTCGTTTTAAACCGCATGGCCAACGCTCGGAGGCATCCTTTACTGGCTCCTTGGAAGGCTTTGCAGTTCTGCAACAACGTCTGATTGAGGTGCAGACAAATATCAGCTTGCAGGCATTCCGGAAATCCCTTTAGTACCTAAACAGAAATGAGAAAGGTAATAGCTTTGCTGCTTTTTTTGATGCATTCCCGAGGCGAATCCAGCATTTACAGCAGGCAGAGGCTTAAAAGATAGCTGTGCAAAATAATTACTGTCTACATATGAGAAAAAAGGGTCCAGTAATCCCCAGAGTGAATGCAGTTACTACCCAGCATAAATATCCTTTTACAGGTCAGCAGTGGGCCTGGTGGTATTATTGTTGCCAGATAATTTAGGGGATCTGACTGAAATCTAAACACCTCATTTTGGAAAAGCACAACATCTAAGTTTTTTTTTTTCTTCTTTGAAATGGTGAACTTAAAGTGGTATGAAGCTCAGCAGGTCTTCTTTGCTATAAAAGATTCTTTACATCATAAAACCTACTATCAGAAAAAATTGGTAGCAGAATAGCATTCAGTTGAACACAGCACTTTCTTCTTCAGTGGGGACCTTAAATCCAAATCCGAAGTGGAGGAAGGGATTACATTATCTTGTTTAGGTTTCCTTGTTAGCCACTATTAGTGAACCTTCCTGGTGCTTCAGCTGAACACAAGCAGCAACCGTACACAGAAAACAGATTCTCACTAGATGCATTATAATATATAAATACAGCAGCTATGCAATAAAAATGGTAGCTTTCAGAGCAGATAAACTGTACTTCGGGAACTTTTTGTAAACGGACTATAATACTTGTGCACAAAAGCAAATGTGATAACGTTGTCCTATAAAATAATCCCCATGTCCCTGCGTCATCCTCCTGTTCCTGTGTCCGTGGGTTTTGGCTACTGCGCATGTGTAGCCGTTGGGACAGGAAAAGGACGGGGCCAGGGCGGGGCGGCTGTTGGTGTGCATGGCAGGCAGCGCGGCCGGGCGCGCGCGTGGCGGGGAACACTGATGTAAACCCTGGGGTCATGTCACAGCCCTAGTGCCCGTTATTTAATGGGCGGGCTATGTAGCTAGTGGGTAATAAAACGTAAGAAAACAAGTTTTTATTGAATGTTATCGGCAGATTTCGCTTTAAGGCAGGGCACTCACTCGCAGAAAACGGGACAGTTTAGCAACTTCGTGTTAAATGCAATTCATTCCTAAGGACCACTGGCAATTTTACAATGTATTTTTAACGGGCTGCATTAGAACACAGTCAAATATTTGTGAAATTAAATATTGCACAAAAAATGCAAAAAAAATAAAGCACAACATTTGTGTTTTTGCAAAGCTCAAGTTTGCCCCTGGCTTTAACAAACTGGAAAAACTAAACAACAAAAAACTTTGTGGAAAAAGTCACAAAAGTATGCCTAAGAATTTATAAAAAGGAAGAACAAAAAAATAAACACAAACGCAACAACATTTGGTAAAATAAACAGAGGGCTTTCTTGCCATTTCCTACAAAAAGGCAAGGCCAGGGCCTTGGTACCCTCAACTTCTGTTGACACAGAAGAAATAGGTCCACTGAGACTTTTCTGTTTGACCAAACAGTCTCCCAGGTGTCTACAAATCAGGCTCAACCACTGTGCCAGCTGATAGCATTACAGTGGTGGTGGGTTGGGACTACTGAGCAGAACTGTACTAGGAAGGACCAAGGTAGCTTTTGGTCCTTTTAGGCACTCTGCAAAAATCCCCTTTGCACCTGTTCTCCATAAAAAAGGGTGTCCTCCCCTCTAATCCTTAATATCGCTTTAGAGAAAAGAGAGCCACATTTAATCCATATTTTGCAATGTTGAATGTCAAAAAGAGCCTGAGACAGCTGCCTGCAAGCTGAATTATATGGTTCTGTGAGATTAATAAGCTATAAGTGTCTTACAAAACAGAGGACCTGAACGTACGCAGAGCTTGCAACAGCATAAAAGAGTGATCCGTATAGTTAACGCACTGCCCTGCAGTGATGAATTACATCTCGTACATTTGAAGGTGAAAATGACAAATTCTTTCTGTTTTAAGATGACAATAACCAGGAAGAAACAAAATCCAGGACAAGTCAGACAAAATAGGGACAAGTCTCAGCTGCTCTATCATAGTATCTTGCACCATGCTGGACATACATAGTAGATGAGAAGAAACATTTTATTTTAGCTGGTGGGGTTGTTTGTGGCACCAGGTATTCTGCTGTTTTACAGGCCAAATACTTGTGAAACTTTTTAGTTCTAATTTTGGGGAGTTAACTTTTCCATTGGGCTTTGGGCTATTACAAAGCTGTAATGCTGAAGATGGGGAAAGGTGAGAATTTTTGGAGGTTAAGCATAGATTAGGAGGGTTAAAGGGTACCCGGGGTGGCATGTGACATGATGAGATAGACATGTTTATGTACAGTGCCAAGCACACAAATAACTATGCTGTGTTCCTTTTTCTGCCTTAAAGAGGAACTCCAGTGAAAATAAATAAAAAAAGTGCTTCATTTTTACAATAATTATGTATAAATGATTTAGTCAGTGGGTGCCCATTGTAAAATCTTTTAAATCCCCGATTTACATTCTGACATTTATCACATGGTCGTCAGACGTCATGTCCGATCATCGCCACAGCGACGACTGAAGCTCATTCGGGAGGCTGCGGCTCTTGTGGGATCGCGGCTAGGTAACGTATAGCGACGGCGATCGGGGGGGGGGGGGATCAGAAGGGTGCGGGGGGACTTGGGGGACAATGGTAGCTAGCCTAGTGCTGGCTACAAAGCCTACAACTACTTTAATTCAAAAAATCCCCCCCCCCCCGTGTGCGCAGCCTCAAAAACTGTGCATCACCGGGAGGGTTAAAAGGACATAAATGTTGCAGCCTCCATGTACTTCTCTCTTCAGGTTCCCTATAAGTATATCTGACACAAAGCAAGGCAACCTAAGGTAAGCACAGAGGTTCATGCTGGACCTCTGTGAGTTGTCAGTTCCTCTCCTTCCTTATTCCCCACAGCCCCAGTAGTCAGGGGTTGTGGCTTAAAGTGAACCTGAACTGAGTAAAATGATTTAAAACAAACACATGGTGTGCCTGCAAATGAATATTACATACTTACCTCGATGTCAGTTCCTTTCAGAAGATCACAATTTTCTTTTTACGACGAAGCCTTCCGATTCTGACAAGATTTTGTCAGAACTGAAATATATCAGTTGCTGTAGCTTACAGCTGAAAGGACAGCTGATGACAAGGTAAAGTCCATGTTTCCTTATGGCTCAAGTGAGCGATATTACAGTTTAACAGTGTGCTGACCAGGAAGCGGTTATGGGGTGATGACCATTTTCAAAATGGAGGATGAAGAATTCTATTGATCACAGTGGACAAACAGGACACAGGAGAGGAGAAAGAGATTGATGAGTAGTCAACACGAGAGGTAAGTATGAAGTGTGTATGTTTATTTTGACTTTTAAATTTCAGTTCAGGTTTGCTTTAAAGAGAACCCGAGGTGGGTTTGTGAAATCCTATTAGGACACAGGTGCATATTCTGTATACAATGACCAGCCTCTGTGTCCTTCTATAGTGCGTCCAATCCCCCCCCCCCCGGGCTCTATTGTCCTCCTTTAACAAAAGCGCCAGGCTAGCGACATGCAGATTGTTGAAGTTTAGCAACCAATAATGTCTTTTAAATAAACATTCTTCACACTATACACTCTAAATCACAGTTCTCTCCATCTGTCTCTCTAGCTCCTATCACACAGAGTAGGGAAAATGGAGTGACAAACCCCGTCCTCAGCTCCCCTTAAAGAGAACCCGAGGTGGGTTTGAAGAATATTATCTGCATACAGAGGCTGGATCTGCCTATACAGCCCAGCCTCTGTTGCTATCCCAAACTCCCCTAAGGTCCCCCTGCACTCTGCAATCCCTCATAAATCACAGTCATGCTGCTGACAAACAGCTTGTCAGAGCTGGCTGTGTTTATCTCTATAGTGTCAGTCTGCTGCTCTCCCCGCCTCCTGCAGAACTCCAGTCCCCGCCTGCATCCCTTCCCTCCCTGCTGATTGAAGGGAAGGGACGGGGGCAGAGACCGGAGCTATGCAGGAGGCGGGGGAGCAGCTGAGACTGACACTACAGATGTAAACACAGCCTCACAGCACGGCTGTGATTTATGAGGGATTGCAGAGTGCAGGGGGACCTTAGTGGGGTTTGGGATAGCAACAGAGGCTGGGCTGTATAGGCAGATCCAGCCTCTGTATGCAGATAACAGTCTTTAAACACACCTCGGGTTCTCTTTAAAGTGGATCCAGGATAAACTTTTACTCATTGCATAATTGTGTTCCTTTCATATAGTTTATAGGGCATTCCTCAAGCCAAATACTCTAATTCCCTATAAACTAAACAAGCCTCGCCCACAGCTTCTCCAGAGTGCCTTGGCACTATGAGCCTTAGTAGCAAGGGCTTATGGGAGCTCAGTCTGGGCAGGAGGAGGTTACTAGCCAGAGATTTCAGAGGCAGAGGGAAGGAGGAGAGGGGAGTGAAGTTTTCACAGGCTGAGGGCTGGAGATGCAGAGCAGCTTGCCTGTGTGTAATGTGACAAACAGGCACAGGAATAAATAATCATAAAAAAACAGGAATAAATAATCATAAAGTGTTGAAGCTGTTTGCAGCTAGATTTGCTGTGTAAACTATCTAAACTTTAGATAATATATATAGACAAGTTACTTGTTATAGTTTGTTTTTCATCTCGGATCCACTTTAATATCTGCCTGTGGTGGGATCTCTTCTCATCGGCTGCTGGGACTTACTTCCTGGTAGCAAATGATTTACTCAGCAGACACCCATTCAGCACTTCCCACTGAATCTTTGGTGCCATACCACTCCTTGATTTTTCTCTGCACTCGCTCGGTGATAAAGTAACGGCATGGCGAATCACTGGGCCTTTCTTGCGAATAAGTTCAGTAGGAGAGAAAGGTCCGAATTGCTGGGAGATCTAACAAATCTCACTCACTCATCCCTAATCAAAACCTCCACATAAAATATAGAATAATAAGTCAAAATGTGTACTCCATGAATATGCACTAGATATTCCCTGTCTTGGCCTGCTCTCCACAGAAATTTACAGGCAGGCCATAAAATGCAGACAGTTTAAGGTTGTCTATAAATTCTATGAGGAAAAATAAATACATATCCAAGAATTTATTAAAATCTGTCCAATGTGAACAGCATTAAAATGCAAAGGATGTTCTAAGTTCTACAAACATTCACATTTATAGTTACATAAGCTTAAAATCATGTCCATTAAGGAGGGACTAAGGGCCTGTTTCCACTACACGCAGATTGGATGCAGAATGGATGCAGAAAAACTGACTCCAATGAATGTCTATAGGCCTGTTTCCACTAAATGCGATTTTTCTGATGCAGATTTTCCCATAGGCATTCATTGGAGTCAGTTTTTCGGCATCCAATCTGTGTGTAGTGGAAACAGGCCCTATAGTGTAAATAACGTAATGAATAACTTTTTTTTTAACAATATCACTTTATAAATTTCCTCACCCCAATTTATAATCGGAAGTTTATCACAGGCGACAACATATTTAGTTCTGGCAGGTGATCTATGTTGAATGTTTGGTTATCCAGTAGAAAATGTACCTGGCCTCCAAGAATTCTGGGGGGAGAGGGGGAGAGAATCTGCATATCTAATCAGCCTAGGAAAAACATCACTGGGAGGGCGGGGCTACATATCAATATAAAGCAATATATATAGCTATAGGAAGTGGTTCTGATGCTGAAACCAGGATATGTAACGTAAAAGTGGGTATCCTGAATAATTTACTGCATTCTACTATATGTCATCATAGTGCTTCTTTAAAGTGGGATGAAACCATATTAACCAGTTAATGGTTAAGCAACAGTATATCTACGGCCCCGGAGAATTCATCTTAGCTCCAGGGGTGTAGATAAATGTATCACACCGCCATCGCTGCTGTACATGCTCCTGCGCGCATTCCCATCACTGCACATTAGTGCACAGATCAGTGAATGAAAACACAGTTCCCATTTATCGATCTAAGTGCCTGTGATCATTGACCACCGTCATCAATGAGATGCCGTACTCATTGATGAAAGGAAATTAAAACATACACACATTACTTCCTGTTAGTGTACTAACAGTACACATATTTTATTAAATTATTACTGATAGCGCAGACTAATACTGCCACCAGCCCTTCGTGATTGATTCAGAATATCCAATAAAACAAACCAATTACCTCCAGCAATACATTAATATTCGTTCACCCTAAATTTCTATCATACGCATTATGCATCCTACTAATATAATAAATGGGAAAGTTTGGAAGTTTGGATGTTTGTTACTCGATCACGCAAAAACGGCTGAACGGATTTGAATGAAATTTGGCACACACATAGTACATTACCTGGAATAAAGTATAGGATTCTTTTTATTCCCATAACCAAAAAGGGGGCGGAGACAAATACAAATTTCACTGGAAAATGTAAACTGCAGCCATTCTTACACTGTTAAAGGTGGGGTTCTCAAACTTTGCACAGTTGGTCGTTGGGTGACTGGGATTAATATTCAGAAAAGTGGGTGGAGTCTATAAATCAAATTAACCTATTGATTTTCAAGGGGAATATTTACATTGCTGCCATTCTTGCACTGTTAATGGCACAAGCCTCAAACCTGGTACAGTTGATCATTGGGTGACTAGGGTTCAATTTCAGAAAGGGGGTGGAGCCACAAACAGCCAATTAAATTGGTTTCATTCCAATGCAAATTATTGATACCAAACAACGCAAAGCTCACAAACTTGGTAATTGATTAATTGTGCGTTAGGGTTAGAAAAGTGGGCACAGCCAACACCAGCCAAATACATAAAAGGGCAATGCCGGGTCATAAGTGGGCGGAGACCAATACAAATTTTACTGGAAAAATGTAAAAAGCAGCCATTCTTACACTGTTAATGGTAGGGTTCTCAAACTTTGCACAGTTGGTTACTGGGTGACTGGGGTTAACATTCAGAAAAGTGGGTGGAGCCTACAAAAGGCAATCAAAAATTACCTATTGATTTTTCAGGGGAATATTTCATTGCTGCCATTCTTGCTCTGTTAATGGCACAAGCCTCAAACCTGGTACAGTTGATCATTGAGTGACTGGGGTTTAAATTTATAAAAGGAGTTGGAGCCACAAACAGCCAATATGATTTGTTTTATTTTAATGCAGGTTATTGATGCCAAAGACTGCAAAGCTCACAAACTTATTAATTGATTAATTGTGTGTTAGGGTTAGAAAAAGTGGGCACAGCCAGCACCTGCAAAATACATAATCGGACAATGCCGGGTCATCAGTAGGCGGAGACAAATGCAAATTTCACTGAGAAAATGTAAACTACAGCAGTTCTTACACTTTTAAAGGTAGGGTTCTCAAACTTTGCACAATTGGCCACTGGGTGACTGGGATTAATATTCAGAGAAGTGGGTGGAGCCTACAAAAGACAATCAAAATTCACCTATTGATTTTCAAGGGGAATATGTAATTGAAATTCATAATATGTAATTGCTACCATTTTTGCACTGTTAATGGCACAAGCCTTAAACCTGCTACAGTTGGTCATTGGGTGACTGGGGTTCAAATTCAGACAAAGGGGTGGAGCCACAAACAGCCAATCAGATTCATTTAATCTCAATGCAAATTATTGATGCCAAAGACCGTAAAGCTCACAAACTTGGTTATTGAGTAATTGTGTGTTAGGGTTAGAAATAGTAGGCGGAGCCAACACCAGCCAAATACATACCTGAACAATGTTAGGAAATAAGTGGGTGGAGAAAAATACAATTTTCATTGCGCAAATGTAAACTGCAGCCATTCTTACACTTTTAATGATAGGGTTCTTAAACTTTGCACAGTTGGTCACTGGGTGACTGGGATTAATATTCAGAAAAGTGGGTGGAGCCTATAAAAGCCAATCAAAATCCACCTATTGATTTTTAAGGGAAATATTTAATTGCTGCCATTCTTGCACTGTTAATTACCTGTACCTGTTACAGTTGGCAATTGGGTGATTGGGGTTCAAATTCAGAAAAGGGGTGGAGCCACATCCAATCAGATTAATTTTATTTCATTGCAAATTATTGATGCCAAAGACCGCAAAGCTCACATACTTGGTCATTAAGTAATTGTGTGTTAGGGTTAGGAAAAGTGGGCAGAGCCAACACTAGCCAAATACATACCCGGGCAACGCCGGGCATTCCAGCTAGTATAAAATATAAGCAAATCATTAACGCTAAAAAATAAATTATGCAGAGTGCGACTATTCTCAGAAAAAATCCTTCAGAAAAATATATAATATCAGTCCAAGCGCACATCTGCAATAAAATTTATGCAAGTTCTCTCTTCACAAAAGCAACATTATGTGCCTCTTAAGCAAATGCCATCCAAATACATGTTCTTAGGAATATGCAATCCGCCACCAGAGCACCCTTTGGGGAACGCACTCACTGTATAGGTGTGTCCACATCTATTTTTTGGCAATATTTTTATTGTTTCTCCCTTAAAGAGAGACTGAAGCCTTCGAAAATTACCTGTTTTCATTAGCCAGTCCTTTTCAGCATTAATGGCATAGATGAAACGCTGCATTCTTGCCGCTAAACGAGGCCTTAATCACCCCTAAGTCCACGGGGCAAATTGCATGGATCCTTCCTGTTAGAGGCACAGCTGTGAGCAGTAGCTCTGCCTCTGCTCACGTCAATCCCTGCGGATTGCCAACTCCTCCCACCCCTCAGTCTTCTTTCACTGAGTGGGGCAGGGAGAGGCAGAGATTCACCGGGATTTATGCGACTGGAGGCAGAGCTACAGCCCAAAGCTCTGCTTCTCCCGAGGCAGCAAAATCCACAACTTCGAAAGTTGTGGAATCTTGCCCCGGGATTTTGGGGTGATAAAGGCCTCATTTAGCCACGGGAATGCGGCATTTCCTCTATGCCATTAATGCTGAAAAGGACTGGCTAATAAAAACAGGAAATTTTCGGGGCTTCAGAGTCTCTTTAAGGTTTAACCAACAAACTAAACTGCACCCTTACAAACTCCAGTTGATCCAGGTAAAGACAAAAACACCTTGACAGACCCGATCCAATTTATCATACAAGGTAAAAAATTCCTTGCTAGTCTCAAAAGCCAGATAAATACAATTCCTTGCCCAACCACATTCTGCTATTTGTTGCAGGAAACATTAGTAGCCCTCTAAGATGAATACCTCTCTACATTTTGAGATAAGAAAGAAATACATTTAAGCCATGCTTCTGCCACACCCCTAACCACGCCCCCAACACACCCCTAGTCACGCATAGCATAAACATTTTATAAGAATTTTTTTTTTATTCAAACCACACTTGTCTTTTCTATCCTGGTTCATTTTCCTTCATATTAACATTTGGAAATAAGAAACAGATCAACTTAAAGGATCGGAATAAAATTTAGAGTCAATAAAACACATTTTTTTTGTAGAAAAATACATATATTTACATAAATCTGTACATCAGTCCTGAAAGAGGGACAAATGAGGATAAAAGGGGGACAGTGAGACAGGGTCCCCAAAGAGGGACTGTCCATTTAAAAGAGGGACAGTTGGGAACTATGAAGTTGTGTCTGCTTAGAAAAAAGTCTGTGAGGGCGCCCTTTGACCCTCACGCAGTATGCTAGGCCGGCTCTGCGCTGGCGCTCTCTTCCTGTCATCATGTGCACCCGGCAGATGGGTCCCAGGCGCACATTGATTAATCAATGTGCGCCTGGGACGCATCTGCCGGGCGCACATGATGACAGGAAGAGAGCGCCAGCGCAGAGCTGGCCTAGCGTACTGCGTGAGGGTCAAAGGGCGCCCTCACAGATGAATTACAATGCCGCCGCCACCGGAGGAACTACCAGGAACGGAGGGGAACGCAGCCACAAGGGAGGTGTGGTAAGAGACCACGCACCTGCCCATACACACAGCGTCTAGCCCCTCCCACCCCCGAAAATAGGCCCTAGCACACATTTCCTCCCCAAAAAGAATATAAGACAGTGTCTTATATTCGGGGAAAGACGGTAATAATAATAATGTACATTTTTAGGTACCTTTCTGTTATACACCCTCAGTTGTTCAATTGAAATATTTTTATTAAAAAAAATGCTAATTTTAAATTTTATGACAAACCTGGTGTAACATATCACAGCTAGTTTTATTGCCAGCAGTAAGAGTGCAATTAATTTGAGAAATGAATCCCATCAAGTACTGAAAATGAGAAATATGGTTTTTGAAACATATATTCCCCATTATGAATGTGATGCCAGCAACAAACATGTTGTGTTGCATCCTGGGATGGTTTTAGGTTAGGTGGCCGTGGCCAAAAATGAAAATGGGCATTCCTACATGCTTATACTGTACTGAGAGTAAACATGTGACATCTACAGTTCTTGACCTTTGGGGCTCCTTAGGGGCCCAGGGCGATCGGCAAGTTTGACCCTATGGAAACCCTAGCCCTGGCTTGCATCACCTCTTCTTATAACAATACTGTGTGAGCAACTGGAGGCTGAGGAGACTGACTGCTGTAAAGAAGTGCTATGTCAGGCATGGGCAAACTTGGTCCTCCAGCTGTTAAGGAACTACAAGCCCCTCAATGCATTGCAGGAGACTGACAGCCACAGTCATGACTCTTAAAGGCAAATGCATTGTGGGACTTGTAGTTCCGTAACAGCTGGAGGGCCGAGTTTGCCCATGCCTGTGCTATGTCGTTCTTCCCTGCTAGTGGATTTTAGACTCATCAATTTAGAATCTATTTTGATAGCATTTTTCCTTCATAATGCATCAAATGGGTGACAGTTCTGGACAGCAGCCAGTCCATTTTAGCACCCAACGCTGCAGTAATTTGTGCAGCATGCTGTTTGGCATGGTCTTGCTGAAATGCTCAAGGCCTAAATGATGGCAGCATACGTTGCTCCAAAATGTAAAAATGTACTCTTCAGAATTGTGCCTTCCCAGATGTGCAAACTACCCACATCATGTGCACTTCTACACCCTAATACCTTCACAGGCATTTAAACTGTACACAAGGGTAATTATTCTCTTTATCCTAGAGGACACAACAGACATTATTTCCCCCCAAAATTTCAAATCAATCAGACCACATGACATTTTTCACTTAGCTTCTGTCTTAAGAAATCTTGGACCCAGAAAAGGCAGCTATGTTTTTGAATCATATTGGCATATGGCACAGCACTGTTTAAAGCGGATCCGAGATGAAAAACTAACTATAACAAGTCACTTGTCTATATATCTTATCTAAAGTCTAGATAGTTTACACAGCAAATCTAGCTGCAAACAGCTTCAGCAGTTTATGATTATGTATTCCTGTGATACAATGAGGGCAGCCATGTTCTGTTTGTCACATTATCACAGGCTGTGGGCTGGAGATGCCATCAGCTTGCCTGTGTGTAAATTCATTCCCCTCTCCTCCTTCCTCTGCTTCTGAAATCAATGGCTAGTAACCTCCTCCTCCTCCTACCCCGACTGAGCTCCCATAAGCCCTTGCTACAGTGCCAAGGCACAAAAGGAGCTGTGGGAGAGGCTTGTTTAGTTTATAGGGAATTCAAGTATTAATACAAAAAAATGTATTTGCCTTGAGGAATGCCCTATAAACTATATGAAAGGAACACAATTATGCAATGAGTAAAAGTTTATCTCAGATCCACTTTAAGCTTAAATTTGTGGATGTAGCAATGAACTGTGAACAAAGAAAATAATTATCAGATTCTTCCTATGCCGATGTTTTGATTTCTGCTGCAGAAATATATCTTTTTAAAAGCAGCACCACTTGTGGATCTTAAGATCATGGCCATCCTGTATTGGATTTAAGCTTTGTCTCTTACATACATAGATTTTTCTGCAGTTTCTGGATATTTTAACTATTTGACATTCCTGGACGTGAAACTCATGTCCAGGAAGCCATGTGCGCTCCTGCGCGTCCACGCGGCCGATCGCGCGCGTGCACGCGTGCTCCCGGCCGGCGGTTTGTTAGCCAGTGAATCAGTGAATCGGGCAACGGTGCCCGATCACTGATTCCTCTCCCCCGCAGAAAAAGCGACAGCTTCTCTCGGAAGCTACGCTTTTTCTGCTTCCTATGTCGCTCTAAGCGTACGTGGTACGCTTAGAGTGACGTCACTGTAAACAACTCATGGCTGCCATCTTGTGGCCAAAAAGTAAACTACATCTAAATGTTAAATAAAAATAAAAATACACATATTTACAAAAAAAAATACAATTTCAATCCCACCCTCCCAAAAATACCCACATAAAATGTTTAATTAAAAAAAAACAAAAAAAACATTACAATTAAAAAAAAAAAAAACACAAATATTTACCTAAGGGTCTAAACTTTTTAAATATCTATGTAAAGATGAAATATTTCTTTTTTTTTTTTTTTTTTTTTTTATTATAAGCTTGTAAATAGTGATGAATGCAAAACGGAAAAAATGCACTTTTATTTCCAAATAAAATATTGTCGCCATACATTGTGATAGGGACATAATTTAAATGGTGTAATAAACGGGACAAATGGGCATATACAATACGTGGGTTTTAATTATGGAGGCATGTATTATTTTAAAACTATAATTGCCAAAAAGTGAGAAATAATGATTTGTTTCCGTTTTCTTCTTATTCTTCCTTTTAAAATGCATTTACAGTAAAGTGGCTCTTAGTAAAATGTACCCCCCAAAGAAAGCCTAATTGGTGGCGGAAAAAACAAGATATAGATCAGTTCATTGTGATAAGTAGTAATAAAGTTATAGGCTAATGAATGGGAGGTGAACATTGTTCGGATGCATGAAGCGAAAAACGACTGAATGCGAACTGGTTAATGATGTTGTGGTACCGTACATGGCAACATTTTTTAATTCTTTGCAATTTTACTTTTCTGTTTAAACAAATTCGTTTTGAGAGGGTCCACTTTCTTTTGTTGTCTCTGATTTTCTGACCCAACTTTTGAAATGTGTTCCTTGCATCAAATTTAAAATGATAATTTTTTTCTCATAAAACAATAACTTGGTTTCAATGTTTGCTATGCAGCCTTTGTATCATTCTAAATTAAATATTGGGGTTGCATGATTTACAAGTCAATGGCCAATTTTCAGTTCACTTTATCTCCTAGGTTTTCTCCTATGAGATAATTTTTCATCTTCTGTTTTAAAATAACTTTTCAGCACCCTGCAGCTTAAAAAGTACCAAAAAGTAGGTGAAAAAGTCCTGTCAAAATTATTCTGTGTATTTTCTTGGCCAACCACTATGAAAAAAGACACAATGGGCCTGATCCAATGTCCTACGTTCTCTCCTAGGTTTTATTTTCACATCTTATAAAAACAATGCCTTTTGAGCCAAAAGCAAGCAAGAAAATACGCGTAATAATTTTGACAGCAATTTTTTAACCTACTTGTTGGTACTTTTCAAATGCAGAGTGCTGAAAAAGTTATTTTGGACAGAAGATGAAAATTATCTCCTAAGAGAAAAAACTTTGGAGAAAAATTTAATTGGATTGGGCCCAGTGTGTTTTTTTAATGGGGCTGTAACTTTAAATAAAAAAAAAAGTGGATGAAGTAATAATGTGTACAAACATTGCTGCATACATCAAGAGGTGACCCTAAAAAAGCTAATTTTTTTTGTTGCATTGTGGGAAATAGCTGTTTACAGCTGTTTCCAACTGCCAAAAAAGCAAGCAGCAGCTATATCACCTGCCAACAGTAAAAATGTCAACATGTAATAAATGTCAGAATGTAAATCAGGGATTTAAAAGAATTTACAATGGGCAAACACTGACTAAATCATTTTTTATAACATTTTCACTGGAGTTGATTCAATAAACACGGCTCGATTCTGACACACTTTGCACACTGCTGTTACTCGCAGCCTCCTCTCCTATACCGCCAACCCCCCCCCCCCTTTCCTTGATGAGAATCAATCAATCAATCAATCAATCAATCAATCATATAACCAGAATTTCTGATACATACAGTTGAGATTTCAATAGCAATATTGACTAAAAATGGTATAGTTTCTACAGATTTTTTAAAATTAGATTATTTAGATGAGTATTTTGTATCAATTGCCTTATGAATTGAAACAATTTGAGTAGTGTATGGACATGTTAAGAGTACCAAAATAAAATTGTGTAATGTTTCCACTTCAATGTTGTTGCAATTAGAGTATGACTATTAGATCACGACTCTTCAGCACTTCGCACCTGAAAAAGTACCAAAGAAAGATCACAATGTGGGTAAAGAAGCGCCCAGGGGTTTATAAAGCTGAGTTAAAAACAACAGTAAAAACGATAAATGAGGTGGGGCTTTCCTCAATAAGGACATTCTCATAGGAAAAAAAAAAAGAGAATTTTATTTTTGCACAGGCAACACGTTTCACGGGTCTAAGCCCACTTCCTCAGGCCAATAAGAGTGTCAGATTATGCAAAGCCAGTATGCATGGAGCGCTCTACATACTCTGGCACTCTTATTGGCCTGAGGAAGCGGGCTTAGACCTGTGAAACGCGTTGCCTGTGCAAAAAGGATACCCAATTACATTAATTATCCTGGTTTCAGCATCAGAAACACTTCCTATAGCTATATAATGCTGTTTGTTGGTATGGAGATCTGCCCTCCCAGTGATGCTTAGTCTAGGCTGATTAGATCAGAATTCCTACCCTCAGAGCATTCTGGGAGGCCAGGTATATTTTTACTAGCTTCAGAATTCTCAAACAAAAATTCCACAGAGATCACCTGCCAATACTTAAGATATCACCACCTGTGATAAATGTCAGAATGTAAATTAGGGCGAGGAAAGATTTTACAATGGGTAAACAATGATTAAATCATTTATAAGATAATATTGTAAAAAAAAAATAAGCAATTTTATCCATTACATTATTTTCACTACAGTTTCTATCTAAAATGTTTTTTTCTTATTGTTTCTTGCACTGTCATCTGACATTTGAAGTCTTCTATAGTTGTTGGATTTGCTCAATGATCCCTATTCAATTCACGGTTTCTCCTTGAGTTTTCTTCAAGGAGATCATTTTTCACCTTACCTCAAAAATATTTTTTCAGTACTTAGCAATCCAAAAACTTCTAAAAAGTAGGTATAAAAGTAATATCAAGTTTAATTTTATTTTCCCAATACTCTGTTGCTAAACTATCCTCCATCTATCATAAAGTGAAGTCCTTTAGAAAGTTGAAATTGGTTCTTCAGACTATCGATGGTGATAAAGAGGGTTAGCAACATGAAAAGATGGCAACTAACAATGGTTCTCAGGCATATAGATCAATCTATCTTGCTGGACCAACTTTGTGAATATCATTTGTGTTTGATATTGCTTAATCACAATGGTAAATAATACAAGTGAAACTGAAAAAAATTAGAATATTGTGCAAAAGTCCATGTATTTCATTAGTTCAACTTGACTTAGACTCATAACATGTAAAACATAATATTTCAAGCCTTTATTTGTTATAATTTTGATGATTCTGGCTTACAGCTTATGTGAGCCCCAAAATCAAAATCTCAGATCACTAGATTTTGATTTTGGGGCTCTCATAAGCTGTAAGCCAGAGTCGGACACTTTGAGCCATATTCTAGGCTCAAAGTGTCAGACTCTGATCAGCTAATTAATCCAAAACACCTGCAAAGGGTTCCTATTTCATATATTAGTTTTACATTTTATGTTAAATTTCTGAAATAAATTGACTTTTGTACAATAGTCTCATCTTTTCGAGTTTCACCTATATCTTGCAAATGTTTATTTATTCAATTCTTTTATTTCCCTTTTGACCGTAATGTGTTCACCAATAAAAATGTTAACTATGAAATAGAGGGAATGTGCAAAGTGTTGTGTGTTTATGACAATCCAATCATTTTAGTATGTACAAGACATTTCACATTACACGTCAAGTAAGGTATGCTTGACTGTCATTAATTGGACAATCACCACTACTTTAGGACAATAAATGTTCATTAGCATGTGTACAAACCGTAGGTCACACACAACCACTATTTCCAGTCACCTTGTCACACTGTAATAGACCATAGACTGGGTTATTAAAGGGATACTGTAGGGGGGTCGGGGGGAAATGAGTTGAACTTACCCGGGGCTTCTAATGGTCCCCCACAGACATCCTGTGCCTGCGCAGCCACTTATCGATGCTCCGGCCCCGCCTCCAGTTCACTTCTGGAATTTCCGACTTTAAAGTCAGAAAACCACTGTGCCTGCGTTGCCGTGTCCTCACTCCCGCTGATGTCACCAGGAGCGTACGGCGCAGGCCCAGTATGGTCTGTGCCTGCGCCGTACGCTCCTGGTGACATCAGAGGGAGCGAGGACACGGCAACGCAAGCGCAGTGGTTTTCAGACTTTCGGTGAGTGGCTGCGCGGGCACAGGATGCCTGCGGGGGACCATTAGAAGCCCCGGGTAAGTTCAACTCATTTTCCCCCGACCCCCCTACAGTATCCCTTTAAACCAGATGAATAATGAAGCTTGGTCTGTGGAACTAAAATTAAGTTATAATGTTCTGGATATGCTTGACTAAAAGTTGAAAATGTTTAGCATAATTTTAATTAAGAAAACAGGTGGGTGAAATTATATTATAGCCTTGACCCCGTCGTATTTGCATACTTAAACATTTTCCAGTTCTAGTTCCCATTGTACCCTCCATTCCCCCATTCTATGCTGCAAAGTGGAGCAGTGAAGGACATTGAATATGGTATTAAATTGAATGCTCTGAGGCCTTGTTCACATTGCATTTGGCTCGTGTGTCCACCCGCGGTGGGCTCTTTTTCCACATTTTTTTAAAGCGTTTCCGGTGATTTTCTGCACGTTCGCTCGTTTTTGTTGGCGTTTTGCAGAGCGCTTCTGTCTATTGAGCCGGAAAAAAATCCTGAATTAATAATGTATTTCTTTACAAAAAACGCTCACACAATCGCTTACCAAAACGATTTTGTGAGCGTTATGCGTTTTTCCTATACCTTCCATTGAGGCAAATCGCCTCAAGAATAGCTCAAGCACCGCTTTTCAAAGCGGATTGCAAAAGAACTGCTCTGATATGAACTCTCTCATAGAGAATCATTGCACAAGCGCTTTTTTGAAAATCGCCCACACTTAAAATTTTACAAAAATGGTTATAATGTGAACAAGGCCTATGTGTCTCTAAATGGCAGTCCTCCCTTGTGTGTTCATGGCAATCATCTATCACCTGTTATGATGCTATGTGACATCACACCACTGGCAGTTGGAAACGGACATGCAAGTGAGGCAGCAACAAAGCATTGTGGGAGAGAGGAATTTTTTTTTTTGGGGGGGGGGGGGCAAAGCTATGTTTGTTATAATAGATGGGACATGGTTGTACTTATTATGGAGATGTTAGGCTATATGTGTGAAAAGGGGCGGGACATGATTATACTTATAGCCTAAAGGGGCATGCCAATGCTTGTTATATGGGGGAGTTACATGGCCAGAATTATTTAATGGGGGCATGGCTAGACTTCCTATACTCCAATTTTCAAATGAAGAGCGTCGGACATTAAGGTTGACTTATTTTTAAATTGGGCATATATTCATGTATACAGTATATGGTAGTTACAAAGTCACAGATAACAGAAAAGTGATGGCTGGGGTTGGGCTTGCCATCTTTCTGGGAATTTCAGGGTTGTGTTTTGGTATGATCTCGGGACACAGATTGGTGTGGTCTCATATGTAGCTCCCATTGTACAATCAGCATTGTACAATCAAGAGGCTAAAACATGCTTTTAGCCACTCTTTACTGGCTCATAACCTTATAGTTTCCAGCTGATTAGAAAATAATTCCATGTTATAAACTGCCTTTTCAGTCTTTGCAATCTCTTGCTATTGTGGCACTATTGAAGTGAAGTTTGAATGACCATTCAGTAAGCTTCCAATCAAGTATTTGAGTAGCTCATACAGCCACTTGGGGAACATTAGAAGCTTGGGGAATATTAAAATATTCCTGCAGCTCCCAAATTCAGAAGTATGAAACATAGTTAAAAAAAAAAAGTTTTAATTACAAATGATATTTTCGTCAATGACAATTCCAATGAAACATCAGTGTTCTTTCAACATGTTTTTTTTCTCTACTTTTGGTAAGCTTGAGGAAAGGTTATAGCATCTGTCAGGAAATGAAGGTGTCCCCTCCAGAAAGCTTTCTAGGGAAAAAAATCCTGATGCAGAGATGATCAAACCTATTCCGATTTTTTTACACAATCTCCTAAGAAAACAACTAACTTTAAACTTCAAACTGTGACTTAAAACATCTTTGAGAGCTGCAACCGGATCAGCCTGGCTTTGAAACGGAATCTAGTGAGCTGCCTTTCATAAGCCTTTTTCACTTGGGGGCACCCGGTGGTTTATTGGCAGGCCGGCAAACGAGAGTTTCCCATCAGTTTGTTTGATAAGCTGACAGATGACACATTTCGAGAACTTCTAGTGAACAGCCCACAGCATCCACACACCAAGGTAATGACATGATAATACAGAAATAAAAAAAAAATAATGTCACAATGAATTTCTGCATCTGAACGAAAAAATGTAACAGCAGATCATATTAGCACCAGCGTTCAGATCCCGGCGCCTGGCTGCTGGTTCCCGGTAGGATGAGACAGCTGTCGCTGAGTTGGTTTTCAGAACCAAATCTGTCATAGCCACCGACGTTTCAAAAGCAAAGTTGTGGCAGCTTTAACATGGTCAAAGCTACATCATTTCTAAAAGTTCAGGCTTGGATGTCAGTATAAAATATGTTCAGCAACCTCCTACCCCAGACTAGGGTTCATAGTTTAAAGAGAACCCGAGGTGTGTTTAAAGAATGTTATCTGCATACAGAGGCTGGATCTGCCTATACAGCCCAGCCTCTGTTGCTATTCCAAACCCCACTAAGGTCCCCCTGCACTCTGCAATCCCTCATAAATCACAGCCGTGCTGTGAGGCTGTGTTTAGATCTGTAGTGTCAGTCTCAGCTGCTCCCCCGCCTCCTGCATAGCTCCGGTCCCTGCCCCCATCCCTTCCCTTCAATCAGCAGGGAGGGAAGGGATGCAGGCGGGGACTGGAGTTCTGCAGGAGGCGGGGAGAGCAGCAGACTGACACTATAGAGATAAACACAGCCAGCTCTGACAAGCTGTTTGTCAGCAGCGTGGCTGTGATTTATGAGGGATTGCAGAGTGCAGGGGGACCTTGGGGGGGGGGGGGGGGGTTTGGGATAGCAACAGAGGCTGGGCTGTATAGGCAGATCCAGCCTCTGTATGCAGATAATATTCTTCAAACCCACCTCGGGTTCTCTTTAAGCATGGTGCAGCAATTACATTAAACTGTATAGAGGGCAGCATTTTTAGCCTCCATGGCATCTCAATAGCACATTAAAAATTCCTATTAACAACAATGTCGCTTATTAAAAAAAATGCCATTCTCTTTTTACATTTAAATGTTTGTCAGAATATTTTATTACCCTTCTTCTGTGGCCACAATCCACAGAAATTGCAGGCAGATAAGAACTGCTGTAATTAGCAGCAGCCATGAGCAAACAAAAGCTTTCATCAGCAGGGATAGGATAGGACTCTACAAACAGTTTAGAGAAGTCACACTTGATTAACGTCACACCTTTCCCTGGATAAATTAGGGCAGAGGGAAAGAGAAGGAAATGGCAGCTTCTGCAGGTATTAGAAACCAGGACAAACTGCAGAAAGAAAAAGCTGCTTTTTAGGTGCGGGGTGGAACAGGTACCCATATGAGGGACCAGCAACAGGGGGGAGCAGAGGCGGGGGCAGCAGTAACTTACCTCTCCAAGATCCACATGCTGCATATCTTCTTTATCCATCTATCTGTTCCGTTGCATTGGTAACAGTGTCCCCTGTGGCGCTCTTATGTCACCACAAGGGGGCGCCGTTACCATTGCAACTCAACGGAAGGAGGGAAAAATACTACTAGTTACTACTGCAGAGTAGTGGACGATGAGGGAGGGGTGACTTCACTGGCTACCTATATTGTGGGAGGGGAGAAGGTTCTCTGGTTGCCTATACAAAAGGGAGGACGGCTCTCTGGCTGCCTATACAGAGGGGAGCTCTCTGGCTACCTATGCTGGGGGATGTCTGCATATGGCTAACTAATACTGGAGGCTTCTGTGGCTACCTATACTGGAGGGCTGCATCTGGCTACTGCATAACAACAGTTTCTCGAGTCTGGGGGGGCGCAATTTTTACCCCTTCGCCCTGGGCGCTACATATCCTAGAAACTGCTGAGTCAGAGATCTATTGTCTGCCCACATAATACACACAGATTTCCAACAGATTCCAGCATGAAGTATATTGGAAATCATCCTAGCACCAATGGTAGCCACCACTCAGGCCATTTCCTCAAGTGTATGTCCCCCCCCCCCCCTTGCAGAGCCCGTGATAAGTGGTGTACGTTCATTGTTTGCCTATTAAGCTGGCGTGACGTTTCACCACTTGTCTTTTTGAGTTGCCACAGCGAGCACCTGTACCATGTGACACCGGAGCATGTAGTGACATCACTAAATGTGGCGGAGTCAAGGGGTACAGATGCTCTGGATGGAAATTAACAAAGAAACTAGACACAGGAGTCATCGAGCCAGCATGACAGAAGAGCATGCAACACTAATCATGGGCTGGGGCCAGGGGGAGGCATACATTTTTTTTGGGGGGGGAGAGGGGGGGGGGGGAAGGGGGCAGTGAGGGAGTCCATCAGTCATCAGGAAACCAAAAGCCATTACCACTGCACACCCAATTGAGCCCTCGCAACCGAGTTTTCCTAGCATGCCCAATCGAAATGTTTGACCGATTAGGCATGGTCATTGTTCTCCCTCTTCCAGACTCCTCCCCACCCACTCATGCACTCTCCCTGGTCCAAGCATTCATTGTTCTCCCTCTTCCAGACTTCTCCCCACCCATGCATGCACTCTCCCTGGTCCAAGCTATAACTATTCTCTCTTCCAGACTCCTCCCCACCCACTCATGCACTCTCCCTAGTCCAAGCAGTCATTGTTCCCCCTCTTCCAGACTCCTCCTTACCCACTCATGTACTCTCCCTAGTCCAAGCAGTCATTGTTTTCCCTCTTCCAGACTCCTCCCCACTGTGAGGGGGTCCTTCAGGTCCATCAGTCATCGGTAAATTGAAAGCCGTTAGCACTGCGCACCCAATCGAGCCATCATAACCAAGATTTCCCAGCATGTCCAATCGATACTTTTGACCGATTGGACATGGTCATTGTTCTCCCTCTTCCAGACTCTTCCCCACCCACGCCTGCACTCTCCCTGGTCCAAGCAATTGTTCTCCCTCTTCCAAAGTAGCTCTTTCTTTCAAAGACAAAATTCAAACCAAATCAGCTCACATTCTTTGAGTAAAACTGGAAGTATATTTGCATTTCCCTGCTGAACGGAGGTCTGTTTTTATGCAGCGTTAATGTCTTGGGAAACGCTACTTCCACTTTAGCAAACGGTTTTGATCCTATTCTAAGTACTGAACATAATAAATAACATGAAAATAAGTCTTGTCTGGGAGTTTTAAAGGTAGTTAGCAATGCTGAAAAGGATTTTATTTGCATAGTGATGAGGTGGCTGGAAGCCGAATTCTCTGCTAATGAACTTTCGGTGAATAAATGAAGAGCTTATAGGAGCATTAATAGCAATCTGCGAGCACAAGTTACCATGGTTGCTATATACTGGAAATATTTGTTCTCACTTGAATAGGTGTTAATGAGTTATAATGGGGATTGTATGGCAGCAAATGCATCACATTGTTCTACTGTCTAGAGACCAGCCAAGTTTTTACACCTAAGAATAGTTTGTTCAGTATAAATATGAAATGGTCTAAAAGAAGGACTAGACTCATTCTGGCAAATACCAGGCTTTCTTAAGCTGGGTATTCATCCACTGATATTGCAGCCTGATCGACCATCGGATCAGAGCTGGATCGTGCACAAGGTAATGTAGGAAGGTGCCTAGGGCCTCGAGAGAGTCTAGGGGCCCTGTTTATGCTAGCCCCCAACAAATCTTACCCAAAATGCCAGGTGACCATCACGGGTGGGCCAAAAGTTGTTGTTTGGCCCCATTTCACCTAAATACATTCTCTACATCCGATTTAAAATTTTTATCAACTTGCAGCAGAGTTGCAACAAAATGTAAGTTACACATTTCCAACAAAATGTAAGCTGTCCAACAAAATGTAAGTTACACATTTTTTTGCTTAGCCGCTCCCAAGGTTTTAAATTTAGGTTAGGTCACTTGCCCGGAGGTTTGCCTCACCGTGGCGCAAGTGTCTAGTACATTATACTTTGCATGCAAACCATATTGGAAGCTAAAGTTCCTCCTAGTGTAATAAATGTTAGCACTTGTTTTGGATGCAGGGCATACATTTTTCAGTCTAATAGAGGCGGTGTATGCCTATGTGATTAAATATTCAATTGCAGCATGTGTTTAGGGCCCTTTCACACCAGAGGGCTTTTTCTGCGTTTTAACGCCACAGCCGAAGTTGGCGTTTTTCTAGGTAAAATGAAAGTCCATAGACTTTCATTTTACCTTTCACACTTAACGCTGCGTTTAGGAGCGTTGCGTTTTAAAGCTCCCAGTAGCTTTTTTAGGGCTGACCGCGGCGTTTCTCATTACAATTGATACTAATGTATTGGCGTTAAAACGCCTTGAAAACGCCTTAAATACGCCAGCAGCCAAAAGGCAGCGTTTTAGCCTTTAGCTGCTCCCAGCCCTTCCTCCTGAGTTTCCTGTTTGCATGATAAGTAGTAGCAGTTTTGCATATGATTTGCATCTGAATTGAATGCGAAGTGTGCAGAAAGCCTATTAGAGGTGCTGCACACATGAGCTGGTTGTCATTTCAGATGCAGCCTATGTGGTATGCGCTGGCCCTCTCCTCGCTAATAATTTTATCAAATTAAATGAAAATCAGTGCCGTGCAAGCCTGATCAACAATGCAAATGATTTCGGAGGGTGAAATCAGTTGAATGTATCAATCAACCAAGCGACTGGTCGATCGTCGGCAATGACATGCAACATCGCAAGTATTGAAAAACGCCACAGACCCCTGGCCACTGTCCCCCCAAATGTAAAGGTGCCAGTCCATTGTAAATCTCACCTGCGGCAACTCCTGGTCTTCTCTGCTGTCTCCCCTGAGCACCACTAGGCATGTGTAAGCCGACACACATTCATGCCTGTACTCAGAATTTCTCTGACGCTGGTCACATGACTAACAGCCATAAAGTTAGTTAATAGATACATGACCTTAACCACCTGGGCATTCTGGACAAGCTCAGCTTATCCAGTAACGCCACGGTGGATTCCTCAGGCCCCGGTGGGCCGATTTGCATAATTTTTTTAAACATGCAGCTAGCACTTTGCTAGCTGCGCGTTTTCCCGTTCGCCGCCGATCCGCCGCTACCCCCCGCGAAAGAGGGCCCCCCCGCAGACCCCTTGTGCAGCCTGGCCAATCACCGCTAGGCTGCGCTATGGGGTGGATTGGGACTCCCCCTGACGTCACGTCGTCGATGACGTCATTCCGATCATCGCCATGGCGACGGGGAAGCCCTACAGGAGATCCCATTCAGAAAGGGATTTCCTGATGGGTTTGATCGCCGGCGGCGATCGGAAGGGTGGGAGGGAGCAGGGAGGGGGGAATCATGTAGCTAGCACTATGCTAGCTACATGAAAAAAAAAATTAGGTAAAAAAAAACCCTCCCGCGGCCATGCGCCGCATGTATTCAAAACACCAGGAAGGTTAAAGGAAAGCTCCATCAAGTAATTTGACTCTGGACACTGACCAGGATTAACTGATTTTTCTGCAAAGATTTTATAATTAACACCCTCTATAGCCAGCTGAGTGACTTACCCTGTTTGAAAAAGTCAAGAGATAGGGCTGGTGCACACCGAGCGGCTTTTTGGGCGTTTTCAGATCCGCTTGCGGCTGCGGATCTGCTTGGTCAATGTATCTCAATGGGGTGGTGCACACCAGAGCGGCAGGCGTTTTGCAGAAACGAAAAATGCCTGGGTGAGGCATTTTTTGGATTTCGGATGCGTTTCTGCCTCAATGTTAAGTATAGGAAAAACGCAAACCGCTCTGAAAAACGCCTGTTCAGAGCGGTTTTGCAGGCGGTTTTGTTACAGAAGCTGTTCAGTAACAGCTTTACTGTAACAATATATGAAATCTACTATACTGAAAACCGCAGCAGCAATCCGCAAAACGCTAGCAAAACGCCATAGAAAAATAAAAAAAAGAGTTTAAAAATCTGCTAGCATTTTGCGGATCTGCTAGCGGGTTTTGGTGTGCACCAGCCCATAAACAGGGGAGCAGGTTGGTTGGACAAGAACTTTAAGTGTGTTGTAAGCATGTTATATTTATTAACAATAAAATAACTGGGCTGGGCATCTGCTTGGGAAAAGCTATCTAACACAGCAGAGTGTACATACACTTTCTAAAAGTTTGATCAAACTCACTCCATGATAAACAATGTTTACACTAGCAGAAAGGGGAAAAGAGGCACCCTAGGTAAGATAAAACTGCAATTAAAAACCTCTAAAATGAAAAGGGTGAGGCGGCTTATCTCAATGAAGACAAATGTATACACTAAACAACAAACTTTTATTTGCACTGGTAGCACGTTTCATGGGTTTATGCCCACTTCCTCAGGCCAAATAAAGTGCCAGAAGATGAATGAGCTATTTTTTACTAGCAGAGGTACTATAAAGATTAATTGTAAAATAACTGTGGTGTTGAATGCTGAGGGGCTCCTCTGTCTGCTATATTGGTCTCACAGGGTACTTGAGCTTGTTACAGTTAATTACACTAGAACTTAGTATGTATTTTTAGATCATACATAGCATAAAGGCAGGGCCGATTTAAGCAACAATGGGGCCCCAGGGCAAAATCAACCTGGGGGGGCCCCCAACAGATACCCCAGAACAAAAATCGTCATTAAGGGACCTTTTTTGCAGCTGGTAGAGTCAGGGTGTGAAGCCCCAATCGGTCGGAGCTCCACATTCTGGCTATCCCAGCCTGCATGGGCGACAAGGGGTTAAAAAGTTTCAGGAGAGGGGACCCCACATAATAAAAAAAAAAAATAAAAAAAAAAAAAAAATTCCCACACTCTAAACATTATAAAAAAATTAAATTAGGAAAATAGGAAAAAATGCCAGGGATCTTCATACAGCCATATTGCGGCTGTATAGCGATCCCTGGACAAAGCGCTGCGGCTGCGTATAGACCCCCTGGAAACCCCATCAGGAAATGTATTGCTCTGTCTTTTGATACATGTAAAATTACACTACCGTTAGGTTTGCTACTAAAAGTGACATTTGCCGCATTTAAAAGTATACTTTTTTCCTTCGAAACTTTAAAATCGATTTTCTCAAAAACTATAAGGTCTTTTTGAAAAATATTTTTTCCTTATTCCCAATGATCTCCTTAATATATCTTGCAAATTCAGGGTTTCTAGCATTTAAGGTGGATTTGCTATTAATCGGTTTTTATCAAAAACTATAAGGTCTTTTTGAATTTTTTTTCTCATCTTGTAGCCACTGGGGGCCCCTACAGGCTCTGGGGCCCTGGGGCAATTGCCTCTTTTGCCTCTATGGTAGCGCCGGCCTGCATAAAGGAATGCTTGGAAATGCTCAGTAGTCTGACCAAATATATAGGAGTCAAGAGATTATTGAGATGATGCTACTTGAAACAGGATGTACTTGATAACAGGACCAGCCTTTGATGTATGACCTGAACACGGGGCCGATTTTAGGTGACATGGGGACCTAGGCAAAATGAACCTGCCTCCCCCAATATAGTATTAAGTGACTCCCAAGTGTCTCCCAACCCTTGGGCATTAGAATAGAAAATATTTATTGTCATTGTAACAACCGAAATTGTACAACAAAATTCTAAAGTGCAGTTTTCCAGCAAAAGCAAAAACAGCCTTCCATTTCCTACATACATTGCATTGCACACACCCCTTTTCAACATGGCCACTTAGCAGCATTTAGCATAGAAATGGCTGAAGGATAAAAAAATGTTCTTTAACCTTCTTGGCGGTATGGACGAACTCATAGCCGCCGAGGCTGATATCTCTGGCCCTGCTGAGCCGATTTCCTCCAAATAAAGTGCGCCACACGCAGCTAACACTTTGCTAGCTGCGTGTGGTCTTCGATCGCCGCTGCTCACCTGCGATCCGCCACTGCAGGGCCCCCAGCCAGAGCCCTGCGCTGCCTGGACCAATCACTTTTAAGGAGCGCAAAGGGCTGGATCGGAGGCGGCTGACGTCAGGACGTCGGCTGACGTCCATGACGTCATCCCGATCGTCGCCATGGCGACGGGGTAAGCCTAACAAGAAATCCTGGTCTTCGCGGGATTTCTTGTTACTTGTGATCGCCGACAGCGATCAGAAGGGCGCATCATGTGCGCCCTCTAGTGGCCTTTCATGCTGCCAACTTTCAGTTGGCAGCATGGAAAAAAAAATGATGAAAAAAAACCCCTGCCGCCGCCACCCTGGCAACTTAAACAGAACTCCAAGGTGGTTAATCTATTTGTCTTCATTTTTATAAGTCTAAAACGTTTTCCAAAAGCAGATGTTCAAATAACACATGTCCTGGATGTGAGGCATCACTTAAAATTCTCTTAATATGCCTGAAACAATAAGAAGTATATAATTCTTCTAATGGAAGAATAGGACATCCAACTATCCCCTGGGCAACCTTAATTACCCTATGAAGCTGCTTTTTATGTGCTACTGTGCAGCTTGAAAACTACGCACAGAGACAGTAGACTAGGACACTCTCCACTGTACTGCGGTAACACAGCGCACAGAGACTGTAGACTAGGACACTCTCCACTGTACTGTGGTAACACCGCGCACAGAGACAGTAGACTAGGACACTCTCCACTGTACTGCGGTAACACCGCGCACAGAGACAGTACACTAGGACACTCTCCACTGTACTGCGGTAAAAAGACACCAACAATTTCTCAGGAATATTATTCTTCCTAAGCACCCTTAAAAAATATAGCCACTCTGTGCCTTTTTCACTACTTCAGCAATATGTGACCCCCAACAAGTCAGGTCCTCTTTAATAGTAACTCCTAAAAACCGAAAGTCTGTGACACCCTCTACAATATTTCCATTTATAATAAGTTGCTGAATGTCATCTGCCTTCTTCCTAAAATCTACTATAGGCTCCTTGGTTTTAGCTATATTTAGGAGCAGATTGTTGTCTCTACACCACATTAGGTGCCCCTTTCCCCCCAGATAGGGGCATTAGGAGCAAGGCTGGACCTACCATGAAGCGATCTGACTTACCTGATTTAGGGCAGCAAACTAGCAGCAAGTCTGTAGAGACTAAAAAAAACAGTCAGCATAAAAAAGTTGTCTGCTCTCTGCACCATTGTCCTAATGACTACATGGGCACAGCCACAGATAAGGAATCATACAAACACTGAATTTATAGACTGTCCCTCCTCAGCCCTGTTCCCCCTCAGGTCACCTGAGCGCCCTTCTAAGGGTTCATAAAAAAAAGCTCTCTCTGACTGCACCAACGTTCTAATGACTGCGTGTGCACAGCCACAGATAAGGTATTAGACACAGATTGAAAAAGTTGTGGACTGTCCCCCTTCCCCGCCAGACACAGGCTGGAGAATGGGGTGACGGTTTTCAGCTGCTTTGCCAGAGAAAAAAAAAAAATTGAGGCCAGGAGCACACCTATTAGAAGAACATTCTTTTTGTCCCAGAGCAGAAGCCGTACACTAATTTGCACATCATGTAAGGCTAGGTGGTTTGGTGTCCAATTCCTCATAAGTTTGCTTCAGGTAGCAGAAAGGCTGATTAGCCCCCCCCCCCCCAGTTAGCAGCATTGGGTGGTCTTTGTTAACACCCCCCCCCCCCCATAACAGCATTAGTTGCCCCTATCCCCCCTCCCCCCAGATTTTGCATTAGGTGACCTTTGTCAACCCACAAATACACAGATATCCAGATGAAAGCATTAGGTGGCCTTTGTGCTCACCCTCAGATACCAGCACTAAATAGCTTTGGCAGGGAGTCTTGCCCAAGGTCTCCTACTGCATAGGTGCTGGCTTACTGAACAGCCGTAATTCCTGTTACAGCCCATGGAGGCGCCAGCTGTGGATGAAATCTCTGGCACTGCTTTTACTTGCTTCCTATGCTTGATCCTGGAAACTTACAGGCTCGGGGATTTTGCATGCCTTCTGTACAGTTTTCAGGGAGAACATCATGTTGCTGAACAATTGTCCTCAGGGTAGAGTAGTGTGAATGTGTTTTTATTAAGTGCTATCAATCTTTCATTGTCAGCATAAGCTGCTCAGGACAAACAAATAATTGCATTTCAGGGATTTCCCATGCGTCCATCCTGAGATAGAGGTTTTGTGATGAAGCATCTGGCGCAGTTAGTGCCACGTTTGTAAAAAGACAAGTCACAGTTCTTTAGAGACACCAGGCCTCACTTGTCTTTTCAGTAAACATCATTTTACCCAGGCTATGAGAGGTGATCTATTCAATTGGCCAAAACTACGCATTAGGATCATGCGATCTTTGGGAGTTTCTGTGATTGCAAGTTGCCCCACCCAGAATGGTTTGTGGCACACACCGGCATTGGGCAAATTTACAAATTGAGGCATAGGTATCAGTATACCTTGGCCAGCACTGCCAGATGCCAAATGTCAGCTATCGGGATCCTCAGCAGGATCAGCCATCACTGTAGGTTTATTTCATGAAGAACTGGGCCATCACTGCTGAACCTTCGCCTACCTCTGTTCCCCTCCCATTCAATGTCTCCATAGGGATGACAGATGATTACCAAGTGCGACTGGTGACACCGTAGTATGGTAGCCTTGGCTCTTGGCTTTTGGACATTATCCCCCCATCCTTCCAGAACCTTTGTGAGCTAAAACCAATTCCGGGTACAACCTTGCATTTGTACTTGGTGAAATAGATGATTCTGAACACCACTAATTTTCTTAATGCACAGATTTCTAGTACAGATTGCACACAGCAGTTTCTTGCTATAAATCAAGTCTGATCTCCTGCATTCAGAGATGAAAGAATAGTGTTCCAGAGCCCTGTTTCTGATAAGGCTTCCTGGGGAAATGAAACGAAATCTGTTAACTACTAGAGATGGCTTGAATCTCTGATTTTCGGTTTGAGAACCTCGAACGCGAACCACCGCAAAAAGTTTGGTGTGCTGAACTTTCGTGAACCGCAATAGACTTCAATGGGGATGCGAACTTTGATAACTAGAAACAGTTATGCTGGCCACAAAAGTGATGGAAAATATGTTTCAAGGGGTCTAACACCTGGAGGGGGGCATGGCGGAGTGGGATACATGCCAAAAGTCCCGGGGGAAAAATCTGGATTTGACGCAAAGCAGCGTTTTAAGGGCAGAAATCACATTGAATACTAAATTAGGCCTAAAGTGCTTTAAAACATCTTGCATGTGTATACATCAATCAGGGAGTATAATTAGAGTACTGCTTCACACTGACAGACCAAACTCGCTGTGTAACGCACCGCACACAGCTGTTTGCGTAGTGACGGTCATGCTGGACTGGTGTGCACCATGGCGAGAGTGCAGACCATGGCAGTTTTCAAGCCCATATGGTCGCCGGGCTGAGGTAGCTCAATGACAGAAAAACAGTGACTGTCCAGCTGATCAAATTTGGTCTGTCCACAATGAAGCAACGACCTTATTATCTTGGGTGTGCTTCCCCCCCCCCCCCCCAAGACACTCATATAGCCAGCGGTCATTGCTTCATTGTGATACGCAAGCCCCTTCACCGCAGCAAGGTAACGATCACGAAGGGGAATTGACACATGTACATGCCTTTTGTTTTGTTGTTGCAGCTGCAGTGCAGCCAGAAAAATTAGGCAGGCATGTGCACGCACCAGAAAAAAATTATTATAGCGGCCGCTGCTAGCAACCGCCTTAAAAATTCAGGAATCTGCCTGGAATCCTGGACCCTGTTGGTGGTGGTGAAGGCAGTCAAGCGGCCTGCAGGCAGAGATGCTGTGTGCAGGGACTGACTTATTCTTTGGGTTGGCAGTAGCCCTCCAGGATCCATGCCTCATTCATTTTGATAAAGGTGAGGTACTGAACACTTTTGTGACTTAGGTGACTTCTCTTCTCAGCAACAATGCCTCCAGCTGCGCTGAAGGTCCTTTACAATACAATAATACAATACAATAACATTTGTAAAGCGCTTTTCTCACATAGGACTCAAAGCGCATAGCGGTGTCTCAGATTAATACAGGGTTTCAGGCTGGGTTGTGTTACAGAGGAGATAGTCAGATGTTCATGAATGCCAGACTGAAAAGGTAGGTTTTCAGTTTAGACTTAAATGTTTCCAGGGATGGGGCTGTCCTGATTGGGTGTGGCAGGGAGTTCCAAAGTGTAGGGGCAGCATGACAAAAGGCTCTGTCTCCAAAGGTTTTGAGGTGGACTCTGGGGGTGACCAAGGTGTTACGTCCTTTTGATCTAAGATTGTGGGGGGTGTGATGTAGTTGCAACAAGTCCTTCAGGTATCCAGGGCCCAGATTGTGCAAGGATTTGAATGTCAGTAAGCCAATCTTAAACAGAATTCTCCATTTTATCGGTAGCCAGTGGAGTGAGCTCAGGGTTGGTGTTATGTGGCAATGGCGGGGTTGGCTCGTTAACAGCCTTGCGGCGGCATTCTGTACTAATTGCAGGCGGCGTAAGTCTTTCTTATGCAGGCCTGTGTAGAGGACATTGCAGTAGTCTAACCTTGATGTGACGAAGGCATGAACTAGGGTTGGAAGATCCTTTGAAGGAATTAGGTGTTTAATCCTTGCAATATTCCTTAGGTGAAAGAAGGAATGTTTCACAACAGCTGAGATTTGATTCCTGAAGCTTCATTTCCCATCAATCAGTACTCCCAGGCTGCGCACACAGTCTGAGTTGTTCAGGTCTGAGCTCCCTATCCTTAGCGGTGTTGGTTGAGACTGGAGCTGCTTTGCTGTTGAGCCCTGGCCCTCGATAACAAGAACCTCAGTTTTGTCAGCATTAAGTTTTAGCCAATTATTATTCATCCACTCCTGAAGCTCAGCTAAGCATGCGTTTATTTGTGGAGTAGGGTCTGTGACGTCAGGTTTGAATGACAAATATAGCTGGGTGTCATCAGCATAGCAATGATATGTCAGGTCATGTTTTTGTATGATTTCTCCAAGTGGCAGCATGTATATGGTGAACAGTAAAGGGGATAATATTGCGCCCTGAGGTACACCGTATTTTAGTGGTACAGGGTTGGAGAGGAAGGGCCCTAAGGCTACCCTTTGTGTTCTGCCAGCCAGGAAGGAGTTGAACCACCGGAGAACAATGCCATCTATGCCACAGTACTCTTGTAGCCTGTTGAGTAAGATTTCATGATCGACTGTGTCAAAAGCCGCTGAGAGGTCGAGCAAAATCAGGATGGAACATTGACCCTTGTCTCTTGCAATGAGCAGATCATTGCAAATCTGGGTGAGGGCTGTTTCACAGCTGTGATATTTCCTGAAACCAGATTGAAGAGGGTCAAGGATGTTGTTTCTGGAGAGCCTGGCTTCAAGTTGGAGGTAGACAGCCTTTTCAATAACTTTTCCCAGAAAGGGGAGGTTTGAGACAGGTCTGTAGCTGTTTAGAGCATCTGGGTCTAAGGATGGTTTCTTGAGTAGAGGCCTGACGATTGCTTCTTTCAGAGTAGAGGGAAACCACCCTTCTTGTAAGGAGCCGTTGACTATTTTGTGGAATGCCGGTGTAAATAGTTCAGGGCATTTCAACATGAACTTAGTGGGGCCAGGGGCCAGATCGCAGGTAGTCTGGCGAAGGTTTGAGAGGATATCCAAGATGTCTTTTTCAGTGATTACCTTAAAATCAGACCATGGTGGTAGGCTATTTTTGCACCGGTTATATGGCTCTGCATGGGTTTCTGGGGCTGTGAATTGAATGGCAGATCGTATGGAGGAGACTTTGTCTGAGAAGAAGTGGGCAAATTTCTCGCACAGTTCCTGTGAGGGTCTGATGCTGGATTTCCTGCAAGATGGATTGCAGAGACTGTCAACCGTGCGGAAGAGTTGGGCAGGTCTGTTGGCTGCATTTGCAATTTCGTGAGACAGGAATAAGGACTTCTTTTTATTAATCATCGTTTGATATTTTTTCAGGTGAGCAATTAGGGAAAGTTTCTGACAGGACGCTTGAGGCAGGGCAAGAAGAAGTTGGATGGCAAATTGAGACAGCTCTGGCCACAGGTCAAGCCTGCGCACCAAGTAGTCCAAGAGTTTATCGCTGCTCACAGTGTCTACATCCACACTTAAGGCCAGGTAGTCGGCTACCTGCCAGTTGAGGTGTTGGTGGAGGGTGGATCCGGAAGGGTTAAGGCGAGGCGTTGGGACTAAAGAATGTCCGCATGTCTGACATCACCATGAGATCGCTGGATCGTGCTGTCCTTGCCTGCGTGGACATGGGAGAAGGATTACTGGCAGTGGTACCTTTATTCCATTGTGCTGTGACATCACCCTTAAACGCACTGTAAAGCATAGTTGCCAGCTTGCTCTGCATGTGCAGCATCCTTTCTGCCTTCAGGTGAGTTGGTAACATCTCCACCACTTTGTGCCTATACCGAGGGTCTAGTAGTGTGGCCACCCAGTAATTGTCATTCCCCTTGAGTTTTTTTTTATACGGGGGTCCCTCAACAGGCTGGGCAGCATGAAAGCCGCCATCTGTACAAATTTGGATCCGGACGTACTATCCATCTCCTCTTGCTCTTCCTCAGTGATGTCAAGTTCTCCTCCTCCCCCCAGCCACGAACAATACCACGGGAACGTAGAGCAGCACAAGCCCCCTGCAACGCCTGCTGTGGTTGTTCTTCTGCCGCCGCCTCCAAAAAAAAAACCCCACCTTCCTCATCATCTGACTCCTCTTCCCCACACGACTCTTCATCCTCCTCCCCCTCTGTGCTGCCGCAGGTGTTGAGGAAACATCTGGTTCTGATGAGAATTGATCCCACAACTCTTCCTCTTGTAACGGTTCCTGTTCACGCTCCTCCACAGCTTGATCCACCACTCTACACATGGCACGCTCCAGGAAGAAAGCATACGGGATCAAGTCGCTGATGGTGCCCTCACTGCGACTCACCATGTTTGTCACCTCCTCAAAAAGCCGCATGCATTTCGCATGAGTGTCCAGTTCTTCGGCCAGAACATGCCCATCTCCCCAGAGTGTGTCCTTCTACTGTAGTTGTAGAGATACTGGATGACGGCTTTCACCTGTTGTAGCAGGCGGTCGAACATCAGGAGGGTCGAATTCCAGTGAGTCGGGCTATCGCAAATCAAGCACCTCACCGGCAAATTGTTTCTCCACTGAATATCGGCAAAGCATGCCATGGGCGTGTAAGACCGCCTGAAATGCCCACACAACTTTGTGGCCTGCTTCAGTACGGCATGCAGCATAAGCCCTGGGGAGCTGGGGCTGTGTAGCTGGAGAGGAGATCACAGCACCAATAGAGTTGAACTGCCACTCAGCCAAGGAGGAGGAGGAGGTGGACGACAGCGAAGAGGATGTAGAAGGAGGAGTGGAGGTGGCAGCAGGCCTGCCTGCAAGCCGTGGAGGTGTCACAACTAGGTCTGCTGCACAGCCGCGTACTCCCTGCTTGCCAGCGGTCACCAGGTTGACCCAATGGGCTGTGTAAGCAATGTACCTGCCCTGACCATGCTTGGCAGACCAGGCATCCGTGGGCCCCTTGGCCCAAGTCTGTGTGCCAGAGATGACACCACTTGCCTTTCAACTTCACGGTACAGTTTGGGTATCACCTTTTTGGAGAAATAAATGCGGCCTGGTATTTTCCACTGCGGTGTCCCAATGGCCTCAAATTTTCAGAAGGCCTCAAAGTCCACCAGCTGGTATGGTAACAGCTGGTGAGCTAACAGTTCTGCCAAGCCAGCTGTCAGATGCCGGGCAAGGGGGTGACTGGCAAACATTGGCTTCTTCTGCTCGAAGATTTCCCTCACGGACACCTGGCTGCTGCTGTGTGCAGAGGAGCAGGAACCGCTCAAGTTGAGAGGCGGAGTGGAGGAGGGTGGCTGTGATTGTGAAGGTGCAAGGGAGAAAGAGGCTGAAGATGATGCACCTGAAGGAGGAAGAGGAGAAAGAGGTTGGCTTTTCTTTTGTGTGCTGCTTTTCCTCTGGTGCTCTTCCCATTGCAGTTTGTGCCTTTTCTCCATGTGCCTTTGTAAGGCAGTTGTCCCTACGCAGCTGTTGGCCTTCCCACTGCTCAATTTTTGGTTGCAGAGAGAACAGATGGCATTGCTCTGATCTAAGGCAGACACACTAAAAAATTTCCAAACCGCTGAGCCCCCCTGGGGTGATGGCACTACGGTGGCATCATCAGCTGACGTTGAAGGGCATGTTGGCTGGCTGTCCATAGGTGGCTATACATGGCACCGGACACTGCCACCAGCTGTTTCTGAAGACAAGCTCCCCTGCTTCTTTAAGCAACTCGTCTCCTCCTACTCCTCTCTGACTCCCCCTCTGAACTGTCCCCTTGGTCATTTTGTCTCTTAGGATCCCACGTGGCATCCATATCATCATAATCATCCTCCCCAGCTTTGCTTGCCTCAGACACCTCATAAACTGCACCAACATCAGGTACTTCATCCTCCTCCTCCTCCTCCTCCTCATGTTACATCCATAGTGTCGCCTAACTCAGACATACGAGGTGGTGTAAATTGCTTAGCGCCTTCATCTTGTTGTAACAATGTCTGTGAATCAGTTTATTCCCCACCAAATAACTCCTGCAAAGTGTCAAATGCAGCGGATGTGGTGCTTGTAGTAGCGCTGGTGGCTGCGGAAGATGAGGTGTTCTGTGTTAAATAGTCAATCACATCCTGACAATCATGGGAGTTGATGGGATGTGCCTTCTTCTGAGCACGATACTTTGGGCCAGGGCCGCATGAAATCACGTCAGCATGACCTCGAACAGACCTGCCGGGTGGCCCGCCTCTGGCTCTGCCTGTTTTGTCCATATCGGGGGGGGGGGGGGGGGGGTGAAGTGTATGCACTGACTTGACTAATACAATGTGCAGTCACACAGGTGCAGTGAAAGGTATGCAGTGACTGGTATTACAATACAATGTGCAGCGGTCACATAGGTGCTGTGAACAATTATGCAATGAATAGTATTACAAATTTGCAGCTGTCACACACAAAGGTACCGTGAACAGGTGCAGTGACAGGTATATAACACTACTTGCGGTCACATAGGTAGGTAGGTGCACTGAACAGGTGGGTATGCAGTGATTGGTATTACAAATGTGCAGCTGCCTGTCACACACACAGGTACCATCAACAGGTGCAGTGACACTGTGTGTGCTCATGTAGGTAGGTAGGTGCACTGAACAGGTGGGTATGCAGTGATTGGTATTACAAATGTGCAGCTGTCACACACAGATACTGTCAACAGGTGCAGTGACACTGCGTGCACTCATGTAGGTAGGTAGGTGCACTGAACAGGTGGGTATGCAGTGAATGGTATTACAAATGTGCAGCTGCCTGTCACACACACAGGTACCATCAACAGGTGCAGTGACACTGTGTGTGGTGCTCACGTAGGTAGGTAGGTGCACTGAACAGGTGGGTATGCAGTGATTGGTATTACAAATGTGCAGCTGCCTGTCACACACACAGGTACCGTGAACAGGTGCAGTGACACTGCATGCACTCATGTAGTTAGGTAGGTGCACTGAACAGGTGGGTATGCAGTGATTGGTATTACAAATGTGCAGCTGTCACACACACAGGTAGTCACTGAATGTGCTGGGCCTGGCAGTAGGAATTAACAAGGGGCAAGGTCCCAGCAGCAGCTGGGAGTGACTGACAGGTCTGTATATGCAACACAAGTGTCTGTGGGGGACACACACAAAAAAAATAGATCACAAGAACAATATTAATCAGCAAGAAGGAGCAACCTAACAAGCCTAACACAAGAGCCTAACTAAGCTTTCCCTATGTCAGCAGCAAGGTTGTCTCCCTTCTCTAATTACTGCAGCCACATGAGTGAGTGAAATGGCTGACGCTGACTGCGTTTTATAAGGGGGGGGGGGAGTTTCCAGAAGGGAGTGTAGCCCGATTGGCTACAATGTGCCTGCTGACTGCGATGTAGAGGGTCAAAATTGACCCTCATGATGTGGTATAGGGGGCGGGTCAAACTCTGATAAAGTTCGTGTTCGAACGCGAACCACCAATGTTCGCGCGAATAAGTTTGCATGCAACCGTTCGAGCCATCTCTATTAACTACTTCAGGCGCTTAAAATGTTTAATCTTAGAAGTTACAATGTGGCTAATCTACTGAAGCAGAGAGGAAATTTGGACTGTAATTCCGTAAATCTCCTTTAGCGATAAAATATTTGTTTGTCTTTTGTTCTAGAGCTAAAAACAGAAAAAGCATCAATTTAAAGGGACCTGGGCTCAAAACTCACAGATGGCCAGTGACAAACACAACATCCCAAAATAAACAAGATTATTGGTGCCGCATATCCAAAAGGCATGTGGGTTAAGCCCATCTCCCGGTGTCAATGCCAATCTGCTCTAGGGGTCACTACACCAACAGTGGAGGCATCCGCATAATACATATCCACAATTGGACACACCCGATATAGGATATCCTATATTATTATTTAGTATTTATAAAGCGCCGACATCTTCCGCATCGCTGTACAGATTATACAGTCACTAACTGTCCCTCGGAGGAGCTCACAATCTAGTCATATGTCTATATTGTGTAGTGTATGTATAGTAGTCTAGGGCCAATTTAGGGGGAGCCAATGAACTTATCTGTATGTTTTTGGGATGTGAGAAGAAACTGGAGTGCCCGGAGGAAATCCACACAGACACCGGGAGAACATATCAACTCCTTGCAGATGTTGACCTGGCTGGGATTCGAACCAGGAACCCAGCGCTTCAAGGCGAGAGCGCTAACCACTACGCCACTGTGCTGCCCTATATCAGACACAGTCGAAGGTGATCGGTCCGCAATATTGAGTAGTGTCATTTTGTTTTATGATGCACGGTTACCTGGGCCTAACATGCTTTGAGGTCTTTAACATAAATAATTACATTATAAAATTATCAACCAGGCATCTATTTTATAGCTCAGATTTGTAATGTAGTAAGTAAAAAAATAAAATAAAAAAAAATAAAGTAGAAAGCTGAATAAATTGCACTATTCTTAGTAAAGACGTGGATGTTTTAGTGGGTTCATTATAAGAAACAGGCAGATTTTCAGTGATCCGCGGCTCACTGGTTCTGCATATGTACTTTGCAGCAAAGGTTACAGCAATCTTTAGAAAAATACTAGATGAATGGAAAGAACAGGGAGCTGTGTTGAAACGTACAGAAATAATCATGTTGCCCCAAGCCACACACAGTGAGGGCACTATGCTTTGTGTTCCGGTCTATTAGTACTGTAAAAAATATTCTGTAAATTCTTTGATATGCATATGGTATATCACTGTGTACCTGCAGTCAGGTAATGGTAATGATAAGAAACTTAAAAAAGCTTGCCATGTGACACCCCCACAGGCTATATTTTACACTAGACAAGACAAACAACATTTATATAGGTCTTTTCTACTGGCGGACTCAAAGCGCTTTAACTGCAGCCACTAGGGCGAGCTGAGGCAGTAACAGTATTAGGGAGTCTAGCCCAAGTACTCCCTACTGAATAGGTGCGGGTTGTACAGGAAGAGCTGAGATTCGAACACAGGTTACCCGTGTCAGAGGCAGAGCCCTTAACGAGTACTATCCAGCCATTAAAAAGAAACTCTAGTCACATTGTAAAACAGCTATACGTTTCCAGATACCAACCTAATCGTAATCTCCGATCTGCACATGACCTTTTTTTATTCTCCTCTAGAATTACTTCCTCACATTCCTGTATACAAGATTTCACATGTGCTTCACCCCTCCTCAGGAATGCCCTTCCACAACACATCCATCACTCTCCAAGCTTAAAATCTTTAAATGCTCCCTCAATACTCACTTTTTACGACAAACATGCGCTTTACCTTAGGCCATTCCCCCTTTGACCTGAGGCCAAGTTGCACTTCTACTAGATATCCTAAAAACACCTCTAGGTATGTTTATTGTATACTACCCCACCTCTTGTTTCCTCCCTATTCCTTTAGAATCCAGGGCTCCTTTACTTATTTGTGTCTTGGAATTTGTTATACATTTTATTCCTCATGTCACTTGTCACTGTAATTACCAATCCTGTATTTTCTATATTGGTGCATACTATGTCTGTATTATTATGTACAACATGTTTATTTCTTACTTTGAACAGCACCAATGAATAGGTTTGCGCTTTACCTTATATAACAAAACCCCTGTGTCCTGTCCCTGTGTGTGTCTCTGCTTCCAGCCAGGGCCGGCCCGCTCATGAGGCGGGGTGAAACGTTTGCCTCAGGCGGCAAACTTCTAAGGGCGGCATCCGCCTGTCCGTGGGTGCGGGAGTGGCCGGCCGCCGAGCTGGAGGGGTAGCGGGCAGGACAGGGGTATTGGGCCTAGCGGTGGGGAGGGGGGGGGGGTCGGACCCCCCCTCCCTTGCCTGGGTCCCCCGATCTGCGCTCCCCTCCAGCTTTAAAGGATACCCCAACTGAAATGTGACATAATGAGATAGACATGTGGATGTACAGTGCCTAGCACACAGATAACTATGCTGTATTCCTTTTTTATTTTTCTGCCTGAAAGAGTTAAATATAAGGTATGCAAGTGGCTGACTCAGTCCTGACTCAGACAGGAAGTGACTACAGTGTGACCCTCACTGATAAGAAATTCCCCTTTTTTTTACCTCTTTCTTGCTCTCAGAAGCCATTTTCTGCTAAGAAAGTGTTTTATAGTTGGAATTTCTTATCAGTGAGGGTCACACTGTAGTCACTTCCTGTCTGAGTCAGGACTGAGTCAGCCACTTGCATACCTTATATTTAACTCTTTCAGGCAGAAAAATAAAAAAGGAATACAGCATAGTTATCTGTGTGCTAGGCACTGTACATACACATGTCTATCTCATTATGTCACATTTCAGTTGGGGTATCCTTTAAATAGCAAGTAAGCAGCCGTCCAGCCGACAGTAAGAGGCACGGGCGGGGGATCACTCACCTCTTCCTCGTTCCAGCGTGCGCTCCACTGACGTCACTTCCTGCATAGCCGCCCACTGTATTGTATGTGGCCGGCGAGGGCGAGGCCGAGGTGAGAGAGGCGCAGTGTAGGAAGGGGCACACAACTCACTCAGCTATCATTCCCCTATTGTGCTTTAAGCAGAGATGACTAGAGATTATGGTGTTGGGGGCCCTGCGGAGCCTCTTAGTCTAATAGCAATCAGTGTGCGACGGCAGGGGTGGGAGGGATAGGGGGGCGCACTTTGGTGTCTCAGCCTTGGGTGCTGAAGGACCTTGTCCCAGGTCTGGTCTATAGAGAAGATTGAGATTACTAAGCATACCTGTGACTGGCTAGTTCTCTTTAAAGTTTCTGACAGCTCAATAAAAATAGGAAATGACTATTTAGTTTAATGCAGATAGTTCAGCATTATGAATATCAGATTACAAGCAAAATTAGTAAAAGTTGGCTGAATATACACAATGGGCTTGATTCACAAAAGGGTGCTAACTTAGTTAGCACGCCTAAAGCCCATTAGGGTGCGCAAAGATTAGCAATGCACGGTGCAGCGAAACGTCGCACCGGGTGTGCCTAAAACGTCGCTCTGGGTGTGCCTAAAACGTCGCCCTGGGTGTGCCTAAAACGTTGCACCAGGTGCGCCCTAAACGTCGTACACTGCTAAACTTTGCGCGCGATCAATAAAAGCTTTAGGCGTGCTAACTGAGTTTGCACCCTTTTGTAAATCGGGCCCAATGGGGTAAAAGCGCTGGAATGAGGGGAGCAAGAGGACAGGGAAGGCACTATAAGATCCAGAGCCTTCCCTATACACAGGTAATTATCTTACATAGTTACATAGACTTTTTTTCTATAACTCACTTCATATTTACTGTAAACCACTGGTCAGCAGCCAGGGAGAGTTGCGATTAAGATCAGAGCCTGAAAGTATTTTTGAATTAAACTTTCCTCTATCTGAGCCCATCCCTGCCATGTCCTACATCTCTAAATAACACTTCTATTCTCAGTGTTATCTCTCATTGCTGTCAAAAGCTGCAGAATCAGCTGTTTCGGTCTCTTGTGCCGTACCATTTTAGCTGTGGAAAAGGTAGAA